>NC_140510.1:61313650-62744650 GCF_964339955.1 Pipistrellus hanaki | reverse complement strand
ACCAGGACCCTTTAGTCTGTTGGTTGATGTTTTATCCACTGAGCCAAACCAGCTAGGGCTCTATCTTTATATGTATTATTTTTTTTCCCTTCTTACTCTGGGTTTAATTAGCACTTAATATTTTAGCTTTTAAAGATTCTATAAATTCCTCTCTAAGAAATGCTTTGGCTGCACAAAATAATTTTTGATATATTATTTTCATTTTCATTCATCTCAGAATACTTTCTGATTTTTTTTTAACTTACTCTTTAGCTTTACTATAACTTACTTAGTTCCTAATCTTTGAAGACTTTGTAAAGAATATGATCTGCTTTAAAAAGATTTCTTTATGCTCTTGAAAACAATGTATATCCTGTTCTTTTTGTTTGCTTGTTTTGTTAATCCTCACCGGAGGATATTTCTTCATTGATCTTTTAGAAAAAGTGGAAGAGAGAGCGAAAGACAGAAAGAAACATCAATGTGAGAGACACACATCAATTGGTTGCCTCCTACACCCACCCTAATGGGGGCCAGGGAAGGGGATGGGGAGGAGCCTGCAACCAAGGTGTGTACCCTTGACCAGACTCAAACTCAGAATCTCTTGGTCTGAAAGCTGAGGCTCTATTTACTGGCCAAACCTGCTAGGGCTCTATGGCCTATTTTTGTTGAATAAAGTGGCAATCTCTATATGTTAACTTTGTTAATTAGGTGATAGTATTATTTAAGCCTCCTGTATCCTTGTAGATTCAATCTTTATTGTACATTTTCTGTTAATTATTGAGAGATTGGTGTTGATATATTTGGCTAGATTGTAAATTGGTTTACTTATCCTTTCAGTTATGACATTTTTATCTAATGATTTTGAAAGTTTTTTATTAAATACTTAAGCATTAATAATTATGTTCTCATAATGAATTCTTCATCATCTTATGTAATAACACCTTTAACCACTAATAAACTGTTTTCTCTATAATCTTTATTGTCTAATATTTCATAGGTATTCCAACTGTCCTTTCAATAGTATCAGAATGGTATATATATTTTCTATCCTTTTACATTCAAGTTCTTTGTGGCATTCGTTTAAATTCAGTTTCTTACAGTCAGCAAATAGTAGTCTTGCTTTTTATACAATCTGACAAATTGATAATATTTGCCTTTAAATTGAGACAGCATGGAACAGACTGTCGATCTCAGAGGGAAGGGGGGGGGGTGGGTGGGTTAGTAAGAAGAGATCAACTAAAGAATTTGTATGCATATATACATAATCCATGGACAGCATTAAGGTGGTGAAGGCCTGGGGCAGGGGTTGGGTATAAGGGGTCAAAGGGATAAAAAAGGGGAACATATAATACTTTCAACAATAAAGATTTTTTAAAAGTAGAATTGAAGTGTTACTTATAATAGGCTACTATGCAAATTTGTAGGGATGCCGTCACATAATAACGAATCAGCAGGAGGGTGGGGCAGCAAACTGTGAGTGGTGGAGAGCTAAATTAGGGCAGAGAGCTACAGGAGGGCGGGGCAGTGAGCTACTTAGGGCAGAGAGCTGCTAGAGGCAGTGAGCATGCTAGAGGCAGTGAGCATGGCGGCCTGCTGAGGCAAGCAGCAGTGAGCTACTGGCACACAAATTCATGCACAGGGTCACTAGTTTATATATAATGTGATTATTGACATGACTGAGTTTAAATCTACCATCCTATTTTTTTTTTCTTTCTTCCATTTGTTCTGTTTCTTTTCTCTTTTTCTGCCTAATTTAGGATTAGTTACCTTTTATGATTCCACTTGATCTCCATGTTGTTTTATTAGTTCTAATGTCCTGTGTGTGTTTATTTAGGACTTGTTTTCCAGGTTCCTGGTATATATCTTCAACTTAATATGGTCTATCTTCAAATAATATTATTCCACTTTGTATACAACTGAATATTCCATATTACCTATCCTAGCATTTTTAATATTGTTGTTTAAATTTTGCTTCTGTGTTTAAGTGTAAACTCCAAAATGCAGTTATTTTTGCTTAAAATTATCTTTTAAACTGAGTTTTCAAGAAAAAAGTAATTAAATGTATCCATATGCTACTAATTATGGTATTCTTTATTCTTTTGTATAAATCCAGATAACTATCTGGTATAATTTTTCTTCTATTTGAAGAACTTCCTTTGGCATTCTTATATTGTAGGTCTAATAGTAATTAAATTTTTCATCTTTTGTTTCTTGGAAAAATACTTACCCACCTTAGTTTTTAAAAGGTTTCATACTGGATATAAACTCCCTGATTGAAATTTTTATTTTCTTTAAGTACTTTAAAGAGATGGTTCCACTATCTTCTGGCTTGTATTGATTCCTAAGAAAAATTTTGCATCATCCTAATCTTTTCCTCAATCTGTACTGTCTTTTTTTTCTCTTTCTTTCTGCTTTTAAGATTTTTCTCTTTATAACCAGTATTAATCAATTTGATCCTGTTGTATCATATAGTTGTAATTCTCTTATGCATGGTTCATTGAGCCTCTTCTTTTTTATTTCTGAAAATTTGGCTGATTATTTCTTCAAATATTTTTGTTTTTAAAAATACTATTGAGCTTTTTCTCCCCTTAGGATTTTCAAGTTATGTAGAAATAGTTTGATAATTTTTGAAGCTTGTTTTGAGTTTTGCTAGAAAGGACCCAAAAGGACTATAGTCCAGGGCTAATTTTTCTTTACTACCTAAGCAATGGCATTTTATATCATTTTTCAATGACCCATGTTTTATAAGTTTTTCCATCCTGACTATTGAGAGCATCAATTCTTTTGTGTGTGTGTGATTTTATTTGGGGCACCCATGTCTATACTTCAATGGAACATCAATTCTTAAAGACTGGATATAGCAGCAGTATTTTTCTGACATTTACAGGTGGTTCTTTCCCAGGCTTAGTAGTTTGCTCACATGCATACACTGCTCAGTATTCCTCTGAGTATTCAAGAAGGAAACCCTTAGCCTGTATCTGGAGATCATTCCTTCTTTGTGTAACTTTCTCCTCACCATTATTCTGTCCTAGAAGCTCCAGCTTCTTGTCCTTCTGAATTTTCCAATTCTGTCCTCGCTATACAGGGTAGCCACTTGGTTTTGCCTATATTTTCTGCAAAACCAGGGCCTGGAAACTCTCAAGGTGGTACTTTAAGGAAATTGTTAGAACTTAGCTTTCTTATTTTCTACTTTTCTGGTATCACTGAACTTCACTTCCTATTTTCCAATATCTGAAAATCATTGTTTCACATATTTTTCCTAAACAAAACAATTGTTTAAGATTCCAAACACTGTAATGTAGAAACCAATGAGTTTAGGCAATCCATTGCACACACAATTGCTGTGTGAGTCTACTCTAAAAAGTGGCTTTCTTTCAGTAACTAAAAACATTTGAGTCAGTAAGTCTGTAAATATTCTTCATGTTGAACATCTGTTTGGATTTTAGTAGAATCGTTGAGTCCCCAGGCATGAAATTGTGGGGTCATTTGCAATTCAAATACAATTAATATTACTTAGAGGGACGAAGTCTAAAATCATCTGAATTGAATGAATTAAATGTAATCTTGTATGAATGCAAAGCAAAGCAAAACAAAACAAAACAAAACAGGAAAAAACCAACAATAATAACTAGCTCAAATATAAGTACAAATATTGTCTCTGCCTACAAATCAATTACATCTATGTCAAATGTATTGCATGCCTGCAAATGATTCAGCATACATAATAAAGAAAATTAATTTAGGAGATGTCAGAAAAGCACATAGACCCACAAGTATTTTTTACTGGTGTATTTCTTCCTGTTTTAATCAATAGTTTTCAGACAGACTGGTAAATTAAATTTGCTTAGTTGGTGATTATGGCGTTCCATAACTTTTGTTTAGGAATTTCTTAGCTCATTTTTTCTAAGAAAAAAAATGTGGTAGGTAAGTGAAGCCAAGCTTTGGAGAAGAAAAACGAAAAGAACAGTTAGATCCAAATCAGACACATTCTGGTGCTTGGGTTTGGGCTTGTTGAAAATGGATCTAATGTACATATTTGGCTCTGAAATGTAACAGTGCATCATGTCAACCCTTCCTTTCTCAGACTCAAACTTCTTTGATCTACCCTGAACAAGTCTAGTTATGACAATGTCCTACATTAATATAAGAAAATTATTGGTGAAAGCATAACTCAAAATTCAGTGGGGATTGAGTTAACCTACACACAATTATGTGAATTGTATTGATGCAGAAGTAGGCAAGTGATCAAACTTAGTACCAAGTCATACCACAGTAAAGTAGTTCTATACCATTCAGCAACAAATTAGTGGAAATGGTCCATTAAGGAAATAAAATTACCTATCAGACCAGAGGTCAGTTTTAGAATTACAATATTACAAAGAGCATCTATTTAAACTTAGAGAATTGCGAACTGTGAGAGCTATAAGAGATGCTTTATGATAGCGAATCTTAGTTAATAATGTCAATCATGGTAGCCAAGGTGGCAAACTGAAGGTTTGCCTATAACAGTATTTGATTTTATGTCTTCTGTGTTTTCCTGTTTCCTGCTAGAACTGTATAGTCGATATGACTAATGCTTTTTTAAAAAATGATCAGATGTGGGGTATTTATTACTTTTCTCAAGAATGTAGAAAGCACTTAATAATAACATTTCTGTTAGCTGTGGCAGAACTGTTTTTACATTTAACACGTCTTTATGTATAACAGGGATTACCTAATTATATAGTATTTCATCCAAGGAAATTAAAGTTATTTTAAAGCATAAAGAACATCTTTTTAAGTGAAAGTTTTATTTACTGCTTTTGAAACATCTATCGGAGGTCAGAATTACCAACTTTTTAAGAATTGTGAATACATCTTATACACAGTTTAAATTTCTGTATATATAACATATGTATGCATATATATAAAGCAATTCCACCTTTAAAAATTTAATTAATGTATAACTTGCAAGGAAAATTCAAAAATATGGTTCCAAGACAGTAAACTGTTTAGTTCAAATAAGTTAAGACCTGCTATGGCTATAATTACAACGGTGGAAAATTGGCAGTGAAAGCATGCACCTAATGTGAACTGGGAAAATAACTATGTGTTTACATAGCCCAATTTAACAAGACTACTCTAGCAAAAGCCATTTAAAAATACAAGATAAAAAGTTATAATTCTAAGCAACTATAGCAATTAAAATTCATGTTGTTCACAAAGGATACAGAAAGATTTTTTTAAAAATATTTATTTATTTATTTATTTATTTATTTATTTATTTATATTGATTTCAAAGAAGGGGGAAGAAGGAGTGAGAGATAGAAACAGCAATGAGGAGAGAGAATTATTGATCAGCTGCCTCCTGCATGTCCCACACTAGGGATCGAGCCCACAGTCTGGGCATGTGCCCTGACTGGGAATCAAACCATGACCTCCTGTTTCATAGGTCGATGTTCAACCACCGAGTCACACTGATTAGGCCAGAAAGATTCTTAAAGAGCAAACCACTAGGACTTCATGTCAGTGCATATCTATCTATCATCTATCTATCTATCTAACTATATATTTATACATACACATATATATGTATACACATATATGATAATATTTGAAATCGAAAGCATGTTTATCATTATCCCTGGACACTTTAATCTTATGAAGTTTTATGGTATTATTGACTATCATTAAATAATTGCAATATATGCCAATTAATATTATGTACATAATATGTTATATGTAAATTTACATGTGTTCTAATATTGTACATTTTAAAGTAACAAAATTTATAAACCAAGTTTCACATAAATTTTCTTAATTTCCTTATCTCTGTAAGGCAGCTGTTAACTCAATTGTTATTATGCCCGTTTTCCAGTTGAAACTGAGAATCTAGGAAGTTGTTTCTGCTCGGATTGTTAGACTCCTAAATGGCAGAGGTTAGTTAGAATTCAGTAATCTAAGCTTATTACATAGTAACAAAATGAGATATTTCAAATGAAATAGGAAATTCTATCATATGACTGTTAGTACCTAAATAGTAATTCTTAGCTGAATGAAAAAGAACAGGGATTGTTTACTTTTGTGAGTGGCTTTAATGAAGGCCCTATTAAAAAAATGGTTCATATTTTTCTGATTTCATTCATCATGGCACAATTTGAAAATTGACATGAATTAGGGGAAAAAAGCTTCTCTTTGATATGTATTGTATATATTTTCAATAAAACATAATTTACAAAAGTCAGAAATTACTTTCGATCCAGGGGCAAACAAAACAGAAACTACCAACGAGCAACTACAGAAATAACCTATAATAATTTTAAATGATGCTGCTTTACAGTTTGACACTTTTGCAGCAGAAAGGGCAAAACAATTTAACAAGGCTACTCTAGCAAACAGGTTCAACAACTATGGTGTATTCTTTGCTTTTTTCTGTGAGCTTTGCCATTTGAATTTGCCTGTGTTTTATGTACCTTCAATTCCAAACACCTGCTAAGACCCAACTCTTTGACACTATTTATTTGTCGGAAAGATACAAATTGAAGACCTGAAATCTAATAGGCAAAAAATTGAAAATAAACATGTCAGGAGATTTAACACAGGAAGCACATAAGTGGACACGTTTTTTCCTAAATCTGTAGAAGGCAATGTCACGGTTGATGCATCAACTGAACTGGATGGGGAAAGTATTCAATGGAGATGCTGAGTCAGGAGCACCTAGACTGGGAGCAGAGGTGAAGGATGGAGACACCCAACTTCTAACTTCATCTTGAAAAGGGGATAAAGGAAACTTTCTCAGGGCTCACCCACAAAGGTGAGCTAAAAGCTTTCAAAGAAAGTTGGAATTCCCCAGAAAATGCCTCCCTGAGAGTTCCTAAAAGACATTCAAACTTAGAATGGATTATGTATGCTGGGATTAAAATACAGGGACTGCCAAAGGGATGAGCAGAATAAAGCAGTGCTTCCCAAAGTGTGTGAGGTCTCACTGGTAGAAGATTGTTTTAAGTGGTAGTAGTCAGAAAGACTGTATTGTCTTGTTTTTAATTTGTGAAAAATTTGATTATGCATTTAATGAATACATACTAAACTCTAATAAGCACATTAAACTTTTCAGTTTGGGAATTGCTAGGATAAAAGTTATAAAACTTGCAATAAAGTTTAAATGAGTTTATCCAAGAAAAATGGGGAAGAAATAATGTTCCAGATGACATGTGGATTTGAACAAAAATTCTAAGGATGGAACTTAAAGGATTGTGGTGGTGAGAATGCTGAACTAGTTAGTAAAGCAACTGCCCCCTTCCCTTTGTCTCCTTTTTTCTAGAAATGGGGGGGTAAGACCTACTTGTAGCTAAATTCACCTTTCAGAATCATGCTATTATCCTACCATCTCCTGTCTATATTCCCAATTTTATACTCTATTTTTATCTGTCATCAGTTCCCGACCTCCACTAGAACGGGTGCTCCCAGAGGGCCAATCTGGTATCCTTGACATTTAGTGCCCAGTACATAGCAGGCACTTAATAAATGTACAACTGAATGAATATTTGCTTTATCCCTACATACCTCTGAACTTTAGTTGGACACCACTCATGGCATCGGTGTCAACCCTGTCCTTGAGGTCCAAGTATTTCTCTGGCAAGCCATCTTTAGTTGCTTTCTGAGCACTTCAAGTTTGGGTTCCTTTAGACTTATATTTTGATGCACAAAACTCCCTGGGAGCAGACACTGTCCAAATGTACAAATGGCTTAGTTCACTTTTCTGTGAATTCATGCTTTCTGGCTTTTTCAGAGAAGTTTTCCAGATCAATGCTTTCAAATTATCCTTCAAATACAATTGTAACCCTACACCTTCCACCTGCATAACACTTGGTAACTGCTAAAGAACTTTTAAATATGCTAGTAGTCTCTCATCTAAGCCCATAAAACTCCCCAGAGACCAGCAAGACAAATACCAATTTACATGTGAGAAAAGGAAGGCTTGGGACATAAAATGACATATTTATTAGCACATAGAGAGTCTTCATTCAGCTGTCTAAGAAGACCAATTCTTACTCTAGTCTTATTTTTGGCAGCTTCTCCGATTCCATTAAGTGTTGAAAGAGTAAGTCTTTGAGACCACCTGCCCTGAGCAAATGTCGAGATGACATCTGAGAATTAAACCTGAGCAGAGGTAGCCATTGCTGTAATAATTCCTTCTGATTCATGGTCAGCTGTAACCTTAGACTCATTGCTTTCACCTAAAATTTTCTTCTAAAAACAATAGTTGGAGCCGTGGTAATATAGAGGGAAATGACTGCCAAGACAATGAGAAAGAGCTCTACTCCTGTCCTTTATCATCCCTCACCACACATGACCCGGGTCAGTGTCACCTGTCATGTCTAGTCAACTAAGGGGTACAGCCAATTTAGGAGACACATAGAGTAAACTCTCTAACACATTGGGATATAATTCCTGCCACTATATTTTTAAATTGATTTTTAGTTTGCTTTAGGCTTCTTTTTCTTCCTTCCTTCCATCTTTCCTTCTTCCCTTTATCTTTACCCAGTTCTCTTTCTTCCCTTTCTGTTTCTTTTCTTTATTCTTTTTTTTTATAATGAAGTTCACTTTTAGTAGAACAGAATTTTAAGACAGGCTTATTCATAGTTTATGAAATTAAGGATATTATATTCACTTTCAATCTCTTATTTATTTAAAACCCAGGAACATGCAAAAACAACAACAAACCCACAAATTGTTTATATTGAAAGTCATTTTATCATATGATTTTAAACATCAATTTAAAAGATAACTTTTTACTTCATAAATTGCTACAGGCCTAAACATAGAAATTTCTCTAGGTGATATATACATATCTCGCACAAAACTACAATATAAAATACCAATGGGAGAGAGTTTTTATTAAAAATAGTTTTATACATATTTCTTTTTTAAGTATTTAACACATCAAAATTAATGTTTGTTTACAATGACACACAACTAGTTAGAGCTCTTTGGAAATGAAGGTTAGTAAATTACTACCAAGGATGTTCTCATTAACACTCAGCTCATTTAAATTATATAGGAGTAAAAATTGAATAAGAATATATATTCACAGAGCCTTTTTTATAAATAGTAAAAGTGCCAAAGAAGAAATATTAGTTTTTCTATTTTTAATTTTTTAAAATTTATTAGAGAGATGTGTTATTCCCCTATCACCACAGCATCTGTCTACATTCAAAGTGCTTAATGAAAAAGATATGTGTATGTATTATATTAACAAAAGAACTTTGTACAAGCATGTGCTGTGGAAGAGATAAACAAATAACTTTCCAAAAGTGTGATTTCAAGGAGAATAATCTGGCAAAAATGTACTTGTTGACATTGGTTATAATACAAGTATTGCATATGTCCTTCAAAATTGCTAGTATCCAATCAAGTAAATTTAATGCCATTTTAAAAAGGTAAATATCAAAAAGCAAAGATGCATGTCTTTATCTGGTCATTTTTTAAAAAAACTCAGAAACTTAGCATACATTTATATATCAGATGGTTCCACTGTTTAACTGATTTTATAGGGCAATTAGCAATTAATATGCTTCAATTTAATAGAGTATCTCTTATCAGGTATTGCCATTCTTAATTAATTGTCCAAGTAACGTAGATAACATAAGACAAACTCAGCTATCCAAATTGCAAATTAATAGGAGGCTTAATCTAAATTATTTAAGTGGGTTCCAAGGTAAAATTAAATCACATTTTCTGTTACAAATTCCTTTCTTGCTATTTATCTATTTCTGTTGGTTTCTTGCCTATGTTGCCCTATCCAAACCTAGTTCACTTAAGACATTTCTAGGCATCCTGTGACATTATGTACACCACATTAAATTTGTTTCAGACATGATGGCACCACTTCCGGACTGATCATGTCTTCATTAGAACTTATTTCTGGCCCAGCCTGCATGGCTCAATGGTTGAGCATTGACCTATGAACCAGGAGGACACAGTTTGATTCCCAGGCAGGGCACATGCCTGGGATGCGGACTCAATCCCCAGTGTGGGGCATTCAGGAGGCAGCTGATCAATAATTTTTCCTCATCATTGATGTTTCTAACTCTCTCTCCCTCTCCCTTCCTCTCTGAAATCAATAAAAATACATATTTTTTAAAAATATATAGAACTTCTTTCTGTATGTTATTCCCATAGTGGTCTGAAAAAATTTTCCCTGGGGAAACATACATTTCATGGGTTATACTTTTAATGAAATGTCTTTATTTACTCACTTTACCTCCCTTATTTAGTGCAGTATGGAAAGAATCTAAGAAAAAATTATTAAGAGATCCTGCTAGAAATGAGAGAGCAAAAATATTTCTGTTAGGTTATCCAGAAGAGACAAAACTATAGATATTTTTCTTTTAAAATGAAGAGTTATAAGTTAGGAACCATCTTCACATAATATCATGGAACCAAAGGAGGTGTGTTGGGTGTCATCTCTAGCTCTCTCTTACATCCAAACTCTATCCAGCAAAGTATTATCTTCTCTTCACCACCCTGCTCTCTCCCTTCTTCCCTGGTTTCTTATTGGGTTAGGCAGACATTAGTAAGAGACTGAAGGTGCAAGACAAGAAGGTGAAGGAATGATCCCCCTGCATACCCTGCTGTTGATCTGCTCTAGTCTTGTTGCATTTCAGTAGAATCTGTTTCCCGCCCCCCCCCCCCCCCATGTCCCAGCTTCAGGTGAGAGGCCTTTCTTCCATGTGTGTAACTCATACCAGGTTCCAGTGACACTGTGTCCTCCCCTTTCTCCATCAATCCTAGGATGATCATGGCTCTACTCTGATGCTAGTGTCTGGGTATGTCATTATCCCTTATTGGTTTCCTTACCTCTGCTCATCCCTCCACAGTTTAGATACATTTAAGCTAAACTTTTTGATTGTGTTATTTGTTTCTTTATAATACTCTGAAAATCCCAGAGGCCTAGTATTTTATTTGTTATGAGCTTTTGATACTGGTAACGATTTTTACAATATTGTAAGCATTCAGGCAAACAAACTAATAAATACAAACATAAGAGTGGACTTTACATAATAAATGAATTTGGCAATGTAGCAGGATACAAAATTAATACCCAGGAATCTAAAGCTTTTTTATACACCAAAAATGAACTCACAGAAAGAGAAACAACAATAACAAAAATCCCATTTTCCATTGTACAAAAAAAATTAAGATACCTAGGAATAAGACCTGCACTTGGAAGACCTTCTACTAAGGAGGTAAAAGACCTGTACTCAGAAAACTATAGGACATTAAAAAAAAAGAGATAGAGGAAGACATAAACAAATGGAAGAATATACCTTGTTCATGGATTGGCAGAATCAACATCTTTAAAATGTCCATACTAGCCAAAACTGGTTTGGCTCAGTAGATAGAGTATCAGCCTGTGGATTGAAAGGTCCCAGGTTCAATTCCATTCAAGGGCATGTACCTTGGTTGAGGGCACATCTCCAGTGGGTGGTGCGCAGGAGGCAGCTGATCAATGTTTCTCTCTCATCGATGTTTCTGACTATCTGTCCCTCTCTCTTCCTCTTTGTGAAAAATCAATAAAATATATTTTTTTAAAAAATTGTCCATACTAACCAAAGCAATCTATAGATTTAATGCAATCCCCATTAAATTACAAATGGCATATTTCACAGGCCTAGAACAAACTCTCCAAAAATTCATCTGGAATAAAGAAAAAGACCCCCAAATAGTCGTAGCAATCTTTAAAAAGAAGAGCAAAGTTGGAGGGATCACAATACCAGATATCAAGCTATATTATAAAACCACTGTTCTCAAAACTGCCTAGTACTGGCACAAGAACTAACATATAGACCAATGGAACAGATCAGAGAACCCAGAAATCAACCGAAATCATTATGCTCAATTAATATTTGACAAAGAAGGCAGGAGCATACAATAAAGTCAAGACAGTCTCTTCAATAAATGGTGATGGGAAAATTGGACAGAAACATACAAAAAAATGAAACTAGATCACCAACTTGCACCAAAAATAAACTCAAAATGGATAGAGGACTTAAATGGAAGATGGGAAACTATAAAAATCTTAGAAGAATTTATTGGCAGCAAAATATTGATATAAGACATATGTTGTAGCAATATCTTTACTGATACAGCTCATAGGGTAATTGAAACTAAGGAGAAAATAAACAAATGGGACTACATCAAAATAAGAAGCTTCTGCACAGTAAAAGAAACCATCAACAAAACAACAAGAAATCCCATTGCATGGGAGAACATAATTGCCAATGTTATATCTAATAAGGGCCTAATCTCAAAAATTTATAGGGAACTCATACATCTTAACAAAAGGAAGATAAATAATCCAATCAAAAGTGGAAAAAGGACTTAAATAAACACTTTTCAAAAGTGGACTTACAGAAGGCCAAGAGACAAATGAAAACAGGCTCAAAGCTACTAATCATCCAAGAGATGCAAATTAAAACAATAATGAGATACCATCTCATACCTGTCAGAATGGCTATCATCAACAAATTAATAGACAAGTGCTGGTGAGGATGTGGAGAAAAAGCAACTCTCATGCACCGCTGGTGGGAATACAGACTGATGCAGCCACCAGGAAAACAATATGGAGTTTCCTCAAACAATTAAAAATGGAACTCCCATTTGACCCAGTAATCCACTTCTGCAAATATAAATTCATTAAGTCAGAAACACCAATAAGATAGGATATATGCACCCCTATGTTCATAACAGCACAATTTGCAATAGCTAAGATTTGGAAACAGCCTAAGTGCCTATTAGCATTTGAATGGATTAAAAAACAGTGGTAAATCTACACAATGGAATACTACACTGCTATAAAAAAGAAAGAATTCTTACCATTAGCAACAGCATGGTTGGACATGGAGAGCATTATGCTAAGTGAAATAAGCCAGTAGGAGAAAGATAAATATGACATGATCTCACTCATTTGTGGAATATAATAAACATAAAATAATGAACAAAAATAGATCCAGAGACATAGAAGGATCAAACAGATCATCAAACTTCAGAGGGAAGACAGGGAAAATGGGGCGGGTAAGAGATCAACCAAAGGATTTCTATGCATGTATTATAAGCGTAACCAATGGAAACAAACACTAGTGGGGTGAGGGCATGTGCTGAGGGTGGCCGGGGAGAGGTCAATGAGGGAAAAAGGAGACATATGTAATACCATATAATACTTTAAACAATAATAAAAAATGGACTTTACAAACAGTTGAGAAGAGTTGTGGAAATAGGAAATACTTTCGTCTGCAACCTGGGAAGACTTTAAAAGCAATCTTTTTGTATTTTTAAAAATATTTTTTATTGATTTCAGATAAGAAGAGGAAGGGGAAAGAGAGATAGAAACATAATAATGAGAGAATTATTGATCAGCTGCCTCCTGCTCACCCTACTGGGAATTGAGCATGCAACCCAGGTGTGTTCTCTGATTGGGAATCAAACCGCGACCTGGTTCATAGGTCAATGCTCAACCATTGAGCCATTCTGGCCAGGCTATTTTTTTCGGGGGGGGGGTATTTTTTAATTAAAAGTTTTTAATGTTGACATTCCCTTCCTTTGTCCACTTTTACTTAGCCCCCATCTCCTCTCTCTTGGCTTTCACCATACTACTGTCGGTGTCCCTGGGGTATGCATATGTGCTTTTTCAGCAAATCCCTTCACCTTCCTTATCTAGTCACCCCTGTGCCATTGCCCTCTGGCATATACCAGCCTGTTCTATGTACTCGTGCTTCCATATATTAGTGGAGGAATCAATAAAAACATTTTTAAAAGAGTTTGATAGGGCAATGAGAGTGGTATCCTTTCAAGACCTAGTAGTCCATGTTATAGATTTTACAGGCTATTCTAGAAACAAGACCTCACATGTACCAAGACCTCACTATTAAAACCATAGCTGGATATTAGTTGAGGAAAACAAAAAATGTGTTTTTAAAGACAATTCCAGATGGTTAAAGAAGAAAGAATAAGAGGCGGGAAGTTGAGAAAGCAACAGTGGATAAGAAGTCTTATTATTACCACATGTTAAGGATGAGATTCAGTAAATAGCTCATGGCCATACATCCTGAGCAAGTGGACAGTCCAACATTCATATACAGGATATCTGACTCCTGGGTTTGAACTTTTATCCACAATGTTAATAAACAATTAATCTTTGGATTAATTTTAAAACTGCAGAAAACATCAAAAGCTTAAGAATATAAAAGTGTGCACTATTTTCCACGACTTGATTCTCATTTCAGGCTGTTATTGAGTTAAGGTACACAGATGCCATTTTCAGAATCAGATAGAGCTGGAAATTCTGAAGACAGGTTCTGATACAGAGAAATCCATTTTTAAATAAATGTGACCAATGTATTTGTAAGGCAATACATAAAATGCATATAAAGAACTTAATGTGCCTAAGACAGACACAGGTAATAAAATAGTTCAGACATTAGTCTTAGCAGTTTCAACTATTTTCAACTATTTTTAATTAGCAGTTTCAACTATTTTTAATATCATTAAAAGCACATTTCATATCCAGCCAGTGTGGCTCAGTGATTGAGCTTCTACCCATGAAACAAGAGGTCATGGTTGGATTTCTGGTCAGGGTACATGCCTAGGTTATAGGCTTGATTCCCAGTAGGGGTCATGCAGGAGGCAGCCAATTAGTGATTCTCTCCCATCAATGATGTTTCTATCCTTATCTCCCTAACCCTTCCTCTCTCCTAAATCAATAAAAACGTATTTTAAAAAATAACAACAACACATTTCGTGTTCTCATTATAATTAGAGAAAAATATTCAAGACTGATAGCAACCTTACCATCCTTTTCAGATAAGCTTTTGATTACAAAAATAGACCATATTATAATTTTTCACAAATTAGGTTTCTTGGTTATTATTATTTGAAAGCAAACCCAAGATTTTTTTTAAAAAAAATCCGGAAACACATGAGGATATGGGGATTTGGGCTGAAGACTGCATAGTCTAAATGTAAGGACAAAGGTATTCACCTCTATGGAGATAGTAGAGGAAATCATGCTGCTAATTAATTTTTCTATTTTTTTTAACCAAACACAGCATGATTCTCATATATAATTTAAAAGAAATGCTATGAATGTTCAAACCTGCACTACACAATTATTAGGCTCTTATAAAGTGAATTTCTACTTAGATAAGAGTACAGATTGATGATGACTAATAACCTTTACAATTAGACTTTCTCCAAGTCTCTGCACTTCTAAACTTATACAAACTTAAAAATTTCAAAATGTCATTTCCAATTCCATACATAATTTAAGCTCAGAATTAAGCCCTACTGGCATTTATGAGTCAGGCTCGGGCATTCCACTTATTTCTACAGCAGCAAGTATCTCAAATGTTGAAAAGACTTAGGAAACCTGTCAAATGAGGAGATGTTTATCCTCTAGATAAAACATAAATTTTCTTTTAAAGTGAGGCCAACCAAAAGGAGACATCTGTAAAAAATTTTAATCAGGTATTCATCATTATGATTTAAAAAGTATAAAGGCAATAGATGAATGATTCATTGGTACAGCATCACTGAAGGCACTCACATCTAATATTGAATACACCTGTTGTAGGTGGGCAGGGGAGGAAGTGGAATAATTTTTATATTCCAATATTATCCAGAAATACCATAGCAAAAACACTTATGTGCCAACTTTTTTTCTCTATATCCTAGTTTGACTGAAGGTGAATAGTTACTTCTATTTTATCTCTCTTTGTAAGATGCGTCTACATTGGACGTGCCCAAAATGCTCAGTTGAGTCAAATGGTCTGATTTATGAAAGAAAAGCAAACAAAGGATTAAAATTGTTTTTCAGTTAGTCATTCAAAGATTAAACTCTTCAATAAAACAGATTTCATTTTTTTAATTTTCAAAGAGAATTTACATAAGGAAAAATGATAGGCAATATTGATTAGATATAAACAGGAAAAAGATGAGCAATGAGTAAAATTATTAGGGTAGGAGGCAGGAAAGGAGAAATTGATTTTAACTGCCAACTCTAATTTGATTCTCCTTACCAACTGTTTTCCATTTCTCACCCCCTTTTTCTTTATATATTATATAGAAATTAGAAGAAAAAAATTATCTACACTAATAAAAGAGAAAGATGCAAATCTACCATACCTCCATGATGCCCACCAGCCAATCAGGAATGAGTATGCAAATTAGAAGGACAAAGATGGCAGTGACCCTACCACCCAGTGGTTCCAGGCACCCAGTGGCCAGGCACGGCAGGACACTTGTTATTAGAGGGAGGGCAAGGGGCAAAGAAATCTACAGGAGCAGCACTCTGGCTGCAGAGAAGATGAAGATGGCAGACTCTGGCCGGAATTTGTAGTGAAGGGCAGATTCCAGCCAAAGTCAAGGTGAAAGGCTACAGCCAGAGCAAAGGCCTGGGTCCAGGGTGCCGGAGGAAAACCAGTGCAGAAAGCCAGGGGAAGAAAGGCCTATTGCACAAATCTTTGTGCAACGGGCCCTTAGTAAGGAAAAAAAAAAAAATGGAAAGAGGAAAAGTTGTTTGGAGAAAGAAATATGTAAAATTGGAACCTCATCCTGGGGCTCTTTCCCAACATGTGGAGTGGAATGGCATCGTTTCCTTCAAGGAATCAGGATATTTTGTCAGCATGGTGCATCCTAATTTTACTGCTAGCATACCAGTCACCACAGACTCAAAAGTTCATAGCATGGTTCATGTTCCATCACCTTAGATGTATTCAATATATGACTTAAGACTTTGGGGAAACTGTGATAGAATCATCTTTTCAGTTTTGTTCATGATAATCCTTTAATTACAGTTCACCTGCATTTTCATTTCCTTCCCCTGTGTCAGATTATTGCTAAAAACGCCATGCTCTTAAGGAGATCATCCTTGTCTGACCCATTTTAAACAGTGACACCTACAACGGCTTCCCACTCTGCTTTGTTTTTCTCTCACACTTATCATTATTGAACACATCACGAAATTTGCTTATTTTACCCAACTGTCTTGCACCTGGCCCATTTCCATTAAAATCTATGAGGCTCAGCCTTAGCTGTTTGGCCTGTGGACCAAAGGGTCCAGGGTTGGATTCTGGTCAAGGGCACATACCTTGGTTGCAGGATCCCTCAGCCCACCCCTTGGTCGGGCATGTTCAGGAGGCAACCAATTGGTGTGTTTCTCTAACATTGATGTTTTTCTCGGTCTTTTCCTTTCTCTTCCACTCTACCTAAAAATCAATGAAAAAAAAATTTACCAGTGAGGATTAACAAAAACAAAGAAAACAAATCTGTGAGGCAGATATTTTCAACTGTCTTGTCCATTGCTGATTTTGTGAGCCTGGCACATAGTAGACACTCAATATCTGCTACTTGGATTATTTGTTTGTTTTGGCCACATATCTGGGTCATATCAGAAGTATCCTACTTTAGTTGCCTCTATTTCTTTGATGGCAGCATATAATATAATGAACAATTTAGGACCCATGTGTGACAGTGAGATATGGGGTAGATTTGGGAGGCTGGGGACCTGGTTTTGTATAAAGATCTCACTATTACAACCTTAGCCTCAGCTTCCCCCCTTGTAAAATGAGAATTAAAACAATACCCTCTTTTCAGTGTCATTGTAAGATTCAAATAATTTATGTGAAAAAATGCATATATAGTAAAATGTAGAAATATTGGTTATTTCTGTTTAACAAAAATATGGCTGATTTATCTGAAATAGTAAAAAGCAGATTGGAGCCTGCAAAATATATTTGTACTCCTTTGATGTAATCTCTGGTACAAAATGGCTACACACCAGAAAAAATTTACTTATGCCCCCATGTCGTCCTGTGTTTCTTAAGTCTCTAAGTTCAAAGACTTAGTTGGTCATTGTAGCTTAATTACATAATAGTATCTATCTTTTCTACATAATGTTATGATGAACTGAAATAATTATAATTTTACTTCATACATAGCATGCATTTTTCATATCATATAACATATTCTTTAGCAAATGCACTTAAAGTTTAAAAATTTGAGAAGGAAGCCATTCTTTGGTATGTTTATTGTCACTTGAGAAAACTGGTGTGGTAAACTTATTGTCTGGAGAGAAGATTGTTATTTGACTCTGTAAAATGGCCTACTTTTTGTTCGATTGGTATAGCACTTTATTTTAGAAATGTGGTGTTTTAATGTTGTAGGAGCATGAAAAGGAGGCATTTTCAGTCACCATTTAAAAATCATGAGCTCAGCCCTAGCCGGTTTGGCTCAGTAAATAGAGCATCGGCCTGCATACTGAAGGGCCACAGGTTCAATTCTGATCAAAAGCACATAACTCAGTTGCAGGCTCCTGGTCCTGGTCAGGGCATGCAGGAGGCAACCTATTGACATGTTTCTCTCACATTGGTGTTTCTCTCTTTTTCTTCCACTCCCTTCTATTTTCTCTAAAAATCAAGGGGAAAATATAGTTGGGTGAGAAGTAAAAAAAAAAAGAAGAATTATAAGCAAGAATCATGAGCTCAAAGGACATCTAAGAAGTGTCTATGGAACAAAAGAACTGAAATGAGGGGGGATGGATTATTTTTTCCCTTTCATTTGAAGTCCTTTGGCTTCATGTCTCATTTGATTCAGTTTCATTGCACACTATTAATTCTGAGGCCAAGTCAAAAGTTTAGGCTGCAGGAAAAACTGTAACAGGCTTAGAGGCAGATAGGCCTGTACATCCACATTCTTATACCCAGAAAAAAAAAAAAATCATACAGTCTTGCACCCAAAGAAAACTTTAATGCTATTTGCTTTAATTAGTTATGGTGATTCCTCTGCAAGTTAGTCTCTCAAATCCTGACACAAACCATGCATGCCCTGCTGGAGTTGTTATTTCTGCTGAAAACTGAATGTATTCTTGTCTGATTCTAATCATTTTAGTCTTTCTTTTTGCTTTAGAGACCTTTCATAAAGCTGATAAAAGTTTCAAATTCTGCCTTGTTATGTTAATCTGAATGGATATAGAGTGACTGACAGAAAAACAACCACAGATAGGATGGGTAGGGTGTATAGAGCCCACTGATCTAATCAATTCAATTTATAGAAAGGAAGCTGTCGTCAAAGAAGGCTGAGTGATTTGTTCAGAGAGAGGCAGATAAAATGAAGAGTGAAGTCTCCATGTCAATCAAGTCTAAGACTCTTTCCATGTAATATTCTCTACCTTGTGTATTCTTTTTTACCTATGTGAATATTTCTAAATATTAGATTATGGCAATAAAATAATTCATTACTTACCCATCCAAGAAAGAGCAATCTACAGAATTGGGGCAGATGTTTATTTCTTTTTTGTCATTCTTTTTTTTTTTTTTACATTTTTTTATTAAATTATTATCTGTGTACATATTTTAACATTGCCCTCCCTCCCATACAAACCCTCCCTCCCCAGAGTTTTATGTCCATTGGTTGTACTTATATGCATGTATACAAGTCCTTCGGTTGATCTATTATCTTCCCCAGATCTCCCTACCCTACCTGCTGTAATGTTTAGATCAGTGGTTGCCATTTACTAATTATTATGTTAATCAACATAAGTTTATTAAGCACAAGATCTTGGGCATTTGTGAATTCTTTTAGAATTAAACAATGTGAATCATTTATATTATCTCTTGTGCCATTGGAGAATCTACATTTCTACAACTCACTTTCCTCAGCTATAAAAAGGGAAAGCTAATATTAACCATCAAGTGTTGGAAGCATAATATTTGAAATTTAATAGATGCTCATAAATGTTGGGCTTTATCATTAAAATATCTTGTATCCTTGCCATGATAGCAGCTGATGACTCAATTTTTAATTCACCATTGATAAACTGAAATAGAATGCAACTGATAACCATCTCACTTCCCTCTACCTCCTAGCATGGGGAGAGGTCATTTCCCTGCCACCCTGAACATCACTAAAGGATGTTCTCTGGTCACTGATATATGAACAGAAGTGATATGTGTCATTCCTAGCTGAATCACATAAGAACCAAAACATAATCCTTTATCCTGTCTTTCCTCTGACCTATTGACTGGTGTTTTGAACAATCACAGTGTACATCAGTCAGAGGCCCTCAGTGGGGACCAAGTGAAATAGAGCACACTACCAATGAAAGATAGACATGCAATGTGAGCAAAAATAAACTTATGTTGTTTTCTGCCCCTGATTCTTCGGTATTTTTTTCCCTTAGTGCAATATAACTTAGATAAATCTGATGGATACAAGAAGAAATTTCAAAGATAAATCTTCACGACAACTATTCACCCAATAACACCCACATGAATCCTTACTAGTATTGAATTTTACCTACAGTAACTCCATATAATTTATTAATTTTTTCTCATATTCATTCAATATATTTTCTGAGAGAACCTGTGAACACAGCATACTATATTTTCTAATTTCTACAACAGTGTCATTTGCATAGTAGCTAGGCAATAGATTAAATGGAATTGTTAGATTATGCCATTATTACTCAGATAACTGCATATTATTCTGAAGAAAAATGTGGATTCCTTTTAACTATATGCAATTCTGGATCTAGAATGAGACAGATCTATCAACTTAAAATGTTTAAGCCCAACTTCACCCGTAAATAGGAAGGTACTACTGATATCCATCAGAATTTCCCTTTGTAAACTTTAAGTCCTACATATAATTAAGCTTAACCCAAAGTGGACCTAGAAAATTATACAAGAAAATTAAATGTTAGGCCAAAGGATGAAATTTGGGTTTGCTTTTTTTCTGCCCCTCTAATATCACTATTTACCTTCCTGCTCCTCCTCAAAGTCTAGACATATATGTAACAGATTTCATGTGCTCATCATACCCTGTAGCACTCCAGCTTCTTTTATTCCTTATCTCTCATCTTAGTCCATTTAGTTCAGCCCCAGGACGCGCCAACCAAAGGTTTCTATCAATCTAATCTACATGCCTGATGTATAGGAGTTTTCAACTAGGGCCAACCAAGGCCATTCAAAGCCAAGGAGCATCAGTTCTGGAACTTCTCCTGTACCATATAGGAATAAGGAATTCTCTTCTGCTGCAGGTTTGAACCAAACCTGAAGCTTCTGTTGACATCTCACCATCATGATTTAAGAGCCCGCCTATCAACTAAATTAACACATAAGGAAACACTGGTGAGAGATGATCTCTTTTTAGTCTCCTTCCCCCTGTCTAGGCTCACCAATTCCTTTTTCATACCTGGGGACCTAAGGGTTTTACAATCCTATTTACTCTACAAATTAGAACACTTCCTCTGCAGTCTTCTTGAAAAGTAGGGTCATTCTTCTTGCTACACATATTGCACAAGAGGGAGGCTCAGTGACTCGTCCTGTCCACTTTCTGATGGTATTCTCTCCCATTGGCTCTTATAGATAGACACTGTTCTCCCCAAGATCTTCTCCTTAGTTTTACAACTGCCTCTTCAAACGCAGAAGAGAGTTCACCCTGCTAAGTCAGATGAAACTAGGTGTAATTAGAAATGAAGGCTCACAGATTCCTATTCCCTAAATTAGATATATTTATAACTAACCCAACTCTTTTCTTCCTGCATCAGTGAAAGAAGTGTCCCTTTTATTTCAAGTTAATTCCTCTGCATGATATCTACGTATTATCCCTTCTTACTATTATTTCTAAAATTTTTGTTATATTTATTCTCTCTTTCTCTCTCCCTCTCTTTTCTTCTATTTATATATATTCACTCACCTATTAAGTTGCCAAATTTAGCAAATGAAAATATAAGACAGCCAATTAAAATTCAGATAAACAACAAAAACATTTAATATATGTATGCCCCAAACATTGCATGATATATTTTTACAAAAACTATTTTTTAATATAAAATTCAAATTTTACTGAACAGCTGAGTTTATTCTGGCAACTCTACTCAGCTACAATGCACCATAATCCACAAAAGTAAGTAGGGCAGAGAGTTTTAATGCTTTTCTCATCATTCCTATCAAGTCATTCTGGAAGGATGGTCTTAGCTTCATTTGATATATTCTTATAGTTTCTACATATCTTTTTCTCACAAATATTGATCTCTCAGAGCATCACTTAGGTGTCATTATGACAAAAGACTCTTTACTGCCTAAGAATGAAGACTGATAGGATGGAATAAGGAGACTAAAGGAAGCAGGAAAATCTGTCCTAATGCACATATACATACAAGTTCTTGTGTGTTTGTGTACACACCACACACACTCCCACACACAATCTCTCATCATTTCTAGATTTCTTTCTGAATCCACTGCCTTCTTCCTCTTCTTCATAGAGTTTTCTTACAGCATTCAATTCTTATCCCTATATTATCTGCCATTGATCTCAACATCTTAATGAGTCTGCTAAAAACAAGGTGATAACAAACATCTAATTATAAAAGCCAGTAGCCACATTTAGTCTTTACATTTCTTATTCTCTGCTTTATTTCTTATGTTTGACTATCCTTTCTTCCTGAAACACTGACTGCTACAAATTGAATTGTGCCCCCCTCCCCTGCAAAATATAGAATGAAGACGTTTTCCCCAGGACCTTATTTGAATAAAGGGTCTTTTCAGATGTAACCAAGTTAAGATGAGGCCATTAGGGTATGTTCTCATCCAATATAACTAGTGTCCTTATGAGAGGAGGGATATTTGGAATATATAGACACATGCACAGAGAGGAGAGCACCATTAAAGATACAGACACAAAGGGCAGAGGAAGGTAGAGGTGGGAGTTCTGCAGCCAGAAACCAAAGAATACCTGGGGCTACCAGAAGTTGGGAGAGCCAAAAAAGGACCCTCCTCAAAGGGTTTCAAAGAGAGCATAGCTCTTCAGATGCCATGAGTTTATATTTGTAACCTTTCAGCTGTGAGAGAATACATTTCTCTTGTTCTAAGCTATCCTGCTTACAATAGGTACTTTGTTATGGCAAGCCTAAGAAACTAACACACTCATCTATTTTAATGCTAATGATATGATTATTATTTTCTGATATTTTCTACTTCATTTCAGATTTTTCTCTTATTAATTTATTGAATATTTACATGTTGCTATTCACTAAGATTTTACTTTCTAATCTTTATGCTTCTCATTTTACATTATTTACTTAAATGACCTCATCTACCAAAAAGTTTTAACTACCATCTATGTACTACCTACCATGTATATATACAACAGTTTATTATAATTAAGGTTAGAATTATTAGTCAAAGGAGAATAGTTTGTTTCTTTTTTTCTTTTTTTCTCTGAGTCCTAAGCACAAGAAACACTATCTTGAAAACAGGTCACCGTCAATCCATTGAATTAGTGGAGGAATCTGACTGCGGACACACATGCGCCTTGCAAAGCTGCCCATTCTCCTTTAAGGTCCAAGAAGTGAGCCAGTCAGCTTTCCCACCTAACTTCTCCGATAATCACTAAAATGTTTAATTCTGAAAGCACTGTAAACATCTATTCTGACAGTTATTGTGGAGCATAAGAAGCCATGGAATGAAAACCAGGGAAAGAAATTGATTCTGATTATCTTCCCAATAGGAAGCAGCAGCTGAATTATACACCAAAGAATCTGGGCTCTAGTCATGATTATTTTATTACCACTATGCAGACAATATATTTTAATATTTCCATTTCATCCTTTCAGAGTTTTGAGGTGATTTAACAAAGAAGATATAAAATAACAAGAACTAATGACCTTATGAAATGTGCTTAATAACTGAAGTTTTAAAGAGTGCTATATAGCTTAAATGAGAGAATATGTGAAACTGGGCTTTATATTATGAAGCACTCAAAACATGTAAGGTGTTCTTATTTTGAGAAAGATAAATTTGTATTTTAAAAACAAAACTCTCTTTTATTCACTTAGGACTAGATAGGAATACCAATTCTAGCATGAATGCCCAATTAGTGTGAAATCAGCATGAATTTTGCCAATGGCCTGGTCTCTCTGTTTTTGGAAGGCAGAGTCCAACAAGTTGAGATCAGCTGACTTCTTCTGACTTCTGGGAAAAACTGGCAGAGAGAATTCAATGCTAATGAACAATAGCCAAAAATTGTCTGTCTTTTAGGTAGACAGTATTTTTATATTATTGGAGTTTACAAAGAATATAGAAGCCTCCCCAGTTCCTATTGGATTAACTTGTTTAACCTTTTGAATTTTTTTTATAAAATTAAAATAGTACTTATTAATCTGATTGATATTTTTTAAATATCATCATTATGAAGTCTATTCAACATGAGCCTTCATGATATATGCATTTTATCCCAGACACCTACTCATACTACCAAGCACATAATTGCACTCTCAGGTGGAACACACCTGTGACTTGTAGGCATTTGGCAAAGAATTTGCCTATTAAAAGCCCACTTCTGAATGACAAGTTACCCCTTTGCTCCTTTCCTCTCAAAATGTCTCCTTTAGGAAAACAAAGAAAAGCACCTAGATAAACAACAAAGCAGGTGGCCACAAAGGACTTTCAGCGGAGCAGGAGCCAGCCAAGATCCATCCACATTTTATTACTGCCAGTACCTTCATCCAGCAAACAGATGCAAATGGGAGTTGGAGGGACACAGAGCAATAAAGTTTACCATGTGCTATGCTGCACAGCTTGACAATTATGGGCACATCTGCAGTAACTCATGTTTTCTGGGGGTGTAATAGCTTTTATTTCATTTTCCACCTGCACTGGAAGCCAGATATTGCTTTTTCATACATTTCAGTCTCATGTCTTTAGGTGACAAGGTGACTTCCTACTTTGAAGATTGCCCCCTGTCACTGCCCCGCCCCTGTCATGGCCAGCAAACACTTAGATCATCAGCCCTCTTTTCACAGAATTTGAGAAACTCTGCTGACAGGAGGATATTTCCTCTACAGTAGGCAGATGAACAAAATAAAATGGATGGAAATAATGAAATAAAGGATAGGGGAATTGGCAACCAGCAGAAAAGAATTTGCTACTTAATAAATTGAGGTTGAACATGACAGAGTTGAAATGTAACCTTTACAAGTAGAATCCACTATAATTCAAATTCAAAATATTGGAAAATACAATGACAGAGCTGTCTTTGTTTAATAGTAACCTTGATAATTTAATGAGAATTATAAATTATAGTAAAAGTGAAACAGAGAGAAAGAAAAGAGTGCCCTTTCAATTTTTTTAGAATAAAGTGGATTAGGAAAATATTTCTGAGAATCCTCTAAGAAATGAATCAGTTAAGATATACATATGTGTCTACCTTGAATTTACTTCCATAAAATGACTTCCAAAGTCTATGCAACTCAAATATCTTTCAGAAGCTCTGCCCACATTTCTAGATGAAAAAATAAATTCTTATATATGAAGATCAAGGCATATACAATAGTATGACTCTGACTTATGAAAGAAACACTTCAGCCTGCTTCTCTTGGGCATGGGTTTCTTGTTGATTTTAAGTTTACAATATTTGTAGACATTTTCCAACCAACTTCAATAGGTTACAAGAAATAGAAGAGGGATCTTAAATAGCTTATTTTTACTAAATGAAAAGGCTAAATTAATGTTAGCCCCATTACTGCACTGCGCCAAATCACTTCACAACTTGACTCAATTCTAGAATCTGATGTTTATATCAGAACTATGGAAAAATGGAATATTTCATTCAAAAGAAACAACTTATAGCCCAATAGCTTCATCTCATAGAGGGGAACTTGAGGACCAAGAAGGATAATTGTTATCCAAGATAGCACAACTTCAAACATGGATACATTTAAACACAGCTGTCCCATCACAGCTCCCTCAGAGGTCCTGTGAACTATTCTCAGGTGTTATCTGTTTTACTCACAAGCTAAATAAAAAGGTGTTAGTATCTCAGAGATGGAAGGCCAATTAGAGACCAGCTTATCCACTGGTTAGTAGATGGAGACGTTGATAATTTCAGACACAAGAAACTATTTCTTGAAAACTACATAATTAGTTAACTAGTTAGGGATTGATGACCTTTTAGCTTTATACTGTCATTCATATGGAGCAGATAAAATTCAGTCTCATTCTAAGTCCAACAGATCTTGGTAAATGTGTTTAGTTTACATGAGACTTATCTACATAAACTAAAAATCAAAATATTTTTTTCTATAAACAATGTAAGATAGGCCAGCATGGCCCAGTAATTGAGCATTGACCTGTGAACCCAGAGGTCACGGTTCAATTCTGGTCAGGGCATATGCCTGGGTTGTGGACTTGATCCCCATTGTATGGTGTGTAGGAGGCAGCTGATCAATGATTCTCTCTCATCATTGATGTTTCTATCTCCCTCTCCCTCTCCCTTCCTCTCTGAAATTAATAAAAATATAAAAACAATAATAATGTAAGACAAAGTTTTCAACCTACAATTATGTGGATAACCAAAGAAAGGAACCTTGTATAGTAAATCCTACACATACAGAAGGCCAGAACTCACTAACATGGTGATGGAGATAGATACATCATTGAATGTTCTCAATTCCTTCTTTGTACTTAAATACCTGTCCTGGCATGCTCACCTTTTAAGTCACCAGGCTTACAGTGCCTCTGCACTGCTGTCTCCACATTAACATATTTTCCCAGGAAAATAATATTGCTATTATTCATATCTTAATGAACTTTTAAATCAAGTTCAACTTTTTTCCAAAGGAATTTGTATTTTAAGTCATATGGTATTTGTAGGGGAAAAAAGTGTTTTTCTTTCTTTTTTGTCTCTGAGTAAAACCAGCAGCAAATATGTAGGAAAGGCTTTTGGGAGTGCATACAGTTTTTCCTGACATGCTCAAAATAACACCATATGGTTGGCTTCCTTTGTTGGCTTTGAGTAAGCCAAAATCTGGTCCCACACTGCCTGCTTGCTCACCAAGTCACGGTCACATGGCCACACATGTGTGGAACACACTTTCCTGGGTGTGGTTTGAAATCTGAATGGTCATCTGTTTCTAGTGACCTGCCCAGAATTACCCTTCTCAATATGTGACAGGTGACTCAATAGCACCAAATTATCTGTAGACTGAACAATTTAAACTTTGTTCTTACACTGTCACTAAAGAGTTTAATTAAGGTGAATACTTCAAATTCTGATATAATTACTTTCTATACAATAATGTTTTTGTAGTTTGCAAGCATCAGTAGAATACTCTACCTTCCAAGTGAATTGTTTATCTCTATATTAAATATGTAGTAGACAATGTCAAAGAAGCATGTTCTGGAAATACTGAGTGTCTCAATTTAGTTCCAGCTTTGCAGGTAATCTATTATTCATTTATTCATGTATTCATTCAACAAACCTGTATTAAGCTCTTACAACATACAGTGTGCAACTTACATTCCAGTAGAGGAGACAGACAACTGAGGTAATAAATAAGTAAAACATATTTTATATTAGAAGATTATTGGTGCTATAGAAAAATAATAATACAAAACTACATTAACTTTACAGGAATGGGGAAAGCCCAGAATTTGGAGTGATTTAGAGTGAAGCTAAAATTGCAATAACTAGAAAGGAAGGGGAATTGTGGAAGACATGAATTAAGGGCAAAATCTGAAATTTAGCTACAAATCTCTTAATTTTCTCATTTTTGAGAGAATAACTTATAACGTAAGTTAAAAAGACAGCTGCAAAAGAGTAAGAATA
The DNA here is from genome assembly GCF_964339955.1 of Pipistrellus hanaki. Classification (NCBI taxonomy): domain Eukaryota; kingdom Metazoa; phylum Chordata; class Mammalia; order Chiroptera; family Vespertilionidae; genus Pipistrellus; species Pipistrellus hanaki. Next base: position 62,717,029 of record NC_140510.1, on the reverse strand, counting down.
ATCATCTATCCAAGTAAACCTTATTAGGGAAAGGGAAGGGCGTAGATTTCCAACCTCACCACCCTTACTCCATACCCCTGTTCATTCCTAATTATATTTCTCCAACACCCTCATAATACATATCTTCTCTTCTTGTTTTATTCTTTTACCATTTCAGTTAATTCTATACTCAATGGCAAGATTTATGCTCTTAAAACATGACTCCTCACATGAGGTACACATCTTCAAAATGCTACCACTGTACCTTGTTGCCTATGGAGAGGTTTAAAAGTCTGATGTAGCACATAAGGTCTCTGAATTACAACTGAAAGAACTTTCCAAGATACACCTTCCACAATTTTTATACATTCTGTCCAGTTTGGGCTAACCACATTTATGCTCGCCTATGGATGGCCTTGCATGTATTATATTCCATGTTCCACCATCACAAACCTCAACTCAAGTGCTACCTCCTCCTACCAGCAATTCAATTCAAGTGCTACCTTACTAACAATTTTCTGATTCCCTTTGCTCCAAAAACCAAAGAACTCTCTCCCTTCTATAAATTTAGTTCCATTAGACCATTAACCATATTTTGGTTTATAAAACAATTACTTATTTTATGTGTATATTTGTTTTTGCCACCACAAAGTAAAATATTAGGCCAACTTTTCCCAAAGCATTTATATTCAAACTAAGGCTTACAGAGTTTCCCAGAGTGTAATTTGGGAACTACTGGAGTCAGAATAGAGATGTTGCAGAAGAGAAAGGCAGGTTAAATGTGGCAGAAGGAGAGACCAGAGAAATTGCAAGTGTGAAAAAGACTTCACCAGTCAGTGCTGGCTTGAAGGAAGCCACAAACCTTTCAAATGCAGATGGCTTCCAAGAACTGAGAACAACCTTCAGCTGATGACCTTAGACCTATATCCCCAAGACAGTGGACTCAATAAACAACCTGAATAAGCCTAGAAATGAGTTTCCCCTGACTGCCTCTGGAAAGGGACCCAAACATGTTCTGAGGCCCTCAGCAGGGAACCAGCAGAGGCACCTGTGCCTGAATGCCTGTCCCCAGGGACACTGGGAGATCATAAATGGATGTGAAGTTTTAGGTCATTTGTCATTTATACAGCCACAATGCAGGCATTAAGTCTCTAATAATGAGATTTTTCAGAGTGATTATAAATAAAACATGAATATATATATTTATGGGGAGGGGGTGTATTTCAGAGGAAAATAACCCCTTGGCCCATCTTCCAAATTCCTTCTGAATAGATTTGGGGGAAAGGCAAGTACTCAGCTTATTGAAGATAATCCTGCCTGGTACGTAATACATAATACATCTTTGGAGCTAGTACAGAAGCAGGCTGTGCTGGTCGAGTCAGATGGAACATAAGAACACCAAAATGCACCTCCTCTCAATTCTCACACCTCACCAAATCCTACAGTAACTAGGGCTCTGTAAAGAAAAAATCAAGGCATAATGAACTGGAACACCTTCTTCTAAGGTGACACAAAAACGTTATAAGCTATGTAAACATGCCCCCATCTCATAGTTCATCTTACTTCCCTCTGGAGTACTTGGTTTGCTTTCATGTATCTCATGATATATGCCTTTTATTATGTTCAGCACATAATTATGCCATTCCCCAGGGAGGCCAAACACATGCACATATACTAAGGTTATACCTACCAAAAACATTTGCATCTAGTAAATTATGTTCAAATACCTTTGAGGTAATGCCAGACACTTAGAAATATAAATGGGCATAATGATAACCTAGTAACTCATAACCTGCTTCAAGGGCACATTCATTCCTCTACAGGTGAGACCTAGAACCCCTCGCTTTATACTCTAAGTCCAGTGCTTTTCCTATTACCAACTGAGCCTTTCTGCTATTTCTTTTTTAAAAATATATATTTTATTATTTTTTTACAGAGAGGAAGAGAGAGGGATAGAGAGTTAGAAACATCGATGAGAGAGAATCATCGATCAGCTGCCTCTTGCACAGCCCCTACTGGGGGACCAGAATCAAACCCGGGACCTTTCAGTCCATAGACCGATGCTCTATCCACTGAGCCAAACCTACTTCGGCTCTGCTATTTCTTAATTGTCCCTTTTCTGTGGATACTTTCATGTAACTTTCAAAGTATACCTCTCTGAGTTTTTACTATAAAATGTACACATCAGATAAAATGTACAGAGGACATTTATTAAGTCATTCCCCAAAAAAAGAAAACCAACTTTTATACCTCTTATCCTATGTACTTTGTAATTTCTCATCTATTTTTCTTTTCTTTTTAAATATATATTTTATTGATTTTTTACAGAGAGGAAGGAAGAGGGATAGTTAGAAACATTGAAGAGAAAGAAACATCTATTCAGCTGCCTCCTGCACACTCACAGCTGAGGATGTGCCAACAACCAAGGTACATGTCCTTTATTGGAATCAAACCTAGGACTCTTCACTCTGCAGGCTGATGCTCTATCCACTGAGCCAAACCTGTTAGGGCTCATCTATTTTCTTTAGTTTCTTTCAGTACTATTGTAGTTCATCATCTTCTTGGCAGTGAAATTCATACCAACATTGTAATAAGCTTTTCTTTATTCTAACCATATAACTGCCTGCTTAACAAATTAAAAATATAAATAGTAAAGCTTTCCTTATCTTTGGATCATATGAATGATTATGAAATAATTAATTATGTTAATTATTATGCAATTACTTAACCCTAACATGTATCTATTCTTGTTTTACTATTGGGACTATTTAATCCTAAACCACTGATGAAGAACAAGAATTTCTATGAAAGATCAAATAAAAAATACTTATTTATTATTCAAGATAGGTTTGGCTCAGTGGATGAAGAGTCAGCCTGCAGACTAAAGGGTCCTCAGTTCAATTCCAAACAAGGGCACATCCCCAGTAGAGGGCATGCAGGAGGCAGCCGATCAACGACTCTCTCTTATCATTGATGTTTCTATCCATTTCTCCCTCTCCCTTGCTATCTGAAATAAAAATATATTTTTAAAAATAAAAATGATAAAGTGATATATAATATTTCTAATTGTTGGTTTTAGTTTTTATCTTTATTGTATTATAGCTTAATTCACATTAAAAAGACATATTATTTTAATCTTCATTGAAGCATTTTTTTGACATATTTGGATGCTCTTGATTGGTTAATCTCAAAGCATGTATAAAAGAAGTAATTTAGGAAAAAAGAAAGCTCAGTGTAAATGGTATCAATGATAGACAGTATAAAAGTTAAGTAATATTTCTATATCTGAGAATTATGCAATGTGATTAACGCAGAATCTTTGATGATATATATGTATACCTTGTAACATTAGTAGTATGATTACTGATATAAGGAAATTATTTATGTCTGCTAGTATCTCAAAGTATAACATAACATTCATTCCAGAAATGTTAAAAGGTGTTCCCCATCACATAGAATTCATGGTTTGATAATTTTGATAAACTCTTCAGGCTCATTTCTTGTTCTTGTAGAGTTCCAATGAAGATTTATGTGTTAAAAATCTATTAATATTAGTCTTACATGGAAAATATTCTACAAGAGTAATCTCATATAGATTTCTCTTCATACACAGTTATATTTCCAATTTCAGGCTCTACAAAATAGTGAACATTTTCTATTATACATGCCATGATCTGTATAACATGTTTTAAGTAACCAGCATAAATATATGAAGTAAATTCAAGTATTTTTTCATTACTAGATATTTTACCCATCACTCTTAACCTACTTCGTCGCCTTTCCCTTCTGTAAACACAAAACTAAGGGAAGGAGGATGTGGAGCTCTGTAGTTGAAGGGAACTTTGCTTCTTGTGAGTCTAAAAAGAGGCATGTGAGTTGACTATTGCTGGAATTTGAACTGGCCCAAACAAAAGAAAGGACAATTTAAGAGAGCACAAAGGAAAGTCAAAGAGGAAAAGAAGTGGCATATTTCTGATTTACTTTTAATTTCAGTGGACATGTTGCATATAATGCTCTTGGAAAAATGCTCCTTGTACAGTATGGGCTCATAATTATCATTACTATTATAATTGTCAGAAGAGAATCTCTTTCTCATTCTCTACCCCATTTACTGGTCAAAGTGAAGAAACTTAAGGCACACTTTCTTCTTAGAGAATATTACAGACACCAATTATAGCCTCTCCCCACCCTTACTTATTTTTCAGGGAGTAAAGTAACTTGCTTGATGGGTGGAACATGACCTTTATCAGAGCATGTTGCTCCAGTGGACAGAGTCATTGTGCCTTAAGAGAGGACTTTCCACAGCCAGTTTTCTTCTGCATTGCCTGGTCTAAGCATGGAAGACCAGTCACTTGGACCACTGAAAGGTAATGCTCTTTAGCTTCCTATTTTTTCTTGGCATAGAAGCTGGGCCATTGACGTATTTTTTCTATGTGAAATAGGTCCACAGTCCAAATCCCTGCAGTTTGCTGAGTACAGTTGCTATTGGTTCAGAGAGAGGGGAATAGGAAGCTTCTCTCAATTCTTAGATTTTAGCCACATTCTCAAAACGAACTTTTAACAGAAAGTTCTACAATTAAGAAAAGAGTGTAGGGTACTTTCAGCTGCAAAGAACAAAATATGCAACAAAAATGATTTAAACAATGGGAAATTATTTTACTCAGCTGCAAAAAAAAAACAACAAAAAAAAAAACCTATGGCAGTCATTAGGGTTAATTCAGAGGCTCAATGAAAACAAGGTTGCAAACAGACTGCTGAGATTCTTTGGGCTTTGTTTTGGAATTGTAAAGTGTTAGAACTAGTTTCAAACATCTTATTTTCATATGAAGTTGTCCAAAAGAAGACAGGCAATGGTGAGATCCTATCCTCCCATAAGCCCTCAGGAGACTTCCTAAATACCCTGGCCAGGATCATGCCACAATCCAGCTCAGGCAACAGGAGAGGCTGGAGAAAGGGATATCAAAGCATTTTCAGCTTCTGTAATGGTGCATGGGTCTTGTCCACAAGGAATAAGAAAAATGGGGAATGGTTATTGGTAGTCACTCAAAAGAATCTTACCCATAGTTTAATAAATGTTGTTCTGGCTTACCAGTTGTCTAGAAAAATCTTATAGCTACAATATTTCAGATTACTGAAGGGAAGGTTAAAGATGTAGTAAAGTCTACCTTGCCTCACATGGAAAAATTTCATTGGTGCCATTCATAAGTCAGATTTCCCTATGAGACCTGGCTAAAGCTATTGTCATCCTTGAAACCACATTCTTGCTTAGATTTTTCCTTTTCCCTCTCCTGCTGCCTTCTCTTACCTACAAGTGTCTGCTGACATTTCCAATACATTTACTTGCCTAAGAATCCATACCTCATATTCATTTCTAGATCTAACCTAAGACAGTCAGGTGTGTCAAGCTAAGAAGTTTGGGTTATATTACATAAGCATGAGAAGCTATTGAAAGTTTTAGAGTAACCGTGTTTTCTGATGATTAGGCTGGCAACAGTTTGTAGAAAGAATTAAGAGAAATAGGTGTCCCTTCATTAGTAATTATCACACAAAAGACATGATCTTAATATATATAAGAGAAAGAGAGAAGAGAGACACTCAAGATCTCTCCTTTATAACAATAAAGATTTACTCAGAAAAGTACTATAATATTTTTCATTAAAAAATACCTTACAAGAATTTTTATGGGTATTATTTGCTATAAGTCTGTAGTTTAAAAGTTTGCTTTTGTGCCTGTATATAACCTTGAAGTGCCCTTTTTTTTCTTTCTCCTCGTAGCATTGCCTACTGATATCCATTAAAGAATAAATAAAACAAAAGAATTCACTTTTAGCAAGAATGACTTAAGCCAGATAGAAATGTTCTGTTTGTTTGATTTAAAAGCACAATTTAAACTCAGGAATGAAGGTAGGTCCTTGTATTTTGTCTGACTCTGGAAATTCTTTTTTAAAAAGACTAAAAACCACCTGTGTTTGAGGGTTTAGGTGTAAATTAACCTGAGTTCATGACCCTGGTCAGAATTCCCCAGGAAATCCCTTCTGATGGCCAATTCCAGGTCATTGACAGGGCTTAAAATTGCAGAGCTCAAATTTATATCAAGCGTTAAGACAAGTGAAAAGGGTACTTATATTGCTTTCATACAAATGTGTTAGTGACTGTTAAATATTTCTATATAATGTATTTGCTAGAAATTAATGATAAGCATTTTTATTCATACTTATAAGAACCTAAATATATAAACAAATGTATTTTATTTTACCTCTTCTCCTCCACCAATGACATATAATTATATGTAGGAATAAAAATTAGGCTTGCCATACACATCAAGAAATATTTGAAACTAGTAATGCAGCCCTCTGTTCAGATAACTCTCAATCCCATGATCCTAAGAACAAGCCCTGAATAAAGAGGAAAATCGTGAAAAATAAGATTCATTTCTCTTATACACTCAAAGAGTTGGGTAGTGTCCTATTTAAAGAAATGAAGCACAGTAATTTTGGTTTCCCTCCTTACACAAATTTTTTTTATTAACCCCCTAATATGTGTATAGTATTAAAAGTGGTGTTGTGAGCTTATATAATGGAGATTTACCCATAGTAAGCATTTATTTGTCTACTGGCATTAAAACATTACTTGTATACTACTAAGACTTGTAATCTGTGAAGCTAGCAGTAACATGCTACAAAGCATGTAAACTCACCGTGAGACAAGGCCACCTGCTGCAGGCGTGCTGCGGTCTCATTGCCCACGTCGCTGAGGCAGCCCCAGCTGGAGGTGACACACATATAGGCAGCACCTCATTCGGAGAAGCCAGGCAAACTGATGAAATGCATGCCATGTACGTTGCTGGGGAGGCGAGATCAGTAGTGATAGGTGGTGTGGTTCCATCATGGATATGTGATGGCCTATGGAGCCAGGAAGGGCCATATACAATAGGGTAAGCACAGGACCCCAGGTCTGATGGGCCTGTGCCAATTCTTATAACAAAGGATTTAGCTGTAAATGCCACTAATGCCTCCTTTTAATACTTAGTTAGTGTGAATTGTTTAGGCTAGACAGATTTTTCTGTGCCTGGAAATTTCAGGCCTCCCCATGAATGTGGAGACGCTCTGCTAAATTCAGTTTGACTGTGGATGTTCTGGAAATATTTGATGAATAGAATTGAAACTAATTTGATGTTCCGACTAATAAAATAATCCTTAGACCCTTGCAAATATCTCCGCTCATTGTTCAACTTTGTTGAACGGGGCTGAACTGAATGCAAAATGATGTTGTGACATTCTAACACAAGAGCTTTTAAAAACTGCTAAGTGATTGCAGATGACACATCTATTTCAGTTTCCGTGAGAACATCTGAGAGAGATAAGATAGAGGCTTGAAGCAATTTCCACCAACAATTTAAGAAACTTAGAAAAGATGCCAGAAAACCCATACCACAACAGAGGGAGGTAAAATGCATGACTTCCCTGAGGGATCAGAAAAAGGATATACTGTGATCGCTTGCTGTTTGAAAGGCTCCTTCTATGATCAGCCCTTGATGCCGTCAAGTTCCACAGAAATAGTGTCTGACCACGTGCAATTTAATTTCTAGTAAAGACATTCAGAAGGATATGTGTTGTGGGAATAGGTATTCGGTGTTAACTTTCTGGTATGTTGCTTCTTTTGTTTGCCATTTAGTTCAGTTGTAAAAAGAAGAAGGAAAGAAAAAAGAAAGAAAAAAAGAGGGGAGATACAAGCAGGGCTTCTCTCCATTATGTTTAAGTATTTGGCCAGAAGCTCCTCCGAGATTACGTGATACCTCATTTGTAATATGGTGCAATTGGATCATCATTATACTTACATACCATCTGTTCACTTCTCTGATTCTGTTCTACCCACTTGTTTCCATTTTAACTATTTTCATCTGAAGTGATACACATTTTGCTAAGAAAATTCCCAGCATATCTGGTGTAGGAGGACTTTGAGACAAGTGGCTTGCAGAGTGCTGGAAGATAGAATTTCATGTAGCACACATTCATCTATTTGGTTTGGAGCTGATTTTTTTGAGGCCCTATATTTGGGAAGTTCATTAAACTGCACATTTCACAGTTTTGCTGTTCTTTTCTCTTTAACGATACTACTTGGATTCAGGCACACATGCAGGAGAGTTGGGATGGAGCCAGTTTGTGAAATGTGGTATCTGAATTCCTAATCATCATTGATTATGAATTCTGCATCAACTCACAGCACACCATCCCCTGATACACATCTGCTATCCTTGCCGAGCCCCCTTGCAACAGACTAATCTTTCTCTACCAACTTTCAAATAAAAAGTTAAGACTAGGAATTATGGCTACCTGGTCATATCTTCTGTGGTAAATCCTTTTCACCAACCTCCTCCTCCTACCCCCCAAAAATCATTATGCTGTGAATTTTCTAGTAGCAATGATAATTTCTTTCTAGTGTATTCAGTAATAGTGAAGTTGAAAAATTCTAGAGTTAAGCACTAAATTCATTGCTTAACAACCGCTCAGAGGACAAACATGATAGCAAGTTATACAATGCACTGTGTTCTACACGTTTGTTCTTATGCTAAACACTTCACATGTGTTCTCTCATTCATGTACATATGAACTTAAGGCAGTAATTATCAGTCTTTTCATCTCTTTTAAAAATACAGAAATTGAGGTTTAATGACAAAAAGAAAATGAGAATGTTTTTATAGCCACTAAATCTTGGAGATAGGTAAGCCAGATTTTTCTAACCCCAAGACCATGTTCCTTAGCACTATGGGAAATCTAATTGACTTGTGTGAAATAAGATTTCCTATCAATAGCAATGACACTATCACTATATAAGGGCATCCATCCCATAGGATGAGACTAATTTGGTCTCTTACTTTTCCATTATAAAAAGGACAAGCATGTTCACTCTCCTGGGAGTAAGAGCAAGATGTTAAGAGAGAAAATTCTTAAGTAAAAAATCTACTTAAATAAACTAGATGCTGAGTCACACACGTGCAAGAAAGCACCCTGAAGTCAAAATACTGAGACTACAAATTCCTTTTCAGGCCAACTATTAGGTCCAAAAATGGACCCTAAAATATAATACTTGTTTTCTGAAGCTGTGAATGAAATTATAATTCAGTTATTAGACACAAAAATCAATGTGTTTCTATATACTAACAGTTGATAATCTAAAAGGAAATTAAGAAAACAATTCTATTCAAATAATATCAGAAATAGTAAAATACTTAGGATTAAGCTTAACCAAGGAGAAAAAATACCTACATTGAAAACTATAAAACCTTGCTAAAAGAAATCGAAGACAAAAATACATGAAAAGACATCCCATGTTCATTAATCAGAAGATTTAATATATCAATTCTATCCAAAATGATATATAGATTTAATTTAATACCTATCAAAATCCCATTAGTGAGTTTTGTTGCCAAAATAGAAAAATCAATCCTAAAATTCATATGGAATGTCAAGGAAACCCAAATAGCCAAAACAATGTTGAACAAAAGCCAACTTAGAGGTCTCACACTTCCTAATTTCAAAACTTACTACAAAGATACAATCATCAAAAATGGTATGGTACTGGCATAAAGACAGACATATAAAGCAAAGAAATAAACTCTCACATATATAGTCAAATATTTTTCAACAAAGGTGCCAAGACCATTCAATGGGGAAAGAATAGCTTTTTAACAAATGGTGTGATGTTGGAAAACTGGATGTTCACATGCAAAAGAGTAAAGCTGGGCCATTACCATAAACTATATGCAATAATCAACTCAAAGAACTAAATGTTGAAACTAAAATTAGAAAACTCTTAGAAGAAAAGATAAGGTGTTGAATTGGATAATGATTTACTGTATGCAATACCAAAAACATACACAACAAAAATAAAAATAGGTAAATTGAACTACTTAAAATTTTAAAATTACTGTACATAAAAGGACACAATCAACATAGTGAAAAGGTGCCATTCTTGTTATATCATATAAAGAGTACATACCATCAACATGATTGATAACAGTTGATGTTGACCTTGGTAATCTGGCTGTATGTCATGTTTATCAGGTTTCTCCACTATACAGTTATTCTCTAAATGTGGGGACATTGTACTAAACACCTACATGGTATGCCTCAAACTACCCAGGGCACCAAAAACAAAGAAGTATGAGAAATTCTTATAGCCAAGAGGAATGTAAGGAGTCATGATGATTAAATGTCATGTTTTTAGATGAGATCCTGGAACAAAAAATAAAATGGCATTATGTAAAAAAAAAAATGAAACAAACAAACAAACAACAACAACAAAAAAAACTAAGGAAACCAGAATAAACTATGTACTTTAGTCAGTAATGATTTATTAATTTTGGTTAATTGACTATGACATATTTCATAGTAATGTAGAAAGTTAGTAATAGGAAAAACTGGGTAGGGGGATATAGCAACTCTTTTCTACCTATACAAGAATTCTATAAATCAAAAACTGTTCTAAAATAAAGTTTATTTCAAAAGGAAAAACATAGTGGGAGTAAGTGTGAAGAAAATGCAAGCATAATGGCTCTTTTAAATAATACTCACTCTTATCTTAAGCCTTCTTTCCCAACATTTTGCCTATACATCTTCAGATGGGAGGACTATTTTGGAGTAGAAAAAATAAGACATAAAAGGGGACTTTATATTTTGAAAAGGAAGTAAAACAACTAAAAAGAAAACAATCTACATTAATAAAAGGGTAATACGATAATTAGGGCAGATGTCTTCCAGACCACCATCCAGATGTACTTCTGGACAAAGCCATAGCAGCTGCCCGAGGCTCAGGCAAGCTGCAGATGGTGGCTGCCACCGCCCAGGGCCAGCCCAACGCTCAGACAGCCATGGTGGCCGCCAGTGGCAGCAGGGTGATGGGGGCAGCGCCTTCCCCTGATCAGCCAAGTTGCTGCCAGCAGAGGGAGGTCAGACTGCAGCTTAGGTTGGGGGCCGAAGCAGAGATGTTTAGGGATGATCAGGCTGGCAGGGGAGCAAGGTAGGGGCTATCAGGCAGGCAGGCAGGCAGGCAGAGGGATTGGGGCTATTAGGCAGGCAGGCAGGGGAGCAGTTAGGAGCCAGCCGTCTGGGATTGCGAGAGGAATGTCTGTCTGACAGATGGAGCCTAAACCAGAAGCTGGACATCCCCTAAGGGGTCCCAGATTTGAGAAGGTGCAGGCCAGGCTGAGGGACCCCCAGTGCACAAATTTTGTGCACCAGGCCTTTAGTCTAAATGTAAAGATTGTGGTGGCAGAGTGATTATTAATATGTTTATGTCATTGTTGGGTATGTGTCAAAACATCTTTCACTTTATAGGTAAGATCTACAAAAAGATAGCTTCCCCTGCTTTATAGAACCACTTAATGAAAATCAGCATGTTCAGCAGCCTTGACATAAGATTTCAGCTCACAAGAAAGTGAGGCAAAATTTAAGCCTTCTGGCTCAAAACAATCCATGTAGTCAGAACTCTATTAGTAGGCTAAAGCAGCTCATTTCTTCCACCCAAAAATCCTCTACAGCAACTCACAATACACCTATTTACAAGCTGTAAGGTGAGGGTGTTTTGTATCAGAAGATCAACCACTTCTGCTATCCAGTTGTCAATCTTAGGTAACCCTAAAGGGATGTCAAACACACTAACAACCACCAAAACTATTTCAAGGTCAGCTAATGGTCTGCCAGCTTGCAAAAGCCTTGAGGATCACATCATTTGACATTCCTTTCTCCCCATCTCAAGAAGCAGCTGCTTTCCCATTTGCCTGGCAGCTTGCCAAAGGAATAAGACTCTCAGCTAATACAGAGTTGTCAATAATCCATAGTAGCTGGACTTGATAAAGTAATCAGGAGGGGATATCATTTAATCAAGGTCTTTGAAACAGGGAGAAGCAATTGGGATTGCTAATCAGGTAATTGCAGGGGAAATTGCTCAGAACTAACTTATATTGAGCTGATGGAAGAGCAGGTCCAGCTTACAATGGAGGGGAAGGATTTTTCATGCTCATGTCACCCTGGCTATAACTGCTAATCTTTGTGAATTCAGCCTCCCATGACGCTCGGCTCCCTAAATGTCACATATCTGGCTTGTTCAAGCACAAGTATTGACTAGACTCTCTCTAGAGAAAATAAACTTTGCTGAACTTTTGAAGGAAAATATGGGCACAAAAGATCACATTCAAAGTCACTTACATATTGACCTGATTATATCCAAATATGTGATTATGAATAACATGATCTTCCATTCCAACAGGAAATTTAGCATCCTGTGGATTTCTCTCAGACATGCTGAACAAGTACCTGAAGTGGATTCCTCTTGAGTCACTGATTCACAATACATCTCCAAGAAGGGTTCCTAGGAAATACAAAAATCAGAAAATATATAATAATAAACATTTCTGAATTATGTTCTGAAAATTGACTCACATGATTTTACTTTATTAAACCCTTCACTCATTCTTTCTTTTCTATTTAAGTTGGTTGTCATCAGAAAAAGCTATAGATCTCAAAGAAAATTGTAAGTGCTGAGAGGTTCATATTTGAGCCAAAATAACCACCATTTGAGAGAAATCATCCTTTCTCCTGGGAGCAGTTTTTCTCAAGAAAAGGATAGGAACCATGTCATTAGCTTTAAAGATGTAGCAAAAAGTAGAACAGTGATTGAAGCCTGTTGGCAGGAGATTGGGATCTCTTGGGCACAAGGGACAAGAGAAATGTGGGCAAAGATATGGAGTAAAATTAATACATTAATCTATAGATCCAAATACCATAGATCCCTCATATCTTCGCTTGTGATAAATTGGAGAGCATGATGTTCTTATTCTTTTAGCACGTGGGGAAAGCAAAAAATTGCGCCTAAAAAGACTTACAGAGATGGAATTCCCATAAAACTGATTGAAGAATTGATTTCAAGCCAGGTCCCTAATTTTTTCCTCACTAAAATAGTCTAGAAATCTAGGCCTAAACATATTAAACATATTATTTTATCCTTTTCCAAAAATAAATCTACAGAATGAAGTGCCAAATTATTATATTTTGGAAAAACTGCAATTTGCAACATATGTGTAAACAATTACAAACTCCAAAACTGATGTTAACTCTATCAGCTACATACATTGGTAGGATCAACATGATATATATTTATTTGAATCTTTCAGCACCATTGTATAAATATAGCCTGTCAGTATTACAACACACTCTCTGCTGAATATCAACTAAAACCCGACCTTTAGTTTGCTGACTACATGAACCATGAATGCACCATAGCGTTCCAACGGACATAAGGATGTTAAATCTCCCCTAGATTTTAAAGTTTAGATGGATTTAACTTCCCCTTCAACTTGTATTCACTCCAGCCAAGCAGATACTACACAACCCAATGGAATGTGTGAGAAAAGGGGTCAAAGACAGTGCATTGTGTTGAAAAAGAATTGAATGAGCTGCAAGTTTGGAAAACTAGATTTTACCTTTCTAGCTAACATTTGGGTTAAGTCAGGCAATCACAACTTCTGGAGGAGGGGGGATTATTTTCTTTATTTGTAAACTGAGAAAGGATCAACTCACCCAACAGGTTTAAAGTTCAAATTTAAAGGTCTAGGTCTTCAAGAAAACAAACGTGTAGACATTCTAAGGAAAGACCTGAAGGAACTGAATTCTAATTGCTCTAGTAGACATGAGTCAGTGTAGATGTAGGGCATCAAATATGTGCTCACGAGTTTGTAAAACACACTGGGTTAGGATAAAGATTTTCTTCTTATCTAAAATCCTATAACCAGATTATTATACATACATTTCTGACTCATGAGTTCTCCTGATATCATAGAAAGAGATCTTTACAGCAAAAAGCTTGTGCCCCACTTTTTTCTTTATCTATACATTCAATGCCTAAAATAATACCCGAAATTTTGAAATGGCTCTTTATAAAAGAAATTCCAAACAGTGTCTTTCTTTTTCAACTTTTTAAACTTATTTTGAGAATAAATTGAAGTCCAGTCCATGCTACCTACTTTGCAAATGTCATTCAGCTTGTCCTTTTCAGATGGCCTACTTATAAACCAAAAGTTCTATCTCTATTTTAGTATTCTGGATAGTGTTTGAGCTTTACTTGAAACCTATAGAAGAGGTCCACATATGACCTTGGCTGGGTAACTCAGGTGAATAGAGCCTCATCTCTATAAACCAAAGTTGTCAGATTGATCCCCTATCAGGGCTTATCCAAAATATCAACTAATGAATATATAAATAAGTGGAACAACAAATCAATCTCTCTCTTTTTCCTATTCTCTCTCACTCTTTCTATCTCCCTTCCTCTCTCTCTGAAATCCATCAATAAAAAAATAATTTATAAAAGGTCATTATTTAGATAAAATATTTTATAAGAGGTCATTAAGAAGACTTCCATGTGTTTATAATGTTGCCAAGTTGCAGATGGACCTAACATTATCCTTCTTATCAAACCTTTGTCCTGAAGCACGGGGCCTTCACAATATCATCATGACTCTATTTGTCCACAAATTCAGTACCTAGTTGTTCATTCCTTTAACATCATTTAGTTAAACCATACTGTGTGCCAGACACTGAGCTTCACACTAGAGACTCAATGGTCCACAGAACACATGCTTTTGGCCTTGAGAACATGAATTCCAGTGACCAAAGGCAAGAAGCAGACAATGACACCAATTTATGATATAAATCAAGAAAGTGAAACCTTGGAGAGCTATGGGAACCCAGAGGAGAGTCACCTAACCTTCTCTTAGCAGGCCTAAGTAGATTTTCCAAAGGAAATTATTTGTCAAATGAGAACCAAGAGACAAGTGGAAATATAATTCTCTGGTAGTGGAAGGAGCCATTTTAGGCAGTACATCCTAAGGCCCAAGACAGATAATGTGCTATATTCAGAAATAGAAGTACAAATTCGAGAGATGCATTTGGGGTATGGAGAGAAAGGAATAAAGTTGATAAAATAAACAGGGCCTAGCTAATGTATAGCCACTTAAGTATGGAATAATATAATCAGTTACATATTAGAATGATTCCACATAGGGTTCCATGAGACTATTCATCTTATATTCAATATCAGTCATATATTTCCACAATAATGCTGAATGACAAATTATCCCAATTCTGAGTGGCTTAAAACAATGACTATTTATTTGGCTCATGATCCTTCAGGTGGCTGATTTAGGTTGGGCTAGGCAGCACATTCATCTGGTCTCAACTGAACTCTCTGACATGTCTGGGGATAAGCTGGCCCTTAATTAGCTGATGTTAGATGGCTTAAGCTAGAGTGATTAGGGAAACATAGGTCTGTTTAACTTGTCTCAACTCTGTCCAGGCATGTTCTTATAGAAAGGTAGGGGAACAAGAGGTGAAGTAGAAATGGGTAAGTGCTCTTTCAAGTCCTTACAAGAGTCATATCTGCCAATGTTCTTTTGTCCAAAGCAAGACACATGGCCAATAAGAATGAACAAGATGGTGAAAGGACTCCACCTGTTTCATGAGGCATACAAGTCACATGGCAAGAGAATGGTAATGGGAATGACTGAAAAATCATGACCCTTAACTGTCATTAATCAATCAAATATACAATCCCTGCTGGGCACAGGATTCTGTGCTCAAGATGACAACCAATCTAAAAGATGGCAATGATTTCACTGAATGAGATCATCTCTTAAATGGATCACTCACACATACCCTACCACCAGCACACACACGAGCCCTATGAAGCTACATGCTTTGTCTTCAAGTTTTCTGAGACAGTGTTCTGATTTTTCCCAAAAGAGTGATGTTAATGGTTGTACTTTGGAGTGAAAGGGAGAGAAAGAAAGGGTAAGATGTAAATGTAAGAAAAAATAGTTCCATAAAAATTAGATTTGTTTTAGCAAACTTTAGAAAGCTGTTTTACATAATTAAACTTAAATAAAATGATGTGTTAACTGAGAATAAGTAATGTGCCAAATACTGTACTAAGTGTAGGTTTTCTCATTCCTCTATCTCTATTTTATATATATATATATATATATATATATATATATATATATATAATCACAAATCAGATAATTTTATTCTTGAGAAAACTTAAGCTTAGTGAGGTTATATAAGACAGCATTTGAATTTGAACCCAGTAGAATTTGAACCCAATTGTAGAATAAACTTGTTTAAATAATGTGCATAAAATTATTTTATCCCAAAATGATCTAAATCCTGCCCTCAGGGGGGAAAAGGTATGTTTGAAAAGACATTTTTGAAGACTATTATACACTTTTAAAAGTAAATGCCAAGATCCATGAACACTTTATATAAATGAATAATGTAGTGAAAACCTCAAAAATGTATAGATTGGTGTCATGGAAAGTCTGCTCTCCTAACAAGTTTGTCTTTGATAAGTAATTCATTTACATAGACTCAGTCTACGTGTCAATCCCAAAGATGTGTGGCACTGCATATTTTAGAACTTGACATATGCATTCTTTCACAAGCTACTTCACAGCAACTTTTCATTCTCTATGAAAATGAAGAAAGCACGTTGGTGACATAGAAAGCCCAGTTTCTCTCCAAACTACATTAGGACAGATATTCAGGGAAGTCTCACAATACTTCTACCCTCCTGTGTAACTACCAGTCTGCCATGTTGACTCTCCCTATTCCTGTAGATGCAATATTCATTCATTCAAAAGCCTTTATCCACTCTTATCATGCACTGTGCTACCTGTAAGACACCCAATGAGAAACATTCACAGTCAAGTGGGGAAGACAGACCAAAAAAAAAATCAAGTAAAAAAATAACTAGTAATAATTATACTATTAAAATAAGACCATTAGGGTTCAACCTTATAATATACAGATACCTGTGGAAACCTTACTTTTATTAGAATGCTCAGAGAAACCCTTTCTGAAGCAGTAATATTAGGGCCCACTCTAGCAAGCTGAAAAGAAGGAAAAGTTATATGTGTAAGGAGTTGTCTTTCATCAAAATGCTCTTGTCAAAACTAGAATCAAGAGTTGATGAGGAAACCACTTTTTCTTTCTTACCATTTGTTTGTTTGTGGAAATATAATAGCCCTATTTCTCCTCTGGTTACATATAGTCAATTGAGATGATGTGTGCTCTGATTAATCAGGAGCCCCAATGCCCACCATCATTGTTCCCAGCCTGCATGGGCTTAATAATAGCTGCAGGTTCAAAGGTGCTTCAAAGTGACAGCACCTTCCTCCCAACCAGTGCTAAACTCTGGCATTGACTTAAAGGCATGACAGGCAGAGATGAGCAGATGCTCATCGTCGGCCATGGTATGGAAACTTACAGGTCCCTAGCTGATACACATATTATGAAAATTTTATTATACAATATGTGCTTCCTTTTTCTTCAAATATTTTGACAACTTCAATAACCTAATGTTATTGAAAAATACTACCTTATACTGGCAAGGAACTTTTGTGCTTTCAATTCCCTTTCCTTGAAATTTCCTTATTTGATTGTCAAAATAGCTCCTTAAGGTCAGTAGAAGTTATCACTAGCTCCATTTTACCATGAAGAAACCTGAGGTTTGGAGGGACTAAGTGATTGGACTAAAGCCAACATATATACCCAGGATCCCTTGAGCTTATGATTTATTCTCCAGGGTACCCTGCCTTAAACCATGCTAATAAAAAACACTGTAAACAATTAAGCAGCACACAAAATAACAATCTTAAACACTATCCACTCAGAATCTAAATCAGCAGCTGCAAACTGTGGCCTATGGGCCAATCCGCCTGTTTTTATAAAGAGGTTGTTATTTTTTTGGAGCACAGCCATGCTCAGTCATTTATATATTGTCTATGGCAGCTTTTGCTGCCCTTTTTGAGTTATGATAGAGACCATAAGACCCACAAAGCTTAAAATTTTTGCTATCTGGCCCTTTAAAGAAAATGCTTGCCAGCCCCTGCTCTAAACAATTAAAAAATCCAAAATTTGTTCACCGTTGCCTGAACTACGGTGCTCAAATTAAGGAACATACATGTGTCTAAATTCCCTTCCATATCACATAAGAAAAATTCAATAATTTAAGGCCTTAATTTTATAAAGAGAATTAATGAGAATCTATGAATATTTTTGATAACTCTAAATTAAACAGAATATTAATCACAATATGTCAATCTATGATTACTCTAGAAAACAGAAACATATCTTACCTAGTAGACTATTTTTTCATTTAAGTGATGGTCTGAAAAGAAATTGATTACAAAGGGATGCTAAAAACAGGAGCACTTTTTTTTTTTTTTTTTTTTTTTTTTTTTACTGCCAGAAAACATACCAGATAAAATATGGGCCACTGAGCCCAAATAACAGAACTTCCTAAGTTAAAAGTTGGTAGCTTAAGAGCCACCCAGGGAAAACTGACCTGGATGGTATTTTTCAGATAACTACTAATACAAACTGGCTCAATGATTTCATTCTATAAAGATATTTACGAGTAGTATATAGAGAAAACACTGTGGTTTATTGTTACATGCAAATTAACATTATTATCTTTCATTCATGTTTTCTTTGAAAAAGCACTGTTGGTAAAACTTCAAAAGTAGTGAAAATAACTAGGGAGGTTGGGAGGTAGAAATCTATTTCTTATTGTGACACTTCTGGAAGCTAAGGATCACAATGAAGCTCTGCGTTTTCCTCTGTCCCATTCTCACCCTTCAAGGTCTGGCCTCTCCTGCCAGAGGGGTGAAGGTGTCATTCCCAATGGTTATTTAGAATCACTCAATTCCCCAGCCATAGAGCTTGAATTGTGGGTGGACTGCTACTTAAGCAATGTCAAATCAGAATCTTTGTGGGGACCAGATATTGATATTGATAGGATAGGAGATTTTTATCTTCTGAGTTTTGACTCTTAAGGACCTTGTGAGTCTAAAATGGCCACTGCTCATTTCCACCATGTAACAAAAACTGGTCTAAGAATGGAGTCAATGCAAAGGCAAGCCGAGTAGAGAGTGATGGAGACAAATAGCATCCTGGTGGGTTCATCTAAGTACCTGAATTAAGTCCAGATGGAAACTAGCCAGTCCTCGTACTCCCCATGTATATGAGCCACTACTTCCCCCTTCAATATTATTTTTAATAAACATATAGTCATTGTTACTTGCAACTAAAATAATCCTGATGACAAGTATCTGAATATAGACATTCGTTCATTCAACAACTATGCCTACTATGCAAAAAGCCTGAAAACTAGACCTGTCCACCAATGAGGCAAGTGCTTTGGGAAGGACCCAGAGGAAGGATGCCTTCCT
The DNA here is from genome assembly GCF_964339955.1 of Pipistrellus hanaki. Taxonomy (NCBI): domain Eukaryota; kingdom Metazoa; phylum Chordata; class Mammalia; order Chiroptera; family Vespertilionidae; genus Pipistrellus; species Pipistrellus hanaki. Next base: position 62,697,768 of record NC_140510.1, on the reverse strand, counting down.
GGCAGATGGAGCATGCTATTCAGAGCATATGACAAGTGCTGAATGGCACTTTGTGTCAAAGAGGTTTATTCATTCAATTATTCAGCAAGTAGTTCTCAATGCCCACTCTGTATTCTTGGCATGAGGGAACAATGGAAGGCATCATCACTTCTTCCCTCATGGGCCTTTCTGTCTAAGGAAGAGAGACATCAATCAAACAGTCTCTCAAGTAGAAGTCCATGCAATTGATAAGCTAAAAAGAAAAAGCATGCTATGTTTTGAAAATGAGATAATGGGGATTTGATCTAATATAGAAGGCCAGGGAAGGTTTATAGTCAATGACTAGGTAAAAATGAGTGGGAAGAACATATTGAGAACAGAAAAGGAGTAGCAGGAATGACAGAAGGCTGACATTTCTCTACCATTAAAAGTGAGGATGGAATGGGGGACTTGAGAGTGTGAGATAAGATCAAAGGTAGGAGGAACATCACCTAACTGGTCATTCTAGATAGGGTGACCTGGGCCAAGCCCATTCACCTACTTCCCATGGGTCACTATTAATAATGTCCACTTTCTCAAAAATGTGCCAAATTGGACATTAAATTCTATAGTCCTTTGGTGAAAAATGACATTAGGCTAACTGCAATATAATATCCTGCACTGGATGTTGGGACAGAAAAAGAATTATTAGTGGGAAAACTGATGAAATCCTAATAAAATCTGGATATTAGTTAATAGTTATGTGTCAATGCTAATAAGGTAATTTTGACAAATAGGCCACAGTAACGTAAGATGTTAGCATTAAGTGAAACTGGGTGAAGGATATTTAGGAATTACCTGTACTATCTTTGCAACTTCTCTATAAATTAAAAATAAAAAGTTTTATCTTTCTTCTAAGAAGAATAGAAAGCTTTTAAAGAGGTTTGAGCATGGTGGGGTGGCAAAGAAGAGAGTTGTCAGATATGAGGAGCCACTCTTGGCTGTAGGTAGAGAATTATTGGAGAGGAATATAAGTGACTGCAGTTGGACCAGAATAAGCCTTTCTCATTAGCCCAGGAAGAGATAAAGGTATCTTAGACCAGGAGATAAATAGATATGGGTAGATTCAGGGCTATTTTGATGGTGGACTAGATGGGAATTTTTGGTGGATTGTATATGGAGGTGAAGGAGAGGAGGAAGTCCAGGATGACCCTTAGGTTTCTATGCATCTGGCATGTGATAGGGAGTACAGTACACCACACAGATGACCCTGAGCTCTGAGCAGGCCATCTTAAAGGGACAGGAGGTAGATATACACCTAACATGGAACTAGGGGATGAGAGTACAGCAATCACATTCTTGTTAGGATTGACAAGAGCCAGCCAAATAGAGCCTCAATTTAAGCACTATCAGAACATCAGGTGGCTTATCAAGACATTATATCAGGCCTTAGCTGCTTTGGCTCAGTGGATAGAGCATCAGCCTGTGGACTGAAGGGCCCCAGGTTTAATTCTGGTCAAGGGCACATACCCAGGGTGTGGGCTTGAACCCAAATGGAGGGGAGTGCAGGAGGCAGCCAATCAATGATTCTCTCATATCATTGATCTCTCTCTCTCTCTCTCTCTCATCTCTGAAATTAAAAAAATACATATTTTTAAAAAGACACTATATCAGATTGCTCAGAGCAAGGCACAGGTTTGTACACAAAGTGAGGCCCCAAAAGAAGCAAACTGAAGTTCTATTTATTCAATGAGAATCCAGAACCACAGCAGAATTTTCCACAATAGACTGTGTTCAGTTTGGTGATGAGTCCTGATCCATTAAGTTCTTCTAAGAGCCCCTAATTTTGGAGCAGTCGACCTCACCTCTAGCATGAAATGAGGCACACCTACCAGAAAGAGGTGGCATGAAAAAAGGTATATTATGGTAGCTAGGAGACTCTAGACCCCCCAGACCTCTAGGGCAAGACCAGAGAACAGTGTCCAGTACATAGCTGATACTCATCATCAGTTGAAGGAAAGAAGTACTGGATAAAACATCCTGGGCATCAATTCCTAACTGTGAAGTCAGGACTGGTAATGAATGACTACTAAGGCTGCAAGGTCAGGGTAGATTAAGGTGTGTAGTTCAGGGTCAGGCTCATGGAAAGCAGTAGAGAGACAGTAGCCACTATGATGAAGAGGCAAAGGATTTTATTCCTGTGGACAAAAATCTCAGATGGGTTAGTCATCATTTGCCCTTGTGTCTCAGGCACCTGGATTCATTACATGCTTAATAAATCCCTGTCATAAATTTGCTTATTTAGTTTCTTCCTGCAACCTCAGAGTGTCTCTCTTCAGTCTTCAGGAAAGTGATCTCTACAGGCTTGTTATTTGCTTTATTGGCGGGGCTATGCTTAAAGTGAGTGGAAAGCACTGGGTGTCTCTGCCCCTAAATGGAATTCACTTACTTCAATGTCATGGTTCATCTGTGACCAAAATGTGCCTTGTAAGGGTCACAGCTTTCCCCCAGCATAGCGAATGAATGAATTGCCCTTTGGGTGGGTTGTGCAAGAAGAAAAACCTGCCTGTCCCAGAAATAGCCACACCAGGAGAAACAGCAGCAGCTGTGGCGGCTCTCGGTGTCTTGGCTTGGACATAAGAAAGACGGAGAGGCATAAATTTTGAGGCTGGTCTAGAGCCAGTTAAGCTCCTGAATGGGGAAGCCCAGTGGATAAAAAGGGGCCATGCTTTGTTGCTGCCTGGTAGGATTATGAGCTGCCTGGTAGGAATATGAGCTGGTCTCCTTGGGAACTGGAACCCTGCTTAATTTACCTGTCAAATAGCCTGATGGATTTGTCCATAGAATTTTTAATAGAAGACAAAGCACTTCACTCTGTGAGGCTTTCCCTTGCAGTAGGGAATGTATCCATCACTTGCCTAGATCAATGTGGCTAATTCAGGGCCCTTCAGCCCCGCCCTATTGAGTGCTTTATCTCTAATGTGTAAATATCATTATTTGAAGTGGGATTTAAAGATTGGCCATTGTACTAGAATGTTCAGTTTGTTTTCCAATGAAGGCTTCAAGGAGAGAAGTTGACAGACCCCTCTAGACTGTGAATTGCTGGTATGCCCAGTGGCGGGAACCTGGCATGCCACCATCACAGATGCCCAGGTTTAGAGACACAGAAGAGCAGGGGAGCAGAGAGAGCCTATAGAGGTGGAATACTCAGCCACACCATGATTTCTCACTATTTGCAACCTTCATTGGTAGCTAGGAGACTCTAGACCCCCCAGACCTCTAGGCAAGACAAGAGAACAGTGTCCAGTACATAGCTAAGGATCTTGTAAATTCTTATCCACTCATTACAAGCATGTTTTTGGGGGAGAAACAAAGAAGTTGGCAATTCTCAGAGATTCCTGGTATCCCCTGCGCTCTTCACCATAAAACGTAAGGAATAAAATACATAATTAATTTTAGGTACAGAATATCTATTAATTTGCAACACTTGGATTATGCCTTTCATAAAAGACTGAAAAATCAAGTGTAAAATCATTAATAAATTCTGAATGTGCCTATTCAATTAATGGTTTTATAGTAATTGTAAATGTAAGCATTAAAGTGAATTTATATACATCTTCTTTACCTTTTCTTTGCCAGCAATAATGTGTAATTCTGTTTATCTCAGCAAGGCAAACCTAATGCTAAAATTTATCCATTTAGTAGAATATTTAATTCACATCTTTTAAAAACTTTTTTTTTCAAAAATAGAAAAGAATAATTAAATTCAGTTATTTCTAATAGAAAAAATATTGAGACCAAAACATTTGGTTGCTGAGTTATTTTTTAAATGTTAACATTAATACAAAATGAGGTAATTCAAAGTACTTGCCCTCCTTTGAAAACAATAAATAAAGAGGTTAAAGGTTTCCCTGTAGACTGTTTAAATTTTTAAATCTTAATTTAATTAAAAATAAAAAGCTACCTGGCTCCAAGTTGGGAATTTGAACTTAATTGCTCACATATTTAGCCCTTTCCAAACACCACTAATATACTCCAAAAACATAAACATATGTTCTTAATACAATATAAGTATGAACTAAGATGGAATGTTTCTTTTACTTTTCAAAAACATTTATTTGTTTGATCATTCATTTCTTTATTTTAGAGAGACAGGAAAAAAGAGAGAGAGAGATAGAGATAGAGAGAGAGAGAGAGAGAGAGAGAGAGAGAGAGAGAGAGAAACATCAATTTGTTGTTACACCTGTTTATGCATTCATTGGGTAATTCTTGTATATGTCTTAATGAGGGTTTGAACCTCCAACCTTGGCATTATCAGGATGATGCTCTAACCAACTGAATTACCTAGTCAGGGTACTTTTAATTTTTTAACATGACACTAATTCCAGAAATCACAACAGAAAAGACTTATTACCTTAAAATTAAAACTTTTATTAAAAAAAAGGGGAAAAAAGGAAAAAAATCAAATAACACACAAGAAAAGCATTGGTAACTTATGACATAGTGTTGATATCTTTAACATAGTTATTTCTTACATTTTAAGAAGAAAACAAACCCTAGATACCATAATATAAAAATAGCATAGAAAAATATAAAGGCTATTCAATACAGGAGTGCAAATGGCCAACATTTTCTTGCAAATATATTTATACTCACTGATAATAAAAAAAATAAAAGAATTAAATTAAATCCAGTTAAAATTGAGATTTGCAAAAATTTCAAAGAATGATATTATACAATATTAGTACACATGTACAGGATCAGTCACTTTCATGGATTATTGCTACTACGTAGTACAATATATATTTGCTATGTTTCTGGAAAGCACTTTAGAAAACCAAATTTAAAATTTTACCTATTCATATTGACACAGACATTTCACTTGTAGAAATCTATCTATCTATTTTTAAAATAAATATTTAAACTGACCGGCATAGCTCAGTAGTTGAAACCTATGAAACAGGAGGTCATGGTTTGATTCCTGTCAGGGCACATGCAGGGGTTGCATGCTCAATGTCCAGTGTGGGGCATGCAGGAGGCAACCAACCAATGATTCTCCCTCATCATTGATGTTTTCATCTTTCTCCCTTTTCCTTCCTCACTGCAATAAAAATATATTTAAAATTTAAATAAATAAATATCTATTCAAGTAATATTCATGGATGTTCAGTAAAGAATGGGTGAGTACATTGTGAAAGCAATATAATTATCAATTAATAGTGATTTGATTAATGAATTATGGTACTGTATAATGATACAGGGAGATAATATGTAGATATTTGAAATATTATAAATCTATAGATATTGAAACACATTTCAGTAGGAGTGTAGTACAAAAAAAGCAATTAAGAAACAGGATTAATTGCTTTTGGTTTTAGAAAATGAGACTTCTACTTACCGAAAATATCTAAAACTTTAAAGAACATTGAGGGGGATACTACAATCCAACTGATTTTTTTCTATTATAGCCCAACTTTGAATACATATGTGAAGTTATCTATATATGCAAGTTGTTTTCATTTTTAACATAACTTATTTAAAATATATTTTATTATATTTTGAGAAGAACAGGTTTTTCAAAGAGGTTTTTATTTGTTGCTTGTTGAAATTTAATGTTTATTTCTAAGGGCTGCTAATGACAGTGCTTCCATTTAAGCGCAATACAACTGACCACCCTCCAGTAAATTTAATCTCCAGGGAAGAAAAACCAATATGGTTCTATGATGGTACTTGTAAATTAATGTTGATTTACTCACATTTTCTTAAAATATATACTTAAGTAAGTAGATCAATAGAGTAGAGAGGATATAATAAGATAATGCATGTTATGGGGAATAAAAGACAGTAAGGGCTGTGGGGACTCAGGAATATATAAAGGCAATATTTAATTAAAAACATTGGTTGATAATTAAAAACACTGGTTGATACAGTCCCTGGTTTTGAAACTAAGAGGGCCATAGCACCTCCGTAGCTACAAGCATATCCAGAGGCGATATTGGTTTCATATCCCTGTCTTCGATATAAAGAAGGAAGGCTCCTTAGAGAAAGCGCTGACTCTGTGGCTGTGGTAGGGAATATACAAGATAAGTCTGGAGCACCTTGTTGTGCCAGAAAGTGAGGATGTGTTAAACATTTCAAAACACACACGATGATGGACGTATCTCAAAGGGATACAGTAGGCAATCGAAGGAGCTCCCCATGGCCAAAGCTGGAACAATTTGAGCAGCAAATAAGCAACATGATATAAAAGACATATTGATGAGTCCACGCTGATGGAAACATATGACTGAATAAATTAATAAATAATAGATGGACAGACGATAAATAGAAAGACTCCCATGCAGAATTCCAAATAGTTTATGCCAATTCTCCATCCACTAAGGTGAGCATAGTGACTTATTTCTGAAGAATACAGTTTGAAAAGCAGGGAGGGGGGAAAAAAAAGATGAATTTTTACATTTGAGAAACCTGGCCAACACTACCTCATCTATGTGATCAAGGTCAACATGAGACATTTATAAATCATGCTGATAATGCGAATCCTTGGTATGATGTGGAACTTTACTGTGGTTTTCATCCCCAAAACACATTCGTCCAGCTTAATCGTGAGTAAAACAGCAGACAAATACCAATTGGGAGACATTCTACAAAATCCCTGGGCAGTCGTACTCAAAACTGTCAAGGTCATCAGAAAGGAGGAGAGTGAGAGACTCTCACAGCCAAGAGGAGCCTAAGGAGATTTGAGAACTGGATGTCATGTGGTCTCCTGGAGGGGATCCTAGAACAGAAAAAAAGAGCCTTAAGTAAAAATTCCAAATCTGATTAAAGTATAGACTTCCATAAATAAAGATGTATCCATAGTGGTTAGTCAGTTGTGACAAATATGCCATACTGTCATAAGATGTTAACAGTAGTGAAAATTGGGTATGAGGTCTGTGGGAACAGTATCTTTGCAACTTTTCTGTAAATCTGAAACTATTCCAAAATAAAATGGTCATGTTTATTTATTTTATTTTGTTTTTTTATGTTGTTTAAGAAAGAGTGGTCAAGGTAGACCTCATGTAGGTATTCGTGTTAAGCAAAGACTTAAGAAGAATGAGGGAGCCTGGCTGGTGTTGCTCAGTGGTTGAGCATCAACCTAGGAACCAGAAGGTAACAGTTTAATTTCAGGTAGGGGCACAAGCCTGGGTTGTGGGCTTAATCCCTAGTAGGGGGCATTTTGGAGGTAGCTGATCCATGATTCTCTCTCATGATTGATGTTTTTATCTCTCTCTCCCTCTCCCTTCCTCTCTGAAATAAATAAAAATATTTTTTAAAGAAGAAGAGGAAGGGATCCAGTCATGTGGGTATCTGGAGAACAGGCTCTGTAAATGAAGCAGCCTTGCCTTTCAAGGAAGAGCAAAGCGACAAGTGGCCCAGGCGTAATCAGAGGTGGGGGAGGGCTGTGGTGGGGCAGTGAGAAATTAATTTAGGTTGTTTAATCTAGATGTCACTAGCAAGTTTTGGAAATGCAAATAATAATATCTGGTTTTAAATTGTCATAAGCCTCAAGTGATTTAAATTATTTAGTACTGTCTGGTACATGTTTAATAAATGGTGACTATTACCAGTAATAGTTATTGCTTGTGAAATTGAAAACATTTTGAGATGTCCAAAAAAAAAATAAAAATAAAAAAGACTTTCAAAACATACTGCATTGACAAAAACAAACTCCTTCTAATTATAAGACTGTTCTTGAAAAAATAAAAGGCTGTCCTTAGTATAAACTTCCTTCCCTCATTCAGCTATGTAAAGACACAGATTGGATTCCATCATCATAGAAAGAATATGAGAGACAAATGTTAAGACATTGTAACTATGGCCATCAGCCCTGTGATTTCACACACCCTCTGCTTGTTTCCATATATCATATTGTAGTGTCAAACAGCTTCTCCCAGCTTGCCTCTGATACTAAATTTGCATAAACTGTCTTTATCAGCTCATATGTTCCAATTTCTGACTGTTTGCCATAATATTAAGTGTAATGACTGCACAGTGAGTCAAGTCACCTCACATAGCTGTATTCCATTTAACTACCCGTTGTCTCTTTCACACAGAATTAGGCTCCACTGAAGAAAACAAATCAGCCCATACATCTGCACTGCCAGTCCAGAGGCAGAGGCAGTGCCTGGCGAGCAGGAAAGGCAGCATGGTGCTCATGACCTATAGCAATCAATGCAAATCTATGCAACAGTTAAGAAGGTGTTTTAATTCCAATAACAAACATCCTGTGACTGATGAATCATTCAAAGCTCTTTTCTATGTATTTGCTTAATCCATGCATGCTAGCAGAGGTGGCTGATGCTTCAGCAAGTAGCCCACACCAGGGTAGCCTGCTTCGCCTCTAGCAGGTTGGAGAGGAGGGGGGAAGGACAAGAAGGCTGTGAGTTCAGACACCTGAATGTTGGTGTGAAGTCAGTGCAGGATGTGATCAAATTCCATCAGCTTACTAAAAAAAAAAAAATACCAATCAAGTAACAGAGAACTAATTGGTGGCTGATTTTATGGTTGTTTCTGGCCTTCCTCTGGCATGGTCACCTAGAAATGCTTCCCCAGTGACCACAGATCAGTGCTATGGAAGGCTTTCAACATAGTTTGCCCTGGATAATATCATAACCACATCCCTGGGAAATTCTGTTTCCTTTTAAATGACTATTGTTTGCATAAAAATTTATTTGGGAGTTTTCCTGTGCTTCAAATGGGAGAAATAGTTGATACAAGCCACTTTGAAAAACAATTCTGAAAATGCATATATGACTCAAGCCTCAGAAATTCCAATTCTTGCTATTTTTTCCAAAGAAAATCTAAGATAAGCTCACCAAGAAACATGTACACAGTTGATCTTTAGAGCAGCAGTCTCCAACCTTTTGGACCTCATGGACCACCAGTGGTACACGGACCACCAGTTGGTGACAGCTGCTTTAGAGTATGGTTTATACTGCAAACCTGATAGTAAGAAGAATTTGGAAACAATCCAAATGTTTGTCAGTGGAGGAATCCTATATAATAAAAGACTAATATGCAAATTGTCCCCTTGGGAGGTTGACCAGATGACCAGGAGTTCGATTGCTCACTATGATGTGCACTGACAACCAGGGGGTGGTGCAGAACATGGAAGGTGACCAGTGGCAACAACAGGATGCTGAGGGAGTAGAGGCAGAGAGGCAGGAAGGGAGGGAACCTGATTGGCCTTGATTGCTGGCCAGGCCGAGGGACCCTGCCATGCACAAATTTTGTGCACCGGGCCTCTAGTGAATAGATAAAATTGTGGTATAATTTATTCCATGGAATACTATGCCTAAGTTAAAAGAATCAGGCTATATAGATGTAAAAAAAACATAATGCTAAATGAAAAATAACCAAGTTTCAATGTATATAGTTCATACCAAATAATTATTTATATGAACTTTAAAATTATATATTAAACAATCTATATATATAAAAGGCTAATATGCAAACTGTCCCTGTGGGAGTTTGACTGGGAGATCAATTGCTTGCTATGACATGCTCTGACAACAATGGTGTGCACAGAATGAAGGAAGGTTCTGGCTGGCAGCCAGAAGGCCCAGGTCAGCCCTGATTGCTGGCTAGGCCTGGGGACCCTACCCATGCATCAGGCCTCTAGTATTTATATGTTGATGGATATGTATATATTTTAGTTCTTTGGGTGAAGATGGATTCTAAGAAGATGCATTAGGATCAAGTGTTCAGGAAGGGGATGGAACTGGAGAAAAGACATAAAGGGGACAATAATCCTAGAGTGATGATTTTAACAATCCTATATAACAAAAGCCTAATGTGCTAAGTGTCCATTTGTTTGGTTATCAACCAATCAAAACGTAATATGCTAATGATATGCTAAGGACACACAACTGTTCACTATGATATGCACTGACCACCAGGGGGCAGATGCTTCCACAGGTAGGTTAGCTTGCTGCTGGGGTTTGGTTGATTGGGATTGAGAGAGATGGGCCAAACACGTCTTGAAGCCCTCCTGTAGTCCCTCCTGGGCTGGCAAACCTCCCACGTCCCTCCCCAGCCCTGATCATGCGCCAATTGGGTTCCTCAGCCTGGCCTGTGCCCTCTTGCAATCTGGGACCCCTCAGGGGATGTTGGAGAGCTAGTTTTGGCCTGACAGTGGAACCACCACTCACTATGATGCTCACTGACCACCATGCAGCAGACATTCAATGCAGGAGCCTCACCCGCCTCCACAGCAGCACAAAGGATGTCTGACTGATGGCTCCACAGGAAGCAGGCCTAAGCCTTCAGTTGGACATCTCCTGAGGGCTCCCAGACTGTGAGAGGGCGCAGGCCGAGCTGAGGAGAACCCCCACCCGAGTGCATGAATTTTGTGTACTGGGCCTCTAGTAATAACATATTAGTAACAGGGAATATAGCTGATTGAGTCAATTTAATTCTGTGCATCTGAGGCTCAACATGGCCACTACTAAATGTTAATGAGTATGAAGAGTGTGGCTTTAATGACAAAAGCAGTGCAAGGAACTCAGGCTCCAACACCTTTCCTCCTATGTCTGCTGTAGTCTGACCCCCGAAAAGGAAACCGCTGGCTCAGATCTTATACACAATTCAATCACTGGCCTCTCTGTAACATTGCAATGAGGACTCCAGTTTAACAGAGTTGGGTCATACAGTAACATGTGTGCTAAAACACATAAAAAAAAAAAAGTTACTGCCTAATCTGCTAACACTGCAGACACCTCATTGACTATTACACTGGAATTAGTCTCTTCCTATGAATACATCATGCTTCAATTCTTCAATTTGTTTCAATTGACCTAATAAAAGAAATGGTTTTTCCAAAAATGACTACAGTGGTTTAGCAGCTGGCTTTACTCACCTTTTCAGCAGTGCAGACTTAACGCAGCTGACATTCAAGTTGAGATAATTGGAGTGTAAATTACTTTCAAGCACTTTCTTCTTAAAATAGAGAAGGGTCTGTCCTTCATATTGGAACATGACATTAATTTTGGTTATCCATGAGACAGTGTGGTGAAATGACTTTATAACACTTGTTATGGTGTTAATTCAATGTGTCTTTAACAGTTATGTTCTTGTAAAAAAAAAATAATAAAATGTGTTTAATAGGCCTGTAATGGAAATTTTCTTACTTCAAAATAAATTTGTAAAGTAGAACAGTATTGACTGAAAGTACTCATAAGGAAATCTCCATAGGAAAGACAGGGAATTCAGAAAAGTAGTATGTAGCTTCTGTGTTTATTTTGTTGGTTTTGTTTGATTTTTGGTGGCTACATCATTTCACTTCATGCTTTAGGTGACACTCCAGTTGGGACTGCTCAACTCCATGTGGATCTTATGCAGAGGCTGAAGCCCCAAGGTATCTCCTTATAACTATGAGGCCATTCCCAAATGCCTGCCTACCCTTCAGACATGTACTCTAGCTAGCCTGCTCTCTGCTCACCAATCTATGATTACCAACTTAGTGAACTATTGCCTAAAATGAAATAAGTTACAGTTAGTTTATTTCTAAAACAAGTTTGTTTCCTGATGGTCTCAAATAATCTAGGTACAGAAGTGGAATTAAGACAGGCAGAGTTGGAAGGCAAAGGCAAGACTGGCATTAGGACAGGCACATCTAAGGCTCTTTTTGGGAAAACAAGTAATCTCTTGAAAACCAGAATAGTACACCTTCATCAAGATAAAATGTCTAGCCAAAATCAGCTTGGCTCAGTGGATAGAGCGTCAGTGCGCAGACTGAAAGGTCCCAGGTTTGATTCCGGTCATGTACATTGGTTGCAGGCACATCCTCGATGGGGGATATGCAGGAGGCAGCTGGTCGATGTTTCTCTCTCATCGATGTTTCTAGCTTTCTATTCCTCTCCATTCCTCTCTGTAAAAATCAATAAAATATATTTTTAAATGTCCACAAAATGGTAAAATCTGCTCTTCTCATTAAAAATAATAATAATAGATATTTAATCATTAGTTTTGAATGATAATCATTATATAAATGAATACTAATTCAGTTATCTTTCAGAGTCATTAAATACATTTCAGCAAATAGGAGTAAAAGTATTTTAAGGTGACAGTGTGAAAAATGAGAACTTGAGGCATAAAACTTCTCCCAAATTCTGCTCCAAATTTTGCATCTTACTTAAAATAGCTCATGGAATCTATAATATCCTTTATTCTTCTTCAGCAACATTCAGGTAACTTACTCCCATTGATCATCAGCAAACATGTATAGGTGTATCTGAACAATCTAAAATGGTTTTCACGCAGAATCAGGAACTCCCTGGTCATTCCCAGTTAGGTCCACAAAATTGAAAACTTCCTGAGGTGGGTCATAACTTGCATTTATCAAAAACTCATTTATTTTAACCTTCTCCAAACAATAAACGGCTATAATTCTGTCTATATTATAGAACTTTCTCATCTGCCACATCTAAGACAGGTGTATTATCAAATAATGTTAATTTTTGTTAAGGCATTAACTATTAACCACATTTAATAATTTTAATAAAGGTCCTTTTGAATTATTGAAAGCATATAAGCCCCTAATCCCTTTCCAGGAGATTGGATGATACTATCCGGAGGCATTTTGCTGTGCACTATAATGACAAGAGAGGCAAATTCCACATATAATGGAGATGCAAAAGATTTGGAGATGTCCAGAAAGATATCATTGCAGGAGATGTATTTAGTAGGAGCTGGGTGCTTTATGGAAAAATGATGAAAAGAAAGGAGTGGAAATTGCCAGGGGAAAAAAGAAAAGGCCAATATACAAACTAAATTCTAAATGGTTTATACTGTAATCTACCCCTCCACTTTTCCTAGTATATCTTCAGTAGATTCTTCACTGACTAATGCCTGACTTTATCTTATTAAAATGGGGAGAACATGAACAGAGAGTTTGAAGATGGACAATTGACACCTGTATCACCTATGGTTTATTTAGTTTCAGCCATATCTTATTTATGGTATTAAGCTTATTTTTTCCAAAAGACACTTGAAAACCCATTAATAACTAAGAAACATTGTCTTTGCATTGGTCAACTAATACCTTACACATATCCATTCAACAAATATATTTTGCAAACCAACTATTTGAAGAAAACTCAGCTAGAGCTTTAAAGGATCTGATATTGAATCAGATATTTATATTGTATCTAAAAGGAACTCACTCCAGTAAGAACTGTAAGGCCTTGGCTCTGTTAACTATAATCCAGGGTAAAAAGTGAGAAATACTTATACAAATGGAAGATTAAAATATTTGCTCCAGGAGAAAGAATAACTATGTGGAGGGATTAGCAGTTCAGTTGAATCTGAGAAGAAATTTAAAATCAACCAAAATAAATGAGTCAGATTTGTCCAATAAATAAAAATGTGATCTACAAATCAGAATTTTATGATGCTGATGATTACTGTGGTAAAAGGTTTCAAACCCTTGCAAGACTCATAGTCCAAAGAATAAGATTTGGGTAATAGAACAAATCCATTATGCAATCCACCCCCGCCATAGGAATCAAATGTAACATGAAGACTAACAAAACAAAACAAAAAACAAAAAACACCTTTTATACTTGGGAGATGTTAAATTTAATATATAGTGTAGAATTATTTGAGATTTTATCTTTCTTAAGGAACAAGTGTTGGAGTAACCAAATTGTTGCTAAACTATTTATGAGTTTGTCTTAATCTCTATCCTTAGAAAGAGAAAAATAGCCGATAAGAGCAGCCATGTTATATAGCACAGATCCACTGTGACCCACTTAACTGATTCAAAATATTCACTCTATGTGGTCATCTAAAATATGTCTTCTCTGCCAAAACCATGACATTGCTCTTCAAGAGCAGGGTTTAAAATGGGGAACAGGGACTTGTAGAAACTAGAGCTAGTAATTATGCCACAAAGACATACAGGTTGATAATTCTACTAATAAATAGATACCTTTTCTTTAGAATTATAAAATAACAGAAATAAATTGTCCCAAAGTGCACAAACACCAATTATAAATAGAATTGTATTAGGGGGAAAGCAGATTTTTAAAAAGAGTACTATCATAGCTCTTTTAAAAAAAATTATTTATTGATTAAGATATCACACATTTGTCCTCATCTCCCCCATTCCCATCCCAAACCCCTCCCCACGCATGCCCCAACCCCCTGTTGTCTGTGACCACTGGTTAGGCTAATATGCATGCATACATATTCTTTGGTTGATATCATAGCTCCTTTATCCAATAGTGTAAGCATTTAGATTTCTGTATTGCAGCTTAATCTGGTGTTGCTTTAGGAAAATGTTTTCACCTCTAACAAGCCACAAGCCCTAACCACCAACATATCCAACCACAAGTTAAATCTAATTACTGAATATTAATTCAGTTATTATAGGAGGAGCTACTGAATTTTCACACATTGCCTTATTCAAAGCTGCCTGGATTTCAAAAGAACTCTGCCATCTGTCATGACACCAAGTATAACTGATCATCAGATAAAGGAATGATTGAGGAACTTATCCAATTAATTCCTTCTGGGCTCCCCACACTATAAGAGTCAAGCCAAGCCAAAGTTAGTTTGCCTCTATCTTTAGTTTCCTGTTGTTCTCACTGCCACTGCATTCCTGATAACTACATATCTGCTTATCATGTTAGACCTCATATTGTGTCTAACTTCATATGCATCCTGAACCACAATTGAATACATTAAAAGTCATTCATAAATGTCTCACATCATACAAATTGATGATAGATTTGAGCTGATAATTGAGCCCTGGCCTTCTCCCAAACACACACATACTCACACCCACACTCACACACACATTCACACACATGCACACACGCACACACAATTGTAATTCCTATGTTAAATAAAATAAATAAGCTAGGTCAATAAAGTTTAAGCCTCGTATTCTTCTGGATAGAACTCAGGAATAAATATTACAATAAATGATAAGTTTGGACCATGGGGAAATAGTGCCTTGAGACTTTATACAAAGTCACTGTTTCCCCTGAATTACATCTGGATGTCAGACCATGAGCCTCTTCCTAGGACACTCCTCGATTTTACCACTCTGATGGTGCTGAGAACATTTTTCATGGTACCACACAAAGGTCTCTCTGTGAGGAATCATTGGAGAATTTTTTTCTCATTTTAGTTTTCAACACAATTGTATTTCTTATAAGTTACGAGCTTCGTTCTTATCTTATGAACATTGTAAGTTTTGGATTCAATCCTGTGTCCCTCTTGGTATTTTGTGCTATAAAACCCAGTCCAGACAAATCCATGATCCATATCTTTCAGGATGAGCCTTGGAACTAGGGATAGGTGAAGCCAGGGAGGCACCAAGAACACAAAGACCAAGGACTCACTCAGGATGCCTGACCTGCCTTGCTTTAACCCTGCAGAACCTGACATCATGTAGCAAGTCTAGGACTAAATAGCTTCACTGCCGAATGTTTTCAAACATCTAAAGTACTAATACCAATCCTCTTACAAAAAAAATGTAGGAGGAAACACTCCCAAACTCATTTTATGAGGTCATATTGTAATTACCCTGATAGCAAGCCAGAAAATGACACTATAAGAAAATTACAAGCCAATATCCCTGATGAACATAGATACAAAATCCTCAAAAAAATATTAGTAAGTTTTATGAAACAATACATTTAAAGATCACACAACATAATCAAGTGACATTTATTTCAGAGATGCAAGAATGATTCAATATCATCGAAACAAAAACAAGTATATACCATATTTTTAAATGAATGATAAAAATTACATGATCATCTCAAGAGATGCAGGAAAAGTATGAAATACAGCATCCATTCATGATAAAAACTCTCCACAAGCTTGATTCAGAGTGAGCATATCTCACTATAAAGCAACATATGACAAGTATGCAGCTAAAGTCATATTCAATAATGAACACTGAAAGCTTTTTTCTCTTAAGACAAGGATATGCACCCTCAACACGTTTATTCAACATAAGAGGGTGAGTCCTGGCTAGAGCAATAAGGAAAAAAATAAAGTAACAGGTATCCAATCACAAAGGCAGAAGATAAAACTGTTTCTATTTGCAGATAACACAATACATATGCACATTATACATAATATATATAAAACCCAAAAGACTTTACCAAAAAAATTGTCAGAACTAATCATCAAATTTAGAAAAGTTGCAGGATATAAAATCAATATACAAAAAACAGTTGCCTTTCTATATATCAGCAACAAGCTACCAGAAAAAAAAATTCAAAATAATCCCATTTACAATTGCATCAGGTAGAATAAAATATCTAAGAAAGCATTTAACCAAGGAGGTTGAAGATCTGTATACTGAAAATATAAAACACTAATAAAAAATTGAAGAAGACTAAATGGAAAGATATTCCATGCTCATAACTGGAAGAATTAATATTGTTACAATGTCCATACTACCCAAAGGAATCTACATATTTAATGCAATCCTATAAAAAATTATAACAGCATTTTCACAAAAATAGAAAAAAAAGTATATGAACCAAGAGATCATGGTTTGATTCCCAGATCAGGGTACATGCCTGGGTAACAGGCTCAATCTACAGGAGGTGTGCAGGAAGCAGATGATCAATTATTCTCTCTCATTATTGATGTTTCTATCACTTTCCCTTCCTCTCTGAAATCATACACACACACACACACACACACACACACACACACGTATATATATATATATATATATATATATATATATATACACATATATATGAAACTGGATCTCAATTTTACATTATATACAAAAATAAACTAAAAAAAATAATGAAAGACTTGAACATAGGTCATAAAACTCCAAGAAAAAAATATAGGAATAAACTCCTTGACATTGATCTTGGCAATAATCTCTTGAATAAGATACCAAAATCATGGGCAACAAAAGCAAAAAAATAAATAAATAAACAAATGAGACTACATCAAATTGAAAAGTTTTTGCAAAGCAAAGGAATTATCAACAAAATGAAAAGGCAGCCTATGGCTTGGGAAAAAATATTTGTGAACCACATATTCAATAAGAGATTACTATCCAAAATATATAAGGAAACCATGCAACGCAGGAACAAAACAAACAAAATAACCCAAAGTAACCCAATTTAAAAATGGACAGAACTGAATAAACATTTTTATATGAATTCGTCAAGTTGTACACTTTATGTTTCAATTTTATTTGTCAATTATCTATACACTAGAGGCACAATGCATGAAGTTCATGCAAGAGAAGACCTTTTTTTCCCCCAGCTGCCAGCCCTGGCTTCCCTCTGGCACTGGAGACCCAAGCTTCCCTGATAGCCCCAGCTTTGTTTTGTCTAATTAGCATATTATGCTTTTATTACCTATATATATAAAAGCCTAAGAGACCATGGAAACTGAAACTATAGAACAGACAACTGAACAGGCTGTGTGGGGCAACCAGGCCAGTGGGGGGTCAGTTGGGAATGATCAAGCCAGTGGAGGGGGGGGGGGGCGGGGAACAGTTAGGGGTGACCAGGCAGGGAGGCAGGTAAGTAGTTAGGAACCAGTGGTCCAGGATTGTGAGAGGGATGTCTGACTGCCGGTTTAGGCCCGGTCCCCAGGATCAGGCCTAAACCAACAGTTAGACATCCCCCAAGGGGTCCCGGATTGGAGAGGGTGCAGACTGGGCTGAGGTGACCACCCCCATGCATGAATTTTGTGCACTGGGCCTCTAGTTATAGATATAAAAGCCTAAGCAACTGTTACAACTGAATAACCAGAATGACTGGTCGACCAGTCACAATGATGCACACTGACCACCAGGGGGCAAACTATAAATGCAGGAGCTGCCCCTGGTGGTCAGTGCACTCTCACAGCCAGTCCCTGGACAGACTTCAATCACTGGCCAGGCCAAGAGACCCCACCCATACACTAATTCATACACCAGGCCTCTAGTGGGTCTCAATAAAGTTGGAAAAAAAGAAAACAACACAAACTCCTTGGCAGAATGGCAAATTGTCCCATCCTTAGTTCTCACTGCCTCTCCATCCCTTTCATTACATGCCAGTACCTGGTAATTACAATTTATATATATATATATATATATATATATATATATATATATATATATATATATATATATATATATATATTCCTAAGCTACCGTTCAACAGTTTGAATGTATGCCTGGTAGCTATAACATGCACTGACCACCAAGGAGCAGACCCTCAATGCAGGAGCTGCCGAGCTGTGGTGACTTGGCAGCTGCGGTTCTCAGGTTATGTAACGGAAACCAGAAAGGAGGAAGCCCAATTCCGGGGTGCTTTACCCGAGAACTGCCCTCTTGCAATCTGGGACCCCTTGGGAGATGTTAGATACCCAGTTTCAGCCCAATCCCTGCAGGCCAGGCCAAATGACCCCACCTTTGAAGGAATCCATGCACCAGGCTTTTAGTTATAAATACAAATGGATTCTTTTCCCTCCTCTGAACCTGGTAGATCCACAAAGGGATCACATAATACCAGTTAAAATACACCAGAATTTTCAGCATTAGACAATCTTAGAACTATAAGAATGAACAGAGAAAAATAACCAAATGCATAAAAAGAGACTTCAATAGAAATGAGGCAATCCAAGAAATTAACTAAGTATTTCTCAACTTCAGCATACTTACTGTAATAAAAGAAGGATTTGGGAGAAAATTTAAAGAGAATATTATATTTGTGAATTTATATTAGTCAAGCACCAAGCAGCAACTCTCTGAGATCTGGAAAGCATGACTATCTCCAGATTTAAAATTGCAATGTAGACAGTGGAACCTTCAATAGAATCACCTGAAACCCCAGTCCATTAAAGCAGGAGATGTGCTTCACAGATTATTCAATAACCAAGAATTAAGAAAACAGATATGAAAATGATGACAGAAAAGATAGGAGATATGGAAAAGGTATCTAGGGATCATGATGTGCATGTAATATCACTACATAGTAGAAAAGATGAGAGGTCATAATCAAAATAACATAACAAAACTTTTCCTAAACTAAAGATAGGTTTGAGGTTGTGGGTCATAAGGGACCCTGATTGACAGACGAAAAGAAAAGAAAAGAAAAGAAAAGAAAAGAAAAGAAAAGAAAAGAAAAGAAAAGAAAAGAAAAGAAAAGAAAAGAAAAGAAAAGAAAAGAAAAGAAAAGAAAAGAAAAGAAAAGAAAGCAAGCTATATATTCTTATGATATGTTTTTCTTTCAAAAATAAAGAAAACATTCTGCACAAAAACAGATGGAATAATAAAGAGATTTTCTACAAAGGACAAAAGTATTCATTTTATATTAAAATTCTTTTCATAACACAAAGTGAGAAAAGGCAATAAAACACTGTCCACAGAGTTCTGAAGAAAAATGGCTGGGGAACATGAAATTTATAGTGAGATGAGAGAAGAAAAACAGAAAGATATTAAACATGGGAAGTCTCAGAAGGTAGTTTAACCAAATGTATTTGGGGGGGGTGGATTATAATCTTAAATAAAAGAAAACACAAATATAAAACCTTTGGCATTGTGTTAATAATTTGTTAGGGCTGCCATAAACTTTCTAATTTAAACAACAGGATTTATTTTCACACAATTCTGGAGTCTAGGAGTATAAAACTGAAATGTTGGCAGAGTTGTTTTCCTCTGAGACCTTTCTCTCTTTAGCTTATAGATGGCTGTCTTAGTTCTGTATCCTTTCATGGTCTTCCATGTGTGTGTGTGTGTGTGTGTGTGTGTGTGTGTGTGTGTGTGTGTGTGTGTCCTACTCTTCTCTTCTCATTCTCCAGGGGTGGGAAATGTCCAACCTAAGGGCCATTTGGTCTGGCCCTTCCAAGGCATTAGGGGTGAGTTAATTAAATGTTTGAACAAATATATCAGGCTAACTTTTAAGTTGATAATTTTGTTATAGCCTGCAAATGACATTGTAAGTATCCAAATGGCCCATGGTATGGGGAAAAAAATGTCCCCAACCCGGTTTAAAATGCACTAGTCATACTGGATTAAAGCCCACTCTAATGACATCATTTTAACTTAGTGACCTCAGTGAAAACCTTATCTCCAAATACAGTCACATTCTGAATTACTGGGAAAGGGGAGTTAGGATTTCAACATGAGAATTTGAGACACAATTCAATCCATAATGGCATAAATAACACAGAGGAAATAAATTTAAAGATTGCCATTTCACAAGGAACAATTTTTTAAAGATCTAAATTTTAATATTTGACTCAAAAATTAGAAAACTCCAGGTTAATAATAATGTAAGCATGTATCAGAATATTAAATATATATATATATATATATATATATATATATATATATATATATTTTAAAATGGAAAACAGAGGACTTTATTGATGCTTTCTGTTTTTAGACTTCCAACTCACAATAAATATATTTTTTATTGATTTCAGAGAGGAAGGGAGAGGTGGGGAGTAGGAGAGGGAGAGGGAGAGGGAGAGAGAGAGGAAGAGAAAGAGAGAGAGAGAGAGAGAGAGAGAGAGAGAGAGAGAGAGAGAGAGAGAGAGAGAGAGAGGGAGAGAGAGAGATCATTGATAAGAGAGAATCATTGATTGGCTGTCTTCTGCATGTTCCCCCCAGGGGATTGAGCCTGCAATTTGGACATGTGCCCTTGACCAGAATGTAACCCAGGACCCTTTAAACCAACACTCTGAGCAAAACCAGCTAGGACACACAGATAATTCTTAAACAACAGAAACCATCCCAAATACAGAATTCATAGGAAAGCTGCAAACTCCATTCAATGAAATGAGCATAAACCTGCTCCCAAACCCTGACAGAAATGCACCAGGGGACCAGACTGTACTCCCCTAACCCTCCCCATCACAGACAAAATGATTTGGGAGTCACAAGCCCCAGGCCTGGCCACTCGGAGTACGGGATATTCATGACCATAGTTATTGGTTAGAAAAGGCTAGATGATCCATTCAAGGCCAATCAAGCTTTCTAGAGGAAAATTTTGTTGAAATTATAGGGCGGGGGGGAAAGGCACTCTGTCTTGATATCCAAGAGGCTAAGGCAGATTAAAGCCTAGAATTAGCTCTCCAGAGCAAGGACATAATTTGTAGAGTCCAGTGCAAAATGAAAAGTATGAGGAATTTCAAGATAATGACTATTATGGGTTGACTTGTGTCCCCCAAATTTATATCTTAGAGTCATAACCTCTAGAGTCTCAGAATGGAATTTTACATGGAAATAGAATCATTGCAGATATAATTAGTTAAAATGAGGTCATTCAAGTAGACCCTGTTTCAGTATGACTGGTGTTGTTATGGAGACACAGAACACCATGTGAACAGAAAGACATCATGATGATGAGTCTACAAATTTTCTGTAGCTGTACAATTCCACCACATGCACAATAACATGCCTGAAACTGGACTACTTACATCTGCCTCACCTCTGGAGTATCCCATCAGTTAAGGATAATATGGAATATTCCCAAGGACCCCAACATGATCTCCTTGCATCTGATCAAGAATGGAGAGACATCATGGTATCAAGGAATAGTCTCATACTTTGAATAGTCAGGAACTATAGAATCTGGAACAATATTTCCTTCACATAGACCATAAAAATACTTTATAGGTTTAATTTAGTGTTCTGGAGCTCAGCAAACTATTTCCCTTAGGATAAGCTGTTTTCCAATCATGGCTACTCAGGCAATTACATACAAACCACCAGGAGCTGGAATGGAGCCACAACAGAACAAGTGGAGCCACAAGAGCACATTTAAAAATAACAATATGAATAAGGCTAATAATGACCATCTCTCTGGTGACATGAAAGGTCACTGTGATCACCAGCACCCAATGCCAACTATCTTGCCTGGCATGATGCTTCCTTGGCCCTCAGGCATTCGTAATTTCAGAGCCACGCTGCAGGCAGGCAGCAACCCCAGCTTTCACTTGCTTACCCTTCAGTGATTGCCAATGGCTTAGGTTGCAAATTTGTTTATATTTAGAATGACAGGTGTGTGCCTCCATTCTAAATCAAGTCCATGCCCTGCTGTTATCATCTTGATACATTTTATATAGCTGGAATGAATTAATGTGGAAAAGGGCATGGACCGATCTGGACTTGCTCACAAGGTTGCACCTAGCATGCGAGAGTGCATGTCATGACTTTGGTTCCCTCTCCCCTCTTTGCATAAACCTGCAAGTTTTTGAACAAGTTGGTGGGTTCCTCTGAGAAAAGGTGTTAGAAGGTCTGGATTCCGAAGCAGTCCTCCTTAGAAAACCAAGTTACTTCATACCTGTGTGACTTGGGAAAGGTGTAGAATCACTGATCTACAGTGGGCCCCCCTGTAATGCATCAACTCATTATGAAACAAACACCACCATGTAGGTGAATGCACTTCATAAATGCTAACATGCTTCATAAATGCTAACTTGCTCCACAAATTCAAAATACCACAATGTGTGTAAAAGATCTTTATGAAGCCATAGGTATGTTCTACAAATGCAAACTAGTAGAGTGAAGGGAAGTGTGTTGTGAGCAAGGTTATAAACATCAGATACATAATAGAATCCCAGACCGGTATTTTTGCAGCCACCTCTTTCAATTGCCACTTATATTAGGAATTCTGATGAAAACATGATGTGTGAGAACATAGAGATGCTTGTTATACAGTAAAGCCATTCTGCTAATGGTTTTAGCTCTGATACTTGCCCACTTTCATCTTCATTCAGTTCAGCATGCTATGGAAAAGTGAGACTACATATCATTTTGTGGAATCTCTAAATGAAGTAGGTACTAAGTAGAAGTCTTTTCAATAGGAAAGGAAAAGGGCCCAGCCACAACGGCTCCATGGTTGAGCTTCAATCTATGAACCAGGAGATTAGGGTTCGATTTCCAGTCAGGGCACATGCCCAGGTTGCAGGCTCAATCCATTTATTATCTCTCATCTTTGTTATGTCTATCTCTCACTCCCTCTCTCTTCCTCTTTGAAATCAATAAAAATATATTTACTTTTAAAAAAAAGAAAAAGGAATTGTGTTTCAATTCACTTCTGACTACACTATAATAGGGAAGATTATGGGCTCTTAAAACCTATGTTATTGATACAAAATCTTACTAAATAAGTAAAGAAAATCACATAGATATATGCTTTCCCAAACACTAGAGACAGCATAAGTACTTAGAATGCTCTTGAACTTTCTTTTGTTATTTCACTCTGAATCATGTTTAAGATCACCTTAGTTACTCTGAAATATGGGTAAGAAGAGAGAAAAGTGTCACTCCAAATATGGTGACCTAAAAGACACAAGAATCCAACTATTACAATAACCCACAGGAAGAGCCATGGGAAGGCCTCTAGTCCTCCTCCTCTCAAGACAGGAATTTCTCCTGCCATGTGCCTGTCATGGGTGCTGTCCAACTTCTTAGGCAGTCAAGCTCAATGGTTGGAGCTATCCGGGGCACATGGTCCCAGACCCTTGTGCACTGTCCAGCTTCCTGATTCGCTGTTTGAGTAAAGTTCAAGCTTTACTAGCTATTAGATTCTGTAGAAATCCAATCTCTCTCCCTCTCCCTCTCCCTCTCCCTCTCCTTCTCTCTTTCATTTTCTCTGTGTGTTTCTCTCATTTCAAGGCAAGGAAGTCACTAATGCTTTATACCCTGGTGGAAGAAAAAAAAAAAGCAAGGAAGCTTGTTTGTTATAGCCCCACAAATAAAAACATCCAATCAGGGCCATGATTTGCATAAAATAAAATTGTTAGCACCCAGCTGGCATGGGTCAGTGGTTAGAAATCAACCTATGAATCAGGAATTCACCGTTTGAACCCGATGCACATGCCCGGGGATTGTGGGCTCAATCCCCAGTAGAAGGCATGCAGGAGGCAGCCGATTAATTATTATTTCTCATCATTGATGTTTCTATCTCTCTCTCTGTGTCTGAAATCAATAAAAATATTTTTTTAAAAAATAATAATAATTTTTTAGTTTTGAAGGTTTTGTTTTAAGTTTTTTGCCTTTTTTTCTTCAAAGTGGAGATATACAAATTTTAGGTTATTTTTTTTAAAATATATTTTATTGATATTTTACAGAGAGGAGGAAGGGAGAGAGATAGAGAGCTAGAAACATCGATGAGAGAGAAACATCGACCAGCTGCCTCTTGCACACCCCCTACCGGGGATGTGCCCGCAACCAATGTACATGCCCTTGACCGGAATCGAACCTGGGACTCTTCAGTCCGCAGACCGACGCTCTACCACTGAGCCAAACCGGTTTCAACTTAGGTTATTTTTTTTAAAATAATTAAACATGCATTTTAAACATATTATAAGCTAAAGAGGACACTAATGAGATTGATAGGAATTGGAGCAAGATGGTAGGGGAAAATAAGATAAGCAGATTAGAAGTCAATAAATGGAGAAAGCAGATCAGATAATGGAGAGAGAGAGAAAAAATAGAAAGAGACAGAATGACACTTCAAGAGAGAAGGAGGAAGAAAGTGAAAGAGAATATGTGAGGAAGTAAGGAAGGGTAGAAGGAAGGAAGGAAGGAAAGAAGGAAGGAAGGAAGGAAGGAAGGAAGGAAGGAAGGAAGGAAGGAAGGAAGGAAGGAAGGAAGGAAGGGAGGGAGGAAGGAAGGGAGGAAGGAAAGAAGGAAGGAAAAGATTTCATGTGAGTGCACTAAGCAGAGGTAAATTATTCACTTGTGTCCTGGCTATCTAGGCCCTGTGACTATATCAGCCATAATAATAATTGTTAATAACAACATTGAGTGAATGTTTACTATGTCCCAGATACTATTCTAAGTTAGACGTGATCCTCATCATAATCCCATGAGTTCATTTCTATTATTATAACCATAGTCATCACCCTCAGACAGGAGAGATCTGCATTCCACACTCATTGTTGATGACGGCAGGGCCAGGACACTGACTCAGGTCAGCTCCACACCATTGGGCCACCTGCTTCTGGTCTCCTGAGGCTGCCTCTCCTATACTCCATGTTGACCATTAACCAGTTTCACCATCTGCTGAGATTTCTACTAGCCTTACAGAAATTAAAAGCAATACTTTCTGCATCTAGAAACAGTGTAGCCAGTACTATTAACAAATTGCAAGAGCCCACTTTGCACCTAAAATTTATTTTCTTCCATGATGTTTCAAAATATACTTTATAAGTTTATGGATGTTTGGCAATTTTTTCTAGCTGTGTTTCAAGCTCTGTTGACAGTTCCAAAATTTTCAATTGCCTTATTTTTTGCTGAGAGTGACTAGAGCTGCATTATTCCTTGTTAACCAGGGGCTTTAATTAAAAGTAGCATTTATTTCTGCTTATGATCAAATTCTTATTTTATAATCTAGTTAAGACTAAGTAAGAAATAATAAGAGAAGAAAGTTCTATAAAAACTAGGACTACATATTAGATGTGTATAATATTGATACAATATTGTGCACATCAATAAATGTTTAATGAATAAATGAAATTGGTTAGTCATTGCTTGATAACAACTTTTAAATTGCTTTCAGCATACCTCTAGCAGCCCCCTCTGAAATACTCACCCATGGAAGAATGGCTTCTGAGTGATAACATTCAAACTTTTTTAAAATGTTATTCATTTTCTAGGAGTCTGCTGGAATAAAGCTCAGGATTCACTCAGGAAAACTGAAATTATTTTAGATACTATAAACAGAGGCATGTTAATACAAAAAAAATAATTGTTTAAAGAGATGTTGAGCTAATATGAGATGAAGAGGCAAAAGAGAAACAGAGTTGATACCCATAGAGCAGAAGCATGCCATGGTCCCTGAGCTGGATTCCATAGCCTCCATCAGCTACTGAGATGTTGGAGGTGCTTTCAGGCTCCAGGGAGCAAGTACAGCAGGTGAGTGAGGGGCTGAGTGGCCCTTTAGGTCTAATCTGTATGGACAGTGTCTAAACAAGGATGTTGCTATAGCAGAAGTGTACACAGCTCTCGTCAATCGACCTGAAACCTCTTGATTTGTCTGCGTAAGCAGTCTACACAAACCAACTCTTTTACCCAAAAGTAAAAGCAACAGAGGAACTTGGATACAGCTATATCCAATAATTATCTAAATATTAAAAAATTAAAACAGAAAGCACTGTCTATTGTTCAAAGGAATTTTTAAACATCTCTTTGTTCTATTATTTCTTCTATGTTTGATTTTTAGAAATTATTTTTAATATTTTTTTTTACTGATTTCCAAAGAGAAGGGAGAGGAGAGAGAAACAAAAACATCAATTATGAGAATCATCAATCAGTTGCCTCCTGCATGCCTCCTACTGGGCATGGTGCCCACAACTCAGGCATGTTCCCTATCAGGGAATCAAACCGTGACCTCCTGGTTCATGGGTGGACACTCAACCACTGAGCAACACTGGCCAAATTATGTTTGATTTTTTTTTAACACTGTCTTTAACATTATTATTTTGCTTTAACTCTAACAGTCACTTTCAAATGTAGTGATTTGCAATGTTTCCATTGGATTATAAAGGTAATGATATCCACTTGTCCCCTAAATGGATTGTAAAATTAATTTACTGAATGAGGGGTGTTAAGTTGTTAGAAAAGAGTTAAAGAACAACGCCAACTGTAAAGTGCCACCCTAACTTTAAGAATCTCATATTAAGTCACTTATGGATGACAGGGATGATGGTCACAAGTTTTATTATAGCTCTTACAAGATAGCAGTTATTTCAAGGAGATTGCCTTATTCTGATCCCTGCAGTCCATTTTAAGGTTGATGGCATTTAATTTTATGTATACATTCAGAAAGAAATCAGATGTCTTGATGATAGCATACATTTCTTTTATTACATTGAAAAAGTAGGTACTACTTCTACTTAACATTATTTGTTTGGCCCGAGTTTTATGTTAGTTATAACAGTGACATTTTGAAAATTAACGAATGTGATCTGAAAGTTCAGCTGCATTACATTCATTTTAATCAAATGCCAAATGTCATCAACAGCCAAGCTAATTCCACTGAGGCTCAAGACGATGGTGTTACATTGGGAATGGAACAGCCAAGCGAATCCTGTCCATCAGCACCGTGGGGAATCTGCTGGGCTCATGGATTTAAAACCCTCAAAATAACTCATCACCTTAGCTTCTCCTAAGTGCTCTGAGCCTCCTGACATACAGATTCCTTCTGAGATTCCTCCTCCATCAATCCACTCTGCTCTTTGACATTCTTAACCTATGTGTTCAAATAGGTTCAAGTCCATGGGCTGGCAAGGGTTCCATTAGCTCACAGAAGCCATTTTAGAACAATAATCACCCTTGAAAGCTTAGTTCAGGAACCACACTTACAGGTGAGATAAGCATTGGCTAGCAATCAGAGAGTGGGCAACATTAGTAAGATTGGATGTACAATAAACCAACCTCAACAACATACAAAGGCCACAACTTTCAGTCCTCAAATGTCCTTTGGAAGCTGCATAAATCATTGTTAAAAACATAAAATCTAAAGACAGGTAACCTTAGTTTACAGCCTGGCTTTATCATTCAGTAAGTGCAAGACTTGGGGACAAATCACTTTACCTTATAAAATTAAAATGATAATAGTGCCTACTTCATAGGGTTATTGCAGGGATTACATGAGCACACATTTTTGAAGAGTTTAGGATGGTGCCTGGCATATACTAAGCACTACTGACACATTTGGTAAAGAAATAAATTTATTTCTTGAGCCAGGAACGTCACTCCCAGCTCTGTACACACAGCACATGCGAGCTCCAATGCTGAAGCCATAAATCCTTCTGAGAGAGAGAAAAATCACAGATTCCCAGAATCTGATTTTCAGAATCACTCATGTTGCTTCCAAACTTGGACTAATGAATGCTTCCAGAACAGCCAAAAGGGAATTCACACAAATAAACGTTTACAGAAGAGGATGCTGCTGTAACGGAAGATGAAGAGCTTTCGTTGTGATAATCCAAGAACTCAACCTCTGCCTCATGCTGATGGCTCTTCTATATTCACTTGCTGTTATGCACAAAGCAATGCTAAATTGATAAGAAATTTTAAAAAGAGCCTATTGAAAAAATAAGACAACATATAGATAAATGAACCCATTCTATAATGTTTAAGCAACTTTAGAAATCATCATTTCTTCTGATTGCTTCAGAAAATTCACAAAGTACTACTGAATGGACTTAATTTTCCATTCATATTTTTTAAATGAACAGAGAACCAAAATATGCAGCTGACTTAAAAAAAAAAAAAAAAAAAAAAAAAAAAAACCTCACACACAAAGAAAACCACACCAGTTATGCATGCAAGTTCCGTTTAAATTCATATTGATATGATTTGACTCTGCCAGACCAGGAAAGAAAAAATGTGGTTAAGGTGAGTCTAGGGGAATGGGCAGCTGTGAGGCCCCTTATTGTAGAGGATGGCCCACCTGGTCAAGGTGCATAAAGGGAAGAAATGAATGTGAGAAGAGGCTTAGGGGGAGGGGGTAGTGAGGGGAATGATGGACACTTTCAACTCCTATTGCCCCCCCCCGACACACACACATACAATATAGCTCCTTCTGAGTTTTTAAAAACAATCATATTTCTCTATAGAAGTTTCTTCATGCCAACATGTGTTTGTGCAATAATCCGGACACTTTACTCAGTTCAACAAAGTGTCTTACAGGAGGAGGGGAAGAAGGGAGGGAGATTTTCGGTTATTTATTTTACGAAGAAATTTGTATGCAGAAAAAAATCAAACTCACTACCCAGTTCTCTCATACCACTGTATCTAAGTGTCATGGGTTGTATCATTAGCTCTCACCCCACAGCCATCCCCTAGGCATATGAATTCACATATGTTTTTAAAAAGTCAAATTATCTAAACATATACCATTTTAGTCTAGTTTTGTACTTTGTTTTATTATAAGCATTGTTCTGTATCCATAAATATTCTTCATAGATTTTGATTATTTGACTTTACTATAATTTTTAATGAAGTGCATAATTTATCTATTCAATTGTATACTGATGGATGCTGTTTCTATTGTTTTCCTAGAATAAATAATACATACATTGGTGGATCTTTGTGCACTTCTATAATTATTTTCTCATGAAAATTTTCTAGAAGTGAAAATCTTGGATCATAGTGTATGAGCATTTGGAAGCACTTTATATATATTTTGTCTTTTCTCTAGCTCTTCTATATTTGAATAGCAACATTTTCTCTACAATATAAAAAATATCTCAAGTTAACTATCAACCTGTTTTCTGTTGAATTCATAAATTTTATTTTTGTCTGCATTATACCATTTCCTATTGCTTTCCCTTGGGTTCTTTTTTTATTATTTTATTTAAGTCGTTTATTTCTATTCTTTCTATAGAAACAGTGATAAGCACTTTAGATGTATTGTCTCATTTAGCCCTCGCAAATGCTATAGATTAGCTTCATTTTACAAGTGAGGAAATGGATGCAAATAAGTTTAATAATTTCCAAAGTTCACAGAGCTCGTAGATGGTGCAACCTGGACTTGACCTCTCCAGGGTGTGCAGGATTGAAGGACAGTGGCTTCCTTACCTGAGAGCACACATCTGTGTACACATCCCAGAACATGGCGAGGCCCTGCTTCTGTTCACGTGGAGGGCAACTTGCTTGTTCTACAGAGGACAACATTTTCTTCTTTATTTGCTTTAAAGTGTCCAAGTGATAGCAAGATGATAAAATGTATCAAGATGTTTCCTGTTGCATCTTGCATTCTTAGGAACGATTCATATGCATGTTACAGGAATGTCTGGAAAGACTGCATTTATTTGTGTCACCACCACCCCACCCCCATCCATAATGCCTTTGCTGTATTTTTTCACCTGGCTAACTCTGGTTGCCTTTCCCTAGATCATTCTCCTCCAGAGAGCCTCATTCTATGAAGTCACTTCTGAACTTTCTGCTTGTTCTCCTAGCATGCTATTCCTGGAAGCTCTACCAGAAGACCTTTTGCAACAGTAAGTTTATAAACTATAAATAAGTGACTGTTTGGTTGCCTTTTGTTTAGAATTGCAGTGTTTCTTCATGAGAGATTTAGCAACTTGCCAATGGAAATGCAGACTTTTTTCTTTTAAGCAAAAAAGCAGCTGTTGTCATTTAGGCTTAAAATCAAAGTCCTCTAGCAATTCAGACGAGGGAGTGACCATAACAAAGACCATGAACAGGGCACAGCAGTGACAGACACCTACTTCCATGGATGTAACAAGAACAGCAACCCCCCATTCGTGGGAATGGATTTGCAAAGCCATCTGTCTGCTGAGACAATATATTGAGGCCCATAAAGGCCGATGTTCTACATTATCCTCAAATAGCTCCACTCCACTCAGTCACCAATCACTCTAACAGTCACTCGGCAGCCGTCAGAGGTGGGCAGCGAGAAATGACATCCGTGCCAACAGCTCGGCTCCAGGATAAACAAGGAAGCCCTGAGAAGCCCTCTCTTAGCTTTTTTCTTTCCTAGTTCAGCCATGGCTCAGATCCTTGGCTTAGTTTGGCAAATCTCATTTCTCAAAACAGAGTCCAGGAACTGCAGCACAAATAATGGATGGCGCTGCTTCCTCACAAAAGCCCTCGGTGTGCTCCAGGCTGCTTCAGGCCAGGGCTGCCGGCACACAGGGCAGGCCCACGTGCCTTTATGTACTGACTTCTTTACCGCAGCGGTAAAATAAGCCCGCCCCAACCTCTGCACCCCAAGGAAACAAATGAAAGGGTCTCGCCAACTTGGCAAGCCAATCTCACAACACTGCTGTGTGTGCTGACAGATATCACCTCTCTCTGCACAATTCCCACTTTTCAGAGCAACAGTGAGAAACATTGGCAACTTGTGAGATGCTGAGAGCAACTGTCAAAGCAGACACAGAAGGACTAGGAAGGCCATTCAAGGGGCCATGTCAGAGGACACCAGAGATGTGACAGTCCATCAGAGCTGGGGGGAGGGATGGAAAATAGTCACACCAGACACACAGTGTGCCTTCTGGTCAAAAGGAGCAAGACAGTGTTCTGTGCACACTGCAGCAAAGCTCACATTCACAGATGCCAGTCAGAGGCATTATGCCCTCACTATTTACAGGTGGGATTGTCTCCCCCTCCCTCCAACTTAGTCAGAATTCTTTTGGTTGCAAGTAACAGAAACTACGTTTTGAACTTGCTTAAGCCAAAAAAAAAAAATGGAGGAGGAGGAGGAAGGGATAAGGGGAAAGAGTGAGGGGAGGAAGGCTCATTCAACTGAAAAGTCCAGAATTTGGGTCAGATTTGAGACACAAATGATATCATTATGGTTTAGTCTTGCTCTTCTCCTTCCTTGATTCTGATTTATTTTGTGGGCTCCACTCAGCCAGGCTCTTTCCTTTATAAGAAAACTAGACTTTCAAGAGTTATAGCCTATATTCTTAGCAACCTTCAGAGGAAAATAAAAACAATATTTTTCTCCAATATACCCAAGGGAAAACATAGACTTGCAACTCCTTGGTTTGAATTGGCCTGTCTAGGGCCTCCTATGCATACCTGGAGCTCCATTCACACCAAATGGATGTCGAGAGTGTCTCTAAGGGAAAGAGACACTCAGCTATTTATTCCCTAGTGTGCTGAAATTAACTATCGGAAGTAGGGCAAAGCTCTCAGTCATGTTTCTATTCCTATAATCATATACTCATTAATTCAATGATGATTTATTTATTGAGCACCTACTCTATGCCAAGCATTGGGAAAGACACTATGCTGGGCAAAAATAAACACATCTCCTAACTCAAGAGGCTTGACAGAGGGAATCCAAAGTTTTTTTGTTGTTTTTTTTTTAAATCATATACCGAGTGTTAGTTTCTTAACTCTGTCATCATAAAATAACATAAACTAGATGGTTTAAACAACAGAAACTCATTCTTTTAGTTCTGGATACCAGAAGTCTGAAATTACAATGCTGGCGGGGTCAAGCTCCCTCTGAAAGTTCTAATAGAGGATCCTCCTTGCTTCTTGGAATTTTTGGCATTCCTTGGCTTGTAGGCACTTCCCTTGATCCCTGCCTTCATCTTTACATAGTCTTCTCCTCTATGTGTCTCTGTGTCCTCTTCTCTTCTTATAAGGACTGCAGATATTATATTGAGAGCCCACCCCAAATCCAGGATGACTTCACACCAAGAATTCACTTAGCTAATTACATCTGCAAAGGCCCTATTTCCAAAACAGGTTGCATTCTGAGGTTTCCAGGGGACTTGAATGTGTGGGATAGACTCTTTAACCCACCACATAACTTGATATATAATTAGAAATTAAATGATACTAGTGACAGGAAAGAATGACATCGTATGGGTGGATAAGAAAGGAGTCCAAGCTAGACTGTGGATATAGTAGTTTTCTCAACTTATATAAAAAAACTACCACACACTGAGCAGATTAAAACAATATCCATGTAATATCTCAAACGTCTATACGTCAGAACTCTGGATATAGTGTGGCTGGATTCCCAGCATTTCAGAAGCTGAAATTCAGGTGTCAGCCAGACTGAGTTCTAGACTGGAAATCACTTCTAAGTGGGGGAAATCACTTCTAAACTCCATTTGGATGGCTGGAAGAAATCAGTTCCTTGAGATTGTAGGACTGAGGCCGCTACAATCTTTGTTGGCTGACTGCTGGGTATTGGGCTCAATTCTTAGAGACTAACCACATTCCTTATCACAGCATCCCCTCCTCCTTCAAAGTCAGCAAAACAAAATCTTTGTGTTGATTCTTTCATGATTCAAATCTCTTTCTTCCAGAAAAACCCAGTCTCTTTTTAAGTTTTACCAGATTGGGTTAAGCTCACCAAAGTTAGGTTCTGAAGGTCCACATTTGGCTCCTTCATTACATTTGCAAAATCCCTTCACAGCAGTACCTACATTAGTGTTTCAGTGGGGGGAAAAAAAAAATATATATATATATATATATTATATGTGTGTGTGTGTGTGTGTGTGTGTGTGTGTGTGGAGATAGGTATATATCTATATCTATCTATCTATCTATGGAGATATCTATATCTATCTATCTATAGATATAGATGATATAGATATAGATGATATAGATAGATATAGATATAGATATAGATATAGATATAGATATAGATATAGATATAGATATAGATATAGATATAGATATAGATATATACACACACACATACATATACTGAGCAAAAGTCTTAGGGTTTATCTTAGAATTCTACTACCACAGTGGGTCAAGGAAAGCCTGCCTAAGAATGTCATAATGGAGCTTGGATCTAACAGATGGCCGCCAGATGAGGAGGGAGAAAAAGAATGGTAGGCAGAATAAGAGTGAAAAGGAAAGCTTTTCTCAAGAAATGGAAAAGAAACCCACATGGCAAGAGGACAGAAAATGAGGTGAGACTGGAGAGAGATACAGTGGATAGCCTGGGCCACATCATCCAGGGCCAATCAGCCATAAGAAGTATTGAGTCCGCCCTTCTTTCGGGAGCAGCTTACCACCACAGGCTAAGGGGTGATCTCTCTCAGCCATCTGTAGAATCTGAGACTCTAGAAAAGGCCAAAACTACAGAAGTAACAGCCAAAATATTTACTAAGTGATTAGACAGGGACACTGGCCTTAGTGCTGGGCCAAGCTCCCTCTGTAGGTTCTGGCTGCATTGCTGTTAACCCACTAGTTGGTGGTTTGTAGGGAAATCCAAGAGGTTCTAAGGAGAAACAGTGAAGGATGCTAGGTAGGGTGATCATATCAATCATCACCCAAACTGGAACAGTTTAGACTGAGTTAGAGAATACTATATTAATCACACTGGGGTAACAGATATAAATCAGGAATGTCCCAGAAAAGTGGAAATTATAGTCACTTCAGTCTATAGTCATAACCAAATCCTACAGTATAATAAATGGTGCTAATTCTGAACTCAAGGGGGTGAATATTTACCAACTATAAAGAAAAAACACACTTTAAAGTGTGTTAACACAGCAAAGTGCCTGTTGATCTCATATCAGCACTGTGCACTCAAAGTTAATAGATTTGAATTCAATCACTAATCTGACACTAATTGTCCCTCTGGAAAATTGTTCTGATACCTCCATTTCCCCTACTTTGAAAGTAAGTTTATTGCTGTTTCTCCTTAGCTCACTCCATGTGAATTCCATTTAAATGGATTTATGTATAAGCATGTTTTTTTCTTTTTCAATGTGTAAATTGCAAAATATTTCCTGTGGCTTTCCATTGTGGTAGCACTGGGGAGAATTTGATAAGACAAATAAAAATTCCTGAATGAACAATAGTGAGAATTGTGCTGAGCGATACTGTATAAGGCCTGAGGCAGTTTAATCCTGGAGCATAAAGCCCTGGACCATGTCTTCAGTTCCTGTGTACAAAAGCTGTTCTCTGTAGGAAGTCGACCGGCTGTCGCTCAGCTCTGCTCTAGGCAGAGAAGAGATAATCTCCACTGATTCCGTGGGGGAGCATTTCTCACCCTTCCACATCTATCAGCATTTTACCATTCCTTAGAGCCCACCTCAAATCCCACATTCTTGGGAATTCTTGACTCATGATGGCAGCTGGTGACTCTTAACCCCTCAAGTTACAGAATTCATCTTTTGTACACATCACATGATAAGTATTTTATCACATAATGCCCTGTTCATTAGTGCCTGTTTTTCACAATGTCACAGTTTTGTATGACTTCTCACAACCAAATCCTAGAGTATAGCAAATTGTGCTAATCGGCTTGAGCCCCTCACTTTGGGGGGCCCTCATTGCTGCTGAGACCAGGTGGCTAAAGTTTCACATGACAGGGATGAAGGGTAAAAATTGCCAGCTGGTTGGAAAACAGATCTGAGTCCTGTGCCCCTTCAGTCATTCAATCATAGTGACCCTTCCACATGCACCATTAGTTTAGGTTGGCTTTCCTTCTTTTTGCCTT
The DNA here is from genome assembly GCF_964339955.1 of Pipistrellus hanaki. Taxonomy (NCBI): domain Eukaryota; kingdom Metazoa; phylum Chordata; class Mammalia; order Chiroptera; family Vespertilionidae; genus Pipistrellus; species Pipistrellus hanaki. Next base: position 62,662,876 of record NC_140510.1, on the reverse strand, counting down.
CAAACCTACCCTTGAAGTTCATCATCAACTATGCCTCTGTAGTGGGAAAGCACTCTAGGCAGAGAACAAGTAAACCAATGAGTGTGGCTTTCTCTAATAAAACTTTATTGACAAAAACAGGTGGCAGGCTGGATTTGGCCCATGGGCTATAGTTGGCTGGTTGAATGCCCAATTTAACATGGTACCTTTCAGTATGTAAGCATGTGGAGTGCAAACAGCCTGATTCATAAAATGCTTTAATCTTATATTTTCAACCTCTTCCCTTCCACCCCCCAAACACACACACACACACACACACACACACACACACACACACACATTAGGTCCCTAGTTTTCAATGACAGATAAGTATAAATTTCACAGGGTGACTCATAAGTCCAACCTCATAGGAAAAAAAATGTATACTTTTCTACTCATAATTCATATTTTCCTATTTCTTCAAACCTTAATGCCTCTAATGAAGGAAAGAGTAACACAAATAATTTTTATCCCTGGAGCCATTTAAAAATGCAAACATATGTAGAGAAAATTGCCAGTTTTTAGTATTCATTGCCACACATTAGTGAGGGATGTAACCTCGCTGCTGCTGCTGACCTGCTTCCCCATATGCTGGCTCAGTGATTGCATCAGAATTTGTGTGAATAAAAGCCTTGTTCTGTTGTCTTTTTAATGGTATTTTCCTATGATGCTGGATTTATGGGACAATCTGAAATTTTTTTCTATCAAGGTGACTAGCATGGTTTTTAGATTTCAGTAAGTTGTTGTTACTAGATTATAATAGAAAAATAAATGCTGGATCTCTGCTGGACCACATCAGAGTCAAAAAACTTTTCATGTTCTTCCTGCCTTAGTGGGAGTTTGGGAATCAGTGTAAGTGAACTGCTGATTTTTTCATCAAAGCCTCCAAGGTTTTAGTCTCTTCCTCTATCAGCTGAGTAACCCAAGTCTTAACCTTGGAGAGAATTGTTGATAAGGAAGTACAGAATTCCAGCTTTACTATAAACCTACTGACTTTTTCTTTTTCACAGGATATTGTCCTGTTTACTCTCTACTGCCCTTGTTGGTCTATATCTGGTGACCTTTTATTCTTTCCCTGAATATAGTATCCTTTTCAACTCCATGTTTTTAGATCTTTTTTCACCACATTACTCAATTCTTATCAGTTGCCTTATTCTGCATCCAAAAGGAGTGCCCCTCCATTTTAAGAAATCCCAGCAATCCCAGGGCTGTGCTTCCACCTTTTTGTCATAATTATGCATATGTTAAAATTTTCTATAATGATTAACAGTCAAGGCTGGCACAGGATTTGTGGGAAGGAGCATGAGGTTCTGAGCTACATGTTGATGTAACAGCTAAAGAATTACACAGAAAACCCATTAGTCACTAATTACTCACTAAACTGGCCCTTGGTGTGGGGGCTGCTTGGTCCCAGGGTCAAAGTTGAGACATCTAAGTCACCCCTACCTTTGACAATCCATGCATAAGTTTTCTGCCAGGGAGCAGGCCAAGGACAGAACCTAAAATCAACACAGCAGCACTTTCAAACATGAAGCACAAAGGCCAAAGCACTTTGAACTCCCTGTGAAAAGAAGTGTTATGAGGTCAAAGGTCAAATAGCTTTTCTTTTGAACCATAGAAATTATGTTTTCCTGAATGGCACAGAAGAAGTTGTAATATGAAAAGAATTCCATAAATAAAGGTTATTAAAATGCCAGAAAATAGTCAAATGATAGTCATACAAAACAGAGACCTTGTTTGAATTTTAAAATAAGCCTCCCTCACCTTAATAGGAAAAACATGTTTGTTAAGCCCATGGGCCCAATTCTGCTTTCAGTAAAAATCCAGACTCCCTGCTTAAGTCAATAAAGTATGTGTGTGGGGGTGTGCAGTGGGTGTTGTCAGGGTGATGGGGGAAGACAGGGGTGAATAAAGCAGCCAGATAATGTTTCAGAACCTGGAATGAAAATCAGCCTGTGTTTAGCAAATACCCATCATACCAGTAAGACCACATTCGAATTGTTCAAGGCCAGCACCCATTTTGATTGGCCAATACTCATGCATTATAATACACACACACACACACACACACACACACACACACACACACACACAACTGGAACACTAGGATGACAAGAACGACCAGGTGCTATGATATGCACAAACCACCAGGGGGGGCAGGCACTCAAATGCAGGAGCTGCCCCCTGGTGGTCAGTGTGTCCCCACAGACACCCTACCACGGCCAACCAACTTCCTGCAGTCCCTTCCTGCATCCATCAGGCCCCAGCCAGCGGCTAGAAGGCCCCAATCAGCCCTGATCGACAACCAGGCCTAAAGACCCAATCTGTGCATGATTTTTGTGAACTGGGCCTCTAGTTTTTAAATATCATGTTTGAATAAGAGTATCGTAAAATTTCTCAGTACCATAAAGCCTAATTAATCTATCAATTTAAGTTTTCTATAGAATCTCAAACAAGGCTCGGAATTTAAAAAGGGTTCATAAATCATTTTATAGGGACTATTTCCTTTATTCTTCTTCTGAATTGTTTATCCATTATCTTTCTTTCACATTGTCATTTGTTATAGATCATGAAAATAACACTGAGTATTGGATGGTTAAATGTCAATAACATAAAAAAATTTAAATGGCCCTGACCAGTTTGACTGAGTGGATAGAGCTTCAGCCTATGGACTGAAGGGTCCCAGGTTTGATTCCAGTCAAGGGCATGTACTTTGGTTGCAGGCACATCCCCAATAGGGGTGTGCAGGAGGCAGCTGATCGATGTTTCTCTCTCATCCATGCTTCTAACTTTCTATTCCTCTCCCTTCCTCTCTGTAAAAAATCAATAAAATATATATTTTTAAAATTTAAATATATGAGATCAAAGAAAGAAGACAGTTTGGAGTAGTCATTTGATATTCAATTTAGTTATAATTAGTAGTAGTAGTATTATATAAGTTCATGCAAATAAAATTTACATTTTAAGAAGTAAACTATTCTCAGGACAAGAAATACGTTGCATATATTAGAATTGCTAAGATCCTAACTCCACGTAGCTCAGTCAAAAAAGGGGTGTTTGTGATTTAACAGTCAGATATTAAAATGACAGAGGGTCCTCTACACAAAGCATAACCAGGACTCAGGTCTGGAACACAGTCCCTTTTCCCTCTAAATCTTAGCTCTGCACCTCTTTGAAGTGTGAGTCCCTGCTCTTGTGCTTCTCTGCTTGCTGGAAACATGACCATTGACAGCTTTAAAGTCACATCCTTATAGTCTTTAACCAAAAAGAAAAGATGGCTTTCTCTTTTCAGCTTCCATTTTTAATATCTGGGAAAAGGATGAGGATTGGCCTGAATATTCTATCACTTCAAGTGTTATGTTTGAAGAGTACTAAGAAGACAGATTTCTGTCTTAACATGTAACATTTAATCATCATATCCATTTAGCCTTTAAAAGGTCTGGATCAGTAACTTATCATTAAACAATGCAACCTATTACATTCAATAAGGATGAATGGGAATAGAAGACCTGCGTGAAGAATCAGAACACCAGAACTTCAAGTGTATGGCTTCTGGAGCCAGACTTCCTGGGCTTGAACTTGGCTTTGCATCTCACTGGACAGGTGACTCTGAGACAGGTGCTTACCCTCTCCAATCCTGAGAGTCTTCAGATGGCAGACAATGATGTTACTTACCCAGAAAGGGTTGTAAGTATTAAACTTCAAATCAATACTTGAAACTTAGTAAGACAGTCATCAAAATGTCTACTAAGTTCACTTTCCTCTTTTATTACTCAACACAGTTTTAAATCGTTAATCTAAATGAGCCCAAGGTAATAAGAATATTCCCTCCAGAATAAAGTTTTGTAACTTTTTAGCAGGCATATAATGCCCATTGTATTCTGATTTCACATCATGTTCCACAGCCACCTCACATGACCACCTCAAACTACTGACCCTTCTATGAATCAAACCCATGTTGACTCCAAGCACCTGGACTTTTGCACTTAAGGTTCCTCTGCCAGCATTGTCCTCCCACACCCACTTTCCAAAGAACATCGTGATCTATCTTTAAGGTCCTAGTTCCTGTGACTTCATTTGGCTTCCCCAAGGAAGTGCGGATCTCTTTCCTGATTTATCTGCCTCAATGATAACAATCATCATCTTGTATTATAATTGTTAAGACATTTATTTCATTCTGCTAGAAAATAAAAGGAGGTAGTTTCTCATTCAATTTTTATTTTATTCCTAGAGCTAGCAATGACCAAAATAGAGTTAACACATGCTGTTGAATAAAAGAGGGGACTCATTTTCTGTCAAACTTTGCAGCATTGAAGCATGAAAAATGCTTTCTTGATAAGACAAATATCACAGGATTGTTGAACCCAAATTTATATGAACACTAAAGTATTGTTGGACTAATAGATTCCCTCATTCAGTTACCTTCTCAAAGTCATTTCTAACAGTTCACTTCTAAGGGCTTAGTATATAATCCCACTAGTCCTAAAGGTAATATACTCTTTCATCTGAGAGGAATTTCTCCTTGTTTTAACAAGTGTGGTCAGCCCTCTGGAAATATTTGCAAATCCCAATCAGAAAGGGAGCTTGTTATAGCACACAGACAAAGTGCCACATGCATGATATCACATGCAGTACAAAGGAAATATTATAGGGCTAGCCTAGCTCAAACATCTCTGCACTAATATTTCCAACAGATGTCAGAAACCTTTTCTCTTTTCATATTATGATTTAGATGAATGTGCTTTTTTATTCCTTAGAAAAAATATGTTTTAAACTTTCAAAATGCACTGTTTATGTATATATTTCCCCCCAGGAAGATCAAGATATATGTATATTCTGTCTTCACACAAAAATTACAATACTAAACAATAAAATGATCTGATATGTTGACCCCACTATAGCTCCTTGCGTTGTTTGTTTTTTGTCTGTCCACACTCATAACCTAGGATTAAATGTGAGATCTTTCAAGTAATTGCTCTGAGAATACTTTTAAATTTTCATTTACTCTAGGCAATTTGAGAAGGTAGATTCTTTTTAAGGTAAGCTTAAAATCTTAAAACACTTGCCTAATCAATCTGAAACAGAGAGAAATAAACAGCCCATTGAAATTCTAGAGCGTTTTAAAAGAATTATTCTCTTCAAGACATCTAACACAATTATACCTACAAATATTTCTAAGCTCATTGAATGTGTAGTATGTAAAAATATAAAGGGAAAAGTGTTAAAATAAAATATATCCAATAGGCCACATGTGGTTTTTTTGTGATACTTAATGATTAGATATTTTTCCCAGACTTATTAAGGCTTTATTTCTAAAATAATATAATACCACTTTCATGATTTATGAACTAAAACTTGAGCTCTTTTCTTACATGTATGCAAAAATATTTTTGCCAAGATGCTTTCAGATTCATTGTTTCATTCATTCAACTACTTGATTTTGTATAAAAGTTATGCCTAATATCCCTCAACAGATTTGCAGTTATACCTAAAATATGCAGTCCACCATATGCAATCATGGTTCTCAAAAAATTTACAGTTAAAGAGCAAATATGGTATATGTCTAAGAATAATGATAAGACAAAGGACTTTGTATTGTAAAAATCAAAGCAGAGTCACAGACAATGCACATTACAGGTGCTCAGAGGAAGCTGACAGACTGTAGCAAGGGAGACTCCATGGTGGCCCTTGTACTAAACACTGAACAATGGGGTAGAATGAGATGGCAACTGAGCATTCTAAACAAGAAAAAATAGTACAAATGAAGTACAAAGCTGGAGAAGCCTGAGTCATATCCAGGAATCTGCAAATACTTTGAGATAAGAAGTCTCAAGATGACAATCCATGCATTAGATCCAGCCCACAGATATAGTCTACTTATTATCCTTTGTACTATCCTTTTTAAATTCATTATGACACTGCAAAATTGGTAGATTGATATAAAAATCCAAATACCCAAAGTCCAGCAACAGTTAGCAAACATCTTCCTATAAATACAACTGGCTGGAGCTTAGTAGAAGTATTTAGACACCTTCCAATTTGTCAGAACCCCCACCTCTCTGTCATCTCACCATAGCCAGGGTACTATGGCCTTTTATTACCCACATGGCCTTATAGGTATAGTTTTAATAGGTGACCCATATATAAACCAATTCATCAGACGAGATGTTCAGGTTAACAATAATTAATGGATAATATCTTGTATCTAACTTATGGAGAACATTTTCTACCATACTAAAAAGTTTGGATTTAATGAACAGAAATAAAAAGAAGAGTTTATGAGTAAATGATCAAGATGGTATTTAAAGAAATTCCATCTGGGGGCCAGGGGTGCTATTTTAGAATGTAGAAAGAGGAAGCCAGGAACAACAACCACCACCAAAGTCATCATTTATTGAAATCTAATTGATCTATTGATATTCAGAAACTGTTAAAACTTAATATACATACAGTAACCACCTCCAATTGCTCACCAATAGTTCATAAGTCTGTTAATAAAAAAAATTCTAGTTATCCCCATTTTCTGAGAATCTTAGTGCACTTTATTGCACACACCAAGCATACAATAAATGTGCTAAGCTAGGTGAAACAATCAAGACCATAGAATGGAAAACTTGAAGGATTCTTTGAAGGAACAGGAGCAAAAAGACATTTCCAGATGTATAATACTTTATCCCATGTACAGTTATACATGGGATAACTGTACACAGAGGCTGGCACACAGTGGAATTTGCAGATTCCTGGATATGACTCGGGCTTCTCCAGCTTTGTACTTCATGTACAAAAAAGCATATATTTAAATATGTTTTAGATACCAGAATATATTTTAAAATAATTAATAATTATCTCACTATTTTTAACAACATAAAAAGGAAAATACCTAATAATTTGTGTAATTTGTAAGGTGGAATCACACCTTATCTATGTGAGCTAGGGGTTTGTACAGATGTGTGTGCATCTGCACAATAGGTAAAATGTGTGTTATGATTCACGTGGAAAAAGGTACACCTATAACCAAATTGGGTCAGGTACACTAGTTTAAAAGACATTTTCAACCCTTCCCTATAAGAAATACACTGAGCATTTATTAACAGTTATCTACTTTTCAAAAGAAATCTCAGGATCAAGGAAAGAAAAAAAAATACATATCAGTAAATAAATAAATAGTCAAAGTAAAAAAAAGGTTATAAGGTAGTTAAAATGAATCCTCTGATACTTATAACTACCCCCTTTATTCCAAGTTCATGTTGCATAGGGTTGTGTTTACAAAATGGCTGATTCCATATATTCAGCCCTAAATCCAAATACTATATAGATCCTAAAAGAGTAAAGCTTTCTCAATGTGTGTATATTACATAGTAAAGTAAGAACATGCATTTGATGATTGTAACAGAACTCATGTTTCTTATGTATATGCTCATTTTGAAAGATAAGCAAGGCAAATGCCAGATTTATCTTACCAAAATAGAATCTGGCTCTGAAATCAAACATGGCAGTGATTAACCCAAAGAGCACATCAAATCACTTTGCCTGGTCATAAATCAGTCTTTCTCCCTGGCTTTCAAAAATGACAACTAATAAAACTGGATATGCCCCCATCTATAAAGCTTACTTGTTTATCTTGCTACTATTAGCTTTCTCGCCTTCAGCAACAATATCTGGGACTCTCAGGGTCTTAATTGGACATAGTTTTGAATAGACTGAAAAAGCCATGGTTTCAATTTATATTTCCCAATTTTCTTTACATCTCTTATTTATTTATCATGCAGGATATAAGAAACATTTCTTCTCATGTCATTTTAACAATGATGATTATCTGCTTTTTACAACACATGGTCTGCTGCTCCTTTCCCCCTCAATTTTCCTATTGTCAGGTTCATTGTACTCCCTGAGACTCTGTGCTATTTTATAAAATACATTCCACAAAACTCCACTGCCATGGAATATGCCACTGGACTGCTGCCTAGTAACTATTGAAATTGCTGAGCATTAAGCATACTCATAAGAGAGAATCTGAGAAGTCCTACAATAGAAAAGCAGGATTCACTTGGCTAAATATTCATATTTCTATCTTTATATCTGTTAGTTCTCTTTTTTAAAATGACTCCCTAGACTCAACGTTTTTCTTCTCCTTCTCGTGTGCTCTCATCATCTCATCAAGCCTAATAGGGTGATGGTGAGCCCACAGCAGCTGCTTGTTCCATGGTCAGTGGCAGGATCATCTAGAATCTCAGCTCCTGCATGTGTTCTCCTGACACTTCCACCCAAATGAATCACACCTAAAGGGAATTTAGATAATCCTAAATTCCTGTAAAGATGCTTGGCACCACAAAAGTTTGCCTCTCATCTTTCTCTAATTGAGAGGTTGGAGAGCTGAATTTGGCATCTCAGATTAGATATTTCTTGACACATCAGACAATTTATTTTCCAGACTTTGCAATGCATAGTCCAGCACTGGCACAACATCTATGTAAGGTGAAGATAATAAATGGTTAAAAGGAAAGACAATTGCCCTAGCTGGTTTGGCTCAGTGGATAGAGTGTTGGCCTTCAACCTAAAGGGTCCCAGGTTTGATTCCAGTCAAGGGCACATTCCTGAGTTGTGGGTTCGATCCCCAGTAGAGGGCGTGCAGGAGGCAGCGAATCATTTATTTTCTCTCATCATTGATATTTCTATCTCTCCCTTTCCCTTTCTTTCTGAAATCAATAATTTCTTCTTTTTTTTTAAAATATTTTATTGATTTTGTACAGAGAGGAAGGAAGAGAGATAGTTAGAAACACCGATGCGAGAGTCATCGATCAGCTGCCTCTTGCACACCCCCTACTGGGGATATGCTGGCAACCAAGGTACATGCCCTTGACCAGAATCAAACCCTGGACCTTTCAGTCCCCAAGCTGACGCTCTATCCATTGAGCCAAACCGGCCTTGGCAATAATTTCTTTTAAAAGGAAAGACAATTGAAAATCAATTGGGTAGGAAAATTAAATACTTTTAGAATGATTTCCTTGCTCCGAGGCAAGTCAGCTTCATTTCCTTTATTTGTCAGTCTCCTGGGCAAGGTCAAATCATTCAGTTAAGAGGACAGTTCAAAACTAGGAAGCCTCAGGGGTTTGATGCTGAGGAGGGCTTTCCATAAGGACGCTCAGAATGGAAACACTTCTATGCCTCAATTTCCTTAAAGGTGGCAAAATGAACAGAACCACGTTAAGCAGGTAATAAGAATAAACCCAGAGCCAGTGGCAGGAAACACCAGGAATCATTTGGGTTGAGGGGTGGGGAGGTACATTGTTATCTACAAAATACTAGAGATTTCAGAGACCTTTTTTTGGAAGATGGCATCAGAATTGCCCTCAGAGCCTAATAAAGTTATTTTTTTCCCTCCTTAGCCAGCCCCAGCATCTTCATTGCCCATAGGTGTGGTGCCTCTATCCAACAATTTTTTTCTAAGCAGATGAAACTCTGATAACTGGCCTTATGAACACAGTCTGACAATGACTGTGTAAGGAACATTCCAAATCAATGAATTCTTAGACAAAAAACGTTGGCTCCCTTTGATTCTGAGATTCTGCTTTTTTTTAAACTGTCAAGACCTATACATATATCAAGGAAAGAATTGTATAATTACAAATGAGCATTTCAAATTCAAGTTACTATGTCTTCACAATGTGCTCTGATTTGTTGTTCCTTCCATGAAGGTTATGCAACTGTTTTGTGCCAGAAATTATCCTCAAAGATAGAGTCAGGACACAATTCAGAATCAGTTCTTAACTCATCTATATAGATATATAAAAGGCTAAGTGATCAATCATATATCCATCCAACCATCTGACCAACTGGCTGGTACATATGATGTGCACTGACAATTTAAAAATAAACATTGACTGGCACATGCATGATACATATAAAGCTCTCTCTAGTGCCAATTGCATACATGTGTTTCAATCTGTCATTGTTTATCATGAATTTGGTTGTTTTTGTTGACATTTTGAAGCTGAAAGAAACCAGCATCGTAGACAGAATATGTCTGAAGACCAACTAATGGTACAACATATCTCTGAAGCCAAAAGAAGCCAGCATCCTCTTCTGAGACTGGTCTCCCATTTAAATTAATTTGAAGACAGTTTCCTGTGATGCCAGCATTTGTGGTGACTATTAATAAATCACAAGGACAAACTCTAAACAGAATAGGAATATTCCTGCCTGAACCCGTTATCAGACATAGTCAGTTATATGTCGCTTTTTCTTGAGCTTGAAGAGCATGTGATGTTAAAGTTAAAGTTGTAAATACTTCATCACAAAGGAAATTAGTCAAGCACTCTGAAAGTTTACTTTCTAATATATAGTGTATATAAACCATTCATAGATGATATCCTTCATTATAATTAAATTATTATGATTGCTTTCTAATATCTAATATATAAAAGGCTAGGGTTGTAACCACCAATCACCACCAAAGGCTGACCAACCCAGAAGTCCTTCAGTCAGCACTGGGTTACTGAGCAACCCAGCACTCACTGCCCAGGGCGCTGAAACTCAGAGAGAGAGGCAGGGTCTGATCCACAACCTCAGTGGCAGCTGTTGATCAGTACTTGCCTCTCTCTTTCTCTCCCTTTCTTTCTGAGCTTCAGCAGCAGCCAGGCTTTTCTTTTTCATTCAGCCTCGCAGGGGCTGCTGTTAAGCCCTGTCTCTCTGATCAGGCCTAGAGGTAGGCCCGGAAATTCTGACTGGCATAGGAACTGATGGATTTGAACCAAATGTGAGTGATGTGTAGAACCAATGGCTATCTATGAGGTGGAGATTTTGACACTGATTGGCATAGGAACCTACCAATCAGAACCAAATGTGGGTGCTGTGAAGAACCCAAGGCTGCATAGAAGGCAAAGCTTCTGACACTGGTATAGACACCGACTAATCAGAACCAAACCTAGGTGCTGTGGAGCCAATGGCTGCCTAGCAGGTGGAGCCTTTGATGCTGACTGGCATAGAAACTGACCAATCAGAACCAAATTGGCCAGCAAAGGAGGGCAGTTGGAGGTGAAATCAGGCCTGCAGGGGAGGGCAGTTGGGGGCATCCAGGCCAGGAGAGGAGGTTAGTTGGGGGCAAGATCAGGCTGGGAGGGGAGGGCCATTGGGGGAGAGATCAGGCCAGCAGGGGAAGGTAGTTGGGGGCAACCAGGCCAGCAGCTGAGGGCAGTTAAGGGTTATCAAGCTGGCAGGCAGAGGCATTTAGGGGCAATCAGGCAGGCAAACAGATGAGCAGTTAGGAGCCAGCGGTCCCAGATTTCAAGAGGGATGTTCAACTGCTGGTTTAGGCCAGATCCCCATGGGACATTCCTTAAGGGGTCCCCAATTGGAGAGGGTGCAGACTGAGCTGAAGGAACCTCCTCTTTCATGCACTAATTTCATGCACCAGGCCTCTAGTTAGTATTATATGTAGTAGACTTTTTGAAATAAGCCTAGAACAGTAAATAAGGTTTGGAGAATCATGGGTGCTCGAAACAGCAGCAATTAATGGTAGTACATAGTAGTGAGAATAGAGAGCCAGTGTTAACACTGGAAGAACACTGACATTTGATTGAGAAAAGAGAAAAGGGAGATAGAATGAGTTCTGGACCCTACACAAGCATAAAGCTCAAACAAAGAAATGAATTACTAATGATGGAATTTTACAATAGAGACAGAACAAAGACAAGCCTGTTGGAAAATATTTGAGAACTAGATCTTCCAGTCCAACACTCATTTACTCCATTGAAAGTTCTTTCAGATCCTGATCTCTAGATATATGTTACAAAAATTCCAGATGTGTTTTTCTTTCCTTCTACTCATTTCTGTGAATTTTTCCAGCATGTTTACTAAATTATAAAAATTTGCCACTACTTCTAAGAGAAAATAATACCTGATTAGTTTTACAGCACCCTGCCACTTCAACTATTCAGGGAAAGTTATCTACCTTTCATTTCAACACAAGTATCAAGTAATGAATATTACATATTACATAAATATGTGTCAGTATTTAAATGTTGGCTCACTTTGTTATCAATTTAAAGTCTAATACAATCTATAAACTGAAAAATACATTTTAATTTTTTTTTTTCTGAGTCACCTTAGTGTCTTAAGAATATTTTCATTTTTCCTAACTAAAGAAAAACTGAACAAAAATGTTGAGGTGCTCTGCTAACTCCGTTAGACTTAAGAACATAACATGGGACTCTTTTCTGTAACTGAAATACCCTTTCTTCTTGACTCCTTTAATTACAAAAGTTCATAGTCTTCTGGGTCCTTTAGCAATTTAGCATCAGGTTTTTAAGTTATGTGATTTTTTTTCCATGAATAATAAAAAATTTTAATTGCACAAAATTCATAAAATTAACAGGCAAATTTCTATAGGATTCTAGTAATATTTTCCACTCAGTGATGGCAACAGACAGTGTCTGGGTGAAATATGACCAAAAATAATATGCAAATTAAAAGCACATTGCTAGATTTTTAGTGCAAAGTAGAAATACATTTTAATGATTTTATTGCAGCAATATTTCCATTCTCTACAGTGGGTTACACTGTACTTATCATTCTGTAATATGCTATGCATTTACATAGCTTGTTCATTGTCTGCCTCCAAAACCAGAATACAAGCTGCATAAGACCAGTTCTTCTATCTGTTCATACTCAATACTTAGCACCTAGAACAGAGCGGGAAACAAAGCAGGAACTCCAATACTCATGCCCTAGATCAGCGTTTTTCAACCGCTGTTCCGAGGCACACTAGTGTGCCGCGAGATGTTGCCTGGTGTGCTGTAGGTGCAGACAAGACAAGAATTTTATAATTTTTCACTATTTTGTTTACTTAATATTTCATAATAAAGTAATTATAAAATACTTTCTTTGTGTTTATTTGATTCCTATTCAAGAGAATTACTTTATATGTAGTCAATAAAGGCACAGAGTTAAATTTTTTAACATTTTCTAATGGTGGTGTGCCTCGTGATTTTTTTCATGAAACAAGTGTGCCTTTGCCCAAAAAAGGTTGAAAAACAATGCCCTAGATCACAGTGTTGTTTTCAAACACTGCAATTTGCATTATTGATGCTTTCCCCTCTTCAATCATTTCTCTAATAGAACTTCTTTCTATTCACAAATACACCACTCTCCCATTCCAGATGAAAGAAAAATATCTCTCACTCAGCCCTACCACTTTGCTGCAGTCTAACTCTTCTTTCCTTTTCCTCCCCCTATCTTCATTTATATATCTAATTGTATATATATAATATGTTTACAATTATATATATGTTTATAATATATACAAGGGTGTACAAAATAGGCTTAGAGTGGTAAGTATGCAAAACAGTTTATTCTTGTATTATTATTAATGAATTATTATAATATTTTGCATACAAACAACTGCAAACCTACTTTTGCACACCCTTATATAAAGATAGAGTACCATATATCTTCCATTCACATCTAATTTCTCGTAGCAATTTTTTGTTTACTAGACTTCTTGTGGAAGGTTATCTCATGGCCCACTTCCTAGAACTCTGATTGTTCTCCTATCTCATCTTCCTCTATCTATGGTGAAACTCTGTCAGTAACTTGCATACATTGTCCTTAAGTCCTTTTTCCCCACAACTTCTTATTCCATAATGCCAGAGCTGTCTAATTGAACTTTCTGCTATGATGGAAAGTATCTATCTCTGTGCTTTCTAATAAGGTAGCCAAGTGTGTCAATTGAAATCTTAAAACGTGATTAGTGCCCTAGCCAGTTTGGCTCAGTGAATAGAGCATCAGCTTGTGGACTGAGTACCCAGTTTGATTCCAGTCAAGGGCATGTACTGAGCTTGCAGGCCCCTCCCGGGCCAGGACCTGGTTAGGACAAATGCAGGAGGCAACCAATCGATGTTTTTCTCTCTGTCTTTATTTCTCTCTGTCTTCCCCTCTTTCTTCCACTCTCTCTAAAAATCAATGGGAAAATATCCTCAGGTGAAAATTTTTAAAAATGTGGTTAGTGTGACTGTTGAACCACATTTTAAATTTATTTTTATTTAAAATAAATTAATTTTAATTACATTTAAATTTAAGTACATTAATTTTGCTTGAATAGCCACATGTTATTAGAGCTACTATATTGGCTAGCAGAGCAATAGACAATAACACTGATAAGCTCATCTATCCTCATGGCTTCCATTACCTAAAGTCACCACCAATTCTTCCTTTTCTCAGCAAGACTATGGTATCAGGTGATGAGAAGACAGATAGAAGCAAAGAACTCACAGTCTAGTATAGCAAATCACACAGGTGAGTGAGCCCAGTTGAGAACAGAAAAAATTTGCAGTGAAACCCAGTGTGCCTCTGCTCCCCTTTTTTGCTTCCTTCCTCTTATCTCAGGACAAAGAGTTTTCTCTCAGGACTCAGTCTTCTCCCTCTCACCCTCCTGCCTTAGCAAGGACTTTGCCCATTGGCTACATCAGCTTTTTCTTGCATCATTATTGCTCTCCCTCCTGATTATTAGAATATATTCAACATGTTTTACTTCCTTGATAATTGAAACAAAAAAAAATCTTCCTATAGAAACACCTCCCTTCTCTGCTCCCTTTAAGGTCCATATTTCTCACTTCCTATTTATTCTAATTTCACTGCTCTGAAACCACTATTGTTAATGTCCTCAATGAGGTACTTGTTGCCAAAATCAATAAACACCTTTCTGTCCTCATCATATTACAATTCTGAGAAGCACTGGAAAGCACTTACTGTTTCCTAGAATACTATCCTCTCTGGCTTTTCTCTTACTTCCTAGTAAGTTTATCTCATTCTCTTTTGCCTACTTATTTCTATCCCAGTTCTGTGCACTAAACTTACTTCTTTCCTTTGTTTCTTTAGTCAACAAATATATATTAAGAGCCTACTGTGTTCCAGGCCATGTAATAAGCACTTGGGATAAAACAGTAAACAAGCCAATAGTATGGAAGGTTATAAGTACACTGGAAAAAAACAAAGGTTGAGGAGGGGTTCAGGAGTACCAAGATGGGAAGAGTTGCATTTAAGTAGAGTGGTTCAGGTAATCTTAGAAAGGTGATATTTGAGTGGGATTTAAAAGTGATGAGTGATTAGTTAAAATATCTAGATAAGTATATTCCAGGCAAAAGGAATAACCAGTTCAAAAGCACTAGGGTGGGAACATGGCTTTGTGTTTAGGGAACTTAAGGAAACCAGCATGGCTAAGACCAAATGAGCCATGGTGAGACTAGCAGGAAATGAGTTCTGAGAGTGAAGAAGTCAGGGTTGGACTTTGTAGGACCTTGTGGGCCCTCAGAAGGACTTTAGCTTTTATTATTATTAATGACAATGATCAATGTACCCACCATTGGTCTAAATAATCATTTTTCTGAGGATCATATTTAACAATTTAAACAGGTGTAATTCCTAAAGTTAGATATACTTTAAAGCACTGTGGTTATTTTTCCCATGAAGAAAATGCTTGTGTCATAAGGAACTCCAGCAGGAGAAAGGAATAAACATACTACAAAGCAATCAAGTCTTTATCTCACAGATCTTCTGCAGATGTTTAATGGAACTTCTATTCATTCCTTTTGTAACATTTCCTGAAAAACATGTTATTTCAATGGAGAAAATTTTAGGCATGAAATGATTGGAATGACTGCAGGACTTTATGACATCTTGAAAAAATAACTGAAACTAAGAGTATTTTGAAGTTAGCAATAACATTTAGTCACCCTCAGGGATTTCTGTTTCCTTAATCTTCTACCTTCAAAAATGTGACTGTGATGGTCAGTTTTTTTACATATGGGTGGGTGTTTCTTTGATATGAGTGTTTAATCAGCTTCAGGGATGCACACCATTTGGAAATCTGGAATTTTCTCTCTTGAAGGCTTTTAGGATTTTTACTAGGAGCTATATTTTTCAGAATGTCTAGACCTAGAAAAACATCATTACAATGAGTTGGCAGTAAAATTTAAAGATTTCATGAGGGACATTAACCTTTATTTTGTTAATGAATAGTAATGTACATACTGTTTCTCTTTAATAAATGAATTAGGAGGCTTCTGGAAATGTTACTCATGACAAATGATCGTTATTGTTCTTGATACTTTAAGCCAAACAAATCTAATCTGATTTTTGTTCTGTTTTGTTTTGTGTAGAAACATTCAAGACAAGAATGAGAAAAGAAAAAGAAATGAAAGGAATGTAGGCTGTCTGTCAGAGTAAAACAAACTTTTTTAAAAGTGCCACCAGAGAGGTCCTTGGTAAATTCTGTTCACCTTTGGCTGGACCCTAATATCCACAAGATCTTTCTTATTTCAGCATCTTCCGTATCTGTATCTTACCTACCTCACCTGTTCCTCCTTGGATTTCAGATATTGTTCTTCCAGGTTCCAACTCTTTCTTTACCATGGCTTGTAAATCAAATGAATCTCCTGGTACCTGTGCACTCATACTTGGTTGCGGGACCCACATTCTCAACCTCTTCTGAGCCTATTACAATAGATCCAATGGTGACAATCTTTGTCTGTTTTTTTCCTCTCAGAGTACTAAGCCCTGATGAAGAATATCACTCAGTGATCTTGATGATAAGAGTCAATATTAATAAATGATTTCTAAGATTATACACTAACTAGTGACCCAGTGCATGGATTTGTGCACATTGAAAGGAAAATAATTAGAAGGAATATTTCAATATTGCTATTTTCCCTTTTTCTATGTTAGAAGTCAGAGATGAAAGAAAATTAGTAAAGTCATTAGACGTATGGTCAGTCACTTAGCCTTTTATATAGATAGATGATAGATGGATAGATAGATAGATAGATAGATAGATGATAGGAATCCCAGAGTGTGAGAGGGCACTTTGCAAAATTGCTATTGTAGAGGGTATGGAACACAAACACAAGTGTGCAGTAAACCTGATTCAGGGCCGACAATGCCCCAGCAGCAACATAATCCATGGCCAAAGGTAGAATCATGCAGCCCTGTGAGGATTCAGGCTCCCTTCTCTCGGGTTTTAGGGTGCGTCACCCAAGAACCGTGGCTGCCAAGTCACTGCAGCTCAGCAGTAAACCAGATTCAGGGCAGACAGTGCCCTAGCAACAACGTGAGAAATCAGCCCCAAGAGAAATTGGGCTACTTCTAGTCGGAAGGTCACTTAGCCTTTTATATAGAGAGATAACCCCAGCAGCCCTTCTATTTACCCTTACCCCACTCATTTTTCCCATGGTCCTCAGCAGATGCTCTACACTTCACTTTTTTCCTCAAAACTGCCAACCCATTACCTGATAGTTCATTCATGGAGGCATTGAACCTTGCTAGCCATGGAAGATTAAGAAGATCTACTACTCATATAGAGACATCATTCATGTCCTTACTGAGAACATGGGAACTATGCAGCCAAAAAGAAAAATTCTACCTCTCTATTTGAAACTTAATTTATCATTTCCTTCTGTCTCTGAAGGAAAAAATTAAACTTTAACTCTCTCTTTGTATTTAAAAGTAGATAGGACATTTCCTATAGAAAGGGAGAGTTGAAGTTTTAATTTTTTGTAATATACCAATCCATAAAGATGGGATAAATCAAATATAACATCACAAAATAATGGAAAACACATCATAAAAATAAAAAGCATTATTATACTTCCACACAACAACATATTTCTATTACAACCTTAAAGCTCAAATGATTATATATTTACTTAAAATATTAATAAGAATAATCAGAATTTGAATGTTTATTTAATTTTTATAATATCTGTAATATTGAGTAAATGATAAGGATTAAGAGAAATATCAAGATCATGGTATGAACAAGTCTTAATTCTTTTGCAGAGATGGGAAGAAGGTAATGGGAAGAGGTAAAGACAGCTAAGAAAGGAGGCAAAAGGTCAGAAGGAATGAAGGGAGCAAACAAATATGTTCCCAAAGAATATATGAGCTGTCCTAACTGTACAAATATTTCTACCAAGCAACAGTTGAGTTCCCATGAAGTCATGGCCAAAACACCCAGGAGGCAGAATGAAGAAAAGTGAGAGATATTAATCAAGACATTCCATCACCAGTAATGGGGAAACAGCAGCATTTCACCCACAAGACAACCAATCATTATGAAATGAATAGCTATCCTGGAAGTGCTTGCAGAACATTTAGGCTGTTTAACTGGCCAGTGAGTGAATACATTTCTTCACCATAGTGATTCAAACAAATGATTCCCATTGAAAATATTTCTCCCTCACACTCTGGAGAGAGTCATCTAAATTTGGTTGCTAGACTGAGTTGGGCTAAACATGAAAAGCAGGTATACAATTGTTAAAGAAGATTTAATATTAGCAGTCAGAAAAATGGCCTAATATGCCTTCTCATTAACCAAGCAAAGACTTGCATGGGTTTGTTTGTTTTTTCCATCTTGATAGTTTTGTTTGTTTTGTTTCGTTTCTAAAAATCCATTTCCTTTTTTCAGTATTTTCTTGCCATGTTGTCCTCTTTATTCTTCAAAACATGATCCAAATGTCACTCTCTGACAAAAGAGTTGTCTAAATTCTGCAGGGAGAGTTAATGAAATCCTTATTTATTCATTGTCTGCACTTTTATTACCACATTTGTCATACCACTCTAATTATTTCCAGGTTGGCCTGTCTAGTACAGGCTGGACCCCTGGAATGAATGAATGGACGAGTGAGAAAATAAATGGATGAGATGTGTTTCAGGAGAGGAAATTATTGCTTTTGGTTCACTTAATTCCAAAAAGAAAATAGCTTTCTCTAAACTGGGATTTGTAATACTTTGGCTTTATTTTTCTAAAAATAAAATAATTGGTGATAACAGGTGGTTTCAGTTTAACTAACCAAAAATTCACTCTTCCAAGTCTATGTATTCATTTGTTCTTTCTCGTTGGTGTCAATAGCATGCTTTGGATCAGTGACCCTTTCCTCTAAGCAGGAAAGGTCATTCAGATTTTTATCAAGTCCTGGCAATTTGCTCATTTCTTCTCTTTGTTGTTCTGCTTCTTGAGTCTTGTGAATAGCGGGTGCCCTGTTCTTCTGGGGGGAAAAAAGCCACAAATGCTTCACAGAGCTCCCCTATCCTGCTTGATATATGAACAACCCTTCATTTGATTTAAGGGAAAATAAGAAAAGCTGCTCAATATGTTCTTCCTCCTGAGTTCAGTTAAACATGAAAAAGGAAAGGGTGTGTAACACTCAAAAACCTCAAATAATTCTAAAAAAATAAAACGTGGAAATTTTAACTTCTATTAAAACCAAACCTTTTCTTCTGTTTCTTAGGCAAGTCACAAAGAAGTAATGTGGTTAAGAGAATACAGAGATTTTCTTTTCCTCTTCATTAACTAAGATTTTAAAAAAATAGAAAGATTTTCATATTAGATCATTAAATTATATACTCATTGAAACATATTTTTTAATTCCCTCTTATTCACCAGATTCCTAAGGCTTCCTTTTGGCATATAAACTAATTTGAATATCTTCTTATAGATTTTTTTTTCTTAATTCTTATTCCAAAGGAAAAAATTATAGGGTTTAACACATATAATGACAAAATTAAGCTCTAAAACAGTGACAGAGACCCAGTTGGCATGGCTCAGTAGTTGAGTGCCAACCTATGAACTGGAAGGTCACATGCTGGATTCTCGGTCAGGGCATATGCCCAGTTTGCAGGCTTGATCCCTAGTAGGGGCATGCAGGAGGCAGCCAATCAATGATTCTCACATAGATGTTTCCATCTCTCCCTCTCTCTTCCTCTCTGAGATCAATAAACTATATATATAGTTTAAGTGGCTGAGTCTTTGAGAACTTGTTTTTATTGAAATTCAATTTTGCTGACATATTTCCAACCTAATAGTACAGACAATGGGAAGCCAGAAGCAAGCACTGTTCCTGCTTTTCTGGCAATAGATTACATTTCTTAAAATCTAGAAATTATATATAAATATATTCATTTATTATTCAACAAACATTATATTTTTACTATGTGTCAGACATGGGTAATGAAACAGGCAAAAATGAAAAGGAAAAACTCTGACTTACAATCTACTAGAGAGAAACAAAAATGAAAATAAATAAATTGTGTGTATATGTGGGTATGTGCGTGTGTGAGATGTTAGATGGTGATAAATAGATAAGTATCAAGGAAAAAAATTAACATGAGAAGGGAATAAGAAGGGCCAGATTCTTTATCTTACTTTAAGTATGGTTATCAAAATAATTTATATCATAAGAATGTGCATGCAAATATATAGTTTGAAAAAAAAAAAAAACAGGTGGTGGAAAAAGCCAATAATCAACATCTATTATTTTGATCTCTAGAAATCACTAGAAACTGAATTTGAATGAGGGAAGCACTGAATGGTACATATTCAAGGACGATCGATTACTCAAAGTGAATAGGAGATTTAGTAACATCTTTTCAGCTTAACTTCAATAGCATTAAGCCTATTTGTTTAGGTTCTGACAGTGTGCAACCAGACATAAGTGTCCTTTTACACAGCTATTTTATGTCATAATGCCAAGTCAAAGTTATAACAGAAAAGAAGAATCCACTAGAGAGAAAATATAAATCAGGTCAACTTTCTCTCAAAATTAAAGGAAAACAATAATTTAGCTGAAAGATAATCACCAGTGTAGTGACAGAATCCAATGCAATGGGCTTTCTTGCCATAAATAATATTAATTAAGTGGAACTTTCAAAGTTAAAGCTGAAACACTTTTCAACCTTAAAGCAACCTTTGAGGTCATGACACTCAACTTAATCTCTACTAATAAAAGAGTAATATGCTAATTAGACCAGGTTGATCAGACATCTTCCGGTCATCCTGCTTTTCTTTTAGACAAAGCCATGGTGGCAGGGTCCAAAGCACATGCAGTTAGGGGAAATCAGGCCAGCAGGGGAGAACAGTTGCGGGTAATCAGGCTGGCAGGCAAGCAAGTGGTTAGGAGTCAGCAGTCCTGGATTGTGAGAGGGTGCAGGCTGGGCTGAGGGACAACCCTCCCCTCCAATGCACAAATTTCATGCACTGGGCCTCTAGTATTTTATAAAGAAAGAAATAAGATGAATGGGATTAAATAATATGCTCAAGATTATAGAGAGATGCAGGGGAAACACTCTAGCTCCCATTTAATTTATTTATTGAATTTATTCAAATATGTATTATGTCTGTTATATACTTAGTCCTGGACTGTGCTGAGGATACAACTGAAAACATGGATGGCAAACTCTCTGCTCTCACAGACATTTCCTTCTACTGAGAGGATATAGACAATAAAAAAAATGAAACAGATAAGATGATTTCACACATTGACATGAAACAAGCTTATGAGATAGAGAGTAATGGTAGGGACCACTTTGGAAAGCATTGGAAAGGCCTGTTTGAGGATTTGACATTTGATGTGAACTGTGAATGACAGAAAGGACACTGGCAAGTGAAGACTTAAAATAAAGCATTCTAGCAGGTCTTAACTCCTAGCTTCTTAAAGCAATATTTTGTATGCTTATTTTTTAATTATGGAAAATTTTAAAAATAAACTATAATACTTATTGGCAGGATTTCAAAATTCAGTCTTTGAGTTAGGTGATTGTAATTCAAAATGACACCAAAAAGTGATTTTTAAAAAGGTGGTATGGGTGGTCAAATGCCATAAATTTGAGGCTCACCTGTCTTCTAATAATTGCTATATTGAACAATATTTCTGAGCCATATTTATTTTAAGAGAAATATATGCATTTAAACATAGCAATAAGGTTTCATAAGGAAACACAAAGAAGTGGGGGCAGAGTTCAAGGTTAGCAGATCCAGAGTCTTTGGTATCCAGACATGATTTATGTCACAAACAAAAGCAGTAAGCTTGGGCCACAATACAGAAGTGGAAGCCTGATGAACTCAGAGCATTGTAACTTTCCCCCCAATAAATCACAATTACCAACGCACCAATGATAAATAGCTAGGATCTCAGAGTATTTAATAGCACTCACCATTTGCCAGTTTGTTGTCCATTTGATTCTTTCCTTCAGAAACTGGTGTTTGTTAGTTCAACCCTTGTATTAATATTTAATTGTAAACCCTTGGAAATATCAGTTACAAGATTTTAAAAGAATTTACTATTGTAAACAAGACTGGAACACTAGAGAAAATTATCTTGCATGAATCTATTTTACAATTGAGAAGAGAAAAACGGCTCCAAGGTAGCTTTAGATCAAAGAAGAAATGTTTAACTAATGAAAGGCCTTTTATAAATAAAAGAACATTGTTTGTTCAAGTCTCAATCAGAACGTCTCAAAAAGAGCAGCATAGTAAACTACTTCTGTGTCAAAGGAATATAGCTAAAATGAAAACAGGTAAAAATATTAGTTAGCAATAAATCCAATCCATAATTTTTTGCATAGACTTTTTTCTAAAATTTTAATATTCCATCCTTGCCTGCAATAACATTTTTTTAAGTTGCTTCTTCTAGTATCATTATACAACAGCATTGGTCCCTGATTTCTGAGATGAGAAGTGAGGCACTGTAGTTGTAGAGGATGAAAATAAAATGAGGAAATTCTAAAATCAGGAGTAAATCTAAAATTATTTTTTAACATTTTCTTTATAATTACTTATCTGGGGCATTTTTTACAAGGTTAAAACATTTTGGTTGACCAATAGCTTTAGAATTGCCTTGACAGAGTAACACCTGAATAGAAATCTATATGCCCACAGAATTTTAAATTCTTCCAAAACTTGAATTCAATACTTATTTATAGTCAATGTTACATATATAACTTGTACAAATCAATCTTTCAGGCATCCTAAATGGGATTTTAGTCATAATAAGAGCATGCACACCATCATTCTAAAATCACCTCCTGGTTTCATCCTCAGTGACTGCGATAAGTGCTACAAGCAGAAGAAAGCTTTATAGTGAACCTGTAAAATGTTATTGTAAGTTATAATTCAATGTACAAATGTTTCAGGCAAAACTTGCCCAGAGCAGAACAGTCAAGTACAAGTGTTTCTCTTCATCCCTGTCATCTCTGTCTTCTTTTTCTGGTTTGCTTTGAGTTTGTGGGTTGACTTGAGGACATTTTTAAACCAAAGCATTGCTTATACCAACCAGGAAAAACAAACAAAAACACCTACAGGTAGGAAGAACTCTATCACAAAGCTATTGGCACATGAAATTGACTTCACAGTTTCACATACAAGAAGTTTGTTCGTCTCTTATGCTTTCCCCAGAATTTAAACCATACTGCTAAAGATGGCAAGAAATAGTTGAAAATTCACAGAGCCCCAAAAGTGGATGATTTTGATTGACTTATATTCTCTAAGGAGATATGTCTTTAATCTAGACTCACTTCACTTATTTGATTTGATGAGTTAAAGCTTTTAACTCACACGTTAAACACAAATTTTGGGTGATGCATATTTGAAACAATTTGTTAAAATGAAATGTGTCCTTCCATAATGTGAGATGACTGATCATCTCATGCTCTACCTTTTCCAACGCATATAATCCCATTTACTCCCGCATGAACTCTTTAAGCAATGCATTCTTTTTAAAATGTATATTTTTAATTTTCCATAGGTCATATAACAGTTGATAAGTGTAAGTTAAAGTTTTCTTTCCACCCTTTATTTCTTTTTGTGCAATTCCTCACTACCACCATTACCAATAACCAAGTAACCAAAATTACAAAACCTTGTGGATTCTTCCAGAAGTTCTAAGGCAGTTGCATATAGAAAGCCACACACTTTCTTTTCTTTTTTTTTTTTAAATATATTTTGATCAATTTCAGAGATCAAGGAAGAAGAGAGAAAAAGATAGAAACATGGATGAGAGAGAATTATTGATCGTCTGTCTCTGGCATGCCCCCTACTGGGGATCTAGTCTACAACCCAGGCATGTGCCATTGACTGGAATTAATACCAAGACCTTCACTCTGCAGGTTGATGTTCTATCCACTGAGCCAAAACAGCTAGGACAGTTACCTAGCTCAAATTCTGTCTTCTCCTCTTTAAGTCTTCCAAGTAGACCTGGGAGGGGAGGATATCACAGGGAGTGGGGGGAGAATAATAATAATATCATCTACTTTCTCCTGTACCTTAGTTTTCTTCTCTCCAGGAAGCGGAACATTCATGTAATGAATCAGATCCCATGCATGTGCCTGGGCTGCATTTACTAATGAGCAGAGTCACTGTGGATTAATGATCACACCCATCAGTATGATTCATTTGTTTTCTCCTTTTATGGACTAGGAATGACAAAGTGGCCTAAAACTTCTCTCACATGTGGAGATTGAAGTATCCAGTTGTCTCACTCATCAATTCTCTTTCATATGTATTTCAGTCCACTAATCTTTAAAGTATCATCCTTCCTTGAAGCTATCAGGAACATCGTGCTCAGATTAGGGTCCAGGTTTAGTGAGGAGGCTACTTAAGCTTCTAATCTGCATGCCTCATTCCAAGTTCATTTTATTAGAGTTCTTGGTAGTTAAGGACCAACTGTCCAACAATAATAAAATATTGTCTTGTTTTTGTGTGTGTGTTTGAGCCCCAACATGGACATTTTCCTTGAAAGTCTTATAAGAGTAATGGCTATAACTTTGTTAATATTGGATTCCAGACAACCAGTCCTAACATTCCTCAGATTCATAAAAGGCACAGTCCTATAGTTCATATCTAATTATGCTGCATTATTTGATGCATCGATGTTCTGTTTGCTTCCACTGAGTCCCACATTAAACTTAAATCTGTATAATTTAACTCAAGATCATCCAATATCTAGGACTAAATCTACCTTTGCAAACCATAAGTCCACTAGCCATGAACTTACTAAGTTAATCATTGCTATGCTTCTCTGTATGGCTTATACTATTTTCTCTCTCAGGAATCTTTCCCTAAACCCTGGGCCTCCACTTCAGTCACCCTACACATATTCACTGAGCACCTTCTCCATAGCAGCCTCTGAAGAAAGTCCTGTGGAGACATAAGGCAAAGAAGATATGCAACTCCCATCACTTTTGGAAATCTTATCATATCCTTCCAGCTATTAAGAATGTCTCACCCAGCTTGTATTGCTCAGTGGTTGGGCACCAACCTATGAACCAGGAGGTCACAGTTTGATTCCCAATCAGGGCACATGCCCAGGGTTGCATACTCAATCCTAAGTGGGAGCGTGAAGAGGCAGCTAGTTGATGATTCTGTCTCATTGCTGATGTTTCTCTCTCTCTCTCTCTCCTCTCTCTCTCTCTCTCTCTCTCTCTCTCTCTCTCTCTCTCTCTCTCTCTCTCCCTCTCTCTCTCTCTCTCCCTTTCCTCTCTGAAATCAATGAAAATATGTATATTTTTTAAAAGCAAAGATTGTCTCTTTCCTTTGTACTCTCATCTTACATTATTTATGGTGCCTTGGACTATAGAAATGTGCATATATTTACTTTTTCCCACTAAATGATAAGCCACTAGTTTTATTTATCCCTAATTCTTCCAGTTCATTAAAAAGATATATATTTATAGATGACTTCTATAAAATTAATTATCCTATTATCACATGAGACAGCCAAGCTTGAAGACTAGAGTTGATGGAATCTGTAATAGCAACTAGCATTTTCACTTCACTTACTTTGTTGCAAGAACAATTTGTTTCAAATGCTTTGCATGCATTAGCTCAATTTCCCCTCACAACAGTCCATTAGGGCAGGTACTATTATTACTTCCATTTATAGATGACGAAACTGAGACATATGAATGTGAAATAGCTCCCCTCACAGTTGGTGAGTGGAAAAGCCAGGCGGTCGATGCTGATAGTGAATGGATGAGTAGGAGTGCTCTTCGCCAAGGAGGCTTTCTGGAAGCTCCAGCCTGAGTCTTTCCTCGGTAATGTCTCTGAAGGGTGGCCATCTGGAGTCATTCCAGATAAATCAGCCACATTGTTGGAAAGTGAAACACTCCTGGGGGAAAAAAAATGTATTTATGAGTGCATTAAAATGCTGAGTTAGAAGTCAGAGTCCTTAACTAGGATTCAAAACACTGGGTTTTCTCTGGCTTTGTCACTTATAGAGGTGATAGTTTTGCACTGGTCACCCCATGATTCTCACTTTTCTTATCAGAAAATTGCAATAATGCCCTAGCCAGTTTGGCTAAGTGGATAGAGCATAAGCCCATGGACTGAAGGGTCCTGGGTTTGATTCCAGTCAAGGGCATGTACCTCAGTTGCAGGCTCCATCCTGGTCCTGGTCAGGGTGTGTGCAGGAGGGAACCAATCAATATGTCTCTCTCACATGGATGTTTCTCTCTCTTTGTCTCTCCCCTTCCTTTCCACTATTTCTAAAAAATAAGTCAATGGAAAAATATCCCCTGGTGGGAATTAACACAAAAAGTGAATAATACTATCTGATTTGTAGGATCTTTGGGAAGATCAAATGGGATGCTAACCAAGGAAGCATTGACATCAACAAAATTACTGTAAAAACTGAAGGATCTATGTTTGGTTGCTTCAGTCTCACAGTGGAACTACCACAGGTTGGCAGAGTAATGGACAGGGAGTTTGGTGAGAAGTCCCAGTGGGAAGCTGTAATGGTAAAGGTTTGGTACAAGGCCTGAAGTCACATCTACAATCTGTGAGGATTCCGTTTTGGATATGTTGAGATAGCAAAGGAAGACTGTGAATAGGACCTATTTTAACTCCAGAAACGTTGAGAGGAAATGTTACTCCTTATTTTCAGTACAGCTTGAGAATGTGTTCCAGTGAATTAAATGATTTTCAGCTAAGTTTAAAATCCAAGTTGATATTTTGTTCTTTTTTAACTTGCAAGACTTGGAAATCACAGGCCAGAGCTGACAACGTTCAGAGTTCTGAGTCAGAATCTTCACAGGGGATTCAGAAATCTCCCTAGCAACTCCCTTCAGTTCCTTATATTAAAACCTAAATCCCTCTAGCTGCAGCCCCTGTTCCTCTGGCTTGGTTTAGAAGTGAACAGCTGGCCTGCAATCTCCATATAATATCCATTCATGGATTTATTAAACCGTAATGCATATTAGCTGTGTTACGTATTCTAAAAGTAGCAGGCTTTTAGCATTACCAACAGGCATTTGTCAGCCCTGTGCAAAATATGCCTCTGGGAGCTCTTAGCAGATGTTTGGTGAAATTATTGAAAGAAACAAGAAACAAGACTTTCCCTGGATTGGAGTCTATGGTGAGTAAATCGTTCAAAAACAGCCACAAGGCATCTCAAAGTCTAAAAATTAGGAAATACACTCTTTTTGTGAATACCCTCATGCAAACAAAGGTACATAGCACAACTTAAATTTTAAATGGAGATGCCATCTTGCATAGGTGAACATAGTTCCATCTCAGCAGTGATGGCTTATGCATGTTAAAATACTGCTGTTAAAACTAAGATTTCATATATTCTTACCTCTAAAAAAACAAGTTGAAGCAAAGAAAGAGTAAGAAAGAGACAATAAGAGCAAGAATGACCAAAAGAGAAAGGGAAGGAAGAGGTGGAGGGACAGAGAGAAGAAGGAAAAGGAAAAATATTTTTTCCTGTATTCTCAGAAAACAGGTGGCAATTTTACAACATTTTGTTTGTGTTCATTTGCTTTTTTAATCACACTTTGTAAAACCTGTATTGGGAGAAGTCTTGGAAAGAGTAAATCCAAATGAAAGAAAAATAAAGAACCAAAGGAAGGAAACAATTTCCTTGGAGAAATACTAAACATTGCTACCTTGCATTGCATTCATCATTACACAAGTTTCTCTTTATAGCTCCTTTTTTAATTTGGAAGACACAGAAACCAGGAACTTGCTGTTGCTGTCTTTCTGGAAATGGACAATTTCTCCTTCTACCCAGTGATGCTGAAATTTCTGTCACAAATATCCTCCCAGGTCTAAGTGAAAATGCATGCCACAGCAGTTGACAAAGACTGTGGGTCACAAAATTCTGTGCTTTTCTTAGAGCTGCACATTATTTTATTTCTTAGAAGAGAAGGGAGTTCTCAAATTATGCATAGCAATGAATAAAGTCTTGTAGTAAGTGATAATCAAGAAATAACAAGAGGTATCAATTCCCATCGATACTCTACCAATGAATAGATTGAGCTTTAATACCGTGCCTATGATACATACATGAGAGAGAAACCTAGGACTGGGACTTTGAAAACAGGACAGAAGATGGTGGGGCACTTTGAGGAATTGAACCTCAGATATGTACATCATTGCATGGCACTGTGCCACTTTCTTCCTCAACACATGAAGACAATGATGTTGTCACCAAAGACAAACTTCCTTTGTAAGATAATACTTCATAATTATAAGTAATACATAGCCAAAGGGAAAATTTTTGAAATTACAGAAATTATAAAGAAAACATTAAAACTCCCCTGCTACCACAAGAAAAACATTGTTCACACATTGGGACACTTTATTCCTGAATTTTTTTTTCCCTAAATGGCAGAAATTTATAGTCTAATAGTTCTAGAGATCAGAAATTCAAGATCAAGGGATTGGTTCCTCCTAAAATATTTTATACCCCCAAAATTTATTTTTTTCTTACAAAACTCAGATTATTCTGTAAATGCAGTATTTTTCATTTGTTCTAATGTTTTAAGCATCTTCTGTGTCATTACATGTTGTTCAAAAATTTGAAGTGATTCATGTGATTTCATAGTATAACCATGATATCATTTTTTGACATTGAGTTGTTCTAATTTTTCAACATCATAAATAAGTATTCAATAAGCATCCTTATACATAAAGCTTTACCTTACCTCTAATAACTTTCTAAGGATAAATCCCTGAATATGAAATTATTAAGTCAAAGGGAAAATAAATATTTTGAGACTCTTGTCCCAGATTATCCAATTGCCCTGAAAGAGCAGGCCAATTTATAGTCTCACCAACTAAGTGACAATTGTCTGTTTTCTAAACCCATAGAAACCCACTGTTGTATTTATCTTTGACAATTAGGATTCATGACATGGTACATAATTGTTAGTTTTACATGTATTTCTTTAACAATTAGCAAAATTAGACAGTGTGATTTCTGTTGATCGAGCATCCCCTTCTAGTGATATAAAGCCAAACTATTATTACCTCAAATTGCCTTGGCTCTTTCTTACTCATCATAGGGTCAAATGGAAGAAAAGAAGGTGCACTTAAATCCTGGATTTCATTTGCTTTCTCTCCATGATAACCCTTTAATTCATAATATCAGTTTCATTCATGAAATCTTATTAAGTCAAGAGGGAACGTACTTAAAAATGTGGAGTATAGTAAATTATTTAAATACTATAGTAAATGAATTGAGGTACTAAATGTGGATACTAAAAAGGGCATTTATAACTTTCAGAATATAAAAGAAATAGTAATTTGTCTATGAGTAGAGGTTAGACATCAGTGTGGCTGGAATGGTCAACATTATGTTTCAAGAATCTAATGTCAATATTTATATTTCAAATTATTCATTTTATTATCTTGAGTGCTGGCTATAGTTAACAATTTTAATAACAAGTACAGCAATAACAACAAACAATTATTAACACTTGATGAACAGAACAGTGTGTTAGATCCTGGGTTTTTTTGGGTTTGTTTTGTTTTTTTAATTAATGTTGCTTTAATAGAATTTTGGAGGGTAAATAAATATCCACTGCAATAAAGTGTTATATGTAGTGAGATTACTTCTTTGAGATATCATGTTAACTGATACTTGATGGACATTTATAAGTATTTACTTTTGTCACCCATCTTTTCCTCTCTGTCCAATCCAACCGTCTAAGCCTTCTTCATTCATTAGAAGGACTGTGGCCAAACCAAAAGCAAACGTGTTGAGGACCATGCACCCTCTCTTCCATTTCAAAAGATGTATCCTTGAGTAAGTAGAAAGGCTGACTATAGTCGTTCTAAGGGCTTGAGAATTGAATTCTTCCACCAACACCCTTTCCCCAAGAGTTGAAATCTCCCAGGATAGGGGAGAAAGGGGAACCAATAGGAAGTAGGGAAAAGACAGAAATGGGTTGATCCTCCTGATAGGGGCCAATGGGCCTCCCAAGAAGAGACTCCAGTATTATTAAGCCAAAGGGAAAGCAGGCAGCAGAGTAAAAAAAGATGGAGAAAATAAGAATGGCTGCACAGTGAACCTGGGCATACAGGGCAAGAGACTGCCTTGTGGGTTCTCAAGTCCTGGCATGGCATGGAAACAGCAGTCATTTTCATATGCTCTCACAGGACACCCCCAAACTTAAGGGATGCAGATGGTCCTGAGGGGAGTTACACTGGGGAGCCATAACTAGAAACAAGCAGAATGATGGTTTTCTGTTGATAAATATAATCAAGGACTTGAAGGCTCTATCCATATTTCACTGAAAGTATGTTGTTACATTTCAGATCAGATTCAGCAGCAAACAAACTTTGAGATGAATATGTACTCAGGAACTTTATTGAGAGGAATATTCTCCCAAGAGAAAAACAGAGGGAAGCATAACTGGGTAGAGGGAGACATTGACGTGTGTTGTAATTACAACAGAGGTTTCAGCCAATTGAGGCAAAAAGGCCAGGTCTTTAAAAAGTTTTGTCACTTAGTCTTCAGAAGTGGGTGGCCCTAGGGGTGTGGAAGGGCATAATTTTGGGCATGGCAGCAGCCAGTAGCCAACTGCTTAGACAATGAGTGATTCTGTCCCCTTCATAATTGTGAAAAATCCAGTGGTATTCACTATGGCCCAACCCCTCTGTTACTCCAATCAACTCACTTCTTATTCTCAATGTATTGCACCTGGGAAAAGCTGCTCCAGGTCAGGTCAGCCTTGTTCCTTGGAGAAACAGGTATGAGGAAGTATAGTGGACCTTCATCAATCACTAAGTACTTCAGGTAAGTTATTTCACCTTTAAGGGCCAATTTCTACATGTCTCAGCTGGAGGTTATTATAATATCTACACACCATGGAGTTGTTGTGAGAATTAAACTTAGAAAATTTATGCAAAGCACTGAGCACTATGCCTGGCACATAGTAATATCTAAATAAATATCAACCTTCATATATCTGCTTTGCCACTGTAGAGTTAAAATGCAGTTTGATTTACTGAAATTCAGCATTTGCCCTGTTGTCTTCTGTAAAAAGCACATGAAATGGGATTATCTGACATGCACTAGACTGGGGTGCAACCACACAGAAAAAATGAGCTGGTGTTAACTTTGATACCATTTCATCTGTCATTGGTTATAAGTCATTACTGCAATTTACAAATCAAATCTGTAATTATTAATGTAGGACATTTGCTCAGCTACTCAATGATCTGAATTTTATACCATTTGGAATACAGTCGGGCTCTCCAGAATTCAGTTATCATGCATATGAAATGACTTCTTCCATATTTCTCTTTTACCTCTAGAACAAGGACCAACTGCAAACCTATTTCATGGTGTAGGAACCTGCAGGGGTTTAGCACTTCTCTCTATCCAGAATGGCTCTGGTCACTATGGTTTCCCTACCATGCCAGCCATTCAACAGTTACACGAACAGAAAAATCCGCTGAAGACAATAGGACGGGGCCTTGCTCATCAGGAACAAGAGAAAGTATTTCTGCTCGATCCTGCAGGACTGCCTGGCCACAAAGCAATACTGCCCTGTTCAGGCTGAGCTCTTGCTCCTCTCGGTATCACTGGGCTAAGCTTTAGCAGGGGGAACCAAAGTCGAAAGCAAAGCATCAGCAATTCACATGATATTCTTGCTAACCTGCAAGACCCGGTGCGGAAGGTTTCATGTGAGAGTTGCCGTCAGCCTCCTCGCTCCCCAGAGGACGACAGACTGCGCATCATACATGGATGGGGAACATGCAATTTGCAGAGTCACCAGCTCACCGCAGCGGACGCTTAGCACCTAGCTTCCCTGAGAGCTGGCAGGCACGCACCAGTCTGTGCTGCAGAATAAGAGGGAGGGTTCTTTATAAACCCGTGAAAGGAGGAAGCTTCATTCAGAAGGAAAGGCTGTAGAGAAGATGCAGCTGCCTGGCGTGTAATCTGTTTCCCTGCCTGCATCTTCCTGGGGACCCCTGCAGTAAGTAATGCAAAAAATGACCATGATAGGGAGAGAATAGTGCAGGATGAGAGTTCTTATGAGGCAAGGTGATAGATAAGCCAGTTTACCTGCAGCTTCGCTTGGGGGCTGTGGATGCATTTCCTCCTGAATTGCTGAATATCTAGACTTGATGGGAAAGTGATCAAATGAATGCCTTAACCCTGTTTTGTATGCAGTCCTTGGACACTGCAGACATTTCAGTGTTTAATGAAACATGACAATAAGGCAAAAGAAAGGTCTGTGCAGAATTTTCTCAGAAGCACTAAGTCAAGCAGTTATTGCAAATTCAGAAGGATAATACAGAACTCAATCACAGCTCATCAGATACCTTGTTGATTTCATGTAATTTACCAAGAGACAAAACCTGCTGCTACACTGCAGTGTTAACTCTTCAGGTTAGAGAAAATGAGTGAAACACTGGGGAAATTGGTTTTAATAATTACAGTCAGCATCCCCTCACTGTAAATCTTTCCAGGGCTTGTCACAAATGTAATCTTTGGCTACATTCTGGTTTTCAGTGGTTTTTGTTGTTGTTGTTGTTTTGCCTTATAAAGCTTAAGGTGCTTTTGATTATTACCAAAAGTGATGATGATTTTTATATTAAACTATACACACACACACACACACACACACACACACACACACTTTATTTGAAGCAAACATTGACAATTAGATTTTACTTACAGAAACATGATAGAATGAGAGAGAAAGAGAGGAGAGCAGTTCCTGGAACTCTGTGTTTAAATGAGTTTCTTCATGCTCTTTTCTAAAGTGTTAAGAATATTATTTGGGGATTCTATTTTTTTAATATATCTTATTGATTTTTTACAGAGAGGAAGATAGAGAAATAGAGAGTTAGAAACATCTATCAGCTGCCTCCTGCAAATCCCCTACTGGGGATATGCCTACAACCAAGGTACATGCCCTTGACTGGAATCAAACCTGGGACCTTTCAGTCCATAGGCCAACACTCTATCCACTGAGCCAAACCAGTTTCAGCTATTTGAGGATTCTTTAGCAGGACTCCAAAGCCCATCACAGCCATGTTTTAGCATCATACATAGAGTTATAGTCTCCATTCCAGGCTAAATCCCAGCCTGAGCCTTAGGGACTGGACTTCTTTACTCCCTCCAACTATTTCAGGAACTCCTACTGTGGAAGTTATTGCAAGTTGTTGCAGGTTTGTAAAAACCAAACACCAAGCTGCACTGCTTTTCTCTTTTAAATCCCTCTCCACCGGTCATCTCTAACCCAATTGGTTTTACCCACCTCAGCCTCTTCCAGCCACATAACCCCAACCTACAATATTGAACATTCCTGACCCCTGCATTCCATTGACCCTCTTATCCTTTATTCCCCACCCCACACTTCCCTTTTCCACATTCCTTGGATTTATCAAACTTTTGTGATTCAGGAATAGTTCGCATGTTTAACTTGGGCCCCTCTGAGACACACAAAATTATTCTAGTGCTAGAGTTTGTACACCCTGAAGAAATTGGAGGTAGTTGATCTAAAAATCCAGAAACCAACACACTATGAAGTATCCTAAATGCTGGACTTAAAGTGACAGACTTATCAAAGAAAACCATAGGTATCAACTTAAATTTAAATTTCAGATAAACCATATCTTTTATATCAGTATATTCTTTGCAATATTTGGGACATACTTGACCACAATATCTTAGTTGTTTAGCTGACAATCAGATTTATTTGAGCATACTGTACTTTATCTAGCAACCTTAGCTGAATCTGGACTTGGTGAGGAGGA
This sequence comes from Pipistrellus hanaki, assembly GCF_964339955.1. Classification (NCBI taxonomy): domain Eukaryota; kingdom Metazoa; phylum Chordata; class Mammalia; order Chiroptera; family Vespertilionidae; genus Pipistrellus; species Pipistrellus hanaki. The sequence goes on along the minus strand of NC_140510.1, from coordinate 62,629,038 downwards.
AGTCAAAAATTCATTCATCGATAATATTCCTCCATAAAGTGACAGAGAGCCTTAGAATTTAGGAGAAGAGAGCCCATAACAGGAAAGACCAGTTAAGACAAGCAGCTGCCCCACTACTGTCCAGTGCCCAGAGGCAACATTCTTAATCAATCAAGACACCCCTTTCTGGCTTCAACACAGCCCCACATCCACTACAAATCAATCAGACTTTGTGTGTGAGAAGAAACTTTTTAGAAATCTCTGGCTTTGACAAAGGTGTGAGTGCAGAAATATGCAAAATTACTTGAACTTAGTTTCCAGGCAAATTTCAATGGGTTTTTCTGTGTTTTCAAAAATAATAATAATAAAATAAAATTTAAAAACAAACAAAAATACCATCATCTTAAAAAAACAAAACAAAACATGGAAACCCAGAGTTGTCACTAGATTGCTCAGTTGCGACCTTGATAATGATTCTCTAGTAGTCATTCTGAAAATAGGGATTACAATCCATAGTGGGTCTCCTCATAAGGCTCATTATTTCTTTGATTCTTCCAGCTAAATGATGCATAATCCATAAGCTGTCATTTTTTATATATTCAAAGATGACTCATTAGCCACTGGCTAAATGAATGAGTTAAAGGGACTAAAATGGTGTATTCGCAAAATTAAATTCTTGCTTTAGTAGTGCTTTCTGATTACTCTAATTCAGGGTCCCATGCAATGCTGGCGAAGTTGTTGCCTAAGTCAAATTGAGCACAAGTGGTAGGACACCAGCAGTTTCCAGGAAGCACACTTGGTTATCAGTGTGGTCTTAACTTGGTCATGGCTGCCAATGCCCCCAACTTATGAATTACTCTTGGCTTAGCTTCTTCATTTACATTGCACTTTGTTGTGGATTGTTTGGTTAACCCCAGAGTGTACAGTGATACATGCTTCCATCAACAGTATTTGAGGACCATAATTTTGCAATCACTTGACTTTAACTCATGTATATGCTGTTATTCAAAGCCCAGTCATTTCTACCACTCTGCTAAGGCAAACCACAAAAACGTTGCTTATACAGTGACACATTCCCTCTTATTACTCTATTTTTCCCTCTCTGCAGAGTGGGAATGAATAGAATAAGTGGGCTGTGGGGTCTTTTGCCCTGCCAATCTCCACTATGGCCAAAAAAAAAAGTTTGGAGATACTTTTCTAAAGCAATGACTCTCAAGTACAATCAGGTAGAATTAAATATTAATACATGGAATAACATCACATGACCAAATCTTTTTTTATATCAAGAAAAATTCCATAGCAACAAACATTAATCTGATGACCCATAAAATTTCAACTGAAAGTGCATCACTAATATTTCAGTTATTAAATGAAGCCTGATTGACTCTTTCCAACTCTTTTTCCACCAATATTTGTCTCTTCCTCCTTTATTTTTTATTATGCTTACTCACACTTAGTTGCTAGCAATTAACAATGGCAAAATCCAGAATTTTTAAAAGTGTATCAGACAAAAATATCTTTCAATTGACCAATTTTTTTTTCCTTTAATTTTTTTCCAGTACAATGAGAATCTAATGCCAATATCCTATTGTAGGGTTACTCCACTTCGGTTTCTTTAGGAGCACAAACTGAGTTTGTCACCAACTATGAGCAAATTATTAAACCAATGGGGTAGGTGTTGACCAGCATATTTTTAGGATGCAGTAGCATAGCATTGCATGCATAGAAAAGATCACATTTGTCCCTCAAAATTTTTTCTTCAGTTGCATGTGCACAGGTATGTATGACTCATAGGCCACAATGTAAAATGAACTTCTTGCATTATGGGAGGGTCCTGGGTAAAAGTTTGAGAAGCATTGCCTTAGAGTAGTGCATCTCAAACTATATTGCATAACAATTACCTGAGGAACTTGTTAAAATGTAATTTCTAATTTGATAGGTGGAATGTGGTTTTACATTTTGCATTTCCATCAAAACTCCCAAATGATACTGATGCTGCTGGTTCAAGGGACCACAGTGTGAGTAGCAACAGCATAGAGGGAGCCACACAAGCCTGGGGCATCCACATACACCCACTCAGGATGCCCGAGTAGCATGAGGAGCCACCAGCCACAGAACATGGCTGAGGTAATGTTTTCTACCAGAGACAGAGCCTGCCTACCTTTTCTTCTGCATTGTCTCCTCTTCTTTCCCCTTTCTCCTCCTGTGTGTCATCAAAACGTGGGAAAATCCCTAGCTGGTTTGGCTTAATAGATAGAGCATTGCCCTGTGGATTGAAAAGGTCCCAGGTTCTATTTCAGTCAAGGGTACGTGCCTGGGTTGTGGGCTCGATCCCCAGTGGGGGACTTGCAGGAGACCACCAACCAATGATTCTCTCTCATCATTGATGTTTCTCTCTTTCTCCCTCTCCCTTCCTCTCTGAAATCAATAAAAATATATTTTTTTAAAGTGGGAAAAGATTATTGGCCACAAGTCACTGGCGTAAAATAGCTCAAAACAGGTATAAGAGCCAAAACCAGTTTGGCTCAGTAAATAGAGCGGCAGCCTGCGGACTGAAGGGTCTCAGGTTCGATTTCGGTCAAAGGCATGTACCTTGATTGCGTGCGCATCCCCAGTTGGGGGTGTGTAGGAGGCAGCTGATCGATGATTTTTTCATCATCGATGTTTCTGGCTCTCTTTCCCTCTCTCTTCCTCTCTGTAAAAAAATCAATAAAATATATATTTTTTAAAAAAACAGGTATAGGAGTCAGAGAGACACAATTGATGAGAACTCTAAACTAAAATCTCCTCCATATCCATTTTCTACCCTGCCATTTGCATAATCTATTCAAACCACAAATCTGACTGTGTCTTCCCTCCTCCTAAAACTCTTCAATGGTTCCTCATCGCATGTTGATTAAGCTCCATTTCTAGTTTTGTGGATTTAGTACATACTCAGCTTTCCTCCAGCTTTATTTCCCTCCACTCCAGTCCCCAGATTTCAGCATGCCTTTTCAGAACCTTTATTTGTTCTTGCATGTTCCAGTGAATTTCCCATGTGGATAATTCTTATTCATCCTTCACGATGCCCCACTATTAACCTTCCTAACTGCTCCCTTCCTAGACAGACACACACACACAGACACACACACACACACACACACACACACACACACTCACTCACTCACTCACTCACATGGCTAATTGAAGCAGTGGTTTCCAATCCTGGCCACATATCCTATATAATACAAGCCTAATATGTAAACTGATAGAGCAGCAGAATGACCAGTTGCTGTAATGCGCACTGATCACCAGGGGCAGATGCTCAATGCAGGAGCTACCCCAAGTCCACAGGCCCCAGGCCAGCCAAGGCAGGTGCCAGCAGGGCCCCCTCCCCCAATTACCCCACTGGTCACCCCGCAGAGGGAGGCAACCAGTGGCTGCAGGGGGTATAGCTAGCAAGCTGGCAGCACCAGGCTGGCCAAAGCGGGTTCCAATGGGGACCCCCTGAGCTCCCAGCCAGTTGCTCCACAGATTGGCCCTGATTGCCAGCCAGGCCTAGGGACCCTACCGTGCATGAATTTTGTTAATAGTATCAGTGTGACTTCTAAAAAGTATTATGCCTGAGCTTTACCCTTAGAAATTTAATGAAACCTAAAGGTGTGTGTGTGTGTGTGTGTGTGTGTGTGTGTGTGCTCTGTCCCTTGGTAATATAGAATTCCAAGTTCCCACAGTAATCATTAACAACCTTCATAGTGTTCACCTCATATCCTAAACATACTTGTTACTCTTAAGATTTTCAGTGGAGAAATTTAATTTCAATTATATTTCTTTTACTTAATTTCAATTATATTTCTTCCATCTCAGGATATATTTTCTTTTCAAAGAATTTTTTAACTAAACATCAATGCTCTCTTCAGTGAATTATTGATTTACCATAAACAGAGTGTGATATATCCCCCTTTAACTACTAACCAAAAGACAATTGACCTCTATATATAATGCTTTTAGTGTTTTTAAAGCCATCCTTGAGTGCTTGGCTATATCTGGGTCAAGTGCCAAGAAGGTCTAATAACAGTATTATTATTACAGATATTATTCAGGAATAGCTGAAGAGTGATTATAAATGCAACACAGTATGATGGGCACCCAAAGCATATTTTCTCTTTCAATTTCCTGTTTATCTGTTATTGTTAGGGAGTGCATAAATAAAATAATGTTATAGATAACATTAAATAATGTTATAGATAACCAAGACTTCCCTTCTTATATGTATTACATTGAGTAGATGTTTATAACGCTTTTTTCAAAAGGATGCAACATTTTAATTTTAATTATTTTACATTAAATATTTCCAAATCATGTATTCCTTTATTAAACAAGGAATTCTAAACTTCATCATCTCTTCTCAATTGTATTAGCATTATAACTACCGATTTTCTTTTCTTTTTAAAAAATATATTTTTATTCACTTCAGAGAAGAAGGAAGAGGGAGAAAAGCATCAATGATGAGAAAGAATCATTGATGGGCTGCCTCATCTACTCACCCCCTTCCCCCACCCCCACAATGGGGGATCAAGCCCACAACCTGGGCATGTATTCTGATTGTAAATTGAACCATGACCTCCTGGTTCATAGGTCAACACTCAACCACTGAGCCACACCAGCCAGTAACTACCGATGTTCATAAAAAAAAATGTATCATTTTGTTTGCGAACTTGAAGGTCCCCTCCAGCTCTGGCAGCTCTTTTCTCACATGTTTTCCTGTGAATTGCCATCCTGCCTTCTGTTCCCACACCCGCAATCTTTACACTCACACCTGAGCCTGAAGTGCTTCCCCCAGGACACTCAATACCCTGTCCCACCTTCATTCTATTGATGTAGTCCCAAGAGGGGCATCAGCACCTCCTGGGTGCCTTCTTTGAATTTCTAAATCTAGGATTATATGGCTCTCTTGGGTACGCCCATACTATCCCTAGTCCTTTTTAGGTGCAGTATGTATTTGTTTCCCTTTACGAGTCTGGGTACAGCTGATGGAAGGGGCTGGCTTTCATGTTGCAAAGCCCTAGCACTCACAGGTACTGGGTGGGATATTTGGAAGCAGACTTAATTAAAGAGTCAGCACTTTCAATTATTTGGGGAATCAGTAAACCCAATAGTCCATCATGAAACTCCTTTAAAGCATGATACAAAAATGTGGGACTCTAGCTTTCCTCTTCACTCATTTCTATTGGGATTAAAATTGTTAGACATATCCTCTGGATAAGCTCCTTGCCTGAATAAGTTACTCTAGTTAATGAAAACTTCCATTTTGTTGTAATTCTCCTATAAACACGGGTCGAGGTTTATATGACTTCCTCCTTTCATTTATATACCTGGATTTTTTTAAGATGGGGTGTTCTGATTCATGAAGAGGTGTGAGTGGGAGTGACCTCACCATAGGTGGGGGTCCATCTTAACCTTCATACCTCTCCTAGACCCTGCCCTGACCCATCCCCTTATCCTTCTCCAGTGCAAAGAGCCCTTCTCTGCTCCTTTCCCCTGCAAAAGTAAAGGAGGGAAAAAACCAATACAGCCCCTTTATACTGGAACTCTTGTCAGTGACTACAGGGCATTAGACTGATCATCATTCCGATTTTTTGTTTTGTTTTGTTTTGTTTTTTGTTTTTTAAATGAGAATTTCTCATTTTACATCCATACCTTCTACAGATGTAAAAAAAACTTGTGAATTTACCTGAAAAGAATAAGATGTGTCCAGGTAACTTTCACAGCATGACAGACAAGTTACTCCCACAGTGATTATACTTATGTTTTGTGTTTAGGAAGAGAATATTTTCTTAGAAATTATAGGTTTAATACTATATATTTCTTTTTCATTAAAGTGCTTAGAGGTAGCTAAGTATAGAGTTTTATTAGAGGCTCTTAATTCAATTAATTTGACATATTTTTTAATATGCCAACTGAAATCTCTTGAACAATAAAAGATCAGAGATTTATACCCTTCCTTTTTGTCTATTCACATGCTTTCTTTTTCTTTGGATTCTCTGAGTTCACCAACTCTAAAATATTTTGCCTTAGGATGTGCTGCCAAGTAGAAGCTCATTGTTTTTATGTCAAAGCTACACTTAGCAGTGATGAAAACTCTATCAATCAGTTTCCCTTATTCTTCTATAAATATATATATATATATATATATGAGCAAGAGTTTGATTTTGCCAGATTTTCAGTAATCATAGCATAGGGTTTGTCCTAAATGCCAAAAATGGCTTAGAAAAGATTCCTCAAAGACCCACTAAATCCCTGTTGGCCACCTCTAAGTTCTTGGTTTTACAACAAAAAAAGAGCTAGGATGAATAAAAATTGAAGAGAAAGACAAAGTAGGTTAAAAAAAAAAAAAAAACAAAAAGAAAAAAACTTCAATGTTTACATTTAAGACACATCAGGAATAAAAAGCATTAGCCTCAGCATTGTATTAATTCTTTTCTCAGACTAAAACTCTAAGAATTGGTTTACTTATTATGTTTTGTTGCTATTATCATCATATTAAAATACTGATTTCACAAAGATGGGGACAAGTGGCTTCCTGCACTAAAACTGTGCCATTGTCCCTCCCTCCAGAAGTTCCATTGTTTATGAATGAATGCAAATCAATATAGCCCAGAATTGTTATTAATGTTCGATTTACATATCTACCTCAGGGAACTATTTAGCCCCATTCTTTCTGATACTTGGTTGCACATTTGTCCTTGGGTGTCACATGAGAGAAATTCAAAAGGAATTTGGGACTCTTGCCAAATTTTCTGAATTCTTGAATTGGAAATTTATAAGCAAGATAAATCAGAAAACCAAAGAAGGAAGGGTATCCTCGGAACAGAAAAACACTGGCTAATCAAAGAAATGCAATAAAACACGTCCTCAGGTCAGGGTACTTGACTGGGTGGGGAGAAAGGTTGCTTGCGGGGTTGTTACAGAAAATTCCTTTGCAGAGCAACTTTGGAGGACTTTGACTCTGTTCCCATCACATGGCTCAGCCAGGATGTCAGTTTGTCCAGAGAACAGCACTAAGATGACCTTCTAACAAGGGACCTGGGCGGGCGCTATGCACAGCCTGTTTCAGGAATTGGTGCTGGTTGTGACACTTGTTTATTACTTGTCCATGGAACATGAGAATGAAAATTGAAAGTATTTAGAAATTCCTTAGTGAATTTACTTACCTGATCAGCAGATTCGTGTTTATATAGATTTCATTCCTTGGAAATAAAGACTGAGGCCTTGTCCTTCACCATATATAGTTTAAGAGGCACTTCTAGGTTATAACCATCAAGGCTGTCATTGGTGATGGACATAGCTCTGGAAAAGGGCTATTTAGATACAAAGAGATGGTTACTTAGGAGCCTTCACAGTTTGAAGTTTGTTTTTCCAGAGCAGTAACCCATTAGGGAGGAGAGTCGCTAGAACTACTGCATAGTAAAGATCAGGAAGAAGTTTGGGGGAAGTTTTTAAAATATTTTTATTTATTTATTTAGAGAGAAAAAGAAAGGGAGAGGGAGATATAGAAAAATCAATGATGAGAATCATTGATCAGTTGCCTCCTGTACCCCACTCTTACTGGGGATCGAGCCCACAACCCAGGAACATGCCCTTGACTAGAATCAAACCTGGGGCCCTTCAGTCCATAAGCTGATGCTCCATTGAGCCAAACCAGGCAGGGCTGTAAATTATTATTATTATTATTATTATTATTATTATTATTTTACATCACAGCTTCACAAAAAACTAGAACATAATAATTTCTAACTAGGAAATAGTACTGGACCTCCCCAAACTAGGTTGGGAGTCCAGACAATAAAAAATAAATAAATAAATAAATAATAAAAAAAAAACCTCTAATTGGTATCTGACCCTTAGAGTTTCAGCTGAGAGGCAGTAGCTTAGTAACAGATGATTCATGTTGCAGGTTCATTATCCAGAAGAATTATAAATAGGATTAAGGAGACCATGGGTTGGAGTGTTTATTTCATCAAGAAGTTAGATGAACTTAGACCAAGCATGTCAAACTTGCAGCCAGCAGGGCCTTGTTTAATTGGATGTGGGGATTTTCATAAGAGAAATATTGCTCTGGAATATTTCTTCCAGAAATTTTCTTAAAATATATATATATATATATATATATATATATATATATATATATATATATATATTGATTTCAGAGAGGAAGGAAGAGGGAGAGGGGGATAGAAACATCAATGATGTGAGAGAATCATTGATGTCTGCCTCCTGCATGCCCCTGACTGGGGATTGAGACACACTCGGGCATATACCCTTGCAGGAATTGAATCTGTGACCCTTCAGTCCACAGGCCAATGCTCTATCCACTGAGCCAAAATGGCTAGGGCAGGATCTTTTCTTAAAGATGTAAGAGAAAACTCACAAAACAGAACATCTAAGAACTAGAAGTGTCCAAACCTATGAACTAAGGTGGACCATGACAACATGATCTCCAGTTGGCAAAGTTTGGACCTCTTGCTGAGAGTCAAGCAGTTTTCAATGGCAATCTATCAGTAAATATTATAAGACACTGTCAGAGAAAACTAAGACAGATTTCCATTTGGTCTCATAGGACAGTTTTCAATTTAGAATGCTACTCCAAGTGGCTTTAAGTACATCCCATATCCATTAAAGTCCATCTAGTTTATGAGTCTCAAAAATAACCAGTGCTGCCAAAAGGTGAACATTTTAATACTCGAGTATCCGAAATGTTATCCTTAAGCGTCTGAAAAAGATGCTTAATGTCATCTCTGCTCAGACTCATTGGCCCTAATTGCCTGGAAATATCAAAACTAACTATGGGAGGAACTATCTAGAAGTCTGATGGGCATTGACTTTCTATTTCTTAAAGTAGGACATCAATAAATGAGCTGCAGTCTAATGATTTATTTTTTGGGGTATATATTTGAGGCTTCCAGGAATATGTTGCTAAGGTCTATGAAAAAAGATCATGCTTTCTGCAACTTCCCACCCAGATGGGACTTTAAGAGATACTGTAGAAACCAAAGGGAAGGTTGCCAGAGGGGGTGAGAACAGGGGCATAGGTGGAAAAGATGAAAGGGAGGTTAGTGAACAATATTGCAGTAAGTTTTCATGGTGACAGATGCTTACTAGAATTAGTGGGGTGATCATACTGTAAAGTATAAAAAATGTCAAATCATGCCCAGCTGGTGTTGCTCAGTGGTTGAGTATTGATCTAAGAACCTGGAGGTCACTGGTTCAAGTCCCAATCAGAGCATATGCCCAGGTTGCAGGCTTGATCCTCAGTGCAGGGTGCACAGGAGGCAGCTGATTGAAGGTGTTTTTCTCTCATCAATGGTTCTATCTCTAAAAATCAATAAAAATGTATTTTTAAAATGTCAAATCACTATGTGTACACCTGAAACTAATATAACTAAAATAATATTGTTTACTGAATATATTTAAACGTTTTAAAAATAAATTTGAAAAAAGAGAGAATGATGCTGCATAACACTCTAAAATTTACCATTCCCATTGGATTCTCATTAGGGCAGTTAAATAGCACTATATGCAAATGTAGTGCTATTTATTAAATAGCACTTCTCCTCTTTTCCACTTTCTACTCCTCCCCCTTCTCCTTCTTGTTCATCTCTCTCATTTTTATCTTAGAAAGATGTCAGAATCAGCAATAGCAGCCCTAGAAACCCTAGGAGAAGACAGGGTTGGCAGGGAATCTTGTTAAAGATGCTACTTTTAGAAAACACAAATGAGCATTCAGCACCAGTTGTGAATTGTTTCCCCTCTAATACCAGCTCCCAGCATCCTCCTGCCAACCACCAGTGTCATGAGTGGTTCCTGAAGAAGTGTGTGCTGCTCCCTTTATTCCAGTAACATAGACAGTCATGTGAGTGGCAGCAGCAGACACATGATGAGCTTCTTCCCTTTATCCCTTCCTTTGTCCAGTTACAAAATCTACATCTACCAAGAAAAAGGAAGAAATTAGACAAATAATTGTGCTTGAATGCCATTTCCTTCTACATAGAGACGACTGATGTCAGAGAAAGCAATGGGTTCCACAGAGTGCCAAGAGGAAGGGAGTGGGGGGAGGCAATGAAGGCTTAGGTCCTAAATCTGAATATCAGTTTCGAAAAGCTCTCTGTTTCTCAACTTGAATAAGTTCATTTAACCTCCCTGCTTGCTTTTTACCACCCAGATTGGAGGGACTAATTCAAAACAGAACTAATCTGAGAACCCCACTGAGGTTAGTGTTTCTAAAATGCTTCGCACTGTATAAAAGGGGGACCTAGGTGCCAAAAGCTATTACTGTCCACCCTGCCATGTTTGAAATTGACCTCTAACCTTTGATTCAAGGGAGTGTGAAACCAGCGTTAAGAACTATGTAATGCCAAACTGGCTACAAGGGAAAACAGAAAAAAACAAAAAAAAAAAAACAAGCCTGGCTGAGTTAAGCTCTAGCATACCACAATTTCACAGTTGAACCAAAAGTAGTACAAATTCAAATTGTAGGGTGCAGAGATCCTTAACTTTGAAGTCAATACCCTGAAAAATGGAAAGGGGAGCTTTTTTGTATGTGCAAGTTAACCCTTAGGTAGGGCAAGATTGAGCAACAAAATTCCAGCTACTGCTATAAGCATGCCACTCAAGTTCCTGAGTTTAACCATCATAATGTGACAATCATTGCAGCTCACTTTTAAAGACCCCTCCTATGCACCCTGAAATATGCTGAATGTTGAGCACACCTTACCTCCCATACGGCTCAACACTACTCAATAATGAAGAGTGTATATTATTCCTCCTTCACACAGAGAGCATATAGAGACTAAATATCAATACATTGTTTGCAGACCACTTGGGGACTACTTAGATAAGCCAGGATCCAAACTCATGCCACCCAACCTCATGTAGTACAAACCACAACCAAATGTTTATTTTATTTTATTTTTATTTTGGGGGGAGGTAATATTTGGTTGGCAACCCACAGATAGATAGCCAGTAGGATACTGCAGACACAGCACCTTTCTCCACTTGTTTGGCTCTCTGAGACCATTTACCCCTCAACATTCTGTCACTTCTGGAGCTAGAGCTTAAAGGTTTTTATAGGAATGTACAGAAGACAGATGAATCTCTAGCCCTCATTGTATCTTCTCTGTAAAATTCAAGTAAGTCTATCAACTACTCAGCAAGATCTCTTTATGCTTTTAAGAGTCTCTCTAAAGAATTTTCTTATATCTGAGGCCACCAGACATATTTCCACTGTCCTATCTCATTCTTTTTCTTGTTTTATTGGCAAAGGATTATCCACCAACATGCTCCCAACTTCCCAGGAGGACTGAGTCCTGAGTACATTTGGCCATGGAGCTTCTATTACTCCCACGGGCACAAAGTTCCTCACTTCCTCTGAAAAACACAGCCGCCATACCTCCCTCTGTGTCCCCAAACTGCCCTTTTCTAAGTTGACAGCTTAGAAAATATCCCAAAGAAATACAGCACTTCCCTTAGCTTTTCTTTTAGCTTTCAGCTACTTTTTTCCCCTCTTTTCTGGATTGTCCATTTCACTTCCAAAAGGTCCTGGAGAAAACTACTTCTAGGTAATTAGAAATCTGAGAAAGGTTTTTATCTAAAAGCCAAAACTAAAAAGAAAAAAAATAAAATAATGACCTGTCAGTTTAAAGGGAGAGATTTTTTATAGTGACTCAGAGTTCTGTAGCCAAAATCTTCTTTCCCAATCATGACAAGTTCCCGATTCAGTGAAAAATATTTAAGTCTCTTCTTTTTCAGAGATCTGCTCTCGCTGCTACAGACATAAAAATATGAGGGAGTTACTACTTGTACTCCCAATTCCTTATGAAGTGTTGCTGAGAAATTACATGTATTGTGCATGATCAAAAGTTGCCTTGTTTCTCCTACCAAAGATTCTTCTTCTACATTAATGAGCTTAAACATCATCTAAGTGTCTGCTCATAGCTAAGGAAATTCAGCAAGGGAAAGATCAGAAATAACTGAGGTAAAACTTGGCAAGGTCAGTGGGACCTAGCAGAGTCCTGCATGCCTTACGTTGAGGTCCCAGAGGTAAAAGGATGGGTAAGAACAGAGGAAAGAAAAGATCAGTGAAAATCCAATTTGGGGTGACTGGCTTAATCAAAGACAATGGGCAAACCTAAAAGAGTTGAGTTCAAGATCCAAGCCCAGAAGTTCAGGCTAAGCAGATGTCAAATCTAAAAACTTGACTACACAACTAGAATTCTGGGATTCAAATGAGAAAAGGGGAAATTGCACATTTCAGAAAACTTTAAAGCACCTTTCAACAACTGGAGTAGGGCAGCTGTACCAAGGCAACTACCTGACCTAAAACACCCTCTGAAATGGGTTCACCAGAGCTAAGGGGAGGTGTTTGAGCACAGGTAGAAACACAGAAGCCTGGGACCTGCTCCCAGGGACCATGTTGTCTTCTCAAAGGCAAATATGTTGGGAAATCTTTAGTGTCCATGCAGTCTGATCACTTGTATAAATAACAATAATATTGTCTTTATTAACTAGGATCAAAGAGTGTACAGTCATTAATTGTCAATTCTCTCCTTTGTAGGACCATATCCCTATTAGAAAAGAACAGTCCCATAGATCAAACATCTTGGTTCTGACCCGACTCTACAGACTGTGCTCCAATACAGAACAACTCTGCATGATGAAGCTCAGACTTGGGGTGAGTTCCAGAGCATCTGTCTGAGAAACATCATTTTCACTTCTGCCAAGATCAGCTAACTTCTGCCAATCCAGTTCAAAAACTCAATCTCTATCCCTTATTAGTTAAATCTGAAATTATGGAAGAATATGATGGAATAATGGCCCTCCGAAGATATCCACTCCCTAATACCCAGTACTAATGAGTACGTTGTTACATAGCAAGGGAGATAAAGGTTGCAGATGAAATTAAATTTGCTAATCAGCTAACCTTGAGATGGAGAGATTATCTTGGATTATCTGGATGGTGCCCATGTAGCTCCAAGGAATTTTTATAAGTGGAAGAAGGTGACAGAAGAGAAGTCAAAGTCAGAAAAAGAGATGTGATGATAGAAGCAGAAGTTGGTGTGATACAATGTGAGAAGGACCCTCAATCCCATGTCTGGCTTTGAAAATGGAAGGGAGCCATGTCAAGAAATGTCAGCAGGCTCTGGAAGCTGGATGACTCAAGGTAACAGAATCTCCCCTACAACTTCCAGGAAGAAACACAGGCCTGCCAATGCTTTGGTTTTAACCTAATGAGACCCATATCAGAGTTCTGGTCTCCAAAATGGTAAGATAATAAATTTATGTTGTTTTAAGCCACTGATGTGTTAAATTTACTATATAGAAAACTAATACAAATAACCTCCAAAAGGTACCAAATAGTTCTGAATCATCAACTAAGCATTCATATGCAGGTCAGGAGGGTCTGCTATGCAGAAAGATGTTTTCATATTGAAGAGATCACAAATGGTGTCTTCCCACATGGATAAAATTACAAGGCCACACATGACCTTTTGGGTATAAAGAGTGCATTGCTGTGTAATATAATAATGAAGAACCTAAGTTGCCAAGTCAGAAAAAAAAATAGTTAATGAGAATTGCCAACACATAATTATCCAGAAATCATTATACATGCTTTTTATTCTGGGGTGCAGATGGTTGGAGGAATGCAACCTTTCTACCCCCTCCTTCTTGGCTCCCTCTCTTAGACATAAGAAGGAGAGAAAGGAACAAGTTTGTATTTTTCAATTCAGTAATTACACCACCGAAACTTCGAAGAAGCAGAGTTCTAGATGGAAAATGGCATTGTTTCCTGCTTCTTAAATCCACTATTTGCTTTGGTCAAAGAATCAGGTAATCCAAACCTTCCAAAACAGAGGAAGAAGTCATAATTCCCAATCTATATAGAAACATGTGCATTAAATGCTATTTTTAATACTGGAGAGTACTACTTCTCATGCTCAAACATCTCATCATAAAGGTGTCATTTCATTTGTCAGCTTTACTAATGGAAGGAGAGGAGAAGGTGGAGAAAAGTGATTCCAAATCAGCTATGAGAGAGCCTGCCCTGCAACTCTCACATGCTTCCTACCTATGTGATGAATTATTTGGAAGATATTTTCTCTAATTGAGCATTGATCAATCCTACCAAGCAAAAGTTATCTTTACATCATATCATTAAACACTTTTCTTCCTAAGAAATGCACAGTAAAAGAGTTAGAAATGTACTCCATAAGAAAGCTGAGAAAACAGGAGAAGAATATTCATAGCAAAGGAGGATCATGGTGTCACCCAAGCTGCATAAGGCCCTTTTGTATCCCAGGGGCATGTGAGGAAACCATATGTATGTTGCAATGTAATTGCGTCATCATTTCTCTGAATCCAAGAGGAGAAATTTGCTCTACATAAATTGTGGTCACAGAAGCTAACTGAGCTCACTTCTTTTACATTTGTGGCCAGGAGAAGAATTGCATGTAATTATGCATCTTTGTTGGCCATGCACGGAAACAAATCCTGGAAATAAAACCAACTATTCCATCAAGTTCTCTAAGCACATAAATTTATGAGACCTCAAGAGTGTGAATTTGGAAATTCAAGAATGGTGCTTCCCCTGAAATGATTCCCCAAGGTGTGTGGATCAACAGAGAATGGAATCCTTCACTGTGTGTGACAGGGAGCCAGGAGAGAGTACCTGGGTATACAATCATAAATGAAGGACTGTTTCAGTCAGCTAATACATCTACAACAACTGTTTTGGCACCCAGATATGGAGTCCACAAAGACTTAACTTAACAGTACAACTACTCAGCATGGAGTGTGTATCTGTGTATGTTTTTAATGACCTACACAGGCTACTATTTTATAGTGGCTTCCAGCAGAGAGAGGGGAAAAAACACGATTCGACTATAGAAGCTGTCTATATTTAATATTTCTGTTAGTTTTCTGTCTGCCAGTCTGGCAGATTGGCCCAATTGGAAAAACAACATCTATGATTGCTGAAGCAGTTCCTAGCTACATTTGGCACCCTTAATCACTGCACGACACAGAAATCCCTGTCTGCAAGTCTAAGGCAAAAGAGGCCAGCCTTTGTGTAGCACCAAGACTTATCTGTTTGTCTTTATTTCAAAGTCCAAATTCTAATGTCATTACTCAATTCAGTAGCATAGCAGTCCACAACGTTCCACAAAAACAATGCAAACTCTATGCAAATCCTTGGACTAACTAGATGTCATCGGTTCCATGTCACTATAAAAAATGAATCTGTCTCCTATTTTCTGGCTTGTTTTGTTTTTCTAGGTCAAGAAATAATAAAACACCCAAATTTTCACCCACTTCATTCAAACTCTATTTTTAACAGTAATAGAATTGAAATAGTTTTCTGTATATCAATGTAAAAACAAATAAAATAAAAAAATAAAATTGACATTGTGTGCTTTTGATTACTGTTTGGCCAACAAAATTCCTAAATGTGGTGAAAATATTTTAAAAGCACCAAACCTAAAAGTGGAAATATCAAGTATGAAACTTGGCCCTGTCTCTCTTAGTAGCTTGGTGAGATTTGACAACTTAGTCCTCTGAGTCACTCTGTCTTACATTATTGGAAGATCAAATAGGAGTCTGTGTAAAGGAGCTGTTTGTCAAACACAAAGTGCTATTCAAATGTAGCATAGAAAATGAAGAGAAAACATTATTTACATCAAAGCTTAATGTTGAATAAATCTATAATACTTAAAAGAAAAAAGGTGGAAAATCCTATTCCCAAACTTTATCAGTGTTCATCTGTGCTCTTGTTGAGTAAATAAACTGTAATATTTAGTCCCACATTTAATCAGGTCCTGAGAATTCAGCAGGATGTGAATGGAAGTTTTGTTTCTATGCAAGAAATCCTGGCAACCAGAACATCTTTTTTTTTTTTTCTTTTTTTTCCCCCCCAGCAGCACATCAACATTCCATATCACAAATTACTGGCATGGACTGCCTGCAGCATCAGCTACCTTACCCTTCACCCTTTGGCTGCCAGTGATGGGGAAAAACACGTTATCAGCAGAGACGGAATGACCCAGGCCACAGGCCAGGAGAAGAATGTTAACTAACATCTTAAGTGAGGCTTTAAATTGGTTATAAGGATAAAGCCTTAGCTTTGAGGTCCAACTATGCTCATTCCACTCATCGGTATACCATTTTCATTTCTCGGCTGAAGATTGGCATTACATTCTACAGGATACTAATGATGTTGTAAAGTTTAATAACCTAGTTTCTGTAGAGTACACAGAAAACAATTCTTACTATCAGCTGGGACCTAATGGTTTAACGCCTGCCCAAATTGTCTATGCCTGAAAAACTATTAGTGATGAAACAAGTGAACATATGAAAAAATATGTTATTGATAACATTTATATGTGTGTTTTAGAATATATTTTTATAATAGAAAAGAGTTTCATTCCTTTTCCTCACACACACAATAGCGCAAGTGAGAAAACGAATTAATTCTAACATCATTCTCACCTCCCATATCTAATCAATCATCAAATCCCGACAGTCTAATGTCCAAAATCCTACCTCAGAGTTCCTCTGTTCTCCCTGCCTCCATTCTACTCTAGACCTCATCCCTACTTTCCTCAGTAGCTTCTTGGCCTCTTGGTTTGCCTCCATGCTTCAATCCCTTGTACCCTCAATCCATGATCTACACTACCATCTGTTACTAATTCATAATAATGATCTGACCCATGGGTGGTGTGGAGAATAATCTTGCAATAGCATCTCATTAACTAAAAAGTTCAAATTCCTTACTGTAACATACATCTTTCTTCACAAACTACCCTCAGGTAGTTTACAGCCCGGCACCCCCTATGCACTGCTATTTTGCACCTAAGTATATCCCACAGGATATTTCAATGGGAATTTCTCCCACCTCAAATGACACCAGATGCCAAAGTGAGTGTGTGGTGGATGTGGGTTAGCAGAGATAAATAAAGGAAATAACTAATCTGAGCTTCTTAAACCACGCCCTCCACCATGAGTAAATAAAAATGGGCCTGCGTATAGAGATAGGGGATTTTGTGGAATATCTGTACTGGAGAGGGCTTCTGCCATGGAGAATCATACTCCTATCTTTGGGGAGAGGAGTATGGGGTTCCTACCTCCTAAACTGTCCCTCTCAGAGTGACCCACATCCAATAAAAGATCCAGTGGCATATAAGGTCAAGCTATTTAAACCTGTCAGGTCAAATGCAAAGCAGCTGGGGCTCTCCTGAGCCTCCTCCCAGCTTAACTCCCTCTGCCTAATCCTGCATCATCTCCTTCCCTTCAACAGGTGTTGATCCCAAGGACCTTTCCCAATAAATATCTATATGTATGAAAGCCTAAGCAACAGTCACAACCAAACAACCATACGACCAGAACAACCAGTCAACCAGTCACTATGATGCTCACTGAACACCAGGAGGCAGACACTCAACATAGGAGCTGACCCTGGTGGTCATTGTGCTGCCACAGCTAACCTCCTGCAGCCCCTCCCTTCACCAGCTGCCACCCCATCAGCCAACCTTCCAGACCCCTCCCCCCTGCCAGCCATCCCCTCCCCCAATAGGCCCCAAAGGGGAGCCAGCCAGCCAACCTCCCAGGGTACCTACCCTTGGCCTTGATTGCCGGCCAGGCTGAGGGATCCCACCAGTGCACAAATTCATGCACTGGGCCCTACGCCTCTAGTTTTACATATTAAACTCTACTGAGAGTCAGTGTCCAGGGGAAATCAAACATGAAATAGTGTGTTCTAGTTGTTTCCTTTCAACCGTATCAGTCTCCTACTCTGTAAGTGACTTGAGGGCAAATATGGGACACATTTTTTCTTTGCTGACACATGATACCTGAGAAAGGGCATAGGACTTTCATTTAATATTAAAGGCCTGGTGCACAAGGGGTGGGGGTGGGGGGGGGGGAGTGTGCCATCATCCTGGCATGCATCCTCTCCAATCTGAGATTCCTCAGGGGTTGTCCAATTGCATGTTTATGCCCACACTTTTAACAGGTGACAGCTCCATTGTTGTTTCTTTCTTTTCATACTTAAACCCAATGGAATTAGTAGGTATTTGAAGTGTGTATGCATTTTGGGGGGACAACTATATCTTTATATCTTTAGTCAGCAGTGAAAGGAACCAATGGCGGGTTTGGAACCCCCAGACAGGGAACCAATGATATAAAGAATGTTAGACTTTTCACCAAAAATAATGGAATGTGAATGAAAATTAAATGATAAAGTGCTGAAGAAAAAATATTATAAACTTAGAATTCAATACCCAATGAAATATCCTTTTAAAATAAAGTTCAGTGATTATATTTTTAAACGGGTAAAAATAGAGAACCTATTTCTAGCAAACAACTACAAGATATAATAAAAAATTATTTAGGCCCTATCTAGGTTGCTCAGTGGATAGAACATCAGCCTGAAGACTGAGGGGTCCTGGGTTCAATTCCAGTCAAGGGCACATGCAAGGGTTGATCCCCAGTAGGAGGTTTAGGAGGCATCCAATCAATGATTCTCTGTCATCAGTGAAGTTTCTATATCTCTCTCCCTCTCCTTTCTTCTCTGAAATCAATAAAAATATATGTTTTTTTAAAAAAATGTTTAAAGAAAAATGGTATCAAATGTAACTTATAGATGAAATAAAGAATAATGAAAGAAATACATCTTGGTAAATATAAATTAACAATGTGTGCTATTATTTAAAAAACTATTGACCATTTAAAATAAAATAACATCTATGTATTGGGAGGAATCTAGCACATGTAGTGAAGTACAATGTACAACAATAACAGCACAAATAATGAAAGAGGGCATTTGAAAGTATACTGTTGCTAAAGTTCCTACACTGTTGCTTTTATTTGGAAGGAAAGTGTAAAAACATAAAAATGTATATGGTAACATCTAGAATCATTAATAAGAAGGTAACCCCAAAATTTTTTTTTTAATTTAAATCTTTGTTGTTGGAAGTATTACATATATCTCCCCCTCCCCAACACACGCACACACACACACAGACACACGCAAACACACACACTCCATTGACCTCCTCTAACCCACACCTCACTCCCACCCCAGGTCCTCACCATCCTATTGTCGGTGTCCATGGGTTATGCATATATGCATTCAAGTTCTTTGGTTGATCTCTTGCCACCCACCCACCCACTCACGCTCCCCCACATTTCCTCTGAGGCTCCACAGTCTGTTCCATGCTTCTATGTCTCTGGATCTCCAAGCTCAGGTTAAACAATTATTTCTTCATGCTTAGAAATTTTTCTCAATTTCAGCTCATCTCAGGAAATTATCCATTCGTGTGGATTTTCATGGCCACTTGAAAATAAACGTTCTGCATCTGTATTCAGAGGCAGTTATCCTCCCATTCAACCAATCTAAACTCTCCATGTAATTTCTATGTTTTGGTGGTGATGGTAGAACTATAAAATAAGACTAAAACTAGGTGGACTTTTAAATTATGAAAATTAAAGTCCCAATTTATTTGTCAATTCTAGGCTGCCGTCAATTATTGCTTATAAAGTTCCCCAAACCCTGCCCTCCAGTGGTAATACCACACCCACAGAGAAGAGGGGCTCCCCTGGGATCATTGGACTCACACAGGATGCATATAATCTCACTGAAGGGTTTGGACCTTATTCCTCCTGTCTGCTCCCTCAAGTTCCCTTGTCTCTATCAGGGATATGCTGAAAATGAAAGAAGTCGAGCTTTACAAACCCATTTTTATGGATAATGGTGTTTGCCCAAAAGATATATACAACTGGAGAGAGAGAGAGAGAGAGAGAGAGAGAGAGAGAGAGAGAGAGAGAGAGAGAGAGAGAGAGAGAGAGAGAGAGAGAGAGAGAGAGAGAGAGAGAGAGAGAGAGAGAGAGAGAAGAAAAGAAAACGGAAAGTTGGCAGTGGCAAGGGGGGAGCAGTTTTAATCCTTGTGAGCTGCTGACTCGTCAGTCTGTAAAATGAGACGACCCACCCACCTCACAGAATTGTCTCACTAACTTCTGAGATTAAATAGCAAATATCAAAAAGTGCAACTTTTGTTTTTGTTTCATCTTCCTCAGGAGGGATTTGTGATATTCTTTGAACTTTGAGACTTCTAATGACATCAAAAGAACTAATTCCCATTTGGGCACTGGGATTGAGTGGAGAGATTGCAAGTTTTCTCCTGTTTACCCCAAGGGAGAGCTCAATGTCCCACAATATTAAGCAGGCGAAAGCATTTTCCTTTTAGGGCAGAAATCATTAGAGCACAGAAATGGAAATCTCTGATCACACTTTAGACCTGTTGAATCAGGAAATGTTATTTGGAGCCCGCAATTTCTGTTTGACCAGCCCTCTTTGGGATTCTTCTACTTATCTCACCATTACCAAAAACTACAACACCTCTATCATCCAACTCCAAGAATCACACACTCCTCAATTTAACTCTAGTGTGCTGGCCCTAACAGCTCTTTGACACTACCTTGAATATATCTTAAACACCTGTCTATTTCATACTATACATATTCATATCATTCATTTTACTCATGTGTCAAAAAACTCAACACTGATTAAGATCAAACGTTAATTCATTTCTGTCCTGTATCAGAAGAGCTTAATATGGCTCAAGAAAATCTAACATTACTTTAAATCTGTGGCCACTAGCCTTCCTGCTACAAGGCAATCATTGAGGGTTTCCCTACTCTCCACCCCCTCTTTCCACTCCCAAGTGACTATTATGAAATTCCACACTTCTTCCCCAGTCTTCACTCTCATCTGAAGAGTTTGCTTCCTATGTTAATGAGAAATCACAATGATCAAAACTTCTGCCATCACCTACCCACCTCCAGCATCTACGCTCACCCTTGGGCTACCCTCCAGCTTTCCCCCATTGTGTCCACTTTTGTCCAAAAGCAACCTCTTCTGCTTGTGCATAGTTTTCATCCTCTCTTGCCTGCCCAAGGACACTGTTCTAGTAACTAGCCACTCTTTTCTGCTTCATCAGTTTTTCCCTCCCTGCTGCATCATTCTATCTGCATAAAGCATGCTGTTATTCCTCCTATTAAAAAATAATAATAAAACCTTCTTGCTATCATTATATCTCCCCCCTCTCGTAGCTGCCCATCTTTTCTATTTATAGAAATCCCTCCACAGAGTTAGTTATACTTGTATAATACAACTATTCATGCCCCATTTTCTCTTAAATCCACTCATCAGGCTTTCCTTGCCACCATTCCAACAAAGTGTTCTATAAAGGTCAACTCTGACGTCTTCCACTCACTTGACCTGTCAGCTGTATTTAACATGCTTTTTCTTCCCTACCAGTCCATCCTTCCCTTGGCTTCTCGTGTTCCTGCCACCTGACCAATCCCTCCTTCTCTGTCTCCATTCTCATCAACCTGGCATGTATACACTGGAATTCCCTAGTTTTTAGTCCTTCCTCTGATTTTCTTCTCATTCTTCACTCAATAGCGTCTCTCCTGATCACGTCTAATGTACCTATTTGTGGCACAAGCCACTTGGTAACTCCACACTGGTATATTCAAATGCATACCCATCATCTCCACTGGTTTAACAGTCTCTGAAAATTCAGTGTGACCTAAATTGAACTTCTCTTCTTTCTCAGCCAACAGCTCTAACTACAATCTTCCCACCTCTGCTAAAATCCAAAACTTTCCAATCTTCCTTCTTTTTTTTCTCTCACATCTCAAATCCAATCCATCAGTAATCCTACTGATGCTGTCCTCAAAATATCCCTCCAATCTTACCACTTCTCACAGATATCACAAAGCCAAGCCACATATACTATCACTTAGACTATTGAGACAGTTTTTCAACATCATTACCCACCTTTTAGTCAAGGAGTCAGAGTAATCTTTTGAAAAACAGGTACAGTAGTACCCTTGTATCTGCAATGTCAAATTCTGCAATTGCAGTTACTATGGCTCAAAATGCTAAATAGGAAATTCCAGAAATAAAGAACATGTACATTTCAAATTGCATGCCATTAGGAGGATCTCCTTACTGTCATCACATAGGCATTGTATCATCTCACATTTTAATAAGATATTTTGAGAGAGAGACCACATTCACATAACTTTTATTACAATATATTGTTATAATTTTTCTATTTTATTAGTAGTTGCTGTTATTGATCTCTTACTGGGCCTAATTTATAAGTTGAAATTTATCACATGCACAGTGGGGTAAAAATATAATTGTGAGTATGAAAAACACAATTTATTCTTGTAATATTATTTATTAACTAGGAGCTCAGCCCATGAAATCAGGCACCCCCCTCCCCCACTAGCCACCCTGCCTTGACACCCGAACCTCTGGCCCAGCCCCCGACCCCTCTGGCCTTCTCTGGTCACCTCCTTGCCCTACCCTCAGTCCCTTCAGTTGCTCAGGCTGGTCCCGCCTTCTCCAGACACCTCCTTGCTTCCACCCCATCACCAGAGCAACACGGAGGCTCCACCACCTCATGGCACAGGAGGAGAGTGTGGAAGCCTCCCACCTGCTGTGCTGTGTTCCTTCCCCTGGCAGGTGGGCAGCAGGGCACTCTGAGTGCGAGCTGTGGGTGGCAAAGGACTAGTAAAAGGGATACTACAGGCTCTCACCTCCACCCTCTTTGGCAGGGGATGGTCCTGCTTCCTCTGGGCACCTCCCCACTTTTGTCCCATCTCAGGAGCAATGACCCATCACTGTGAGTGCATGCACGCATGCACAGGCAGCCACCTGCAATCGCATTATGGTGTCTCAACCATTAGCATATTAGCTCTTTATTAGGATGATTATTGTATTATTTTCCATATGAACAACTGTAAACCTATGGTTGCCCCACTTTGTGTAGGAAAAAGACAGTATATGTAAGGTCCAGTTTGATCTATAGTTTTCGGTATGCCCTAGGGATCATGGATAGTATTTCTTATGAATAAGGGAAGACACGTGTAACAGAATATGACATTTCCCTGCTCATAACTCTACAATGTCTTCCCACCTCATGTACTTGAAAGTCCAGAGTCCTCACAGTCCCACATGATCTTACCTGTACTACATGACATGACTGATACATTGACTACTATTGTCCCCTTCAACAGTCCTGCCCCAGCCATGTTTCCCTCCTGCTGTTCTTAGAGTAGTCCAGCTGTGCTCTTAATTTAGGGCCTCTGAACTTACTGAAATGGATAACTCACTTTCTCACTTTCTTCAAGTCTTTGAAAAAAAAAAGTCATCTTCTCTGTGATATTGGCCTTATTTATCCTCATAATCTTCCTCCTTTGCCTTATTTATTTTCATAATCCCTATCTACTTCTAAAATGCTATGAAACTTGCAAGATCACGGGTTCCCTACAGGTAGAAGACCTGTTTTGTTTGTTTGCTTGCTTGTTTGTTTGTTTGTTTGTTTGCTTACTATGCTGTTGAAACTCAATTATGTGGGATGGGATGCCTGGAACAAGTAAGTGAATGGCTTCTGGATGAATGAATGAATGAGCCAGATCTCTAAAAGTGGACAATAAGATAGACGCTATGCTTACTGTAGACCAAAATGAGTCACAAAAGCTCATGCCATTGTGCAGTATGACTCACACTTTTCCCAGGGTATTTTTTAAGCAAAATTTTAAAATAATAATAACTGTTGCTTTTGTATGGGAGGGGAAAAATGGAAATTGTTTTCTCACTCAGGCCAATATTACAACCAAAGATGCACAAAATAGATCACTTTTAACATAGCAAATACAAAATATTTTCCCTAAATAGCAGTCAGTGCAGGTGGTACCAACATATAAACTAGGGTAATAATTTCTCCAAGTTTCAATCTCTCCTCCCCAGGTCTTGGCATCAGAGATGGCTCTCATCTACCCTCAGGATACACATTTTACCCTTTACAAGACAACTTCAGGCTTTTAAGTTTCAATTTCTAAAATTTAACTTCTCTATCTTGTCATTACATTACACACACACACACACACACACACAAAATAAATAAATAAATAAAAAATAAAACCTAAGATATTTCCTAAAAAAGACAAATATTTAGGTAATGAGTCCAAGGCCACAGCTGAGAAAACTAGGACAAAGGGCACGTTTTCTTTGGTACTCTGTCAGGCATCTACCAACTTTTTCTGTAAAGGGCAAATAATAAGTACTATAGGCTTTGTGAGCCATATGGTATTTGTGACAACTATTAAATTCTGCTTCTGTAAAGCAAAAGTAACCATAGACAATATATAAATGAATGAGTATGGTTTCATTCCAATAAAACTTTATTTACAACAAATAGTGGGCCATATTGAGCAACTAGCCTATAATTTGCCAGCTCCTGCTCTATGTCTTCTTTGTACAGTTAATCATTCTTTCAAGGGTTTGCAGTGCCTCATAAGTAAATAAAGCCATTTACATGTTTTGTAATCACAGCAATTTGTTGACAGTTATAATAATATTGTTCCAGAGTTTATGAGTTCTGAGTTGTACTCAAATCATTTAGCTTTCCTTCCCAAGAAAAAGCACTGGAGAACATTAAGGCATAGCAAGTGAAAAAACAGTGAGAATTCTATTGGACAGTTTTTAAAAATAAAAATATAATGAGTACAATTATACAAAATAGATATCCACTCTCATATAAAGTTTGTGAGGGTTTTTTGCATTTGTAAAGTGGAGTGCTCATGAATATGTTTGTATGTCTTTTTGCAATTTTCTATGAATATAATTATTGAAACTTGGCAGTTAGAAACACAAGAATCAAATTTGTAACCATTATAAAAGTTGTAAAAAATATAACTATCCTGGGTAGAAAGAAACATTTAAATATAACCTCAAATATCAGAGATGAAGATGACTGAAAGTAGATTTGGGAAGTATAAGATACTTTCACATCCATTGGCCTTTATCTAAGTTTATCCAGAATAAATGGTATGAAAGAAAGTGGAATAAAAGAAAATATAGCAGAACCAGCCATGAAAAACATTGTCAGATCAATGTGGTAGTTTAAAAAAAAATTGTTATGGTTGCTGTTGTTGATAGTGAGATGAGAATAAAAGGGAGAAAACATATTGGTAAATTAAGGGCCAATAAGAATAATAGATAATACTTATTCAGCACTTACTAAGTGCCAGGCAATGTTCTACGTGTACTATGTATATTAACTCAATACTTCAACAACTCTATGAGGCAAAAACAACTATTATGCCCTGATTTTCAGATGAAAACAATTGAAGAACATATGTGTAAAGTAATTTACCCAATGTAGCCATCTGGTAAATAGACGAGCTGGGAGTTGAACTTATAGAATGTGGTTCTATAGCTCATGCTTTTACCAACTTGATTACATTGCCTCTAAAAATTATAGGTTATAAGGGAATTTTTTTTTAATTTGGAAAATGTTAAACCCACTAATAAGCAAAATAGAAAAAGCTAGTGGAGAAAATCAAGAGAGGAGAATAAAGCAAAATCTCAAAACCAGGTGAGAAAAGAACTCAGGTGTAATCTTGGAAAAGAAGAGACACATTTTTAATTAAGTATGAAGGAAAGTCATATTACAATGAAGAATAGCAAACTGCAGTGGCTCACATCTAAGTGCAAGTGAAGAAATCATTGACTCACTCATTGACACAAGGATCTGAGCCTAGAGAGTATGAAAAGCATTGGAATGTCTCCTGTGGTAAATACAACAGGGTCCTCAAAGAGCTAAGAGGACAAGCTCAGGGCCCAGCTGGGGCCAGGTGGCATAGATTTATAATGGACCCAAACAATTATTTTATAACTCCTGTAAAATATGCCAATTATAAATCAATTTTATATTCATTAAGGCAATTGCTCTAGGGACCCATTAATCCAATTCAGTTCTATGACTCAATAGGTATAACCAAATCCCTTCTTAAGAGATTCTACAAATCTTCTTACTCTATTTCACCCATTCTAAGACACAGTCATTTCAGATTTTATCACCTCAGAAATCAGGCTGTCTTATACATGATGATAAAATTGGGAGCATTTTGCCCCAGTGGCACATAAAATAATGTTGTATCTTATAGTCTATAGCATATCAGATTAGATGAACCACATTATTTATATTTTGTCTTCAATTAACAGAAACACTTCCAAGCCACGGAAAGACTAGAAACTTAACCTCAACACTACTCAAGATTTCTGTAGCTTCTTATCCTACCTAATACATACCCACATGTGTTATTTTATACTCACACCAATTCTATAAGTGTTTATTCTCAATTACTTTCACAGAAGAAGAAGTGGTTCAGAGAAATTAACTGTCCTGCATGAGTTCACCAACCCATGGAACCAGGAGTTGAATGGAACACACCAGCTCTGCTCTTAGACCAACCGCATTTTTGCTCTGACAAAAGTCCTAGTGCCCTACATTTAACTAAGGGAGTAAACACTCCCTGTAGAACTTTGGTTATAATTAACAATCTCTTACTCATCAGTGTAGAGAAAAGGCATATACAGTTGTCCTCCTCTATCCACTGGGAGACACAGTCCAAGATTCCTAGTGGATGTCTGAAACTGACTGTGGTACGGAAATATATATCTAATCTTTTTCCTACACATGCATACCTATCATAAAATTTAACTTATAAATTAGGCACAGAAAGAGATTAACAACTATTAGTAAAATAGAAAAGTACAACAATATCACTATAATAAAAGTTATGTGAATATGGTCTCTCTCAAAATATTTATTGTTCTATACTCATGTTTTCACTGAAAGGAAGTATGTACTTTAGGGCTTAATAACTGATTTAGTAACTGAGACAGCTATTAAGTGACTAATGAGTGGGAAGTGTAAACTGTGTAGATTTGCTGGACAAATGGATCATTTACCCCCCCCCCTCGCAAGTCCACATGAGATTTCATCACATGACTCAAAATAACACACAGATGAACACTTATGAAGGTTTATTAGTAGGATTTTTTATTTAATATCTTCAGACTGTGGTTGATACTGGGTTACTGAAACTGCAGAAAGTGAAAATGTGATTAAGAGGTGACTACAATGCATTTATGAATAGAAAGAAGCATAGACGCTGTCTGCAAAGGCACTTTTTATCCTATCTTTTAGTTCTTTTAATTTTACAGGGCACAATCATCAAAATCCCAGGGTTTTCGTGCTGATAGAAGCCTTCTTGTATGCAAGAAAAGAAATTTAAGAAGAAAAAGAGCATGCAAAAACCCGCTCTGCAGAACTGGAGCAATACTTTGAGTTGACGAAATGAATAAAGATAGCCAATGTCATTAAACAGCCAGTGGAAAAATAACTCTCAATTCCAGATCTATTTGAAGACTACCAGAAAGACAGAGTGAAACAAAACACAAAACTGACACAAAAGTCTGTTACTTACAGAGAACTCAATTAGATGTGTCATGTCAATTGGCAATGAAATTATAATAGCCAACTCTTTTTTTCAGGCATCTCAAGATACTGTTTACCTTACATTATCCACAAATGGACTGCAATGATGGTGAGCTACCCTCAGATTACCAGGCAGCCAAGCCAATTTGGACATTCATGCAAACAAAACAGTCAAACTTCCATTTTGCCAGTCTGGCTGAAGAACAGATTTATTTTGAGATTTTTGTGACTGAAATAAATAGACTTGCAGCCTGAGAATGGGCAGTGATGAGGGCAGTGATGAGGGTTGGATTATAGCCAAGGGGTGGGGAAAGGCCAGGGGGAACACTAAAGAGAGGATAATAAATGAATTTCTGAATAAAGTCTGTCACATAGAGACGCACCCCAGTGCTATTGTAGTCTCATGCTATTAGACACTAAAATGTATTGCTAGAGGATAGTAAATAAAACAGCATGGCACTGAGTCAGGAAAAGACTCAACAATGAAAAGAATATGGTAATTTAATAAAATCAATGGAGGAAAAATGGATTAGTAAATAACTGGTTTTGGAACAATGGACTAGTCATTTGGAAAACCAAGTAAAATTGAATCACTAACTTCTTTTTCTTAAAAAAAAATCCAATTGAATCAGAAATCAAATGTTTTAAAAATGGAACTGGGAAAATACATAGTAAAATATTTTAATAATCTTGGAGGAAAAGACTTTCTAATGATCTTTAAAAACTCATAAAGAGAAAGATCAATACATTTGTCTCATTAAAATTGTGTAAATTTGTCTCCACTTGGTTGAATCATTCACATACCAAGCTTAACATGTCCTGAGGAAAACCCTTTAATCCCAATGCAGTCCTGCCCTACAATTATCCTCTTTGAGCACACCCTCCTCTTCTGTACATGGTACTTCACTTACTCAGGCCAAAACTCTGAGATTCATCGTTGGTATCTTTCTCTCCCTTATTTTCTTCATCCAATCCATATCCTATTCCTGTAATATCTATGTCAAAAATATATTTTGAGTCCATTTACTTCCCACTCTACAGTCCCCACATAGTTCAAACTACCATCATCTTCCGTTGAATAATTCCAGGAACACCTAGTATGTTTCCCACTCTTTTTCTTCTCTAATCCATTCTCTAAAAATTGCCAGCATTTTTTTAATGCAAATAAAGTTATTGTGGTAGATACTGAGAAGGATCACTCAGATTCTGGTTCAATAAAGGACTTGTACAGAGGTTGGGAATGATGTTAGCCCCATCAGGGTTACCTTGCCTGGGGAAAGAACTGCCTTTCCCCAGGTCACATGCATCCTGAGGAAGCCCATACCCAAAGATGGTTCAATGTGAATGTCTAAATGCCCAACCATCTCAGCATTAAAGGGATCACTTTGAAGAACTACTACTCCCCATAAGGTCAGCCAAAGCTGTCATTAAGCCCAAACTCCAAATTACCTTCTCTCTCTACCCAATCCTTCTTCTTTCCCCTTCTTCCATAGATGTGACTCTTAAGAGTTCTCCTTAATAAACAACCTTACTGCTCAACTCCGTGTCAGAATGTATCCTTAGGAACATAATCTATAGCAGCCTTTTACTTCCCTGCTTGTGACCCTGCAATGGTATTTTTGGAGTCCTACTGATCCAGATAGATTTCTCTTTTTCCATTCTCCTGTTGCAGTCATGTTGAGTCTCAATCTTCAAATACACAAACTCCTGCAGGCTTCAGGATGTTTTCCTTTGGTGGATCCAACATAAGGTTTCATCCTGTAAAAGGCATCCAAGTTACTATAAACTGCGGAATGCATATCACTGATAGATAACACATTTCATCAGTTTTATAAACTCCTTACGCCAAAAGGCTCTATCTTAGACAATTTGATATTCTCTATAACACCTGGCACAAAACTTTGCTCACAAAGGACATCCAATGAATAAAATGTGCATAGAATTGAATTACTAGTATATAACTTGACAACAAATACTAAACTGCAAGGCCAGGTCTCTGTCAACAAGGACACACTCAATCAACTCTGCTACAAGAACTAAAGCCAAACACCAGTGGAGGAAGGGGTTGGAGAGACAGGAGACAATTGATATATAAAAAGTATAGTTGTCTTATAGAGTAGGGACCAGAAATTCTTTTGTGGCCAACTAATGCATAACCTCAGCAATGACTCATGCTCAAGGTATTTAAGGAAGAAGCAAGACGTATATTGGCCTGTCTTTTCTCAATTTCTGTTTATCACATTTCAGAAACTCCCTTCATGAAAGTTTTCAAGTTTTCTTTTGAATGATTTCATACTAAGATCTTATTTATTCTCCCATTGAATCCTGGTGCGAGTGAAATCAAAGGAAGGAATATTCTGCCTATTCACAGTACATCCTTTTTCCCTAATTCCAAGGTCTGTTACTTAATCACACTTTTTTTTCCATTCAGAGTCCCTAATAACAAACTCAATCATTTTGGTTTGTTTGAAAAAATCATAGTCAATTAAGATGAACTATTCATTCTTAAATCTAACAACTGTAGTAGCCCTTTAAATAGAACTTCCTTCTTAGAGAGCATCCTATCTAACGAAGAGGCAATATATAAATTGATCATCACTCTAACACACAAGATGGCTGCCTCCATGTGACACCTATGATGGCTGCCACCAGATGGCCAGCAGGAGAGGGTAGTTGAGGGCGATCAGGCCTGCAAGGGAGGGCAGTTGGGGGGACCCAGCCTGTAGTGAAGGGCAGTTAGGGGTAACCAGGCCTGCAGGGGTGGGCAGTTAGGGGTGGCCAGGCCAGCAGGGGGAGAGCAGTTAGGGGCCATCAGGCCGGCAGGGGAGCAGTTAGGCTTCGATCAGACTGGCTGGGGAGTGATTAGGAGTGATCAGGCTTGCAGGCAAAAGCAGTTAAGGGCAATCAGGCAGGCAGACAGGCAAGTGGTTGGGAGCCAGCAGTCCTGGAATGTAAGAAAAATGTCCACTGGGATTGGGCCTAAATGGGCAGTCAAACATCCCTTAAGGGGTCCCAGATTGGAGAGCATGCAGACTGGGCTATGGGACAACACCCCCTCCCCTCCATGCACCAGGCCTCTAGTTAAAAAAATAAGTAGATTGACCTAAATAACTAAAAATTCCAGAAAAATAAATAATCCACTTACATTCAAAAGATCTCCAGTAGAAGAGTACCAAGACTATACTGGCAGTATGACATCTCCTTAATCATGAGTAATATATTTGTCTTTGAAATTTAGAATTGCTTGATAAACAGATAGCTTATATTTTTAAAAACCATTGGGGAAAACAACTCCTTAAAAACATGAGAAACCTGGACAAAAAAAAAAAAATAGGTAATAGAAGTTGATGGAAAAGAAGGAATAACAACAGATCACCTCTAAAGGAGCCAGAAACTTAATTATCACTTTTACTGAAATCCAAACACCTGGGTTCTTGTTTCAAGGAGACCTACTCACCGAGTATGTTCATGACTACCCTTATGTTTGCAACTGAAGATTAAAAACTAAATATTATTTGACAAGTTTTTATATGACGACATAAAGAGTGGCTAGAGCCTGGCTGTTGACTCAGACATGTCTGCCAACCTCCTTTGCCTGCCAAAATATAGCTTCAGTAAGCACACATAAATTTTATTTTTAATAAATAACCACAAAATGGTTTCATAAACAGACTAAACTGTGGATAATTGTAGCTTACAATGAATATGTGTTACAGTTTCAGTTCTGAAACTGGCACACCCCAGCTCCATCTTATGGATTGATGGCAAAGCGGCTCCTGCTGGAACAGCGCAGTGATTTTTCTTGGGAAGAGGCCTATGGCCCGACTACTTCGGCTTCTGCCTTCTCTCCATCGGCCCCCTGTTTGTCTCTGCAGACATTAGGTTTTAGAGTCCTGGGAATTTAAAAGGATAGCTGAGGTCTCCATTTGGTGTCCCAAAAGGGTCTTTGTGGTAAGAAAAGTTCTTTATGCCCCGACCAACATGTAGACACCTATGATGGCTTAAAATGAATAAATAAAGGGCATTTGGGGGAAATAAATACTGATGTGATGAGAAGGAACCAGTGAGAATAAACTGTTCTTTCTAGCTAACTTTTCTTGGAATTTATGTGTTCCTTCTACTCAAAGGATCCTTTTGGAAGAGTGTGTTGCCTTTCCCTCTGCTGGCAGCGTTTTTTGGTAAGTAAATCAATGATTCCTTAAGAAAAAAAAAAAGCAGCTTATTGAAAGCTTAATGAATGTTTTTTCTTTTTTTCTTTTTTTTTCTCTTTAGAAATGAGCTTTATTTTTAAGCTTCCTCGACCACACGTGTGCTTTGATGAACTTCCCTCCAGCTCCAGGAAGAGAGGTCCCCACTTCTACCACTTTCAGCTCCAAGCCCCCAAATTCTCCTTCACTTCGCATCGACCCCAGAGGGAGAAAAGTCAAGGGGGAAAACATTTTTAAACATGTTGAGCTTCCTTTTGAAGATGAGGAGAGTTTTATCTCTAGTAAAAACAGACCCTTCTAGGAGGGGGATGGGGGGGAGGGAGGGGAGTGATGATTGATCAAACAGTATTCCGAATTCCAGGCATGCCAAGATATCGCTGGGCTAAATGGTGGAGATGACCCTGAAGACCCCATGCTGTTTGAAAATAAATAACTGGCGGCACGATCCACATTCCTATTGTACTCAGCAATCTTACATGTTTTACATTCTACCTGGGGTGACCTTTCACTCATTTCTTAGCTCATAGCTGGATTTATTCAGCCCCTGAGAGGCTTCTTGCCAGATGTATGAAGCTAGGACCTAGCATGGACTGGAGCAGAGCATGTGGTGAGGAGGGGAGACAGAGTAAAACAGTAGTGCTGACACCAAGAAGCGCCCAGCCTGAGGACACAGAATCGGTGCAGCTATGGATTAAGTGCCATATGAGCTCAGGGAGAGAGTGACTCATGCTGCCTGAGGTTGATCTGCACCAGGAGGAATGCCTTGTGGTGTTCTGTGACCTATGAAGCATTGGCAGCCTGCAATGCCTCACCATTCTGTTATGCTCCTCAGCACTGCCAAGGTTAGATTTCTCGTCCTAACCTCAGTCCTCCTCCTGTCTGCAGACTTTACAACCCCCAGCAATATTTCTCTTAGCAAATCCTCACTCGACTCCCATTAGCCAGTGTTTCTATTCCTCACTCCCAATTAAATCAACTCTCTCTATATAGCTCTTGGTAAGCAGCTATGTGTAGAAAACTAGTGAGGATACAAAGAAAACAGGGTATCCGTTCTTCAAAAAGCTTATAAATCACCAGGAGAGTTCAATATTTAAAATTTTAATGGGAAATTAAATTAAATTAAATTAGCAGAGGTACAAGTGAAATGTTCTGAGCATTTTAAGAAGTGGTCTTAAGTTTTGGTTTGATGGGGTCACAGAAGTTTTCACTCATGTTCTGGATGTAAACTGAACCAAGAGGCAGGGACATGCTTCATGGAGCTGCAAGAAACAGTGTAAGCAAAGGACTGTAGATGCTTGGGTAGGTGGGTAAGAGTGTCACCAGAGCACAGACTGCATAGAAAAGGGCAATAAGAGCTGCTGATTTGGACCTGATTGAATCCAAGCCAAAAATAGAAGTGACTCTGTGAATAATGAGAATCATTCAAAGTTTTCTTAGCCTGGCCAGTGTTGCTCAGTGGTTGAGCATTGACCCATGAACCAGGAGGTCATGGTTCCATTTCAGGTCAGGTCACATGCCCCCATCTTCAGGCTCCATCCCCAGTAAGGGGGTGTACAGGAGGCAGCCGATCAATGATTCTCTCTCATCATTGACATTTCTATCTTTCTCTCCCTCTCCTTTCCTCTCTGAAATCAATTTAAAAATATTCAAAGCTTTCTTAGAAAAAAAATTATGTAGACTGACCTGTGATTTAGAGTGATAACTCTGCAGTGAGAAAAATTGATGGGAGAGACTCGAGTTAGGAGTTAGAATGGACCCCTGTCATTAGCCCAGTTTTAGTGAGAATAGAAAGCTGAACAATAAAGGGTCCTGTTGGGGCCAAAATAAGTGTTTTCCTAGTGTGAACAGGCTCCACTGTCACATTTCAACCTTCCTGCTGCCCTTCCTTTCAATAATTAGACAAGTGACCAATGGAATCAGATATTAATCAAATAAAATGTTCTCTGTTGTGAATAGTGCTGTCCAATAGAAACTTTGCAATAATGGCTATTGAGCGCTTGAAATGTGGCCACTGTGAGTCAAGAATTGAATTTTTAATTGAACTTAATTATAATTTACATAGTCCCATGTGGCTAATGTCACCACATTGGACAGTGGCAGCTCTAGAGAATAAAATTTTGCTGAATCAATAAATTCAAAGCATTTCTGAAAATTTTACATTATTATAGTTTAGTGGGTTTTGCTGGATTTCAAAAGTGGTGTTTACCAGTGTTTAACAACATATCAAAAGCTCCATATTAAAATAAGATACAGTGCTTATATTTAGCTCAAAGATAACAAAACTTCAAAACATTTTTAATTACTTATAAGGCCATCTAATCTGCAGGTCTACTTGAATAGCCTATGGATGATAAGATCATGGAATTCAGGAAAAGGTTGACTAGTGATCTCTGACTTCACAAAAGATGGATCTGCCTTCTGACAATGCATTTTCCAATAAAAGTTGCTGGGTGAATCATTGCCCCAATGTAACTAAAGAAGTACAGCAAGATGACCATGGTGTGTAGTCAAATGTTTTTATAAGTTGATTTTTGGTGTTAACTTTCTGGATCATCAAAATTATTTTGTTTGATATTTTTTCCTTTGTGGGTTTGGAGTAAAGAATTACAATCAGTTCCTAAGTATTTGAATTTGAGTTTTCCATGTAGTTATTTCAAGAACATCCTTTTGCAATTTTCTTAGAAGCTGATTCCTTGTTATATGAATTCAAATATACTATATGCCATAGCTATCAGCTATCAGGATGCATGACCTGTTGGCACTTCACCCTTATGGGAGACTAGCAGACTAAATAAAACCATAATTGGATAACTTTTCCCTTGCCAATCTCTCTAACACAATATATGAGAGAAGCACAGAAAGAAATGTAGTAGTAGATTTTGAAACAACATTTAATTTACACATTAATAATCTCCAATAAAACAAGTATTTAGAACATGTCTAAAATAATATGAATCTCTGATAATATTTAGAAACATTTAAACAGATTAACCTTTTAAAATGGATTGCCTTGAAATGATAAGGAAAGAAATGAATTGTCCAAAGCCACAAAGATAAAATAGTGCTTTTTAAGCTGCAGGTCATGACTAAGCAGGTCAGGTAATCAATTTAGTGTATCTGAACCAAATTTTAGAATAGAACAGAAGAGAATGGAATAGAATAGTAACATCAATGTATTGATCAGACATATTAAGGGGGGAAAAAGGCTGTATCAAAAATTCTTTGTCTGTTGTGTTTGTGTGTGTTCTGCGTAACGATTAAAAAATATGTTTTACTCTAGCCGGTTTGGCTCAGTGGGTAGAGCATTGACCTGCAGACTGAAGGGTCCTGGATTCGATTTAGGTCAAGGACCATGCCCAGGTTGTAGACTGGATCCCCTAGAGGACGTGCAGAAGGCAGCCGATCAATGATTCTCTCCCATCATTGATGTTTCTCTCTCTCCGTCTCCCTTCCTTTCTGAAATCAATTTAAAAAAATAATTTTTAAATAAAAAATAAATATGTTTTACAGAGCATTACTGTACACCAAGCTTGAAAGCCACTGGTTAGCAGATAGCAGGACTTGAAGATTCATTGAATAAATTGTTCCATGTAACAAACATTTATTAAGCATCTATTTTATACCTAATAATGGGTTCAGTTATTAGAACATAAAACTGAATATATGGTTAGTTCCTTCAAATAATTTACTATCTAACAATACATATGCACAAATAATTATAATGTAATGAATACTATATTAGGGGTTGTGTAAATTGAGGTCCAGATCCAGGCATGTGTGTCATGAGCAATCACAAAGGTCTTTTGGAGACTGTTTACAGTGTGTGCTATAAGAACAAATATTTAGAGCCAAAGGCACTTTTTCAAAATAAAAATTTTTGTTAATAGCCGAAACCGGTTTGGCTCAGTGGTAGAGCATTGGTCTCCAAATTGAAAGGTCCCTGGTTCGATTCCGAGCAAGGGCATGTACCTTGGTTGTGGGCACATCCCCGGTGGGGGGTATGCAGGAGGCAGCTGGTCGATGTTTCTCTCTCATCCACATTTCTAGCTCTCTAGCTCTCTCCCTTCCTCTCTGTGAAAAATCAATAAATTAAAAAAATATAAATAAATAAATAAATGTTAATATTTCTTTTCTTAGCATCATTTACATCTGAGTGTGAATATATTTGGTATTTATTGCAAATTTCTTTTCTCTTTTTTTTTTCTTTTCCATGTTATCTAAGAGGAATTTTTCAAATAGCATTTCACCTTATGGGCATCAAATGACACAGCAGAATCTGAAGGAACTTTACATATATAACAGGGTAATCACTATAGAGAGATAATAAATTGTAACAGATTGGGTCAATCATCTTAATAGTTCTAAATCTTTATTGTTGCAAGTATTACACGTATCCCCTTTTTTTCTCCCATTGACCCCTTATAGCCTGCCCCCCAGCCCCCACCCCAGGCCTCCATCACCCATCTTAATCATTCTAAATGTTGTGTATGTGTATTCTTTCTTTAAGATGAAGAAGAAAAAACTTTTTTTTTCAAATAATGAAAATGACCCTTGTATTTTAGATTGTATAAATTTTATGGGAATTGGTATTGTAAAGATTTTGACATGGCCTTTAGCTATAATCTTACCATTCAAAATTTTATTTTTTTAAATAATGAGTTTGATTTGAAATCAGAAAATAGGTAATAACATTTCCAAGTTTTACCATAGCAGTTTTCGAACAAAATTAAACCTTCTTGTTAGAGTGCCCATTAAATTTTTCAGATCTTTGGAAGGAGAGGCACAGTAATTACAATTGCAGTCTCTACCTAAGACTTAAAGGTCAAGCGAACCCAAAAGAATTGTAATTTTTTAAAGCAGCTCCTGAGGGCTTTCCAGAATAAGAAAAGTGATTATGAGTTAGTGTGTGTTTGGGTTCGGTTTTAATCCTGCAGGAGTGAACATTAGGTAGCACATATATCTCTTGAAGCAAAAGCTATATCTCCTTTTTCCAACTGCCTGAATGCTGCAATGTCAGATTTTTCGAATTCTCCTCTACCTTGGAAGTATCAGATATTTCCAGGAGCGCCAGGATGGGTGCCTTTCCTTTCAGCAGGACTTCAATTGTGTACCTGTTTACATAGCAGAAGCTCTGTAATTTAATCCCCACCACAAAAGACAATCGTTATGATTACAAGGTACACCTATTATAATAAGCACTTCTACTCATCAGGTCTTGCACAAACAACATTCTTTCCTTGTGCAACATGTAAAATAACTCAACTTCCGCATCTTCTTGCAGACTCTGACACTAGGTGCCATGTGCTATCTCTTGACGGACAGTTCAATGGAAAGGAGAAGAGACACCACTCCAACCTAGAGACTGTGGCCTCAAGTCCACATAGCCTAAATGAACACAGAGAAGGAAAGGGAAGGAAAGGAAAGGAAAGGAGTTTTTCCACTGTTTACTCACTGTGGGTTTTTGGTATACCATACCACAAAAGACAGGTCTCTTAAAGCACAAAAAGAATGTGCCCCAGAGAACGCAACTTTTTCCAAACTCAACTGGTTTCTCCAATTTTTAAATTTCCTCCCCTTTATATTCTTCTTCAAACAGACATAAGCAAATGCACATTCTCTCTCTCTCTCTCTCTCTCTCTCTCTCTCTCTCTCTCTCTCTCTCTCTCTCTCTCTCTCTCTCTTTAAAAAATCAAGGAGAAAACCAGAAAGGTCTTATGGAAAACAAATGAAAGGACGACAAAGCTTTAAAGAGAGGAAGTGAAATCTTGTTAAAAGAGAACACAACCCAGGATAAGAAAGAAGCCTACAGAAAAAAGAAACAAAATATTTTTCAGCTCTGTAAACAGGAAAATATTTCGAGAGAGTGAAAAAGCACCCAGCAGAACTGCACTTTATGGGTGGACTAATGAAGCATCATGTCCTTTCAAGCCCAAAGAGGATCACGTATACCAGCTTCTTCTAATCCATTGTCTTGGTTGTTTCTAGATTTCTGTCACCACATCTCACATTTCCTTCTTTCTCTTTACATTTTATCTCCCTCCTTCTCAGGAGGTGATTAGAAGGTGGGCCCTCCATAAACAACTATTATACCTGCTGGGCTGAGGAATGCAGAAGAACATTTCAGGAATTCTAAGCAGTCAAGGGGCATTAGGCTTAGGCAGAGCTGTTGTTTGTAGGACAGAAAGTGAGTGAGCCTGATCACAGGAATAATGGAGCTAATGTCCTCAGAAATTATTGCAATTTATGTTTTTCATTTTGGGACAATGCATGGTTAAAAAGCACGAAGATAGCATTGCAAAGACACAATAAGGGCTTTCTTCTATTTTGTTGCTTCTGTAGATAACTTGTTTTGATATATTTCTTCCATCTATTTCAGGCTTTGGACAGAGAAGCAGACCTCTCCCAGAGTTTTTTTTCTTTTGTTTTGTTTTTTCAAATCCTGCCTTCTGCAGCCATCCCATATTATGCACACACAGTAGCTCACATCCCCAAGAGTTGTTTTGCTGCCATATCTAGAAAGAATTATATACAAAGATATCAGAGATCCCAAAAATTTATATTAGAAAGGGAAACCAGAAGAGAAAAAGTATATATATTTACATACATGTATATATTTACATATCAATATATACATATAGATAAGTGTGTATATATGCATAGCTATGTCTAGATAGCTATATGCATATAGAGAGATGTTTTATTTATATATAATAGAAGCCCAATACATGAAATTTGTGCAAGAGTAGGCCTTCCTTCCCCCAGCTGCTGGCAGGGGCTTACCTCTGCCTCCCAGGACCCAGGCTTCCCTCACAATCCTGGCTTCATCCAGAAGGTCATCTGGAAAGATGTCCAGTCTAATTAGTATATTATGCTTTTATTATTATAGATAGGTATACTGACATATGTGTATACATATAGTTAATCTTATTTTTTTCATCTTGCCTTTTTAGAGTCCTGTGGCTGTTTTTGCATGCATGTTTTTTCACATAAAGGTACTCTTTACAATACACCATCAAATAGTTACACATAATAAGTTATAAATTTTTAATGATCAATTCACCATCCAACTTTTGGCCTGATCCTCTAGGACCATAACTAAGATAACCACTCATGAAGGGAAAACAAATACATCCACAGGGCCTTAGACATTAATCTAATTTGTATGTGGTCCCAATATTTAAAGACTAGAGGCCCTTTCTGAAACCGGTTTGGCTCAGTAGATAGAGTGTCAGCCTGCAGACTGAAGGGTCCCGGGTTCGATTCCGGTCAAGGGCATGTACCTGGGTTGCAGGCAGATCCCCAGTAGGAGGTGTGCAGGAGGCAGCTGATCGATGATTCTCTCTCATCGATGTTTCTAACTCTCTATCCCTCACCTTTCCTCTCTGTAAAAATCAATGAAAAATATTAAAAAAAAAAAAAAAAAAAAAGAATATCATCTTTAAAAAAAAAAAAGACTAGAGGCCCAGTGCATGAATATGTGCACCAGTGGGGTCCCTTGGCCTGATCTCTGCATGATTAGGCTAAAACTGGCTCTCCAACATCTTCCAATAGGTCCTGGATTGTGAGAGGGTGCAGGCCAGGCTGAGGGACCCCACCAGTGCATTAGGACTGGGAGGGACCATGGGAGTACTCCAGGGCATGTCTGGCTCATCTCACTCAGTCTTGATCAGCCAGACCCAAGCAGCAAGCTAACCTACCAGTCAGAGTGTCTTCCCCCTTAGGGTCAGTGCACATCATAGCAAGTAGTTGAGTTGCCTTAGCATATCATTAGCATATTATGCTTTGATTAGTTGAATGGCCAAATGGACGACTGGGCACAGCATAATAGGCTTTTATTATATAGGATTATTTATACTGAGATGAAGTCTCCTCTTTCTTTCCCTTAACCCTTCCTCCAATTCCAAGGTCCCTCCTTTGGTCTAAGTGTCAGAATAGCTGTCCTACATAGGGTGATCCTGATTCTGTTGCTAATAGTAATGGAGATGGTGATAGTGACAGTGGTTGTGGTTGTGGTAGTGATACTGATGGCATTTCCTATTGGGGAGTCATTAAGCAAAAATTTTTCATGTATTATCTTATTTGATCATCACAACAACTCCATGAGGTAAGATCTGTCCCCATTTAACAGGTCAGGAAACTGAAACATAGATGTGTTAGATAAATATTCTATTCAAGGCCACACACTATTAAGTAACAGCATGAATTTGAGCCCAGACAATAGGACTCCAGAATTTGTGCTGTTAACTCCTATACTCTCCTCCCAAAATATCCAGCAGGACTTGAATCACTGAAAGTGTGGGCCCATCTACAAATGCTCAGGCCAGACACAATGGGGGTGGGGTACAAGTGCTTAAGTGTGCATATGTATTTCACTGACTACATTTGGGCAAATTTAGAGCCAATTGCTACACAATTGATTGGGCTATGGCATGATCCAAAAATGTAAGGGGCCAACACAAGCAAACTGTTTCACAGTCTGGCTATTCCTTTCACACACACAAAGCCAGAATCCCTGTGAGCAAGGATAGCTCCACAACAATGCAGAGAACACAGGCATCTCCTGGGTGTATTCGTCACCACCCTCCCAACAATACACTTAAAATACATACTATCAAAGACATTTGTATTCTAATACTCTACCTGAGTCCTGAAATAAAATGTAAATACAATATACAAAACCATGATCACACAGGAAATTGAAGGACGATGCAGGAATATTTTCATATTAGAGTTCTAGAAAGATTTAAAAAAAAAGTTCACAAGACCACAAATCTCTCTCTCCCTCTCTCTCTCTCTCTCTCTCTCTCTCTCTCTCTCTCTCTCACACACACACACACACACACACACACACACACACAAATGACATCTTTTTAAATCAGTCTTTTTGAGAAATGATTGTGTATCTACATGCATACAGGGTGCAACAAAAGTAGATTTACTGTTGTTTGTATGGAAATAATTAATTAATAATAATGCAAGAATAAACTCTGTTTTCTGTACTTAACAATAGTAAATCTACTTTTGTTCCATCTATATAATTTTCTGAATGAATTTGAAACACAGTCTCTATTATACAGGGATTAAGTTCTATTTTGGGGGGAGTGGTTCTACATATGTCTCCTCCTCTTTATTAGTGGATGGTCAACAATTAATTATGGCTAATTTCAAGTACCAAAAAATATTGTCTTCAGATTTAATCTCTTTAATATTTTGGCTTACTTCCTGAATATCAAACATCTGTAACCTGACCTCACACATGCTTTCAAGTAAATTCAATGAATGTATACTAGCATGGTATGAGGGGACTGTTGCAAAATGTACAATGCCTGTTCCTTCTCAAAAGAATCTTAAAATTATTTATAGTTATGAGACAGATAAACAAAAAAGTTTACCACAAAAGTGACTCAAGTTACGTGGGACTTAGAAAAGTAGGACATATATCATAGTTGAAGAAATTAAAAAAAAAAAGACAGTTTAATTTAAAATCTATACATTGACTGTTTTTTTTAATAAAATAAAATTTGCTTAATTCACAAATCTTTAAAAGGATAATATTTAATATCCTTATCCTTCAAACACCTTAGCATTCATGCTGTTTAAGAAGTTGAAACAGCTGATGGACTTAAATGGTACCTCTTTGGTGGTTATGAGTTTGTCACTGCCAATGCCCATACTCGCAATGCTCACAGGAAGAGCTCTAGCTTCAGGTAAGTTTTGAGTCAGAGATTAAAATAAAGGCATTCGAATAGCAAATCCTCCATCCCTTGACTCTTCCTCCTACTGAGTTCATTTTCAGGCTCCATGCGATGTCTCCTAACAACCATAGGCTGAGTATCTCCCTTGGTCAGTCCAGTAGAAAAGAGAAAATATTTCTCCCCAGGAGCTCCTCACATCTTTGGACTCACTCGTTCCCATCTCTGAAACAAACACTGTGGTTAAGTGACTTTGGTGCACTGAATGGCCTCTCTTGGGTCACAGGCTCTACCCCTAGTGTCAGATATGACAGTCTACCTGAATCAAATGGACAGAGAGTGGAAGAGGAAGGATATTTCAAACAAACATCCTCTAAAACCTTCCTTCCATGAGGAAGTTCCTATACATGAATCTTACATTTCAATCTCACATGAAGCAGCATCAACAAGTAACACACGAGAATAAAAATGTAATTTTAATTTTTTAACAAAAGCCTTTCTATAAATAATTGATTTTAAAATTTATCCACTTCCAATGGTTCCAGAACTCCTTGAATCTGTGCCCTTTTCTGACGTAGACCCTGGACCTGTAATTCCTCTTCCTGAGACCAGTCCTGCATTCTGTTCCTTCACGAGGCTCCCACCACTCCACTAAAAAGAAAATAAGTGCTGACTCTTCAATTAAACATGCATTGAAAATAGGAAGAAATGGAATCCCTTAAACTTACTGACAAATTGAAGCTAAACAAAAGTATAAGCAAAAGCAGAAAAGAACCACTACACATCAGGTGCTTGTCCATCAGCCATGCCCTGTTCTCAAGGCTTTGTACTAAACTCTGAAAAATGTGAAAAGGCTCTGAGATCACTGTTTAGCATAAGGAGTGAGGAGAAGGGGGAAGTAACTTACTAAATGTATCCCAGGGCACATGATGCTCTTTTGTTAATGATGTAATAGTAAACCATGACCAATTGTCTGTATCCACAATTAAACACACTCATACACCCTACCAAAGCATACACACTTCTCCTCATCTGCCTTTTCAGATAATTATTATCATGCTTTTAGAACAAACTTGTTTATCTAAGCTTTTTATTTTCAAATTCTTTTTGGAAGAAAGTGGGGTTATACATAAACTATAGTGTATTGTCTGGAAAACATGAGGTCTTTAATAAATGTTTTATTGGTTGAGTTAATAATCACAGTTAATGGGGCACATTTGCCTGACTTGAGCAGGGCACACCATAATTTAACAAGGCTCAGTAGGAGCCTTTCTGGAGACAACGCCATGACTCAAAGGAATGACTAATATTAAGAATTCCAGACATTATGGTAGATGCCAAGGGGAGAATTGTCATAGCTTGTGTTCTATTTGAGAACTTCCCAATTTCACTATTTATCTTGCCAACAAGAAGGCAAGATAAATGGGTTTCATCTACATTAAATCCACTTATACTAAAGTAACAACCTCCTAAATGTTTCATCAAATTCACTAGCCTCATACAAATTACATTTAGTTTCTAAATATAATTGGTTTCCTGGTAAAACTATTTGACTCATAGAAAATGAAAGGTAAGAACTCATATGTGATTAAAAACTTTCAAAAGAGTCTTGAAACATGCCTGACAAAGTTATACATTTATATGGTGACATCTCTGAAGTATCTAAAATAATAAAAGCATAAAATGCTAATTAGATCAGATGTCCTTCTGGAGGAAGCCAGGGCTGCGAGGGAAGCCCGGGTCCCGGGTGCTGGAGGGAAGTCAGTGCCGGCAGCTTGGGGAAGGAAGACTTACTCTTGCACAAATTTCGTGCATCAGGCCTCTAGTTCTAATATACATGTCCAGCACTACACACTGAACAACTCCAGGGGAGTTCCCGTTCACCTTGTACTTCATGTGAATGGTGGCTCCGGGAGATGTACAATGCAATAGGCCAATATATGTGTCATTCTCTTAAAATGCAGTGTGTGTGTGTGTGTGTGTGTGTGTGTGTGTGTGTGTGTGTGTGTATTTCAAGCTGGATTTAGACTTTTAGAAAATTTTTCTCTATTCAACAG
Organism: Pipistrellus hanaki; assembly: GCF_964339955.1. NCBI lineage: Eukaryota > Metazoa > Chordata > Mammalia > Chiroptera > Vespertilionidae > Pipistrellus > Pipistrellus hanaki. The sequence continues at coordinate 62,585,710 of NC_140510.1, read as the reverse complement.
ATATTCAATTGGTTTAGAATTTTCCAATGTATTTGCAGTATGGAATCTACCCCCAAGCCATTCATATCCCCTTACTGGTCATTCTACTTTTAATTAGTTGTAAGTTATGACTAAATTTTCCAGATATAGGTGACTTGTTCATAATTTTATTTAAGTAATAATAAGACTTGGAGAAGTGTGAGAGAGAAATACAGACTTCAATACTGATTTATCTTAAAACCATGGCAATCATGAACAAACTTCTTTATAAATCAGAAGAGCAGGTATCCTGCCAATATCAGGAACAAAATACTGTAAAATTCACTTCCACTTCCAAGTCTTACTACAATTTTGAAATTGGACATTTAATTTAAAGAGAGTGAGAATTTATTAGTTGGTAATGATCCACATGGTAGGTTCAGAAATACACAGAATTTATCCTCAGTAGATTCAACAGCAAAACGAGGTAAATTCTACTGTCAAGAGTTACTTACAAAAGGTCACAAGCTTACAAGAAAATAGGAAATCTGACAGATGGTGTAATATTTTTTCTTAACTCAAGTTAAGGTGAATTAATTGTATAAAACTACCCAATTACAAAAAAAGAAAACCAAGCTGGACTCTAACTGGAATAACACTTAGCTAATCTATTCAAACTGGATTTCAACCAATTTTCCAGGGTAGAAAAGACTTATGACTGGTCACTAGTTCCCAGTACAAGTCTCAGTTTTCAAAATATTTCTTTAAAAGAAAAAAATAAAAGGGCAGAACACCAGTATTGAACTTTAAAGAAGAAAAAAAAGCCTTTGCGGCATATATTCCTGAAATCCAGCTTTGTGCTGTCTCACTTTTTCCCCTTACTTTAACATTTCTGTAAATAGGGGCATTGTCTAACTAAGATGGTCCTTTCTTTGTTAGGGGTCCACCCTCATTTACCTCCTGGAGAAATGAATACTGAGCATCTATAACAATGCAGCCTTTCACCTACTAATGCTCACTACTTAAGAAATCCATTTATTCTTCCCTTATTTCTTCCTATATAGATTTTCCTGTTAACCTCTACATTCACACTCTCTGCTGATTTATAGCTATGGGAAATCAATGTCTTTCTTAATGCTTCGGATACTTAAAAGAAAAAAACCCATTTTCAACAAGATAATATTCATGGAAATAATCTTCCTGTGAAAGATTACTCAGTTGTCTTTGGAACCTGTTACCACGACTTTGTTCTGTGGTGCATTTTGTCTTTTCTGACTAGACAGTGTTTATAAATGAAATATTTCCACTAGTAAACCAGATAAGGAAGAAATCTGGCCACGTGCTAAGACAGTGACAACCAGAAGAAGAACATGCATTTGTGTCAGATTCAACCTCTTCCCACTGCTCTAAAAATAATTGGGGGATTAACAAGTTGGTGTTTAACACCAAGTCAAGCAGGAGCCTTCTTCCTGTTCTTAAGATCTCGGGTCATTTGGTGGGGGACACACGGAGCCTGGAAGCATCCACCTGATACAACCATATTGTATAGATAATACCACTGATGTCCAAAGAGGTTCAGGGACATACCCAGACATACCCAACATCTCACAGGTGGTTCATGCCTTTAACAGAACAATGGTCCTTCTCCTAAGTCTAGGGCCAGTGTTCTTGGTTTTCAAATTACCCAGTAATATATTGACATGAGAAGAATCTCATAATGGGTGTGATGCTCCTTTTGTTACAAACTCAGGATAAAATTCCATTTCAGAGGATGGTCTGACCTAATCACCAATAAACAGCTTACCAAGGAAAAGAGAGCTTTTCCCTCTGCCCTGGAAACATTATCTCCTGCAAATCCACTTCCTCCCTGACCCTCCCCCCACCCCTGAATGGGAGTTCCCATCACACAGAGTAGGCAGTGGCTACTCTATCCCTCTACACATCATTTTACTCCAAAAGTCTTCCTCAGCAGAGCCATCTCAGAGAGGAGGCAGTCCATGCTGTGGCTCTTCCGTGGGAGGACAGGGAAACCCTGAGAGATGCTTGGGAAGAGCTCACCTATAAGCCATCTGCAGATCCTTCCCATTCTCATGAGCCAAATCATCCCACTGCACATGTTCATTCCTGCCCTGGGCCATAAAAACTGGAATGCTGTTGGGTCCCAGCCACATCCTCCTCATACCCATAAATAAAACTCATTCCTCTCCCCTGACCCCCAGAGACAATTTCTAAATAGGTTCAGGGTCTGGTGGGGAAAACATGGAGATGGGGTCACCTGGCCCCCTTTGAAGCTCATGCAAGGAGGGCAGGGGCGACACATCTTATGGAAGCTCAGCATCCATTTGGAATGTTAATAAAAGGAATTAAGCCAGGGCCAGTCTTGATCTTATTTGTCTTGGGCCAAAACTAAGTGGACATTTCATTAAATTGCAGCAGGGAAGAAACCGGGTGTTATTGGCCCATCTGATTAAGCCATGAATAGATTCATGGAAGAGGTGAAAATGGTTACAGTTCCTTGGAGAGGAGCCAGAAGAGACGGTTATGGAGTTGGCGAGAGGAAGCTGGCTGGAGGCAGTGGGCCTGGTGGCCCGGAACCAAGAGCTACATGTGGTGTCTAATCCATCCTGTGCCTCCTACCAGCTCTGTGCTCTTGAGAAATTTGCTCTGCAGTGTTTCTCTGTGAGGTGGGGGTAATCATTTTTTAATAAGGTTGTTTTGAAGACTATGTATGGGAAAGCACTCAGAGAACGGTGAAAAACAATAAAAAAAATAAAATTATTATGTGGTGGTGGTGGGGGGGGGAACCCACCTTAGAAACATTAAAAGAGCTAGGTAACTTAACACAGTAGTATTTCAGGCTGGTGAGTCCAAGATGAACCCTATGGGGACCCTGACTCACATAGGAAGTGGAAAGTCTGAGGGCAGGACTATCTCAGAGAGGAAGAACACCGAGAGATCAAAGTTCATCTCGGGGCCACCGTTGGCCTTTAAATCAGTCCCTTACAAACTAAAAAAACAATCCCCTGCCTCTAGGCAGGCCAGCCTGTGCCAAGCTGCATAATGTGATGAACCAAAAGAAGTTTGTATCTAAGCCCCCATTTGATCTTCATAGACAGCAATAGGATTTACTGCACAACCATCCAACAGCACACAGCGATGCTAGGGCAGCCTCTGGTTCTGTGCAAACTTGGGACCTGAGTTTTTCTGCTCCAGATTCTGCCCTGGAAAGCTATATCTGTACCTATGCTTACCACTGCCACCTTGCTTTAAGGATTGTGTTACATACACACAAACACTTAGGGAAACACACGCAATGACTGAGATCATCATGGAGCAGCTTAGTCTAGGTCTCTTCCACTGGGAAGAGGAAAATGGGGCAACCAAAGACTCCTTCATCATAAGGCAGCTTGAGGACATTGTATTTGTAGCCTGGAGGAACCGTGGGTAACAGGAGCCATGTGCTCACTAGCTCCTGAGAAATGCCACAGCTCTCCTCTTGTTATTCTTATGGCTCTGGGAGTTCACCATTTGTATTCATGTTTTCTATAATTACCCAGAGGTGATGGTGATCTTTTTGCATATTTAATTAATCTCATAACTGAAACTTGAAACCATGCACAGATCATCTATGGTTTCACTTCTGTCCACTGACCTAAACCCCCAATCCCCACCCCAGTTCCCGCTGCAAGTCTCTCATGCCTTCATTTCATTTCTCACACATTCCTGTAATTTATTCACCTCAAGATGCACTTCAGTCTCATCAAATCATCTCAACAGACCTTTGGTGCCTATTTATTATAATTGATTCTTTCTGGGTTTTAATCTGCATCTTTGACTTTGCCACCCTGATTTCTTTGACTGTCCTCTCTGTGCATGACATATGTTTATGCTTTAACAGAGTTAAAAATTCCAATATTCTGGAAGACTTCAGAGGCCAAGGTTGGGGGAGGGGGAGGCTATTTTCAACAGAATCCTATTTGATTGGCTAGGCAACTGAGCAAAACCAAGAATGAGCACTCTGGTTTCAGAAAACATACAGGGTTATCTTTTCATGCCCAGCTACCCAGCTCTTAGGCTGGCTGGGAACTGCTAGAATGGGGAGTAAAAAACGTTGATCTGCCAAAGTTAGGGTTTCCTGTGAGGGGTTTCATTTGATATTGCCTCTGTATGATTTATGGATCTGCTGTTTGTTTCCTCTGTCTTTGGATTTGCTTTCTGTTGGGAGTAGGAGTTATGAGGATGGAGAGCAGACAAATGAATTAATAAATTGGTATGTTTGGGAAAGCAAGTGTTTCAGCAACAGTGCGTGCTGCGGTGCCACTGGGAACAAGATTTAAGTTTTCAAATTCTGAGTAGATTAAGTGTAAAAGGAATTTCTTACAAGATCCTAAAAATTAATACCATTCATGGAAGATCCATATGATAGGAACAAAAGGGGACAAGGTGCTGTGATTCTAATTTCATGAGCACATATGGCAGATAATCCTGTAAGGCCTTCTCAGTTCCCTTCAGGGGGCCCTAAACCTGGGTGTGACATGCCTGAATTATTGAATTTTTACTAGGATCATGCCACTTATCTGATACAACCATTCCATTTTTAATTTTTCATTGATATAATTAGAGCCATAAGATGGAAATTATTCCAAGTGGTATTATGCAAATGAGTTAATATTTTTTAAGTACCCAGAAACTCTACCATATGACAGAGAAGTACTGAATATTATGAATGCCACATGCATTTATTATATTCTTCAAAGGAAAAAAATTATTACTCAAGTTTTAATCACAAGCATAGAATCATTAAACTTGCAATGTGGATGTGTAATTTCTGCCAAAAAAAAAAAAAAAAAATCCAGAAAAACATTTCAAGTCTTTCATTTGTTTTAATGAGCTTCAGAACCAGATATTGGCACCCAATTTTTAATATGCATTCATTTTCATATCATAGTTTAAACACTCCTTCATGAAAAGCACAATGTACAATGTCTTTTTAATATGCCAAGAGCTTGTTATAATGGATAGGGTGCCTTAATGGGTTATCTTGGGGCAATTAGAAGACCTAGTTTCTGACCATACATAGGTAATGTTATGGGTAATGTCAATACCACCTTTATGGTTTTATGCAATCTCAATCACTTATGGGTATTGAAATAGTAAATGTGAACTGGGGCCAATCTTTCAATAGATCCATATATTTTCTGCACTTTAGGGCTTAGGCATAAAATTTCCCAATCATGATTCTGGGATTTTCAGTTGGCCCCCAACAAAAGTAATGGCTATTCAGTTGATCTATTTGTTTCTGAATCCACCACTGTGGTTAAGTTGCTGGAAGAGGAGGCCAGAGCTAAGAAGTGTGGATCTGGATACACCAAAGGTAAAACTTCATGGAGATTTTAAAAAGAAGGGAGGAGGAAATTCCTCTGAGGCCAAGAATCATGCAATTGGAAAAGGGAAGAGTCCCAGGCACAGGGCTATCTCTTTCTGCAGTGTGGTCATTGCACAGAGATGCCACGGAGAGATGCCATGGTGAGAGTGCCACTCACCAAGGAGTATGTTCAGGAGCATGACTGCATCCACCTACAAGAAGCATTTTCTGGGTCACAGGAAGCTTCTTACTCTATATTTAGAAGGAAGAGCCATGTGTTAGAACCCTGAACTAATGACTGGTGGGCCCAGGGCTTGAGTGATAAAATTAAAGGGAAAGGAGTAAATGGAGATACTAAGAGCAGTAGTTCTTGGTTGGACAGAACAAGTGGCAATGATACAATATACAGGTATATCCTGTATCTTAATATAGACTAAAGTTCAGCTTTAAATGTTTTTAAATTATATTACCACTGTAATTTCAGTAGTTGGACTTTGCTTAGATGTTCTTATTTAGCATTTGGAAACATCCCCATATATGTTTTATATTTAATGTTTTTATTATCTTATATTTATTTAGCATTTTACAATTTCCCTTAAGGGCAAAGACCATATTATATGTCTTTGTACCTCCAGCACTGTGCATGCAAAGAAGTACTCATAAACATTTATTGATAATGACACACTCAAAAATAGACAAGAATAGATAGACGTGAGAGAGCCATTAATATGTCCACGCATGGAAGAATATATACATACTTAAGACACACACTAAACCATACTCTGATCCTCCCTTCAAAGATTAATATAAAGAAAAGAGCCAAAACCTGTTTGGCTCAATGGATAGAGCATCGGCCTGCAGACTGAAGGGTCCAGGGTTCGATTCGGGTCAAGGGCATGTACCTTGGTTGCAGGCACATCCCCAGTAGGGGGCATGCAAGAGGCAGCTGATCAATGACTCTCTTCCACTGATGTTTCTAACTCTATCTCTCTCCCTTCCTCTCTGTAAAGAATCAATAAAATATTTTTAAAAAGAATATTTATTGAGTGTTTACTATGTTCCATTCAAGAGTCTAAGATTTAACATCCAGTAGTTCAATGTATACTCTTGACAGAACTTTGAATTAGATACTGTCATTGCAGATGAGGAAACTGATGTTCAAAAAATTTTAATACATTTTCCCAAGATAAGGGAGTGACCAACACTCAAAACCAGAATGATACTATGTACCAGCTGGAGGGTAGAAAAAGGTGGCATGCATTTCCCCCTTTTGACCTGGGTTTGTCAAGCAAAGTTGCCTGTCTATTCCCAATCTCTTCTCCATGACCCAGAGGAGGCAAATCAGATTCTGTCTGCCTGGAAGTTGATCCTAGACTAGGGGTGTCGAACTCAATCAGAGAAGGGGCCAAAATCTAAAATCCAGCCTAGATCGCGGGCCGAATGGTTTACTGAACAGTCATAAACTGACAATGTCATAAACTGACAGCGGAGTGCAGTGATGACAGCGCGGTGCGGGCCACATTGCAAGGCCTAGCGGGCTGGATTTGGCCCGCGGGCCTTGTGTTTGACATATGTGTCCTAGACAAAGGGAACAGACACTGGATAATCCCAGGATGACATTCTTCCTTTCTAACCTCCAGCGTTAACCTGATTCCTTCAACATTTTCCTCAATTCTGTAAAGAACCCCGCAGTCTTCCACTAAGTTCTTTTTCTGCTTAACTAGGCAAAATTGGTTCCAGAAAAAGTACCTTCGCTGAATCATCCTGAAACATCTTAGAGTGGCAAGAATAAGACCCAGAGCAAACCGGCAACTTGATCAAGCTTCTTCTCAGAGTCATTCCTCCACCCCATGCTCCTTGCCAAATGGCAGCTTTTGTCACCAAGTTGCCGAAACTTAACGAGGGTTGTGTAAAGGATCCCTTTACAACACCTCAGATTTTTTTCCAGGCTTTTCTTCAGCTGCATCTGGCTTTGCCAAGTACCATGATCAATTGGCTATCAAATGCAACTTCCACAGCATTTGGTGGTTAATTGTTTATGGCTTTGCCTTGTTCTTTGTTTTATATGCCAACTCTCCCATTCGTGTATTTCTTCCTTTTTTCTTTTTCTTTCTTTTTTTTTTTTTTTTGCTTTGGATTTAGACTTTTATTTTTTTTTTAATACTTCTTGTTCATATTATTACAAAAGTTCCTCATTTTTTCCCCTCCACCAGGTTCTCACCCCACCCTCTGCCCTTTCTCCTCTCCCCAGTGTCCTCATCCATTGGTGCACAGTTTATGTTCAGTCTCTTCCTGCACCCTCTACTCCTCTTTTCCTTGAGAATCATCAGTCCACTCTAAAAACCAAGGGAATTAAAAAACCTGATGAACAGTTAATATTGTTCATCAGGTTTTTTAATTCCCATGGTTTTTAGATTCACTTGTTGATAGTTACATGTTTGTTGTTCATAATTTTTATCTTTATTTTCTTCCTCTTCCTAAAGAACCCCCTTCAGCAATTCATATAATTCTGGTTTGGCGGTGATGAACTCCTTTAGCTTTTTTTTGTGAAGCTCTTTATCTGAGTGATAGCTTTGCTGGGTAGTGTATTTTTGGCTGTAGGTTCTTATTATTCATCACCTTGAATATTTCTTGCCATTCCCGTCTGGCCTGCATGGTTTCTGTTGAGAAATCAGCTGACAATCGTATTGGTAACTACCTGCTTTGCTCTTGCTGCTTTTAATATTCTCTCTTTGTCTTTTGCTCTTGGAATTTTAATTATGATTTATCTTGGTGTGGTCCTCTTTGGATTCTTTTTGTTTGGAGTTCTGTGCGCTTCCTGAACTTGTAAGTCTAATTCTTTCACCAGGTGGGGGAAGTTTCCTTTCACTATTTCTTTCAATATGTTTTCGGTATCTTGCTCTCTCTCATCTTCTGGGAACCCCATAATTCTGATGTTGGCTCGCTTGAAGTTATCCCAGAGGTTTCTTACACTATCTTCAACTTTGTGGATTCTCTTGTCTTCTTGCTTCTGCCGAGGAGTGTCCTTTGGCTACAGAGTCCTAAAAACAGAATGGAATGTTCCTTATTTTTTATATTCCTCATGCTGCTCAGCATAGGTTAGAACTCAGGTTGATCTGGAACCACTAATATAGGGTAATTGCCTCCTGTTATCCAATATTTTAATTTCAGTAGCCACTGTGCTACGAAGAAGGGGCACCTTGTTAGTAATTAGTGTGGAGCAAAAGCATTCTCCAATCCTTCAGTATCCCTTTTATAAGTACACCCATTTCATAAGGACTTCTACCTGGCTTTTATAAATACCAGCTACCAAATAATTCAATTAGCACCATTCAACATTCCAAAGCCATCCTAAAATGCTGCTCTTTAGACCTGTGTTAAATATGTTCAACCCTCTATCTGATATTTGTCCCACTCTTATCTCATTTAATAATTTAGAAAATGAAAGGGTAATTGCAATCAGGGAGAAAATCCATTTATATTTGCAATTTGCAATTGCATCACTGAATACAACCCAAGTAGCATTCTAACATTCTGCTTTATCTGCTAGGATCCTTTCAAACTCTATCAGATACTCAAAAATGAGCATGCAGCCACCCAAAGGTTTAAATAACAAAGTTGGAAAAGGACAGCCAAAAACAATAAATTGGGCTCTGTGGTCTGTGCCAGACTCAGCCATGTATAACTACTGAGCTGGAATAAATAAGAGCTCTGTTGAAAATGGTAATAAGAATATCTAAAAAAAAATTTTTTTTAAATAAAGTCAAGAAAAATCACAAAAGTTAGTTCTACAATTTCTAAAATACAATATTTCTAAAACACCAACACGTCAATTTAAAAAATGGTATCATGACCCATGTGGAACAAATTAAATGCCAATGTAAATAAGGAAAATATCATTTTGATTCAGGCTCAGAGCTTCTGACTCTGAGAATATCTTGGTAGAAAAAAGCTTTCCAAAATTTCCCTAGAAGCACCATAAAAGCCAAAGGATTGGGAACACAAGCCCAGTAAGCTGGAAGACATTGCAAGAAATAGCTCACCTCAAGCATTAAATATTTTTTAAGTTTTTTGTTTGTCCTAAAATATGAAATTTTTGCATTACTGTTTAATATATGAATATTTATTATAATTTACTTATCTTTGAGGCACTCTTAAAAAATTTTTAAACTTCTGAGTAAAGTTAATACTTAGAGAAAACATGTCAGATTGACCCTAATGTCCCTTGAACTCTGGCATGCCCCCATTTGCCCATTAGGGCATAAATAGTCCAAATACACACAGTTTTAGAAGAATGTACAATATATATTACCAACCTACTGCCAAGCAACTACTAATTACATTAATATGACACTAGGAAGCAGCCTAAGATATATATATTAGTTAAGGAATTATGATAGAAAGACCCAAAATAATAATGGCTTAAATAAAATACATGTTTCTTTCTCATGTAAAAGTCTTGGCTGATGTGTGGCCTGTGTTGGAAGCCAGCCTCCATCTGACCTATTCTGCCATCCTCAACATGGTCCAAGGTTAATTCTTTAGCTCCTGCCATTGTGTTCACATCCACCAGCAGGAAATTGTCCTTCCTACAAGCTGCATACCCTATTTTCATTCACATTGCAAATGCCCCGAATTTAGTCACGTGGCCACACCTAGCTACAAGAGAGAACGAGAAATGCATAAAGGGGAAATAGTTATAAAATAAAATTGCAATTTCTGCCTCACTTAAGTTATCAGCATTATAGAATCATTTATTTAAAATTCAGCAAAATAGTAACAAATCCTGTTCTAGATATTGTGGCTAAATTGGCACATGTATTGATTAATATTCTGTAGAGTTATCAGGCAATTAGAAATGTAATTTAATATAAAGAAGCTCAAATAAAGTTTAAAGTAAGAGTGGTGATTGAAATCAACGAAGCAAAACATTACACCCAAACATTCTAAACCAGCTGGTATTACCAATGGATCTTTAAAAACTTTAAACATGGGCACTAGAGGAAACTGCCTTCATGAAAAGAAATATATTAACAACTTACAGGCATAACTCCAAGATGTTGCAGCTTCGATTTCAAACCACTGCCACAAAGCAAGTAAGGTAAAATGAACATTGCCGTAATGAAAGTCGCAAGTCGTAATCTTTTTTTTTTTTTTTAATATATTTTATTGATTTTATACAGAGAGGAAGGGAGAGAGATAGAGAGTTAGAAACATCGATGAGAGAGAGTCATCGATCAGCTGCCTCTTGCACACCCCCTACTGGGGATATGCCCGCAACCACTGTACATGCCCTTGACCGGAATCGAACCCCGGACCCTTCAGTCCCCAAGCCGACGCTCTATCCATTGAGCCAAACTGGTCCCGGCCGTAATCTTTCTTGCTGGTGATTGGTTTCACCTTACATTTGTAAAAATATGCAATATCTTTGAAATGCAATAAAGCAAAGTGAGATAAAATGAAGAATGCTTGTATTTATTTCCTCGAGAGTCAAATGCAGCAGTGGAACTTTATTGGAAAACTTGCGAAGGTAAAAATTCATGTTAAAAAATAAAAATTGGGTTAGTAAATTGGTGCAGATTAGGTTTCAAAAAAAGCTTACTCCCAGATGGAGCTCATCTCACAGAACTTTGACTAAGGAGTGCCTAAGGCCTCACACCTGTAGAAGAAAGGAAAGGAAGAATTGGGCAAAAGGAAAAGTTGAATAGCAATGCTGTCACAATGAAGGCCTAAACCAATGCCTCAGGGTACTTTAGATGTGGATTGGTTTGCCAAAATTGTCCCAAACTAGAGTAAGAGTGACAGCCCTCCTGTCATTAAATGTGGACTGTTCTGGAGGAATACATGATTTGGTAAAGTTTTCTTCATCTGAAGCAAAAGATAATAAAGGATACTAAGATTCAGTGCCTGTCTTCTAGCAGCATTTACAGCCACTGGGAGGACAAGGTAAGTCTTTCAAATGTTGCCTTTCCTTTCCCTGAGAGGTAGACTTTGAATCACAGATTAGCGTAAAGGATATTTAGGGAGGATTCTTGAACACCCATTAGGAGGACAGGAAGAAAGCAAGAGCTGTGATACATCGCAGGGAAGAACTCAGCCAACCCTATAGAAGGCTACATTTTAAATGGACCTTCCAGTGGGTTTTCTGTTTGGGAGGAAGGGTGGGGTCTTTATCTCCTATACTGATCAGTGGCTGGATGTGGGCCATCCAAAGGGGACATAACCTTGGGTGAGGCATTTTTCTTCTGCCAAGGCAATTTCCAATGTAGAATGACAGCTAAAGAGGGTTGTCTGGCGGCACTCCCAGCAGCTGGGGAAGAAAATCCTTCAATCTAGAAAGAGGCTCTGGGTGCATATCACAGTGTCCACCATACAAATATACTTAATATTTTCATTTCATGGCCAAGGGAAAACTTAAAAATAAATCATTTTTATATGAAGAACAGATTCAATAATTTTAACCATATGAAACTAAAGGTACTTGTTTCCTTCCCCTTTTTTTCAAAGCATATTTGGTAAAACTCACATAAATTAAATGTGGGAATGATATATGAGTCTCTACTATATAAATATTTCTCTCACTCCTCCACTCTATTCCTGCCTTGTTTTCCTGCAAAAAACAAAACAAAACAAAACAAAACAAAACAACCACAGTCATCAATCCTTAGTTCCCACACCTATTCTCCTTTAGGACCTGTTCCCAATTACTTCTTTAAAATGCATCCCTTTTCAAGTTGAAGAACCAAAGAACTCTCCAATTGTCTCCTCAATTCTTGTTTTTGCACAACTCACACACTCACTGTATAACTCCCCATCCATCTTTTACAGCTCCCTTTCCCCTGTCAAAATCTCTACATCTTGCATATTTCATGTTTACCCATTTTAAAAATGTCTTTTTTTCTTATCAAATTGATTGGGGTAACATTAATTAATTAATAACATTATATAACTTTTAGCTGTACATCTTTATAATACGATATCTATATACTCTATTGTGTGTTCACCATCCCAAGCCTAGTCTCCTTCCATCATGATGTATCTGGTCCCCTTTACATTCTTTGTACTCCCCCACTCCCATGCCCTCTGTGGTTACCATTCTGTTGTCTATGAATTCGATTGTTTGTTCATTTGTTTGTTTTTGTTTTATATTTCACTTACAAGTGAAATCATATGGTTCTTGTCCTTTTCCATCTGACTTATTTCACTTAGCATTATACTCTCAAGATCTATCCATGTTGTCACAAATGGTAATATTTTAGCTTCTTATGGCTGAGTAGTATTCCATTAGTACCACATCTTCTTTATCCAGTCATTACTGAAGAATATTTAGGTTGTTTCCATGTCTTGGCTATTGTGAATAATGTTGCAATAAACATGCTTTCCTAATTATAGCCATGATTCTATCCTTTTCCATTACAAATTTCTTAAACTAGCCGGGACCGGTTTGGCTCAATGGATAGAGAGTCGGCTTGGGGACTGAAGGGTCCCGGGTTCTATTCCGGTCAAGGGCATGTACCTTGGTTGCGGGCATATCCCCAGTGGGGGGTGTGCAAGAGGCAGCTGATCGATGACTCTCTCTCATCGATGTTTCTAACTCTGTATCTCTCTCCCTTTCTCTCTGTACAAAATCAATAAAATATATATTTTTTAAAAATTTTCTTAAACTAGCAACACACAATTATGGACTCATTTCTACAACTCCCCAATGGCCTGAAATCCAGTATTACTTCTGTTCACTCCCTTCCACCTACATGTGCCATCCCTATCAAAAAAAAAAAGGGGAGGGGGAGAAGGGGAGGTTAGTGGAGGGCTAATTCCTTCTCTTCGAAAATTAAAGATTTTTTTCACAATCCTCAGGGTTGACTCCTAAGCACATTGAGGCAGTGAACACACCCCCCTCCCCTTTTTTTTTTTTTTTCTGACACTGTACTTGACTGATACCTTTATTTCCTATCTCCCACCACTCATTTCTACTTTTCCTTCCTTCCCCCAGGCCCAAACTGGAAAATTCTCCCAAGCTATCTTTCATCCTCTATCCAAAGCAGTAGAACATTATCACTATACTTTCTCATTACTTTAATCATTGCTCATGTGCTGGTGATTCACATCTGAGTCTCCATGCTGTCTTTCTGAGGAATTCTAGCCTGGATCTCTAGCTGCCTCAGAGACATTTCAATTTGTACAACCAAACTGCACCCCAAAATCAATATGGCCAAAACCAAATCCAACATTTATGAAAAAGAAGTCTTCCACCTCAACCTCTCTAGCAGTTTCATTTTACTTGCTCTTTGCAAAAAGAAAATAAATTGAATACATTTAAGAACCTAATGTATAAAAGATAAAGAAAAAAGAAAGGCTACCTCCTAATCTTAAAGTCACTTCTTCCACACTATATGTCATCTTTACACTTTTAGTGCCTTCATATTTCTTTTGATCCTGTATGCTGTTTTTGAATTTAAATAAATGTCAATATTCCCCTCCCCTTTTCAAAAATGTTACCCTAACTTTCTAAATAGTGCAATCAAACTTCACTAGTCTAGCCCTTATGAGCCTCCTGAAATTAGTCCTACCCTTCTTGGCCAAACTCATCACACTCAATCTTTCTGCCTTGTGCCTACTCTCAACTCTCAACTCTCAACTCAAAAACTTTCCTCATATTCTTTCCCTAGAGGAAATGACCTTCCCCACTTTTCTCAAGATCCAAAGTAGGTTTAAACTACAAGGCACACTTAAGTAAGATACTCCTCTTATCTATATGTCTATAGTAAATATCAACTGTTCATTATGGTAGCTTGTCACTTGCTACTTTATGGGACATATAGTTATTCCACATGAATATATTTTATCTTTTCATTTGTGTTGTAAGGTCCTTCTAATGCTTCAGCCACATGTTATGGACATGAGAAAAATTCAATACTTGCTTTTAAATTAAGATTAGTTTTCACCCATGTACCTATATACTAGTACTATAAGAATAAAGTTACAGAAACATAGAATTTCCTGTCAAAATTTCAAAAAAAAGATCAAAATATAAACAAATTCATACTTATGTATTATTAAATGGTGAGAACAAAAGTGGTAACATATTATAAATTAAGTTATTCACAAAATTTAAAATATTTTCTTTATATTGTGTGATTTCTCACATTTTCTAATGAAATAAGGCAAAGTTGTAATTAAATAGCTGAAACGCTGGATTGTATTATAGAAAGATTGTTCTCTTACTTTTTCTCACTTAGAACTCACCCACCATTGATGGATTATTCTTAATGTCAAGTAAACTTTATATATATATATTCCTCTGAACAAATCCTATTTGGTTTCTTTATATACTTTTTATTAAAAAAGACCACACAAATGGGTAGGAAAGAAAACATTTTGTCAGCCTTACGCTTGAACACTCTTGCTAAAATATTTTTGCCAAGGAGAAATAGACTAAACATACATCAAGCCAAATGGAGATGCTTATTTTAGTGACTAGAGGTACTTCTTATGATTTAAGACATTATACCATAATTTGAGGATAAAGAGTGTAAAACTGCCTTATGTTTCTGACAATCACTGTTCAAAAATCTATATATCCAAGAGATGAACAAACTTAACAATAAATAGTCTTAAGTTTTATTTCAACATTTTAAACTAATGTTACAAAATATTTTTAGGGTGAACTCACTTTTATTCGCTTTTTTTTTTTTTTTTTTTTTTTTTTTTACTAGTGAAATAAAAAATTAATTGCGATTTTCTATTTGGTCATCTTTGTTTTAGCATTGCCCATCCCAAAGTTCAAGCACAAAATGCATTTCTTTGATGCATACAGCATTACCATTACTCCTTCATCTGGTCAGAATTTTTCAAAAGGACTAGTGTCTACTAAACACTACTGTTTCTTTGAGGCAGGAGTGGTTTTTTGGGTGTGGCATGGGAGTGGGTTGGGACAGTGGTAACCTTTATTTATTCATTTGGTACATTTCTGAGCACTTTCCATGTTCAGAGAACTATGCTAGATGCTGAAGATACAGCAGTGAAAGAGACACAGACCTTATCCTCAACAGATTTGCATTAAAATGAGTTGGAGTACATTAAACAGCTAATTGCACAATAATTGAATCATACCTGTAGTAGGAGTAAATAAGTTATGTTCTGTTAAACAAAAAATACTCTGCAGCAGTAAAAGACATAAAGGGTGGCCCTGATGGGGGTGACTTGGTTAGCTGGATGTTGTCCCATGCACCATAAGGTTGTTGGTTCAATTCCTGTTCAGGGCACACATGCAGGTTTCAGACTAGGTCCTTGGCAGGGGGCATGCAGGAAGCAGCTGATGGACTCTTCTCTATCTCCCATCAGTCTTTCTCTCCCTCTTCCTTCCTCTATCTCTGAAAATCAATAAAAATGTTATTTTTTTAATAAAAAGGAAATATTGTATGAGTCCATCTATATAAAGTTCACAAACAAGTAAAACTTACATATGAGATAAGTCAGAACGATGGCAACGGTTGTGGTGGGCAATGCACGAGAAAAGGCACACGGACCCCTCCTAGGGTGATGGAGCTGTTGCTTCATTGGGGCAGTAGTTATAGGAATGTGTTCACTTTGTGACATTTTATTGCATTATATGCTTATGATTTATGTACTTTTCTGCATGTAGGGTATATGTTAAAACCCTGAACTACTATTTCTTTTTAGCTTCTTTTCCTTGAACAGACAACAAATAGACAAACAGCCAAAAAAAAAAAAAGATCCCCTCTGAGATCTTGGCCCATCAAGTCTCAGTGTGAGGGAGGATGAGACTGCTGCAGCAGCTAGAGACAGTGGCAAAAATCACATAGTTCATTGGTTTGCTTGGTTGCTTAGGACCACATGAGATAAAATACACTAAATTCTTAGCACACAGCCAGGGACATTGATATTTGTGAGATTAAGTTGACTTTTTAATTTATCACCCAAACAGGACATTTTTTGAGAGTCCAAGAGACTATTCTTCATGAACATGCTGGAGCACAAAAATACATTAAAATTTTCCCAGGCAAGCCATACAGTATGGTCAATGTAGAGCTAAATAAATGATGACATGTATAATTATTATGCCTGAGCTAGCCTTGCCATTAGCATGGATATTAATAGGCAATATTTTTGAAAAATTATAAAAGTGGGGCAGTAATATATTTGAGTGAAGCAATTATAAGTCAGTTACAAAATATTATCTCTGTGAACAATGCCACAACTGCTCTTGCACTCGAAAGAAGAATGTTCTTAGTAACAGAACCCCAGGAGACTATAATAGCTATTGGGAGATGGCTCTGGATGCTCACATTTTTCCTATTTTTGTAGACCAAATTTGAGAATTAAATTCACAAGACCAGAAATAATAGCTCCCTCATTTCTTTCATAGAACATAATCTGTATCGTTTACCATATTTCTTCATATTAAGTAGTTCCATACATAATATATATTTTATTTATAAATGGGAAGCCCAGTAGTTCCAGTAGCATGGCCTTACGCAAGCATATTGTTGTACATTCCATTGCACATTACAGAGAAATGCCCAGAATCCCATTAGTTGTGAGTTAGCACATTTAACACAAGTTCTCATGTTTACGCCTAATTGCAACTGCATCTTTTCTTGCTGGCACCAAGATCGCTGGGTGGGCCTGAGACTGGGTGGCCGAGTGTGGTAAAGTAGCAAGTGACTGGAAAAGAAGACAAAGGCAAGTTTGGGTCCCACATGTTGTGCTCATTTCCTGTGTAACATTGGAGAGACTTAGGCTTCGTCCCCCTGGTGTCTATAAACATGGTTTTTCCTTGGTATTCTAAGATGACATCACAAACAAACAAGAAGAAATTTCTGGATTCTTTTCCCAAAAGAAGGAAGAGGTTTCTGTGCTCCATGCCACTCTCTCCTTGGTTTACTGCTTTTGTGTAAAGTTGTCCTCTCTATAAGAATCTTTTTCGCTAAGTGAGAAGTAGAGATCATTGGACAAGGTCGTTGTTGTTGGGTGTTCCTTGTCTGATCTTCCAAGGTGTCTGGTAGCTAAAGACATTCAGAAAGTTCCAATCTCCTAGAGAGTCTACACAAATACAGTATTTTGTTTTCTATATTTTGCCAAGTTCTATTCTCCCACGTTCAATGTCTAAGAAAATTTGGTGTTAAAAATAGCAGATTAACTCACCATCTCTTCCCCACCTTTCTTCCAGCTTGTTTACTTCTCAGATTGTAAACCCTTGAGGGAACTATGTGGAACATTTTTTTTTTTGTTCCAGCTTAGCCCTATAGGTACATATTTATTGACTGAAATATGTACTCACAGAAATAAATGGACAAGAAATCAGCAGCCCCAGACTGATGGCCAGCCCAGATCATGAGTTAGGTCTCTGAGCAGACAGCACATCCTTGTCATGTGTCTCATCTCTGGAGCCTCATTAATACACAGACTTTCCAAAGCTGGACAAAGGGCTGACTTGGAGGAGATGGTAGCCTAAAATGTCCCCGGCTCCTCGTCCTCCCCACTACTTCTGGAAGAGCCCAATAAACAAAGAGCAATTGGAAAAGTCCAGAAGGGGAGGGTGAGCATGTACAGGTTGTGGCATTAGGATAAAGAGCCCTTCTCCCTGTTGCTGGTCCCTATACTTTATCCCAATGCCACAACCTGTACATGCTCACCTTTCCGTTCCTAGAGCCTGCTGAAAATAGCATAATAAAACTTCTGTATTCTACACCCAAATGCACAACTGCAGAACAGGTACTTTATTTCTCTATAACTGAGAAGTAGAATCTTACCTATAATTTGATCACTCATGACACCTTCTCTGATGGGTAGCAGGGAGGGGGGCGGGAGGGACTCTACTTCAGCCCAAATAATTAACTTTATGTGAAGTAATAGGCTGAAGAGTATCTTGACATAAATATCTGTTTTTTCCGGTCCTCTTCTCTAAGACGGTTTCTGACTCCATGAGATAAGGACATGACTGACGCACCTTATGGCAGAAAGGATAGCCTCCTTGAATCTACATGTGTCCTCTGTGTCTTCCTGGGACCTGCATCTGAATGGCTGCCCAAACAGCCCCCACCTGAGCCTGCTGCTGTCCTCTAGGCCCCATTCTTAGGCATCTTCCAGTAGCTGGAGCCTTGTGATGGTAGAATTCAGGGCCTGCATCTCCCAGCTCCCTCTGTATGTTATGCACGCTAGCTGATCTGACTTCACTTCTCCTCTTCAAGACTCTCCCATATCCTTTGGCCTGAAGCCCTTCGCCCTTCCAACCTCACCACAGAAAGCCTCCTGATCCCACTCTTATATAAACAGTTAGGTCTGGACTTATCTCCTGTTTACCAATCAACCAAAAGTTTAAAGTTCCTAATAAGAAAAACTCTCACCTGCCCCCACTGAAACCAGGATGTCTTACTTTACTTTCTCTCTCCCACAACGCATGTTTTGACATTAAGATGAAAGCATGTTATATACACCAATCACCTTCTTCCCAGCCTTTCTGGGGAAGCTTTTCTAAAATCAGCATTCTAGGAATAAGCCTTTTAAATTTCCTTTCAACCACTGAGTTTCTAACAATAACCACTGGGTGATTTTTTTTCAATTCAAGAAGATTACTGATCTGGTGTGTACTAAGGACTCTTATTCTTCTTGATACATTAATGAATTCATGAACTTAACCCTTCCACAGCTTTCTTCCTTATCTTTATTTTAAACTACCTCCTTGAAGTAGTTCAAAATAAGACATGAGTTACCTGCTTATGATAAATACTAAAAAAAAAAAAAAAAAAAAGTTCAAACCTCATGCACACATTCTCTGAGGTCCATTGGAAAGTTATCTGCCTTTTGATTTTAAAGACTTGGCTGAAAAAAATATACAGATAAAGGAAAACAAATTATTTCTTTTTCCAGGGCCTAAAACACCTGTACAATGTGTTATCTGTTTTAAGGTAAGAATTAACTGGAATTTAAAATGTCCCTTTCCAGCAATCACATACCTGTGATATCAGATATGACCACAGCATTTCTTCTTGGATCAATATCATCCAGCGGGCCCTAAAGCTATGCTTGCTGAGACGTAAGCTTAATTGGGCATTGGCAGGACATCTCCAGGTATTAGTCGATCACCAAAATGCCAGTCTCCCCATATCTTTCTCAAGACTTTCAGGCTCATGCACTATCTGTAGAGATTTCTGGTGGAAAGGGTATAGGAAATCAAAATATCAACTTCAATGATGATATTATTATCATTAAAGTGGGGAGATAGAGGTCTGGATTGAAGGCCTAAAGAGCTTCCTCCACCTTTCATCTGCCCATGACCTGGTGATAACAATCCCCAGGTCATGGGCAGATCAGTTATAAGGGAAAAAGGAATTGCTCTGATGAGAGCTCCACTTGAAAGAGAGAAAAGTGGGCAGAATCTCGGACTGTACATCTCCATTAAGCTGATGGCCATTCATGCCTATGTCAGTTTCCTAAGGGTGCCATAACAAAGTACTACAGATTAGGTGGCTTAAAACAACAAAAATTTATTCTCTTACTGTTCTGGAATCTAGATGTCTGAAATCAGGTGTTGGCAGGGCCATGCTTCTTCCTGGGCCTCTCAGGGAGGGTCCTTCCTTATCTTCTTTGGCTTCTGGTAGCCCAGGAGTTCCTTAGTTTAATACTAATAACTTCAATCTCTGTCTCATCTTCACATGGGTTGTTTTCCCTCTGTCTCTCTCAGTCTGTTCCACTTCTTATAAGGACACTAGATGTATTGGATTAGGATCCACATTAACGACCTCATCTTAGCCTGATTATGTCTGCAAAGACACTATTTCCAAATAATGTCACATTCACTGGTATTGGAGGTTAAAACTTCAACATATCTTATGCAAACACAATTCCACCCACAACAATGTCTATGACCTTTAGCACATTTGTCTCACAGAATTTTGCTTTCCAGTGAGTCAGATAAAGTGTGCCCTCCATGGGAGGGTTCAGTAAGGAAAAAAATAAGAGCAAAAACATTCATAAAAGACATTTTCTTATGTTATGGATAAGAGTCAAAGGAAGCAAGAATAGAAAAGAAACATGGACCTGGCTTATTTTACAATTCCAGTGGATGAATAGGAACTTGATGAATAGTCTCTACTGTTTCAGTAGCACCTATGTGCTCATCTAATTATGGATACAAATCATGTAATGTGCTGAAACTAAATTTGCATGTTTTCATCATTTATAAAATTCAGTTGACCTGAATGAAAAAAAACTGATTTATGATTAAATGTTAAACATGTAAAAAAAAAAAAAGAGATTTAAAAAAGCAAACTCAAAACAATAGCTATCAAATTGGCCAAGATTTTAAAAATCCATAGTAAGCTTTGTTAGAGAGAATATGGATAAAGAAGCCCTCTTTTACATCATTTGTGAGAATGAAAATTGCAACTTGTGGACATTCATTGGGAAATACATATTGAGCACTTTATAAGGGCTTTCCAGTTGACTCTGAAATTCCTCTTCCAGGGATTTATCTTGAGGAAAATCTAGTACATGTGTACCAAGTTTTAGTGGTAAGAATTTTCATAACAATATTGTTACTAAATAGACTTAAAAGTAAATAATAATATAGTTACTAAAAATAAGACATGTAGAATAAACTGTAGCTCACAGATTAAATTTGACCCACTGTTTTGTAAATAAAGTTTTATTAGGACACAATCGCACTCATTTATTTATACATTGTGAATAGCTACATTCTAAGAGTTAAGTAGTTGGGACAAAGATAGTATTCCCTGCAAGTCATAAAATATTTACTATCTAGTCCTTTATAAAAACAATTTGTTCATCCCTGCTATAGAAAAAAAAATGCAAATTATATAAAAAAAAACATTGCCAATTGTGTTTTTTAAAAAAGGAAAATTACAAAATAATGTTCTCAGTATGAATCTATGGTTTTAAATGTGAGTGTATTTATTTAAATATTTATCTGTAAATGTATATAAATCCAAACACCAAAAAATGAAGTCATTATCGCAGAAAAAACATATTTAAGTTTCTTTTTTTTAATTTCCTATCTTTTTCAGAATGTCTGCAATAAATATCTAAGCACTAGAAACATCTGCCAAATCAGCTCCAGAAAAAGTGTCAAGAAAGATCCACAGCTGGCAAAGTAGCATCAAAGTGGAGTTTAGTTTTTATTTTAGTTAGCAACTGATCTGACTTAAGGTATGGTGGGTATTTCTGAAGGAATGGAGCTCTGCTTAATTTTGGTGAAATTTTTGATGTATTGTTTTTAAATATGTGTCATATAACTCTCACAATCTAAATAGAAAATAGCTGATTTGGCTCATAAGACCCCTAAAATCACAATTCATCTGTCCTTCAAAATCAACTACAATTTCATCAAGATGGTTCTTTATTCTTCATTGATCTGTTATTTCCTTGACACCAAAGAAGAGAACCGCCTTAGTGAGAAAACAGCACCCACTTCTGACTTGTGTATGAGGCAGGTCCCCTGAAAATGTGGTGAGTGAGGCATGAAATGGTGAGTGAGGCATGAAATGTTAACCCAAAATTTTTCAGTTGTTTTCTATCATATTTACAGTAACAAATTCTGTTTTGTCTATGCTGAGGTTTGATTTCTCTTCTAGAAAATATTTCATTAAACCAGTATGTGTTCATGGTTTCCTTTCATCTCTTTTGAAATCTCCTCCCATCACCAAGTTGCCAAGAAGCCTTTTCAGATAAGAATGCAAAGGGTATCTGAAAAGAATATAAAACCAGACCAAATTCGTATGGACTAGAAAGCCTAGGAATGCATAAATTACATAGATTGTGTGTTCCTGTTACACACAATTAAACTGACTGTCAGTGCCAGCTGCCTTTACATCAAAGGGGATATTCTGAGCTCTGCTAAGAACTAGCTATGTAACTATTTAACATCGTTCTTCAACTTTCTCAATGTTCACTCATTCTATGTAACATTCAGGCTTCTTTTAGAAAAAAAAGTAAAATGGTCAAGTCAATGTTATTTCTCTGATGTATTTATTTATACTCATATTAATGCATAATCATAGTAAACAACATACAAAACGGATCGTTAATAGAAATTGAAAACAAAAAGGATCCAAACTGAACAAGAGTACAAATAGGACAATGATGTGTGTTATTTGGACTAAAGCTGATTCTGCAGGAAATCAAAACATCCAGCTGATTTAATTGAAGAAAAGAGAGGCTCAGTCCCTCCAGATGTCTGGCATCATAAACACCAAACACAGGGATGACTGATTGAATCTTTGACATGATTCACCAGATGTTTCAGCCTCTTGGAGACAGACTAAAAGGAAAGGATTCAGAAAGGTTTCAAATTCCTTTATTTCACCCCGGGTATTCAGTGTGAATCGTCCTTGTTTCCGCTTTAGTTACCTTCTCCAGCTAATCCCTGACCCCTTTGGTAACATTATCTCATATTTTCTTTCAGACTGAATCTTGGAGTATTTGGATAGAGTCACCAATTGAGAACCAAGTAGTAATGTAGGAACAATTTCATTTCCTTTCCCCCCATATATATGGCGTCCTGGGCAGACCATAGTGCATGCATGATCCTGAAAACAGAGGCACTAAAGATGCCTATATAAATAAAATCTAACAAGATAAGCTGAAATGATAGATCCAGGAAGCATATTCTGAAATGCTATTATTAGCTTGATTGGTCTGTAGTTCGAACAGTGACTGTACAGATTGCCTATAATCAGCTTACCCTGTATTAAGCCACTAATGATTTGATATTGAGATAAGCTCTTTCTCAAAGGAAATAAATTAAAGACTGACAATTACTGAAACAAAGGGAGAATACAAGTAGGTTCCTTCATTATGCTTCCCCTGAAGATCTGAAGTTTGCCTGAATTCTGAATTGTGAGAACCCAACTCTTGTTCTCAAGCAAACTAAATGGCAGAGATCATCCTGAGTGTGAGCAAAAAAATGTTCTATACTGGATGGTATAATTTAAAAGAAAAATAGATGAGTCTAGTCTAGCTCCACTTCTGGCCTGAATTTCCCATCCTTTCAAATGACATGGTAACATTCATCTTGTACCTCTGGGTACAGCTTCATGTGTACTATCTCAGGTGCTTGGCTTAATCATTTTTAAGGAAATGTGTTATTATACCCATTTTTCTTAAAAAAAAAAAGAGGGTTTTGCTAAGGACACATTGAACAATGATCCCAAATCCAGATATTCTAACTCCCAGGCTAATGAAGTACCACAGTTTCTTCTGAAAATAAGTTAAAAAAAAAAAAATTATTGAGACCTCTGG
Source organism: Pipistrellus hanaki (assembly GCF_964339955.1). Taxonomy (NCBI): domain Eukaryota; kingdom Metazoa; phylum Chordata; class Mammalia; order Chiroptera; family Vespertilionidae; genus Pipistrellus; species Pipistrellus hanaki. The sequence goes on along the minus strand of NC_140510.1, from coordinate 62,562,105 downwards.
GTTCAGGAAGATACAAGGCAAAATGCACAGCAAAGGCTTTATGCACCAGATTAGTCTGTGGATACCTTGAACTTCAAAAGGGATGAGAAGCAGGACAAGTCCAATCTCATGTATTTGAAGACAGACAACACAGAGCCAAACTTTCTAATTACTATTCAAATATTCTGGAAAAGAATTTAAACCTTTCTATCCAAAAAGCAATATAACTAAAAGTCTATTGTGTCTCTTCTATCTCTAAATTTCTAAGTATTATTTTCTATCCTTCCACGTTCCAGTCTAACTTCTATTCATAGAGGCCATGTCATCTGAAGCTGTCTTTTTGATATCCAAAAATCATATTGAATGACAGTGTAAGCGCCTGAGGCTCTTTTCTGTCCAAGAGGGTCCCAAATCTGCCATCGTCCTGCTGATTTCATCTGCTTTCACTGTCAGCACCTTTCTTTACCCTCGGCCAACACCAAAACTCTCCATGTCATCACCCGTAATCAACTCATCTCAATAATCATCGCTGAAGCTTTGAGAAGAAAATCACGGTCTCTCTGATGAGCACTTTTATTTCCTAACCTCATTCCTTTTTAGCAACTGTTGTTTTTCCACTGCTGAGCTGTTAATAATTTGACTTGGGAAGCACTGGTTTGTTCAGAAGACAGAAGGAGAGGGAGGAAAATCTAGGTCAGAGATTTTTATTGTGGTTTTGTAGGAAAGATGAGGCAGGACAGACTAAACACTTGGGATTTGCTAGTTTGAATAATTCCAGGAAGCTTTGGGACACAGTTGTCTAGTACGTGGCCCTGGGTTCATGTAAAGCAGGTTAACTTAACTTAGTGGTTAAGAGTTTGATGAAAGAGAGGATGGGTTTTAGATTGGTTAGTTCCCATACAAAAGGTGTATTCCCTGGTGAGTCCTTTGTTGTCTCTAAAAGCTGGGTAGCCTTGGGAGGGGCTGACTCCCAGTCAGCTAGGCCACCAAAGCCAGAGCACCAAAAATACAGGAAGGGAGAAAATAGAGTTAAGACAATTGACCTTGTGAATGGATGTCAAACAGACAGCGAGCTTAAGAAAAAACACAACATGGATCCTCCCCATCATTCTAAGCCACAGATAGCTCCTGCTAAAGAAGTCCAATCTTGACCCTCAGTCAATTAAATGATGGAAAAAAGGAGATTTTTCCCCCCCAATAAAATCATTCCACTTTTCTTTCCCCACAGATGGACTTAGCCTCTGGTCTTTACTTCACCTTGACTTTTACCTTCACCTTCCTGGTTATCTGCTCAAACAGGCTTATGTGCCATTTGATAAGATCCATTTAAATGTAGTAGCTGGACTTCTGGTTCAAGTAGCAGGAATGAATCATATCTTCTGCCACAGCCAGTCCTCTCCAACCTCGCTTCACACCTGCTTTACCTTGATTTCATCCCCTACTCACCAGCAGGCAAAACCAACGTGTTCTATCCTCCTAGTTTAAGACAGTCAGACACGGCCAACTTGATAATTCTGTTTATGACCAAAATAAGGGTTGTTATTTGAAATAACAAAGAATAGCCCAAGATGGATGATCTTTCAGTTTTTTATAAATATGTTCACTAAACACATATAAAGGTCAGTGTCTTTGTTGTTATAGATAAGAAACCTATTATGAATTAGTCATGAATTTCCATTGAGTTAAAAATAAAATTTTACTTCACAGTTGTTGTTGTTTTTGTTGTTTGTTTTTTGGTGTTTTTTTTTTATGCTGTAGGGAGGAATGGGAGATCCCAAATAGAATTCTTATTTCTCCATAATCTTAAAAACTGAAGGGAAAAAAACATTGATGCCTTAAAAATCCTTCTAAGATTCCAACCATGGACTAATAAAAACAATAAAAATTCATTAAGAATTCAAGCTTTTAAAATGGCATCTATTGTAATTTGGCATGAATAAAAAAGCATCTGGAAGATTGAAACCAACACTTGGGTTACGTGGGTTCTGGTTGGCTTTATGCCACTGAAAGTGCTCATCTTTAAACATGCCCCAGAAATGCACTTACAGGATGTGCAGTATTAGCAATGTAGTAAAACTGTATAATGTAATAGATTTTTACAAGGGCAAGGAAAATATGTGATAAACTGTTTTGCTCCTAAATTGTTTGTGAGCCCCACTGCCCTATGGATGAAGCTGTTCTATAATTACTCTTGTTATAGATTTTACTGGCCAGCAATGCCAGATGAATTCTTATTTTCATTTATGGGAGTAATGATTCATAGGGTGCACTGAGCAGTTTTGTTTTGTTTTTTTTTTATCAATTGGGTACAAATAATCATAATCCCATCTTGATTTGTATCAGGCCTGGGTAGAAACTACTTTTGCCAAGCATTATAGTTCATCAAGACATGTTATTTATTTTTTTCACAACCATGCTCAATTCTAACTCCATTTCCTAAGACAAAATACTGCTCTAAGTGCAATTCAGGAAAACAAGGTGGTTCTAACACGCAGTAGATTCTACCTGGGAAAATAAATCCTGTGATTTGTTGCTGTGTTAAGATTAAACACCAAGACTAGGGGAAAATATATTCTAGTTGGAATCCATAGTGGCCACAAATGATAAAATATGACTCAAAATAAATATCTCTTATTTGGTTTGTATGTATGGTATTTTGACTTTACTACACAAAATCTTTTAACTTTCAGCCAACTGTCAATACAAATACACAGATATAAGCATGGTAAAACTGGCATCATGTACAACTTCACATAAAGGGAAATATTTTTAAATGTGCCAGGGTGTGACATGATGCAATATTTCAGGTTTGCTTTTCATGCAACCCTATTTACTGAGCTTGATTTTCAAAACAGCAAACTACTTCCAAAATGAACAATATTTTCCTGTTCTACTAATTGGTGTCTACAGTAGCAAACTCTTCTTGGTTCCAGGCCTAAGTAGGTGAATGGTGAGTTAATCTGTCACGACCAGGGACACATTTGCACTTATCTCTGCCTAATTTCCCCTCCTCCTTAAACTTAGGAACATCAGTAAACATCTTTAGACAGTTGGCTGGGCACTGAGTGCAGGTGGCACCATGGCTCTGTCCTCAGGGTCAACCTATAATCATGACCTTGTGAAAGCCAATTAAGGACAACTTCCAAAGGTCATCAGGTATTGCAGAAGTAGGAAAAACAGGCAATTTCTAGGATACTTTTCTCTCATAAGCAATTCCAAATACAACATTACTATAACTTCCTGCTTTCCATAAGGTTCATTTTAAAAAGGAAAACGGTTATGTACATAGAAGACAAATGTCACCCTGACACTGACTCAGATTTAGAAGAACCTTAATCACCAATTCATAACACCTTTTATTATGTTCAAGTATACTGAGGCAACTATGAAACAATAGCAAGGAAAATAGAAAACCTGGTCACTCTTCAATAATCAACTCATGTGTGATTGCAAAACGTGCATTGTCAAGATATATATCAATGCTAGAGGCCTGGTGCATGGAATTAGTGCACTCAGGGGATGGGAGTCCCTCAGCTCTGTCTGCACTCTCTCGCAGTCTGGGAGCCCTTGGAGATTGTCCAACTGATGGCTTAGGCCCGCTCCCCCACGGAAGCGGATCTAAGCCGGCAGTCAGACATCCTTAGAGCTGTTGCGGAGGCAGGAGAGGCTCCCGCCACCAATGCTGTACTCACCAGCCATCAGTCTGGCTTCTGGCTGAGCGGTGCCCCCACTGTAAGAGTGCACTGATGACCAGGGGGCAGCTCCTGCATTGAGCATCTTCCCCCTGGTGGTCACTGCACATCATAGCCGCTGGTCATTCTGCTGTTTGGCGGATTTCCATATTAACCCTTTATTATATAGAATGTGTCTATTTCCCCAGGTATTGGATTCTAGGAAATAAGTATGAAAATAGCTACTTTTGAGTCCTTGATAAAATATAAATAGAATAATACAAAAGGTTGCTAAATTAACACTATTGCAGGGCAATAAATCTATTGCTAATGAAACATATATCAAAAATCATGCCGAAACCGGTTTGGCTCAGAGCATCGGCCTGCAGACTGAAAGGTCCCAGGTTCGATTCCAGTCAAGAGCATGTACCTTGGTTGCAGGCACATCGCCAGTAGGGGGTGTGCAAGAGGCAGCTGGTCGATGTCTCTCTTTCATCAATGTTTCTAGCTCTCTATCTCTCTCCCTTCCTCTCTGTAAAAAATCAATAAAATATATATTTTTTTAAAAATCAGTACCACTTCAGTGAGAAGTTCTCAGAGTATTTTTATATATTAAAGATTTTGTATGCACTGATTTATTAAAATGCTTTTAACTGGAAAAAGATATTACAAGAGGAAAAAACACTAATAGTATATTAGCAGCTATTATTACTTTTATGCATACCCTCCAGATCATACACATCATTGTCTACATGTCATTTTATGATTTTACTGCGAACATGAACACCTTGCTTTTGTTCTTTTGCGATATGGGAACTACTAGGTAGAAAAAAGATCAAATGGACTAAATATTAAAGAAAAATTGATCATTGGGAAAGATGTAAGAACTGTAAAATATAAGCTCTTACAGCAATAAAATGTACTTGTGAGAAGAATACTTGGAACCCTTGGACAGAGCTGAGTGAGGCTTGTCTAGGAAAACATCAAATACTGGAGCTTTTTTAAAAAACAAAACAAACAAACAAACAAAAACATTTTGGAAAAAGCTATTTCCAATGAAAATTATCAAATTTACCCCAGGGCAGATCTAGATTTTGTGGGGCCTTTTAAAAAAAGAATGTAAGAGACAAAATTAAGTATAAAAGTGAATATTTATTTATAATGAGAAAATAAATCACAGAAAACCACAATGTTTTCAAAGCTGACAAATAACTAAATCTGGATAAGCATTAGGTTTTCATTAATTAAATATCTTTTATTAATAAAACATCTTTATAGGACTTTTTTCCCTACATTTTTCCCCACATTGTCTTTGATGGCCTTTGCATATAAAATCTATGTTGTAATATTTTCTATAGTAAAAAAAAGAAAAAAATTCACTTTCTTCTGGCATGATTGGATAAAATCTAATTGGTACAATTGACAGTTTATAAAACTCTTCAGCCAAAACCGGTTTAGGTCAGAGGATGGAGCATTGGCCTGCAAACTGAAGGGTCCTGGGTTCGATTCCAGTCAAGGACATGTATCTTGGTTGCGGACACATTCCCACTGTGGGGTGTTCAGGAGGCAGCTGGTTGATATTTCTCTTTCATTGAGGTTTCTAACTTTCTATCCCTCACCCTTCCTCTCTGTGAAAAATCAATAAAATATATATATTTTTAAAACTCTTCGGTTTCATGGCTTGTTTTTTTGTAATTTGATGTAAATGTTTAAGTTGTCACATTTGGGAATATCACAAATGAATATATTTCTAAAAAGATCAATAATAATAGCTACTTCCCTTTCTATCCTTTATATTTCACTTGAATAACCTATTGAATACATTCTCATACCTATTTTTAAATTAATGAAATATCTACTTCTTTAATAAAACCATCAAGAAGTTAACTACTTTATATGTCGAAAAATGTTAACCTTGTAAAATAAAAATCAAAATGCATTATTATGGAAACACTGATGAAACCTTGAATAAAATGGCAAGCTGAAGTCAAGTCTGAACCAGGAGCACTTGAAAAGTAATGAGGAAGTTAATGAATTTCTAAGGTTAAATTAACCCAATTAACAACTCATGCATTTTAAGAATGTTTCATTTCATTTTCTTCTGAGGCAATCAAGACCTATCTGAAAGCAAATATAATTCATTGAATATGATTACAATGATAAAAGTTACTACAGTATTTACAGTGTTTTGTAAATGAGTGGACTAACTCCTATTATCTTACAATGTTTTGCAAAGATGTCATCATTTTGTGGCACTAAGTGGTTTTAAATCTGAAGATTTCTTTTTGCCTGCTAATTCAGGTCAAATCAGACAACTGTGCATTCTCATCCAAAACTCGGAGCTCTTTAACCTCCTGTGGGTAAAAGTCATGGCTGATAAATATTTATAGAACTCTGCAGCAGAGCTTCTGTTTGTTAGAAAAGTCGCCAAGAATGACATGACCCCCAAATTTCCTGGAACCATGTTCTTGCAGTGATCTATAGAGTTCAGAGGGCCTTGCCTCATTTCAATATAAAGCCCTCGGGAGGGCCTTTAAAAATCAAATCCATTTTTTATGTTTGACACTCATTTCACATTGGAGCCATAATTTGGGTATTTTTTATTTTTTTTTACTCTGATGAGATAAAATTTTAAATATGAGATGATATTACAGGATATAAATATTAAAGTGATTAAGACTGATAATATTAATGAAATAAAAAAATTGCTTATCTTTGAATTTCTAGTTTAGTAATCTCTTTGTATCCCCTTTCTCACCTATATTCATCCATACACAGTCTACCTTCTTTCCACTTTGTTTTAAAACTAACTTAAAAACTGTCAATGCACTCCCTGCCCTCCTGGCCTTGACTGGACCTAGCTCCATTTTCTATCTAATTTTCACCTCTCCTTCTCTATTAGTTTATTTTCCTTCATCACTGAATGTGTTCAAATGCTTCCCATCTTCAAGCACCTACCATTTATCTTGTCTCTCTTTACTTCCCTCTCTCTAGCATTCCCTCCAGGACCAAGTATCTAGAACACATGTGTCAAACACAAGGCCTGCGGGCCAAATCCAGCCGACCAGGGCTTGCAATGTGGCCCGCACCGCTCTGTCATCACTGCACTCAGCTGTCAGTTTTTGATATTGTCAGTTTATGACTGTTCAGTAAACCATTCGGCCCGCGATTTAGGCTGGATTTTAGATTTTGGCCCCTTCTCTGATTGAGTTCGACACCCCTAATCTAGAACATGGCCTCTTTTTAAATTTCTCCTTCATCCTCAGCACACTCTGATGAGGCTTTAGCCCTTGCCAATTCACTCTAACAACTCTCTCAGCCATCACAAAAGCTTTCCCAAGAACATCTCTGAGGCTTTAGCTTATTCCAGCTTTGCAAAGCATATCCTGACTTCATTTGTCTGAAAATTCTCCTTTCATTCCAAACACCACTCTTCTCTGATTCTACCTCTAATTCTCTGACCACTCCTTCACAGGCTCCTTTGCTGTCCCTGTAATAGTGAGATTCCCACACAGATGTCCGCAACCCTCACCTCTGCTCATTTGTTAACTTCTCTCTCAGCCACCTCATTAGTCTTTATGATGTCAACTCTCACCTCTATACTGTTGGCTTTCAGAGCTGTCTGCATCCTTGGCCTCTTCTTTATATCTAGCTAGACATGCTCTTTTAAACAGATATCACACCTATAGTTATCATGTGAAGCCCTCCTTTCCCACTAGCAGTAATCTCTATAAGGTTCTCCCTCCTCCCAATTAGTGGGCCAAGTTATGACATTACTGGCATCTGTCACAGAGACATACCCAAGACATTGAACCACCAATCAGCGCGTGCCAAAGTGTCCTGGAGCCCACCCCTTCCTGTTCCACCCTGGGTCTAACCCTCTCTTGTTCCTCCCCTTAAAAAGATCCCCAGACCAGCCACATGCTGCTGATCCTCCATGTCCAGGCAGCAGGCCAGCTGAGTCCATCCCCACTACCAACTCCTTCAATTCTGATTTCTCTACCTCCGTAATGAGTCCCGTTCATTACTGGGGAATAAACTTTACTTTAAAATGTCTTGGTGGTCAGTTTTCTGTCCTCAAACCTTACAATCTCCATCAAACAAGGAGAGTCTTGTTCATTGATAAATCTCCAATACCTGTACAGGGTGGACATCTGAGAGGGATTCAGTGGAATACATTGATGTGCCAGAGATACCTCCAACTCAATATGTCTAACATCAATTCTCTAACCTTGAGACAATACCCACCTTTAAAATTGGTCTTACTTCTACATTTTTTAGTCTTGATTGAGTTTAACACCCTTTTCTTCATCCCAAAATTTAAGAGCAAATTTCTGACTCCTCTCTCTCTTATCTCCCACAAGAAAGCACTCATCAAGTTCAGTGGATCCAAGTTCTTAAATATTTCTTTAATATGAATCTGCTCTTTCTTTTACTGCCATAGAATCTTAACTTTATCCAGTTTACTGTTTTCTTCCAGGCTTTTTTCTTCCATGTCTCCACAAGTACTCAGGGCTCTTTATAAAATGAAAATTAGGCCACATCACTTTTCTGTTAAAAGGTTTTCAGTGTTTCCCCAGCAGGTTTATGATATATATGTATGTGTTTGTGTGTGTGCATTGTATGAGTGTATATGTATATGTAAATATATACGTGCATACATATGTGCCTGTCAGCCTTCTTGACCTGGCCCCGTCCTACTTGTCCAGCTCATTCCTACAGCTCTCTTCTCTTCTTCCAATTTTACACCAGCAATATCACATCTTTACCATTCCCCAATCAAGGTCAATATATACTAGTATGTACTGGAATGTCAATATACTGGAATCCATCTGCTTGTGGGCTTTTTCCTTGATCTTCACAATTCAGTTCAGACACCCAATTCTCAAAAATGTCCCCTCATTCTTTTCTCTCTATAGTAACTTGTTCCTTCCTCCATGCTGTTCTACTTCTTAATATTTACTTCCTCTTTTGCCTTGATGACTATAGACTCTATTGAACCATCGATCCCAATCCTTAGACAGTTAGTGTCCTCCAGGGAACAGCAATAACTTTTTTGAATAGATTTTATTTGTTAGAGCAGTTTTAGGTTCACAGCAAAATTAAGCAGAAAGTATCTACAGAGAGCTCCCATATAACCACTACCCCCCTCAAACACACACACACACACACACAGAGAGCTCCTTCCACTATCAACACCCTCGCCATAATGGTATATTTGTTACAATCAATGAACTTGCATAGACACATCACTATCACCCAAAGCCCATAGTTTACATTAGGGTTCCCTCTTGATGCTGTATATTCTATAGCTTTTGACAAATGTATAATGCCATGTATCCACCATTAGCGTGTCATAAAGAGTAGTTTTACTGCCCTAAAAATCTTCTGTGCTCTACCTATTCATCTCTTCCACTAGCCCCGGCAACCATTCATCTTTTTACTATTTCCAGAGTTTTGCCTTTTCAGAATGTCAGGTGATTAACTCATACAGCATATCACCATTTCAGATTGGCTCCTTTCACTTAGTAATATTCACTTAAGACTCTTCCGTAGTATCTTTGATTTAGTGCAACTTAAGGTAATTCTGGTCACTGAACAGATACTAAACAAATTTTAGTTGCTTTTGTCTTAATTGTTTGCATTTGTCGGTCCTTGAAGATACATTATTCTATCATTCTTTGACCTCTATCTCTCATTTTAAAAGAAGAGTATCAACCAACATGATCTTAAAAATCTACTTTAATTTGTCTGTTTTAAGCTTTTATGCAGAATTGTTAAATGTGATGATTACTGTTTTCCAAATGCAACGCTGAGATTTACAAATACACATCAGTACTTTCTTTTGACTTAGAAAGAGTATGTGTCCATTAATGATTGAATTTTTTTGTTTCCTTAAAATTGTACCCTCAATTGCATTTACTTCTGTACATTCTGACCATCTTTTCTTAGTCATCTTTTTCATTCAGAATCAAATATCCCAGGAAGGCTAAGTGGACATCTCAGCCTTAAATTGATCATAAAATCAACCTAGATTTTATCTACAGCAGTTATCTTGCCAACCCTGATTGAATTTTCTGAATTCATTACAATGCTAACAAACCAAATGACCATTGCACTGTATTTATGTCATAACTAATAGTATTTTGAATTTATGTACACAGGAATGCTTGCCTAGTGGTACTTATTGAACCTGATGATTTGTATTGCCATAATTCGTGGTCATGGGCATCCATCTCGATTGCCTGAAAGCATACTCATTAACCTGTTATTTCTCCAATGTTGGTGTACATCAGAATCCCTGAGGGTGTTCATCAAGATTAACATTCCCTGGCCACACTCCGTAGACATGAGAACCAGCGACATGCACTTTAATGAGCATCCCAGGTGATTCTGGTACAGATGGTGTGAGGATCTGCTTTTGGAAATGGAAACATGGCACCTCATATAAAAATGCTTGCAAGCAGGTGGCTACCAGCTACAAAAAAAAAAAAAAACCCTCTCAGTGAAAGTAATGAGATTGATCATCTGTTAAATTTAATGCTCTATCCTAAATGAAAATTACAGGAGCAAACCTAATTGATTTCTATGTGTTAATTAACAGGGGGGAAATAACCAAAATGTTTCTAGTACCACAATCTGCATGATGACTTGTACTTAAAGAGAAAATGGCTATTTTATTAGTATGGTTACATCCTTTGGGTGAGAAAAAATTTCAAGTCTGAAACCTGAGCAAATTGCTTCCTATAAAAATAGGCTAGAAATCTTGAGAATTTATTCAAATAGGCAAAGTTCTGATATGTCATTTTTCCCATGACACTGGAAATATGCTTACTTTGCCAGAAAATCAGCAATTACATTTAAAACTCTCTATCAGTACCTGAAATGTTCCCATCGCTGAGACTATTTCACTGAAAACCAAATAACAAAGCTATTTTTCTTACCTTCTTTCCCAAGCCATTCCCTTTCTCATCACAAACTCAGGCACATGTGACTTCTTTCTTACTATTTTATGCTTTTTGCCAATTACTTGAGCTACTAAGATAATCTTGCTATTCTTAATCTCTACTCTTATTTAAAGTAATATTAAATAACAAAAGCATGTTCTGAATTAAGAGAAAAAAAATTAGTACTGTATTAGATCAGAACGGGAATAGTTAAAGCATATTGCAGCTTTATAACGGCAGCACATTATCATCAAGATTCTTAATAATAGGGACTAGAGATAAGCAAATGGCCTCAGAGCTTTCTGAAAATATGATTATGTTTACTTTTATCCAGGAATATGAAAATGCTGTAAAATCTTTGAAAATGCATAATCCATGGGAAGTCAAGAAATTTTTAAAAGCCCCATGATACCATAATGCATCACACACTAACCTGAACCTAGTTTAGAGTTGAACAAAGATACAAGAAAATGAATGGATTAAATATTGATCTGCAAAGCAAAGAAATTTCATTTTAATAAAAGTTAACATTTTAAAATAGGCTTCAGGTAATAGGAAAGCCATAGATATGTTTAGCAGATGGACATCAGACGCTTGTGTTGTAGTTGCACATACTTCTATCTTTAAGAACATGCCCATCAATAATATTACATGCTCAAACACAGGAGGGACTTGTCTCCTTTCACCAGCCCTCTAATGTGACTCTTCTTTTATAACCAGTAATTCTACCAAGTTCAACTTACTCAAGTCATATTTGTAAGGATTGAAAAATTATAACAAGAAGATTTGATTTTTTTATCAATTTGTTGAAAATATCAAAGTTTCCCATTTGCCTTTATATATATATATATATATATATATATATATATATATATATATATATATATGTATATTATTGAATTCACAATTCCTTTGTGAATTTCCCAAAGGAAGAGGAAAATACATTAAGAAAACTGAGATTACAATGCATTATTTGTTTTCCAGAAGCATAGTTATTAAGAAAAGTATTTCAAAGAGAATCACAAGAGAAGAAAATATAGGGAGTTGAGTAGTTACAAGAAAATGTTACATTTCAATAGACCCTAACTGATTGCCAGTAACCTGCCTTCCACCACTGGGATTGAACTTGACTATGTTGGCTTATCCCACAGCAGGGCCACAACTCTTATCAGACTGGTCTCCACAAAAATGTCAATTTTTCATATAATTAAACAGTAAGTAGTTAACAAACACCTAACATTTGTAAGAAACTATGCCAGCTTTGTTCAGATTTCAGAAATATTCAAGAATAATTCACACCATTAAGGAACTTAGATGTTCTAGTAGAGAGGGAAGACAATATGTGCAAAGTCTCAAAAAAAAAGTCAAAAGAAGGTTCTAGGTTGGTGAGCAGGAGAGAGACCTCAAATTTGTTTAGGAGATAAGAGGAGGTTTCTCTGAGGACATTGCACTGATGTTAGATTTACAGAAGAGAAAAGATTCAGATCAACAAAGATGAGGAGGGTGACCTGGAATGGGTCATCTGCTTGAGGAAAGAAGAGTAACAGGAAAATGTGGTACAGTAGTGAGGAGATTTTCTGGAGGGAAGATTGAGAGAGAGAGGGAGAGAGAGAGAGAGAGAGAGAGAGAGAGAGAGAGAGAGAGAGAGAGAGAGAGAGGGAGAGAGAGAGCTACTAAGGAGTTTGGCATAAGGAAAAATATAGAAATAGGAAAGGATAGAACAGAACAGTTTCTGAGTATTTGTGATGTTCTGGGTACTGGCCTAGAGCCTGTGCAAAAACTTACATCCCTAAACATCAGTGCAGAATGAGAACTATTCTTGAAAAATGCTGGCATGCAGTGTCATGTTAGGGAGGTTTGGAGCTATGAAAGTGATTTCGGGGACACTGGACAAAAGGCTGGTTCAGAAGTAAAGGCAGGTCTTTAAATTCAAGGTATCAATAGAGAAAAATTAAGGAATATTTTTTTCACCGTGATATTTCCATGTCAATATATTCTTTGAGAACTGTTTGACTATGCATATGATCAGAATATATTATATTGGAATGTATGATGAGAATATATTATATTTGAGGGTTTTTGAAGAGAAAGAGGTCTCCAGAGCATAACTTTTTATGCCACCTTAATTTCTTGATCAATATTATAAACTGAGAAAATAAACTATTTCTAATTTTTCCACTTTTCTTATTATTTTCACTAAAATTACTTTAATTAAGATAAATTCTTTTTCCCCAGAAAGTTACAAACCAATAATTCATTCATCAGTCACCTTTTTAGGTGAATTTTTGGGGGTTTGGTGTTTGCTTCATTTTGCGTGTTGTTTTTTTTAATAATAAATTTTATCCTTTAAGATTCTGTTAATGTGACTTTTCTTTTATAACCAGTAATTCTACCAAGTTCAACTTACTCAAGTCATATTTGTAAGGATTAAAAAATTATAACAAGAAGATTTGATTTTTTATCAATTTGTTGAAAATATCAAAGTTTCCCATTTGCCTTTATATATTGTATATATATATATATATATATATATATATATATATATATGTGTGTGTGTGTGTGTGTGTGTGTGTGTGTGTGTGTGTGTATATATATATATATATATATATATATATATATATTATTGATTTTACAGAGAGAAATTGAGAGGGATAGAGAGTTAGAAACATTGATCAGAGAGAAACATCGACTAGCTGCCTCTTGCACACCCCCCACTGGGGATGTGCCTGCAACCAAGGTACATGCCCTTGACCGGAATTGAACCCAAGACCTATCAGTCCACAGGCCGACGCTCTATCCACTGAGCCAAACTGGTATAAGCCCCATTTGCCTTTTTAGCAATAACATAAAAATCAGCCATTTGAACTGAGCAAAGGTAATGCGTAAGAATGGATTTGACCAGAATGGCATCAAGTGGAAAGTTTCTGGCTGCAAACAGAGATGTGGGGTTAAAACTAAGTCAAAGCGATTTAATCCTTTTGGTTAGCTACATTGAGGTGTATATTAGTGTTCTAAGACCTGGGCACTTGTTAACGTTTGGGTCAGATAATTGTTGTGAGGGACTGCCCTGTGCTTTGTGGGATGTTTGTCAACATCCTCAACCTCTACCACTAGAGGCCTTAGCAACTCCCCATCTCCAGTCATGACAATCAAAACTGGCTTCACATATTGCCAAATGTCCCCTCAGGGGCAAAATCATTACCAGTGTAGTACCATCAATGCATGTGAGTTTTAAAGGAGTGGAAGGAGAAACAAAAAAAGAGAAGGGAATTATAGGGGGCAGCTTTTAGGGTGGGGAGGAGGGAGTGGGTATATCAAGACGAAGCAAGAGAAAATATGATGGGAGACTCATGCAGGGGTCCTCAAACTTTTTAAAGTGGGGGCCAGATCACGGTCCCTCAGAGAGCTGGAGGGCCGGACTATATGAACTACTAATTCCTACAGTAACACCTCGGCTGCGCTCACTGCCCAAAAAACCTGGCGGGCCGGATCAGACTCCTCTGCGGGCTGCATGTGGCCCGCGGGCCATAGTTTGAAGACCCCTGCTAGGGCTTAAGCTTCCCGTAGAGACCAGAGTGATTTACTATGAGTGAGTTGACAAAGGACAAGGACATACTGGAGGCTTAAAAAAGAACTGGAAAGAGGGCTACAGGGATATGTCTGAGTCTGGACTGGGCAAGGAATTAAGCATAGCCAGATGGAGGCAGGGGAAGATATTTCCTAACAGGTCAAAGGTCAGGTTGTCCAAAAGGCTAGACAACTGGCAATTAACAGCTGTGCTTAGCGTCTGTGATGAAAGGCCAAAAATGTGTCCATTCCTGCCCCGCTCCCCTCCCTACCCCTTCTGTGTCAAGCTTCATCACAGCATCAAATACTAGTACCCTGGTGGTGTTAAAAAGAATCACAAGTGCATTTATTAAGCACCTACAATAAAGCACACCGTTCAGAGGCATTGCGAGAGTAGATCTTTATGAGGATATTAATGCTGTCTTCTTCACTCAGAATTTATCCTAAATCACTTGTCTCCTGGTCTGCATTCCAAATTTCAAACTATATGCCTTTGATCCCCTTAAAAGGGGAAGCATCCTGCCCTGAATTCAAACAAGTCAACAGCAGAACAAAGTATCTTAGAGACACAAGTTAAAGCTTTTCTCTTTCAATGCAATACAACCCAGGACTAGTGATGGCAACAATTCCTGCTCCATTCCTCAGCAGATTACTGCTCTAGAGGTAAACCAAGTATTACATAATCACTTACTAAATATCACCATCTCCATTCTGTTTTGCTTTGGCCTTATTATCATACTAAGTATTAATAAACCCAATACTCGGATTTACTAATTGTTAAATAATTAAAAATAGAAGACCTTATCCACTTCTTTAAAGAATTCTTTTTTAAAGACTTTTAAGTGACACGTTTATCAAAAACACTGAAATTGCAGAACATCTGATGGCACGCTGCTTTGGAGGCCTTGTTATCTACTGTAGAAAATTCAGGTAATGCCTTTAAAAGATTAAAGTAGAAAGATCACCATGACAGCTTACACTAGTACGGCTCTCCACTTCCCTCCCTTAAATCTGATCATTGGCCTCTGTGAAAAGAACCATCACATAACATCCAAGGCTGAGTATCAGTGAGAAGATTTACTCATTCCATAGGCATAATCCACTCTCCTCCCAATGAGTAAGCATCAGGCACACCGGCACACCGGCTGGAAGGATTTAGGGGGAGGACACACCCCGGGCAAGGTTTCTTGATTCTCAATTGCTGTGACAACCACCCCCACATGACTGGAGGTCAGCACTGTGCTCACCAGAGTGAGGCACTTGGTCTCAGGCACATGGTCTCAGCTCCTAAGCACATGTAGGTGTGTTTTTTAGTCCTGCTTTTCGCCTGTCTCCACCAAAGAAATAGTACATCTCTATTTCCTAAAGGCTCTTTGTTCTATTAGGAGGTAGATTAACTTTTTCCAAATTTATACAGACATTTATTTCCATGCTTTCTAAGAATGGGACATTTCAGAGAAGGAAGCCTGTTTGTATTTCTGTCTGTCTGTCTGTCTGTCTGTCTGTTTTGATCTCAATTTGTTTAATCGGTACAACATGTTAGAACTTCTGTTAGACCATGGTTTAATCTCAGCATAGCTATTTAGAAAAACTGCTTTCTTGCACATGGGCAGCAAAGCAAGAACAGGTTTGTCAAAGTACAGGGTGTGGAACGAATTCCTGCTCTTTGGTGGGGCGCCGGGTCTAACTTCATCAGCATTTCTCTCTCACACACTCTTCTCTCTCTCTCTCTCTCTCTCTCTCTCTCTCTCTCTCTCTCTCTCTCTCTCTCTCTCTCTCTCTCCTCCCCCCCCCCTTTGTTGCCAGCAGTATTTTGGATGAGTTACGTCTATTTCTGCAGGTACAGTCACCTGTCTAGAACCTCAAAAGCAAAAGTATCTGTGATATAAACATTTTTCAGACAAGGCAGGGCTGCCCCCCCTGCTTTTTTTTTTTTTTTAACTCAGAAGACATGCTAAGGCTTCTCACTGTTTTATAACAGGTGCTGTAAAGAGAAAAACATATTTTCTAAATGGCCAATGATATGCAGAAGAGGTGTGGTGTCTGAGCAGGAGCCAGTTGTATTTGAAATGTGCTGTGTTTTTTCTCTTCTTTAGATGTGATAACACATATAATGCCCAAATGAAACAAAAAGCAAGACCTCTGCAAATCTTTCTTTCAAAAGCTCAGAGATGCCCAAGCAGATATATAGCTCCTACATTTTAAAAAATATTTCCATGCAGTTAAAAAAAAATTAAATTCTGTTTCTATTCACTTGTTGACAGATTACAAACACTAGTTAGAAACTAACTTCCTGGAATCTCCTGGTAGTTGATGATTCTAGGAAATATCTTTTCTGGCTTTTATCACTGTTCCTGGAAACTATAAAGAGAGCACCAGTTTGTGGCATTCAAGACATACTCCCACTGGTCTCTTTAGTAAAGCATCAGCCCACTGAAACCTAGCAGACATGCGCAAGACTGGTTCACTTAGAGACAATTTAGTGTAGAAGTTAGACAGTGATTAGATCAATAGCTATATTTGTAAATAATAGGACCGAGGACTTGTCATTTCTGTGTAAGCTTGGGCAACGATGTATCCTCTCAAAAGCACAGTTGTCCTGTTTGTAAAATGGGGATTGAAAATAGTGCCTGATTCTTATTGCTATTGGTGGGTTTGTTAAGACAATCCATATATAGAGAGCTTTTAGTGTCTGGTGCACAATAAGCTTTCTTGATAACTTTAGCTCATTGTTATTAAAAGCCAGAGCTCCAGACATTTACCATGTGGCATTGTTTTTATAATTATCCCATAGCTGAGGGGTTGACTAATAAAATTGATAGAAAAATGATGCTAATAATAATGGCACATCTAATCAGACACTAAATTAAAATCTTCAAGTAGGAAGACTTAAGGAATGCACATATGCAAGAACAACAAAAATTTAGGAAAGCTTAAAACAACTGGAGAGATTGATTTCAAAGTAAACAGTACACCGATGGTGTCATTGATCAAAACAATAATATTCAGGAGAAATGAGAGAATGTGCAAAAAAGCTTGGTGGGGCAAAAAAGGACATCTCCAAATACGCTTTCTGAGATACTCACATACCATGGTTACATGCCTGGTTTTCTCCGAGAGTGGAATGCTCAATTATTGACATGGAATACATGGCCTGGGATCCGCCGCTGAAACCATAGAGGTTTGGTTAGAATGAGTGGTGGCATTACTGCACAGATGTCAGAATGGTTTTCTGAAAGAGCTGCACCACATTCTATAGCATGGCGGGGGTGGGGGGGCACAAAACAGCAAAGGACAGGCTAAAGAGTGAAAATTCACAATTAGAAAAGTGAAACCAGTCTGATGACATCGCCCCTTGCTTCAAAACCTTAGCCATCTCCTCAATATCCAAATTGGTCTGATCCTCGCACTGGGGGAGTGCAGGAGCTGGCTGGCTGGCTCCACAGTCCTGTCCAATATGGACATAAGAGCCTATGGAGAATTGCTTCACCACAAAAGCAGTTGGAACAAATTAGTTCTTTCTTCGCTGCTATAGTTGGGGACAGACGCAGGAATGACAGAAATGGGACAGATGCAATCTCCTGTGTGGGGTGTGCAGACCTCTTTGGCTGTTCTCTTTCTGCTCCCTATTTTTGTTAGGACAAAATCTTTTATAAAAGAAAATCAAACGGAGCACAGGTATCATCCATGTCACACAATAAGGGAGGAATAATATCTATTTCTATGAACACCTAAAGGGAAATGTTGCCATCACTCTCCTGGACACCAAGAAAAATCCAAGCCCAGGTAATAGAAAAGTGGTAGGATTAGAACTAATGTCTTCAGTGTTAATGCCTATTATTGCTATAATCAATGTGGAATTATAATAAATTGCTATAATTCATTTTTCTTTAAACTTATACTTTGTTCAACTGGAGATACAAGCTCATTACTTAAAGTCTTGTAAACTAGAGAAGCATAGAAAGAAAGAAGCTACCACAGTGTAAAGAAAACACAAAGATACGGGTGTATATTTCCTTTTCTGATCTGGTGTATATGTCCCATGTTTCATCATGTAACCCTGGGGCTCATTCATATCTCTTAGTAGCATAAGTGTTTCAGGCACAAAGTACCCTTAAAGGTGTTGACTTATTTAGCCTTACAAAAAATTCCATACACAAAAGTCTACAATATTTCCATTTTCCAGGTGAGAGAAACAGGCCCCCAGAGATTTCACGATTTGCCTGAGAAGTGAGGAACAAGTGAAGGATCAAGGAATAAAACACAAGCAGTCTGACTCTACAACTCACATCTTTAGTCTCTCTGACTTAGGCCGGTTCCTCTGATAACAAAAGAGTCATTTACCAGGGTTTATCAGCATCAATATACATATTTCTGAAAATAATGGTAAACTTCATCCAAAAAATAAAACACACTTTTCAGATGAACTTGCGACTAATTAAAAATATATTCTCTATCATAACAATGAGCAGCAATTTAATGAAAGTATTTGCTTTTAGGCTCCATCCAGATGCCAATGTAAAAAGAGGCAACAATTCTTCAAATTCCTGTAACTTTAACGTTGCAAGTTTAAACACATTTGCCAGGATGACAGCTTGCCTCTGAACTTGGAAGTTAACTGTGTTCTTGCACCCTCTCTACTGCCACCAGGTATTATAGCAGTAGTCATGTAGCCTGGTTTAACTATTTATACATTAAAGTCTCTCTAGCCTGCCAGCATGGTTCAGTGGTTGTGCAACGACCTATGAACCAAGAGGTCACAGTTCAATTCCCAGTCAGAACATGTGCCCGGTTGCAGGCTTGATCCCCTACGTGGGCATGCAGGAAGCAGCTGATCAATGATTCTCTCTCATCATTGATGTTTCTCTCTCTCTCTTTCTTCCTCTCTGAAATAATTTTTTTTTTAATTAATGTTTCTATAAGGTCACTTTTCCCCCAGAAAAATTAGATGGCTGGCATATTTTTAGTGTGTTAGTAAATGTCTTGTTTTTATATTAACAGCTATTTTTAAGGCTTGGCTAAAAACAAAAAGGTCATGTAACAACTTTTTCCATCAAAATTCTGTAGCCATAGCTCCATTGTGTCCAGGGGAAAAGTCAGCCTGAGGCCAACTTAGCTTTGTTCTTTTGTTTCCCAACCATTTTCTTTTTCTGCATGAATGCGTATAGTCTTTTTCTCCATCCCTGTAATTCACATGTAACAAACTTCTCTTTTTATTTAATTCACTTTGAACGCAGTGAGCCCTTTTGATCTGCTCCTTCATTCTTTTTCAACTCGGGAAACTTTTATTTAATTACATCTTTGAATAATTGTTCCTGTTCCCCTTGTGATTTACTTTTTTCCTGGAACACCTATAATCCTCAGGGTGGCTCTGTATTCTCCATCCTCCACTCCTATCATTGCCTCTCATTGTTTCCAACCCCTGTTTTTTCTTTTCCTCCATATCCTGGTAGAACTTCCCAAGTCTTTTATTAATTATTGTTTTATAACACCTCCTTGATTTATTTTAATGCCACTTCTGCTTTTTACTGCTTTAATTTTATTAGTGCATCTTTATTTTTCTGCAATATGTTTTTAATTTACCCAACTACAATGTTATCTAATATGGACCTTGTTCTTATTTTGTGGTAAGCTGACTTTTTTTTTTTTTTAATCCTATAGATGATGCCAGTTTTTGATAAATTTTCTCATTCCTATAGTAAATCTTTCTTAGGGGTCTGCTCTTCCCTTGTGTCTCCTGAATGATATTTTTCTGTTTTAATAATAAATCTGTCCAGACCCAGCATCCAAAAGACAGAATGCGTCTGTTAACTTTGGCTCTTTTCTTTGTCCATTTGGGTCCTGGTCAAATTTTTTTCTCAGATCTCCATGTGGATGGCAGATGGATGTGCTCCTAGGCTAATTCCCTTCACTAACACTTATGATTGTCTTGAATGAGATGGGAACTTCTTAACACCATTGTTTAGCTCTCTCTTGCTTTGAACAAATGGATCATGGAAAAAAAAAATACAATAGACCCAAGATCCTCCCTAGTTCTGCTTTCATCTGCCTTTGTCCTCTCTCACCCCCACCCACACCCCCACCTCACCTCCCTTTTCCTTTATATCAAGTTGCTTTCTAGGAGTGTTAGTCTGGGGTTAGAAAAAGAAGTAGAAGGATTGGGGTACCAGAGCAGCTCTTGTGTTTTCTGACTGATAAAGACTTTGGTTTTAGGTTAGTAGCAGATGATGGAAAAATTTTAATAAGGTGTTGTGCCAGCTTCCAGGACCACTCGGTATTCTCCAGATCATTCCACCAGCCATCAACACTCAGTTGCTCCTGTTCTAGCTCCTGGTAATGGGGACATGGTTCAGTTTCAGGTGTGAAACACAGCATAAGTTTTTTACCTTTTTCTGTATAAGAATTTTGGGGATCACTAGCCAGATGTTTCCTTTAAAAAAAAAAATTCTTATTGTTATTAATCCTCACCTGAGAATACTTTTCCATTGATTTTTAAGAGAGACTTGAAGGAAAGGGGAGAAATGAAGAGAAACATCTATGTGAGAGAGATGCATGGATTGGTTGCCTCCTGCATGTGCCCTGACCAGGGCCAGGAATTGTGTCCTTGACTGGAATCAAACCTGGGACCCTTCAGTCCATGGGTTGATACTTTATCCACTGAGCCAAACAGCTAAAGCCACGTGTTATTTTTAAACTGAAAGTCCTGGAGCAGAGACTGAGGAACAAGATTTCCTCTGCCCTTATTACATTCGTTGTGGTGACAAGATGGACATGGCAATACATCAGCCAGGGCCATGAGACACCTGCATTCCTTTCTGACAGTGTCATGGAAACTGATCAAAACTCAGACACCTGGACCATTCTAGCAGCATGTGCCACTGACAATGAGTGAGATGTGGCTTCGGTGACAGTCTGGAACAGCATGGATATGTCTGTATTTGAAGTGTCAGAAGGGGCCTGGGGACAGCTTTCAGCACTGGCCCAGGGTGACACAACTTCTTTCCAACAGAATGTTCAAGAGAAAAGCAGTATTTTTTTTTAATCTCTAACATTTTTAATAAAGGAATTAAGACTAATGATTATATAATAAAAAGTTGATTTAGGAAACA
This sequence comes from Pipistrellus hanaki, assembly GCF_964339955.1. Taxonomy (NCBI): domain Eukaryota; kingdom Metazoa; phylum Chordata; class Mammalia; order Chiroptera; family Vespertilionidae; genus Pipistrellus; species Pipistrellus hanaki. Next base: position 62,540,832 of record NC_140510.1, on the reverse strand, counting down.
AGACCCAAGTACTGAAAATTTTGATTTTGTATCAAACTGACACTGAGTATTCAGTTTTGTGATTGGCTATGACAGTCTACAATTCCCTTCAAAAAAGACTCCAGAATTCTTCAATTTTGTACATATATAAAAGTAATTTGGTCAGCTTAGGAAGAATGGTTACTATAGTTTATAGCTTATATTTTCGTAATTTTATGCAAATGGTAATTACTAACAATAGTATGATTCTAGATATTTCAATAAAATATTGCTAGATAGAAAAAGCTCAAACTGTTACAGATGAAAAGTGATACATTTGGGGAAAGAGGCTAATTTCTATGGAAACTGAAACTTGATGTAAACACACATACACATAGACACATGAACTTCCATTTCCATATCAAGTAATAGTTTGGTCATATGAACCCTGCCACTTAAGCAGATTTGAACTTGGCTACCCTTCCTCATTTAATTTGGATTTCTAGTATCAGCAGAGCTAAGCATAATCTGTAATTAAGAGAATAATGCAGGAACTGAGGATACAAAGTAGAAATTTAAAATTAAGATTAAGTGAAATTAGTTTTACTTAATAGACTCACACACTGGCCTAAGGACAGTAAGCTTATTAGTTCTATTGATGTGACTTCATAAGAGGATAAAAGGCCTATATTAATATTCTGTCTTTGAAAAGGTTTCTCATTATCCGTCCAACTGTTTGATAAAATATCATGTTGAGGAAAGTCATGCTCTTATTGACTTTAGAATCTTATGACACCATGATCATCTCCCAGTGTGCAGTAGCCCCACTGAAAAGTGAACCATCACAGATGCAAAAAAAAAAAAAAGCCACAGTAAATATTGTATCATCTCCCCATTCCCAAGGACATCCCAGGACAGGACAATTTCTAAGTGGTTAAAGTATAATAAGATCCTTCTAAAACTTAAATTTTAACAATCAGGTTTGCTACAAGATAGAAGCAGTGTGTGTGTATATATATTTTTTAATGAAATGAATGATCAATTATTGTCTTAAGGAGGAAATAGATGCTTACTTAGTAGAGCATTTTGAGTTTACATTTTAAAGTAAACATTTTGTTCTTTATAAGACCTGGATTGTTTTTAATCCATAAGTAATTACTCATTTTATAGTCTGATAAATTGGTGTTTAAGTATTTGTTCACTATTTATGCTTAAGAATGTGTAAAAAGTCTGAAAAGACTTCATATCCATTGCTACACATAAAAGCAAGAGTATTTTCTAGAAAATAAAAACCAAAATTTAAAAAACAAAAAAGCGTGACCCATTCTTTATAAATCAGTTCCTTGAAAAAGAGAAGCAGGTCTATCAGCTTATATGTTAGCTGTAAGTCATTTTATTTTGTAGTGATTTAAACTATAAATCATGTTTCTTTATGTCTAGTCAGTAGCAGATATCTAAAAAGCAATCTCAAGAGAGACATTGCATGCTGAGCACTCACTTGATTTTGGAACATTTGGACTTAACGTTAGACATTAGTTTCTCAACAGCAGCATATCCACATCTCGAGCTATGCTTTAAACCCAAGAATTAACTTGGGTGAAAGATATGTAGCAGCATCCTTGCTCTGCTTACTAGATACTAGTAGGATCTCCACCCACCCCAGTTGTGACCACCAAAAATGTCTCCAGACATTGCCAAATGTCCCTTGTGATGGCAGCCAGGGAGGGTTGGGGAAGACCGCCCCTGTTTGAGAACCACTGTCCTACAGCCCCTGCTAAGTTGTACTTAGTCTGGAAGTGAGCTGAGCACTTTCTTCTTAGTTGGAAAAAATTAACATCTTTGGATGCCTGGACTCACTGAATTCATTTATTTGCATTTTGTCAATCTCAGCTTCTATGTGGCTCTTTGTGACTGAAAACAATCCTCTTAATGTTGGGTAAATGGTGATCAGTGTTTTCAGTTGGTGAGCTCTATTCAACTACTGACAAACATCTCTCTGGGAAGAAAAATAGGTTTGAAACCCATAGAACCATAAGTATACCTTCTAATTTGCATTCCTCCATTGGATCCTCTATTTTCTGCCCCAGCAACAATATCCAATACCTAATGCCTCTCCAGCCACTAAATGTCTTCTATTCGGGTCATTAATTCCACTGTAACTCTCTCTGACACTGCACATCTCAGCCTTGCTTCCAAAGACAAACACGTTCATGCATCAAGCTCATGTACAGTTGTAGTAGCCATGAACCTTGGACCCAAATGCAGATGTGCAAGAAACAAACCTTTTCCATTTTTATAGTAAACTCTTTTAAAAAAAAAATTGTATCTATCTGTATTTCAGAAAGACTCATTTTATTGGGCACGGATAAGAAAGAGAACAACATAATCTCATAAAATTCAGGGTCATTCCCAAGGATGGCTCTTGGCCCTGTGGGCATGTGTAGACCAAGACCTAGATGTGCAGGAGAACCAACTGCTCATGCACCTGAGATATCTTCAGGGTCTCAGCTCTTCAGTGGCTGAGCTGCAGAGACACTTGCTGTGAGGTCTCTTACTTTCAGCATAATACCTCCCTATGTCCACATCTAAGTTCCTCATTAAAACACAGGGAATCTACGACTAGGAGTAAAGATACTGAGTTTCTGACCATGTATCCAAACACTTCTACTCAGAGGACCCCTTTCATAGAGAGAATCTTATAGACTAGGAAAATTGTCCTATCTGAGAGCTGTACCCCAGAAGCAAGGAATAGGTCTCCTCAATTCTCAGATGACCTAGCCTCTCTGGGGTTTCAATTGTATCTCTCCCCACCCCACTTCTTGCCCAAACCAGTCCTAGGCAGCTTCTTCATATCTTATCTACATCTTTACTTCTGTGGTCAAACTTAACTTTCATCTCATGCCAAGCCCATGGAATCTCTATCTAAAAAGGGCAAGATAAGCAGAGAAAGAGAATTTGCTCTCTTGTTTCATCAGTGTTGGAAGTGTATACCTCCACTTTTAAAGCTTAAGAAACAAGCCAAACTCTAGCTGGTTTGGCTCAGTGGCTAAAGCGGACTGAAAGGTCCTGGGTTCGATTCCAGTTAAGGGCACATGCCTGGGTTGTGGGCTTGATCCCCAGTAGGGGGGCATGTAAGAGGCAGCCAATCAATGATTCCCTCTTATCATTGGTGTTTCTATCTTTCTCTTCCTCTCTCTCTCTGAAATCAATAAAAATATTTTTAAAAAATTTAAAAACAGAAAAAAAGAAAGTTTTTTTTTGTTTTTTGTTGTTGTTGTTGTTGTTGTTCCACTGTAACAATTCTTGTGAAGCATCTCTTGATATCTATTGGTTAAATGAACATCCCAAAAGATCTTCCTGCTACATAATCAAATGGCAATAGTTCCTGCCTTTAGGGTGGGTTAACTTGAGCAAAGTGTGGGTGGCCGGCTATCCTGTTTTCACTTACACTTCAGACTTTTCCGTTTAAGGCTGCTGAGTCTTCCTGAAATAAGATGGACACAATACATGCATTTCCTTCAGTCTCTTTATGCACCTGCGTGCTGATGGCTTTGTCTTCGTAAGTGCACCTGATAATTTGGTTGACCATTTCTTAACTCCCTGAACCTTATAATAATGCTGGGTTACCATACTTTCAAAAAATATTCTAGGTTTCTGCAGTCTCCTTAATTATAGGGCAAAGAAAGCCACAAAGGTTTGGAATATACTATTTCCAATAAATAAGAGAACAGCTTGCTAACAATGCTTAACCATTTGTAAAAATGGTAGAAATAAATACAATGGACTCATTTTTAATACTAAATTTTTTGGAGTTATTAATCAATAGTATATTAATCTGCTAGGGTTGCCAGAACACAATACTACCGACTATGTGGCCTAAATAAGACTTTTTTTTCCCCCCCTCACAGTTCTGGGGGCTGAAAATCCAAGATCAAGGTGTTGAAAGGGCTGGTTTCTCCTGAGGCTTCTCTACTTGGCAGCCACCTCCTTGTTGTTTTCACATGGCCTTTTCTCTGCACACACATCCTGGTGTCTATTTTTCTTCTTATAAGGGCACAGGTTCTTCCTATAAATCTAATTGGATTAGGGTCCCACCCTTATGGCATCATTTAATCTTAATTACCTCTTGAAGGGTCCTATTCCCAAACACAGCTTCATTGGAGGTTGGGACTTTAATATACATATTTGAGGGGTGTAGGAAACACAATTCAGCCAGCCTCACCTTTGAAAATTAAGTGCTTGGAGTTCATTTCCCTTGTTGAGTATCTCTTTACTGCCTGGATCTTATAATTGGGACTGGTATAAAAATGCAGTCAAGGTGGCTTTTCATCATTGTTATTCAGTCATGTGTATTTTTAATAATATCTGTGGTAATAGAATTATGATTTTCAGCCTTGCAGTTTAGTCAATTGAAAGGAATTACTTTTTGGATGTAAAAAGTGATAAAATGCAGGTCACAGCACACAAAGTGTTCCACTCTTCCCCTGAGGAGAGAAACTGAAGGAATTTGGACATTTTAAGAAATTGTGAGGTTTAGAACATAAAGAGAAAAAAAATGTGGCAATCAAGAACAGAGCAATGTGCAGCTCCTGGCCACAGACTTCCAGATGGGGCTGACTTCCCTCTATTTATTCCTGATGTGTGTGTGTGTGTGTATATATATATATATATATATATATATATATATATATATATATATGAAAGGGGTGGGGGCGAGGAGGTTGCAAACTTCTACATTATAAATGAAAAACTTTCTTCCTCCTAATACATTTGAGACCCCCACTCAAATTAAAAATATAACTAATAGAAAGAGAAAGGAAAATGTGTGATTTATTTTATAAATTGTACCTGTAGGGAAATGCATCTTAAATTCAAAGGTAAAGGCAAACAAACTGTTCTAGAAGTTATTGAGAGATTACTAAAAGATTTCCTCTCTTGAGGAAAGTGGCCAAGCTTTTACCTCCCAGGGTCCCACTAGATGCTCAGGGCCATGGTTCTTGTATTGCACACACCATAGTCATGTGTAACCAGCTTCTAAGGGGTACATGATAGTTGTTTCTTAAAACAATGAAATCAATAAATATTTATCTTTAATAGAAGTCAAGAGGTTTTGAATACTAACATTTTGGCACATCAAAATGGACTAGTAAATAAATATTTTCTCTGAAATATGCCCACGTTTCTGTTGTTTCTGCCGTGTGTGTGTGTGTGTGTGTGTGTGTGTGTGTGTGCGCGCGTGTGTGAGTGTGTATATAAATGTATGATTATATTTTTCTTCTCTTTTTTTAATCAGAAGTACCACCAGCTAAATTTTCTTTATTTTCACACTGTTCTGCTGGTTTATCATATTACTCTAGAAGAGGGTAAATAATTGATTTGATTCAGTACCTCCAATTCCTATCATTCAGTTAGATATGGTTTGATAAGATTACATATAAACATTGGACAGATTGCATTTTATACCCAGATTTCTATTTTGAAAAGAATTTAAATGATCAATTTAAGGTTACAGTAAAAATGTTTCAGGGCCCAACAGATGAACTTACTATCACAAGGTCCTTGATAGCATACAAGGGAACATTTGAGTATTTCTAATGCTTTCCACAAATTAGCGTCTCCTTCTAGCAGTTGAGTAACCTGTCCCTTCTTTATAAACTCTCAAATTAGATATTTTCATTCTCAACACCTTGCATTATGGAAGTAGCTATAAATAAGTTTAAAGAATGATTATTGTGTTAAATGAAGAGCACATAGAAGAAAACAAAACAAAATAAACAAACAAACAAAAAAACCCCACGCAATATGTTCCTTTGGGCAGCAAGACCAACAGGAATGTTAGTCTGATTTATAAACTCAACTCAAAGCCCAGTCAACTCACTTGCTTGATGAGCTGTTATCCAAAATACTGAGATGAATGAAGTTTAAAGCTGCAAGTTCAGGCTGCATTACAGCTTCTTAAAGTTCAACATCTCCTCTTCCTGTGGCGACTGGCAGGTTGCATTTGGGCATGAGAGGAGGGTTCCATTAGAAAACTTCAGTATAATTAATTTAGTCAGAGCAGTGGGATCAGGGACTCCAATTCTGATGTGGGTGTACAAGTTTAGCAGAAAACCAAGCAAAGTTTATTCTTTGAAATGCAAATAAAGAAATAAGGAACCCATAAATAGCCTAAATGTCCAATAATAGAAGGATAAGTAACAAGTGTTGACGTCACTATTTGATGGGATAACATGCTCATTCAAAATCATACTTTTTTACTCCCTGGTGACACTGAAAATATTAAGTAAGGCATAACATTAAGTTAAAGAGACAAGATATAAATAATAGGTAATTTTGATAAAAATTTTAGAAAAAGAAAATATACATGTTTGTATAACTTAGAAGGAGCCATACCAAAATCTTCGAAGATACCTCTTCTGGTAATATAGAAATTTTTTATTCTTATTTATATCTATTTTCAAATTTTCTAAAGTGAGCATGCATTACTTTTTATAGTAAGAAAAGAACACACAAAAAATCATTGTGAAGCAGATCTTTCTCCCCGGCCCTCCCCACATTTCTTAGGCAATCTCTGGTGCACCACATGCTTCAGGATTCCAGCAGATTTTTCTTTGCAAAATACAAATCTGATCTTATCATTGTCCTCTTTAATCTTCCAATGATATCCCATATCCTAAAGAAAAGAGCCTAAGTCCTTTGCCAAATTTAGAAAGGTTAACCTTCAGTCAGCAATGTTTACTCCTCCATTTCAGTCCCCTCCCACCTCACCCCAATCATAGGACCCCAACAGACACACATCAGCCATGTGGACGCCTCATTGAACTTTTATATTCAGGATCATTCCTCACTGGATTCCTTCTGCCTAAATACCCTGCCCAAACTTGCTACCTGTCAAACTCCTCCTCATTTTTCAATAATTATACTATTTAGCCTCAATGGATAGAACAAGTATAATAATAATAGGGAATGCAGAGGTGACTGAATGTGCTGATACACACTTAAAGTCATCACTTTTACATAGCAATTACTTCATAAATGTTTGTTCTTAAAATCTGAAATGTTTGTCCTGCTGTCACCCCTATACCTCCTGAAGCCTTTTTCCTTTATGCCCACTCCATATAAATCACAACAAAATCAAAACTAAAACAAAAGGCTGGAGTTAGATGGGATGAAGTTGGCCAATGTCAATCATTGTGGAAAGTGGGTGTGCACACCTAGCAGTTCACCACACTGCTTGCTCTCTGCTTTACTGAACCAGCTAGCAACAAATGAGTGAAAGGTTTCCATCACTACAGTGAATGAATAAATCTCAAACACTGCTGAGTATTTTCACACACACACACACACACACACACACACACACACACACACATATTAATGTAAAAATTCATTCAATAAGCACCTAAGTGTCTACCTGGTATAAGGAAGTCCCTTCTAGTCTTCAATTAATTACAAAAGCCTACCTGACTTAGAATTAGCAGCACAGTCCTTGGAAACCTGCTCCAGCTATAAAATGGAGACCACAGAGCCCACCTTGCAAGATAATTAAATATGATAAATAATTAATGACAATGAGCAACCTGCTAATACAAATGCAAATGTCTGCCTGTCTGCTCGATTTACATGCAAATGGTCTTTTTTTTTTTAATCTATCAATAGTAGAAAATCAATAGTGGTGGTGAAGGCAAAGCTTTTTGAATGTTGAAAAAGAACATTAAAGCTCATTGTTAATGGTTACCCATACCCCCTGGGCCTGAGCCAGGCATAGGAAACTCCAAGTAGATGCTGATTCACCCTGTGACTTCAGGTAATATGCCTCTGTCCTTAGTTTCCTGGCAAAGGAATTAAGAACTTCCAAGAGGAGGGATATCCAGAGATCCTCTAGAACCAGCAGATGGGTTCCATCCAGTGCCAACAGGCTTCCGAAAAAAGGATCCCACAATTTCCAAAGTCCTTATGCTCCCTGATTCTCTCAGTCTATTCTCTTTGTCCCAGGGTAACAGACAATAGCCAAGAGCCATCTGCCAACAGGGCCCTTAGTGTGTATTCATTGGTTTATGTTGCTTTATATAAATGAAGAGGGTCAGATCAGGATACGGCCTGGCTGATGGCCGTTAAACACTGAAACTATAATTACTGAGCTTAGCTGTGTGGTGTGTTTAGTGATAAGCAATGTTTTCACTGCATGATGGGTACAAAGCAGCTGTTATAGTTTCACTTGTGCTAAGTATTGCAAAGTGCTAGGCACCCTACAACACCAATAAAAGCCAGAGCCTGTTCCAAAGCATTCTTCACTGTAGAACTCCACTATGGAACATCCCTGTGACAAAGGGGCTGAAAGTGGCTTCACTGTTGGTAAGAAATAATGCTGAATTCTGACTTAAGAGAAAAATGAATAGTGGACTCTACCATAAGCTCCTCACCTTTCTTACCCTTCCCTGCCCAAATCAATCTAAAGTTAGAAAAGCAGATGCTACAAACTACATGTGTGAGCTGGCTGTCAAATCGGACATTCTAGGACTTGTGAGTTGTGGCACAGGTGAGAAAGAGGTGCTGCAAGGTGTCAAGGGTCAAATTTTAAGGAGGTACCTGTTGTCAGTGCCAGAGTGCAGGCCTCTTTAAATTTTACCTTCTAGATCACATGTGTCAAACACAAGGCCCGAGGGCCAAATCCAGCCCGCCAGGCCTTGCAATGTGGCCCGCACCGCGCTGTCATCATTGCACTCCGCTGTCAGTTTATGACATTGTCAGTTTATGACTGTTCAGTAAACCATTCGGCCCGCGATTTAGGCTGGATTTTAGATTTTGGCCCCTTCTCTGATTGAGTTCGACACCCCTATTCTAGATGGTCCTCTTGCCTCACCCTAGCCCTGACCTTGTGCTGCAGGTACTATTTACTTAACAGTGTCCATGATCCTTCCAAATGCACCAGAAAGTGAGCTAATACATACTGTCCTGTGGCACAGGCATTCTGCCAGAACGTGTGATGGTAAGCTTTCCCTCAGACATCAGGGGCAGCATGGAGCCTCCCACTGAAGATTCTGCCTTGAACCCCTAACTTAAGACTTTAGGGCAGCAAAGTGTTGGAGGAGGACTGACTCCCCTCCCACCTTAACCTCTCCAGATGGGACCCAGGTCCTGAGAGCCTGAGATGTGTGCTGCCTTAGTTCCTACCAAGGCAGGACATTTAAACAAAGCCCTGGTCCTAACTGGTGGAACAGCCTTCATCCAGCTCCCCTGGCAGTGAACCCAGTGCCCTTCTCTAACCTTAGAAAAGTCCCCCATTTGAGGTCATACTGTTTCTCAAATCTGCTGCACATTGGAATCACTCCAGCAGTGTCTCCACCAATTAAATCTAACTGTCAGAGAGAAGAGCCTAGGCAACGGTTATCTCAAAGTTCCCCAGACGATCCAGAGTGCAGCTAAACTTGAGAACGATTGGTCAGTATGATTAAGAGGATACCAATTATTATAGGTGCCTAGTGGGCCAACCCCCTACGCAGAACACCCAGTGATTTCACTGGGGCCTGAGGGCCTCACCCTCATTATTAGACTTCATGAGATTATATCACTCACCATCCCCATGTGAGTATGTACACACACACACACACACACACACACACACACACACACACACTGTTTTGGGTGCTAAACAGACCAAGTGAACACATTGCTGTGGCTAAGAAAATTCATCCTTGCTTTCCCTCTCTAGACCTATGGGGACCAACTGTCCCAGTTTACCTGGGACTGGTCTAGCTTTAATACTGAAAGTTCCCTGTCTCAGGCAAACCGGAGTGGTTGGTCACCCTATGTTCCACGCTCCAGCTGACTTCATGGAAGGCTGCAAGGGCTTCCTTCTCTTTGGCTTCCAGTTAGGTTTGGCCCATGGGAGACACTTACCTTAGATTCGACCAATGGGAGAAGAGCAGGTGATGGTGTTTACCCCCATGAATCATAGTTCTTCTCAAGCTACTGTCAGGCAGCCATGCCCACCAGCTGCTCTCTCCAAGGCCTGGGAACCACTTCCTCTCTTTGCTTGGAGGCAGCAAGAGTGCCCGACTTTTGCTCGCTCTAAAGTACTGCATTACCTCTTGTTTGTGTCTCTAAATTCTGCCCCCTAACTATGTAAACATTATCATTATTAAATTGTCCTCACATTACCAGTTTAAGAATGCCTCCATCTGTTTCCTGCAGGACAGTGATGAATCCATCCTATAATCATAGGGCCATGGAGCATACGGAGTGGAGGAGGGGCAGTTCCCTAAGGGAAAGGAGATGCCATTTCCAGGGCAAAGGTGAAAGGATGCTGAACAACAGACATTGTGGCCACAGACAGCAAAGGGCAAAGGGTGAAATCTAGGCCAGTGCTACTCAGAGTGTCTTTGGTGCACTGGGGCTGGTATATGGACTAGTTGCTGATCACTAATGAGAGGAGAAGAAAAGATGAGAGGAAGTATTTAGGAATTTATATCAATTTCACACTGCTGCAAAATTTAATCATTTTACAAAATAATCAGCCCAGTCCTGCATGTTAGAATTATTTAACTTCGCATTTAAAAGCATATCAGACAGTTTGAGAATCCCTGATCAAAACCAAGATGTCACATATGATGCTATGGGTAAATTTTAACAACCTCTTCTATTGAAAAGCTGACTCAGAAGCACGTGTTTTTAGATAATACAAGTAAAAATCACATACTGTGGCCTCACGACGTACCAGCTGCTGTTTTAAACCTTCTCATGGATTTCCTCATTTAATCCTTGCAATCAGCCTCTGAGGTAAGGACTGGTATTATCCCCATCTTGAGGTTTAGGAAACTGAATCACAGAGAAAAGGAACTGCCCCAGGCTAGTACATCATGGCCCCAAGATTCCTGTCAGGATTCAAACTTGGGTACTTTGGTTCTAGAGTACATACCCCCAGACTCTCTATAATGCCTGTCTATAGCAAAATTTAAGTGTGTGCTTTCCACAATGTGAACATAGTTGAAATAAACACAAGCTTTTTATGTTCCTTTCTATTTTTCACCCTTTTTCGGGTCCTAATTTTGAGCTGGATTAGAAGGGCTGCTTAAATCTTTTTTTTTTTTTACTTTTGTTTTTCTTCAAGCCCTTCCAGAGAGCTAAGTTACATTACCAGAACCACACAGGAACCAGCTACGAAGAGAGAAGTATATCTTGTTTTGATAAGATTCCTCAGAGCTTAGTGGCATATTACCCAGCCCATTCTCACACTTCCATATGTCCTACGGGAATTTCATCTGTAGAGTCAGAACTAAGTGTCTCTCTATTCAGCCTCTAGGTGTGTGCTATAAATTGGACACTTAGCTAAGAGCTATAAACAGCTTTTCATTCAGGGATATGATGGACATAAGGCAGAATTGCTTCAAAAAACAAAGACAAGACCTGGATGTCCACCGATGTTTCTGGTTCTTTTGGATGTGTGTTCGGGGCATGCTGTCTTTACCACTGGAAAAGCAGCACATGAGAGGAAAGCTTCTCTGGCATCGTCTAGGAGAAGACAGACACACGAAAAGGATGAACTATGACTTCAAACCAAGGTGTCAACCCAGCAACCAGACAGGTGTCACAGCACTTCAATGCCATCCCCGTGATTTTCTGATAGGTGGCTCAGATGCCATCACCAACGCTGTCACCTATCTAGATACTCATACTTCATGTGAGTTGGGTATGTCCATCATCTCTCTTTCACGAGGAGGTTGAAGGTCATTAAGTGGTTTGCCCAAGGTCTTATGATGTGTGGCTGGAACTGTAAACTATAACCCAAGCCTTTATTAGACCCGTGTTTCTCACACACAGAGAAACATTCTGGTGTTATTACTCCATTTACTATTTTACTAGTATTTGCCAGATATCACTGTTAACCTGGTTGTTTTAAGCTGGACACTTTAAATCCATTAACCTTCATGGGCTGGTAGAACAACCTGGAGAGAGAGCTGAAGGAGAGGTGCTTAAGCACAACCTCTGGAGCCACTTTGCCCTGGTGGAATCATAGCTCTATACTCCCCAGCAAATGGGCATGTTACTTAGCTTCTCTGTCCCCCAATAGCCTTGTCTGCGATAAGAAGATGAGAAAATAGCCCAGATGGTGTGGCTCAATTGTTGAGTGTCAACCTATAAACCCAAAGGTCTCAGGTTCTATCCTAGGTCAGGGTGCAAGCTCAGGTTGTGGGCTTGATCCCCCATAGGGGCATGCAGGAGGCAGCCAATCAATGATTCTCTCTCATTGATATTTCTATCTCTCTCCTTCTCCCTTCCTCTCTGAAATCAACTTAAAAAAATAAGAAGATGATGAGAAAATATAACCCACCATAAAGGCTGTAGAGAGGATTATCATTTGTAAAATTCTTAGAAGAGCACCTGGCATTGGATAAACATTAGCCCATCTCACGCACCCCTAAGATTCCTCCCAGCAGGAAATGTCTGTATAATTTTCTAAAGTCAAAGCACCAATTTAGTCTCTTAGAAAGTCAATTTCAGGCAGACCTCGGAGATATCATGGGTTCAATTCCAGACCACTGCGATAAAGAAAACATTGCAACAAGCAAACTGTAATCTTTTTTGCTGGTGGAGGACCTTGCCTGCAATTTGTAAAACATACAACATGTGGTAAGTGCCATAAAGCAATGTGCAGTAAAACACACTATGCCTGTACATAAGACTTTTTTGAACTGTGGTATTTACTTTAGAGTAGGAACATGGAATGAGCACGTGGGGCATATTTGAAACAGGGGTCATATATACGATCTTGTTGGGTGACCATATTCTGTAGTGAAGAAACCTTTGCCAGGGGAAGTGGCACTGTTAATAATTTCAGTGGAATAATAGATGTGACCTGGAACTGCCCCAAAAGAGCTAGCATGCGTTTTTGTCTCGCTGTGGAGTTGGTCCAGGTCTCTCACCTGCTCTGCAAATATCTCACTTACATATGTGCTAAGGCTGCCTTCCTTCCTCATACTAAGTATGGAATCTCCTAGCACTTGAGATTCCCAACATCATAGTCATACCCTAAGTTAGAAATAAAACCCAGATATTTTTAAAAATGTATATACTCCCTGCTTTACTAATCCTGCTCCTATTCTAAATAAAATATTCTACTAAATAAAAAGTGACATGAATCTTGACCTAAGTGAGGTTCACACCTTATACAAAAATTAACTCAGAATGCATCACAGGCTAAAATGTATAACATGAAACTACAAAACTTTTAGAAAAAAACATAAAATAAAATTTTTCAGACTTAGGACTAGGTGAAGAGTTTTTAGACTCTTAGACCAAAAGTGTATCCCTAAAAAAAAAATGATAAATTGGATAGCATAAAAATTCAAAGTGGATAACACATGCTTAAGATCTGCTCTGTGAGAGACCCTGTTAAGAGACTACAGGGAAAATTACAAACTGGGAGAAATATTTGCATATTATATATCTAACAGACAAATTGTCCCTAGAATATATAAAAATTACTGAATATGATAAGTACTATAAATAGAATAGTTGGATTGGGCTGACTATGGGTGCATGCCTCTTCCCAAGGCTCCTCATAGTCTCTGGGGACTGCCCTGCACTAATGTTTTTCAACTTTTGCTGTATATTCAAATTCAACAGGATACAAAAAATTCCTGGGATATTTGGACACCCATGTCCATAGCAGCAGCATTCTTCCCAATAACCAAAAGATGGAAACAACCCAGGTATCCATTGACAGATGACTAGATAAGCAAAATGTGGTACATCCATACAATAAAATAGTATTCAGCCTTAAAAAGCAAGGAAATTCTGACACGTGCAACCACATGAATGAGCCCTGAAGACATAATGCTAAGTAAACTATCCAGCCACAGGACAAATAGTATATGATTCTACTTCCATGAAACACTTCAACAATCAAATTCATCATGATCGGAAGAATGGTGGTTGCCCAGGGCAGAGGAGAGGGAAGATGGGGAGATACTGTTTAAGGAGTACAGAGTTTTACTTTGGGGAGATGACAAAGTTCTAGAGGTGGAGAGTGGTGTTGGTTACATAACAATGAAAAATGTACTGTGCTGTATACTTTAAAATGGTTAAGATGATAAATTTTGTTATGCATATTTTTCCAATTAAAATAAACAATCCAATTTAAAAATAGATAAGAGATATAAACAGACAATTTGTTAAGGATGCACAGATGACAAAAAAAAGCGCATGAAAATATGTTCCACATTGCTAGCCATTAGGGAAATGCATATTAAAACCACAGAGAGATATAACTAATGAGTACTGGCAAAGATGGTGGCTGCTTACATAATTCAATCTTGTGGGATGGCCATATAATGTCCTGAGGAACCAGTACCCTATGAAGATGGAAGGAGCACTACTGGTCATTTCAATGAAACAAGAAGCTTCATCTGAGACTAATTGCAAACAAGCTTACATAAAAATATCAAATAAAAATAGCAATAACAACAAATAACCAAATGCTAAGGATATAGAGAAAGTGAGTTTCTCATACATTGCTACCCTGTTTCCCTGAAAATAAGACAGTGTCTTATATTAATTTTTTCTCCCAAAGTTGCGCTAGGTCTTATTTTCAGGGGATGTCTTATCTTTCCATGCGCTAGATCTTATTTTCGGATGATGTCTTATTTTTGGGGAAACATGGTAGTAGGAATGAAAAATGGTATAGCCATTCTGGAAAATAGTTTGTCAGTTTCTTAAAAAATAAATTTATCTACAGCCCAGCAATTACATTTTGGGGCCTTGGTCTTAGAGAAATGAAAACTTATTTTCACAAGCAAAATTGTTAACAGGGTACCACCAATAAAATGAAATATTAATCAGTTATTAAACAGCAAATTAGGATGATTGTGTAGAGATAGATTTTAAATGATTCTAAAAATAATCTGGATCTTTAAAAATGCAGAAACCATAACTCTATCGAAAATAAAGACTTGCAGGGAATGGTAGAAAGAAAATAACCAGTGTGTTTGGATAGCGGAGATGGATCAAAGTTCTCATTCACCTTCTTTTTCTCAGAAGTTTCTTTATTGTTATTTTTTATATCTTACATTTTTAAAACATGAAACCCAAACAGAAAAACCATTAACAGAATACAGCCATTCACAGAGAGACTCTTCCTGGGAGGGGAGGGGCATGCCCTGAGGGCCTGCTGCTGCTCTGGTCCCTCCTGGGGAGACCATTCACCAGCATGATCTTAATGCGATTAACTGGAGTTGGTGCTAAAAGCCTGAGGATTAGGACCCAAAAGTGAAAGGTATCAGGGGATGCAGGAGGAAATCTGGAAGGCACAGCTGCCTGAGCTGCAGGATTAACGGAATAGATGCAGATGGGCATCTTTAAGGGAAGGGGGCAAAAAAAAAAAAAAAAAAAAAAAAAAAAGAGTAGAGATGAAAAATAAAACAGAGTTCCAACCAGGAAGGGCAGAATTCACTGGTCAGAGCTCATCAGTCAGAGCCCTAAACCAGCAGCAGGTGGAGAAGAAATCTGAAAGCATAAGCACCCAGAAGAAGACCCAAAGGGTGCAACTCCAGGGAGAGAGTGAGGACAAGGGAACCAAGTGGGGCTGAAGGAGCAGAACACTTTCTATTGTATTTTCAGCATCACAGGATAATCACAGCAAATCTTACATTTGCGTTTCTGACAACCTAAATAATTAGAAGAGATAATAATAACCTTTGTTAACATAATTCCTTACTCTTTTCGTTATTTTGATGTCCATGCACAGCCTGTAAGCCTGCAGGGGACCTTTTAAAAACCAAGCTATTAATTACTCCTTTCAAATGAGGGAAGGAATGAAAGCCCAAATTCAGAAATAAAGAGCATCATTTTGATGAGGTGATCTGTCCAAACACACCACAGGCCCTTATCTCAACTCTGCTCCCATTAACACCCCAGGTTTGTTTCCCAATGGGGGTAGCTTTTTATTTAGATGATCTAAGAAATGATCTTGCTCATTGCAATGTTACTTAATCTGCCCGAACTTTGGTTTCTTCATGTAAAAGTTGTGAGGATGAAATTAAGACTGAAATACACACATGCTAAAGTACCCGTCTCGGCCCTGCCCACGGCTCTCTGAACTTACGACACGCACACATGGACAGCCTCCTATTATAAGCACATGTGATGCTAGCTGAGGTTTATTTTTGTGGTTTGGGGGCTTTGATTTTTACATAGATCGGAGGTGCCAAAATAACCCTCAGATAAGAGTTGGAGGATAAATAGTGGAGCTTCCTTACCTCTCAAAAGTCCAAGATGTACTTTATGTCATCTTCCAGATGTCCCCAGTAGGAATAATCCCCAGATGCCATAGCAGTAATTTGATCATAATACCCTGTACTGGTTTCTTTTTCCTCCTCTGTCTCAAGTTCCCATTTCCCTATTGGTTCCTCTTGGTATCATCCCTCAAATAAGTTACTTATACTCAAATCTTCACCTGAGTCAGCTTTTGGTAGAACTCAACCCGACACAAAGTCACCCAATCAAGTATTTTGGCCACTCTTGCTCCTGAATGGATAAGACGTGCTCAAGATCTCACTAGAGATTGATCTGATACTGTACACCTGCTGGCTCCAGCATGTCAACACCAAATCATTCTGCAGCTTCTTGCAATGTGGTCTTGGCTCCCACTACTTTTCAAAAGGTATGTCTCAAAACTTTCCAACCACCTTTCCATTGCAAAATCATAGCCCTGTGATCCTTATCAACTTCTTCAGAACTCAACACGAATGTCAACGTTTACTTGAAACGCTCTTCTCCTAGTTGCTGGTGGAATTTTCTCTCTCTGCCATTTCTTTTCAGAACCTTCTCTGGGTCCCCTTTAAATGCCTGTTCGTTAAGTGTAGGCTTTCACAAGTTTCTGTATCCAGAGTTTGCTTTTGATTTTACACTCTCTTCTTAGATAACCCATCTACTTTAATATCTCAAAATATCTCCTTTCTACAGATGGTTCCCAACCCTACATCTTTAACTAAGACTTCTCTGCTCTCATCTAAACTTCAGAAGCAAGGTTCTGCTAAACCTCTATTTAAAAATCTCCTCTGGTACCTCAAACCAACAGTATTCCTTTATCCCCCATGATAAGCCTGCAGCCCATCTTGCGGTGCCTGCCTCAGTTAAATCACCTTGACCTCAGAGTCATGCTTTATTGTAATGTCTCCCCCTTCACTCATGCCCCTGTCTAAACAGTTTTTCTCAAAAATACATATTTTTTCTTTCAATTATCATTAATTCAAAGTCTCACAATCTCTCATCAAAAATAATGTAGTTGCTTCCTAACTGAATTGACATAGTCACTCACCACTCATTAAACATTTCCTGTACAGAATCACAGAGTGAAATCTCATGTGGTGAGTATTGTCATCATCGCCATCCTACAGGTGAATATACAGGGTGGGGCAAAAGAAGGTTTAGAGTTTTTCATATAGAAATAACACAGTAAATAATAATACAAGAATAAATTCTGTGTTTTGCGGAGTCCCAACAGTAAACCTACTTTTGCCCTACCCTGTATTGAAACTCAAAAGGGTTAAGAGGCCTAATCAATGTCACCATAGCCAGTACATACCCAACACAATCCAAACACACTAACTTTTTTTCCCCATTTTCTATCATGTGTGCCAGGTGGGTTGCAGGTGCTCTGGATATGTGTGATTATCATCATGGTTACTCTGTAAAGCCACTCTAAACCAAAAGAGAAAAATAGAAGCAAATATAGAGAAATGATGTAAAGACATGAGAAAATAATTAATTTTTTAAAGAACATAATTCTAGAGCAAATAAATCATGCAAGTAAGATCTCAAACCTGAATATTCACTTAGCAATCCCATAGTAAGGAGTCGTGCTCACAAAGTCAGAATGCATTAAAGCAGTGCTGAATTTGCCTATACATCTGTTGACAAATCATCACCACTGTTTCTGATAATTAAGAAATATAGCCTTCATTTGGTTTGGATTCTAAACAGCTTTGAAATTTTCATAAAAGTCTCTCTTGCCTTACATTTACAAAAAGTCATTTCAGGTCACTCACCAGATTGTTCAGTGGTTGGAGCGTCATCCTATGCTCCAAAGCTTTGTGGGTTTGATTCTATGTCTTGGTGTGGATTTGAGGCAACTGATTGATGTGTCTCTCCCACATCGATGTTTCTCTCTCTTTCTCTCCACCTTCCTCTCTTTCTAAAATCAATTTAAATGTGAGGGGTTGCAGGGGGAGAGGAAAAATGATAGGTCCCTGAGATTTTGAGGCTGGTCTTAGCACTCACAGGTACTAATGGAGTGAAGCAAGACTCATGGTACTTCCAGTAGAGGGCCATCCACACATGACACTCCTAAATGGGGTCTATGGCTGCATCCATTGTACCAGCCAAACCCACATTTGAGAGCCCATCAATGAACAAACAACTTTCTGGGTAGCATGTTAGTATGAGAAGGGGTATTCAAAGTAGAAAAATGTTGATGCTACAATGTTCTCTATGTGGTGCAAGGAAAAAGTCAGCAGATATTATGAAGTATGAGATTTTATTTTATTTTTAAATATATTTTATTGATTTTTTACAGAAAAGAAGGCAGAGGGATAGTTTAGAAACATCCATGAGAGAGAAACACCGATCAGCTGCCTCCTGCACACCCCCTACTGGGGATGTGCCCTCAACCAAGGTACATGCTCTTGACCAGAATTGAACCTGGGACTTTCAGTCCGCAGGCCGATGCTCTATCCACTGAGCCAAACTGATTTTGGCTGAGATTTTATTTTGATAGGTGAATGAGGCTGGGACCATAATGAGAGAGGTGCCAACTTCAGAGGAGCATGACAGACAGCTGGTCTAGTTCACTGGGGTGGGAGGAGGGGTAGGGAGTGAATGTTACTGAAGATGACTAAGTTGGACATTGTCTTGTGGTGTAAAGGGCATTTGGGCTATTAAAATGTTTAGACTATAAATCCATTAAGCTATACATTGCCCGCCACCTCAAAAGAATACCTAAAGTTAATGAGTCTGACCTAAAATGGGATTGCTATGTTTGGCAAGTCTAGGAACATTATATACATATATACATACATACATACATACATACATACATACATACATACATAAATCTATCTTCCATTGGGTCTATGCAAGTCCTATTCTCTACTGCAAGTCCTGAACTTTCTTTTTTGGCAAGTCCAGTAAACTATCCCTACAAGTCCAAACAGAGTCTTTGCCTTGGTGAGGATGGGCGGGAAGAGATCTCTACATAGTGAAATACCGAGACAGGGGAAGCCAAGGGAAGATGGTGGCCCTGACAGAGCACTTTCATCTTCAAAGCTCTTTATAAGTGTTAATTAATTAATTCCTCCCACACCCATGTAAGCCAGTGAGAAGAGATCAAAGGCATGTAGACAGAACTTGGCGGGATGAGCTCAGAGAGGAATACAACCTACATACTGAAAATACTAAGAAAGACGGGTTTGCCCAATGTGTAGCAAGAACTGTTCCCTATAAGTACCCTCTTATCCAAAAAAATTCAATTGAGGAGACACTCTGGATGAGAGACATAATGTCGTATTAGGAAAGAAATACCGAGACAGGGGAAGCCAAGGCAAGATTTATTGACCCCAAGCCACCTTCTAAAAAAAATAATTAGAGAATAAATAAATCAACTCTAAACCAAAATAATCTTTGTTATCCCTTGAGTTCATGAATGCCACATCTCTTAGTAAAAAAGAAAAAAAAATCACTATACCAGAATCACCAGAAAATCAATGGGAAACAATATTTAACAGAAAAACAGAATCCAGATTACCAGGGCCAAACTTAACATATAATAATGAAACTGGTTAGTATTTTCTCTCATTATTTCTCTTTATTTGTTTACAATATGGAACCCAACAGTGCATTCAAACCTTTTTAAAGAACATAAAAAAAAGTTAACATTTCAAAATCTAATACCAAGCATGAAAAAACTTGCACAAAACAGCCATATTCACCAATGCCATCTTTAAGAAATATACATATATACTTCAATGAAAAAAATAAGGCTGCTGCAGGTTACCAAAATAGCCTTGAAGTAAAGAGTGGGGACAGTAACTAAGAGAAAGTGATAAAGTGGTTTGGGTCAAAAGAGAAGAAAAGGAGAGAAAGATAAAGTAAAATAAACAAACTGAAAATATTGAAATTTCTCCTCTTTCTTGAGTGTCCCTGTGTGTTTCCTATATCAGGGATGGGATGGAAACAGCTCCAACTTGGATCCTGCAGAGGATGGTTTATTCATTACCTATAAGGTTTCAGGAAAGCTATTTTAACTTCTCTGAGCTTCAGTGCCTTCATCAGGGGAATGAGGAGTTATGTGTGAAAGCACTTGAGAAACTGTGAAATGGTATAAAAAAAAATGTAGGTTATCAACACAGGAGCTAAGGAAATCCTGTGAAATCATGTCAGACCTTGTCACACCTCTGCTCAAAATCCTCCAGCATCTTCTCACCTCACTCAGGGAAAAGGCGAACCACAGCCACCCCTGCACTCTCCCAGGCCTGTTCCCACCTTGGGGCCCTAGCACGTGCTGTTCCTTCTGTCCAGAATGTTCTTTCCCTGGAAGCAACATGACTTGTTCCTTCACTCCCTTCAAGTCCCCAATCAAAATTTGGTCCTCAGTGTAAACATTCTTGGCCACCCAGCTAAAAGTCCCAACCCCTCCCTAAACTTCCTGTTCCCCTCCCTTGCTTTATTTTCCTCCTTGGCATTTAACATTATCTATCTCATTCATTATGTCTTCACTAAGTTTCTTGAGGAACACGTACACATTTATACCAGAACATTGCTGGAATATGCTAAATATATATATTTGTTGAATGAATAAGCTGATTATCACTCATATCCTCTCCTCCTCCTCCTAACCCTCTCCTACATTTATTACTCTTGTTCTTTGAAAGGCTAAATCTTACCCACACTTTCAAGCTCATGCTTCTACCCCTTAAAGAGGTCATCTTCATTTTCCTCCCATCTCCCTCTTCTTCCTTCTTAGTAGAATCAGTCTACTCCTTACAATCTTCCCTGCAGGGTATGGTATCATGTAGTAGTTTGTGTAGATACTTGCCCCTCCCCTCCATATACTGTATTCAGGGCAGACAGTCCAAAATGATCATTTTAACTATGATAATCCCTAATATATAGCAATCTTTTAATAGATCGTTGTACCTATGTATCTTATTTATTTTAAATATTATTTCCATTGGAAATGAAAAATACAGTTTTCAGTCATGGTCTTTAGTTCTATTTTTAGAGATTTTAGCAGCTGACACATTCCCTGCTGCCCGCTCCCCAACTCCAGTTTGGAACATCTAGGTCAGAAATCACCACTATTTCCCACAGTGATTGTTATTCTTTCTAAACATTCTTCATTTTGTTTTTATTCTTACTCATTCCTTCATACCAACTCCATTGTGATCAGGGGCAGAGAATTTGGGATTTTCATAACTTGCAAAGCATGTGGAAATATATAAAATAAAAGCTGTATAAAGAAAACTATAGAAAAATGTACTTCCAGAGAATATGTAGGAAAATAAAGGTTTCAACGTGGACATCTTCATTTGCATGTTTCAGAGAATCCAAGGCTGTCAAATATTTCTCATTTTCAACAACATCAATCCTTGAATTCTAGTCTCCTCTCTACCCATATTCATAATAACTGCTACAAACAAGAGAAACCAATGACTCCTTTACAGCATCTTCCTACAAAATCTTCAAACTGTTTGCTCAGATGACTGATCTCAGCAAAGTGGGTGAAGGGCATTAATAGACATTTGGAAATCCATGTAAATCCATCATCTTGAAAGACAGCCCAGTGCCCATGGTGACACCAAAGGGAATGAAATGAAATATGCCATTGACTCTCCAGAGGTTAATCGATCATATTCCTGGTGCTACTTGGTTTGACATAACCAAATTTGCACTGAAAATTAAGTCATCTATCTTTGTTCTGGTCAACTTAAAAAATTTAATCCTATTTGACCTTTCCTGAAGTGTAGTCAGAGAAAAACATTCTCTTTTAAGCTGGACACACCCTTTCATCCACAGTACAGACACCTGAGCTGTTCCAGCTCTGTCCTAACTCCAGAGCACTGACTGGCCTATGACAAATCTACTTGCTTTTTGGCCACCACAGACAGGAATATTGGGGAATTTTATTTATTTTACTTTAAGATAACAGAGAAAAACATTAAAGGAAGATTAAAGAGAGGGAGAGCAAGAGAGAAATGGTGATGTGATGCCCTGATTCACCATATATCTGAGATAGAAATAAATCCAGATAAATCATTACGTTCCCACAATCAACCAGTTTTTCTCACGGCAACAGTTGCCAAAGTCCTACTCTCACAGTGGCCTTGAGAAAGCAGACTTGGCCCTCTGCTTCGATTTGTTTTTATATTAACTTAATTTAGAACTTACTGGAGGGATGCTACTTTTTTACAGAGGCTTTCTTCCCAGAAACACAGAGTATTTGAAGTTGTACTTCAATGACTATTTACAAAGGTATTTTTCTTTCTCCTCTCTCTCTTCCTCTCTCCTCCTCCCTTTCATGAACACACTCTTGCTCTCATTCTCTTTTTCTCTCTCTCTTTCTCTCTGTCTCTCTCTCTCTCTCTCTCTCTCTCTCTCTCTCTCTCTCTCTCTCTCTCTCTCTCTCTCTCTCACCAAAAGTTGCTCTGAATACTCTTTGTTGGCTGTTTAAGTGCTCTAATTTTCATCATTGTCCTGGAGTGTCCCTGGTTATAGAATTACCTTCCAGAGAAGAAAACTGACCCATTTCTCTGAGGATAATGAATGAATTTGATATGAATAGAGCAGGACCAAATTTCTGCACCAACTATTCAAGAAAAAGGCAAGTCAAATAGACATCAAAGTACATGTGTGTCCATTCATTCTGGTGACTGAGATGCTAACTGAGCAAGGAGATAAGTACCTGGAACCAAAAAGGTTACCTATGAATAAAAGGCCACTGCAATGTGATACCATAATGTATATTTCAGACATCGTCATCGGGGACCTCGGGCTCATCACACACATGATGTATGAGTGGACAGCAGGCAAAAAAGAAAACTATTTTTTAAATATTTTGTTCTCACATTTCATTCCTCCCCTGTGTGTGTGTGTGCAGAGGCTAAATCAGTCTCTGGCTTTTGTTAGCAGAGGTTTTAAAAAGGTGGACATATGGGATTAGAGTTTTCTTTCTTTGTTAACAGTACTTTTCAGACTTCTTTTTTTCTTAAATAATAAAAGATATTTATTTGTGTCATCACTAATAAGTACTTTTCTTAATTTTTTATTGAGGAATAATATAAAATGTCAGATTAATGCTTAAAAAATAAAGCTTTGAGAAAACACAATTCAATCAAACCTTACTTCAGTGGGTGGTGGTGCCTCTCACATTAAGTCCTGCTTCATAGTATAATCTCTCTGATTATCTGCAGAGGGAAGTAACATAAGTGCTGGCGATTTTAAATCCAAGCAAACATCTACTTTGGAAAGGCTGGTTCTATATGCTTTCTATAATGGGTAGGGGACCATGATTATCTTCTAAATAAATGTTAGCAGATAGTGTGCTAGACCTGTAAGAGTCTTTTTTTCCTGTTCACAAGAATGCAATAATATAATATACTAGAGGCTGGTGCACGAATTCATGCACAGGTGGAGTCCCTCAGCCTGCCAGTGATTGAGGCCCATTAGGGAGCCAGCTGGCTGGAGGGAGGGACCGTGGGAGGCTGGCTGTGGGAGTGCACTAACCACCAGGGGACAGACAGCTCCTGCATTGAGTGTCTTCCCCCTGGTGGTCAGTGTATGTTATAGCAACTGGTCAACTGGTTGTTCCAACCATTCCAGTTGTTCAAACCAAACTCCTTCAATACTAAAGTCCAAACATAGCCCTTCCACGCTTCCCTCTCCACGCTTGTGACCTGGAAGGATGCTGCAGAGCCTGAAGCTCTTCCTGTGAACCCAGTTTCCCTCTGGATGCCTCAGGGTGGAAGGCCAGGAATTGAACAGGGTGAAAGAGATGGAGGGGGATTATCCACACTTCATTCCCATCTGTGTTTAAAAGACAATTACATGAACTAAACCTATTACAGTGCATTGTGATTAGCTGTAAGAAACCAAAGAAAACGAGGCTTTCTGTGGGTTAAATATGTGACACACAGGACAAGATCTCTGTGGTAGCCAACCTTCTAAAATGGCTCCTAATATTTCTTTCTTCCTGGCAGTCATGCCCTTGTGTGGTCCCTTCCCCTTGAAAATGGGTTGGGCTTCGGGTCTTCTAGTGAATATGAATACAGGAAAAGTGATGGAGGTTACTTTTAAGACTAGGTAGTAAAGAACTACTGCTTTTATCTTGCTAGCATTCTCTCTTTCTCGTGTCTTCTTTGTTTGCTGTTTTTTAGAAAGCAAGGTGTCAGGTTGAAGAGAACCATGTGGCAAGAACCTGAGAGTTGCCTCCAGCAAACAGCCAGTGAGGAACCAAAGTTCTCAATCTAACATCCCACTAAGTTCTGAATGCTGTCAACATCCACGTGAGTGAGCTTAAAAGTGGACTCTTCCCCAGGTAAGCCTTCAGATGAAACAACAGTCCTGGATAACACCTTGACTGTGAGATACCTGAAGCAGAGGATCCCACTATAATACTCCTAGATTCCTAACCCACAGAAACGGTTAGATATTAAATGTGCTTTGCTTTAAGCTGTTAAGTTTTAGGGTATGTCATCATGTAATGATTATTGGCCCAGTGCACAATATTGCGCGCAGTAGGCTGCCCACCACTTCCAATCATCACTTCAGCCAGCAGGAGCCATGCTGCTTCCATGGGAGTGGCAGGAGGAAGCTGCACTGCTTCAGGAAGCTGGAGGGAGCCACTGCCACGTGTGGCACCAGATTGGGGAGAGGGTGGGGAGGTGGGACTTAGAGGTGCTCCATGCACACACAGCTTGTTGAACAGTCATTACTGTGATGCTATAATGGACAATTTGCATATTACCTCTTTAGATAGATGATAGATAGATAGATGATAGATAGATAGATAGATGATAGATAGATAGATAGATAGATAGATAGATAGATAGATAGATATAACCTTAATCTTCCATAAAAAGTTCTTCCAGAGTAGTATTTGTAGTTATTTTTAATTGGACATAATGCATTTATATTTGCAGAGAATAAAGAGCACTGATTTCAGAATCTCAAAGGATAGACATAGCCATTCTGTTCTGTTCACATCTTAATTTCTGGAAAAGTCTACAAGTGATAGCCTTAAGGTCAAAATACCCGGCTCTGCTGCAGCCCTATGTCAGTAATGCCCACTTGGCCTTGCATTAGCCTCTGATAACAGGGTGAAGGTGCTGCTAGAGATTACACCTGAAGTTCCTCACAGCATGAAGACTAAAAGAGAGAGAATTCACAGCAGCACTGACAACAGATAAGCATTTGTGTTAGTCAAAAAGCCATCTGAGATAGGAACTATTGCTGCCTAAGCAGCATAAAATATTTGCCTTCCCCCCTTTAAAGTGGAGAAAAACATAATATAGGGACCACTGAGCCATATCATTGAGTTAACAGCTTGCTAGAACCCTATTTCAAACCAGTCAGCTCCAGCAATGACCCAGACAGATGACTACAAGACAGTGCTGATCTCCTCCCCGCGCCCTCCCCCTTGTCTGGAGATGACCGTGCTTTCATCAGGGAGTTCATTCAATCCCCTGAGACACAATGGATGCAATAAGCGGTCCTCGGTTCCCACGTTATATGCTGTGCTACAAATCACATTCCGTACTAAATCGAGGCTGCAGGGGAAAGAGCGAACTCACTAAAAAATCTGATCTTGCCTGGAAGTAAAATATCTAAAAAGCCATATGTGTTTGAACAGTTTTGCCTACAGATACAGGTGAGAGTTTTGTGGTGACTCTCTGGCATTTTAATGATTTTTGAGAAGCCTAACTCTGAAATTCTGAGTGACAGGAGAATATCACCTGAAATAGTGGCTTTAAGTAAAGACATTCTTTCAAGGTGAAGAATGATTTAGGAGGGATTTGGGGAGATCTGTAAACTATTTCTAATCTATTCGAGGAGAAATCTAATAAAACGGCAAATTTTGTTCTCATCATAAGGTATTCACAAGTTCACAACTGTACAGAGAGACAATAATTTGTCATTGGGGTGTGTGGAGAGTGGTATTTACCTTTGTTTCTAAGTGTAAAACATATCCCTCTAATCAAGAAACAGCCTAGTATATGATTTGAAGACTCAATAACTGTTAAACATTTCATTTGTGTTATTTTGGCAGGAGTTGCTTCCACTGTCTTATTAAATCTGATTAACTTTACAGTGGAAATAGAAGCAACACACACCCACAAATTACGCCCTTGTTGTTTCCTAAGTGAACAATATCCTTTCATCTTTCATCAGTTTAGCAATTATACAATGAATTCAATCAATAAAGACAGCCAACACAAATAAGTCAAACACAACTGATTTTGTATGAATTAATTAGGATGTAATGAGCCTTTCCTGCTTGCTTGCATAAGTCCTGCAGATAATGGAGTCCACTCTCCATTTCCCTCCTGTGTCTGGAAGCAGCTTCGAACAGTAGCTGAGAGTAAAATGTATGGCAGGTAAGCTTGGGTCGGTGAACTTTTATTTTGGAGACCCTCTGAGAAATAATTTGATCTGGCATTTCCCACACTACTATTCCACGGCTCCATTATGCATGTCACCTCTAGCATATGTGTCTCTGATATTTAAAACCTTGGAGTCAGTTGTCCCTGGATCTGGAATCTTTGAGTGTTCATTTGTCAGTCTTCCCTTTCTCAATACGTGAATGTTTCTTGTATGTAATCATTCTTTCAGACACGAACAAGTTGTTGCAGTCATGGGACAAATTCATAAGCTCAAAACTGCCTGGAAATATGCTAAGTCTGTTCTTGTTCCAGAAAAACAAATGCTTTTTTGACATGCAATACCCTGTATTTTACTAGGTATATATTTAATCTACATCAATGGAAAGGATTTGAAACAACAGATTTTAATGTTAATTCACAACATGCTATTTCCAGACACTGCTTACAGGATTCTTTCTAAACAACCGTAAATTCCTACTGCTTATAAAAACTTCCAACAATAATAGTAATATCCCTTATGACACTTTTGAATTTACAAAGCACTTTTATGCATGTGAGAGATAGGGTGAGACTTACTGTTTCCAATTAGCAGATGAAAGAATTGAAACCAGGAAAGGTAGAATAATTGGCATAGAGTTAGCAAGAGGCAGAAATGGAATTAGATTCCAGGCTCCAACGCAAGCCAACCCAGCATGCTCTACAGCGTAAGAAGACCAGAATTAATATAAAATATAAAAGCAAAATAGCAATAATAATGTTGACATTTTTATCATAGCTGGGCCAGACTAAAATAGAACATGGGTAACATTTGGAAGTATCAAATGGGAAGAGATGAGACTCATTTGGAAATATGAGTAGACATTTTCTATCTAAAAAAAGCACAGAGGCTCATATGTAGATTTCTTGGTCCTCTCAGTTTCCATTAGCTGCAAAGAAGCTAGCTACCTGAAAAGTTACCAGAAAAGAGTAGATACTGATTAAACTTTTGTTGAATGGGGATAATTGGTTGGATAAACCATTGTAATGTCTCCTCAATTGCAATCTCTTTCCTTCCTAATCAGACCTTCATGATATCAAAGAAACCATCTTAAATATGTATCATATTATATTTCACTCACCAACACAACTCCACCCTACAAATAAACAAAGAGATCTTCAATGGTTCCTCTTATTTCCAGAATATTAAACTATACTCCTTAGCCTGGAATTAAAGTCTGACCTCCACCCTACCTCCCACTACATGCCTCCACTTACCTTAAGTTCCACTCAAGCCAGTCACTAGCAAGATGACCTTGGGAAATGACTTAATCTCATGACCTTCCATTTCTAATGTCTCCTATATAGGGTTGAAAATATTGACCAGACATTTTATTTTGCTCACTCCCTTCCCCTGCCCCAACCATTACTCTACTTGTGTGACTCACAAAGGAATAAATGATTATTCCTTCTTTTGGGGCCCCCATATAGTACAGTCTGTATGACTTTATAATTTATTCTAGCTTGTTTTATTACCATCCATCATCAGTTCTTATCTCTTTTATTATATTGTGAGGGCAGGGACTGTCTTTAACGATTGCATTCTTTAAAGCACCTAGCTTTGTGCTGAACATCGCTTGCAGACTTCTGCTGATTACTCCTTTAATGGATCACCTTTGAGGGGCACAGGCAATCTCTTAGCAAGATGTGATTATGGGAAAACTGAGAAGGCAGCGTGTTCTCTTCCTTTCCACAACTCTAAATTCTTTCACTCTAAATCTCTTGTTAAAGAAAAAAAAAATCCACCATCACAGAATCATTTCTTTAGCTTAAGTTAAACTCTTGTCTTCAAAATAAAACTGGCATCTCTCTTGGAGAATGGCAATACCCCTCTTTCTGCGATCATGCTTCTAAGTAAGAACATGTGTATCTGATCCTTTCTGGGAAGCAGATTTTCATAGAAAAGAACCTGGTGCTACTAAGACTCCAGATTGAAGACAACACAGCGATGGGAGGCCGGGGACACCAAGATAAACTCCAACCACGTCATAATCTTCCCAGGCCAATCCTGGCTGGTGGTCCCCAAGAGCCTCCTAGGTGGTCCATAGACGAGTTTCTTGAGGAATTCATGTTTATAATAGGACTGCGCCTTTGTTTTCATTTCTGGAATGAATTAATCATTTAGCGAGGATCGTAAATGAGGATCAGACATTGCTTTCAACAAGAGCAATTCCTTTTGTCTAGTAATACTTGAGAAAATGTTTGGCTCTGTCAAATGTGAATAGGTGAAATGCGTTAGCTACTGAGTCTTTCCCCCTGATTAAATGATATACAAGAAAGAAAAACATAAAACAGTAAAAGGATCGAGAAGTACAGATTGGTAATGACAAAATTGTCATGGGGATGTAAAGTAAGGCATAGGAAATACAGTCAATATTATTGTAATAATTGGGTACTGGAAATATTAGGGGAACATTTTATAAAGTATGCGATTGTCTAACTACTATGCTGTACACCCAAAACTAATACAAAATAATATTGAATGCAAACTGTAATTGAAAAAAATTTTAATTTAAAAGTTAAAAGGAAACAAAGAAAAGTGTCAAATCACTGTTATTATTCCTCCTGATTTTACATGGAAATGGTCTAGACCATCAGATTAAACTTCTGTCAATAGTAGGTGATCAACTCCCTTGAGGCTGTCCCATTATTTCATGCCTCCAAGTCATCTTTCAGGCTGCTCATTCCAACTAAAAACCTTTCCCCCTCATCTACCAGTAATGCTGATTCATTCTACAAAATTCAAGTCAAGTGCCATTTCTCACCCCCACACACAGGTTACAGTGATTTTTATTTTTAATGTTGTTTCCATATTACCTCCTTTATTTTTTTTAAATATTTATTGTTGGGGGGAAAATATATATATATATATATATATATATATATATATATATATATATATATATATCCCTCATTGACCACTCCCAGCCTGCCCCACCCACCCCTCATCCCAGGCCCTCACCACCCTATTGTCTGTGTCCATGGATTATGCATGTATGCATACAAGTTCACTGGTTGATCTCTTCCCACCCATTCACCCTCCTGGCCTTCCCTCTGAGATTTGACAGTCTGTTCAATGCTTCTATGTCTCTGCATCTGTTTTTTGTTCAACAGTTTATGTTGTTCATTAGATTCCACATATGAGTGAGATCATGTGATATTTATCTTTCTCTGACTGGCTTATTTCACTTAGCATAATACTCTCCAGGTCCATCCACGATGTTGCAAATGTTCTTTTTCACAGTTGCATAGTATTCCATTGTATAGATATACCACAATTTTTAATCCACTCATCTGCTGATGGGCATTTAGGCTGTTTCCAAATCTTAGCTTATGTAAATTGTGCTGTTACGAACATAGGGAGGCATAAATTCTTTCTAATTGGTGTTTTTTGAGTTCTTGGGATATATTTCTAGAAGTGGGATCACTGGGTCAAATGGAAGTTTTATTTTTAAATTTTTGAGGAAATTCCATACTGTTTTCACAGTGGCTGCACCAGTCTTCATTGCCACCAGCAGTGCATGAGGGTTCCCTTTACTCCACATCTTTGCCACTTAACCTTAGTTGATTTGTTGATAGCATTCTAACAGGTGTGAGGTGGTACCTCATTGTCCTTTTGTTTTGCTTATCTCTCAGATGTTTTACACTTTCTTCCTCTGAAGCCATTTAACTCCTATTATATGTGGAATCAGAGGAAATTCAAGTCAGTTGTTTACTAGTTCAGTGCTGAATCAATCTTGATATTTTAATGCTTGTTTACTAGATTCATGTCTTTTCCCCCTCTCGCTGAGATGCTTGTTCCAAACAGGGGAAATAAAGCACTGGTCTGCTTGAGCCAGGTCTCCATAACCTGCCGAGGCATTTAGCTAACCCTCTGAAACTTCAACCTTTCCCTATCTGGTAAAACATATTGGTCACAAATAAATCTTGTGTGGAGTAATTTGGCACATTTGATACTTGTGGTATTTGCCGAGATCCCCTTCAAAACTGCTGCACTCTGTTTAGGGCATGTATTTCCTAAATATCTGTCCATACAACATTTATGCTTTTCTCATTTCCATTAGTTTTTCAAGATTAGTAAGGCAAGATTAGTAAGTTTTCTTGCTCTCATCTATGACCCAACCAAAAAGTCCTCACTAATAAATAACTAAAGCTTCAATATGTGCCCAGGGGATGCTCAAGAGCAAGATTGATGACTAATTCCTGACTTTCTTCCTAGTGTATTAAGATTCCTTCTCCAGGCTTGCTCTTTTGCCTCACCATTATTATCTATACGAGGTGTTCTCCTTTTTTCTTATTTTTTTTACATTTAAATTTTGAAAGAAACAGTTCAATGATGCACAGGTTGAGTACTAGTTAGATTTCTCTACCCCCTATTCCCACTACATACCCAGAAATGCAACTATCTTGTCTCGTTCATTGCAACACATCCATCAATCAATTTTTCTTAATGGAACATTCAGAAGTAATTATGTTCAGAGTTTTGGGCACTTTTTTTGTAAATGACATCCATTAGTCATCTCATAGTACACTAGATACATAGGAAAGTAGTAACAAAACATTGAAATATCATGTGACCTCAAACTAATGTACCTCATCAATAATTTGCATTAAGTTTGGTGATATTCAGTTTAGAGCTGTCAACTTGGGTAAAATATAAATATTATACAGCTTCCAAAGTCACAAGTCAGAGATTTTACTTGAGATTTCACGGAGTAGCAAATATACTATATTGTTTCTCCTGTTTTCTAAATGTATTGAACTAATAACAGAATAAACTGGTGAATATAATAGAATCAAGAGCATAAAATCGGAAGGGATTGATAATTCTCATGGGAAAAGGGTGTCTAAGTGGGGGTACGGAAAGAGACTGGATAAAAATCATAAACCTATGGATGAGGACAGAGGGGGTAAGGGGGTTGGGGAGAGGTAAGGACAGAGGGTGGGGTGGGGACCTGGTGGAGGGAGCTATGTGGGGGGAAAATGAGAAACAATTGTAATACTCTGAACAATAAAGATTTATTAAATTTAAAAAGTAAATAAATAAAAATTTTAAAAATAATAAATATATTGAACTAAGACACAGGATGATGAGTAGCCAGCAGACACCACCACCAGCAAATACATACACACACAATTTTTCAGTTGCAGTCATTTTGTGCCCAGATTAATTAGGTATAGATTAATTCCACAGTACCTTATATTTCTCTGGCTTATCTGGATTGACAATTAAAATTCAGTTTGTTTTGAGAAAAATATTTATTGGTCCATGTAAGTAAAACCTCCATGGTTGTGCTGAATTGGACACCTCAGGATTGAGGGCTGCATTATCCCACCGGAATTCTCTTTCCTTCATCTGAGCTCTGCCTTCCATCCAGTCTGATTAACTGTGTGTGGAGATAGATTGGTAACAGCAAGTTTGGCCCCCACATCCTCTCAGGCCTAAGACAGTGGAAAAGCTCAAACAAAAGTCCTAGAATTAGATCACACTTCTCCCAGTAGGAGTGACGTCGTGTGCACAAAACAACCCCTTTCTGTCTAGCCAGCCGATGGAATGTGCTGTTTGGTTTGGGCTGTGTCTGCACATGCTTCCAGACTGACACACAGGGTAGCTTCCACTTCCTGAAAAATACACGGGCAGAGGAAGGTCAGGGATTCTCCAGAGGAAAATTACAGTAGTGGCAGAAGCACGACCCTCATCTCAACTGATACGAAAGGTCCTGCTCTCAGGAACCTCACATTCTAGAAAGGGAAAGAGACAATGAACAAAACATGTAAATAAGATCATGCCAAACAGTGTAAAACCTCATAAAGAAAATACAAAGGATGAAGTGAGACTGACTTAGGGCAATAAATCAGTCAAGATGGTCAGGAAAAACCCATCCCAGGAGGAAACTGCTCCATGTAGATGATGTTCCCCTAAGTGTGACTTTGATTTATGTAATTCTTTAGTAAATATGAATCATTTCTTTTCAGATAGTTAGCCCAAGTGTTTCTTAAGCATTGTTCAGTTTGTTGGAGATGTTTGTATAGATTTTCAACAGATGCTGGGAAAACTAAATATTTGTTCAGTTCTTAAGGTTGTTTGCTGAGGGCAGTTTTGTATTTTTACATAATTGCATTGGTTGGCATGTGACCTTGGTTTGTTGCAACCAATTGTCTGATGATCACAAATTTGTTTGAGATCAGTACAGTACGAACACTTCCGTCGTCTTTTCCATCTGAATTCTTTCTTTCATTTGATAATTACCATTGCCTAAAGAATATAAAAAGGGGCCACAGTAAGAAAAGACACATGGGGACATTTTCTAAAAACTGATTTGGGTAAATAATGATCCCATCCAATAAGTGCTCCCCCTGAGCTCGAGGCAGCATCTTCCCAAACCACATCTGTGAGCACAGGGCACAGCCACATCTTGGGAGGAGACAGGCCTTTTAGTGTCAGGAGGTGGTTGAGTTTCACAGGTCATCTGAGGACCATATGGGAAACAGCTTACAAGTGTTTACACCTCAATTCCAGACAAAAACCCTGTGTGGCTATGAGTGTCAGACAGCTGTGGAGCCTGAGGAACACACCAACAAGCAATTTTGCTTGTTTTCTTTAGGAACTTTTGGCAAACAAGATTGAAAGAGAAATTGCCTCAGCTGCTTTTGGGATTTTGGTGAGCCTGTTTGACCAGGTAGCAATCTGTGTAGCTTGCAGCTATAGTCCCAGTACCTAGCAGAGTTCCTGGGATAAACTAGATCCTTGAATTAGTTTTCTCTTGCCATCGGAGCAAATTCCCATAAATTTCCAGAGTTCTGTAGGCCCAATGATGGGTAACATCTTGACTCAGCTCGAGACTTCAGCATAGAGTGTCACAGGCTAAAATCAAGGTGTGTCAGCAGCACTGTGTCCCTTTCAAGAGACTATGGGGATGAAGCCATCTCCAAGTTCATTCAATGCCTTGTGATTATAAGACTGAGTCCTGTCCTGACCGGTTTGGCTCAGTGGATAGAGTGTCAGCCTGTGGACTGAAAGGTCCCGGGTTCGATTCCACTCAAGGGCATGTACCTTGGTTGTGGGCACATCCCCTGTAGGGGATGTGCAAGAGGCAGCTGATTGATGTTTCTCTCTCATCGATGTTTCTAACTCTCTATCCCTCTCCCTCTCTGTAAAAAAATCAATAAAATATATTTTTTTTAAAAGAAAAAAGTCTGAGTCCTGTTGGCTGACTATAAGCTGAGGGGCATCCCTGGCTTCTGGGAGCCATCTGCAATTCCTAGTTCATAACCTACTTCATCTACAAAGCCAATAACGGTGGGTGGGCCCCTCTCACACTTGTCTCTTCTGCCTTCCTCTTTCATCTTTAAGTGTCCATGTGCATCTATTGGGCAAACCAGAATGCCCCAGGACTATTGCCCTACTTTAAGTTTGGCTGATTAGCAAGCCCTTTCTTTCATCAGCAAAGTCTCTTTTGCCACATAATGCTAATAAATTCACAGGTTCTGGGGGCTACATCATGGACATCTTTTGGGAGCCATTATTGTACAAGTCACAACGCTCAATATTTTTAAAGAAATGAAAGATTTACCTAAAAGCAGAGAGTACTAATATTGTCTCTGCTGTGCAGTAATATACAAAAGATGGCATCTCATGTGTGAGGACTTGTTCAGACACAGGAGGGAGGAAGAAAACACCGTTGCATGCCCAGCCTACACCAGGCCTACAGCTAGGTGCCTTCCCAGGGAAGTCTTCTTTGAACACAAGACTTTGTTTAGCAGGAACAATATCTCTGTGTTCTAATGAGGACACTGAGACTCAAATTAGTTAAGTGACTGTCCAGCAGCAGAGATATCTGCATACAAATCCACATGGGCTGGGATCGGTTTGACTCAGTGGATAGAGCGTCGGCCTGCAGACTGAAAGGTCCAGGGTTTGATTCTGGTCAAGGGCATGTACCTTAGTTGTGGCCACATCCCCAGTGGGGGGTGTGCAAGAGGCAGCTGGTCAATGTTTCTCTCTCATCGACGTTTCTAACTCTCTATCACTCTCAATTCCTCTCTGTGTAAAATCAATAAAAATATATATTTTTTAAAAAACTAAAAAAAAAAAAAAATCCACATAGTTTTCCTATTATTCACAATGTCCTCTTGCTCAAATCTGTGAATGCTATCCCCACGTGTAGTCCTGGTTAAGTGCACACTTGGGCTCACATCAAGGTCTAAAAGTAAATGCTTAACATCTCTGCCTCAATTTCTTCATCTGTTAAAAATAGAGAGAATAATTGTACCAAATCTGTAGAGTTACTGTGAGGATTCAATGAGCTAATGTAAGCAAAACCCTCAAACTGTGCCTGGAATTTCTCTTTGGGTGTTAGCTATTATTATCTTTATATGTTTGAGGAATTTCAATTGTATTTCTTACTTCTCAATTCCTCTTTTTTTAAAAAAAAAATCTTACCTCCTTATAGGTTTATCATGTCTGGAAATATTTGCATTTTTTTCTGACACTTTTATGCTTATTCTTTCCTCATAAGCCCTATGGAATGATAGAAGAAAGTGGTAATGGTGAGATAATACTTTTAAAATGATAACTGTGCCAAAATAATAAGTTGGGAAGAATGTGTGTGTGTTTGACAGGAGATTCATGTGTGTGTCTCTTGTGGGGGGTGGGGAATTCGAGGGGA
This sequence comes from Pipistrellus hanaki, assembly GCF_964339955.1. Taxonomy (NCBI): domain Eukaryota; kingdom Metazoa; phylum Chordata; class Mammalia; order Chiroptera; family Vespertilionidae; genus Pipistrellus; species Pipistrellus hanaki. The sequence continues at coordinate 62,505,515 of NC_140510.1, read as the reverse complement.
GTAGAGCTTCTATTGAACACCAGGAAACTTCTCTTGGCTAAGCAGAGTGAGACACAAAGTGGAGAGAGGTCAATGGAGCCCAGACAAGGTGACTGGACATAGGGGGACCACGGTTCAGGACTGGTATCATCCTCTACACACCAGCCAGCCTCCATTCCCAGCACACCTTTCACATGAGCGTAGGCTGGAGGACTCCAATTGGGCAGCAGAGCACATGCCCAGCACTCAGAAGCAATGGGGTTATGTCCAGAGGTGACCTCCTTACAACAGCAGCAGAGAGTACCCATGGATGATCAAGCAGGAGCGAGCCCGTTCATTACATAGTATTGGATCCCCATTCCCCGATTTCTTTCCTTTTGCTCTTTCTATTCCTGCGATCCCCTTGTTTCTTTTTAGTACCAAGATGACAAGAGCAGGGAAGATTACTGTTAACTTTATTATGCCCTGGATGAGCATCCTGGCACTATCTTGAGTGACTACTGTTCTCAATCATTTCACAATTGGCACCAGACACAAATTCTTTTCTTGTCTCTGGACATCAGAGAAGAAGAAATCATTACCAATCTGTACTGAATGCCAAGTAATCACCTTCAACATGAAGCAGAAACATGAGTCCCAGGGGAAATGCATTCCTGATTGCTCTAACCTAATGAACACCAGAATTGAATCCATATGGAGGCCTTTATTCTTTCACTCACAATGAGGGAGACGTGCTATATTGAGAGAACACTAAGAACAGCACTTAAGGAAGAGATATGCAAGGAAAAGGAAATATTTCCATGCTGTCAGTAGTGTGTGAACATTTATTTGATCATTCCATTCTGTGATCTGTTCATAGCAACTGTTGGATCGTAGAGCTGTCCAGCCAACAAGTCTCTTCCATGAATTCTATTTCCCTCGTGGGCCATTCGCCAAGAAAAACAGATTGAACTTTAACTCCAAGTCTGCAAAGTTTCCTTTACTGACTGGAGTTAGACCCTTGACTATTATCCTAAACGAACTGATAAAACAATCCTTTGATGCTATCCTTCGAATAAGTTGTGCAAGCTAAAACTCCGTGAGGAAGGGGGAAATGGCATGTGAAGGCAGTTTTGGAGCTTGCAGTCATCCTAATCATTAATTTCAGACACAGTGCAAACATTTCACACCTCAGAGTTGCAATAACAGGACCTACAAACTTCAAAAGCACAGGCAGATATTTCTAACATCATTCCTTAGCCTCACACAGAAACCTAAACAGCCATATGTTACCTTGTTTTTTTGAGAGAGTTATGATTCACATTCATACATTCCATTTGCCCTGAATCTGGAAATAATTTCCCCTGTATATGAGTTGAAGGCAAACAGGGAGGGTGGAGTCGGGCTGCTGTGTTCACACAGAAAACTCTGTTTACATTCCTGTCACTCTAGATAATTCTATCACAGGGTGTGTCTCTTCATATTGCAATTATTTATTCAAATCTATTTGCTTGTCTATTGCTTCCGTTCTCCGTGAGCCATACTGGATTACTAATCAGGAAAAGGTGCTCAGGTTCTTAGCAAAAAGAGGCAACATTAATAAAAATAGAAATAATTTGATAATTGATGTCTATTTTAACAAAATCTTTGATGTTATCATCATAGGAAACAGACCATTTGGGGGCTTTTTTTCATTGATTGTATGGTTTAGTGGTGTTTGAATTTGATTGTATTGTGGGTGAAGAATGGCCACCAAGGGCTTTAATCTAATACTCCCTGTGAGTTCCTAGAAAAGAGAAAACTTGGGGCAAAGATGTTCAAAGCTGGGTCCTGAGCCAGAGCAGTGCCTGGCACTGAGCAGGGGTTCAATTATATTAGTTAATCAAGTGATTAAATGGAAACTGTTATCCCTACTTCATATCATACAGTTGACTCCTCAGTGTCTGTTTATTTATGACAGTACAGCAAAACTTAAGTTTTCTCCTAGCAAATGAGGGAAGCAAACAACTAACAAATGGAAATATTCAAAGATAAATGTACGAGGTTACTCATTCCTATTCTCTCTCTCTCTCTCTCTCTCTCTCTCTCTCTCTCTCTCTCTCTCTCTCTCTCTCTCTTTCTCTTTCCCTCCCTACCTTCCTCCCTCCCTCCCTTAGACATAACCAGACCCTTCCAGGCCATGTGGCTGGTGCCTGCTGCTTTTCTTTACAACATTAGAATATTTTATTTTCTCCTCCATGTAATTTGTTTGCTTATCTTAGTTGTCTCTACTATTACCTTGAGGAATGAAAGCTAAAGGCTTGGATAGTGGAAGGTGACTATTAGTTGAACTGGTTATGTTCTCTAAGGTAGCACATGAATTGGGGTGGGGGTTAGGGTCAGTGGTGGCCTTTGGTTAAGTCAGGGGGAGGTCCTGACCAAACCAAACAGGGACAAGCCGCAGAGAGAAATGTCAGCAAACAGCTGTCCCTGGGCAGGTCCAGGAAGGGATGATGGACTTTCCTGGTAGAAACGGTGCCAAGAGAGCTTGGAAACAGAGACCTGAGGAAGGCAATATTTAGTCACTTGGGAAAATGGCCAAAGAGTCTGATAGTAAAGAATGAAGCTTCATCAGAGGCTGGGCTCAGAGGAGCACGAAGGGGATGGAATATAGGCAGGACAGGGAACTGGCAAGGGCCTAGTGGGTGCAGCTAGGTTAACCTCAAGGACCTGGGAGTGCAGCTAGGTTAACACACAGTAATTTAGCCACAGGAGGATTAAAAGTCAGAGTCTAAGATGGAAACTCTGCTGCATAGACAGAGGAGAAGCCCAAATCAGAGCCAAACTGATGCTGACACATGTCTTAAAGTCAATCTTCCCACTTCCAAATACAGCCTGGAGTGAGATTGACCAGAAGTGCAGACTAGAGAGTCAGCACCCCTTCATTCATTCACTTACACATTAAAAAAAACTGCCAAATCTGTGCAAGGCCCTGGGCTAGACCCCAAGTACTGGCGGAGATTAAGAGACACAGCACAAACCAGTCAGTGTGGCTCACTGGTAGTGTGTTGACCTATGAACCAGGAGCACATGTCCAGGTTGAGAGCTTGATCCCCAGTGGGGTGTGTACAGGAGGCAGCTGATAAATGATTCTCTCTCATCATTGATGTCTCTATCCTCTCTCCCTCTCCCTTCCTCTCTGAAATCAATAAAAAATATATTTAAAATAATGAATAAATAAATAAATAAATAAATGTCATTATAAGAATGGAGTCTACTTTCTCCAATGAAAAATAACTGTTATGAACAGTGTCCTAACTGAAACCTTTGACTTAGCAGCTATCAAGTGTAGTGGCCAAAATGCAAGCATTTGAACCTCAGATGTCTTCAATAGGTAATTTCACAAATCTCTTTCTGCTAAAGTTACAGTGGGGGCAAGATCACCAGAGGTCTGGTAAGTTCCAACGGAACGTATCTGGTAGAGCTAACTGTTTATATTTTGAAAAGCATCATGTTGGAGTGAAATGGAGTAATAGAGCTTGATTTTGCCTAACCATGCGTGCAGAGCTCTGACTTGCAGCTTTCTGAATAGTACGCAATAGCAAATTTAACATTTCAATGCTTAAAGAAAATCACCGAGCTGGATATGCTATTCCTACAATCAGAGAATGGAGGTTAAATTCTATGGGATTATGAAAATCTTTGGTAAAGCATGTTTCTCTCCTCTTGGTGACCATTCCTGCCTCCTTAAAGAGAATGAACTTCCAGCTAACAAATCAAATCTTGGGTGTCCAAGGTAATAACAGGCACTCTTCATTGGACCAGAAATCATGCTAGGTGCTTCATATCAATAATCTAACTCTCATAGCCACTGGAAAGGTTACCCTCATTTTAAAATATATATATATATATTTTTTTTATTGATTTCAGAGAGGAAGAGAGAGGGAGAGAGACAGAAACATCAATGATGAGAGAGAATCATCAATCAACTGCCCCCTGTATGCCCCCCACTGGGGATCAAGCCTGCAACCCAGGCATGTGCCCTTGACCAAAATCGAACCTGGGACCCCTCATTCTACAGGCTGTCACTCTATCTACTGAGCCAAACTGGCCATGGCCCTCATTTTTTTTTTTTATACAAGGAAATTGAGGCTCAAGGATCACACTGTGGGGTGGGAGAAGAGCTTATATTCAAACTCCAATCTGTCCTGTTCTAAACCTTTTCTAATTCCTTTGCCAGCATACAGTCTCAAATTTCTCTGACTAATTAAGCTCGAAGAACTGAGGCTCACCTACTATCATTAGAGAATAAAATGAGCCTTATTATATGAAGGAAGTGAGACCCTCCAAAAAAAAGGGGGGGGGGAGAACAGAAAGCAAAAGGGCATAGATTGTAATAAAGGAGAAAATTGGCACCAACCCTAACTCTTTGAGGTGGAGAGAGTTTATTGAATTTCTAGCAAAATCCACTTTATCTCCTCAATGCAATCAGATTGATAAACCCTCTGAAGATTTATGTCATGCTGTCATTGTTTTTCTGACCCATCTGGTGACTGTGATCATGTTCAAACAATAAATGGGAGGAAAATGAATGTGCATTCTTTCTGGAATGGCACACACATATGTTCTCAGCCTGACAAGTCAGATTGGGCTGAAGAAGACACACCACACACAAAAATGGATCTGCTGAAACAGGGAAGGGCTCAAATCAGTTCCCAAGCAGCTGCTTTATTTTGAGCAAAGCTGCATGTAATACGAGAGGGGATTAAATATCTCTTTTTTTCTGATGAGGAGCCAGACAAATGTTTCCTAGTTTCTAACTTTGTCCCCTTGTTGGATCCCAAAGAGGAACGAAGAGGACCTTCCAAGATGTCTCCTGTTGAGTATGTCATCCCAGATTCCTCCTTGCCAGACCTGGAATAATTGGAGAAAAATGACTCTCGGTGAATTGCCTGAGGATAAATCACTTCAATCTGCAGAGAAATTGATTCTTTATTAAAGCACCCTGGGCTTCTGGGAAATCCTATTTATTCTATTTTTTAGTAAGGTGCTAATATTTACTGTCGTTTTTAGTGGCATGCCAAAAAGATTCTCTCTCTCTCTCTCTCTCTCTCTCTCTCTCTCTCTCTCTCTCTCTCTCTCTCTCTCTCTCTCTCTCTCTCTCTTTTTCTTTGACTGATGGTACTAATTAGCTGGAGATAAATTCTCTCACTTGCACAAGATCACAAGAAAATTTTGTTTCAAAAAGCATGAATTTGCCTAACACTTTCCTGTTGAATTCCTATGTCTCACTTAAAGAGCAAGCAGCCTTTGTGTCCCATTCTTAGATAAGGCCCTGAGCCAGAGAGGCATAAAATGACTTTATTGGATGGCAAATTCTAGGTCTCTGCGACTAAGACATACTTCAAACCAGCAAGGTCTTCAAAACTGTGTTTCCTTCCTTAGGTGTGTTTTACAACCATATCTTTTAAGAAGACTATCTTGTTTAAATCCTCTTTTTATTCCATCTGATTGAGTATTTTTTTTTCTTTTGCATTTGTCTTTATCTCACGAGGTAAAATTCATTTCTATTTGTGATGCCAGACTTTGATTTGTGAAGTTTTCTGGAACTTCCTGAGAATAAAAAATGCCCAGGAGGGAGCAGATGGGTGCTGTGAGGGCACACAGGGGCCGATGCCCATACACATGCCACCGCGGAAAGAGTTGGAATGCCAGGTATGCCTCTCGGCCTCTTCTGCACCCTCCTCTCTGCTGATTCTTGTTTTCACACAGCCTTTGGAACTGAGAGGCCTTGCTCCCAGCCAGGCTGCCAGAGCTTGAGACTAGTCACACGGAAAGTTCTGGAAATTGACCATTAATCAAGTAAGAGAAGAAATATGAAAAACATATTTCATCATCCGTCACATGTCAAGTCACTGATGTGGGCTTCTGCAGAAGAGGCTCAGAGACCCTCTTGAAATAAGTTATTCTATCTCCTGACAATGTTCTCAAAGCGTGGCCTTTGGGAACCACTTGCATTAAAATCGCTTGCAGGGTGGGAAGGGATGGGTGAGGGAGAGGTGCACCAGGCACGGCTTGCAGATTCTAAGTGAATGTGTTCAAATTGCAGGTAACATACATTATTGGATAGCAAGAGGTTTTTTATTTTTATAAAATACTAGAATGTGATAGAATAGACATAACAAAGAAGAACAAAAGACATTGCACACACCAAGAAAAATATTAATTTGGAAAATTCTGTGTGTGTGTGTGTGCGTATTTATTATGCACTTCTTAGCATATGTCAAGGTAAAAAATGGTTTCACAAACAAAATAGTTTTTGAGATAGATCCTGCCTACCCTAATCATGACCATAGCAGGCCCTGAACAAGCATCTTTCAGATATAGCTAGGCCTGCAGCATGAGTCAGTCTTAGCTCAGTATTTGCTCAGCACCAGTCTCCCCACTACATGGGACTAGAATTGACCTCGTTACCTTAAGCCTAGTCAAGGTAAGCTTCTTAGGAATCCATATAGCCAGCCACCAGCTTTCCTGTGACCCCATCACAAGCACCAGGCTCTTCAACCAAATTTCTATCTTGATCAGCACTCAAATGCCTACCCAGTCCTGGAAACCTGCTCTTGAAATCCAGAGTGCTTGATGGAAGCCCTAACAACCTGCCTAATCAGCTTCCCTATTGGAACTGTGCCTTTGCCATAATTCAGACCATCACCGCTGCTAGAAATTCTGGCCACCACTGCCCAACCGGGGCAGCCTCAGCCTCCCTCTCAGCGGGAACTATGGATCATGGTACCTCATCCAGAGCTGAGTGCTGAGATGCATCTACAAGAGTGGTTCTCGCAGCATGGTCTCAGAGAGCAGTGTCAGCATCACAGGGTGACTTGCTAGAAATGCAAATTATTGGGTCACCACAGACCTATTGAATCAGAAATCCTGGGGGCCAGGCCAAGTCATCTGGGTTTTAACAAGCCTCCTAAGTGATTATTACACTCTGGTGCTTGTTACAGTCTGAGGGCCAGTGTCCCAGGGCAAAGGGGTGTGTACTAGAAAATCTATTGACACCTGATAAGAAAGACAGAACCCCTTTCTCCTGTGCCCTCATACAGATTGCGAGGGTACCAGGCTCAAATGAAATGTGTTCATGTATTAACTCTTTCATATATTAAAACACAAATGTTCCCTCTGTAGTGTTCGTTCTCCCAGTTTTACTCAGTTGATGTGTCAGGGCATTTAGGTAGAGCTGATAGAATAAAAAAACAAGGATAATAACAGAACTGTTTTGAGGTTTACAAGATTCCAGAAAACTAAAAAAGTTTTACTTTGTTAAAATTCCCTCGCTAAATTTTTTTATTCCTGCTGGGACTGTCAGCAAAAGAGATATGAATCACAAGAGGCATCTTGTTTCTCATGAAAACACAAACCAATGTTTGTTTTGTTTTATGATTTTGTTCCTTTATACTCAAAAAACTTCGGATAAAACTGCAGTCATTAGGTTCCTTAGCCCAGATGTGCATTTTTTTAGCTTTTCCATCAGCTACTGCCCTAAAGCTCAGATTACTGTTGAATTTTACAGTAATTCACATGTAACCACTGTGGACCCTGAAAAAGAAGATACCTACTAAGAAGGGCTTTTTGTGGCTAACTGGACTCAAATAAGAAGAAATAAATAGCCCAGCCAGCATAGCTGAGTGGTTCAGCTTTGACCTATGACCAAAAGGTCATAGGTCCAGTTGAAGCACATGCCTGGTTTCAGGCTCGATCCCACTGTGGACCATGCAGGAGGCAGCCGACTAGTGATTATCTCCAATCATTTTTTTTTCTCTCTCTCTCTCTTCCTCTCTACCTTCCTCTCTGAAATCAATAAAATATATTTAAATAAATAAACAAACAAATACAGAGCCTAGCAACTATTTATATACAGAGGCTTCTCATGCAAACTGCACTTCAGGGAGAAACCTGCAATGGATGACTACCTCAGAGTGAACTGTCTGTGTGCCTGTACAGTGTTTCTGCCATCTGAACCAGCCCTTCTAAAGAGTTCCTGGAATCCTAGTTCAACCAATAGCACTGAGATTTTCCCATTCAATTGGAGTTGCCCAGCTCTGACCAATCAGAACAGTTCGATTCTGACCAATCAGGACAATGCCTTTGGGAACAATCAAACTAATAGGATTGGGAGTCCTCGTTTGCATGAGAATGGGCCAATCAGGGGCCAAGGGCAAGGACTTCTGTTAATACAAGCTAGCTAGTTCCCCTCTGGCTCAAGGAGTGCACTTTCTCTTTCCACCAAAGAGTAAAGACTTGTGTTTCCTTGACCAGAGCCAGAACTAAACACTAAAGATGGCTCACTGGAGCAGAGTGGACCAAGAGGCCACCAAAGCAGAGTGGAGCAGAGCAGACCAGACCAGAGCAGAGCTTCCAGGCTGATGAGGAGCCTGGCCCTCGGGCTGCCTCAGAGCCATCCTATTTTCACAGCCATGCTGTATCACCATTGAGCTGTCTTGCATTGAATGAAGTTTCTGTCTTCACTGTCCCCCAAATTGGAGATTCCTGTTGGCTTTGACTTGGTGCCAATGACCATTGGTTGACACCACATTGAGAAGACAGCCTGCCTTAGTGATGAAGAAAGTTTCTCAATATTTTCTGTTCTATGTTCCGTCTATGAACTTCCTAATAAACAGAGGAATCCTACCATTCATCAGCCTACTCCTTTGTAACCCTTAGACTTCCAAACCCAAATGTGGATGTGTACATGGATTAATTTTTACACACTTGCATACATATCTACTATTTGTAGACTAGAAATGCCAATTAGGCAGATAACAGAACAAATACAGAGTTGGGACTCACATACCTTATGCTCATTTATACCTGACCAGCTATAATGAACACATATTTTTCTGGTCTGTCCAGCATCACTTCCTTTGGAAAATGACCCCTTCACCATTGTATAGAAACCTCCTTAGACCACGCAGTGCAGATAGAATTGGCACTCCTTCCCTGTTAAAGGAGTGGCCACAACCAAGGCTAGGTCACCCACAGAACTAAACCCATTTCTCAGCAATGAGCCCCTTCCCCAGACTGAAATAATCCAATGTTCCTATGATTCTTGTCACTAGAGGTAGTTGCCCCTTCTCTATAACTATGAACATTGAAAGCCACATGCATCTGGAACATATGGGCCATTGTGTCACCACCTGGGGAGAGTATGGGAGGGAGGCCAGGAACAGGAAAGTATATCTATGAAGCCCAAAGTCAAGAGCATCATTTAGACTCTCTAATTCCCTGAGTCACTCTATTATCCTTCTCACAAAATCTAGTTTGAGTTGAGTTTTCATTATTTGCAATCAAGAGCCTCATACAGTTTGCTGAATATTCCCATAAATTGTTTTTCTAATATATATTTATGAAAGGCTAATATGCAAAGTTTCCCCTTGGGAGTTTGTACAGGAGACCAGACATTCCATCACTCGCTATGACATACGCAGAGTACCAATAGGTAGCACGGAATGAATGAAGGCCCTGGTCAGCAGCTAGCAGCCAGGGAAGGAAGGCCTGGACTGGCATTCAGAAGACCATGATCAGCCTTGATCACCTTCCAGGCCTAGGGATCCTACCTGTGCACGAATTTTGTGCACCAGGTCTCTAGTTTATTCAATAAATGGAGAGATCCTTCTCAATGGCCTTTTACCCCACATATGATCCTAAAATATGTTCTATTCTCTAACTTGAGCAGATTATTTTCTAGTATAGCATACCAATGTATCTTTTCCTGAACCAGTTTTCTTTCATTTAAATAAAATCAAATTTATCCTGCCTAGATTTCCTGTAAAATATAAGTCAAAATTGATGGGTGCTAAGATGAGCAAGTCTTCCCTTTGGGCCTGATGGAAAGCAATTCACTGGTGCTTAGCTGCTGGATTCTGCAAGTATGTCTGTGTAAGGTTTGCTGTCATCTTGCCATTGACCTTGTTTTGTAACTGGTGCATCAGCCCCTTATTTGGTTCTGATGAGAACCAAACAAAGAGCACAAGCAAATTGCCTTGAAAATATTTGTGGGTATATTGTGAGCAGTTATATTATAAGAACACAAGCATTGAAGGCCCTAATAAACCCTAATGAACACAAGAAAAGGTTTCATGGCTCTATAAACAGTTTTTATATATAAATGTCACATGAAAGGCAGTGGTATTAAAGATTTATGCTACAGGGTAGCCTGGAAAACATCACCCAAGCACTGTTGTTCCATTGGTAAGAGATATAGTGGCACTTACTGTTTGTTTAATCAGGGCCTCTATTTCTTAGAACTCTATGCTGTCAAAATCACCCTTTGTTCTTAGTGTGTATGAGTAGAATTTTATATAGAGAACTGGAGCCATTTTGCCTCTTTTATTAAAAAAAAAAAAAAAAGACTAAAGACAAATAAGAGAAAATGTTAGCAAAGCATACCTTTAGGTATGAGAAACACCAGTGCTTTTCATATATTGAAAAAAAAAATACTTGGACTCTAGGTTACACTAAATTATCACCCATAAATAGCAAAAATTCAGAAGGATTCATGAATTTATTTTTTTGTCCTAATAGTATCACTTAATAACTAAAAAAAAAAATTTTTTTTTCAGGAAGTATTATTAACATTTGACAAGATGAAGTGTACTTTTAGATGAGAATGCTATTGTAGCACAGAGCAAAAACTCAATTCACCATTTGTTAAAGCAGTTTTCAGATGGGAATTCTAGGGAGAGGGCATAAACCATCACAGAGAAATGGAAAGCCAATAAAGAAATTTTACATGCAGAGGAAGGTGTCATAGTAAAATATACAATTACTATTTTGTGGATAATTTAGATTTTTATTGCTTCAGTATTATTTGTCATTTTCATTGTTGTTTTGCTACTAAATAATGCCAAGAAATATATGGGGTTTTTGTAGCATAAAAGCAATAGCTTTTTCATGTATGCATATTTTTAACCAATTCTAATGTTATTAACACAGTGCCTACACTAGGAATGTAATAATTATACATCAAAAGGAATTTTTCAGACCAACTTTCTTTTCATGCCATTAAATAGCTCAATTAGGGAACAATATTATTCATTCATGGAATCTGGCATTATACAGACCCAAAATATATTGCTCTATGCACAGCCTGCTTCTAAAATATGTTGGGATTCAAATATTAAGTCTCTTATAGTGATTGTTAGACATTCTCAAAGAAGATGTCCTGACCTTATATTAGAATATGAACAAATGATCATGTTTAAACCTGTAAATGGTTTAACATAAATTATAATACTTTAAGTATCATTTTTTTCATGATTTTACAAATTATACAAACTTATTAATTTAATGGACCAATTAATAATTATAATACTTTGTTCAACAGGGATTGTAACATCACTATTTATATTTATTGTTTTTACATTTTTATAATCACCCTATGGACAGAGATAAAGTATGAGAAGCTTAATTAGATTTTACAGAACAGAATGTAAATGCTAAAAACCTGAATAATGTAAAAGGAAAGATAGAAGTAGTGGAAGCCAGCAGTCAGTCAGAAGAAGAAAGGCTGATCGACATACAGGGGTGGGCAAAAGTAGAGTTACAGTTGTGAGTATGAGAAACAGAGTTTATTTGTGTATTTAATAGTGTTTATTAAATAAACAGCTTACTTGTGTATTTAATAAATACAAATTATTATATTGTTTTCCATATAAACATCTGTATCCCTACTTTTCCTCACCCCTGTACAGGCAGGCTAATTTTCTCAACTTAGTGGAGACTCAAAGAAATAACCATCTAAAAGTGAGGAATCAAAAAAGCAGAAATAGAAGTATATTGTGGTTTGAATGTTCATTTGCTGAAATTTACTTGTTGAATACTTAATGCCCAAGGTGACGGCATTAGGAGGCAGGGGCCTTTGGGCCTTTGGGACAGGCTCAGATCCCATGGGTAGAACCTACATGAAAGGGATTAGTGGCCTTATGAAAGGGACCCCAGAAAGCTCCTCTCCCTATAGACCATGTGAGGATTCAAGGAGTCAGCAGTCTGCCACCCTTACCAGAACTCGACCATGAAGGTCGATAGATCTTGAAATTTCCAGCCTTCAGAAGTGTGAGAAATAAATTTCTGTTGTTTATAAGTCACCCAGTCTGTGGTATTTTGTGATAGCCATCCGAATGGACTAAGACAGGATTAGCCTCGTGCAGTTACATAAACTAAATATAACATGACTTATAAAGAAGGGTTAAAAAAGTGGTATAAGACAAATCTTTCGCCTCTAAGAGCAGAGATCAATACTGATGTACATGATGAAAAAAAGAAAAGGGAGAGAGTGTAAAAATATTATTTTGTGAAATTATCAGAAAAATAAAGCCAGAAGTGATCATTCCTAGTCTGCATCTTACTTGATCTATGAGTAGCATTTGGCTGGGTGATAACACCCTCCTTAACATCTTGCCTCATGTGGCTGCCAGGTTTCAGAGTTTTTGCCACTTCTCACTCCTTCTTGCTGCTTCCTCCTCTCTGACCTTATAATCACAAGGTGCCTCAGGACCACAGTCATCCCCTTGGAAATAATGACAGCCCTTGGCATAGCACAATCCGTATACTTTTCTAACTTAGATTTTGAAAATTGCAATTAATTGTGATAATTTTAGCTAATAATTTATTATTAAGGACCTATGATAGGCAAGACACTGTATTATATTCTTGGTCAGCACTTTTCTTTCTAGAACATTTTATATCTGCATTGTTCAGTGTGGTAGCCACTGGCCTCATGTGGCTATTGAATCCCTGAAATGTGGCTATGGTATAACTGATGTACTAAATTTTTAATTTCATTTTATTTTAAATTTAATAGCCACATATAACTAGTGGCTACCAAATTGGACAGTGTGTTTTTAGGGACTCAGCTATGAAAAGACTTCTAATGGTGATCCTTGATTTTTGGATTTTCCTTCAACAAAGAAAGGATCCCATTAAAAAAAAAAAAAAAAAAAAAGGAACTTTTAGAAAATCAAGGATAAAAAAGTCTTTATTGCTGCTAAAATAGGCCAACAACATTAAACTACATCAAAGATTTTGGAAATCTGTCCTAATTTTTATTGGTAAGAGATAAAGAAAGGGAAGTAAACTCTTTTTGTTGTTAAAAATTATGTTTTTAAATAGTATTAGCATATTAATCCCATGTTTAGCTTCACAAATTTTGGTGGTTTGGAAATAGAAAGTTATGAAACAGACTAAAGAAAAAAAACCTAAGGCATAATAAACTCATTTTAGCCAATTTTAATTTGGTCTTCCTTGTTTCTTAATGCTGTATCTTCAGTTTCAAAGATCTCACTGGAAGCGTTGTTATTTCATCTGTCTCTAATTCTGAATTTCCTGCTCTGAGTTTGTTTTTGATATTTATCATACGCCTTGTGAAAGTCTCCCCACATCACTGATACTTGCCTTTTATTATTGTTAATTTTTGTGTGTTCATAGTTCACTAATGGCAATAATAATCTCGACTCATTTCTGGCAGTGAGGAACATTTCTCACATTTTATTTGAACTTACATAGCATTATATTAGGATTTCTATTTCTTTATTGTGCATTGTCTCTGCATATTTTTTTACGATACATACCAAGGTCTCAGTTGCTTAGACATTTTGAGTATATAAAAAGAAAAGTTCTTTGTTTAGAATTTTTAAGCTTTTTTTTTTTTTTTAATAAATAAATGTCTGCTATACTGGTAAATTGTTAACTTGCTGTCTCTTTCATATTCCAAAAGCCACACCCACCACTATTTTCAAGACGTGACACTGTCTCTAGACTTAATTGCCAGTAGTAGGTTCAGGCTGCTGTGGGCCACACCCTTAAGCTTTCTAACATTCAGCTGAAAGGGTGTTCTTGCTGCCATTTGATTTCTTTCAAGGGTTTTTTAAAGGTGTCATAGCCCCACCTTTGCTTTTGTTCTTTAAGCCTTGGAGCCAAGCCTGGAATGGAAAGCCAAGTCTTGCTGGAGCACCTGAACATTGCCTACCTGTGCTCTCAGGCGAGGTCTTTATCTAAGAATCTCTGAGTAAATGGAAAGGTGACGTGAGAAAATTATTTTTTCCTAAACTGGCAAGTTCTGGTTCTCTATAGTCCCTCAAAATTCTATTTTAAACCAGCTAGTTATTTTCTGAGCTCATCACATGTTGCTTAAAAAGCCAGCTAATAACTTCAACATTCTAATAAAAACCATCTTGCCCAAGTCCACAAGTCCATTGGTTGCATTTCTATCTTCTAGTTTACCACAGAAGATTGTTATACCAAGTGCTTCATGGTTATATAACATGAATCACCATTTCTTCGGGCTTTTATGATAGTTTCTTCAACATTTTTCCAACCTACACCACCACCCAGTGCCACATGTTTTAGGTTTTCCTTGCAGCCAGGACAGCACTTATTAATACAAATTCCTGTATAGGTTTGCTATTGCTACAAAAATGTTGCGTAACAAACAGCTACAAAATCTAAGTGGTATGCAACCATAAACATTTATTTAGCTCGCATATTTGTGGATTGGCTGAGGATCTGCTGATCTAGGCTGGGGCAGCTTGGCTGGGTAGCTCTGTACCATGTGTCTCATCCTCTTCCTGGAACCTGTGGACTAATCTGAGAATGTTCTTTTCAGTGGCAACAACTTAATGCAAGAGCCTAAGACCTACCATGCAAGATCATTTCCAGTTTCTGTCGAGTCAGGTTTGCTAATGCCCCATTAGCCAAAGCAAAGCACATTCTAAACCCAAGATCAAGGGGTGGGTAAGTACTTTCTGCTCATCAGGAAACCAAAGACAGTCACGTGCCAAGGACAACATTAATGGAGTGGGAAAGCACACTTCTTCCACGGAACTGAGCAAAGGGAAGAACTATATCTGATAACAGTTAAATCTAGATAAATCTTGCTTCCCCTTCCGGTTTCTTTCATAATTCCTACATAAGTTGAGGACCTCTGGGCATAAGCAACTAAAATCAATCTGGTTAAACTAATCACAAAAAGTATTCATTGGAAAGGTATGGAGAAATTCATAAAATTGAAGAAAAATCTGGCCTACAGGCCTCAGGAAGGATTAGGGCTAGCAAGATTCTGAAGTTCTAGGTAACAGAAACTCAGTCTCTGGGGATTTTGTCATGAAATGGAGAAATTTTTCCCATCCTCAAGTCACTCAGCTAAAGATTCATCTTCCCAAGACAGAGTACCTGAGCTATTCTGCTCAGCCACCAAAGAACCAAAGAACTGTCCCAACAAATCAACATATAACAGGGAATATTTGGTCCTCAAGGAAAATCAATGTTTTGTTATCAGAAATAGGGAGGCTGCATGCTGAGAAGGTAAAAATCAAGAGAAGTGCACACCAGCTACCATATAAGCCAACCTATTCGAATTTTAAGGATGTTAAAACTGTCAAAAGCAACCTATTTTGCTAACCCACTTGCACACGTTTATCCAATAAGAATTTGAATGAAGAAATAAATCTGTGTTACTCTAGTCAACACTATGCATCGGAGGTCTTGGAACAGATGATTTGTACTAAAGTACAAGTCTACTATTTACTACACACATGACTTTAGGCAAGTCATGTAACCGCAATCTCTTCATTCATAAAACATATCTTATCTACTTCTGTAGGTTGTTGCAAAGCTCAAATGAATAAACAAATACATACACAAAAGTGCTTTAAAAACTGTAAAGTGATTCCCATATGACAGCATCTCTTTGTGTCCAATGACTGTGGTACCCATTTAAAATATCTTACAATGACCTAGCCTCATTGCCACAAACTTCAAAATGCAGTGCCTAAGTGCTATTTTACCCACAATGCTGGCAGGTCCACAAATTTTCCTGCTTAAGTTATTCTTTATTTTCACAGGAAGAAGAGGACCTGAAGGATCACACCCAAAGAAGGAAAGAGAACCTGTCATTGATTTGCAAACCAAGAAAGTTGGGAGTCAGTCTTAATGAGGCCCCAGCCTGGGGTCTTTACTGTATAGGCCAGCATCCCATCCTCCGAGAAGGCACCAGAGTGGGAAAATATTCAGTAGCCCCATGAGGTGAAAGGAGAGAGACAGGCAGAAGAAAGATATATAAATCCTTCTTCACACTGAAAACTCGGGCTCAGAGTTGCCCAGTGGACAGCAGAGATAGGGTGTCTACAAAACAGCACATTACTTCACTCCAAATTTAGCACCTTCACCCCGTTGGAAGTCTTGCCTCTGGAAGAGGATTGTGAAGGGAGCAGCGAGTAGCACAACAGCCAAACCACCTTCATGGGCTCGACTCAGCCACGCAGCCCTTGCAAGATCTGGTTGGGCTGGTGTGACACAGACTCACTTTCCACAATAGCTTCCAGTCCATGATGGTGAAGACGATACCAAGGAGCAAATGTTCGCCCCACGAGGCAGCAAGCGGGCACCTGTGAATCATCCTTGAAGGTCTTGGAGCGCTGGACCCCACCTGCCCAGGTGGAGCAGAGAAGCACTGGGTCTTCATTGGTTAAAGACGGTCATGTGGGCAGCTCTTCCCTTGAGAGTGATTTGCTCATTCTATTGCTACTACCCAGGCAGGCCCCAGGTTAGGTCTTACTTTGTAGATAATCTTTGGTTTTCCACGCCTGTGTTTTTGAGGCATTATTTTGTTTGTTTTTAATCCTGGAAATCCCCCCTCCTCTCCCATCCACGTAAAGGTAGGCCCAGGGAACTGTTGCGACAGAATCTCCTGGCATTTGTGGTTCTAAGATCTTAACCTTATTAAGTGATCGTGCTTATCCCTCAGGAAAATGCAACAGGTCAAGAGAGAAGCATTTCCCAGGGTAGGAAAGGTTTCCCATTTCTCCAGGCTGAGGGAAGAGACAGCAATAAAGGCAAAGTCCTGATTGGATCTCAGAAGAACCAAATGCATACATGCACACACATGTGCCTAGAAACACACACACACAGATGCAGAATCTCATGGACACACATACATAGACACACAAAGGGCACACACATGTACAGAAACCCATACACAATATGGACACACACACACTTCACCTGTTTCATTTCTTGGTTGCAGACTCATGGGCTGTATCCAAGCCCATTTGGACCTTGGGAAGCCTCACAGAAATCTTATGGCCCATAGAACCAATTCCTAACAAAATGGGGACAAGTTTAAAGAATTCATAACCCCAGTAGTTCATGCAACTTCTAAACCATGTGCAAAGAAACTTCTCTCCCAACCCTACAAAGTAAATTGTAATAAATTATCTTAGAGAAAAGCAGGTTATGCTGCCTTTCAGAGAAAATGCTCAGAACTGACATGATGCTGCCCCGGGACTAGGGGAGAAACACCAATGAGAAAGGTCCGCAGCATTGCCCCTGACTCCCCGTTCACAGGTGAATCACATGATTAAAAGAGAGCACATAATTTCATTCCTGCTACACTCAGAATCTCCTCTTACTCAGGTGGTTCTCTCCGATAGAATATGCTTACTTTAGCCCACTCAGTGCTCCGATCAAGCCTAATAGACAAGGGTTAAGAAATGCTTGCCACACATAGTCAGCATTGTAATTGCTTCAACACAATAGCAATGAGGTTAGTTTGGGGTGGCTGTCACCAGGCAGTTAACCTTGGTACCCATCTGCTATGACCAGAGTGACCATGATTTGCCCTGGACAGTCCTAGTTTTCCACTGTTGAGTCAACACAATCATGTGTTTTGCCATTTGGAACACAAATTATACAGTCTCTTTTTTTCCTAAATGACTCTCATGTTTGCACAAACTCCCTTGCTTGCCAATCTTCAAAATGTGTGGGGTCCCTGCCACACAGAGAGGAGAGTGATGAGTATAGATCTGAGAGTCCTCTGCTTAGGGAACTCATGAGTAAATCAATAGTAACCATAATGCCACCTTAGATCTCTACCATGAATACCTGAGGAGATTTATGGATTTTTTTAAAATTCTAATTAGTTTCTTATGGAGGGGCAAGTACTGTTGTTTTCACCACGTGCCCAGTGATGAAGATTAAATGAAGAACAATTATTTTAAAAAATCTCTGACCACTGGGTGTGACCAGGGTGGAGAGGGTTAATAGGTTGGCAAAGGGCTGTAATACTTACAACAATAAAGATAATTAAAAAAAAAAATCTGACCATCTACTTCAAGATGAGTGTAGTACAGGTGACTGACCATAAAAACACCTGAAAAATAAAATTTCATATTATTTCATCTTCAAGGTGTTTAGAAGTTATTGTGGGAAAGCACAGAATAATGAGGAAAAGTAGAAGTGGGAAATGAAAGATACAGGCTGATATTATTCCTACATGTTGAAAGATCTCTCTCAAGGTTAAATAATAAATATGTGTCAGAGTTAAAAATAGAGGAAGTAGACAGAAAATAAACATTTATCAAGCACATAGCACCACAATCTGAGCCAGCTTTAGGTCTTATTTCACTTAATTCTCATTACAAACCTATAAAGGCAATCAGATTTCTTTTACAGATTAGGCAACAGACCCTGAGAGGTTAAATAACTTGCCTGGGATCACACAGGGTCCACACCAGATCTACTGAAGCCAAAGCTGTTTTCTCCCCTGTAAGGTTCAAATTGCCCACATTTTCTTTAGCCCAGGGCAGAAATTGGCTAATCTCAGGAACTCTATGAGTTTCTAAACTCAGATGAAATAAGTTGAAAATTGTACAAAATGTACAAAAAAAAAAAAACTAAAATGAAATTAAAAAACAACTCTTAAGAGATGAAGAGACTGCTGTTCCACATTTCCAAGAGCAAATTCCCATAAAATAGTGGGAGGGAAAAAAAGCAGTGTGTGTGTGTGCGTGTGTGTGCATGTAAAAATCTTACTGCTTCAAAAGTCCTGTTTAGCTGGCCCTGTGGAATTCCCCAGGAGCCTCCCCTACAGAATGCATTCATGTCTGCTTGACGTTCTCCTAATGCTGATGCAACAAATCCCCCAGTAGAGACCGCCATCATTGAGTAGCAGAGAAGGAAAGTTCTGAGAGGGGGTTGAAAGCTTCAAAGCATTCAAAACACAATGATTTTGTTCTGCTATCAATTTTATTCACATACACCCTCTCCCCCCATTTATCAAATACTTTAAAGTTACAAAACAAGATGCTGGATGGAGAAGGGGGAGCCTACAGGGAGAGTTAAGGCAGGCATTCTGACCTGGAATACATTACAATCCAGTAGGAAAGGGAGACACAGGGACTAGTATTTACAAGATTACAGTCATAATGTGATGAGCCAAAGTGAAGTGAAAACCAAGAGCTAGGAAGACTCTAGTGCCACGTGACATTTACCTGTAATGGCCCTTTCTCTTCCACAGGTGAGCTTCAACTATCTATCTTAAAGGGGCTCATACAAATCCCCCATGGTATCACTTATATGTGGAATCACCAAATTCATAGAAACAGAGAGCAGAAAAGTGGTTCCCAGGGGGAGAGGGGTTGGTGAGGGGGGAGAAGTTGGTGCAAACTTTCAATTAGAAGATGTATATGGTATGGGGACCTAGAGTATAACATGGTGATTACAATTGGTAACACTGTGCTGTGTAATTGAAATGTGCTAACACAGTAGAACTAATATGCTCTTACACACACACACACACACACACAAAAAGGTAAATATGTGCTGGTGGATGTGTTCATTAACTCAATGGGGGGAATCTTTTCACCATGTATATGGTGAATCACCACAATGCACACGTCAAACATCTTATTTTTCATATGTCAATTATAGTTCAATAAACCTATAAGAAGGGATGGGGGCTCATAACATCTTCCACAACTTCCTCGCTGAAAGGAGGTTTGTTATAAGAACAAATTTTTTTAAATGAAGTTGTTGGTGAAGTGCTTTGAAAACACTCTATTAGCATATAACTAATGAAAGGTAACTTTAGAAAAGAAAAATGGGGCTCCATTTAACTGCTTAATGCAAAAAAGCTTAATGGGTCAGGCAGATGTGCCGCCTCTGGTGAGAACTAACTGAAGGTGTGACTCTGAGTCTCCCATCCCTCCTGTGTCTGCAGCGTTCCTGCCTGGTCCTCCATCTGGCCTCTGCATCGAGCCCAGCCCAGGCCCTCTCTGCTGCTCAGGCCGAACAGTCTCTGGTGATCTCACATACACTCACGGCTTCGATTCTCTATTGACCCAAAGTTATGCCTCCAGCTCAGATATCTCTGAGCTCCAGCCTCATCTGCCTGCCTGCCTCCGTTTCCACATGGACAGCTCTGAAGCCTGCCTGAAGAAACTCACTAGCTTCCTTCTCTTCCAAGAACCGGTCTGCTTTCCTTGTCCCAGTTCTCGGTGGCTCCCACTTGTCCTCCTCTAGTCACTCAGCCAGAACATGGCTATAAACTTGGCACGTCCCTCCGCCTCCTCCCTCTATCCAGCACTCTACCCTTTACTTCAGTCACTTAGAATGTAACATAAGAGGGAAGGAAACTGGAAGATAATGCTTCTTGTGCACTTGTCATCTTCCCACATGTTTGGCTGTTGTTCAGTTCTGATGGAAGTATTCTGCTGATCTTGTTTGTCCCTGCAAAGGGAACAAAGGAAGTTGGAATTATATAGATTCCTAATGGCCTTGTTATTTCCAAGAGGTTTTAATAAAAAATGTTTCTAAAAAAAAAAAAAAAAGAGGTGGGGATGGTTCCAACATTAGCAAGATTGTGTATTGATGGTGTTCTCCAGACCTTTCACCTTGGCCCCTGGCCCCCAGGGTTTGGGCTTCCAGGTAAATGTTACTCCATAATGAGGTTCCACTCAGACCCCAAGAAATGAATGAGATGGTTGCATCTGGTTATAATACACAGACAGATGATGTGTGTACAGATGGGGGTACGTTTGAGTGTAAGCGTATAATTTGGTTTTGGTTTTGGTTTTGGCTTGCTTCGTGTTTGATGTACCTATGTGAGCACATGCACCCCAGCTTGTTCAAGCCTGGCTATTTCCACCAGTTAGCTCTGCAAAAAAAAAAAATATATATATATATATATATATATATATATATATATATATATATACACATATATATATGGGGTATGTGGCCCTTTCCCATGGGCAGCCTCATGTCCCGTCACTGCTCCCCTGCTGGAACCTGCCATCATAATGGCTGTCCCCACCCCACTCCTGATGAAGTGCATTCAGTGCAGACATGGGCTGCCTCCATCTGTCAGCAGCCTGGGTATATGTCATGAAGTTTTCTGAAAGCTGTCCGCCTGCCCCTTTCAGAGCTCAGAGCCTCCCTTACCCCTCAATGGGGTCAAGGGAGCTGGAGGCAGCCACATGTGGTTTTATCCCTGCATGGTGAGTATGGATTCTCTGAGAGAGGCCCATTTTGTGGAAGGAAAAGCAACTGCCCATAGCTCCCCCAGTGGGTCTAGAGGGTAGCACTTAGCCAGACAAAAGCACAAGCTAACTCTCATTTCTGAGCCTCTTTGCAAAGCCTCAGCCCACATCTACATGGTTCCATCTCTGAGGAGTCCTATTGCTGAGAATCGGTGTGCTTTGCTTTAATGTAGTTGCCCAAACTATTTGAACATGGGACACTTTTTGGCAACCCACTGTCTTGGAATATGTATTGATGTAGGCTGACAAAACCCCTGGGGGATATGCAATAGGCTTGTGCTTTCGTTGGATTTGCAATAGGTTAGATTTCCTAGGTGAGCCTACACGGATCTCAGCTTTCTGATTTCAGAACAGGTGGACCAAAATCCTTTCACCTACGTCACTTTGCAGGTCTGGGGCTGAAGTAAAGAGTAAAGCTGGTGCAGCAGAACCCAAAAAAAGGAACAAGGCAGGTAGAGAATATGCTTCAGGCTGTACCACCAACCTCCCTACCCACACTCATGGCCTTCAGCTAGAGCCTCCATAGAGAAAGCTGAGGAAGTTCAGGAAACTGGACATGGAGAACACTGAGATTGCAAACACAGGGAGGACTGCTAGAGGTCCAGAGCAACCCTGAGTTCAGGAGAGAAACATTGTTGCCACTCTATCCCCACACCCTATTTTCTGCCATAAACTACTTCATGAGCTTGGCCCCTGAGCCCAGTGGGGTAGCTTTCTTACACAGAGCAGTGGCAGCTGAGAAGCAGGGCTGATCAGGGTGCCCACAGGAGAAGAACAATCCGGACTTATCACTGAGCACAGGATGGAAGCCACAATGCACGGAACCCCTAACAATCATTGACATAAGAAATGTCCAAGCCTGGGGAGAATTTTTATGAGTTTATTTGAGCCAAACTGATGACAATTGCCAGGCAACAAAATCTCAATGGACTGAGAAAATGCTCTGAAGAGTGGCAGTTTTACAGCTTATTTTATATACTAGATTCAAAAGAGAACACATAAGGAGGGTTCCATAAAATTCATTGGTGGGTGGTTGGGGAGACAGAAGGAAGCAAAGCAGGGAAATCTCTGAGATTAGAAAGAGCATAAAATGAAGAGACACATCCTTTTACACTGGGGGTACAGGACAGTTAACAGTTAACGTTTACAGCACATAGGGAACAATGAAGGTTCCTGTGGTCTCCTGCTCTGGTGTGGTGGGTGTACCCTAAGTAAGGGGTCTGGAAAAGGAGATTGCTCTGTCATTCCAAAGATATGTTATCATAGATGCAAAAAGGCAGTAGACAGGCTCAGTTAAGGTAAAAAATGACCTTTGTCAAAACAAAGCAGATGCTGACTTAGGACATGACTACCCGTTATGACTCACTTTTAATTAGGAAGTTTTAATGTCAGACCGTCCTATGCAGTTATTTCAATCTCTGTGGTTGTAAGGCCTACCATGCAGGCCTGAGCTTGTTAGGTTTCGTTTATGGCCCCTTTTTCACCCACTATGAGCGGGAAAAATTCAGGGTGGAGGTGAGGATTAAGATCCTCCAGGAACAGCCAATGATAGAAGCACTATCATTTGGGCCTCACTGTACCTAATTCCACCCAGACACTGGGAGCTCAAGGCATCCAGATTCTCCCCCTTTGCATGTTAAGGAACCTACTGGTTCCTTCCTTTCTCTTTCCCCCAGGCCACATTTTCTACACCTGCCTGGTCTCTCCGGAGCAATCAGAAAGGAGGAAGAAGGTTGCTGGCTGGCAGAGCCTTTCATATTTTATTCAGGCAACTCAGTGGGTGGTGGTGGCAAGGCCCCTCATGGGGTTACTGGACATAAACTGGGCCCATAAAACAAATGGTCAGACCTAGGTTGGGGGTTGTTACTAGTAAAGGGAGTTTCCCTTTGTCTTAAATCACCCTGATTGTTTACTGTGAAAGGCAGCCCCTTAATCTGAAACACAGACAGAAATCACTGCTGCCCTGCATCCCCGGGTGTCTCTGCTGAGCCCAGCTTTTACAATCTAAGCACTATATGCACCAAGTGGCCTGGATGGCTTGAAGCCAAACAGTACTGTTTCCTTTTGCTGTTGTTGAGAAAGGCATTCAGGAAAACAATTGAGCACAATCGGGCCTTCCTGTTCCAAAGGCGGCAGGCCTGTGACCCAGCCAGCAAACCCCCAGTGAGTCACCCGCCTGAGCTGGGAGCTGCTTTGTCACAGGCAGCTGTGGACAGGCTGCAGCCCTGCGAAAGCTCCACTGGATTCACATTTTCAGGGTTGATTACTCCCACCTGTCTAGGCACCACGAGATTTCTCCCTAAAACCAAAAGTGGGGAGATGGCACAAACATATTTTAAATGGGGGAGTAATGGGCTCTGGGTTTCTCTGCAGCCCAGTTGTCAGCTTTGTATTTTGTTTTGTTTTTTTTGTGTTTTTTTTATTTTTATTTTTATTGATTTTTCAGAGAGAGAGAAAAACCAATTTGTTGTTCTACCCATTCATGCATTCATTGGTTGATCTTTGTATGTGCCCTAACAGGATCAGACCCACAATCTTGATATGTTGGGACAATGTTCTAACCAACTGAGCTACCCAACCAGGGTCAGGAAGTCAGTTTTGCAAGGAAAAGCCCACATGGGGGACCTAAGAAGGTTCAAAATGCCTCCATTTTATGGGCTTTTCATTACATGGGATACATGTGTGCTGACTAACACCTGTTTGAGGTACAGCCAGGCAACTGGGCTGCCTTTGAAGACCCAATGGCTGCTTGAGCTCAAGTGAAATCACTAAATTAAAGACAGAGAGAAGACCACACCTTACAATGGGTTCCAAACTTTCATTTTTCAGACAATGCAACTGAAATCCCAAGAGTTGCACTGACATGTCCTGGATGCATGAAAAGAAACCTAGAGAAATGTAGTACAGTCAACAGCTGGTTGGATGTAGTAAGGGCAGCACTCTCTCATTGTGTGTTGTGTGTGTGTGTGTGTGTGTGTGTGTGTGTGTTATTCTCTCATTTCTCTGTCCCAGTCTCTGATTCTCTTCTCACTCTCATCCTCTCTCTCATTCTTTCTTATTTTCTCTCCCTCCCTCTCTCTTACTTTCTCTCTTCATCTCACTCTCTTCATCTCTTTATCTCTCCCCTTTTCTCTCCCCAACCTCCAGGATTATGATAAAATATCTTTCCATGAATGGAATCTAAAGTCTAAAAGATCCTTCATATTCGATAGAGACGGCAAACTTGACATCATTTCCCAAATCATTTCTCATTCTAAGAGTCAATACTCAATGTCACTTTACCAAAAGTTAAAACAATTGATATTAAATTTTGAAGGTTCACAGGACATGCCACTACAAAATATATCACTCTGGTATATTGATGACTTTAGGCTGTAGGCACATGAAAACCAGTAAATGCAGGGAGAGGCTTTCTCTGAACTCCCCTTATCTGCCTCAAGGCAGATCCTCCAAAACTCTGAAACTCTCCCTGAGAGTTTCATCAACCAGGGAAGATTGACTCTTGTCATGTAAGATATTAGGAGTTGACACCACATGCAGACAACTTTGTCACAAACTTATATTTTCCATCTGTTCTTCTAAGAGTCTATTCACCCTTCCTAAAGATCATTTACTTTCCCCTAAGAGGCCTATACTCCCCTCTCCTTTTCCTAATAAGATCTATTTAAGCCTGAATTCTAAGACACCTGTTTAAGTTACATATTTTTTGCTTGGATAATTCCCATGTATACATGTTAATAAACTTGTTTTCTCTTTTGTCAATTTGCCTTTTATTATAGGGATCTCAGCTAAGAATTCCACTAGGGTTACCACTAGTAATAATGTTTTTTGTGGTCTTTTAAAAATGTATTTATATAAATTTCAGAGAGCTAGGGAGAGGGAAAGAGAGAGAAAACTTCAAGGATGACAGAGAATCATTGATCAGCTGCCTCCTGCACACCCCCTACTAGGGATCGAGCTCACAACCCGGGCATGTGCCCTTGACTAGAATCAAACCTGGGACCTTTCAGTCTGCGAGCCAACACTCTATTGACTGACTCAAACAGGCTAGGGCAGTAATAATGTTTTGATAAAATAAAATAAAATAAAATAAAATAAAATAAAATAAAATAAAATAAAATAAAATAAAACAAAACAAAATAAAATGGAGATTTAGTACTTTGTTTAATACTATACATTATTTTGAAGTAATTTTGAGTATACCAAAACTGTGTTTGGGTCCTAACTCTTCTGTTTTCAAGTTATGCCATTTAGACAAATCATTTGATTTTCCTGTACCTCAATTTCCTCATCAAAAAAATGGGGATAAAAATAGTGCCTACCTCACAGGGTTGTTGTGAGGATTAAAAGAGATGACCAATATAGATCATTTTACTTATTGCCTTGCCCAGTGCTCAATAACTGTAATTACTACTGCTAATAATAATAATAATCAAATCTAATAGTCATTCAACTGATTGTTTTCATTAGATGTTTAATAAACTGGGTTTGCTTGATCTGAAAGCATAATGTCACCCTGAGGTATAGCTTCTATCATCTGCCAAAATAAAACTAGTCTTCTAAAGGGAAGATGTTTTGATAAGTGATGGAGTTATTTTTCAGTTGAAAAATTGTGTCTTTTTCAAATTATAATAGAATACTAGAGGCCCGGTGCACAAAATTCATGTACGGGGTAGGGGGTGGGGGCAGGGGGTGTCCCTCAGCTTACAACCTCTCCAATCTGGGACCCCTTGAGGGATGTCCAACCTCCCATTTAGGTCTGATTCAGGATCAGACATCCCTCTCGTAATCCAAGGCTGTTGGCTCTCAACCACTTGCCTGCCTCTGCTTGATTGCCCCTGACTGCTTCTGGTCATCCCCTAATCACTCCCCTGCCAGCCTGATCGATGCTTAACTGCTCCCTGGCCAGCCTGATTGCCCCTAACTGCCCTCGCCTGCCAGCCTGGTCACCCATAACTTCCCTCCTCTGCTGGCCCAGTCATTCCTAACTGCCCTCCTTGCTGGCCTGATCACCCACAACTGTTCTCCTCTGCAGGCCTGGTCCCCTCCCCAACTTCCTTCCCCTGCAGACTTATCCCCCCCGCAACTGCTCTCCCCTGCAGCCTTGGTCCCCCCAAACTGTTCTCCCCTGCAGGCCTGGTCCTCCCTCAATTGCCGTCTTCTGCTGACTTAGTTTCCCCCAACTGCCCTCCTCTGCCAGGCCAGTCACCCCTAACTGCCTGCCCTGCTGGTCTGATCACCCACAACTGGCCTCTTTTGCAGGCCTGGTTTCCCCCCCTCAAAATCCCCTCCCCTGTAGGCCTGGGTCCCCCTGACCAACTGCTTCTCTTGCTGGCCTGGTCTCTCCCAACTGCCCTTCTCTGTTGGCGTGGTCACCCCTAACTGCCCACAACTGCCCTCTCCTGTAGGCCATCTTGTGGTGGCCATCTTGTGTCCACATAGGGGCAGCCATCTTTGACCACATGGGGGCGACCACCTTGTGTCTTGGAGTGACAGTCAATTTGCATATTACTCTTTTATTAGATAGGATATTTCAAAATGTACAGATTGCAAGAAGACAAAGACTAGATTTTTCCAACAAATTTGTTAATTGATTCAAATAATACATAGTACCTAGAAATCCCCATTTTTAGCCACCAGACCTTTCAACTAAACAAATTAAATAAATGAAAATACCCTTTTGTGTGACACTAAAATTTCTGCCAGATTTGTACAGTAATTGGATTAGATGTCTGATTAGAGGGAAATCTGGGATACACCTTCTCTTCACTCAATATGACACAACCTAAAAAAAATGTTGTTCAACCACATTCAAAAATCCATTCTTATAGGTCAAGTGCCAGTCACTTGTACATGTCAGTCAATAAGAAAACTTATTTAACTGAGCTATTCTGAAGAATCACAGAAATACATTAAGTTAGGGCCCATCTTCCTCCTGAATCACAATCTGTATCCCTGAGAAAGACTCAGCTTTGATTGCAACAGTTTCATGAAAGAAAATATTTCCACAAAGCCCAATAAAACCCAAACTTCACAAGAGTTGGGCTGTGCAGCCAGGAAATTCACAACAGTTCTGGTTAATATACCCAACGTTTTTACCAATCGCATTGGTGGGCACAGTTTGTTTTCAGCTCAGTCAGGTCTTTTGGAAACTGAACCACAGGAACAGCACAGATGCTGAATCAATCAGATACATCCTGTGGTTTTCACTTCAAAGGTAGCCACAAATTCTTAAGGTATGAGTCATAGTCATCAAAATCTATGAATCTCCTCTGAAATTGTTCTTTCACTTCCACTAAATAGCTCTGTAATTCTTCAAATCTGTGACCCCATTGAGGTCAAGGAAATCTGGCAGCAGGTTACGAATGAAGGAGGAAATGAGTGTAGTTATCACCTGCTCAGGCCACTGGGCCAGTTAGAATCTGCATTTACTTGAACAAGAATATGAAAGAAGCCAGGACCCATGCCTTTATCAACCCTTTAGGGGCCCATGGAAGAGCTACTTCAACAGATATTCAAAGACTAGTGTTTTAAGGTATCCATACTTCTATGCTAAAATGTAAAGATCCTATCAAACCACCAAACTCTATCCTATACACATATGCCAGTTGTGAGAGTTTAGGAGCTGTGCTATGTCAGAAAAATGCTAGGGAGAAGAAACCTATTAATTCTGCCAGCAAAAGTATCCAATTAATTCTTTACTCTAAAAAAAAAAGGGGGAGTCAGGAAAATGCCTACAGAGCCTATATCAGAAATTCCACTTCAAGCACAACTTTATCAGTTAGCTTTCACTGCTTACCAAACCACCACAGAATTTAGTGGCTTACAGCACAGACTCTTTATTTAGCTCAAAATTTTGCAGGTTGTGAACAGGGACCAGCTGGGTGGCTTTTATGGTCTCAACATGGTTCATTCATGCATTTGTGGTTGCCTGCTAGGCCATTTGAGGCAAGCTGGGATAGAAAGATCTCAGCTACAGTGGCTTATCTTTGTTCCAGATTCTCTCATCTGGCTAGCGTGGGCTTAGTATTTCTAAATTATCTGGACAGGGTTCTAAGAGAGTGTGGAAGTGTTCAAGGGCTTATGCAGCCTGGGCTCAGAACCAGTAGTCACTTTCACTGCATTGCATTGCCAAAGCAAATTACAACTTCAACCTAGGTTCAAGAAGTGGGGAAATAAAGTCTATATATCGATGAGAGGAATGTCAAAGTCAAATTGTAGGCATGAAAAATTGTGTCCATTTTTGTAATCTACCAAAAACCTCTCACACGTGTGCTCCTTAATGCCACACTCTCTAAACCCAGCAGGACAGGGGAGTCAGCATGAACAGAGTAAAGCATTCTTGCAAAGGACCAGTCATGTAACTGCATAGAAACTTCATATCTTTAAAATAAGCTTGTTTCTTGTTTTTCCTTTTGATTAAGACTGGCCTCATCTGGCATCCTGACACAGCTGCCTCTTTCTCCCTAGCACATGCACTCCCTTAATCATTAAGTCTCCAGGACAATGAGGTTTTCTGATCAACATCAAATAACCTTAGGAACAAAGCCTTGCGTCTGCTCACCCATAGACAGTTGGGGTCAAATTAGAGCTAATATCTAGACCTCAGTGTGTTTCAAGTTCAGACCCAGAAAAGCAGCAAAATCAGATGGAGGGACACCAAAACTCTGACCAGGACCCAAACTCCCTTACTCACATGATTAGTGATTTCCCCCCTATGGAACCCATCCCCTGCAGTCATTGGAAAGCCAGGTCTTTGAGCATTAGCACTCCTATGACTCTGAGTATGAACCACTTCCTGAAAAAGAAAACATTACTTTTTTTGCTGTAAGCTCCTGTTTGTATCTTATTGGGCTTTGATGCATACATATGGACCCCTTTAGTCCATCAACATTCAGAGTTCAGCAACAAGGATGTCTGGTGCTTCTCATGGCAATCCCCTCCCATCATTTGATACTCCTGAGATGGCAGATAATTCCTTTTGAATTATGAGTAGTGGACAGCTAGGCAGCTATCTGAGTTAACTATGTCTACAAGTAAGGTCTAATTTTATGTCTCTGGGCGAAAATATTAGAAGTGAAGGTTTGAAGGAAAGCACAGTTGGAACATCCTGGGACAATTTTTTAATGTACCTTTTCCTCAAAAATTTAGAGCAGTCTCAATAATTGGAGGGTTAGGCATTCCTGGGCATTAATAATCACCTATCTGTAAAGTTCTTGCGAAGATTAGTTTGCAAAATGTCAAGGAAGGGCCTTCCACTGGGCACTCAATAATTGGTTTTGCACAAGAGGAACCAGAAGTGAGCCAAACAAATATTCCTGGCAGACCAGGCTTTTTTCAGATTACTACATTACATGTAAAGTTAATTCCACTCAAATTAACTTTCAAAATAAAGGAAGTAAAAATCCCCACAACATTTATGAAATACCCACCAAATATTATGCTTGGCATTTCAAATCGCTTTTCTCTCAATTCCCACCAGATTTTGCATGGGTGTTTATTACCTTCGCAGTAATGATGAGGAAACTGACAGTCTGAGTGGTCACATCCGCAGCTGGTGAGAGCAGAGCTGGCATTCAAACCCAGGTCAAGCCATGGGACCTATAATTTCTACTTTTTTATTTTTGTAGCAATTAGTTTAAGTGAATATAGATTATTTTTATAATTTTAAAAAGAGTTCTATTTTAATAAATAAAGGTCTCAACCTTCCCACCTTGACTCAAAAACAAAATTGAGTCCAGTGTGCAAAAATTCAATCAATGCTATTTAAATCTTTGTGAAGCTAATTAATCACAGAGTTTAAATTCTCATTACTGCTCAGATAAGGGCCAGAGAATCACTCCTGCTCATTTCACAGGCTTCTTCTCCTGCTTCTTCATAGTTCAATCCCTGGGGGCAGGAGCCATGTCTTACTTATTTATTCTATATTGGATATTAAATTTAGAATTTAGCACACGAAAATGCCATCAGATTCATAAGTGCTCAATAATTACTTGTGACTGAAGGTAATCTTATGAAGCCTGGTGCTTTAAACCTTCCAAACCACTTTCACCCATCTTACTGCCTATGATGATGACAACAACACTGTGTTAGACTCAATTGTTATTAGCCCCACTTTATAGATAAGAAAACTGAAACTCTTGAGTAATCTGCTCAGCCACAGATCTAGTATATCACTTCTTAGATTTTTAAAAAATATATATTTTATTGATTTTTAACAGAGAGGAAGAGAGAGGAATAGAGAGTTAGAAACATCGATGAGAGAAACATTGATCAGCTGACTCTTACACACCTCCTACTGGGGATGTGCCTGCAACCAAGGTACATGCCCTTGACCGGAATGGAACCTGGGACCTTTCAATCCTCAGGCTGACACTCTATCCACTGAGCCAAACTGGTTTCGGCATCACTTCTTAGATTTGACCGCAACTGAATTTCGTGAGTACAAAAGAAGTTGTTTTTGTTCTACTACAAATACTTCTTCATTGAGGAATACCCATTTTTGTTAATGTTTAGTCCAATTATGTCTCCTTTTTAAATAAAATTCTCAAATGAACAGATGTGTACAACAACCTACCAGTTTGAGGTCATATCTTTTTAAATATGTTTTTTATTGTTTTTAGAGAGAATAAGGGAGAGAAAGAGAAAGATAGAAACATTGATGAAAGAGAAACATTGATCAGCTGCCTCCTGCACACCCCATATTGGGGATCAAGCCTATACCCAGGCATATGCCCTGATCTGGAATTGAACCAGTGACTTTTTGGTGCATGGGACAATGCTCAACCAAGTCACACAGGGAGCTGAAGTCACATCTTTATTATACGTTAACCATCTTATAAACTAGTCCAGCAGTTACCAGCCATGATGTTGAGTTACCATGGTGTTGAGGTGTCTGAGACCAGTACATGAGAAATGAAGCTGTTGGAGTCCATGAAGCATCCAGAGGGAGCGGCCATGACCAATGGGAGGGTTAGCTACGAGTAATACGTATCAGTGTGTGTGTGTATTTGGGGAGGTGGGAGGATAGTAGGAAACCAGTGACCTAGAATTAGTATTCAAAAGTCAATTCAAACAAACAATCAAAGGTCAGAACAGTAAAGATCAGACCTATTTAGTTAGTTATGTGTTCACATAGCATTTTTTTTGAGATTTTTATATTTAGATTGAATAATTTTTAAGAAAAACTTTTACATGCTTCTATAACATTGAGTTTAGAGACCTACATCTATAGAGAAAGTAAAGCAAGACAAAAAATGTGTCTCTGAATATGCGTGTGCCTTAGAATATGAAGTTAATTTAAATTAAAACGTTTAAAGGGATTTATTTTCACTCGAGATACCCAATGTATGAAAAGCAACACATTTTATTCTCAACCACCCATGGTCTTATATGCTCCTCACAAACACTTGAGGAGTGACTAAGTCAAGTTTTGCATTACTCAGCACCTTTTAGCAATATCTCTTAAACATTTTTACCACAGTCCAAACACTGGTCATAGCCTCTGGGCAACTCGACACTATGCAGAAAGGGCCTTTTGCTTTATGGTCTTATATAAAAACCTGTCACCCGAAAGACATGGGATATGTTGCTGACTCGACCTAAAGGAGGATTTCAGGTTGGGTCAGCAACATAACCCAGGAGTGGAGGCCGCCAAAGCCTTCCCTTAAGGCCAGCAGCAAGCCTACTAAGGACATTGGATGGATATCGGTGATGGCTGCTGGAACCCACTCCAAAACCAACATCTATAAAAAGAAACTTCTCTTCAAACTCCCCTTCAAATCAGCAAACCTGGGTGTCTTCCTAGCAGGATTTTCCTCTTCCCTCTGACCTTTCCTAAGAAAGAATCCAACTTCCAAATAATGAGGGAGGCGATGTGCCTCTTGTTTTTGTCCATTAGAAGTTAGATGTGTTCACTTGGCAGCATCAGCAGCTCTTTAAGTGCTCAGAGGGATGGGAACAGGGAGAGAAAGGCCACCGGTGGGTACAGTCATCCAGTTGCAGCACTGGTGCTGTTACCTCTGAATCAAGCTGTAAGCAGATAGCCTGTCTTTACCTGTGCACTGTTTTGAGGTACCAGGTCATTATATTACACATAAATCAAACTATCTCTCAAATATCTCCCCCTCCAGTTCCCCTACATCAGACTCAGAGTTAAATATCACAAAACAAAACAAAACAACATTGGCTGTATTTTCTCAACTGTCACTTCCCCTGACATTATTTGCAGCCCAGCCTGCATATATATATATATATATATATATATATATATATATATATATACCCAATGTATATATATATATATATGTGTGTGTGTGTGTGTGTGTGTGTGTGTGTGTGTGTGTGTGTATATATATATATATATATA
Source organism: Pipistrellus hanaki (assembly GCF_964339955.1). Classification (NCBI taxonomy): domain Eukaryota; kingdom Metazoa; phylum Chordata; class Mammalia; order Chiroptera; family Vespertilionidae; genus Pipistrellus; species Pipistrellus hanaki. The sequence continues at coordinate 62,472,836 of NC_140510.1, read as the reverse complement.
TATATATATAATTGATTTTTTTACAGAGAGGAAAGGAGAGGGATACAAAGTTAGAAACATCGATCAGCTGCCTCCTGCACACCTCCTACTGGGGATGTGCCCGCAACCGAGGTACATGCCCTTGACCAGAATCAAACCTGGGACCTTTCAGTCCGCAGGCTGACACTCTATTCACTGAGCCAAACCAGTTTCGGCCCAGCCGGTCTTAAAGTCCTGCCTTTATTAGGAGTGTCCCCAGAGGTGACCCCATGTGCCTGTGTCACAGACAGGCTTCTCTGCCCTACCTACTCTCAGCCCCCTGAGCCATGTTGCTCTCTGAGAGTGCATCACTGCCGACTCCCCATAGAAAACTGCCCTCCCTGACAAAGCATATTTCCTGTCATATTCTCAAAGCTGTTAGTTGGGCTCCAACCACCCTCTATGTCACTGTCAATACTCCTCGCCAGGCCCATATCCAATCATCAGATGCTGGAGGCCCTGGATTGCATTATCTTACTTAGTTATTTATGTATTTATTGATTTATTATTTAATATCTATATTGATTAGAGAGAGAAATTTATTTTAAGAAACTGGCTCACAAAATTATCTAAACTGGTAAGTCCAATATCTACAGGGCAGACCATCTTTCCCAATTCTTTACCTTCCTTTCCTCTATTGATACATTCTGACATGTTCTTACAGTGGCAGCTGAGAACTTATAGTTGCCTCCAAAGTGACTCAGTGTGTGATTATCACTCTATTTTTGTCCTTTGCTATTTTCCCTGTAAATCTTTAGAAAAGTTATTTCTTACTGCCTTGCACCATTCAGGGCACTCCACATGCTCCTGGGAATGTTCTCTGTGCTTCCTCGTTTTCTCACCACATCCCTCTGTCCTCTGGTCTGCCCACATGGCTACTTCACAATGGCTGCCTGCAATTGAGTTGACCCCCCTTCCCCATTTTTTAACTCAATCCCCTTCTTGACTTAATATCTACCAATGGGCAGGATCATTATTTCCCTCCTCTGTTTAGGAAGAAAGATCCAGATCTTTGAGAAAGGAGCACCAAGGGAGGTCAGCCTGCAGGGAGATAGCTCTCGTCCTGGTACTTACTCTGCCTCAGCAGGTGCAAAACCATCAAAAGGGCTGTCTGTGTTTTCTGCCTTCACTGCATGTGGATGACCTTGACCTTCTGGGTTCACTGCCACAGGATAAAGCAATGCCAAGGATGAGCAATGGCAGCCCAGGTTTCCCTTGATACTTGTAAGAGGGTTGAGGGCAGAAGCGCCCTATGCAGGGCCACTCAAGCCACATAGGAAAGAGTAGAGTCTGCCCACTTAAAACTTTTATCATTTTATTAACAAATAAGCTCAGAGTTGAGAAAGAAATCAGAAGCCATCTAACCCATTTTTCACATTGTACCAAGGAAATAACCAAAGCTCAGAATGGATGAGTGGCATACCCAGGGCCATGCAGAAAGTACAGTAGAGTAAAGCCAAATCTGGAATGAGATGCTACTGTAGCTCCTGTCAAAACTTCCGTGGTACCTTTTTCTTCTGTCCTGTCTCTCTTCATTTTATAAGCTATCCTGCTCCCAATCCATGTGCTTTTGGTGGCAATCAAATCTTTCTGCCTCCCTTTCTTATCCCTTGGAACCTCTGATTAGTCCTCTGGATGGTCAAATGACCCAAGTTGAGAGAATGTGAATTTTTTTTCAAGAACTGATATGGATATATGATCATGAGAGGTGTATCAGGTTGATGCTGGAACAAACACCACCATTGCAGTGGCTGAATACTATAAGCATTTTTTTTCTTCTGCCCCACAGTCAACAGTGATAATTTGGCAGGTGACCTTAGATGTGTTGAGTGAGGAAATCAGGCTCCATCCATCCCTGGTCCATGGAGTCCTTGCAGGATCCCCTGCTCTCTACTGACAGCTGAGAAGAGTAAGAGAGAGAGTGAAGGAGGGTGGCATGCTTCAGGTTTGCCCACCTTTCAATAGCCAAAATCCAACATGTGCACATCTAATTGCAAGTGAGGCTGGGGGAAATAGTCTAATTGTGTGGCTAGGAGTACACAGAAGAGGGGGTGGGACAAGGGAACTAGTTTCCATGGTCCATCTTCCCTTCCATGTGGAAAAGAAGCCTGCTGGAAAATAAAACTAAAACATAGCAAAACAAAAGCTGAGAGAGTTGATAAACCTTATTTGAGCCCCCGGAGAGAATCATGTCTAACGTTGGACCAACTCAAAGAAACATGTCAAAGAAAATGCTCCTGCCTTTACCCAACTGTATTGGGCAGAATGATAATTCCACGAGATCACAGAAAACAAGAATGTTTAAAGCTTCAATAAGTGTCTGCATTGGCTAGCCCTTGAGCACCACTCCAAATTCTTGTGGGCCCACTGCTTCTTCTGGTCACTGCTGTATAGTATGAATCTCCCATGGAGCCACTTGTCAATCATTTATGTGCAACCGAAAGGTACAGGGAATCAACCCACTTGGAGGTTGTTCTTGACCAAGGTGGTTCATGAGCCAACGGATAATGCTCTCCTTCTTGCCTTCTAGGTAGACAATTCTGAGACATATTTGCTAAGGCTGCAGTAATAAATGAAAATAATGGTTCTCAAGATTTTGCTCTCTGCTTCTCTGCTTTTTGCCCTGCTTCCCCATGTTTGGGTTTCATTTTCCAACACAAAGCCCCACCAACTTGAACACCAGCTTACCTTCAAGATGGCTGACTCAGACTCAGTAACACATGCTTCCTTCCTCTCCTTCCTTCCCTTCCTCACTCCCCCTCTCCCCTTGCTGCTGCTGTCTAGGTTCACATTCCCTAATATTGTAAACCCCCTGCACAGAGCTTCAGCTACCTCTGCCCTTAAGGGAATCTGAGCTAAGTCAGCTCCTTTAATAAAAGAGTGAAACTTGGCTACTCTAAAATGCATGGTGATTCTCTTAGAAAAGGCAGGTTGCAGGACTTTCCAAAGGCATTTGACTGTGCCACTCTTTTTTCTTTCTAGAAGCTATACCAGCCTATGAATTTTGCTTCTTACTGGTAATTATAGAGTATCTAACTTTCTAATTGTTTTATATTCCCAACTATATCACAAGCACTGAGGGAGAAACACTGACCTATTGATAACCCTATTTGTCACCCCAGCACCTGGCCAAGTTAGACACACAATAAGCACTTAACTAACACTTGCAATTAGGTAAATAGGATGCTTACAGATCAAATAAACACTCAAATGTTGAACTGATACTTTTAAAAAAATATATTCTATTGATTTTTTACAGAGGAAGAGAGAGGGTTAGAGAGTTAGAAACATCAATGAGAGAGATTCATCGATCAGCTGCCTCTTGCACACCCCCTACTGGGGATGTGCCCACAACCAAGGTACATGCCCTTGACCGGAATCGAACCCGGGACCTTTCAGTCCGCAGGCCGATGCTCTATCCACTGAGCCAAAACGGTTTCGGCTGAACTGATACTTTTAATAATGCTGAAATAACCAGAATATTTTAAAATTTACTTTACTTAATTAGAACAAAGTGAAGTTATATTTTAACTCTAAACCTCAGTCAACAATATGCTGATTTATTCTCACCTTCCTCTGCTCTCCTTTTCTTTCCCCTCCCTTACCTCTTTTTTCTCTTTTGTTTTCTTTTTTCTCATTGTTTTTCCTTCTTGCCTTGCATGACTCCTACCCTTCTTTATCTCCATTCTTTTGGTTTGTTTTTGTTTGTGTAAAATTACTCCAGTGACAGTGTGTCAGAAAATCAAAACTGTGTTGGCTCCCATGGTACAGAAAGTAGTAAAACACTTGGAATCCCAAAATAGATGTATTTCTTTGAGAATATCATCACCATGCCTTCTGCTCCCATAGATTATGATGCTGATTTGTCCCTTTCATTCTCCAGTATTTATAACAACTGTCTTGGACAACGTCATTCTTATTGGGTGTCTTTCCTGCTTCCCAGCCGCCACTGCCTATGAATTCTGCTTTTTATTGATGGTGTTTGCACAGCTCCAAGACTGAAACCTCAGTGAAAAGGTAATAAAGTATTCAGAAGAAAGAACTGATGATCTGCTCATCTTAGATTTGGGGATGTATTTAAGGGCAGAGTCCTGGAAGGGCCCCTTATCTTCATGTTTATTAATGGTTAGCAAATTGTGATGATCAATCAAAATCAAAATCCATGTATTGTCTCATTGAGCCCTGAGGGATAAAAGTTTTCTCTATTCATTCAACTCTTCTTTGGATATTCACAGAGATAAAGAGCTTGACCAAAAGTAGCAGGTAATAAATTTATTATCATTATTAAGAGCCACTATCTATTGAGAGATGGTTATTTGACTCCATGCCTAGTCTTTTATATATATCATTGCATTTAATTTTAGTTTCACAAAGATCCTGTGAAATAGGGATCACTATCTCCACTTTACAGAGAGGTTAAGTAGGTGGCCCAATATCATGAAGCCAATTAAGTGGCAGAGAGGGGATTCTGACCAACATTCATCTGAATGAACCTCCATTTGACTGATATAAGAAGAATCAGATATGTGAAAGCTTAAATAACATATGTGCCTAGCACTTCCCATGGTACATAATAAATTCTCAAAAATGGTTGCTTCTAGGATATTATGATTGTTATTATTCTTACTATCATTTCTACTGCTAGTACTGTTATTATTCAAATACTCTGACCCTTCAAACCTGATTTCCAGTTCTTGCCTATGGTGTTAAAATTATAAGTAAAATATTACATGCCTTAAATTAATAGCAGTAGGTAGGATGACAACAGGTCAATAAACACATAATCAAAATACAAAATAAGTGAATTAATTTAAATAAAAATTATCTCCAAAGGGCTCACAATTATTCACATAATTTCACCTCCTTAATCAATTTTTTCATGAACTATCTAAATAAGAAGTATATTTATTCTCATTAAACAGAAAATGTTAAAGATGGATAATTGGACGGTGCTAGTAACAAGGTCTGGAACATAAGGATAAGTGTTTCTTATTGTACAAATCAAAGACCATATTTCAACTTCATGATGGACAAGTCCCAAATTAATATTTGCATCAAAATGGCCCAGAAGTTATTAAGGAAGGAAGTCAGTTTCAGCAAGCTATTAAATGCTGAGTTGTTTTACTTGGAAAGACTATAATTTTCTTTTTCTAGAAGTACAGACAAATTCCAACTTGCATACAATCTCCTTTCCAAAAAAGGGTCAGCTCCTCAGTGTCTGTCTCTTAGAATGCTCTTTCCCACATTTACGTGGTGCGGTCAGGTCCTGGGGCCAACCCACAGTAGCCTGTTCTGAGCCCAATGCAGCAAAAGTGCACTGTAGTCACAGCGATGTCACACCATGGACATCGGTGGAAAATGCTGCTGGGATTATAGCCCAGCTTGGCAAGAAAGCATTCCCCAAGCTGCAGCCCAGGCAGCAGGTGGAAGCCATCTTTCACCTCTGACCTGCTCACCAGGATAGAGATGCTGAAGCCCACTGGGCCCCTGAGGCCCAGACTCAGGTGGGAAAGACCAGAGGGATGGTGAAGCTCAGTCTCAGACTCTTGAAAATTCCTGAGGACATTTCCTCTTCTGTGTTTGCCCCCTCTTCTCCAGGGCCCAGGGCTCATTTCCTCGAAGGAGTTCAAAAATGGTTTCCTGGTATTTCTGATAAGGGTTTAATCTCCAAATTTTACAGAGAACTCAAACAACTTAACAAAAGAAAGATAAATGATCCAATCAAAAAATGGGCAAAGGATCTCTTCCAAAGAGGACATACAGAATGCCCAGAGACATATGAAAACATGCTCAAAGTCACTAATCATCTAAGAGATTTAAACCAAAATGACAATGAGATTACCATCTCACACCTGTCAGAATGGCTATCACCAACAAATCAACAAACAACAAGTACTGGCGAGGATATGGAGAAAAAGGAACCCTCCTGCACTGCTGGTGGGAATGCAGACTGGTGCAGCCACTGTGGAAGACAGTATAGAATTTCTTCAAAAAGTTAAAAATGGAACTTCCATTTGACCCAGTAATCCCACTACTAGGACTATATCCCAAGAAACCAGAAACACCAACCAGAAAGGATATATGCACCCCTGTTCATAGCAGCACAATTTACAATAGCTAAGATTTAGAAACAACCTAAGTGCCCTTCAGCAGGTGAGTGGATTAAAAAACTGAGGAATACTGTGGAATCTAATAGAATCAGGGACATATAAAGAGAGTGGACTGACAATTCTCAGGGGGAAGGGAATCTGAGGGGTGCGGGAAGAGATTAGACAAAAATCTTATACCTATGGATAAAGTCAGTGGTGGGGGATAAGGGTCTGGCAGGGTGGGGAATCAGGTGGAAGGGAGCTATGGTGCGGGGAGGAAAAAGAGGGACACTTGTAATAATCTGAACAATAAAGATTTATTATTTTAAAAAAACAAAACACCCTGTGGTACATCTACACAATGGAAAACTATACTGCCATAAAAAAGAAGAAACTTTTACCATTTGCAACAGCATGGATGGAACTGGAGAGCATTATGCTAAGCAAAATAAGCCTTTTGGAGAAAGATAAATATCACATGATCTCACTCATATGTGAGATATAATGATCAACATAATTTGATGAACAAGAATAGATCCAGAGACAAATAGCAGGGGAGGGGATGGGGTAGAGAGCAACCAAAGGATTTGTATGCATGCATATTAGCATAACAAATGAACACAGACACTGGGGTGGTGGGGTGGAAATGGTTGGGGAGAGGGGGTCAATTGGGGAAAAAGGAGACTTATGTAAAACTTTAGATAATAAAAAAAAAAAAAATTTTAATGTTTTCCTTTTCCCCTTGCACAAGAAGAGATTCAAATTTCCCCATCATTCTTTGAGATTCTCAAGCCTTTTCAGAGGTGTTTTATAGCACTTGTTTCTCAAAGTGTGAGCTGCAGACCCTCTGAGATGGCAGCTTAGCATATGATGTGAGGATGGGCATGGGCAACTCAAGGCAGGGGCCTCTCTGTTCCTTGGTTTCATCATCCTTCCTTGTTTAGGCCACAGCATGCCTAGTTCCTTTATGGGAATTCCCCAACTGACTGGAGCACTGTGAGTAAAGGTGTCCTGCTCTGGTCTGGCCAAGCAGTGTGACTGACATCCAAGCCAGGCCTAATCCCTCTGGAGACAATGGTTCTTAGGCAGAATGATACAAAATGAGGTGAGGGAGCCAAGTCTGGTTTGGCTCAGTGGATAGAGTGTCGGCCTGCGAACTGAAAGGTCCCAGGTTCAGTTTTGGTCAAGGGCATGTGCCTTGGTTGTAGGCACATTCCCAGTGGGGGGTGTGCAAGAGGCAGCTGATCAATGATTCTCTCTCATGGATGTTTCCAACTCTCTATCCCTCTCTCTTCCTCTCTGTAAAAAATCAATAAAATATATTTTTAAAAAAATGAGGTGAGGGAGAGAGAGGGGGGAGAAAGAGAAGAGAAATGTGGTTCCCCATAAGAACTATCAGAAATCAATCATTTATGCCTATATTTATTTAGTAACCATTGTTGAGCACCATCCCAAGAACCAGGGATTCATGAGTGAACAAATCAGAAAAAAATCCATACCTTCATGAAATGTACATTTCAGGGGAAAGGGTAATAATAAAAAAATAAATATGTAGTAGTATAATGTAGAGAAAAATAGACCAAGGCAGGGAGACAGGCATGGAAAATGGATGAGGTTACAACTGAAACACCTCAGCTCTGGCTGAGAAGACATTTGACTAAAAACCCTAAGGCAGTGAGTGAGCAAATCAGACTTTCAAAGAAAGACACTTCCAGGTAGAGGAAACAAATGCAAAGGCCTGAGTAGAAGTGTCCTGGAAAGGTCACAGATAAGTAAAGAGGCCAAGGCAACTGGAGCACAGTTGGTGAGAAGGAGAGGGAAGAGGGAAGGGCTATTGCTGCCATAGGATATGCAGACACTTGTAGGAAGCATGTGGCTTCTCTTCTGAGCCTGTCTCTATCTGCTATTGCTTGGGAAGAAATAACCACAGACTCTGTGGCATACTTTAAGCCTTTATCTTGCTACAGGTCAGCTTAGAACCACCAAATCTGTGCTGAGCTCTACCGGATAGCACTACTTGGCCGGTTGGGTCCTTATCTGTGTGAGGTGTCTGTCAACCTCCTTGAGAAATCGTGCTAGCTAGGACATGTCCTCACAGCAATGATGTGCAGAGGGCAAGCGGAAAAACATAATGGTTAAGGCCCAAACTCAGCACTGAGACATTGTCACTTCTGCACATCTCTCCCCACTTGTGTCTGCTCGCTCAAAGCAACTACACAGCCAAACTGAAATCAACGAATGGGGCAGCCCACTTCACCTCCAGTGAGAGGGAGTGCAAAGTCATATGTCAAAGAGAGGGACGGAAAATGGGGACTAATAACATCATCTACCAGAGAGCCATTGATGTGTGGCCTGATCTTTTTTTAACATCACTCTGGTCGGTGTGTTGAAAATAGACTGTTAGAGAGCCACAGTGAAATCTGGGAGGCCAGTGAGAAGCTATTTCATTATTCCTTGTGAAACACACTGGTGGCATATATCAGAGTGAGAGCAGAGGCATAAGTGAGAAAGTGGTTAATTCTGGAAATATTTTGAAGCTAGAGCCAAAGTTTCAAATCGATGGATCAAACATGAAACATGACTCAAAGTTGTTGAGTTAAGCAACTGTAAGTGAAGAGTTGTCATTTTTGACATAAAAGGGCTACAGGCAGAGTGAATAGGGAGGAAGAAAAGATGAGAAATTCAGTTTGAAGCATGTTAAGCTAGTGATATCTATTAGATATCCAAGTAGAGATATCCTATCCAAGTAGGGGGTAGGATATCACACTGGAGTTGAGGGTGGGGGTCTGGACTGGAAACATAAATTTTAGAGTCATCAGTATATAGATGGTATATGTTCATTTTATATTGCTCTGTAACAAATCACCACAAATTTATCAGCCTCAACCAATATTCATTTCTCATCACAAAGATTCTGTAGGTAGAAATCCAGTATGGCTGGGTTCTCTGCTCAGGCTCTCACAGCTGAAATCAAGGTGCTGGCTGGGGAGTATCATGAGGCTTTGGTCCTCTTCCAAATTGGCTGCTTGATGGCAGAATTCAGCTCCTTGCAACTGAGGTCCCACTTTCTGAATGGCTATTGGTCAGGGTCACTCTCAGTTCCTGGAGGTGTCCACAGCTCCCTGCCACATGGCCTGGTTTCAGCTTTGAGGTTAGAAAGAGAATCTCTCATAGAATCTCTCACCCTAGGAAGTTCCCAGCCCTCTTTTAAGAGCTCAGCTGATTACATGACAAACCTAGGGCAACCCTCATTCCTGATGAATTCAAAGTAACTGATTAGTAAGTAACCCGATTGCAGAACTAATACCTCGTAGTTCGTAGTTCCGCCCACATTCTAGAGGTAGGGGTTATACAGGATGTGTACATGGGGTTGTGATGGTTAGTTTTATGCCAACTTGACTGGTTAAAGGATGCTCAGATAGCTGGTAAACATTATTTCTGGTATATTAATGAGAGTGCGATCACCCAATCCACTGAGGCCCTGAATAGAACAAAACCACTGAACAAGGCTGAATTCGCTCTCTGTTGAGCTGAAACATCCATCTTCTCCTGCTCTTGGACATCAGAGCTGCTGGTTATTGAGCCTTTGAGTTTAAACTAGAACTACATTCAGCTTTCCTTGCAAATGTAACCACGCGGAAACTTTATTTCATATGACCTTTTATCCTCTCTTTCCTTTTCATTCAAACTGTTCTCATCCAGCACCCTGACTCACCTGCCACCTGCTCCCTTGCAGATCCATTCCCTTAATCATTAAGCCCTCGGAACAGTGAGGTTCTGGTCAGCATCAAATAATCTTAGGAACAAAGCCTTATGTCTGTTGGTCACACAGACAGAGTTTCAATCACATTAAAGAAAACCTCTGGGCCTCAGTTGTGTTTTAGCTCTAAAATGACCCCACTGACCACATCCTTTGGCCAAATGAAGTGATGCCCTGGCAGATATCAGGACCAGATGCAATGATCAACTACCCTACCCTAGCACCAGCCAATCAGTAGAGACCACGATCTGGACCATGACTTGAACTCCCTTAGGCCCCTATATAACTCATCCCCTGAACACCATGGGGAAGCCTGGTCTTTGAGCATTGGCTTATCTGTGATTCCAGGCATCAGCCATTTCCTCAATTAATAAATCCTTGCTTTCTTGGATGCAAATTCTTATTCTCATCTAATTGGTTTTTGTTGTATGCAGGCAAACAAACCCCTTTAGTCTGGTACCACAAACAGCTTTGTGAGATTTCTTAGCCTCCATTATTATCTGAACCAATCTCTCATAATAAATCTCTATCTATCTATCCATGCTTCTCTGAACCAATGTATAATAATCAGCTGAGCTCTTACTATGAGCTCTGACTAATTCATAGAAAGTTGGAATCTTGAGGCCCAGAATTCTGACTACTTTAGATAATTATTTATAGTTATTCGAGTCTAGAGAGAAAATAAAATTCCTCCTACCTACACCCCTATTCTTCTCCTTTTCTATCCCTGTTCTCCAGGCCTCCCTCTAGTTCTGAGAGCTGCTCAAATCCTTGCTGTTTATAGGAACGAGAGAACATTTGTTAGCAACCAGAGAATGCTAAGTGATTCACCACTGCATGAGTTCTAGTCAACCAATGTTAGAACCACTGGATCAGACCCACAGAGAAAGGTGGAGATGCATATAAATGATAATGGGTCTTTTGTACCCAAAAGTCAGAAATAAGATGGATCTACATTTCAGAGGACATCCCATCTAAGTGATCACCCACCTAAGTGATAATTATCTCAATGGGAAAAGATGAGCCTCTGAGTTTAGAATTTGGAAGAATAGCTTTATAAAGCCCACTTTAGAAGACTAGCTGACAAGTGTCTCTTGGGTAGGCCCCATTGCAGAAGCAAGAGGGGAATGCAATAAAAAAAGAATGTGACATGTGCAGAAAGGCTTGTGTAACCAGTGCTTCCCATCTCATCCCTACCTTCCAGAAACCCTGCTTGTAAGAAAGCAGCTGAGAGCAGCAACAAAAGCAGAGGCTGAATGGAGGAGGAATCTGAGTTTCAACTGTGACGCTTTCATTAAGCAGCTTTCATTCAGTGCAAGTTTGAGCTCATTACCTAACTCTCCTGCTTCTCCTTGTCCTCATCTGTCAAATACAATGATATCACCTTCCTCCCAGGTATTGAAGGGATTAAATGAGGTAATGGCTGGGAAAGCATTTCCATTGTGTGCTACATAACTGTTACTCTTGGCTGTGGCTGCTGTGCCTGTTATTCTCTCCAAAATAGGAACTGGGAAGATGACCTCCCTCTCCCTCTGCTCTCAGCACTGCCAAACCCACAGAGATCAGAACCCTTTAGAGAGGAAAGCTGTAAATAGCACGAAGTGGCAGCTCAGCTTACTCATATCCCTTGACCTAATTGTGACTGCCTAATATTATCCCGCCTTCATGCCTCATCTAAGCTTCACTTTGCATTGCATAGGAAACTAACAAGTGGGGTGCAGGGGAAACACCCTGCATAGCTGAACAATGCTATGCAAATGCACACCAAGGCAATGAAGTAGGAATCGAATCGTGGGGTCCAAAAAAAAAGTAAAAGCCAGCCAGAACATTGAAAATCGTTCTTTAAGTGAATGCAAATTCCAGAATGATTGCACAATTTATGACTTCACTCTAGTTACCAAGTTCCCCTCTAACAATATGGAGAAACACCACATAGAGTGTACATGTCATGATGTCTGCTCTCTTGAATGCATTTCATTGCACAGACGTACTGTGTGACAACGTAATGTTACAAGAATAAGCTTTGTTAACGTTTCCCCACACTGATCTACCCTATAACGCTCTCGTCTGCTATATTTAAAGTGTTTCCTTATATTACCTTCTGCATATTAACAGTTAAGATTTGTGCCAAATCAAACATTTAATTAGTGCCAATAAATCTCACCGTCCTACTAATGAAGCTAATCAGATGGATCCATTATCGCATGGTTTATTTTAATGTTCCTTAGTTCCAAGTATTATTATCATCCTAACGGTAAAGATAAGGATGAGTCAAATGTTCCCTCTTATTCATCAGTGCTTTAAATAAATTGGCTATCTTCTGGTTATAAAAGACAATGTTTGAAACGTATATGTACTCATTCTATTATTTTCTTAAATTTAGTCACCCAGAACCTAGATCTCCACATCAAGGGATGCAAAGACATCGTAAGCCACAGACAAGGGCTAAAAGGTCTAGGACAAATATGATTGAAAGTTCTTTTGGTCCTGGTTGACATGTCTGACCCATGAACCTCATCCAAGTTTCATTTTAGCTGAATTATAATATCTATAAGACAGAATAATACAAACGCATGCCTCACCACAGCAGGGAGAAAGGGGTTTTGGCCATCAAAAAATGTAAATGTGCACTGGAAAAAATGATTAAAACATAGTTTGATCTCTGAATTCCTAACCTCTACTTTCCATTTTTACTTGTCAGGGCTTATTGGGAGAAGGAAAGTAAATAAGTATAGACATGATCCACACTAGCTTGTAATTTATCTAAATTCTGTTCATGAGATTAACAAATGAACAAAAATGGGAGCCAAATTATCTGGATTTTTAATCAGTAGGTTATTGACTACAACTGCCATTCTCCCAGCTGCTAACTCTGTCATCTCATCACACCAGTTAGTGATGTAGTACTAAAGAGGCTCAGTGGGATGGCTAATTATGCATACTAAGCAATACCTAATTTAATTCAAAAATGTGAGAAAAAAAATGTAGAGGGCATTAAACTGTTGCCTGTACATACTCTTTGACTCCCAATCTTTGCACATTTATTTATCTCCCTCTCTCCTAGTTTTTCATTCTTTGCTTCATATTCTTTGTATTGTACTTTCTTCCATATTTATGGTGAGATATCAATCATCTCACAGCTATTATTAAAAAACCAAAGAATTTATCACTCTCAGCTCATATTATTCAGGATTAAGGATGCCTTTTTCTCTGGTTTCACCATGTTTCCTGGAATTACCTTAAGATGTAATGATCCAATAAGCTCACCATTGTATAGAATTCACTCGATTGAGTTTCCTTTGAATCAAATGCAGAAAGTGACTCCAGTTGTCAACCCAGGATGTTCCTAACATAAAACCAACAGGAAGCCCAGTTAAGTAATGGAGAAGAGGGATCGGACCAGGAAGGGGATTAAATGCCAAGAAATAAAGCCCCTTTTCATGGTAAAAGAAGACTGGCAACCGCAAACCGATAAGGAAGGCCCTGGGGCTGCCTTCCCAAAGAGATGCCAACAAGGAAAACTGATTCTGAATTTAGCGGAAGCAGCTGCCTGCCAGGGACCAGTGAGGCCATGTGGAACGACAGAGAAGCATGGATGGGTGGTCAAGGGAGTGAAGGCCCAAGTCAGAATGCTAGTGTTCAGTCCTGGTCTCCATGCCACCAGCCACAGTTCTGTGACATTCTGTCTCCTTGAGTCTTAGCTACCTCATCTATACAAAATAAATGACGAAATTTTACTCCAGAGAATTGTTTTCAGGCTCAAATGAAATCAAGTCATGGCAGCACTTTGTAAAGTGGAAAGTAGTTTATAAATATTAATGTTGGCTTTTATTATTATGGGCTGGACTTGTGGCCCAACCTTATGACCTTTGCCTGCAAATACTGGACAAGTCTTTCCATCTGTGTAGCATAATTTAGAGGGTTTCAAGGATAATTTCGGGGCGGGGTGGGGGTGGGGTCTTTGTCCCTGACTAATGAGAAAAAAATAATCATATCTCCAGGCTACTTGGATAGAATACTTATCTCCAGCATGTTTCATGGTATAAAAGGTTTATTTTCTGGTGTTTTTCACTCCCTTTCTTTATATTCTACCTGAGTCTGTTTGTCCCCTTCTGGGAAATATTTTTCTCTTACTGCCAACCTTGCTCTATTTATTCTCCTGGACTCAAAACCAGATCTCAGAAAAGAACACAAATAAATCTATCGTCTTAGTCACATTAGGTTTTTTAAAATCTAAGAGTTTGAACACAGAATATAGGACTCGCTTATCTGGAGGTCTTGATAAGGGTTGGGCAATGGAGTGACTGCACAACATCATGAGACACTCAAGTTTTTTCTATCTGCCTGCTCTGCTCAACACAGTGTCAGCTGCCTCCTGAGGCTGTTTTCTCTGTGGTTTGAGCCACATGCACCAATCACTGAGCTCTATGCTTCTTCATTCATATCCACAGAGAGGCATGTGAATGGGGACAGGAGAGCGAGGAAGGGAAAAATGCCTTCCCAAGACTCTGAATCAATCCCTTCTCTTTGTCTGACTGTACGTCATATACTATTTACATATGGAGCTGCCCTACATGGAAAACTGAGCTTCCTCTGAATTCCTGAACCAATGGCTGGTAGGGGAAGAAGATTGCCATAATTGGCTGAGACTCAGTGTCTCTCCCTCCCTGGAGTTGAATCACTGCTCCAATCACCATTGCTGCCAGGGAGTGGGGGGCAACAGGTGGTGGGGGTGGGTGGGGAGGGAGTGAATATTGTAGAGTCATTCGCAATGTCTAGCAGATGCCAAAGCAAAATATTATTGATGAGGCTTCTTGTATCACTTCTCCCAGAGATACGAGCACCTTATCAAAGGAGGAAAGCAGAAAAGGGAATGAACCTCTGAAATTTTAGATTTCAGAGACCTGAATGGGAAAGCTCCCTTAAGGACTCTAATGTTACATCCTAGAAATGACAGGCCAGAGTTGGGAGGCAAGATTTCTCAATGTCAGTGTGAGGGAAGGAAGAGTCCTAAAGTGTAGGTCCATCCAGGAGGAGTTCTTACCTAAGGGACTGTGTTCAATACGCATAGCTCAGAAGAAGGCATGACAGTTTGGAGGCGAGGACAGTGGAAATTTGAAATCAGATCAAGGCTAAGAGGTGGCTAAATAAAGACAAGATAAAGGTGTGAATGTTAATCAGACACAGAGAGTAAGGGTCAGCCAGTTGGACAGAAAACTTGAAAATTAAATCAAAAAAAGCTGGATGTAGGGTCTTTGAGGAAGGTCCTGCAATAATAATATATTCTTAGAACAGCCATGGAGATGAGACTTGGTCAATTATGAGGTAGTAGTATTTATAACTACCAAATGAAAATGAAAGTTACTACCCTAGCTGGTTTTGCTCAGTGGATAGAGTGTCAGCCTAGGGATTGAAGGGTCTGGGGTTCGATTCAGAACAAGGGACACATGCCCTGTTTGTAGGTTTGATCCATGCAGGAGGCAGCCGATCAAAGATTCTCTATCATTGTTTCTATCTCTCCTTCCCTCTCGCTTCATCTCTGAAATCATTAAAAATATATTTTTTAAAAGTCAGGATGCTATCTTTTGCTTTTATTGTACAATGTTCTTTTATTATTTTCTATATTACACTGATATATAACTCCACAAACTGAATGAATTAGCTCAGAAAGAGGACACCTTTTATAACTGTACAATATTTAACTGAAATAGAATCATGTGAAAAAGAGTGTAAAATGGCTTTTTGGAAGTCTCTAATAACAATATATTTTGTCAAATTAGCAGGACTATCTTCAAAACTGAATCTTCCACCCTAACAGAAGGGACCCCTGTTTTGGTGGGATTTGTAAGTAGTAATTATATTTAGGCTTTCTGATCAAGGTAAGTCTGCTTTGGATATTTCCTAAACAAATAGGTAATCCTCGGTATTTATCATGACTCTTTGAGTTTCAAATGTTGGAAACTCAACTCAAACTAGTCTTGCAAAAAAGGTAATCTCATATTTCCGGAACGTCTGGAATCATCACTGGTTTCAGACACAACTGGTATCTGGACCTAAAGCGTGTCTTCAACACTCCAGTTCCCCATTTCTCATCTCTCTCTCAACCTAGCTCAGCTTTGTTCTTCAACCTGTGTCTCTCCAAGATGTCCCCTGGCTCTCAGTTTAGCAACTCCAGCCAAAAAAAAAAAATTAACTCTGACAGAAAATTTTTAGAGGATGCTATCAGTGAGTGTCTCACATTTGGCCACAGCTAATCTTTGAATCAATCACTGAAGCCAAGACAAAGGGGTACCTTCAGTCATGTGCCTGGCTCTTCTGGTCAAGAGTGCAGGTCACTGTGATTGCCAGCCTCACCAAGTTCATGTGCAATGGTCAGGATTAGCAGCAAAAGGAAAACAAAGGGCTGTTATCAGAAGGACATTGAAAAATCATGTAGGACCTTAGTCTGTTTGGCTCAGTGGATAGAGTATCGGCCCCCAGACTGAAGGATCCTGGGCTCCATTCTGGTCAAGGACACATACCTTGATTGCAGGCTTCAGCCCTGGCCCTGTTCGGGGCATGTGCAGGAGGCAATTGATGTCTCTCTCCCTTTGATGTTTCTCCCTGTCTCTCTCCCTCCCTTCCACTTTCTCTAAAAATCGATGGAAAAATCCTTGGGTGAGGGTTAACAAAAAGAAAAAGAGAAGAAAGACAAAGCCTGTAGGGCAGTGAGAGTCCATGATTACCAGTCTCACCCACTGTCTGGGTCTTAATCTCATTACTCCGTGGCTTCCTGAAAGGTAATTTCAATATGCTCAATTACCCACCTTGAATATAAAATCATGGCAATTTCCACCTACACAAATCAGAGTAATATTTTTTTTAAATCACCTAATAAATTATTTAGGAATTCAGCAAATTTAATACAACAAAATGTTTAATAATAAACATCATAAAGCAGACGGAGAATACTTCTGTGATGAAAGTGTTTACCAACCTGAAGTGAAGTTTAGCCTATTTAAATGGTAATCACACCGGGCTGGTACACAGTGTCCCTGCATAAGAAATAGGCGCAATAACTGTTTGATCTGAGACCTGATAATCCTGGCCTGGTGCTCCTTTAAGACACATAAGTCTTCAGAGGAGAAAACTTTTTACATAAATATTTTTTGTACATGCTTTTGCTCCTTTATGATTAGCTTTGAAGGATAACAAATTTGACCACATCATACCATACAAGCCGAGATGTGTTCCAGCGTGCTGGTCTTTCAAATAATTCTCCATTAAAATTCTGCTTTCAGCACTCTAACAAGTGAGCAGAGCTGGTGAGGCATAACAAGATTGGTTTTATTGACAGATTCTACCGCTATCTGTTATCCAGCAGTGGGTTTTGTTCATAGTTTATCACAGGGCAATTAGAGACATTGCTCCTTGGACACAGAGCTAGAGTGGTTATTGGAAAGTCATTTTGCTCATTAGAAATTGCTATATGAATATGCATAGCTCTTTGAAAATACCCTTATCCAAACACGAATCTCATAACTAGCATATCTGAGAAAGTTCCAATCAAAAGTATCTTTGGACACAAATATCTAAAGAATACTTCATATATATAATGTATTCACCTGGTAATATTAACAGTTATATTACTTTTGATTTAAAAAAAAAAAAAAAGAAGAAGAAAACTGCTTACTTATGTGCAACAGTGGACCATACATATAAAAACATACACAAAATGGCTGCAAAATAAACAAAAAGCAAATACCTTTTTAAAAACTACTTGCTTTAGACACAGACACTGGGACGGTGGGGGCTTGCCTGGGAAGGGAATAGCTGGGGGAGGGGTCAATTGGGGGGAAAAGGAGACATGTAAAACTTAAGACAATAATAATAATAATAATAATAAACTATTTGCTTTAAAAGTGAAAAATACTAAGCCCCTGGATCTGTAAAACTCAAGATGACGTACATGAATAAGATTATTTATTATACTTACAGTAAGATAAGCACAGGCTTTTGTTTTGTTTTGTTTTGGTAGCTGAATATTACAATATAATTCTCCCTGAACAACATTGGCCCCAAGCCCAAGGAAAGCAAGAAGCAAATGGCAGCCTATTTGTGGGCTTGCGAAGAGCTGCCTTTTCTGTAATTGCCTGTGTCCCCAGGGACGCCTGACCTTGCTTATCTGAGCATGAGCTCACTGCCGAGCTCAGTCTGGACCTCTGCGTATCTACATACGCTGGCTGGTAAATTAAGCAGGCCTCTCCAAGCAGGTGGCCTGGCTTGCCTACGCACAGCCTTCGCAGCCCGGTGACGAATGTTTGGTGTTATCGTGGGTCTTGCACACCAAAGTCCCCTGAGACACGGGAAAAGTCAGTTGGTTTTAAGTCACAAGGGAAAATAGGCACATGTACCCTGGGCCTTTTTTATTTCAGCTTGTTTCTCTGGCCCTTGCATTTCATACTAGTGTGTTAGAGGTTGAGGTGGAAGAATGGTGATTACAATTCCCTATTTGGAGAAGAAGAGACGTTTACGATGGAGCAAATATATCTAATTCTCATTCCATACGTATGTGTGTTTGTGTACATGATCTCACAAAAGAGAGAGTAGCAAACAACCTCACTAAAATTTTTACTTCATAAAGAGAAAGATCTAGATTTTACGTGTAGTTTAGGAACTGTGTCTTGCTTATCACTCTATTACCAGTGCCTAGCACGTGCCTGGCACATAAATATTTGCCCTATGAATGGTCAAACAGTGGTTCTTAGAATTGTTTGATTCATAACAGGAGCTCAACTAGTGTTTATCCCCACCAACGCTGGCACAAGGACTTTATAGCCAGGAGGCTGTCCTCAGCTGGCAGGCATGGGGCCAGGTGCCTGCTGATAATCCTTTTAGGGGCCTCTGCTCAATCAGTCCTCATACTATGCTTCTCCTAAGAGAACTAGACATTAAATCTTAACATGTTTGAGATCTGAGATCATTGACTTATAGGGGCACAGCATAGAGATAAGCAATGTCATGGGTGCCTGATGTCCCAAAATAAACCACTAGAGGCCTTGAATTCTTTGTTTGTTTAAGTGATTGCTTAAGAAAATTAAAGTCCAAGCCGTGAGTTGAGGGTATTATAGTCTCAACACCCAACATATGTCATCAAATCCTCAGCAAGTATTAAACTCTAAAAAACCCTCCTCTGAATAACTATAAGGCAGCAAATAGAAAGAATGTCAGTTTCAGCACCACAGAAAGACGTGGGGGATTCCTTTGGTTGGAGAGCTCTAGGGAATCCTGGGGGGAGGGGTCCTTTCGGGACTGGGAGACAGTGGCTATTTAACAACCAGATGGAAGTATCAAGTTCAATAACATGGAATTACTGATATTGACTCTTTTTTTTTTCTTACAAAACTGTCAATTTCATAGAGTTCAGACTTTTATCTCACTATTTTAATAATCAGTACAGTCATATAGTGCATATTCTGGGATGATGTCTCTCCCAAAATAAGCCCTAGTGTGACACTTTGTATTTTTCTAGCATAAGTAGATATGATCTGTAGGTATTTATAATAGTTAACTTAATCCATGCAGGACTGATGTTTTAGATCCCAGGAAAACATGGCTGGGGTTGGGGGCTCAATCAATAGCATACCTTTCCCCACACCCCATGCAGAATTCTAACAGCTAGCTTTTATTGGGCATGCACCCCTTCCCAATATCTTTCTAAGACCTTTATGTGGATAAATTCCTTAAATTCTCATACAACAGTATGGGATAAGTTCTATTATCATCCCATTTTACAAATGAAATAACTGAAACCAAGAAACCCATTGCTTTAACAAAGTACCAAGTAGGATGTATCCAAGCTGTTTGCCTCCAGAGTCTATGTCCTTCAATCACACCCTTGAGTGGCCCAGGCATCCAATGGGAGATCCACAGAGGTGGCAGACAGTGGGAGACTTCTGGCAGTGTTATTTCTGATAAAAACTGGATTGGGGCACTTAGAACCACCACAAAGGATTATGAACAGTGACCCCTAAAAGGGATAGATTTGCCCATTTAGTGTCTGACTCAGTTTAAACCTACAGTTCCCCTTTATAGGAGCAGGCCAGTCTGCAGAACAGAGAGTAGCAGGAAGGTATGTGCTGTGCAGACAGGCTGCATGAAAAAGAAAGAAGCCAGCAAGAGGCAGAACAGAGCTGAGCAGCTGAGCGGGCAGTGCTTCTTTTCCCAAAGTCATCAGGCAAATAACCCACCCCTCCTCCTGCGAAAACAGCTAAGGAAAGCATGGCCAGGGGTTCTTAACAAGAGATCCCTGGAGAGAATTCAGGGGCCTATGAAATTGGAGAAGGGAAAATATTACTTCTTTATTATCATTGACCTGTACCTGACCTACTAACCTTGAGCTGAAATTTAGCATTTCCTTCAGTTATGAAAGGAGGCAATAAGCCAGACTAATAAGTGCCGCACATGTGACTCGTCAGCAGTAACCTTCTCGGATGTTTCCATGGCACGTTACAACCGTGGGGAGGCCCAGAAGCTCACTGTGTGCATCACGGAGGTTCAGCCCTGCTGCTAGGCCCTGTCAGCTAGTGCGTTAAGAAACACATATTGCCGAAACCGGTTTGGCTCTGTGGATGGACCCTCAACCTGCAGACTGAGGGGTTCCAGGTTCGATTCTGGTCAGGGGCATGTGCGGGCACATCCCCAGTAGAGGGCGTGCAGGAGGCAGCTGATCGATGTTTCTCTCTCATCAATGTTTCTAATTCTATCTCTATCCCTTCCTCTCTGTAAAAATATATATATATATAATAAACACATATTGCCCTAGCTGGTTTGGTTCAGTGGATAGAGTGTCGACCTGTGGACTGAAGGGTTCCAGGTTTGATTCCAGTCAAGGGCACATGCCCTGGTTGCTGGCTTAGTCCCCAGTAGGGGGTGTGCAGGAGGCAGCCAATCAATGGTTCTCGTTGATGTTTCTATCTCTCTCTCCCTCTCCCTTCCTCTCTGAAATCAATAAAAATATATTTTTTAAAAAAGAAAGAAACACATATAGGGTGTCAAAAAAATGTACACACTTTGATTATAAAGGCAGTGTTTGTTAACATAGAGTTCATTTCAAATTTTAAAAGAATCTATAAAAATGAATAAATTTTTTTAGTCAATGCCTGTTTTCAAACAAGAGGCCACAGAAATGGAGTCCTGCCCACTTCTGTTCTGCCATAAGAGATGTTAATGAACAATAAGTAAGTCAGCTTGTTTCTTTAAATGTAATGTCTCCTCCCCCCTTTTTATGAATCAATTCACATCTTTCCAGTGGAGCTCCTCAAGGGAGGAGCAATTTGTCCTGCCTTGTTTCACAAATATTTTTAGGTATTATTAAAATATGTGACTTTTAGTATCATGGCACGACAATATTGCTAAGTATAGTGACTGGCAATCCTGCAGCCCAGAGCTGTAACTAGTGCCTGGTTCTAGACTCCTTGTTCAAGTTCAACTTTCAATGTGGGCACAGGTGCCATTTCTTCCCAGGAAAACAGCTAAGACATGGCAGGCACCAACAATGAAAGGATGCATCATATCTAACAGACAACAAACAGACTAGAAATTCATACTCCAGAATTATATTTGAGCTGTTCAGGGGGTGTGTCTCACCTGCTGAAGGTTGTAGAAGTCTTATTGGCATTAGACTCAACTTGACCCTGAGTGTCCACAACCAATAAAATCCATGCTCTCTTCCTGTCACCATACTTTCTCATTGTCCAACCAAGAAGTTATGATAAAACATAACCTGGTCATTTAATGCTGATCTGGTCTTAAAGTCTTCACCTGCATTTTATAGGTCTTCCGCCTCCCCCACTTTTTTTTTTTGGGGGGGGGAAGGGGGTTAATTTAAGTAATAATCCAAGTATTTGTTCCTAAAATTCAAGTATTTTCCCCCTTTCAATATATCATGCTATCCAAATGGCTGCATTCATTTATACAGCTATTTTGAAAGCCTTTCCAATTTGATTCTCTTCCTCCTCAAACTCTGCTTTGGGGGGGGGGGGGGGAGAATATGTAAATGTGCTTCCCTGCCTATCTCTGCCAAATATGACAATGAGTACGTGAGCACAAGCAAGTATGCTGTTGTCTTAACATATCAGGGGAGCCGCCCAGGTGGCAGGGGCATTGCCCTGGCACTCTCTGGGGAGAACTCTGTCTGGTCGGCCTTCTCCAAAGATCTGAATCATCATATAAGAACTTAGCAGTTGATTCTACCTGGTACAAATACATATATTAAAAATTTTAACAGACTCTTTTACTTTATAAAGACTTGAGATTTATAAAGAGTCCTCTGAAAATGATGAAACCGATGCTATGAAATAATAAAACTAGAGATTGCTAATTAAAATAATTAGCACTCACACACACACACACACACACACACACACACATGCATGCTCACCCCAGAAGAACCACAGCACCACCACCACATCCAAAAGACAAACTACAGTGCCATTCTGTAAAGTTTTGGTATTCACTCCCAAGCCTTTCTCACTAAGGAATTGGTGGAAATTCTTAGCCACATAGGGCTAAGTATCCTGTCCCTGTCCTAGCCTGTTGGCATCTTTTTCTGCTGCTATAGTCGCGATTCTGCTCCCTGAAGACCCATTTCCAGGAGGTCTAAGGCTGCTTCTTTGCAGCAAGGTATTTTTGATCAGTGCAAATGATTCTCAGTCTGCAGTTGCTTTAAGTGGCAATTTTAGATGTACCATCTTTATCAGCCATAGCCTTCTGTAATTGCTTTCATTTGATGCTCTCTGAAATGCTGGCAATGGGCCTGGTAGTCCTGCTTATGAGACATTCTAGCTCAGACTTGATGCTGCACTGTGAGTGAGTGAGCTCAGCTACCAAGTCCCTTTCCAGGATTTGGGAAGGTTTTTAAAGCAAATGACTTTAACTTACAGATTGGACCCGAACTGTAAGGGGTTTCCCAGACGTGTGGAATTCATGGACTTCTTGGTGGTCCATGGACAGCCCCATTGTACATGATCCCCTGGAGCCCATGCTTAAGGCTTTAGAGTTTAACTCCTTTGTCACCACAGTCTAACAAGCAACATTGGGTCTTCCAAACTATAGGGTCAGGGCTCCATGGATATTAGAAATAATTCATTACTGCAATTGGAAAATGATTGACTTCTTTAATAAGTCAGAACCGATTCCTGGTTGTCCCTGCAATTATGACAACTCCACTCACCCTTCCTCTTGTGAGGGAGAGAGCTGTGGACGCCTGCACGTGGCCCAAGGCCTAATTAATCTGTGCCACAGGCTTTTAATAGTCGTGATGATAAAAACTGTTACTGTACGTGGCCTCTCTCTTTATCCCCTCCCATTTTTGGTATTTCAGGAAAACCTGAGTACATTCAGGAAGCTTGTACCACATGGAAATGTCAACTAATCATAGCAATAGAGTAAGTGTGGGAAGAGAAGAAGGTTGAAAATGCCTGAGCTATTGCTACTGATGAGTTTTACAACCAACCTGTGTGATATAAACCTAGAAATAGCCATTCTCAGTATGACCATAAGACATTGTCAATATTTGACTATTTCTGACCCACAAACGTGGCACTTTCATATAGTTCAACTTAGTATTATGCACATTGCATTAAAACAACCTAGAAAGCAGACCAACAAAAATCATCCAATTCTGTCTGATGGTTCTGCAGCTCTGGCACAGAGGTTACCCACAATGCATTCATTTAGTTCTCTTTTATCTTGTTTTGTTCCATTGTTAACCATGCTATAAATGCTTCCTTGCTTTTATCCATGCTTGGATATATACATCTGAGGCCAGCAATGGAATTTCTTTCTCAGCTCTGGCCTCCTCATCACTACAAAAACAAAAACAGTGCTTCAACAGAATTTAAGAATGGTTTGTCTGAGACCTCTAGAAATAAAAGGTTATTATTTTTAAGTTACTGAGGAAGCATTTGACAGAGGGAAATAAATTATCTCTTTACTTGACTTTCTCTTACTGAGCTTTTCCATCAGTAACACAATACTGTTACACCTGCCACTATAATTTGACCCCAAAATACAAATGAAAATGAGATAGTATAGGTGAGGGATTTAGTTGAATGATTCCATTTCTCAAAAAACAATTATGTATTAATTTCTCAAGTTAATCCGAGTGTTGTTGTTGCAAGGAGGGCAGTCACCAAATACATTATAATAAGCACTAAAGGCCCCTTACAGGAAGATTCCTGCAATAGGCCTTCCTGCTGCGGTCTCCGCTGCCCTGCCTGTTTCCCTCCTTTCTCCGCAGCCCTGCTTGCTTGCTTCTCTGCAGTTTCACTCCCTTCTGTAGCACTTGTCTTCTTTCTAAGCTGTCTTCAGTCTTCCCTCTGGCCTGGATATGCAAATTGTTTGGGTTAGTTTGCATACTCGCCCTGATTGGCTGGTGGGCATGGCTTGTGTGTGTAGCAAAGGTACAGTCAATTTGCATGTTTCTTTTTTATTAGAGAGGATTGCCAGGCTCAAAACCTGTCAGTGAGGGAAGTTGTTGCTCCTCAATGTGTGTGTGTGTGTGTGTGTGTGTGTGAAAACAGGTCATCTTCCACTGCCAAGACCCACCCTCGTGACCTCATCATCTAAATCTAATTACCTCCCAAAGGCCTCACCTTTAAATGCCATCCTGTTGGGCGTTGCAACTTCAACATGTGAATCTGAGGGGAGGGAGACAGAGTTCAGTTCAAAACACTAGTCAACAAAAATAAAATTAAGGTTATAATTCATCTTAGAAAGCAGCCTTCTATACATCTGAATTTAACAAATATTAATAAAATATAAACATGGACATTTAAAAATGAATATCCTGTATATTCTGGACATATCTCACATCTTTAAGGAACTATAGTTATACACAAATAAGTACATATTATCTTTTCCTCTCAGTATTTAGATTTCCTTTTTTTTTTCTTACTCTCCCCAGCTTTTCTATTTTCTCAACAATGTGGCTTAGTGTGCTAAAAATAGCCCAAGTACACTGTTTTTCCTTTTAGCTGCATTGCTACCCACTGATTTCTAATTGTCTTTGAGACAGAAAATCTCCTGTGAATGCAGTAGGCATATTTGATTGAAGCTCACATGCAGATTAATGCAACCCTGGATTCAAGGCCACAGTTCTTCTAACCCTTCAACACTACCACTCCACCCTCTTACTCATATACCCTTTTGGAATTTATTTCTGCCCATGAAGAATCTGGGTATTAAATACTCTGAGCTGCTATAGTTAGATAGACTCTATTTTTAGTTACAAATGGTTTCCCTGAGATACATACAGCTGTTTATTAGAGCTGGAAGTCTTTTTCACAAAGCTTGCGTTCTCTCCTTCCTTTCTAATGCCCAACAGGCTTAAGAGGGAAAACACAAATGCTGGTTATATTTAGTTTTCTATTCAGCCATGTCAAACCCTAAATCCAAAGAAGTTATAAATACACTATAGGAAAATGTTCTCAGTTTCTTCAAGTAGCATTTTAGTATCACACAATATTATGGGACAAAGGGTAGAGAGAAGTTTGTATTAAAATAAGAGGTTAATCTAAATTTTAAAAAAAAACTAAGGTAAAATAAGAGGTTAAATCAATTAAAATTTAACTTTTTGAAGGCATTGTTCAATACTTCAAGTTGGTTTTCACAGTATGTGGCGTTGAAGAGCACCTGTGACATAGCAGGCACTCATTCAATATTTGTGGAATGTGGAAGTATTGACAATGTGTGACAGGTATCCAAAAAAGGTTGAATGTGCAAAACCCATGGACACAGACAATAGGGAGGTGAAGGCCTGTGGTGGGGGGAGAGGACTGCAGGGACAGGCTAGAAGAGGTCAATGGGGGAATAAAGGGAACATATGCAATAGTTTCAATGCTAAAGATTCATATTTTTTAAAAGGTTGATTGCATGAATGGATATATCTTTTTGCATAGTTTACCCCTTGAGATCAGAGAGAGGATTCTCCAAAGTCAAGTCCCTGAAAAGATAAGCTTTGCAAACCCACCCACTATCTAACACATTCCCAGCAATGGTTCCAACAGTCCAAGTTTGCAAGTTATCTCAACTTCGTCCTCTGTGGTAATGAACTTCCATTAACATGGATGCAACAGGAGGTGTTCCTGAATTAGAAATTGCTGGCTTATTAAAATTCTGATGCGCCCAGCTAGCATGGCTCAGTGGTTGAGTGTTGACCTATGAACCAGGAGGTCATGGTTTGATTCCTGATCGGGACACATGCCCGGGTTGTGGGCTCAATCCCCAGTGTGAGGCATGCAGGAGGCTGAGCAATTATTCTTTCTCATCATTGACATTTCTATCTTTCTCTCCCTCTTCCTTCCTCTCCGAGACAAATAAAAATATTTTTTAAAAATAAATAAATAAAATAAAATCATGATGCCTGCTGCTAGTCAGTTGCTGCATGATCAATCTCATCTCACTTCTCATAAACTCATAACTCTTTCCCTAAGTTCTCTTGGTGTCCTGGTGACAAGCATCAGGAAACATGCAATGCCCTCTTCAGCACCTCTTTTTATCCTTCTCACAGGCTCATATTCATCATGACCACCCATGTCTTCCATTCTCACCATGCTAGGTGCAGAATAGGACCTGTTGTAATGGAAGGGGCAGAAGCTTTGGCACTCAACAGGCTTGCATTTAAATATAGGCAATAAACTTTTATCTGGATGGGGTGAGAGAGTACCTTGAGTGAGTTGTTTCACCTCTAAACATTGATTTCCCCATTCAAGGCATAGGGGGAAAGACTTACTTCATAGGTCTTTCTTCATAGGTCTCTCATTATTGATGTTAATAATCTAGTTCGGTACCTGGTACTGACTAGAAATGCTCTATAAATGGGGGTGATCATTTTTCACAAGTATGTGAATTTCACTTCAGCAATCATCTTAAACCTCGACTACTTCTTTTTTTTCTTTCTTTCAACTCCTGCCCATTACACAAGTCTTTTTCACTCCCAATTTTTCTTTCACACCTGCTCTTTATTTCACTCAAATCAAAACAAGACCATGTAGTGATTCTAAGAGTAGCCCCACTGATATGTACAGAGACAAGAAAAGGGAAGACATTTTCTTTGATATGAAATATTTGAAGTGAAATATAGGTCTAGAGTTAATAAGTACAAACATCCTTAAAAATAAATTCAGAATATCCAAAATATCTTTTTCGTTCACCCTCTCCTTCAAAGTTTAGTCTGCTTATTGTGCATTCAACTCTTCAAAATAAAATGAAACTAAAAATTCTCTCTTACTCAATTTTTCAAACCTCATACATAGTTTTGGAGAGCACCATTAAATAATTAATATTTCTGATTTTTAAAAGTTGATCTGAGTGAGAGAGAGGGAAGAAGAAAAAAAGAGAGAGAAACATCAATATGAGAGAGAAGCACAGGTCACTTGTCTTACAAGCACCCCAACCAGGAATCACACTGCAATCTGGATATGTGCCATGACCAGGAATTGAACCTGTGACCTTTTGGTATATGGGATAATGCTTCAGCTAACTGAGTTAGACCAGCCTGGGCCATATTGATAATTTTTTATGTGTGTCTCCATCAAAAATTAGAAGTATTTTCTACTATTTTATTGCAAATATATTGTATATATCAACTCCATTATAGGTAAGAAAGACTACCAGAGATTAGTCTTGAAAACTCGCAAATTATAAAAGTGCTTCCACAGAGAGCTTATTTAAAATTCCAAATAAGCGAGTTACTGTCATGTACAGAATAACTTGGTAGCAAGTTGAGACCTGTGTCATTAAAGCATTTCCCCACACCTAGCATATCTTCCTCTCTCTGTTTTATTACTTTCGTTTTGCTTTGTTTTTCAGAGAGATGGCTTGGAAAGGAGTTACACAGCTCTCCAACACAGATAAAAGTGCAGGAACTCTGCATCCAAGCACAAATGACAGACAGTAGGAGAGTGGTGTGCTTGCTGAGACATCACCACTTCTCATCACAGCAAAGATTTGGCCAAGAAGTAATCATCAGTCACTCTTTAGAAACACATGGAACCACAGCTACATATATATATTTTATTTTCATTGCTCTTCTTGTTTTTAATGAGAGCCTTATCATACTGCAGGGACATGTCTTGTTTTTATGATCGGCATTGCAGTTTCACGAGAAAAATAGATGGAAGCTCCCAACTTCAAAAACATACATCATCAAGTTTAAATTGCACATGAAACAGGTGCTCACATCCCTGCCACTAGTCCCTCTGGAACTGGGCTGTCCAATAGGAAATCCACGAGGCCCACGTGGCCACTTAAAGTGAATTAAAAATAAGTAAAACCAAACGAGTTCCTCAGTCTCAGCAGCCACATGTGGTTTGTGGCTACCATGTTGGATAGTGTAGATAGAGCACATTTCCTTTAGTATAGAAAGTTTATTGAGCAATGCTGCTGCAGAATATGGATGTGTGCTGTTATTTTTTGTTTGTTTGTTTGTTTGTTTGTTTTTTCATGGCAAAACAGAGCTGGAGATCTGCCCTATACCCAGATGATAAATATATGGAGAGAATTGCTGCTGCTGCTGCTGCTTGCTAGACCAGTGTTCAAATAAAAACTCCTCTTTTGTACCTCCCTGTGTGTAGCACAAGAAAGTCATCATTCTGCTTTTCTGACTTAGTGGCTAGTTGCTTCAGAAATAGCTCAAGTCTTCAGATTCAGAGTTCTGACTCTCCTACACAATTCAGCAGGCAAGGAGCAGCCAAAAGGTCACCTTTGTTCTAAACCACTTTGTTAGAAAGCAAATGTGGCAAAGGCAACAATCTAGTTACCACGTTATCTGCCAGGACAACAGAGATGTGAGCGCATCGCCAAGGCCCTAATGCAGGTCTGGAAATAAGGTTTCCTTATTTTCCTGTGTAGCACTAATAAAAAATGACTGGACATTTCCGTCCCCTGCCCAGGAAGGAAAGGCCAATAACAAAAAAATTTCAACCTTAGGCCTGAGCTGGTCTCTTGCAAGAGTTATCTCAGTTCAAGCATGGAAAATACTCTTCTGACCTATTCTCCTTTATTATTTGGACACTAATAATTTCCACCTTCTAAAATGTATCTATTAAATTCGGTAGCCCAGTAAGTGTTTTATTAAATGTGGGTTGAGCTGGCTTTCACTTAATTCTGCCATAAGCTTATTACATTAAAAAATATAGATTAAGAAGACCAAAGTTCCTTCCTTTAATCCCTTTAGATCCTTTGAGGAAACCAGTGTTTATCTCTGTAAAGTTCAAGTCTGCATAACTAAAAGTCAGCCAAATCTGACATCCAACCACGGAATCCTACAGAGGCCATTTCCCCCTCCTTTCTCAGTCTCCCTGTTCCCATTTCCTGCTTAGACGACAGTTTGGAAGTCCCTGAATGAATTCGCAAGTACTACCATTTGCACTTTCACACACTGTTTAAAGGCAGAAGTATCAGGTTTCACAGTGCTGTGAGGAAGTTGGCAACTACTTCAAAGCAATTTGGAAGCATCTATTGCTTTATTAAGCAAGGGCAATAATGATCTACAAAGTGCCAACTTGCTCATGTTTTCCTGCTCTTCCTGCGCTTCATTGCAAATACACAGCCTCTCTTTTCCTACTTAAATACCAGTTAGTACATTGCCTTTAAAATTACAGATCTGACAGCAATCACAAATAAAAAAAGCTAAAACCATGCAGCTAAATGTCTTATGCAGCTCTGAGAGCTATGGATGGTAGAGAAGTCTGCTGTGAAATAATTTGTCTCTTGGCACTTTGCCTGAAGCAATACGCACTTTATCTCCTTTTCCTCCCCTTTCCCCCCCCCGCAACACCTTTTATTTATGCAGATATTGGGACACCCAGTAATAATTACAAATGGTTAGTTCCTACAATAACTCAACAGATAATCAACTGTGTGTCTCCAGTGAGTCCCACATATTTGAACCCAAGTAGAAACAGTCTAAGTGTAAATATCCAAGGAACACGCATTCTTGTCTTGGAGATAAGTCTAACCCACCTTAAGAAATAACGAAAAATTGTATATATATTAATTAAATGTGAATTTGAGAAAATGAATTACCCTTCCTGGTTCCCTCCCTTCTTTAATGCCATATGAGTTCTAGGACCCTATTACTAGGGGGCTCCATTATGCCATACAGGCCATAAGTCTTGTGGATGCTAAAACCAATGTGACCATTGAACTGCCATTCCTGAAACTTGACCTTGTCACTTTTAACAAGGCTGGTTCTTACCAAGTGATCCCTGGCACTTAGGATCTATTTATCAGAAGCTAGTGATACTCTAGTCTGGTTGATAGCTAGCTATACTTACCTCTCTCTCTCTCTAATGGTTCACAATGGGATGGACACATGGAAGTAAATTACTTTCTAGGCCACAGTAACCAGGTCTGCCTTTTTAATATTATCCATTAGCACTTGGTCCTGTCAAAAGCTTATGCATAAACTTATAACTGAATAAATTATATGGATTCCAAATGTTTAATCTGATTATTAGTCTCTCCATTTATATATGAAGTAGAAATTATTGGTGATTATAATCCCTCTACTACCAATGCTGAAGGACGTAGAAATAACATCTACTTAGGAAAGCTGAGGCAAGATTTAGAGATTATCAATAACATAGTGTGCCAGTCATTTGAGTATTTGAGGACTCAGACCCAAAGCAAAAGTATGTTTGGGGAGTACAGCAGAGCATAAAGGAATAGGAGAAATGGAATGGGTTACTCTGTGTTCCCACTTCTCTTGTGCATATGATATAGCCATTGCCTTATTTTTCTCTTTTTATTAAGGACAAAGTCAAAGTTAATTACCTCCTTTGACCACACCAATATTATTCAACTAGTAATTAAATAGAAGCTGAATTTTTGCTCTTTTCCCTATGTTGTTCTTGAGTCAAGAAAGGTCATTTTTTCATCATCACAGTTAATTGGTTCAATCCAATAAACATAGAAGCAGGGAAAACATTTGCACATGCAAAGGGCTCATAGAAGGAATGCAAAAAATATAGAAACCTATATCCACATTTGTGAAGAGTGACTTATTAAGAAATGGTGCTGGTTTTTTTGTTTTGTTTTGTTTTGTTGTTGTTTTTAAACAATTATTCAACCAAATGAGCAATGGTTCTCAAAACAATCATCTTGGAAAATGACTTATCACGAGGTGTAAAGTGCAGCCTAGGGAATGTAGTCAGTAATATTTTAATAACTATGTAGAGTGTCAGATGGATACTAGACTTATGAGGTGATCACTTTGTAAGTTATATAAATGTCTAATCACTATGTTGTACACCTGAAACTAATATAATATTGAATGTCAACTGTAATTAAAAGGTTTTAAAATTTTTATTTAAAAGGTGACTTACACCAAAGACACAATTCTCCTCCACGGTTTTTTAAATCCTGACTTTGAAGTTGCCTTCAGTTCTAATGTATGAGGCACATCTGAAAATCTAGCTCATTTATTTAAAATCACACTTCAATTGAGTTCCAAATAGTATTTGGTCAGTCACTTTCTTAACCCAGTGTCTCGGTTCATTTAGGTTGTTATCACAAAATATCATAAACTAGTGATTTATAACCAACAAACATTTATTTCTCACAATTCTGGAGGCTGGGAAGTCCAAGATCAAGGTACCAACAAATTGTATGTCTGGGTAGAACCTACTTCCTAATTCATACATAGCTCTCTTTTTATTGTGTCCTTATTTGACAGAAAGAGTGTGAGAGCTCTCTGAGGTTTCTTTTATTAGGACATAAATCTCATTATTAATTCCATGAGAGCCTTCATGACCTATTCACCTTCCAAAGGCCCCACCTCAAAAAGCCATCACCTTGGGCATTTGGATTTCATATATGAACTAGGGTGGAAGGAGATACACAAGCATTCAGTCCATAGTATTCAACTTGACCCTGAACTACTGATGGCTTTTCTCAAACTATTAAATATCTTCTCTAATAATTCAGGATGCCCCTGGGAGAAAATTCAAGAGAGAAAGTTAGTCTCTGAAGATCATTTTCAAAGAGGAAATTTCACAATGGCTGGAACAAAGGTAGTCTTGTTAGAATAAGTTCAGTGCTTCCCAAGATAACTCCTCTAAAGAAACCTCATGTAAATATCACAGGGCTGTTTCATGTTGTAGCACACCTCCCAGTGCATGATTTGCAAGTCTTCGCAATAAGTGAGGTGTCCTCTAGCTTACATTTTTTTTTTTTTACCACCATCACCCCTGCAGTACATTTCACTTCTTTCTCCTTAAATCCTATACCCAAGGTCAAGTTTTACGTTTTCCAGGAATCTTTCCCTGACCAGCAGCCTACCCTCAGTCATCTCAGCCCAAGTTGCTTAGACATGCCTTTAGCTCTTCCTCTTTTTCTGCTTGAGACATCTCATATTATTTTCGTGTGTTTTTTTAAATATACATTGTTTCATATCTCTTTCACCAATTACAGTATAAGACATTTGAAGGCAAAGATCTCTCTTGAGCTTCACTGTATGCACTAAATCATGCAACATTGTGCCTAGTATATAATAGGCATTCACCAAATATTATTTAATTAATTGCAAGATGACTCTTTTTCTATCACCTTTTATCTAATATTTTTTCCTTAAAATTGGTTGGCTAAGTAAAGGATAAAATTAAAATGGATAGGGCATTAGATATATTCTTAACTTTGTGAAATGATAAGATTCCTCATCCTTGTTTTTTGTCAACAAATACTTACTGATCACCTCCTGTATAAAAACCAGTATTCTAGGTGCTGAAAATACCACTCTATTAGAATGAAGCTCACATTTCCAATAAAGGGAGGAGGAGATAGTTGATTAATAATAATAATAATAACAAAAATGTTATAACCAATGATGATTGTTGCTATAGAGAAAAAAGGAAAGCATGGAAAAAGAGTAAGGAATGGGGAGCAGACAGAAGGTATAAATTTGAATAGGATGATTGGGAAGAGATCTCAGTAGGAAAGTGATTTTTGAGAAAAGACCTGAAGACAGGGATATCAAACCTTGCAACATGTAAAGAGCATTTGGAATGCTCAAAGAACTAAGGATCGTAGAAGTCTTTGGCATTTCAGTGGATAGTCTTCTGAGCCTAATGTTTCCTGCCTGGAGTCCCCAAAATAGCTTCATAGGCTCCTGTACTTACTTACACCTAAATATTAATTACGATGTGCTATTAATCTTTTATTATATGCCTCCCTCAAGAGACTGTGAGTAATTTGAAGGCAGGCAATACCTCATTTATCAATATAAGCCTCGGACTATTTAACACAATTCCTGGCCAATGGTGAGAAATCAATAAATGCTTGTTGAATATTGAATAAATCTTTATTCAGGTCAACAATTTATCTCATCTAAATTCAAAGCATAGCTTATCTTAATTTGAGTCAAACGATGTTAGTGTAGATATATTTACTTTAAATGTAATCACTTGGCAAACTTCTTTTGAAATAAAGAATTAATTTTTTTATAAAAGGTCAAATAAATCTGACCCCATCACCTCCTTTGGCCTTTCTGCCTGGATAGAGAACTCGCCAAGTATGGATTTAAAACTGGGTAATACAGTTGCTACTCTTCAATAAAAGAGGAACAGCTAATAAAAGAAGAGATGGTGCAGGTTCCCAAAGGAACAATTTAAACTAGTACATAGTACTAACTTAGCCATACAGTTATTAACTTGAGGCAAGAGTAAAAAGTTCAAGCCATGCAAACACATAAGGACAAATAAGGTGACCACACAGTTGCCTTGGCATAATCATAGTTGTGTAGAGACAATTTTCTTGCTGCCTTTCAAGTAGTGAAAGGGAATATGAGGAACTCCAATTTCTTCTTATGGAAGAGAAGTTTTCTTTCTCTTTTAGCTCATCTTCAGCTTCCGCCACTCCCTCCAGTTCTTGATGATTAGAGTCCCCAAAGCAGAGAAATCTAGCACTCTGTCATCTCATCAACTGTCCAGAATGGCTCTTTAACTAAAAAAGGCCATCTATTGAGCAGCCTTGAAGGCTAACATTAGTTCTCCTATAAATGAGCTCCTTGGCAACAAAGCATCATCAGGAAGTTTATTCCAATCACATTAAACCTATTGCAACCATAGTTAATACTACAGACCAAAGTCATTTGGTATCCCTCAGTACCCAACCTTGAGCATCCTACAATCTCTCTTGAAAGGTTCAGAGAGAGCACAGATAACTGGGGAGGTCCTGTGTATGCTCCTTGGCCCTGCACTAGTGTGACAGTTCCAGTGAAATCTGCTACTAGCTTCTGGCCAGCCAGGAGCCTGTTTGCTAGCCCTGTTTAGTCATTGGCCAGGTCTGGTTGCCACTCTTAATGGTAACTTATGCCATCCTCAGAGGTGACCTGCTATACCTACTCTCACAGTTCAAGCTCCATCTCCCTTCCTCTCCTAATCCTCTTGTATTACACCAAATGGCATGGGACAGTCATTCCTGGCCCTCTTAAAAGCATCCAACAAGTGTCCCAGTGCTCATCTAGGAGAGAACATAGATGGACTATCACCCATGATTCCATATCCAACAAAATAAAACAACAACAAACACAACAAATGAAATAAAAGGAATTGTATTCAGCAACTGTGCAATAATATAAATCTGGCATTCTATCCATTCCAAGGCAAACTTTAAGTCAAGGAGCAATGCAAGGGAAACCAACATGTGCTCCTAGATGTTCTGGGCTCTGTATGACCAACATATCAGCAAGAAAAAGATATATCCTGATGAGCAGGCTCACAGTGAATGAGGACTGAGTTCAGCCAATTTTTATTATAAAAATTTTTGTTTGAAAAAGCTAATCATGGACTACCTGAGGAAGCTCCCTAAACCTTATGTTTGTCTGATAACACAAAACTCTGCCCCTATTGTGGGGTAGCCTCGAGATCACTTCTAAACTGGTAGGCAGAGAGAAATCACTGATGCTTAGATTTTAAAGAAGGCTAAAGCTGAGTTTGAAATTATAACTACTTTACAGGTGAAACCCCAAGGTCTTTGGAGGCAAAATGGTGATCCCAAGACCTCTACTGGGGCTTTCCTACTGAATCTATTTAAACCTCTATTCCTAACACTTTAACTGAGCTCATGCATAGGTCCCTGTAAGCTTCATCTCTTCCCAAACTCTCTCTAATGATGGTGACTATCCCTTCCACATGTACTTTCCTCCAAGTTACTTTTAAAAAATGAACTCTGGCCAAAACCAGTTTGGCTCAGTGGCTAGAGCGTCGGTCTGAGGACTGAAAGGTCCCAGGTTCAATTCTGGTCAAGGGCATGTACATTGGTTGCGGGTACATCCCTGGTAGGAGGTGTGCAGGAGGCAGCTGGTCAATGTTTCTCTCTCATCAATGTTTCTAGCTCTCTATCCCTTTCTCT
This sequence comes from Pipistrellus hanaki, assembly GCF_964339955.1. Classification (NCBI taxonomy): domain Eukaryota; kingdom Metazoa; phylum Chordata; class Mammalia; order Chiroptera; family Vespertilionidae; genus Pipistrellus; species Pipistrellus hanaki. Next base: position 62,437,574 of record NC_140510.1, on the reverse strand, counting down.
TTCTCTCTGTAAAATATCAATAAAATATATATATTTTAAAAATGAACTCTGAGGTCTCTCTCTGACTCAGCACCTACCAAGTGATGCTATACTTTGCTAAGCCTCTGTCTTTCTCAATCAACTATAAGCCCCATAAAGGCAGAGAGCGTGATTATTGTGGTTTTCCCAGAGTTTTAGCACCCAATTCCTTTTTAGCACTCAATATGCAGTTATCAAATAAATAATAAATCCTCCTAGTGTTAACTAGGGAGGATGGGGGAGTTGGCAAGTAGATATATTGACTTAACTGTTTCCCTATCACCTCTGATTAATAAGTATCTTTGTTAAATTATTTCATAAAAACCATGATTTGATTACCCTATTGACTGCTTATCTATGGAGAAATTATTTTAATCTATACTCTCTACATATTCTTATCTTCTTGAAGTTGTGCACCATATCCTATATAATAAAAGCCTAATATGCAAATTGACTGAACAGCCAAATGACCAGCAGAATGACTAGTCACTATGATGCACACTGACCACCAGGGACAGATGCTCAATGCAGGAGCTGCCCCAGGCCAGCTAAGGTGGGTGCCAGTCAGAGCCCCACAATCGCCCCACTGGTCACCCAACAGATCAGCCCTGATTGCTGGCCAGGCCTAGAGAACCTATCATGCACAAATTTTGTACACCGGGCCTCTAGTTTAAAAATAATTTGCAGAAAGGGATATAAAAATATTTGTGCTATTTAATATGACAGTTATATTTTTGGGAAATAAAATTTTAGGAAATAACTCCCAAGGTAGATGATTTATAAATGTGTCCAAAAGCATTTGTAGAAATATAATTTATAAAAGAAAAAGACTGCCCATGACTAGAGTGTGAACAAGTCAACTAGAGTACATTCATAACATATATAGAACTATTCAATAACTATCTATTAAGTGCCTACTATGTCCAGGCACTATCCCAGGCAGCTGATGGGCACTGTTCAGCAAATCAGACAAAGATCTCTGCCATAGGGAAGTTTGAATAATCTTTAAAAATATGTTTTTAATAATTTAAGTTACATAGAAAAATGCTTAGCATAAGATGTGAAATAAAAAAGCAGGATGTGAAATTATATATTTAACATGATTTCTTATATATTCATTTATACACAGAAAATTTTAATTCAAAATCTTAAACATCTCTGAGTGTTGAAATTGTGAGTTATTTTTCTCTAAGCTTTATTTTTCTCTAAGCTTTTCTATATTTAAATATATTTTTCTATTCACAATATTATTTTCAATAAGCAACATTTATAGTCAGATAAAGAATGGAGTAGGTAGGATAATGAGTAACACATGTGCCTGAGCTATAGGAATCTGGAGTTCTTATTCTAAAAACTCCTGCAACTGTGTTCCTTATAAGTAATACCCTATTTTTAAGTATAAGTTTCACAATCTACAAAGCCCTTTTTAACATTCTTTCACCTGGCAGCTGAGAAGAGCAAGCAGCAACCTGCCATGAGCAATTGCTATTTAGTGTTAAATGTCTTTGGGGCTGGTAAGTTAACAAGTTGATGGGTCAATGTAAACTGAGTTTTGGGATATTACATATTCTAATACCATGGAATTATTTATAGAATGCTGCTTGTATACAAAATAGATTACACACACACACACACACACACACACACACACACACATATCCCAGAGGTCAGCAATACAATAGTAAGCAAGTGCTGAATTTTTTAAAAACAGTTCTAATATGATAGAACTTTATTATCTACATTAATAAAAGAGAAAGATGCAAATTGACCATACCTCTGTGATTCCCACCAGCCAATCAGGAGTGCATATGCAAATTAACCCAACAAAGACAGCGAGTTAATTTGCATATGCAGGTGCCAAGCAGCCTGGGTCCTGGGGACAGGCACCAAGCCTGCAGCCTCCCAGGACCATTGCTCACTCAGGGAGGCGAGGGTGGCCACATAGCTTGATAGCAGACAGTAGGGCCTGCTTGGCTGTCACCGCAGCAATTCACCAGCCGGCAAGCGGGTCTGCAGGCAGCACTGAGCAGGGCCTGCTTGCCCATCGCTGTGGTATGGAACAGGCAGGCCCGGCAGAGAGCAGAAAACCATGGGGAGTGGGCCTAAGCCATCAGTAAGACATTCCTTGAGGGTTCCCGGAATGGAGAGGGTGCAGGTCTGGCTGAGGGACTCCCTGCCCTGTGCATGAATTTCATGCACCGGGCCTCTAGTTATCAATATAGGTGACTTTCAAGCTAAGCATTCTTTTATACCCTTTTGTAAGACTTTGACCAAATAGATATTTAAACACTAGACAAAAGTACTTTATCAGACCATGTGCTCTAATTCTTGTTTCAGAATCTAAGATCACCTAAACAAAAGAGCAATACATAAATATTGATGGGGTAACCTAAAAGGAGAGTCTTACATTTTTAATCCCAAACTGATTATCAAATGTGTGCAAACACATCTCATTGCTCTACTGGCATTTTCCTGAATATCTGCATCACACATATGTGCATGCATGTGCACACTCACACACAAATGAAATTGAGAAAGAAACTAAGCTGAACAGGAGGAGAGAGCCATGAAGGTGTAACCAATGAGTGACTAATAGGAACAATGAATGATAGCAGGATCAGAAATTATAGCATCTCAGCTCTGGTGAGTGGATTAGGGGAGAGAGAGTATATGGGATAATGGAAGAGTCTGGTGTTGAATTTTTCTGAGGAAAAAAGACCTCAAATATTTTATCAACACCCAAAGCAAAAGAGGTTCAAGATTGCCGGGACTGGTTTGGCTCAGTGGATAGAGCGTCAGCCTGTGGACTGAAAGGTCCCGGGTTCGATTCTGGTCAAGGGCATGTACCTTGATTGTGGGCACATCCCCAGTAGGGGGTGTGCAAGAGGCAGCTGATCGATGATTCTCTCTCATCGATGTTTCTAACTTTCTATCCCTCTCTCTTCCTCTCTGTAAAAAATCAATAAAATATATATTTTTTTAAAAAGTTCAAGGAGGCACAAGTCCTACAGCCCTTGTACAAAGAGTAGTGACAACTTATTGCTGCCCTCCCAACCACATAACTTGCGAAAAGGGCTCACACTGGAAGGATAGAAAAGCAATACAAGAACCTGTTTGAATTTTGTTCTAAATTGGTACCTAAAATAAAAGCAATCTCTTTCACCTCCAAGGTGCAGAGGGTTTCCCCACTATGACATATATAACACCAGGCTTTGAGAATCCCTGTGGGGTCAGAGAGTCTGTAAACCAGTGCCAGCAAGGCTTCAGTTCCGAGGACACAAGAAGAAAGAGGGCAGTGGTCCTGGGTAGTGGATTCCATTCTCTTAAAAGCTTGAGCCTGTGCCATGCAAGGAACAACATGAGAAGAGAAGAGACAGGGACTCGGATTAATATTTTCTACTGTGTTCATTTTTCCTCTTTGTCTTTGCTTTTGGTGGCTGATTTCTTAATATAATGGCAATACATATTAATACATGTTTATTGTAAAAAAAAATCTATATCTGCAGAATAACACAAAAGTAGCAATAAACACCGCCTGTAAATCTCATTACTCAGAGCTACTCAACTTTAACTCTCGGACACATAATCATCCAGCTCTCTCTCTCTCTCTCTCTCTCTCTCTCTCTCTCTCTCTCTCTCTCTCTCTTTTATGTCTAACATTGTTTGGCCTTTTAAAGTTGGGGATCATTATGACCATACTGCTTTGTAACCTGCCTCTTAAATTTTAAATAATCTCCTGATCATTTGGCAATATCTTTAAACGCTCTTTTAAAATGTGATTTTGAATGGCTATATGCAATGCCATCCTGTGAATGCTTTTGAATTTACCTACAAGGAAGCTTATTGATCTCAGATTGTAGTCAGCTACTGGCCCAAAAGATATTGAGGATGGGAACCTGTGAGTGTTCGCTTATTTGGCAAAAGAAACTTTGTAGTTGCGATTACATTAAGGGTCTTGATATGAGGAGATTATCCTGAATTACCCAGCTAAACTTTAAATTGAATCCCTCCCTAGAGGCTCAGAGGGAACACATCCTGCTGACACCTTGATTTTGGCCCAGAGGGGCTGATCTTGGTCTTCTGACATCCAGAACTATAAGAAAACAAATGTGCGTGTTTTTAAACCACCCAATTCTTGGTCCTTTGTTACAGTAACCATAGGAAAATACTACACAGTCTCACGCCTATTTATGAAGGACTGATTTATTCTGCATTATTTAGCATTCCTGTTTTCCTTTTTATTAAATACATAACAAACCTGATCACTAGCAGCTTTGTGAACAAGGAATGACAACAGCTGGTCAAACCAATGCCCCTGTTGGCTGCTTCCCATTTCTTCTGACCTTTGGTGTGCTGGCTTGTAGGACGGTATAAGAACAGGGCAGCTTCAACAGGATCCCTGGGTCCCAAAGTAAACTACTTTCCCTCGCCAACAGACAGCAAGGTAAAACACTGCAGACTCACACCTGTCATCCTGAGGCCCCAGTCCTGGACCACTGCTTCCCTGCAACCTCTTCCATGTATGTGTAGAGAAGCTGAAATCAGTGTTGTGATGACGTCTGCAGGTCAAGGGCAACACGGGCACTTCCTCTTATCCTCGATAGGAGGGCAATAAAAAGGGGACTGCGCCACTGTAGCATAGTTCCTGTCATTTGGGTCAGGTTGATTTGGAGTAAGAGCTTTGAGGAAATTGTTCAAGACATTTGACAAGTGGGGTTTGGCTACTTTCCAAGCACTTCCGATCTTCTGGCAGCACTGGATGGTAGGAAGTAGGCTGGTCTTAAAGTTAAACAACCTCACCTTTAACACTTCCCATCGGGGCTTCGTGTCCTCATCTGTAAAATGGAAGAATTGAATTAGATCAGAGCTTACACACCAGAATCTCTAATTTAATAATTTCACTGACCTTCAATTTCAAACTAGTTGAAACATCATTGCTGTGTCTAGCTTAGAAATAGTGCTGCTTTTTTAGAATATAAATGCAATGAAAATTGTTTTTCCTTTTATAGACGAAAATATGTAGAACAAGCTGCATCTTTAGAAATTTTAAATAGAGGTGACTTTTTGAAGGGTGTATTTCAAGAGAGCAATCAAAATAATGCAGTGCTATAACTATTGTATTTGTGATGGTCAGATCGTATTGTCAAGTCCAAATATTTGACCAACTGTCGTATTTCAAAGGCCCTCATTTGCCCATAGGAATAAACATGTATCAGCACTGTTAGATACTTTCTTGGACTTTAATGAATGGTATAAACTTGTAGGAGCTATAGCAACATAAACACCTCCTGAAATAAATGTATGAAGTCTCTAAAATCAATCTATAAAAGTGCTGAGCTTTACCTGTTAAAGAAATTAATTGATGCAGTATCACAGGTGCCATAGGTGAGAAAGTGCTTATGGGTGAATATTTTCCCCAGTCACAAACCTGCTAAGAAAATGCATGTGCAGCTCGTCAGGATGTTAATTCTGTTATTTACTTTGCAAGTGTTTTCTCATTTGTGCAGAGAGAAGGCAATGCTGCAAGGTTGGAGAGACCCTGTGCACCAATGAGCATTTACTGGGCAACATGGAGAGTAGAGTGATTCTGTAGGTCTGCATATGGCCGTACTTCCTTCCTAAACCCTTCACACAACTGCTCTTCCTTCTGTACTACATCACTGCCCTGCCTTTGACTGCTCTAAATTTACCAGTAGGAATCAAAAAATGCCTGTGTCTACTGCACAGATGTTTGTCTTCTCTCTAAGTACAACAGAATGGCTATGGGCCTTGAAAAAGGAACCCAGCTCCAACAACAACAATGTGTGGCATTGAGCAAACCACTTACCCTCCCTAAGTCTTGGCTGGGACCACTTGACATGGGGGAGGGGGAGACCCTTATTCTCTCTTCCCCCTCAATTCCTCCCTGACTTACCAATTGCCACTTCTGGCCTCACCAAGATCCAAACAGGAAAGAAGGAGAGGTAACCTGGAAAAAAGTGCTGACTTAACTACTGTTGAAAAATGGTCGCATGCCCTCTGGGACTGAGAGGTGTTTCAAGCTGACACTTTCTCTGGTGAGTGCTTTTATGGGTTCTCTAGAGACCTGCTCCTGGGACACTGTAAATATAACACTGGCAGTAGCAGAGCCTCCTTCATCAGACCCCACTCATCTCTCCAGAAGGAGTCCACAGCTGGGATCTACAGGACAATATTCCAGCCAAGGACTCCACAGCTGGACCTTGAGTAATGCCCCCTCCCTAAGCTCCCATCGGAAGGTGGGGTCAGTAGTTCCCAGTGTAATTCTGGACCTGCTGGCACAGCCACACTGGGTTGCTTAGGTTTTCATCAGGCACCTAGCCATTCTGCCCTTTAACTTCTGGGACTCAGGTCTTCAAGTAAGATGAGACTTAGATCAAAGATGAAAGTACTCCCCAGCCCAGCCCTGGGAGAATCTCTCTCCACAAAATTCCTCCTGACAAATCATTTCCTAATTTCAATGTTCTTGACTCTTTATATCTTTCATCTGGGTGAAACTCACTTAGGTAAGGAATCCAAGAGATGTAACTAGAATAGATCTCTTGAAATGTGCATATGGATGATCTCATAGGTAAATGTGATATCTGACATTTATTAATTTTTTAAAAAAATGGGTTACAATTTATAAGCCATAAAATTCACTTGTTTAAAATATACAATTCAGTGGATTTTAATATTTTCAAAAGGTTGTATGACCATCACCACAATCCAATTAAGAACATTCTCATCATCCCCAAAAGAAATCCCATATCCATTAGCAGTCAATCTCCATTCTCCCCACCCCACAGCTCCTGGCAACTATTAATCTATTTTCTGTCTCTATAGATTTGCCTATTCTGGCCATTTTATATACATGAAATTATACAATGGGTGGTTTTTCACTTAGCATAATGAGTTAAAGGTTCATCCATATCACAGCACACATCAGTATTTCATCCCCTTTATGGCTGGATAATACCATTGTGAGTACCATATTTTGTTTATCCATTCATTAGTTGATGGGCATTTAGGTTGTTTTATTTTAGGGTCACTAAGAATAATTTGTACAAGTTTTTGTGTGGATGTATGTTTTCACCTAAGAGTAAGATTGTTGGGTTACAATGGTAATTCTATGTTTGAAACTTTGCAGGAACCGCCAGACTATTTTTCAGATGGACACACCATTTTACAATCTCAAATGTATGAGAGTTCTGATTTCTCTACATCCTTGCCAACACTTGTTATTGTTTTTCTTTTAATATAGATACCTAGTGGGTGTGAAATGGTATCTAGTGATTTTTTTAGCATTTCTCTAATGACTAATAATGTTGGCCATCTTTTCATATGCTTATTGTTCATTTGAATATCTTCTTTGAAGAAATGTCTATTCAACTCCTTTGTCCATTTTTTAATTGGGTAATTTGTCTTTTTATTGTTGACTTGTAGGGTTCTTTATTGTTGACTTGTAGTTATTTTTAATTCTAGATTCTTATCAGATATATGATTTGCAGATATGTTCTCCCATTTTGTGGGTTGTCCTTTTATTTTCTTAATAAGGTTCTTTGAAACATAAAGGTCTTAAATTTTGATGAAGTTCGATTTATATATTTTTTATTTGCTTGTGTTTTAGGTGACATATCTAAATTACCATGGAATAATCCAAGGTCATGAAGATCTACACCTATGTTTTCTTTGAAGAATTCTATCATTTCAGCTGTTACATTAAGATCTTTGGTTAATTCGGGGTTAATTTTGTTATATGGCATGAGCATTTGTTGTATCTTCACATCACATTAAACCCAGCATCCTGTTATGTAAGTAAATCAATATTATGTTTTGTTTTTAAATAAAATATCTATACCATTAAAGGGAAATATTTTACACGCTGTAAAATATATATTTGTTGTAAACATTAAGATATTTATTGGTATGTATGTTATAAATCATCCTTTTATATTAAAAAATATTTCTTAAGGTCCATATTAAGCAAAAAAAATTATTAACTTTGTCTTATTATTATTACTTAAAAGCAATGCAAGCAGCAAACTTTTAATGCATTTGAGTTATTATAATACTCAATCACTAATTTCTAGAAGAAGAAAAATCTTTACAAATTAACATATTATTCTGGTGGCTGTAGCCTACATTAGGCACATGTTAACAAAATATTACTACTCAGATTGTTCTTGCTAAAATGCATGTGCCTGACCCAGAGAGACAACCCGCAGCATTGCAGCATTCCAATCTCTTCTTAAATGAAGTCTTTGGTAAGATGAAGTGTCAAGAAATGGAATTGTTGGTAGTCTGCCATCAGATTTCATTGCACTCAGAAATTCATGAAAACACAAAGAGAGTTCTAACTCAGCCTCCTCCCTGACTTACCAACTGCCTGACTTACCAACTGCCACTTCTGGAGGGTGTGAGAGAAGTGGGTAAGGAAACTAGAATCAGAGATGTAAAAAAAATAATAATAATCTTTATGACTGAGAAACAATGATGTGATTTTGGAGCTAGACTTCTTATGTATGCAACTCAGCTCCACTACCGACCAGTTCTGTGAACTTGAGTGGATTAATTCCATAACCCTCAGTTTCTTCTTCTCTGTAATGGGTTTCATGATAGCATCTGTCTCATAAGATTGTCACGAAGGTTAAAGGAGTTCATTCAGGTACAGCACCTAGTTCAGTTGATTGATTATAGAGAGATGCTAGTAAGTGTAAGCTTTATTATTTATTATTATTATTCCAACAAACAGAAAACTTGCACAGAGCCCCCAAATGACTGAAAGGTCATGGCTTTCAGAATTAAATTCCTATTCCTTGGAGTTATTATATCATACATAACATCTGAGTAAAACCCCAAACAAAATGTTTCTGCAGACAGGTGAATCTGGTTGTCATTTTAGTCTTTGGTCATGAATTTCAGGGATCTGATCCTCCCCTCTGGGAAAATGAGCTTGGAAGAACTGTAAAGTAGTTCTATGGAAGAGCCACCTACATAAGAACAGGGGAGAGAAAATAGCCTAAAATGAATTATACAAATGAATACTAAAGTTGTCAGTGAATCAATAAAAAAATCCAAGACACCTTAGTTCCATCTTCACTCTGACAGTAGATAAAATAGACCACCTAAGTTCTCTGGGGTTCACTCTTCTGATTTGGCAAATGAGAATTTGAATTTCATCAGATGATCATTAAAGTCCATTCCAGATTTTAAAAGTCCTGTGGTTACACTTCCAAATAAAATTGTGACACTCATTTTTTCCCCCAGTTTAATCCAAGACTGTATCAGAAAGCAACAGTTAAAGGACTATTACTTATAGAACACACATAACCATAGTAACACAAATTTTTATTTCTTTTTAGAAGCTACCTATATGACTAGGTAATAGGTTCATAGAATCTAAACAACAAAAAGTATGAAAAGGTATATCTAAAAGAGACTTCTTTCACCTATTCAGTTCCAACTGTTCCCCATCAGCACAGATATGTGCATGGCACACACACGCACACCAGTAACCACAATTATCCTTCTGGATATTGTTTATACATTTATATACAAGGCAACATAAATAAATCTTTGTTTCCTCCTTTTCTACATACTGATAATATATGATGTTCTCTCTTTCACTCCTTGCTTTTTGCACTTAATATATCTTAGAGATATTTCCACATCAGTGACAAAGGTTTTCCTCATTGTCTCTCTTACAGGGACAGAACATTTCATTGTTTGCATGCATGTCATCTGGGTTTTCAAACTTATTATCAAATAAATGTATTATTCTTGATTTTAAAAAATATCCCCTTCTGTTCTTAGCTATTTTTACCCATTCATCCCTCTCCCTGCTCTGAATTCTATGTTTATTTGTATCTTTTTTCTTTTTCTTGAGCACTCTTTTCTCTCTTGTTTATATTTTCTAAGAATTTTGCTCTTGCTAACATTTATTTCTATTTTGTTGTTAATGGTGTTTTCTTCCTCCTTGTATCTTTGGATTTGCTCTGTAATTAATATGCTTATATTCTATGTTTAGGGCCTCATTTTGTTTTCTCTGTGTCCTAATAAATGGTCGTGTGTGTGTGTGTGTGTGTGTGTGTGTGTGTGTGTGTGATTGTCCCATGGACCCTTGGGGAAAGATGTATGCTCTGTTTTATTGGAACAGAGTATGATGTATATAAATTGGATTTCCCTTGTTAATTTTATTATTTAGGTCTTCTACTGTTTTTATTACTTTTTGTGACTTGATCTGCCATAGACTAATGCACCAGTCTCTTCCTATAAGGTATTTCTGCCTAGATCTCATTGTACTGAATTTTTTTTTTTTTTGTGCATGCTGATGCTATGTTTTTAGGCTTATATACCCTCAAAACGATTAGATCCTTGTACTGAATTACACTCTTTATCACACTAAACCGTGATGTAGTTATACAAGGTGTCCCAAAAGAAAGTATACACACTTTCCCAGCTGATAGTTCAATTTTGAAAATGAAATGCATTTTAATAAACTCTCCTTTATAGTTATTCAAAGTGTGTGTGTACATTTTGCAGAACTCCCTATACTTGTAAAAGCAACCAGTAAGTCAGCATTATTATTGTTCTGTTTCCTCCCCTCTGCTTTTTCTTCCAATATTCAACTTCAGTTTGTAATATTCATCTTTACACTTGAAATATACTTGAACTTCTACCATTTGCCTTATCAGCTCTAAATTATAGATTTTTGTCTCTTCACCTGAAAGATCAGGAAATCAGTACACATACATGATCTTCACTACGTTATACTGTTACTATCACATTGACCTCATCAGGGTTTATAACAGTTACTCTCAGTTCCTAACAACATATTGATATCAACCTGAATCTCTTCTGACTGCCAGGCCTTTCCACTCTGGTTCCCACCCCTCCCCCACAAGTCTCAGCCCTCAGATAAGAAAAGGTCTTTGTGGACTTTGAGGACCACAATGTACCAGAGAACTATTTGGAACTCTTCAGGTTTGGAGCCCTGGGTGGGGGCTTGGTCTAAGCACAGAGTCTAAGAGTCTGTGGAGATTGCAGTGCCCGACAGGAGAGAGGGCAAAGCGGTGCAAGCAAGAGGGCTTATCTGCCAACACAGCTGTTGTGGCCCTGCAGACTCAGGAACATCTGGGCAGAGACTTTGCAGGGGACATGAGTCCTACTTGAGTAGATAGGGACACTGAACCATGAGAAATTGGGTTTAAGTGGTAAAGTGCTCACATATGACACTCCACCCCCCTTTCACAGGCGTGGGAACATTTAGATTAGATCTGAAATTAAAATACGATTTAATATGAAAATACAGTTTTGTAGATAAATAGTGAGTTCTGATTAAACAAAAATATGGGATTAGAGATGTGTTTATATGAAGCTTTTCCTGTAATTGATACAGATGTGTATTTTGTCTCTAAATAAGAATCAAAGTTAGACATGGATTTAAAAAAAAATACTCCCTACAACAGCCAGTACCCTTCTCTGAATAGAATTTGAACTCATCTTGTTGTTCTTGCCTTTTTACTCCTGTTACTTACACACACACACACACACACACACACACACGGCCAGGGTAGCCTTCTGGTGTTCTGGTTCAACACGCCTGGGAGTTCACAGTTCCCTTTCAAGTGTCCAAATTGCCCTCCCTGCCTGCCTAGAGTCTCCATGGGCACAGGTCCAGAAAAACAAAATCACCTTGTCATGACCGCTTCCTGTTCCCCTCTCTGAGAGGCCCCTTCGCCCTCCGTCAAATTCCCGCGGGGTTTTATCTGCACCTCCCAGAGTTTATCGCTTTCTGGCTTCTATTCCCGTTGTTTATGTGCATTAGACATCACGGCCAGGACGAAAGAATGGCTGTTGGCTTTAGAGTCGGACCTGTCTGAGGATGGATCCCAGGTCCATCCCTCACTAGGTGGGTGGCCTTGGGAAAATTCCAAAGCCTTGGGAGCCTCCTTTTTTGGCAGAATGTATAAATAATATCCTCTGTCCTACTCGTTTTGAAGATTGGAGAGGGTATACATAAAACACAGTTCTTGGTAAAATACCAAAAAAAAAAGTTCCACCATTATCATTAGTATCATTATTTATGATGTTTTTTTTTTTTTTTTATGTCCCCTTTGAAGTATTTATTTATCCAATCATTTAACAGATATTTTTTAGGACAAACTTAAGTGCCGGGCACTGGGGACCACATGGAGAAAAAGACAGAAGGTTTGGGGTGGGAGGGTGGCTTAAGGCAGTGAATAAACAAGCAAACAAATAAATACAGACATGATTGCTGATGAAGACAGACTGGGAAGAAAGTAACATAACACGTGCAATAGAGAGGGAAAGAGGCGGGGACAATAAGCAAAAGCCACTCGGGGAAGACAGAGTTTGGCCTGAGATCTGGACAAGAGGGAAGCCCCCTCCAACAGCCCCAGAGCCACAGCATGTCAGAAAGTTGGGGACAGGGAGGAGAAGGGGACTGGGACTGGGCTGACAGCAATAAATGAATGGTAGAGGGTGAATGGGAAGGGCCAGACAGAGGCCGGTCCCTGGGGGCTGTGTTGTCCCTGATAAAGGGCGTGGATTTTATCCCCAATATTATTGGCAACCTCCTGGAGGATAGAGTTGGCTGGTTTGTACAGTATTATACTGTATAATATTATACAGTATTATAACAGTATTATACCTGCCATGCTCTTTGCCCCTTGGAGAGCTGTTACCCTGCAGCCAGTCCATATCTGGACTGGCGCAATGGAGAGATGAGAGGAAGGAAGAAGGACAGGAGGGGAGAAAGGGGGAGAGAGAAGGTCACAGTAGATACCCCCTACAGACGAATTTGATGGTTCTCACCATTGTCAGGGACTCGGGACTGGCCGGGCGGCCTTGGTGGGCGGAGAGGTTTTCCATCCTCCCGTGCACATTGGATTCACGCTGGTCCGGTCCTGGGGTGGTCCCAGATGGCGCTGGGGGCAGGGAGCCGGGAGGTCTGCGAGGAGAGCAGCTCATCGCCGCCTCTGGCTCTCGTCGCTGGCAGTCCTGCCTCTCAGGTCGCAGATAACAACTGTCAGATGGTCTCACTGTGCAGCAATAAGCTTCCCCAAAACAAAGAGGCCAGCCCGGCCCCAGAGAAGCAGATCTGGACAGAGCACACAAGCCTGGAAAAAATTAAAAGTTCGCGAGCAACTGAGCGAAGCACCTCGGGGACACGCCAGGGGTTCGCCCTGAGCACACAGTGTTCCCCACGCCCTGAGCGCCCCAGCAGAGAAAATAGCCCTCCATCCTCCATCCTCGGGGAAAGGGAAAAAGAAACCACGGGAGCAAGTCAGGGCTGCCACTCAAAACTAACACGAATGCCGCGCAAGGCTGGCCCGGCCCAAAAATGGAGAGAAAGGGAAATGAAAGGCAGAAGACAAGAGACAAGATAAGAAGAGGGGCGGGAGGCGGGCTGCTGGGCACCGCCTGCCCCTCTGTCCTGCAGAGAACACATCCCTTGTGGCCGCGGGATAGCTGAACCAGCCTTGACTGGGTCCGCTGGACCCCCTCCTGCTAAGAGCACCCTTTTGAGAAGAAGCTAGACTACAAAGGACCACAGCCTCCTCTTTAATATTTTTTAAAAAATTTTTAAAAACTTGTGTTACGCCGAAATCGGTTTGGCTCAGTGGATAGAGCGTGGGCCTGCAGACTGAAGGGTCCCGGGTTCAATTCAGGTCAAAGGTATGTACCTTGGTTGTGGGCACATCCCCAGTAGGGCGTGTGCAGGAGGCAGCTGATCTATGTCTCTCTCATCAATGTTTCTAGCTCTCTATCCCTCTCTGTAAAAAATGTTTCTCTCTATTCCTCTCTGTAAAAAAATCAAAAAAATATATATTTTTTAAAAACCTGTGTTATAACTTTCTTTTTCTTTTTTTTATTGATGTATTGAGGTGACGTTGGTCAATAAAATTATACAGCTTTCCATGGGACAACTATAATCCATCATCTGAATATTCAATGTTTTTAAAAGTAATTTTGGTCTTCAGTATAAAAGGAACTGAACTCAAGCTTGGCCAACCTCCCTGGTGCCAAGGGTATTTGCTAACAGACAGACGTTTCCAAAAGAGGGCTCCTGGTTCAGGACAAAACAACAGGTTTGGAAGAGCAAGCGATGTGAGAGGATGAGACTCAGGGACCACATCTGAGTGAACTTGAAGGTTGACCAAGCCCGGATTGGGAAAGCGTTGCTTGTCTCAGTTGGCACCTTGAGGAAATGCCACGGTTGGAATGAAAGGTAGAACTAGCTGGCATGCTCATTATTCTGAGTGACCAGTTTCCTCATGGGTGCCAGCTCTGTGCCCAGAAAGCCACCCGGATACATTTCTGAGACGTGGAGCCACGGTGGCAAGATGCCACCTGTGGCCTCGTCATCACTGTGCCTTGGAACACAGGCCTTCTTCACTAGAAAGGCGGGAGGAAGACTCCAAGCAAAGATATGCTTCTGGTGTTTAAGGCCTTTCACACTTCACATTTCTGAAAAGGTAAACCAAACTGTTCTGTCACAAAGGAAGAGATTTTATCCAAAAGCTGAAACAACGTTTAGAATTTCAATAATTGTACCATGTCTACTCTGGCTGGGGTGCCTTCAATGATTCCAAACCTCTACAATGTCAATATCCTCCTCCCTGTGTTACAGATGGTAAAACTATGGCGCTGAGAAGTTAAGGAATTTCTTCACGGTCTCTTAGCTAGTAAACAGGATTTCCGGGTTGGCCTAGGACTGTCTAATTCCAATGCTGGATAGGGACATGAAATGGCAGATTTCAACTGCGTGGTCAACTTCCGTGAAAATCTTTGATAGTTGATGGACTTTTCATTGGCTGGGGAGTAGAGTGGTGGAGGGCTGACATTTTTATGGAACATACACAGTAGGTCTTCTCACCTGGATACTGTACTGTAGTTTCTTGGAGAAGAAATTTTGAGTTTACAACCTCCAAAGAGAAATGCTCTTTTTAGATTTTTGGCTTGGGGTGTCTTTGTGTCATGAAGATCAACTCCGTTACTGGGGCATGGAAGAGTAAAAATAGATTTCCCATTAGCAGCAACAAGTAGCTGTTGTTTGTCAGCCAGAAGGAAATTCTTTCATTCTTTTCCTGCTTTATTTCTTTTTCTGCCAACAGTTAAGCCAAGTTCATTGTAGAGTGGGTGAGAGCCAACTTCATGCTTGGGTGGAGTCTATGGTTACCTACAAGAGATGACTTCAGAGAAGTGAGGACCAGGGAGCTGAACACAAGCAGGACTTGAGAACACCCCCCCACCACCTCTCAAAAAAATAGAAGAAAATAAGTGTAACTTTCATGAATATATACAAAATTAAAATTATTCAGAAAATCTAGGAAGAAGCTATTTTAACTTAGCAAATATGCAAGTTTTATGTCATTGTCAAAGAAAAGGTGGGTGTTTTTTGTTGTTGTTGTGTTTTTTTATTTTTTGTTTTGTTTTGTTTTGTTTTTGAGACTCAGTGCCTACAAAGTGCTAAATCTACCCCAACTAAACTAAACCTCTTCCTCTAAACATCTACCCATACAGATATCTGAAATCCCATTTTTTAGCAGTAAGTCCCCCTAGCCAAAGTGCTCTCTTTCATCTGGATAGGTTTTCTTTCTTGAGATAAATACCCTGGGAGTGAACACATTAATTCAATATACCTCTGGGGAAAATAATTAGTTATCAGATGTGTTTTCTCCACACCAGAAAGACCCTGGGTCCCATGAAAGCATTTGCAAAGGGCAATACCAACTTCAACCGATGTGTACAAAAGTTAGGACACATTTTGCTGACTGATAGTTTTGCCCTAGGCCAGTCCCTAATTCTATAAAAACTTGCTAGGGAATTATAAAAATCACAAAATCCTATTATTATAAGATGCAATTTCTCTCTGTTTCAAGGCTTTGTTGAATTCATTAAAGTAATTTTTTTCTCTCTCTCTCTCCTAGGAAAACAGTGCATGGGATGTGAGGGTTGACACATTTCTGGACCCAGGTTAAGATCAGATAACCTTCGTATTTTATAAACAAAGAAGCGAAGGGCCAGCGAAGCTTGTTTTGTACAAAGTTTCTTAGTTGGTGACAAAGCAAAGATGAGAACTGAAGCAGTCACATAATCACTAAAAGAAATACGCCCCCCCCCCCCCCCCCCCGCAGCCCCCAGCAGATTCCCATCTGTCAAACAGTTCAGCAAACACAAATAGTCGGTTACTCTCTTTAGGAAGAAGTTTGTTTAGTTCAGCCAAACTTATTATATTTTTCAACAGATGAGGTAAACCAGATTCAGCTCTACTTTTTTTTTTTTTTTAAACATATGGGGCATGGGAGTCTGCTAATAGGAGTTGGTGTGTGGTGGGGATGAGAAGAGAATGCCAAATTAAATGAACAATTTGAACTTAAACCAGAAACATGCTGCTGATGAAAAAAAAAAAACAAAACACAAAAACAAACTATGTTGGCTGTCTTAGATACATCATTATCATTTCCTCCTTGAACTGTGTGTGTAGGATGTTGTGGTGTGATATGTATGCATATGTATATGCAGATGAGTGGTGTGGTGTGCATGTTTGCCTATGTGTATACATGTGTGTGCATGGGTAATGTGGTATGTGTGCATGTGTATGGATGGATGATGAGGTGTGCGTGTGCATGTGTGTATGTGTATGTGCCTTTGGTTGCTATCTTCTGTGAAAAGCAAAAGGGAAGCAGCATTTGATCCAGTGAGGAAAATCCCTTAATTAACAGTTGAGCTTTCAAAGGTTAATGAGACAGTCAAGCAGCACTGTCAACCCCAGCTTCTGTCAACCCCAGAATTCCCTAAAAGCACTAGCGAAGAAAGTTGGACTGAGGAAGTGATAGTGGGGGAGGGGTTACAGGCTGTATCTGGAATATTAGGACTTCAAATCAAGAACTTCCACATGACATTGGTGCTCATTCTCAGCTCTGCGTTGATGAGAAGTCAGAAAAGGAGCTGCAGAAGGATGCCTGTCCATGGTTTCTGCTTCCTTTGGAATTTCTTGAGAAAATCCCAATCCCTATTTGAAAAAGATAACCAGTTACTGTTTTCTACTACCTTTTTTTCTTGGCATTTAATCTAGAAAAACGGAAGCGCCAAGAAAAGAGTTGTCACCCAGATGTAGCACTTCAATTCAGCTGTACATGCCTATTTATACAAGTATTTTAATGTTTGCAGACAAAACTGAAAGAAGTCCTTTTAGCACTTCAATGACCAATGCTCAGGAATTAAGAGATGGTAAACTCTGTCCAACAGTCTGATAACGGTGGCCTCAGAGTTTCAAGATGCTCCTTTAGCACCTCTAGAATTCAGAAGCCCAGGGCAAGGGACTTTGCCTCCTGCCAAATCTCTCCCTTAAGAAACATCTATCACTGGGGGAGAGGGGTGTCAGCAAATATTTCCTATACAGCATCCCTAGTAGGTATTTAACTCTTGGAGCCATAGCTCTTTGCAATAGCTACTCATCTCTGTTGTAGTGCCATAGGCAACACCTGAATGCATGAGCGCAGCCATGTGCCAATAAAACTTTATTTACAAAAACAGGCTGCTGGGCTGAGTTTGGTTCACAGGCCTTAGTTGGCTGATCCCTGATTTATCAACCATGGAGTGATGTGATATTTGGTAACATCAACATGTGGGAACTTACTAAGATTCTCATCAAACCCCTTTGTCCTTTTTATATGTTTTCTCTCCCTCTCTCTCTCTCTCTCTCTCTCTCTCTCTCTCTCTCTCTCTCTCTCTCTCTCTCTTTTCAGTTTAGTAGAATTTACTTAAGCTTTGGTAGGGTTACAAGAAGAGGGTCATATCACCAAATGAGGAGCTTTTTCTCCCTTTTCCTCAACCCTTCCTTCCCTTTGCTCTCCTCTCCTCTCTGCCTACAACCCATCCAATTTTTTCTTTTTTGTTGTTGTTGACAATATAATCAATTTTATTAGCAAAATCTAGGTAAATTCTATCATATTTAATATAAAATTTAAGTTTTCCCCTCTGCATTATCATTGTTTTATTGTTTGAAGCATTACAAATAGTAGTACATATGTCTCCTTTTTCCCCTCCTTGACCTCCCCCAGCCTCCCCTACCCACCCACCCCCGCATATGCCTTCACCTGCCACCCTCCCCGTGTCTTGTATCCATTGGTTATGTTTTCTTTCTCATTATGAAAATAAGATATGGTCATTGTAAAAATGTAGAGAAAAATAGAAAAGATACAAATTATTCATGCCCTCAGACATACTCCTTAGATTTTGTTTTATGGAGTCAGAGCAATGCTGTATATTATTGCAAGTACAAATTTATCTAATTCTCATATTTTTATGCTATTTGCAACATAAGTTTGACTTAATTTTACTGCTTTCTAGTATATAGATTGTTTGATTAGTTTTTTCAGGACCTGTGAGGAGTTTCAGTAATATAACTTCTTCTCTCTGGTGCTTGAGCTCTGAAGGAACTTCCATAAGGGAGTGAAACCCACTAGCTTGTTCCTCACAGGTCAGGATGTGTAATAACCTTGAAGTAGGTGTGTGTGTGTGTGTGTGTGTGTGTGTGTGTGTGTGTGTGTTAGGGAAACAAACTTGTTACTGATATGGTTTCCTGAGGCCCCTGTTAAAACCCATACAAGCCCTTCGGGAAATTCTGTATGGTTCATGCACAGTCCAAGCTTTGAGCAGCCCTGGGGGTTGGCAGATCTCAGAAAATGCTGCACCAAAATATGGTGCCTTGGCTTTTGAATACTTTCAGCTGAAGGAATTCAAGAAAATAGCAGAAGGAGGAGGTCACAGCTGACCTTCTCCCTACTCTTCCCCCCAGACACACGTCATAAAACCATGATGTGAGAATCGCACTCCCCACACCCGGAGGAAATGAGCATCCTTATCTGGGAAGACAAAGAATCTGGACAAACAACAAATATGACTTGCTAAGTCTCCCCCAGTTGACTACACTTACCTCATGCTCTTTAACCTAGCAGGCACGTGTCCCCTCTACATCCAACTTCGCATGAGAATACTCATGTCCAACTCTTTCTTCGGGCCTTCATTTCTTCATGAGGCTCCCATGTCATGTAAATTTTATACTCAATACCTTGATATGCTTTTCTCCTGTGAATCTATTGGTCAGTTTAACTTTTAGACCCAGCCAGGCACCCTAAGAGGGTGGCAAACACTTCTCCCTGCTTTACATGGCAGTGTATCAGACAGGAGATTCCTGTATATTTTTTCACTCTGTGTGAAGGCTCATTCTCCAACTAGACAGAAATGCCCCCCCCCCCCCCCCCTACACACACACACACACACACACACACACACACACACACACATTTTTGCTATTGCCAATTTGGTCATTTGTCTAATCAATGGTATCTCCAACAGAGAATGTAAGTTCTGGTTTCCAAGACTTTACCGGATATAATTAATGTGTAAAACCTGATGCCTAAAAACACAGGCATTTGGATTTAGAGTGACTTTCCCATTTCACCCACTACCCTTGTGTGTTTCTAAAATAAAGCTCTTTCTATTCTGTAGTTAAAGCGAGGTGCACTTACTGAGAAAAACAATAGGGAATCAGCACATGACTCTGGACCCGAATGATCTAAGCTAGACACAAATATGAAGAGCGGAAACCAATGTAATAAGGGCCGTGATACTTTGCAGAGTGGAAGTTACCAGTTGGACAGAGATTTACTCTCAGGCTCATGGGAGATTAGTCATATTTGCTCAGCAAATGAATAACAAAAGGCAGCTGGAGTGTTGGTTTTAATGTAGAGGCCATAATTTTTTAAAAGTACTTAGAAATCAGAGACTTGCAGTGGTGTCTATGAGAATACAAACTTGGCCGCAAACTCCTTCTCTCCTCTGCTTGCACATCGGGGAAATAGGGATAACGATAGTCTACCTCTGAGTTGCTGGAAGGATACACTGAGACCATTGATGTAAATCCTGGTTGCAAATCTGGGACGAATGCAGAGTGAGTGTTGCTGTTGTTTATGATAGAACCAGGAAAATAATTACAACTCTCGATGACTATTAAATTCTCCCAGACCTTTTATTGACAGTGTTGCACTTGCTCTAGTTTGTTTCTATATTCTGTAAAGGTAATAAGACAATTATGCTATAAACTACACCATTAGTTCATTACAACTAGACTGCCCTCAAATTAATACTAATTAGTGATGTTTATATGTCATTTCAATAAAGGTGTGCATGTTTGCTTTGTAATACCACTGGGAGGGAAAAAGTTAGGTGTCTTTTTGTTTTTAAGAGTAAAAATGGAGGAAGCTAATAGAAAGTGAAGATGAAATATTTATTTCAAGCATTATTCAGTCACGTTAAGTGCTGCTTCTTAACAATGAGAACATTATCCATGATGCCAGGCAGAAGGAAGATCTATCTCTCCAGCTTCAGCACCAGATTAGGGTGGAAAAGAGTGGGGCATGAGGCACATCAAAAAAAATAAAAATAAATAAAAATCTTGAATGTTTCTAAAACTTTCAATCATTTGAGTTTGTCTGAACAACTTAGGACTCATCAATCATCTCTTTTAAATTGTGTAGGCAAGAAAGCTCAATTTGGGAGGAGTGGGCTCTGGAGTTGGCTCCAACATGGTTTATTATTTTCAAAAATAATTGTCCCAGTAAATTCAACTTTAAAAATTAGAGGTATCCTTTACCTTTTAGTGGTGACACAATCTAAAAGGCTCCCCTTGTACAGAAATCAGAATTTCCCAAATTTGCCAACCACACCATGAGTCAGCTGTAGAAACACTCCTCCTCAGACAGCTCAGGGAACCAGCATTTCTTTTTTTTTTTTTTTAATATATTTTTATTGATTTTAGAGAGGAAATGAGAGGGATAGAGACAAACATCAATGATGAAAGAGAATCACTGATTGGCTGCCTCCTGTATACCTCCTACTAGGGATCAAGCCCACAACCCAGGCATGTGCCCTTGGCCAGAATCGAACCTAGGACTCTTCAGTACGCAGGCTGACGCTCTATCCACTGAGCCAAACTGGCTAGGGCAGGGAACCAGCATTTCTAATAAGTGACTCTAGTAATCAGACAGGGCAATGCTTCCTAGCAGTGGTTCTCGGCCCTGAGCTTGTACTGTAATCTTCTAGAGGCACCAAGGGCAGCAACAATGATGGATGCCCAGGCCCCACCCCAAAGTAAATCAGCAGCTCTGCAGTCGCCTGGCCACTAAATTCTTTAAAGTGACCCAGGCAATGCAGACATATAGCCAGGGCTGAGCAATGCCGTTTCCCTGCCTTACTACTCAGTGCCATCAGCTGACATGGATGAGCAGCACTGGGGACCTGGGAGAGAGTCAGCAAGGTAGGCCCTGCCCACCCAAGTCCCCTCAGTAACCATCTGTGTTTGATCAATTCTTGGGGATTTCTGCACATTGGAGGTCGACAGGGCCCTTCTAGTGCCTCTCAACAGAACATACCTTTCCTCCCCCTCCCTCTTTCCATTGCACCACCAGCAACACAAGTAGCTTCACATATTTTCAGGGGTCATTTTCTTGATACTGTTGGCCACTCATTGAAAGCCAACTGAAGAGGGATAGGGTGAAGGCAACCTATCTGTTTCAAAATCATTTATTAAAGTATGTTAACAGTGTACACTGCCCTGACTCAAACACCCCAGCAAAATGTAATTGGCAGTTTCTGTTTTATGTTCCATAATCAAAGACATTAAGGATCACTAGCATTCACATCTGCAAATTCATTTAGACAGTTTTCTTTAATTAACGATGAAGACACTACAGTTCTAAGTACCAGACAGAATCAGGGAGGAAAACTGAAAATAAGCATAACACTCTAAAGAAAACTTGGAAAAGTAAAACACTTCTAAATAAAAATATATACCTGGCCTGGTACCCATTACATATATACATAATGCATGTTATACACATATATACAATAAATGTTTTGGTAGCAATACAGACCATGCTTGGTCCTTTTATACACAGATGAAGTAGCACCATGAGCAGCACCACCATCTTCAGATGATAAACCAAACTGCACATACATGAAATGAAAAAAATATATACGTATTTAATTTGGCCCACCCTGTAGCCAAGAGGTGTAAGGAAAGAGCTTTGCAAGAAAAATTGTCCCAGGAACTATATTCTTAATCCAGTAGAAAAGTTCTAAAACAACGAAAGACTAAAAATGTCTATACAAATACAGGCAAGTTTTCCTGTTCACTGTATTTGCCTATCAGGTGGTATATTGGGTTAACATTGGGGAAATTAATCACTTAAGCAAAGAGAGAAACTGAAATGCAGGGTGAATGGCAAAAGTCTATAACACCAGATCTCTTGGTATATACATCACACATGCCAAGTCATCAATAAACCATGAAAGGAGGACAACTCCCCAGCTAAGTCATACAGTTTCTAATCTTACAAGCTGATAATAAGCTCCTTATTATTGAAATTCCTTAAGATTAGGGTGAAACATCTTCAATATCCTTCTACTTCCTCCCAGCGCTTACGTGATGTTCTGGTTACGAGGAGGGAGGGATACCTCAACATGCCACCTGATGCATATTTTCTCTATCTACAATTAGGGGATGGATTACGGAGCTATGGAAGGACCTCCAAGGTTTTCTCTGTCTTGGCTTTGGAAATGACCACAGGCACCAGCATTCAACCATTGATGTTTTACTAACTACAAGAAGATTGTTTATGCTCTCCATAGCAAAGGTCGCAGACTAGAGGTCTTTCCTTAGTATTGGCAATGTCACATTTCTTCATATCCCTAGCAGCTCATGCTTTTTCCTCTCTGGGTTTCTCAGCAGCCTATATGAATGCAGCATCACCGCCAACCAACATTCACCGTGTCCTAGGAACACTCAACTCCCCTGTCAAGTCATTGCAAAGAAGCGATATCATATTTGGCTTCCATCCATCCTCCTTCACATGCCTTCCAAAGGGTTCCGTCTCTCCCCAATCAAGGTCTTAATTCCCACAGTGTCTGGGACTTCAACACCTCCTCATGTGATGGACTGACCCGCAGAGCTCTGCCAAAGCACTTGGAGCACTTCACAGTCATCCCATTTCTCATGGCTCTTTTGTGTCGGTGGACAATGAGCTTCCCTCCCCCGTCTTCAACCTCCTCTAGTAAATAAAGCTAAAATTTTCAACGACATGGCACATTGCATTCAGGAACACAACAGAGCTTCACAGGATTGCACAACCCTGTTTCTTACAGTGTAGTACAGTTGTTTCTTAACACTCTGTCTCACATTTAAAAGATAACTAGCTAGGAAACAATAGTCAGGGAAGGAAAAGTTAGAAATCTCTACCTCTGGCTAGATGATTTTTAGTAAATGAACATTTGCAGTCAACCTAGATTAGTCAAGAGAGTCCCTGACCTTTGAAAGTGAGCAAGAAATAGCCACCAATGTAACATCAGAACAGTATTGACTCAGGCAGTTGATCATTAATGGATTCTCTTCACTTCTAGCTGGTTCTAGAACTTTTTTTTTTTTTTTCCCCAGAACAAAGCTATCATCGAAATCATGAAATATATTTGTTCTCTCCACAAAGGAAAAATGTTAAAACTCTTCCTAAGTCTCTAAAAAAGAATACTATGAAAGTGGTCTCATGAAGAAAAAGCCAGTAACTTATAAACAGAGGCCACCTGATTCCCCATTAATGTGAGCTTTTAGCTGGCCTACAAATACTTTGAAATGGATAAAAGCCAAGTCTCCCCAACAGGAACTGAACACACGGATTCAGCAGCTGCTCAAGATCAACCTTTCCCCCCCCCCTTCAAATACCAGCAACTTCCAGTTTCAAATCGGTGAAATTTGATAGCACTTTCAAACCCAGCTTAGGGACCACTAGAAGCAGCTTAGATAAGAATGTCTACCCTTATGCCATTTAACTGAACAAAACATCAGAGAACTAGACACCACGAGATGGGGTTTTCCAGTCTGTTCATTCCTACTCTCACCCAGAATTGGTTGATAATGCCACATGCAGAGGTATCTCGGAAACAATCAACGTTTAGGTTCCTTGAGAAATAATAACCAGCTTGACAGGAAAATGATAGGGGCTGACTTTGTTCATTGATTTCTGTTTGGAAAGAGCAGGATAGCCTACTTGTCTCCTACACTAGCAAGAGTATGAGTCAGAATACTTGAAAAATGAAAGTTAGTTTGACCAACAAAGTGTTTTTCATAAAAGAGAAAAAGAAAGTTCTTATCAGATTTTTATAATTGGTAGTGTTTTCTCCTAATAGGAAATGATGTAATTTAGCAAGTTCCTTGAAAACAATGGATTCATATGACTACAGACCTATTTATCTTAGAAATTGATGAGCATGCAAATGATTAGAATCTGCAACAATGAACATTGTACACCAGTCTGTGAGGTACAGGCCATCCAGTTGAATTAACAGTAACACAGGCCTCAGCAGTGTAAGGGGTTTCATGTATCTCCCCTCCCTTTTGAGGAGAGCACCCCCAACCCTGGCTCTTTCCTTTAGCCCAACCCTGCCCAGGGAGCACAGTTCTACAAAAAAAATAAAACGTTGCTACATCAACAATAGGGCTGGGAATTTCTGATACAGAGTTTACACAGACTCCGAGGGAACCTGATATTGGCATTACTCGCTTAATTTATAGGAAGTTTCCTGGTAAAAAGGTTAAAAACTCTGTAGGCAATATCTTTTAAGTCTGTTCATTGCCATTTTCTATTTCCAAAGGAAAAATTCCAAGATATGAGTACTTGCCAAAGAAGAAAAAAATTAACATTTTCACTGCTGGTAAGATATTTCAATAGCTGGTCATTAAGCTTTGGTGGGCTCTCTGTACACTGGGTTTTATTAACTAACCACCAATAGTCTAGTACCCACAAGGGCAAATGGGCCAAATTACATTCAATTAAATCATGAAACACTGGAAGTTCTCAGAAAGCATGAGATAAGCTGTTAAAGAAAGTGGCATGTAGCTCTGGTCAAGACAAAAAAAAAAATTAAAAAATAAAACAGTTTCTGGAATTTTAATTTCTGATTAGAAATTAAAGACAAGCTCACTTGTCTTAGTATCTTTCTTGAGACAGTGTAAGAAATGAAACATCCTGATGTGTGCACAAAAGAAAATGGTGCAATGTAGCAGGAAGCTTACAAAAGTTGGGGGGAGGGGAGAAGAAAAGATCAACAATCTCTAGTTTATTATGAATAGACAGAAATTTCCAGAATTTACAAACACCCACATTGTTCATTCCAAAGAGAGCTTTTGATTTGAAGGGATTGCCCATGTCTCCTTCTCTGTACAGTATGTACAATGGAAGACTTTGATTTCCTTTTCTTATCTTTCGGCTTCCATTCAATTGCCAATGTTAAACTGACACTCGAAAATACCCAGTAGACTATATACCTTTCTTCAGCTCAATTAACATGGCCTATTGCCTTACAGGAAAAATACAAAATTAAGATTGATTCTTGTAAGGATCTCAGCTCAACACCAGGGCTATAATACAAGAGATAGTATCAGCAAATATAACTATACAATTGAGAACCACCTATGGCACTATGATTCTTATATTATTTTTCTGAGTTACAATCTTAAAACAAGGGCCGTACCCTAGTCTACGCTTGTTAGCCTTGTTTTAAGCATTTGCTCCACTCTTTACAACAGAACATTGCATACCTCAGTTCCACATCTAAAAAAAAAAAAAAAAAATGTGCGCTGTAAGAAAAGTTTCATTTTAATTAAAAAAATTACACATATAAATCAAAACCTATGTTAAATATTTAACATTCTCTCCACCCAACGCGAACTGTTTTGTGTGAAATAATTTACAACGATGCTCTGTCGCACAGTTTCAGCAGCAGATGAAATGTATCGTGTAGATGGCGATGAGAGGAAACCCATTCTCTCGCAGCATGGTGTGGGGCACAGCAGCTCATGTGGTCAGCTAAGTCCTTAAGGTTGAAGATGAAATTTATGCAGACTCATTGTCCTGGTGTCACAGTGCTTTTTTTTTTTTTTTGCTTGGCACAATAAAGAACGTGCAGTTCAGTCAACGGACTCCTGAGGATTTGTAAAGTAAACAAACGGAAATGGATGCATCGTACCATCTACAGAGGAGGAAGATGTGAGGTCCTGGTTGTGAATCGTGAAATAGTTCGAGTCTGGGTACCCATGAGTTAGAGGAGGATTTGCTGAGGTCATTTAGGTCTTCATTCTGAAAAGGAAAAGGAAAGAATTCATCACCTGGGCACCTGGATATCACTTACTATTAGAGAGTAAGTCAACCTGGACAGAGAGGCAAAGTCAGTCACAATCAACCCTAGAACTTGGGTTCCTATTTCCAAGGCCCAGAGCTCTTTCCAGGAGACCACGATACTGGCTCCCCTCACCTTGGCCGAACACTCAGCTCTGGGATGGTTCAAATAAATCTGGGATGACTTATTGGGAGAAACCTGGGAATACAAATAAGGTCAAATCATTTCTCTTTTCTCATCATACCCTGGAGATCAGGTTCTTTCTACTCCCCACAAAGCCAAGCTTAAAAAACAACCTGCTCCACTGCCCCACTACCCATCGGTGATGTGTCAGGCCTGCTGGGTCCCACTCTCATCCTTTGCAGTACATGTTAAGGAGTTAGCTCATCTGATCTTTTAGGAT
Organism: Pipistrellus hanaki; assembly: GCF_964339955.1. Taxonomy (NCBI): domain Eukaryota; kingdom Metazoa; phylum Chordata; class Mammalia; order Chiroptera; family Vespertilionidae; genus Pipistrellus; species Pipistrellus hanaki. The sequence continues at coordinate 62,410,894 of NC_140510.1, read as the reverse complement.
TGTCATAGGAAACCCTGAAATTGTTAGGGTTTTGGCTTTTAAAAAAGAAGGCCTATCATATCAGATGAACTGAAGTCACAGGCACAAACAGTACTGTGTGCTTAAATAAAATCAACAATCTGTATTTAACTTCTTTTTTTTTCTCTCAAAATGCAAGAGTCCAAAGCAATCACAAACCCAAAGTGGTCAATATTAAGTCAGCAAACAAATCAATGTGATTTGGAGGTTTCAGAGGCTTAGCAACACAAAAATACATAGCGCTTTGATGTTCTTCCGATCAAAACAAAAATGTACATTACAGTTATTGTGGAAAACTACAACAAAACAGGCCAAGCAGGTAACAGAGGAGCTGTGCTGAATCTTCTTTTGGTTAAAAGCCATCTGCAAATTTTAGAATTTGAAGTCACAAGGCTTACCATTACAAAACCTGAAGTCGGGTTTTAACTTGCTGTTGTTCGACATGAGCATTTTAGGAACAAAAGGAAACCCAAGCAAAACAGACCAAGTTAATCATTAAATAATAAAAAAAAAGATTCTGATTTAGGTCGAATAGAATAAATTATTCTGGTAGAACCACATTTCTTTTATACGATTCAAGAAGGCAGACCTCAAGGGTCGTTAATCCATCCCCTCCAATGAGTGGATCCACCTTTTCAACCTCATAAAAGCTTCTTAGGTTCTCAAGTATCAACACTAGAGAGACTTTCTGGCATACATATTTTTCATGCATTTTAAAGTTCTCTATAAATATCAACATTTATAGAATGTCCTAAATAGAGCAGTTAATTAATAAAAACTTGTTGAATTAGTAAAATGGTTGCACTAAATACTATGGAGAATACAAAGCTGAATTGTGCCACAGGCCCTCCTTTCTAGAATTTCTAGAAAGGAAGCTCCATTCACAAAGAGATAGAATGCAGAGTAGAAAGGGATGAATTCCACAGTAGATGCACAGGAAGAAAGCTCTAGGTGCACAGAGGAAGGAAAGGCTACTTTAGCTAGGAATAGAAGGGAAGTACCTCACTGATACACTTGGTTTGGTTTGGAAGACAAAAACAGCTTGGGGATGTGGACACAGGGATTGTGTTTATGTTGCTTCCAGTTGCATCTCCAGAGCTCAGCAAAAGGGCTGACACATAGCAGGTACTCACTAAATATGAGCTGAATGAATGATAGGGACAAAGCACACTCCATTGAAAGCACATAATGAAACAAGGCCCAATCATGGACTGTTGAAGCACGAGGCATCTGAAAAAGGGTAGAAGGAGTTAAGTCTACAAATGCAGATTGGGGTAGATGGGGAAGAGCCTTGAATGGCAGGTCAAGACACCTTTATCTAAGTATAGGGGATAACAAGGATATACTGTGTTATGATCAAAGTGCAGTGGAGATCACCAATGTCAGCTGCAAGGACAGAAACTCACACAATTAAAAATGTTGAGCAATATAGCTGTTTTGCTTTTCTCTTTCCTCTTGAAGGAGGGTATGGCTGAGATCAGTCAGCATTCACTATTTACATAGTGGCTCAGGTAGGTTGAAATTTACCAAATGAGACCTCAGTTTTATGAGATTTCTGTTTATTTTAAAATATTAGCTCTACCCCTAAATAGGTAAATAGCCTATTATACTGTTGACAAGCAGACAACACATAACAAAAAGGCACTCCAGGGTATCCCGTAATTGCCAGAGAAGCAGGATTGACTTTGCATAGTTTCTACAAGTGAAAGGCTAACCCATCCTCTCACAGCCCCCAGAGAATGGTCTACAGATCTCTTAGTTTCAAGTTTCTCCTGAATTTATATTGTGGTCTATCAGAATGTTCCTACCAGAGTATCTAGGTACAGCTTTACTAACACAGTTTCACAATGCTGGGCTGAACATGAGGTAGGAATGCCACACTTTACTAAAGGGCTGAGACCAACACACTGCTGCATGTGAAATGAAGGACAAGTGAAGGACCTGTCTTGTCATTACATGGGCCAGATCTTCATGGATGCAGAAAGGAGGAGACTGGGAGCCTGATGAGAAATGAAAAATCTATACTGTCACCAGCGATGGGAATCTGCTGCTTTGGGGCACTCTGAAACCATTCCTGCAATTTCCCACCAACATGTCTATTCAAAGAGCAAGAAATAAAAGAATATATTAATTCCACTATCTACCTTCCCTCCAAAGTCTAGCATACTGTTTTCAAAGCCCTTTATCATGAATTCTGATCAACACATGTCTCATTCACTAATGGTACCTACCGGTGCCATCAACTCAGGAGTGTATATAAAAGTGAAAGCACCTGACAGGTAATCCTGACTAGGAGGAAATGGGAATGGGAATGGGAATGGGAATGGGAATGGGAATGGGAATGGGAATGGGAATGGAGGGCTATAAACAGGCCATAGAGATTGGGAGACATTTTCAAGGGAACGTCTGAAGTTCACATCTGTTTATCTTCGTACAAGTGTGTGTGTATGTGTGTGTGTGTGTGTGTGTGTAAATATACATAAAGTTTAGCTACAGAGTAATGACATGGATTTTTAACAAGCATCCTTCAGTGGGAACTGTCTTTCACTGCAGCCACCTTGGGGTAATACTTATTTCAATCAAACAGCCATTGTTCGGGGCATTTTTGGAATGCCTTCTCAAGTTCCCATTTCTTTTTCTGCGACTGCCTTCTCAGCCGTGGGTATATTCTTTTGAATGGTCTCTATAGCAGCCAGTCTTGTCCTTCAAAGGCCTATTTGATCTTTGGAGACAGCCAAAAAGCTTTGAGAGCCAAATATGGTGAATAAAGGGGCTGATTAAGCTGGGTAATGGTTCCCAGAGAGGTATTATCTAAAGCCAAAGGACTCCAAAATTGAAGTTCCCAAAACAGAGCTGTTCACAATTGCCCTGATAGTTTTGTTGGAAAGGAACTCTCATAACATTACAGGCATACCTTAGCATGTGCTTCACGGACTTAAATTCAGCTGCCGATATCCTTGCCTCTACACACATGTAATTCAAGAAGGGCTGAGCTTGAATAAAGGAACTCACTTGAACAGAGGCAAACATGTAGATCATGCATTTTTGTAATTTAGGAATTTGTTTTTTAAAACACACACACACACACACACACACACACACACACACACACTACCCATACTAGCCTCCTGCAGTCATTTAATTCAACAAACATCTGTTGTGTGACAAATGAAAATGCAATGATAAGGATGGTGATATGCACTAAAAAGCAAAATATCGGTGTATGTATATTTAATGCACTTTATATGTAAAACCCCAACTGATTCACACCAACCACACAAGGCGAACATCACTACGATGTTTTACAAATCCAAAAACTCATTTGTGACACTCATAAACTGGACATAAAAAAGCAAAATGTTTCCTTGCAGAAGAGCTGTGCAAATAGCAAATGGTAATGCTACTATGATACATTCTCTCTAGTTACATCATTGGGGAATAACTCGGGAGCCCAGAAATATGAAGCACCTGTCATGAGATTTAAGTGGCTGGAAATTACATTCTGACAACCACGCCAGCATCGACTGTACCCTTCCGTGTGTCTTCTTGTAAGATAAAACCCACCCCGTCCTATTGCCAGTAATGAAAAATGTAATTTCTGAAGCATGATCAAATACTGGTAAGTCAACACTTGAGCAATGCTACTTGAGACCTATGGCTTTTTGCATTAGTGCATCCGGTAGGAATTTACATATTCTGGATGGGACCCACTTCAACCATGCCTACTACAGCTGAAAGACAAACAAAGCTACAGCTGCCTTTCACACTGTCAGCCTACCCATGAGTCTTCACTGTGAAAGCAGCTGAAAGCAGCCCAAGGTTATGCCTATAAGTACAATGAAGCGATCAGTCCTCTTTCATCAATGCATTTTTATTCAAAGCCATTGATTAATAGTTTTTATCTTGTATTTAAATGTGTTGAAACTTCCTGCCAATTTGCTGAGTCAAGTGTAACAAAGTTACAAATACCTGGTTAGAGCATAACTAACAGATTCTACTTTTACTAAGAAAATTGGAGTAAAATATTATAAGCTGCTTGGCAACTGTCAAAGTTAGTCAGAAAGTAACTCTTCCTCATCCAACAATGTTTGAAAAAAAGATGATTACAGTAATGACTTTTCTTCAAAGGAGATCATTCTTTGAAATCTTATATTGTTTGATTCAACTAGAAAAATTCGTATAAATAAATTCCTCCTCTTAAAGAAACGTGTTAAAACAGCATATTTCTCTTTCTCTTAATATAAACAGCTGTGACTTAAAAAAAAATCTTGAGTATAATACAGAAAAATTCTTGAGTATAAGTTATAGTCTAATAATAAATGTTTAAATAGGGTAGGAAAATAATATTTTGATCATGTTTAGATCTTTCCCATTCTTAAAAAAAATTCTGTGATGAGAAAATCTATGGAATGCTAACCAACTTTTTACATTTCTAGGTATTCTATCCCTTTCTTATACTCTCAATCCTTTCTGCAGGGGCAGAAGTATGGCAGATTGACAGTAGAAATAGCCTCTGTCTTCCTGGCTTTAGTTTCCAAGAGCCTAAGTCCTTAGGGGAATGGCACAGGCCTCGTATTTGCAAGAACCAGGAGGTGGGGAGGGAGGGGAAAGTGGAAAGAAATGAGAGCAGATGTCCATGGGTCACTCTGTCCTTTGCAGGGTGCTGAGCATGGCACTTGGGACATCTCTCTATAACTTACAATATCTTCCCAGGTCTGCTTATTTCTTATTTCACACAATTATAATCAACTGCAAACTGCTACCATGACCACAATTCATTTCTCCAGCTCTCTCACTGATGCTGATGCAATTAATTCATGGTACCATTCGTTTAGAGCTGATCAAGTCATTTGGAATGCTTACATATTAATAAAACACCTTATTAAACACTGCAAAAGTACTCTGTTTTTTAAGCATACCTGAAATCTGGCCAATGGGCCCAGTAGGTTTGTTTTTCTTATTACATATGTATGATTCTGGGGGTGCATAGGTGTTCCTCATTTTAACATTCACAACCTTGCAATCTCAGGTGGACAAACCAGACCTCTGATCCATCTGATGGATTGTGAAACCCCTCACTAAAGGAATTCCTGGCTTAGAGCTTGGGTAGCACCAGGTGGTTTGGATGATAGCACTAGGGAGAAAGCGGCATTATCAGCACAACTCTGCTAGCTGTGGACATCAACCAAGGTGAAGGGAAAGAAGAGCTTCGAGTTTGGGACAAGGGGAGAATCTCTGCTTTTCACAAGGACAGCTGGGAGGTGTGAGAAGCTGAGACTTTGGGAAAGGACAGACCTCAGTCCTGAAAAAGCATTGCTTTCTTTTTCGAAAGCATGCTGATTTAAAGCCTTAAGACCATAACCACTGAAAATTTATATATATATATATATATATATATATATATATATATATATATATATATATAATTGAACTAAAGACCTAAAGTTAGAGGTAAGACCAACATGTTTGCTACTTCTGTTGAAAGGAGAAAGCCATTTTAGCTAACGAAAGGAAACCAACATTAAAAAAAAAAAAAAAAAAAAAAAAAACAGGCCAGAACTGAGCTGGAAAGACTTGGTTTCATGGTCGTAAATGGCAAAGGCTAACACACCAGCCAAGCCAACAGAGCTGCTTAAATAGCACTTTTGCCTGGTGCGAGTCACATGGGAGAGGAATGGTGGAAATAACAAGGTTGCTGGCCGGCCCCTCCAGCGCGCAGGGTTGCCAAGGAAGAAAATTCAGACAGAGCTGCCAACATGTGAGAGGCCATCTCGCTCCAGTTACCCCTTTGTCCCACAGAAAGACTTTCTGGCAGGGCTGGTGACTTCAGGAGACCACCAGTGAAGAAAGACACACGTATTATGAAAAGGAAAAAAGAGAGGGAGTGACCGAAGAGAGACCATCAACACCAAGCCTGTGGGCTCCCGCTGTGGTCCACTGGGGTGACTTCTGTCAGCATGTGTGTTACTCCTTCCTCAGCAACCAAGAAGGGAGGAGGGGGGTCTGGAAACATTTCAAGAGGGTTAGGGGCTTATGGAGAAGGCAGATTACAACACCAACAACAACATATGGTTCTCAACAACTAAATGTATTCTGTCAATGATAGATTAAGGAAACCTGAACAAACATCCAGAATCTTTTAAGCCAAAGAATATTCACGTTAGTTGTTTCCCATTCTTTTTATTAACAAGAGCATGTTGGATGAAGCAGAAGATAATTTAAAGATAAAGCAGATAGGGTTCAACACCATAATAGCCCCTCCAGAGGTAAATTAAAACGGCTCAAATCTCTCTTCTATCAAAATGATCATATGGCCCTGGCCAGTTTGGCTCAGTGGATAGCTGTCTGCGGACTGAAGGGTCCCAGGTTTGATTCCCATCAAGGGCATGTACCTTGGTTGTGGGCACATCCCCAGTAGGGAGCATGCAGGAGGCATCTGATTGATGTTTCTCTTCAATGTTTCTAACTCTCTATCCCTCTCCCTTCTTCTCTGTAAAAAAAAATCAATAAAATATATTTTTAAAAAATGATCATATGTCTCCATGTACACAATGGTCAAGGTAAAGGAACTCAGAAAAACAACCTCTCCACCCTTCAAGTCAGACTACACACGCTGTGGGACAGGAAGCTTTAATTTTCACAGAGTTCAACGCTAATAAACCTGTTACTCAAAGACACGAAGGTAATAAGATATGATCTTCCCTACCTGAGTAAGAAAGTCATAAAAGTCAGTGTTTCTTCTGCTTTCACTGGAGCTGTGTCTGTGGCATTCTCCCTCAGAGGAATCACATTCCATTTCTGAAGGTTTATATTGTCATTTCACATCTGTGTTGTTGTTTTTTTTTATTGTAATGTTCAGCAATACAGGATACAGGTTTTTATCGGTCTGACTTGGATACAAACCAGTGGATTGAAATTCAGATCACAGCTTAGTTTACAATGGGATGTCGAGATGGTAAAAAGTGTTTGCAACACCGATTCTGCAATTAGGCAAAAGGTAACCCAGCAGATCTGCTACCACTGCCTTTACTTTTTCTGTGAAACACTAAATAGGTTTTGCGTTCTTTGCCCCACTCCCTGGAGTCCTATAACAAATTGCTTTAAGAAAGCAAGTGCCTGACTTTACATTTGAGTAGTGGTCTTGCTCTCCAATTGTTTCTTATCAACTATCAACAACTTTTCAGTGATGGCACGGGAACTAGAGGAAAGAACAGCATTTGCACAGAGGCCGTGGGTCTGTAGCAGGCTGAGGTAAGGATCGTTAACACCACTGACATCACTTTTGGCAGCTGGGGAAAAGGGAAAACCTATGTTTAATCTATTTCCTACTCACCACAAGTTTTAGCTGGAGTCACAGATAATACGGGCTGTGGTTGACTTTATGGAAGAATTTGGTAATGCAAGAAAAATGTACTGAACTGAACAAGCATCTTTACAAGGAATCACGAGGTACCTCAGCTGTGTGGCCCTGCTTGCCTTGCTATAGGTTTTTTTGGTCATTAAACCGGCTTAACAGAGGACAGAACCATTCCCAACTGTTCCTAGGAAGTTCAAGCTCAGTAGAAGACGTTCCCTACTGCACGCACCTAATTAACTTCTCCTGGAAACCATTATCATAAATCACAAACAAAAAGGTTTTAGCCTATGTCTTTCTTCTTGCTTTGAGATACCAAGAGGAAAATGTTGGGAAGAATTTAATCCAGGAGTCTTTGAAGTTAAGCGAGCTGTTCTTTCTTTTATTTGTACATTGTCTAAATAATGAAAGAACACTCTTTGAAACCAACTGAAACTGCTCACAAATATATAAATATAGCGTAGTATGTTTCAAATGTATTCAACCCACAAGATCTCATTCATTTCACCTTAAAAATTCTTGTTAAAGAAATGCAGGTCATAAAAGATTTCTGGGCTATGAGAGCAATTCTTAAACAAAAGTCAATGTTAAAGAGGATGGAAAACTGTACCAGCCATCCTATATTACAGGTTCGACCTCTATTTAACTGGGTTACATTAAAGACAAGCTATAATGTTGCTTGCAATAAAGTAATGCAATAAATGTGTGCTTCCCTTGAGTTGCCACTACCCAAGTGATATGTGAGTAACCTGTATGCAATTTTGATTTCTAAAATGCAATTTAGAAAACAATCCAAAACATGTTATTTTGAGAATGAAGATGGAGCTATTTCGCGGTTGTTATGCTTTAGAAAGACTGATCAATTTTGACTCAAAATTTATTTTCAAGTGAAAAATTTAAAACGAGAAGAGGATCATTAGATGATCTTTCCTCTTGCTGTTTTGTTCCTTATCATTTTAGGCAAGTGACTAACCCTACTAAACTTCAATGTTTTCAGCTGTTATGTGGGGGTAAAAGTACCCATTTCATGGGGTTGTCACTGAGGTGGAATGAGATAACACATGAAAAGTTCTTGTCATTGCGCTTGATAAATAACAAGTCCTCAAACATCAACTCTTATTATAACTACACTTATTAAGCTTATTAAGGAGAAATCCTGCCCAGACAGTGTGTCTCAGTATTGAGCGTCGACCTATGAACCAGGAGGTCACAGTTCAATTCACAGTCAGGGCACCTGCCCAGGGTGGGCTCAACCCCCCAGTGGGGGTTTGCTGGAGGCAGCTAATCAATGATTCTCTCTCTTCATTGATGTTTCTATCCCTCTCTCCCTCTCTTTTCCTCTGAGAAATCAATAAAAATACTTTTTTTTTTTTTTTAAGGAGAAATCCTTAGATCTCCTATCTTCTCTGGATACCTGAATACATGCCAGCCAATAATGCCCTGGTAGAACTAGCAAGCAAGAAGAAAGCTACAGACCAGATGACAGCAAAGGACTGAAGATAAGTCAAGATGAGACTGTGACTTGAGAAGAGAGACAAAGTTATTTCAGAGAAGGTAGGTATGGAGAAAATGCCAGAACAAAAAGAAAAAGTGGTGGTAACAAAGCTCAATATATAATTGTGTGATACAATTTCAGAAAAAGATTTACCTAACTACAAAGAAACCAGCACGAATTGACTATTTGGATAGACAGCATGAGCATATCTTTGTGAGATCTTAAATGCATGCTATCCACAGAGGCACCGTGGAAAGGCCGTTTCGATTGCTTTCCCAGAAGAAATTAGACGCCTGAAGCCCCCCCTCCCCACACACCCTTCCTAAGTAGCTAACGAAAGACTTATGATGCTACATGAAATAACTGACAAAGAATTCTCATGACTAGGCTTAAAGGGAAGTTCAGTGAGATTCTTGGGCACCATTTCCAAGCTCTAAAGCATGTTTCTAATTGTTGGGGGAGGAACTGGGTGGCTTTTGTTTCCGAATTCTTTTCCCAATCTCTCATCTGAAGAAACTGAACAGGAGTGTGACATAGCCAGTCAATGCCGCCTAAGTAACTTGACGAAATACTGAAATTGCTGCCAGATGCACACATCTAATGGTTGGCAGCTGGATGGGGGGGGGGGGGGTCTCAAAGATAATCTGAAATAATAGACAATGTATACACTGCATGCATTTCTAAGGTCTTTGAAACAGACAATGGGGTAGATTTCTAACCAACTGCGAACACTTCTTTATTGTCTCAAGAGTCAAAATTCTTCTAGTGGACAAAAGGGCTTGACCTTTCACCTGCTGACCCCAAAGCTCCTGGTCCCTTGCTTTCATCTCTCAAGTCTCACTTTCTTTATTTCTGTTTAAAATACGTTTTTATTGATTTTAGAGAGGAAGGGAGAGGGAGATAGGAACATTGATGAGGGAGAAACATTGATTGGCTGCCTCCTGTATGGCCCTTACTGGGTGGTCCTGCCCGCAATTCCGGCATGTGCCCTGACCAGGAATGGAACCGGGTCACCTCTTATTGCGTGGGTCGACCCTCAACCACTGAGTCACACCAGCTGGTTCAAGCCTCATTTTCACTTTTACTCTTGTTCTGCTCTCTCTTCTCCATTATCTAACATCTCAGACCTTTTCTTTTTAATTTGAAGAGTGGCATTTTCTGGAAAGTTCCCTAACTAACTGGATTAAGCATGCTGAATTAAAACACACCATGTAGTCGGGTGCTGAGCTGGTTGCCTGGCTTCCCTAGAAACATCCTGAGGACAATTGTGTTAAATTCTTAATCTAGAGGTGGTGACAACTCTTAACCGAGGGATCCTTACTGGGGATATTTATTAGTGATCCTGAGGGCATCACGGTCCCCAGGGAGAGAAACGGGATCTGTGAAGGTAACCCTCAGGTCCACTGGAGCGCCAGGCAGGAGCCATCTGGACCTCAGCTGATCAGTGCTCATCCGCCTCCACGCATTTCACTAAATCTCTAGAGCAGCAGTTCTCAATTTGCAGGGGTAACAATAATGTCTCCCCTCAAGGCAATGCCTGGAAACACTTTTTGTTGTCACAACTGGGGTTGCAGTGAGGTGGGAGAGATGTGACTGGCACCCAGTGGGTAGAGACCAAGGATATCACTGCATCCCACAATGCACAGAAGGCCACCAGCAACAGAGAATTATCTGGCCCAAAGTGTCCATGGTGCTGAGGTTGGGAACCCATGCCTTCAGCTGCAGAAAAAGAAGAAGCCACTAAACATACTTGTCCACTGAACCCACCAAACACACGTGTCCAGTTTCTGGGGTCCACGCCAGTCCAAGGGAGGAGTGAGGGGAGAGACATTCCTGTTCTGAGATTGTCCTTGATTTCTGACTGTCACCCATGGGTTCAGAGTACTACTGAGCACCTCTTCACACTCACAGCCCTTCCCTCTGCAGTATCCAGTCAATGTGGTGAACAAGTCCTAGCCTGTGTTTTCATATGTCATCCCTGCAAAGGAAAACGGGAACCTTCTGGGTGCAATGGAAAAGCAATGACTAGAAAGTGGAGACTATCAGGCACTTGTCTGAGGAAGAGGAGCATGGACGGCTGCCCCTTTTTGGACCACGAAAAAAAAGGCAGCCCCGTGGAAAATGCATTTAATTGCTCCCAGGTTGGTATCTTCACCCAATGTAGCCAGTAGTTTCCATGTGGTCTTGGACAAGTCATTTGACCTCATTTGCCTACATAATTCAATAAAACGGAGAAAATATCTAGTATTTAAGATCCTTAAACTCAGTGAAAGAAGGCCACTATGAACAAGAGACACTTTACTTATGTTACTAGTGAATCTTAATCATGCCCTCAAATACCTAGGAGTGAAAGTAAATTTAAAAAAAATCAAGAAACAGTTCTCTTCTGTTCCAGAATTAGTCAAACTTTAACTATTAATGCACTAACTATGCTCTCTAGGTGGTTACTCCTAAGTCAGAATACTGTTTCTTAGAGGTGTTTTTTGTTTTGTTTTGTTTTTACTCTGTGAAATAAATACCCAATTTATTACCAAAACAAACAAACAAAACAGAGACTAAGACAGAAATTCCAGTTGCTGTTTCTAAATATAAGATGCCTTCTCAGAAAGACACTTTACAGTCTGTCCTCCCTAAACTTAAACTTGAGGAAAAATAGCAGAGTAGGAGGAAAGGTTCATATACCATCATCAATGAGAGGACACGGTGTTCTAAACTGTAAAAATCAGGCATTGAACAGAAAAAATATGTTGATTTCCAGGTGTTTAAAAACAAAATTTTCATATTGAATTATAATGTAATGGCAATAAGAACAGAACCTCCTTAAATATAGCTACGGAAGCTGTTGTGGCCCTAAACTACACAAAGAAAACAATAGGTTCTATTCATTCTACACCATAGCCTGAGATGCTGACAAAATGCCTTCAAAATAAAACCCAACCACACAATTTCACCATTACTATCTAACAGCGACAGGCTATAATTAACACTTAATCAGCAGCCCTATGATGAACTTTGTTTAATTATACTAAAATAAAAAGTGCCTTAGATTTTTCCCGTAAATCCATGTCACTAATGGGCAACGGCCTGCCTACCTGTTCATTTGGTTTCTCCACTCTTTCCTGCCATAACAGCATAAGGCACAGCGTGACTACAAAAATGTTCACGTCAAACCTTAGTTCTTCTGAGATGCTCCTCTGTCTTCCTGTCCCCGACTCTCAGAGTCCTCCTCACTCCCAAACCATTCGCAGTACCCAATGGGGTCAATACACATAGCCACTGAGTTGTCCCACATCATTTCTTCTGGGATCCTCTCTAGAGGACTTCAGTAGAAACAAAGCATTCCCAGAGTCTTTCAAATAGAGATCTGAGGATTGAAAGAAACCAGATTCTTGCCAATTTCCTATCTAATGCAGACCCAGAGTAAGTCAATAGGAAGGTGACTTGAGAACCCTTTGACTTATAAGTAAATAAGCAGAGACCCTTCACCATGGTGGCCTTTGTCCCTGCCATTGGCCATTTAGTGGTGTACTGGCATTTCTTTCAGGGAGAGACCCAAGAAATGAAAAGAGAACTTAACCAAAATTCAACATAGTGTGTTTTTCCACCTGCGAGTCAATGAAAGTGGTAAGGAGGACGGTACAATGGCTAACCTAAATATTTACGTGGATGATAATTATTCCAATTTCTGTTGTAGATGCTCCATTCCCATTTCTATAAGTGACCTCCATTACACAATCAAGTTACCATAGAAAGAATTCATGGATTACTATGAACAGAACAATCAAAGCAGTACCAGGCCTGGTATTAGAACTTGCTTGATCATCTGGTTATCATTTAGGGTTAGAATCATCATTCTAAGCTCATGAAACTAGTTAGTAGTAGCACTGAGGTGAGACCAGGAGATCATCTCACCCCAGAGTAATTGTCTTTCTAACCATAAGTCTTTAAAATCTTAATGGTCCCAACTATTTAGAAAAGTAAAATGATCCTAATAAAAGAAAAACAGGGTGATAGTCAGTATAGATGCAAAGGTTCTAGCAGCCAACTCATTCAACCACAAAATGGGGGCCTCTATATAGGTGATGAGGTAAACAAAGAGCAAAACAAAAAACTCCCAAAAGTTTCTGCTGACTATAAATTTATTGTAAATAAGGAGTATACATAATTTATAAGTGACCTTTCAACAACCCGGGAGTTAGGGGCCCCAACCCCATGCAGTCAACAGTCCATGTACTGCTTTTGACTGACCAAAAAGTTAACTATTAGTAGCCTATTGTTGACTTGAAGCCATACCAATAACATAAACAATTGATTAACACATATTTTGTATATTAAGTGAATTATACTGTATTATTACAATAAAGTAAGCTATATAAAAGAAAATATTATTTAAAAAATTATAAGGAAGAGAAAATACATTGACAGTATTTATTGGGGAAAAAATACCAGACTCCACTTTCTCCATCAATGAAGTGGTACAGCAGTGCACAGGCCTTACTATTTGATGGCAAGTTCATTCACTAGTAGGCCTGACCCTATGCTCTGACCAGGAGCTGCAGCATTACTTGTCTGGAAGAGAAGTCCAGGCAAGGAAAGCATACCCTGCTAATAATTTTAGAAAATGATAGGAAAATGATGAGGTGGCCAGAAATATTCCACAAGAGCCAATTCCCAAACCCCTGTGCAGTGCAATTCACACGAGTTGATTTCCTAACCAATTGGGACAGAGTGAGAACGCATTTCACCAAGGGCTATGGGATGGGATGCAACAGGACTAGAAACCACCTGCCAGACACTCACTGTGGGATCCATGCGCTGCCAGACAGTGGGAAGACCCTTGCCCCCCCCCCCCCCCCCCCATCCAGCGCCACTTGCTGGCACTGAACTGCAGTTTCCTTGTAAAATGGTGCTAAAAGTGCCCACCTCATTTGGTTGGCGTGAAGATTAAATGAGATAGTGATTGTAAAACTCAAGGCACAGGCTCCCACCATTAAACATTTATAGAACAGTTAATTCACTGTAATTGGAAGCAAGGAGCCCCCAGAAACCATAATGGGAGGAGACAGGCAGAAAGAGGAGCTGAAAGGGGAAGGAAGGTGTTTGACATTAATGCTCTCTGCGCTTCGCAATACTGCTGATGTGTCTGCAGAAAGGAGCACCCCAAAAAGGGTGCCATAAAAACCCCAAAATGACACCCATCGCATGGAATTCTGTCCGAGTCACAACTATTTTATCCCTGGGTATGACCGTGCTTCCTATTTTGCTTTGAACTTCTCATTTTAATAGTTAATCCTATTATTTAAAATGGATCATTCTTAGCAATTATAAAGCACCCTAAACTTCTGTCATCTGAATTTTTAAACTTCATTTACTGAAAGGTAAAATTATAACGAGGCATTAGAGAATCATGCCATACTCTATGCCAGGAAATTTAATTTCCTGAGATTGAATAAATTTTCATTTGATGACCATCCTTACCCAATTGTTCTTGAGGTTTCTTATTTCTAACTTTCAACTCAGTTTATCATAATGTTTTAGACATAATTGGCACTCAATAAAAAACTGTTTATACTGTCTCAAAAAGTGTCCATATGAAAATTGTATGTATTTATGCACATATTCTAAGGCCCATATGGTTTGATGAAGGGTAATTTCAACCAAAGAGAAAATGGGCTTTTAAGTTTTTGTGAAGTTTTTCTCACACTGGGCAGTGAGTGAAGTAGAGGACATATGCTAACCTTTTGAAAGTGTTATCTCCTCCTTTTGATAAATATAAAAAGAAAACTCAATCTAATTTTTAATGCTACAAATTAAATAGCATGACTAACAACATAAAGCCATTTTAATATTGTTTTTAACTATTTTCAAATAATATTTGTGTCCTCCACTCCTGATGTGTCTGTCTGTCTCTCTCTCTCTCTCTCTCTCTCTCTCTCTCTCTCTCTCTCTCTCTCTCTATATATATATATATATATATATATATATATATATATATATTAGAGTCTCCATCAATAACAAAACCAACAGTTGTTACTTGTCAGGTTCTGCTTATGGGTTTTAATGTGCATTATTTCATTTAATCCTCACAATCATCCTGAGATTTTTTATTAGTATTCCTGTTTTAAAGACCAGGACATCCAGGTTCAGAAAGGATGAGTAAATTCCTAAGGATCTCAAAGCTAGTAAATATGGCAAATGGGATTCAAAACCCATGCTCTTGACCACAATGACCACAATGTATAGACAATGCTATAAAAAGCAGGGGTGGAAGTGTTGTCAAACCTCTCATCTAAATAGAGCCCACTGGCATATACAAAGTTCTTTTTATAAAAGGAAGCAGGGGGTAAGCTTCGTGTTTACGAAGGGTAATGAGAAATTACACAGTGAAATGCCATCCTGATAAATCTAAACTAACTCAGCTAAAGCAACATTTCACAGAGTAGGCACCTGGCTATCAGAAATGCCCTCTCTTCTGGAAACAGCCTGCGAAAGAGATTGTCATCGTAAAAGCCCCTTTTCATCCCTTATTGTGTGCCCTCCTGCAAAAACACGAAATGTGAAATCTGTCATTTCTTAAAGAGTCTAGACAGTAGTAGATGCAGGCAACTGGGTGTGACTAATAGATTCTGACAAACAAACACACACAGAGCCAAAAGGTAAAGCGGGAGGCCTGACATTTATTGGCCCCATAAAGCAGAAACCCTTTCCCTCCAGGACCAGGGTAAGATCTGGTACGCTCCAGGATATTTTTACTTTCCCT
Source organism: Pipistrellus hanaki (assembly GCF_964339955.1). Classification (NCBI taxonomy): domain Eukaryota; kingdom Metazoa; phylum Chordata; class Mammalia; order Chiroptera; family Vespertilionidae; genus Pipistrellus; species Pipistrellus hanaki. The sequence continues at coordinate 62,395,267 of NC_140510.1, read as the reverse complement.
CTGCCCTTAATTTAGAAAGCCAAAATAAGAAGTCCCCTTTCGGAGTCCTGAGCCACGCACTATAATAGGTGGGGAGAAGTCCTCGTCCATTAGAAGTCAGGAGAGAAGAGAAGATTAAAAGCCAATCATACGCAGCTGCCTTTCCCTTCCCGATTGTTTACATTCTTAGACATCCACTTTTTAAAAATACTCCCTCTGTAGATCAAAACAGGCTGTGCTCTGAGGAGGCGAAAACAATGACGTTAGCTTTAAGATATTCTACAGCGTACATATAAACAGAGCTGAATTCTGTGCACTGTTCTAGTTGGCTGCAAAACGATCTGAGTGGCTCACATGGAGAACTCTGATTCTGTTCATCTCAGTCTTCAGAAAACTCTAAAATATATACCTAACCTTCAACATGCTATGCAGTTTGAGTATACCTTCCCTGTTGTAAGATACAGGATGCAACTGGTTTTAATAAATCAACATAGTCCAAAGCTTTTCAAGGTGAACTTGGGTGGCTCCAGGCCTGAATGACACTGGATGCAATTTCTGGGGGTGGGGCACTCTGTCCCTTCACCCCCATCGTTCCCCCTCCCTTCCTTTTCCTTGCCCTGAGTACCTTCTCTCTATCAATTAGAACCACCCATAAATACTTGTCAGCATCGTCATTGATATGCAGGCTTAGAAAACTGGGTGGTCCCAATTCAACAACCATTTATTTCTATTGTTGCCCTCAAACATAAAACATTAATCCAATAACAAACTGACCACAAGAGCATGAATCTCCACCTCCTAACATCATAATGTGCTTAAACTTTGATGTAATATAGAAATATATTGAATAGAAACAATTTAATGTGATATGGAAATAACCAATCAGACTATTACTTTGATTCTTTTCTTGTTTTCCAAAAATTTTCTACAGTATCTTCATGCATATAAATCATATAGCAGCAGAAATAAAGAAATCTATATATATAAAAGCCTAAGCGACCGGATGACCGGTCGCTATGATGTACACTGACGACCAGGGGGCAGACGCTTAAGGCAAAAGCTGCCCCCTAGTGGTCAGTGAACTCCCACAGGAGGAGCACTGCTCAGCTGACTGACCCATCAGGGCAGCCCACCGGCCCAGGGGCAGCCACTCACTCCCTCAGTAGTCCTGCAGGTCTAATCTCTGGAGAATGGGCTGGGCACCGATGGAGTGGTGCCCCTGGCATAATCCCGACAGAGCCACTGGCCTCCTGGAAGTCAGTCTTGGGCACCCTAGCCACTTCTCCCTAGTCTCTCCACAAGGAAGAAATAATATAAAAGCGGCTGCCAGGTGGTTCCTAACAACTGGCACAAATGGCAGCAGGATGGATCCAGATCCCCGGCCAGTAAGGCGTCCCAGCTCAAGGCGGATCATATCCCATGCCTCCTCACCCCCCTTAGGATGGGTGCCAGATGCAGGGCACAGCGCTGCTGTGGCAGTGCAAGCCCACGGCAGGTGTAGCGGGGCTGGGATGAGCAGGAGCGGCAGGTGGCACTGGACTGTGGGTTTCGGCCTGATCCCCACAAGCCCCCCTGAGGGATCCCTCCCATGCACAAATTCATGCACTGGGCCTCTAATAAGACATAAAAAGCATAATTTTTATAGGGTGCAAAAATAAATCAGGGAAGAGATGAAGTTAAATTATCAGATGCAAATGGTTAACAACCTCACAATTAGCCAGATAGAACACAATCCGACCTAATATTCCTATAATATGCAAGGAACTAGAATTTTTGAGGCTCTATAGATAGATACGGGGATTTTTATCTTTTATTTATTTTAGAGAGACAGGAAGGGAAAGGGAGAAAGGGAGAGAGACACATAGTTGCCACCCCCATGTGTCCCGACTGGGAATCAAACCCACAACCTTTTGGGGCATAAGTCAATGCTCCAACCATACCAGCCAGGGCCAGGGACTGTTTTTGCAGGCAATTTTGCAAATTCCTTTAGCAAAAATGTTCACTGTACGTTACAAATTATTTTATCCAGTTACTGTGGACGAAGAGAGCCTGTGCCATTATACGTTTACTTCTGTTCATGCCCAGAATATGACTCATAGAGGCCCAATGGGGGATAATAAAAAAAAAAAAAAATAAGCCCTACTATCCAAATCTGCCTGATTCAGGAGGAGAAAGAACATTACGCAAGGCTCAAAGCACAAATAAAAGTCACAACTACCAAGTAATAGTCATTAGGCATCCACGTGGTTTTGAAAGCCAAATCCAAGTGCCTGTTTATAAATGTGAGATAGAGGCTCTGTATTTTTATAATGCCATGTTGGTAAATGAAAAAGTCCTTTCTACAAAGCAAGACATTTTGTCCAGAAAAAAAAAAACTTTTATGCAGGTTTGGAGCCAATGGACTTCTAAACACGGTACCTGAATTTAATAAAGGGGCAAGTAAGTATCGGGTTCTTGAGTCTGAAGTTACAAAGGTTTGACACGGCCAGCAAAGCATGGCAGCTAGCACATGTCCTGGACCATTACCCACCGAACAGCAGCCGAAGCAAGTCACCTTCCAGAAGTGTGCAGCACTTTCTGTAACACAGTTAAATGTTGACATGCAGTGAAATGTGTTCCTTCACAGAGGCTGAATGAAGATCATATGAGCAGAGAAGAGCTGTTAGGACCAACCAAATATATACACTGATTGGCCAAATTATTATGATTTCTGAACGCATAATAATCTGGCCATCTGGCCACTCAGAGTGTGTGTGTGTGTGTGTGTGTGTGTGTGTGTGTGTGTGTGTGTGTATGAGGCCCAGTGCATGAATTCATGTATGGGTGGGGTCCGGCCAGCCTGGCCAGTTGGGAGGGGGAACATGAGTGGTTGGCTGGCCTGCCTGCTGGTCGAACTCCTGGTCAAGGGGACAATTTGCATATTAGCCTTTTATTATATAGGATATACACTGAGTGGCCAGATTATTATGCATTCAGAGATCATAATAATCTGGCCACTCAGTGTATTTTCAAGTGTATGTAAAAACTGAATGTAAAACAACTTAGAAACCTTTTTCTGTTTCCAAAATTCATATAAAGACAAATAAAAATGACTTTTTGGAAATAATTTCAAACATAGTTTTTTCTTTACACTAAAGAAAATGCAACAGAATCAAAAGTTACAATAAAACACAAACTATTGCACCAGGGTCATGAATAACAAAGTCACAAAAGTCCAATCGTTTATCAAACAAAATACTTTGTCTAGAACTCTGTTAAAACATGTGCACAGGCTTAGGTGAGAAAGGTCACGCATAGAATAAGCCCACCCTCCAAACAAAAGGTTTTTTTATGTGCATAAATTAAATTTGGGTTTTGTTTTGTTTTTGGCATTGTTTGCCCTAAAGCAAGGTTAAAAATTAATTTTAAAACCAAGACCCAATAAGTGGCTTTACTAAAATTTTGCCTGAAACACTATTTCAACAAAAGGAGCCATTAAGAATCCCCTTTCTACTCCCTTGAAAGAGGTGAAAATACCCAATTAGTTTAATAAAATATGTCAATAGAGGAGCTCATGAATGGCGCCTCTACTGATGTTCAGGCCACACTAACAAATATAAGATATCCCCCCAAAATGTATACACACATTTTGAATATTTCTAAGGGCAGTGGTTATTAAAATACATTTCATTTTCAAAATTAAGCTATCAGCTGTTAAAGTGTGTATACATTTTGGGGGGACACACTATATATGCTGCTGCACTCTAACCCCCCCCATCTTAATCTGCTGCAGCTCCATTAGTAAGCCCCTACAAATGCGACCTGGCATTTACACTCTTATCCATCTGGAATGTCTCCACGTCAGAGGAAAGCCCTCATCCACTGTGGAAGATGAACAAGTACACAGCTGGTGGGGATCCAAGCACGTCTAAAGGAACCCACTTATGTGTGTGTATACACACATGGCTAACCGGTTAATCCCTCCAACACCCTCTTCTTTGCACTTTTTATAGGAAGCTAGCCAGGACATGAGGGGTGTGCTTTTTTTTTAAATTGAATTCTGTACTATTATCAGATATCAAACAATTCCTCGTTGAAAAGATATCGCAAGAACAAAGCTTGAAAACCTGCCATCAAAGCTGTCTGAAGTCCAAGGTGCTGTCTTTTACCGTCACTGGAAGCCTTGGAAGCAAATGTGCGTAATGCTGAAGCCAATCTTGTGAAAGGAGCATTGCGAAACCTAACCCCGCAACTCTGCTCCGAACAGCAGGCTCGCCCATGTGCGTTTCCGCAGACTCAGGGATTGCTGAGGTTTTCCACGCTGCTGCCATGAAAACCAATACTTCTGGGTTTCACTGCTGGCTCACGATGTGAAGCTAAACTTAGACATCAAGCTGGGTTCTATATTGAGCTACACCCCCTAACTCTCTGTGGGCAGGAATGCGAAAAGAGAGACAATTCCAATTCTGAACTATTGGTTTTAACGAGCAAAGCCGAGCAATAAAACCCAACTCCCTAGATAATGTACAACAGCAACAACATATAATTACTCTGGAATGTGTTGTGTTATTAAATTTGGCTTTTGTTGTAAGTGAGGTTTGACGGGACAACCACAGGGGGCGCTATTTACACCATTGTCTGTGTGAACATAATCCTATGGTTGTGGGTTTGGCTAAGTTATTCTGAATCAGTTACCAAGACCTGTACACCTCAGAAAAATGCTGGGGAAACATCCATTTTATCCCTGGTACCTTCCTGTGTAATTCTTCCCAGACACCTTTTCCACACTGGTCAACTGTCATTCACAGTGACAAAGTTTTGCTTTTTATCAAGCCTCATACTGAATAAAGGCTATCTGAAGTTTCAAAGAGCTTTCTTCTTCCCAACAAGAATCCTAGATTATAAATAATACAGGTTCTAAGATTTGAACAGACCTAGGATTTTATAGGTACTTCAAAAAACCTGAAATGCTCCAAATCTAAGGAATCCGCCCAAGGAATAGTGGTCTGGCCTAATTAAGTCACAGATTGTGAATCTTGAAACGTGAATGACTGCTTCGTGAATATAATTTGGAGATCATGACAAAGTCATAAGCATGATCATGGGTAATAACTGTTGCCAAGTGGCATTACTTTCCATTGTGAACTGTACAAAAATTAAAGTTCCTCATTATTTTCAGCTAAGACCCTTGGTTACTAGACTGCACGGGTACTTCATCCCTATTACCCGAAAAGCCTGTGAGACAGGGCTCAAATGACTAACCAGTACACAGGCTTTGCTCATTACAGAAGCATTCTAAATAGCATTAAAAGGCTCCCTAAGGTTCACTTTCTTCTAATAACTGGCAATCGTTTTCCAGAAAAACATAATTCAAATAGTTTGATTTATTAATTATGTTTCAAAAATTTTGCTCTTAATGAATATAAATAGTCACCATCACCATGTAAATGTGGCCTCCTGCCTTAGAATCATGGCCCAGAATTCTTTGGGAGGTCATTACATATGTTATATTGTACTGACAACTAAAGATATATAACTCATGCCTCCTGTGATATGATATAACCATCTAAAATGCTCTGAGACCATAGAAATGTAAAAAAAAAAAAAAAAAAAAAGATAAAGAACAAAAAAACACAGTAAGTGTTACCTCCCATCTCTATCTCTACAGCAGTGACTCAACTCTGCTCTTATAGCTCAAAAACAGCTGCAGACATGATATCAAGAAATGAATGGCCCTAGCCAGTGTGGCTCAGTTGGTTGAACATCATCCATACACCAAAATGTTGTCGGTTCAATTCCTGGTCAGGGCACATACCCAGTTTGTGATCTCAATCCCCAGTTAAGAGTGCGTACGAGAGGCAACAGATAAATGTTTCTCTCTCACATTGATGTTTTCCTCTCTCTCTCTCAAATCAATAAAAACATCTATTTTTTAAATGGGTTTCTAAATCCACTATAGAAACATGTGATAGCCAGATACAGAGCCATGGGTTCCAGTTTGTGAACACCTGATCTAGTGTGATATGAGCAAAACTACACATTTTATATGAAATTAGGAATAAGAAAAAAGGGAAAGAACATGAAAACTACAACAGCTAAGAACAACAACCCTCCATATAGAAAACATTTTTCTGCCGAAGCCGGTTTGGCTCAGTGTAGAGCATCGGTCTGTGGACTGAAAGGTCCAGGGTTCGATTCCGGTCAAGGGCATGTACATTGGTTGCAGGCACATCCCCGGTAGGGGGTGTGCAAGAGGCAGCTGGTCGATGTTTCTCTCTCATCGACGTTTCTAGCTCTCTATCTCTCTCCCTTCCTCTCTGTAAAAAATCAATAAAATATATTTAAAAAGAAAAAAAAAAAGAAAACATTTTTCTAATGCTTGGAATCCAATAAAGAAAACAGCAAACAAGTAGCTTATCAAAGTATAAATATGCATTTGTTATTCTTACAAAATACTACATTATTTTGGTCATTCAGAAGGAAACAAGACTAATTTCAGAACATTCTGTCATTATCTGCCTTTAAGTGCTTTTATAATAAAAACTAGAGGCCTGATGCAATGAAATTCATGCAATGGTGGCCCTTGCAGCCCTGGCTGCCTCTCGGCCCTGACCTCCACCGGTACCCACCTTGGCCTGGCACTGCCCAGGTCTGCTGCCACACACCCACGGTTCCCTGGTTCCATGGAGCCTCCTGACTGATCACCGGAAGAGGGTGGCCTGGGTCTCCCTCTTTGGGGCAATCGGAGAGCCCCCTGATTGAACATCCCACTGGCCAGCGGCCTGGGCCTCCCTCCGTGGCGATTGTGGGGCTATGGTGGGCCCCCTGACCAATGGCATCACACCAGTCTTGGCTTGCCTGGCGCCAGTGCGTGTCATAGTGTGGTCATCCCGATGGCGGTTCTGTTGTTCGGCCCTTTGATCAATTTGCACATTATGCTTTTATTATTATAGATATACAGTAACTTTCTGAATGAAAGCATAAGAGGGGAGAAAAAAATCTTCTCAATGTTACCTTCAAAGTCAAGAGGAAAGATCATGAGTATAAGGAACAGAAAAACTGGAGAGAATGCATTGCTGACAGCCTTATACTGGAGGGTCTCATTAGTTTTAACTTACCATTCCCTAAACATTTCCCTACCATCCTATTTTGGGTTCCTTTTTATTCAAACTACTACATTTTTGGGGTTTTTCTTTTTATACCATGTTGTGGTTTCTTCAGCCCTGAAATTATGCAAGATTTGGAGCATCCTGTATTAAGGCTCTCTGAGAAGACTACTGTCTACATTTATGACAAAAATATTACAAACAAAATCCACAAAAAGTGCCATGGATGCCACATCTCAGATCCCAGTGGTTACCCCCCCTGAATACCAACATGAGAATGAAATAAGCAACCCAGAAAGCTAAAATTTCAAGGGTATTTTTAAAAAGATGCCATCTGCTTTCCAAACACAAAACAGCAGCAGATAGTATTTTCTCCTTCTCTAGCACCAGCAATCCAAAATATTAAATTATAGTGCATGTGATTTGCAATGGCCAACATGTCAACATTTTTGTGGTCTTTCTCTCTTGGTTTCTACTATATAAGCTTTATTACAGTGGGAATTATTTATTATTCTCCTCACAACAGTTCCAAATAAACTTCAAATGCCATTAAAAAAAACACCCTATATAAATCCTCCATTCACAAAAATTTTGACTTTGAATCAAATTTCTCTTTAGCAATGCTAAAGCTACCCTTTTCGTCACTGTCAATACCAACAATGAATCTCAGGGTATTACAATGACCTACTGAATATAATAATCTCTGGGCCAATCACTTAATAACTTCATTTGTATCAATGGTTTACAGTAAATGAACTCCAAATACTAATAAAGTAAAAATCCCTATATATAGCTCTGCACTTCATGCCAAATGAAGAAAAATGGGTAACCTTTAACAGCACATAATCCAATACCATGTCTATTCCATCTGAAAATAAATTTTATGATTCCTCCCCACACCAGATTTTCTAAATAATATTTTGCTTTTGCTTTTACAGCACTAATAAAAGAGTGCCTCTGGCACAACAAAGGATCACCAAAGGAATGTGACAAAGAATCAGATTTTTAAATGTGGATTTAAAATTGCTATGGAAAGTACACGAAGACCAGGAAAAAGAGAGATTAAAAGAGGCTGTAGTTATGAATCCTAGGAAGACAGAGTAAAAGCAGATCGTGGTGGTGTTGATCTCAGTACCATCTCTGTACATGACTGATACTGTCATTCATCTGCTTTGTTGCAGTTGTCAAGATTTCAATGCTCATCTACATGTAAGCATATCAGAAACCAACCAGCTGCCTAACTGGTTTTACTACAACCTGCAAGACATCTATACGGGCTGAACATAACTGAAACCAGAAGAACACTTCAGAAAGTAAAATCCAATTACAGCAGAGGTCCAATTTTAATAGCAAACAACAATTTAAATGGAATTTCATATTGGAAAATAAAAATATTGGAAAGGTTGAGATGAAAATATATGGGGAAAAGCCATTTTATATTATGTTTAACCAAATATGTCTTAGTTGTTTCTACTGGCCAAGTGTTAGAATGACACAAACTGTGTTAGATTCTTTTTTGGGGGGGTAGGGGAGGGGGATACTTTTTCTTCATGTTTCATTTCTGACTTCTGTTTGGTTTCCACAGAACCATCATTAAAAGGATCACTTTGATAGAAATACCTCAAAGCTTCATCAATTGCCCCGAGGGCCTCTCTAAATCAGGTATCATATTTTTATTGTGGACTCAGAAGTACTAAAGGAGTCATAATATTTGGTTTCTTCAACAGTTGCTTTATCTAATCTTGCCAGATCCTTCCTTGCCATTGACTCCTTGTGAACCTCAGTAGTTCCTCCACATCACTTTCGCTAATTTCATAAAATCCTGCATCTTTTGCAATATGTTCATTTTCATTGTTGAGTAAAACTGATGGAGGAGCAGTCCCTGGTATAAAGAGATAATAGCTTGGAGGGAGCATAGAAGTGGTTAGTTCAGTTGTGAATATTTTTATAACTTCTACTTCCCTACTAAAACCTTATAATTGCAGGAACTCAGATAATGAAGATCACTCTCTGAACACCATCTTCTCCGCCACCTACCTATCTGTTTTCATCAACCTACTAGCATGTCCCCATGAAACCACTAGAGCCAGCTGTCCAGAGCAGCTCAAAACAAGAATGATCACAGAATTAACACCTAAAAGCAAATGGCATATCCAAAACATCACTAAAAGTAAACTCGCCAACATTTTCCAGGAAGTAGGTAAGATCAGTTTTTTAAAAAGCAATAAAAGTCAAAGCTAACACACTCTACACTTGATTGGTGCCATATGTTCCATTATTGGTTTTAAAAGTCACAGAAAACAATCGTCTGAAAGGTACCAATAGGTATTAGAGCAGACCAGTATCTAGCATACAGGAAGATTAAAGGATTAAAATGACCTAATACTGTACTTCCTAAAACATACAGACTTCCACCTAGTGCCAGTCAACTAGCAGCCAAGTGTTATCAGCAAGCCTAATTTGGATCTCATAACCTAAAAAAAACCCCACTTAAAATGAAAAGAGTGCTGAAATAAGTTCAAGGACTAATAGGGCTAATGTGAGAACCGGTCATGTCAGGTGACATGGATTCCAAAACAAAATGACCAAATCAAGATGTATAAAACCTGGATTAAATTATTTATAGCTAGAATGCTTGTTGGAGGCTTAAATCAAGGATTCTACCCAGAGGGAAAGGCCTTTGCCATTCTATTCTTTTCTTTTCTTTCCTTCCTTTTTTTTTTTTTTTAATCCTCACCCAATGACCTGCTTAGAGACAGGAAGAAGGGGGGGGGGGCGGGGAGAGGGGGGCATGTTCCTGTGAGAGAGGAGCATCAATCGGTTGCATTCCATCCGTATGTGTCCCAAATGAGGATTAAACCCAAAATGCAGGTATGACCCTGACTGGGAATTGAACCTGCAATGTTTCCATGCACAGGATGATGCCCAACCAACCAAACCATTCCAGCTGTGTGCCCTTTTCTATTCTTTATGGCATAATTGTTATCTGACTTTAAAGAAACCAGATTAGGTATTTCTTACAAAGAACCAGAGAGGCATTTCTGGGCCTGTCCTTCTAGCCAACCAGTCCACGGATGGAAGGCCTAGACATGCATGACCTGTCATTTTAGGCTTCTAAAGAGTTTCAGAGGAGGCCAGAAAGGCAGCAACTTATCAGCCCATCATTATAACATCAAAGCACCATTGGCCCTAGGACAATATGGGTTTGAACTGCATGGAGCCTTTTATATGTGGGTTAAAAAATAAATACTGTAGCTGAAACCGGTTTGGCTCAATGGATAGAGCGTCGGCTTGGGGACTGAAAGGTCCCGGGTTCGATTCCGGTCAAGGGCATGTACCTTGGTTGCGGGCATATCCCCAATAGGGGGTGTGCAAGAGGCAGCTGATCGATGACTCTCTCTCATTGATGTTTCTAACTCTCTCTCTCCTTTCCTCTCTGTACAAAATCAATAAAAATGTATTTTAAAAATAAATAAATAAATAAATAAATACTGTAAATATATTTTCTCTTCCTTAAAATTTTCTGAATAACGTTTTCTTTTCTCTCACTTACTATATTGTAAGAATACAGTATATACTACATATAACATACAAAATATTTGTTACCAACTATGTTATCAGTAAGTGGTTTAGTCAGCAATAGGCTATTAGTAGTTACATTTTTGGAGAGTCAAAAGATATACATGGATTTTGGATTGCATGAGGGTTGGACCCCGAAACCCCCACATTGTCAAGAGTAAACTATAGTTTAACAAAGCCATCATCTTAGTGAGAACAAGAGAAGTAACGAAAGAGCACTCCTCTGGTCATTATTTCCCCAAAACTTTGTATCTATGATTCTGGGAAAACAGATACGTATGAAAATAAGCCATAAATCTATGGGGTGAAGTTCAACTTCTCTGAATGAACTTGGACCATTCATTGATAAGAAGCATAGGTTTATCTTAGTTAAGACATAGTATCCACTAATGGTCTTACTATTAATAAAGTGTGGCCTTTCAAGTAATATAAAATACAGCATCACAGTTGCACTGTTCTCCTATTTGATGAGCACTGCTGATGCTGGGAAATCCACTCCTTTCCCAGAAAGGAAATAGGAGGTGTTTTTTGTTTTTGTTTTTGTTTTTGTTTTTGTTTTTTGTCTTAAAGCACTAATAAAGTTCAAGTGGTCATAAATACATTTTTTAAACTCTATGGTTAGGGTTCACTGAGTCATAGATACAGACAGTTCATTACCATTGGTCACATATGATTTTCAAGTAGGGCTAATAATCAATATAAAAATGAAACTTCATAACAAGCTATCATTTAAATCCTTTAATTATTTTCATTAATAACAATTTTCCCCCAAACATATCTTTGAAAATCAGAATGTTTCTTGCCCAATAGAATTTAAAAAACAAAACAAAAAACTTCATAAATATTAAGTTAAAACTAAATTTGAGAGTTGTCCTCTTAGATTTTTTGATAAGTTTATGATCATGTATTTTGCCATAAACTCCTCTATACCAGTTATGTTTCTTAAGAGTACTTACCACTCTCCGAAATAAGTTTTTATGCTTATTGTCTGTTTTTCCTACTAGAATATAAATTCTATGAGTGCAAAAATTGCCTTATTTCCCAATTATAAACATCTGAGAATTCAATAAAAGAACAATTAAATCTGTAACACTGTACATATGTGAATATGTAACATTTAACCTATAATATATATTATATAAAGCAAACAAAGCCCTATACACATGTACATCTTTATGTAGTATAGCATAGGGGGACAGCATCATGAAGATAATACATGGGAAGGAGGTTGCTGACTTTACCATGAGACAGCTCTATTACCTTGTGTGACTTAACGTCTCTGGGCCTGAGTTTAATCTATAGAATGAACATTTTAAGCTTTATCGCCTTTAAGGACACTTTCAGCCCTAATATTTTCTCAATAAATTCAAGGGACTCATAACAATTTCCATAATCTACTCTACATGGAAAACAAAATAGCAAGTAACTGAAATTCTAACTCCTGACCCCTGGGTAACTATAAATCACTAGCTATGATCAATGGCTATCTATAAAACTGCCATATGAATTTAACCCCTCCTTTAACCTACCCCTTTGTTCTTCTCATTTTCTGTTTTCTTTGTCCTTGATTGATGGAACCAAATGCTCTGAAATTATTTGGGGACATAAATGAGTCTAGTGAACCACTGAAGTTATTGTTCTGGATAGCTGACTAATACCATGCACTCAAGCACAAGGACCCAGCTGTAAAATCCTCTACCGCCTCATGTACCTTATCGTCATTATCCATCCCACAAATCTGTGATCTTGACAAAGACAAGTCAGGGCCAAAAATGAGCTCATATCTAACCCACTCTTCCCCATAAAAACATGGTAGCCTTTAAAATCACAACACCACCAACACTACCAAAGTCTTTCTAGAATAGCCAAGTGAGAAAAGTCAAGAAAAGAGTTAGCTAGTTCTCTCTCTCCAGAGCTTCCTTTCTTTGGGACAAATAAATTGCATCAACTAGGTCCTATTATCAGCCTAAAAGAGTTGGTCTAGTTCCCGTACTAATTCAGAGTCAGGCTGCTGTTTTTCCTTTACCCATGTCTTCAAGCTGATCATCCCTTCTGCCTAGCTCAGCACGTAACACCAGACTCCTCTGGCAAAGAGTGCTGACACTTAAGAGCAGAGATATATATCAACAAGGGTTTGGTTGAAGAAAACATTCATTGCTATCCAGTAATACTTTTACTTTCCACATTTAGTATGTAATTAAATCCATAGGAATTACAAAATGCATGCATATATTGCCTTTTAAAATTTAATAAATACATTTCAGTCTTTAATCCTGATTTATACTTATAGCTTATAAATAATTTAGGCCACATGTAGAACTTTGTTTGTTCTCTGCCAAGCTAATAAATACAACCCAGTTTCCTAGAATTTAACCGTACAACACTCATACTTCATAAAACAAATATCTGAGTTACAGGATCAATGTTGAGGCATCTTTTCAAGCATTCAACCATGAAACACTCTTCCAGCCAAGAAATCTAGAAAGCTGACTGGGTTTTGAAACTATTTTTAATAAGGAAGGGACATAAACCAAAAGCCCCTTGTGTTCTAAGGACAAAATGGGTGGTAGAGCTTAACCTATGACAAACCTTAGGCTTGAAAGGCAATTCAGAGTTGACAACTGCACTTCTATCTATTCTTTCCCTTGATCCTCAGAAAAACACTATAGGAGCCCATTGGGTAAATAGCACTACCTCTGATTTAATGGACCAGAAAATGAGGTTGAAGAATGATGGATTCTAGGAAGTGGCAAAATCAGGAATAAAATTCACAGTTCTTCTCTGTCCATGCTGGTTCTATTTTATCATTTGACCCTTCACATATAGTAGTCAACCTAGCCTTGAATTACAATACATATAGAATCAATTCTGTATATATACACACACAATAGATATACCAATGGAATGAGTGAACAGTAGCACAGTTTTTCTCCTAGTTGAGCAAATATCATTGGAGTTGTAGGAAATGAGAATCTTATCAAGACAGAAAAAAAGTGATGTTAGCAAATTCTCTTTTTTCATATATATATATATATATATATATATATATATATATATGTGTGTGTGTGTGTGTGTGTGTGTGTGTATAATTTTTAATCCTCTTACAGAAGCTGAGTACAAAAAAAAAAGAAAAAAAAGAAAGAAAAGCAGAGCAGGAAAGCAGAACTAAAACCTAAAGCTTATCATACTGATAAGAATACTTCTACAGGAAGCAATAAATTACCACTGCTTCCTGTTTTAAGTATTCTTATCTGTAGGACTCTAAATTTTTTTTTAAAGCACAGAACCTCACATTTAGGACACTTCCCAAAATAGAATCTTCTGATCTTCAGCTGTCAGCTGAAGTTGTTTCATAAATAGCCCAGCATATGTACTCTGGAGGGTTGCTAACACTCTAAATGCAAATACAGTCCAGTCATATACCCATTCCTTCTAGACTTAGGTGATAATCTGAAATGTGCAGAATTAAACAACTCCAGTATTCTATAGAGGATACTGTGAATGCCTCTAGTCCATGACCGAGGAACTCAATTTGTATATATCTGAGAATTTGGAAACAAAAGCCATTACCAAATATATATTTCTATTTTTAATATATGGTTCACAAGAGAACAGGAAATTTACCTCTGGTCAATTACTTTTTAAACTGTTTTAAAAACAACCTTTGCCCAGCCGGTGTGGCTCATAGTTGAGTGTCAACCTATGAACCCAGAGGTCACAGTTCGATTCCTGGTCAGGGCACATGCCCCGGGTTGCAGGCTGAATCCCCCCTAGGGGGTGTGCAGGAGGCAGCCAATCAATGATTCTTATTATTCATGTTTTTCTCTCCCTCTTCCTTCCTCTCTCCGAAATCAATAAAAATATATTGATATAAAAGAAAAAAGAAAAACAACTTTTATTCAGAGATTCATTTTGGTGAAAAGAGTGTGTTTAAAGAAACCCCTGGGCCTTATATTTTAAACAGCTTTTCCACAGGCTTTCATTGTCAACAAGTACAGACAACAAAACTGATTATAAGGGAATGTGTTTGAAAAATTACACATGTAACCCAAGGTTAAATATATGGAGAAAACACAGGGAGAGAAGTATAAAAGACGCCTAGCTCTAATCTTTATGATCTAGTATGTCAGGAATGTTATTGCCAGAATTACACAACAAGCTGAGACAATTTCAGGGAGAGAGAGAGAGAGAGAGAGAGAGAGAGAGAGAGAGAGAGAGAATCAAATCAATGCCTGTGTTTTTAAGGGGGGTGGGGAGGATGTGAAGTGGGACTACAGAGCATAAACGGCCTGATATTTTATTATTTTTCTTTCGTGTCCTGGCATTTGAACCAAGCATCTGTGCCTTTGTGGTCCCCTATCACTCCCTGTTCTGATTACCTGCCCCACAGCACCTGCGGGGATAAGAGGTTTTACCTTGGCCAATAGCAGCCAACCCAGAAGAGCAGCCTTAGGGTGATTCCACTCTGTCTGTAGTAAATGCTCAAAACAAATTGGCTGAGTGTTGAAAGACTGTATAAATATGATCTTCAAGCCCCTTTTAGCCAGTTGCTAAGTAGCTGAATTTCTTCACACACGGGTGATTAGCTCCCATTCACCCACCACAGGGTGGTCTCTTTATAAGGCCTGGAACAAGCCCCTTGCAGTCCAGCAAGGAAAGCTTGTCCCCAAAGTATGAATCCAGACTGGGATGGGCCTACTGGCTGCCTTGCGGGAACTATTTCATGCCCAGACCAGGCGGAAGTATGTGGCCAGTTCCAGGTTCCCACTGGACACCAAGAACTGATAACGACCAACTGCAAATTAACTTTATTAACTTGATTTCCTGAGAACCAATTATGTAAGGGGGTAAAAATGAAGATTTTTATAAACACCTATACTATGTTCAAATTATAAAGTACTTATTTTAGTTTTTTAAATTAATTTGAGAGAGAAAGAGGAAGGAAGAGAAGAAAAAACAAACAAACAAACATCAATTTGTTCCACTTATTTATGCATTCGTTGGTTGATTCTTGTACTTGCCTCAACTGGGGATCAAACCCGAAAGCTTGATATATTGGCACAATACTCTAATCAACTAAGCTACTTGGATAGAGCCTATAAAGTATTTTTTTTTTTTAAGACTACCAGTAAAAGGTTTCAAATAACTGTTCAAAAATCCAAATAGCTAGGTCCTTCAAGGAAGAGAGTTTAAGAAGGCTCTGATGATCACAGTGGCTCCAAGGTGGTACAAAAATCTATAAAATCCTGCTGTCATTGAACAAATAAACACAGACACAAAGCAGATTATATTGGGGAGAACATGGAGAATCAGGAAGCAAATCTCCAACTGCACCCTGGATGGGTCCGAAACTCTCCACTATAGAATGTTGGCCAATTCTGGGCAGGAAAACGATGTGAAATTCTTTATAGGTTTTGGAAAGAACCAAAAAATTGATTGCAGGTTTGAGAAATCAGAATGATGAGTAAAATGTGAAAATGGTTAATATTAAGGGAAAACTGAGAGCTGACTTCAGAAAGGTCTTCAAAGACACCTGGGGAAATATCTCATAAAAGGTCCATGGGCTGGATATCCAAATGGTGGTATATGAATACAAGGGAATATTATTCAGTAATAAAGAGAAATGAAATACCAAGCCACAAAAAAGACATGGATGAATATTAAGTTTATCTGCTAAGTAAAAGAAGCCAATCAGATAACTGTACATATTATACGATTCTAATTATATGACATTCTGGAAGAGGCAAAACTACCAAGATTAACAGATTGAGTGGTTGCCAGAAATTGGGGAGAGGAAGAAGATGGTTGAACAGGGGATTTTTAGGGCAGTGAAACTATTCTGCATGACACTGTATTAATAAATACAAAATATGAAGCATTTGTTAAGACCCATGGAACTTCATAGCATCAAGAGTAAAGCTTAATGTATGCAAATTTTATTTTTTTTATATATATATATTTTTTAAATATATTTTGTTGATTTTTTTTTTTTTTTTTTTTTTTTTTTTTTACAGAGAGGAAGGGAGAGAGATAGAGAGCTAGAAACGTCAATGAGAGAGAAACATCGACCAGCTGCCTCTTGCACACCCCCTACTGGGGATGTGCCTGCAACCCAGGTACATGCCCTTGACCGGAATCGAACCTGGGACCTTTCTTTCCGCAGACCGACGCTCTACTACTGAGCCAAACTGGTTTCGGCAATGTATGCAAATTTTAAAAAATTACTTAAGAGATCAGTTAACCCATGTGAATTCAGAATGTGGCAGAAGAATCTAAAAGAATCTAAATGTATTATAAATGCACACAAAAATCTCATTGCAGGGGGTGGGGAAATGACCTGAAAAACTTTGGAAATGAAGTGAGTGAGTCTTTAAGACTAAAGACAAAAACAAAACAAAACTAAAACTGTACATAAAGTTGTTTCCTATAGCAGCGTGAATTAATGATTCTGACTCTGCTGTGCATATGTGTAGTGGAATGGAACAAGTAGATGGATGAAGGATAGTGTCAGCAAGGTTTCTCACTGCTGGAGTGAGAGGTGACAGATAAGCAGGAGAGGAGGCTACCATGATCCATATGGAAATTGATTAGTACTACGGTACTAAGAGACATCCGTATGAACTCATGCTTAGCTTGGTATACAAACAGCTACATATAGAAATATTTATCAAAATGTTTATATATATGGACAAATGATGGTAATGCTGGTTGCCCGTCTCTGGTTTGGAACTATCTGGCATTGAAATTGGGGCACAAAAGAACTGTTGGCCCAGAAAGGAACTCACTACAGACTGATCCATTTGCCTCTCAGCATAACCATTATGGCTTGTTGCAGTTTAGGTTCTTACAAGGGTATTTCTTGGATCACATCTAGAGGAAATAATGAACAACATAAACAGACCCAGCAATCAGACTCTCAAACCTCAGAGGGAAAGTAAGGGTGGATGGGGGTAAGGGGAAGAGATCAACCAAAGGACTTGTGTGCATACATATGGGCCTAGCCAGTGGCCATAGACAACGGGGGTTGGGGGGAGGGGACATATCTAGGGAGGGGTTTGGGATGGGAATGGGGGAATAAGAACAATTATGTGAGACCATAATCAATAAAAATTTTAAAAAATTTAAAATGTTTATATATATGGATTAGTATAAACACATGCTTGCTCTGAAAGTCAAGAAGGCATAAAAGAAATGACACTCCAGTACAACAAACTTTTCCAGTGCCAATATTCTGGGGATTGTAATATGATTTTCCAATGAAAGGGACCAGGGCTCCTTGGAGGACCAGTGATTCTAGGACAGGGGCAGGAATTAAACAAGATGATCCTATGGCATCCGCAGTCAGAAAGTAAGGAAACACTTTTTTAAAGAAGCTACTGGATTAAAAATGAGTGATAAGACAGATTTAGGTAATTATTTAAATACTAGAGGCCTGATGCATGAAATTGGTGCACAAGGGGTGTAAGGGTCCCTCAGCCAGCTGCACCCTCTCACAATCCAGGACCCCTCACTCCTAACCTGCTCCCACTTTACCTGCTCCCACTTTACCACTCACTTGCTCACACCTTACCACCTGCCTGCTCTCTCCTTACCACTTGGCTCACAGCTCCTTAGTGCTGCTGTGGAGGCAGGAGAGGCTCCTCCCAGCACTGCTGCACTCACCAGTCATGAGCCCAGCTTCTGGCTGAGCAGCACTCCTGCTGTGGGAGCACACTGGCCATCAGGGGGGCAGCTCCTGCATTGAGCGTCTTCCCCCTGGTGGACAGTGTGCATCATAGCGACCGGTCATTCTGATAGTTCCAGTTGTTCAGCCATGATGGTTGCTGGGCTTTTATATATATAGATTGATGTGTTCTGCTCTCTAAATGGTTTTCAAATATACACCTTTAAATCCTCTGGCCTCTTTAAAGACCTCCAAACTGTAAATTGTATTTGATGAATTACTGTTTTTTTATTAAAAAGTTGGATGATGCAAAATTTCTTTCAGAGGAAATTGACTCTATAATTAAATTTCAGCAAATGAATATATATTATATTAGAAACCCAGAAAGTCATATTCAGTTTAATTAGCATTGTCTAATCACTTATGAAGCACTTTATGTTTATGGCTATTTTCTTCTAAGACTTTCTGTTTAAATTCATTTCCAGTTTTATTCCCTCTTTAGCAAACTAATTAGGTACAGTACCAAGGTTGTTAGGATTTTCTGTTTTATCTTCTGCACACTTAAGTACATTCATTGTGTGCTATTTTTAATGTGTTTTTAGAATCTTAGTGGGCCCTACTGTAGATTTTTGTATTATATAAACTTAAATCTTCTGATAAAAATGAAATTTATGCCCTCGATTAAAAAAAAAAAAAAAAAAGGACAGGGGCCATACCTTGTCACCACTGCCAAATTCAGAATGAAGAAAATGTGCCTCACCACAAAAGCTGTTCACCATGCAAAAAGGTTACCTCAAAACTGTAGGATTTCCTCCTGTGATGCATGGATCTAACAGGAATATGCCTGAAGATCCTTACTTGTAAAATACATAATAATATCACAATAGCAGCTTTTTTAATAAAGAGTTTCAAGATATTGGTCTTTTCCTTCCAAACATTTTACACAAAGAATAAATGTAGAGAAAAGCAAACATGTTAAATGTTTTTCCAACAGAATTTCAGAAAAGAAGGGTTAATATATACATGCATTACCAGTTTTGCATAATAGTCTTAAAAAGGAAACTCTGAATCCCCAGTGAAAAGTACTAGCAGCCAACACTACAACAACACAAGCTATGGTTCATGACACCAGCACATGCATGCAGCCCAATACACATTGGTGGCCACACTGGCCAGCCCAAGTCTTTCCCCAGGGCCCCCAGAAATGTCACACACTTCTCACACCCTTTCCCTAGTTGTCGCCTGTGCCAGAGCTTGCCTTTTGTGTAAGACAATCTCTCCCAAGCAGACGCACATCAACTTCAACCCTTACTTTCTTACTTTCTCCTCTGAATATCCTGTCCTACTACGTAAGAAAAATCTGACTTTGCTTCATTTGTGAGTCACAGGGTAACCTTAGATGCCACAAGGAGTGTCAGCCATCTACGTACATCCAGACAAAAGGACATCATGAGTTTTTAGTGAAACCCCATGTACAAATCAACGTTGTCAAGCCCTCACGTCCATAAAAAGGGCCAGAAGTCCAGTTACTTCTCTCAGGGGGTCTCATCTGTCCCCCTGGGGGAAACTGACTCACTCAACTTGTCCTCAAGGAAAAAGCTCTGTGAGGGCCTGAATATGTATCTATTTTCTCTACAGTTCTAACTCAAGAACATAGGAAAATGTAGAAACTCATTAACTCCTTGTTGCATTAATTTAACCAAAGCATTCTCTCCTGTCTGGTCTACAAACATTTAATTCTTCAGCAATTCTCTGCTGCTATCTTCACCAGTTATAATTTCTTCAAATGTCCAAGTTCAGTAATTACTACAGCTTAATTATGGAATGGATAGAAAACTTTAAGACGAGTTCCAGATAGTGGTAATGGAGTTAAGAAAAACTCTGTCCTGCCCTAGCCGGTTTTGCTCAGTGGATAGAGCGTTGGCCTGGGAACTAAAGGTTCTCAGGTTCGATTCCAGCCAAGGGCACATGCCTAGGTTGCGGGATCCACCCCCACCCCCAGTAGGGGGCATGCAGGAGGCAGCCAAATGGTGATTCTCTCTCATCAATGATGTTTCTCTTTCTCTCTCTCCCTTCTTTTCTGAAATCAATTAAGAAATGTATATTAAAGAATAATAAATAAATAAACACAATGCCTATTTTGACATGTTTTAAAAAAAGAAGAAAGAAAGAAAGAAAGAAAGAAAGAAAGAAAGAAAGAAAGAAAGAAAGAAAGAAAGACTCTGTCCTTCTGAATAGAGTATGATTCTGGTCTACAGATATAGGAAACACTGGCATATTTCCCATACTGTGGTTTACAAACATATGGTCTCACATCCATTCACTCAGTATCTACAACAAATAGTGTCTACCAAATGCCAAGCTCATTGCACTACACATCTGAGCCTAGTCAACCACACTGGCAGAGAAAGAAACAGCCTCCTTGCTCAATACCAGACACATACCTGTTGGAAAGCAGCATAAATGGTCAAGGTTTAGAAAGTAACATGAATACCAAATGACTATGCAGGGCCAAGAAAACTGAAGTTCTATTTACAATAAAACAGAATACATTTATAGTACAGATCTTGAGGAGCTGCAGTGTTTTATATTGAAGTATGATACATGTTTTGCTCTATGTAAAATTGCTTGAATCCTTCATTTTAGCTTAATACTTGAAATCTCAAGCAATGTTTATAAAGGATTGCTATAGTAGCTGACAAACTAGAATACACATCCTATATAATAAAAAGCTAATATGCAAATTGTCCCCTTAACCAGGAGTTCAACCAGCGGGTGGGCTGGCTAGCCAACCGCCCTCAGTCCCTTCCCCCAGCTGGCCCAGCCCAATCAGCCCCTGTCAGCTGAGGCGGGCCAGCTGGACCCCACCCCTGCATGAATTCGTGCAATGGGCCTCTAGTTCTATTATGATGGTCATCAAACTAGCCCAGCCTCAATCTAGTAGTGGTAAAAAAATAAAGGGGGAAAAAGTCTCATATCTTGGTAATTAGGTTCAATTTTCCAGCTAAGGTATCTTTTTAGCAGAGTAGCTAACAAGTGCCATGCCAGCAAAATGAACTTGTTTAAATTTCATTCCCCTTCTCAAACCTTACCGCTATTTTAACAGAGGGATTAATTAGCAACAATAAACCCAAGATGAAGAAAGGGAAAGAGCATAGGGACAAATTAGAAGGGGACTCTATGAATCACATACTTAATAACTGACCTCCTTTTAAAAATAGAGGTAACTGTAATATAATAATTGTTTTTCAAATAATTTTCTCATTGCTTTTGATATTTTAAACCTCAGTAAAAATGCTATGCTATGACCTAGATCAGTAAGCTGCAATTAACATCAGAAGAACTTTATTAGTAGAATGAAAGTTGATGAACTACTGTTGAGAGCAGAGAAATAAATCTTGTCAAAACAAAGCAAAGTTTCTGTCAATCTTTAAAAGAACAGTTTGGGGAACAGAGGAAGCATCCAAGGATTTCAGAAATAGGGATGATGCAATTGTAATTAATTTTACCCAAGTTTTCCTAGCCACTCATATCAAGGACTTCTGTCATTTTGGTTGGTTATTTTTAAATATATTGTTACGTTTGAATTTGATATTTTAAAAAAATATTTGGCAAATAAAATGGCTTGAGGTTATATATATATATATATATATATATCCATAGCATTACTTTTGTTTGGGGTATTTCTAAAGCCATTCTCTCCCCTGATTCAACAACTTTCTCCTGAACTATTGATAAACAAGAACTATTAATAAACTTGGCACTTGCTTTAGGAGGAGGAGTGCCATGAAACCAGGAACTGGGACAAGAGCAGGGGTCTCCATCATCTCTCAGGAAGGGGTAAACTCTGAAAAAAGAGGGGCAGGGCGCTAGGTACACTGTACCCAATAAACCAACTACTTCTATTTCCTCTGAGCATTTAAAAGTATTGATTTTTGCACTGCAAATGCAATGTTACTAACGTATAGTGGAAATCCATTCTGAGCTCTTCAGAGTTAACAACTCTATCTACCTTCCTCAATAGCTCCTGCCACTGTTTTTAAAAATATAATCCCCAACACCCTGTCCAACTCCCCAAAAGCTTGGAGTTTCCCATCCAAGGGGAAACAATAAATCATCTCAGTTGGGGTGGGAGGGAATGGGGCATGGGGACTCTCTTCTTAGAGAAGGGGCATTAATTTAAAAATCTGTGTAAAATAGCCAGTGAATTAGATCGAATTGGGTGGCATGGGTTTTTGTTGTGTACTTGATAATGTGAAGGCTCTTTTCAAGAGCCCATCAAACACAGCCTAGTGGGACGCAGGCTTTGAAGACACAATAACATTCCTCCAGCGAGTTTCAGGCTGGAGGCTAAAAGCACCAGCCATTCATTTTTCCCTATTGAGCCACATTCCTCACCCAGTTCAAAGACCTGAGAAACAATAAGCTTGCACACTTTCTGAAGGTCGTCCCTTGTAGGGGCTTGTGAGGGACCAACAGCTCAGAATGCAAAAATATTTTTAAAGACCCAGTGTTAGGAATATAACCCTTTTTATTGGACTGTAGTTTCCACCCCCTAACCCTCTGTTGTCCCACCTCCTCCAAACACACACACACACACACACACACACACACACACACACCATAGTGGTCAAGTTAGGCAAAAGAGGAAGTTTTCATTGTAATCTCAATAACTTCCAGGATAACTAACTAGTGGAAGTAAAATATTTTCAGAAATTAAGTCATTACCCTTTCTTTAAACAAATGTAATATTTATATCCCTTAATCTAACCAGAGGGAATGGATCAGCTTTTGAAAGGAAGTTATTGTTTCCCTGTGGTTCAAAGTGTGCGCTGGAATTGGGAAGGGAGGGCAGAGAGGGAGAGTGAGGGAGGAGTTGGGGGGAAATTGTCAAGATCAGGATAAAAATACACACTCAACCAACCCTTCAAAAGATGTGAGGGGTCTCCCTCCCCTGCCCCTACCACAACGTATTTTATTCTGTGCCCCGGTGGTTCTGTCCTGTAACCTCAGGAACATTTAAGGCATTCAAGATTCTGGTGAAAGAAAACTGTCAACTCTGCCAGGCAGGAGATCTGCGGCAAGGAGGTAACAAGAGTATGGCCTTGCCTTTGACTGGGATGCATCTGTACAAACGTCCACATTTGTTTTCCCATCATTAACCACTCTGCGTCACCAAGGATTTGTGCTCCTGTGGGAAAACTTCTTTCAAACCACCGGAAAGTCTGTGACTCCATTTCTGGCCAGTGCTCCCACCTCACCCAGGAACTCTGAGAGAGTTCTCAGCTCATGAACCTGGGAAAGGGGCAGTCTTGGTTATGGGGCAGAACAGGAGAGTACAAGATGCCTAATGTCACTCTGGCTGGTTTGGCTCCGTGGATGGAGCGTCGGCCTATGAACTGAAAGGTTCCAGGTTCAATTCCCGTCCAGGACACATGCTAGGCTTGTGGGCTCGATCCCCAGTGTGGGACTGGCAGCAGGCAGCCAGCCCATGAATCTCTTTCATCATGGATATTTTTATCTTGCTCTTCCTTCCTCTCTGAAATCAATAATATATATAGATGCCTAATGTCCTCTGGCTCTGGGTTCCCTTCAGTACACAATGGTCTCTAAGCCTAAGGGCATCACCTGAGGATGTTGGAGGGTGTAATCCTCTAGTGCAGGACAAACAGCATAAGCAGTGTTGCCAACCAACTATGGCACTTCATCCATGGGTACCAGAAGTTTCAGTATCAATGTTTACATTTTTCCTAGAGGTGAGCTTCCAGCCCTCACTCATCAAATAAAAAGCTTTCTCTAGTGAGGAAAAAAAAAAAAAAAAAAAAAAACAACTCATAGAAAAGATGCCACCCCAAGGCCTGAATCTGCACCTGGTCCAGGGAACATGTGACATAAAAATATTTGTTCCATCTTCGTAAACCTAAATGGTATTTTCTTAAATTGTTTTAGCTGCCCCACATTTTAAGTGGTTCCCCATTATTCTGTTTCTCAATACACTGTCCTTCAATAGACCACATTTTACAGTAATACAATCTTTTGTTTCAATTCCTTATTCTTTGCCTCCTATAATCACCACAAAGCCAGGGACATGTCTTTTCTAGTCTCTAGTGCCTGGCTCTCAGTATGAACTAAATGAAAGATGTACTGAAAGACTCCGACCAATGTGGCTGAGTTGGTTGGAGCATGGGCCCAAAAGGTTGCAGGTTTGATTCTAGGTCAGGGTGTGTATGGGTGGCAACCAATCAATGTTTCTCTCTCTCTCTCTCTCTCTCTCTCTCTCTCTCTCTCTCTCTCTCTCTCTCTCTCTCTCTCTCTCTCTCTCTCCCTCCTTCCCTCCTTCCCTCCCTCCCTCCCTCCTAGATGAGACAAGCAGAACTGCCCCACTGAACCCATTGAACCCAGTTCCAATCCCCAATCCCCAGAACGGTGATCTAGCAAATGATTGATGTTTTAAGGGCAAATGATTGATGTTTTAAGGCAATCAGTTTGGGGATGGTTTGTTACCCTTCAAAGCTATACAATGCACCCACCTAAGAAACTACATAGCTTCATAGACTAAACTTTTTAACAGGTTTTTAAAAAGTTCATTCAGGTTAGTGAATTTCATTCCTCCTTACTCTAGATGATCTGGAAGAAAACTGATATTTTTGCTTTTAGCATATTCTTATCGATGAGTCAGCAAAAGTGATAAAATGCTGATCATCCTGATTTAAATGTTATCTGTTATCATATTCTTGAATATCATATTCTGTCTTGTAACAAGAACTAATCCCATTCTCTTCAGACTTTACCTGGACCACAATTAACAAGAGTATCAGGGCGTTGCCGAAACTGGTTTGGTTCAGTGGCTAGAGTGTCGGTCTGCGGACTGAAGGGTCCCAGGTTCAGTTCCAGTCAAGGGCATGTACCTTGGTTGTGGGTACGTCCCCAGTTCGGGGGGGGGGGGGGGGGGGAGTGTGTTCAAGAAGCAGCTGATCGATGTTTCTCTCTCATCGATGTTTCTAACTCTCTATCCCTCTCTCTTCCTCTCTCTGTGAAAAATCAATAAAATATATTAAAAAAAAAAAGAATATCAGGGCATCAGTTGTAATGTTTTCTTAAAAACATTAGAGAGTTTCTCTTTGGTTCAAAGGAGAAATGATCTCAGTAATACATATATCTTCCTTAGGAGATGTCATAGGTTCTCTATATTCCATTCATTTTCTCCAAAGTATTAATAAATTTGAAGAAAAAGAGATAAAATTACTAGAGTAAAGGAATGTATTTTATTACTCTATGTAATTATTTTAACATAATATTTCACCATTCTGGGGATTGGGGATTGGAACTGGGTTCAGTGGGTTCAGTAGGGCAGTTCTGCTTGTCTCATCAGGGACGGAGGGAGAAAGGGAGAGAGAGAGAGAGAGAGAGAGAGAGAGAGAGAGAGAGAGAGAGAGAGAGAGAGAAACATTGATCGGTTGCCAATGAAAATGGTGAAAGACCACTCCAATAAAAAGCATTAATTCTTTTGAACTCTCAAAACCATGAGAACTTGGTGTTCAGAAAGTCTTTAAAAGGATCCTTAACCTTTATATTTAATCCTACTATGCTATGTTAAGAACTAGTTATTCATTAAGGGGGGGCGGGGGGGGGGGTGTAAGGTGAGCCTGAGTACTACCATGGAAGTGAACAGGGGGAAAAATCAGTTTGTACAAACACAAAACTCCAAAGAGGCATGGAAAGTCAAGATACTTTTCTTCCCTTTCATAGAAAAAGCAGCAAGTCTATTGTAAGAGGTATACCGTATGCTGTGTTCCTTTAGTACAGAAACTTGGGCCTTTGAGCAAAGAGCATTTAAATCAACTTTTTATTACTAAACTTCAAATTTTGCAGGCAGTTCACCTCTGGAAAGATAAACAAAACAACAACAAACAAACCAGCGTTGAGGGTGGTCTGTGAGAAGAGAAGCTGGGCAACAGTGGGAGGAAGCCATCGTTTTCACTCTCTACATGTAAAGAATGTTTTTAATTACTTGAAATGTACAGCATGTGCATCTATTGCCTGCACGAGAAAAATGTAAGGGAAAAAATGAGTATGCTTGGCCCAGCAAGCTATCACAACGCGTGGCACTCTTAACAAAATGCTTTTTATTTTTCTGGATGGAACTACTACAAACTTCAAAACAAACATGACTCACTCGCATCATCAAAACAGAGAGAAAGAGAGTGTGCGTGCACACTTAAGAGAGAGCAATGACAAATTCTCAAAGAAGCTTGGGCTTCCAGCCAGAAGCAAGCACAGGAACCAGAGGTCGGAGGGTTAGAGCCTTTCACCACTAAAATAAAAGCCACCCACCAAGGGGTGGGGGAGTCCTTGTAGAATGGAGCTTCTAAGACCAAAAGAAAAGACTTGACACTTTCTGTTGCAGGCCCCCTCTCCCCATGTTTCCTAACCCCGACCATCCCCTAACAAGCACTCACTGAACTCCGCTCCTCTAACACCTGGGCCCCTCTCCTGGCTGCTTCCCTTGGACAACAGATCCAAAAGATATCTTTTTCTAGCTTCTTGCCAATAGCGTGTTTACAAGCTGAATATCTGAAAATGGACTACCCTCCCCCATGAGTCTCAATTGACTTATACACTGTGGAAGTGCACTTCTGTCACTGCGAGGCAAGCAGCATGGTTAGGATGATGCTTTGGTGGAGAGGCCCTT
This sequence comes from Pipistrellus hanaki, assembly GCF_964339955.1. NCBI lineage: Eukaryota > Metazoa > Chordata > Mammalia > Chiroptera > Vespertilionidae > Pipistrellus > Pipistrellus hanaki. The sequence continues at coordinate 62,368,269 of NC_140510.1, read as the reverse complement.
TTGCCCGGTTAGAGCATGAAACATGCTGACTTCCATAAATTGCATGCTCTGAATCTTGATTTATCTGAATCCTGATAAGTTGTGTCATAAGAAATTTGGTAATCTCTTGGATGAACCTCCCTCACTCCCATATTTTTTCTCCAAATATCTACCCCCTCATCCTCTTTCTACAAAATATGTGCCATTTGGAACACGACAGGTGCTCCATGGTGCTTACTGAGGAAAGGTGGGGGAGGGTGGTGGTGGTGAGGGGACCAGTGAGAAACAGTGGTTTAGTGGTCAAGGTCAGGTCATCTATGTTGGAGTTGGGAGGTGGGTGGCTTCTAAAACTGCTCAAACTCCCTTCGGTATTCCCACAATCCATGACATTCAAGTGTAAGTGTGATTACTTATCATATCCCATAGAGCCCTTCAGATAAATTTTAAATGAACAGGGAAGTGATCATTAAAGAATATCAAGTGAGTCATGGTTGAAGACATAGTAATTACTGAATGTTTCACTTTCCATTAACTGCTATGTTTTTATACAGTTTTACAATTTTGCCTGGCTCACTTAACTCATAACCTTCTTAAAAGAATCGTGACTTTCTTTGAAAATTACAGTTTGTTTGCCACCCAAAAAAAATTTTATATTTGAAGACAAAAAATAAAAATAAGCAAAAATAAAAGAATGCCTCCTTGATCATTTCAACAAATAGAACTATCAACTTCTCAAGATTAAGTGATACTGTTCAGCAGCATGACCTAAATGTGTCAAGGAGGATCAGAAAACTCGCATCAAAGTATATTTTGGTCAACAGGAAAAAAAAAAGGGGAAAGTTTATCAGTCTTTTTCCTTTACTACAAGGGGTTTCTCTGGTATCTTCTTCAGGCCAACCAATTATTGCTCCCCGAGTATGAGTGTGGCTCTAGCTGGGCGAGGTCAGAGGGAGATGGGATGGTGAAGTGTGACACAGAGCAAGGAAAGTGAACATGGAATGACAAAAGGAAAAAACAAGGCACTCAGCTCAGCTTGATAATAAAACACTAAAGCCACACAATCTCTTCTCCTCTTGAAGATAGAGATAATTGGAGTTACAGTCTGACCCACACGTCCAATTCTGCAGCCCTCATTCATGAAAATGCAGAAAGGGAGTTGAAAAAGAAAAGCAACCTTTGCAACACAAACACATTATTTTTAAAAGCTCTGTTGTCCAAAGATCACTGACTCACTGAAGAAGCACAAATAACTACCCAACCAAATGTATCTGAACAGATGATAGCAGAGCCTGCAGTAAGACATCATTAAAATGGAAAATTTTCCTTTGCCTTTTGATGACAGTACATTACATTTATCTAATCCATGTGCCCCCTTTTAATGTGAATTAAGAAGGGGAGAGATTCGTTTCCATAATGTAAGACAAGATTAGAAGTAAATTGATGATATTTTAGAAAGCTTTACAGTAACTTTTTGTAACTATTTTTTCATATTAGTTTGAAATGAGTATGAAATTTGTACGCTATTATGTCATGCTAATATTAAAATATAATTCTGTTCATTTAACTTTCAGTGTGATTACAACTTCTGAATATTTTGCAATAACATTTAAAAAGGGAGTATGAAGTTTGCCACATAGTTATGGACTCATAAGGTAATGAAATAAATTAATTACACAATTATAAATGCGGTAGAGAGAGTATCCAGTAAACACAAAATGAATTAATAAAACAAAGTTACAGACTCTTTAGTGTGAAACTGACTTCAAACTGGATTCACATGAAGCTCTTTTCCTTGAATACAATTTCTAGTAACTCTGCAACATGAGGAAATAATTGAGGAAATGGCTTCCTTTAAAACAAAACAAAACCTTCACATTGTGAAATGTTCCCTTATCCTAAATTACCAACCCACCCAATAAAAAGAACCATTTATATCCTATATACAGCTAAGACATATATCTGATTATAACAGGAGGAAAAGATAAGTCAATGAAGCTCTGAATTAAAGAGTCAACCGACTATTCCAATGATTTATGAAATCCACACAGAGATGCCCAAAGGCTAGGAACTTCTGAATACATGGCACCTCAGCAGCCACGATAACACTGGGTCAGCAAAGCCGTGTGTAGCTCAACTAATCGAAAACCCAAAGCACAGAAAAGCTGGATGACAATCATTTTGCCGGCAAGAAAAATGTTGAGCTATTTCACACATCTAACAGAGAAGGTGAAAACTAAACAAAAAATTATGGAAGATTTCCGATAGTCCCCAATTGACCTCTCAGATTTCTTTCCCATTCACTCAAGTGGACACCTCCCTGTAGGATTCTGCTGGTACAAATGAGAGACATTATCTATAAACAGGCCACTAGTGGGAGAAGTGATTTCCCACAGAACAAGCAGAATAATGTCATAGAAATGGATTGGTAGAAGTTTGACCTGTGGGTTGGGGAGGGATGCTTCCAATAGCTGACCTCAGAACGCAGGACCAGCAGGTGAGTTGAATTCCCTCACACATTCCAGTTTATAAGGGAGGGAAGGAGGAGCCTCATCCAATCTAGATTAAGTTCCAAAATTTTAGACCGGTTCAGTCGGGGGGGGAGGTCTGTCTTAAAGTGTGTTAAAACCTGGATATGCCCCCTAATCCAAAGAAGAAGGATTAAAATCAGTCCTTAATCAAACCATAAAGAGTGTCTGCGGGACAGTACAACACAGAATACTCTAATGCACTTCATTGTGACCCCATCAGCAGCTTCCTCAAAAAGAATCCTCATTACAACTGACCCATTAAATGCTTTCAGTCATTTTCTACAAAACAGGCCTATGTTTAGAGCTGCAAAGGAGGTTAGAATAATTTAGAACAAAATTCTCAAGTTACCCATGAGGAAATAGGTCCAGAGAACTTAAGTGACTTGTCCAAGGTCACTCAGCCAGTGAAGGGCACTGGCTGTTTGTTACAAGGCAAGGTCTCTGGCTCCAAGGAGCTGCTTTTTCCATTGCATCAGTCAAGATAGCATAAAGCCATTTCCAGGAATCTTGATTAAACCAAAAGTGAGAAGAAAAAAAAAAGGGGGGGGGGGAGCATGCACTTTTGAATTCTAAGTCTCTTACTACATATATGGCAATACTAGAGACAGTCTTTATTGGGGTGGGAGGGCAATCAGATAAATGATATCTGGAAATTTTTATGGATTTATTTCTTTTTTTATTATAAAGCCACCTAAACAATGGCAGAAATTAAGAAGATTGTTAGATGTTCAGAGTTTTCTGGAACAACAGAGAAACTCTTTTCCACAGCTCAGAAGCAGTATCAGGGCATGGCACTTACACCAGGGCAGTCCTTCTTTCTTACAAGTTCACTGGGGATGTTCTTATCAGCACCTAAGGAAAACTGTGGCCTTTGGTTATGACTCAGGGACTCTGGCTGGTAAGAAATGCATATTTGAGAGGCCTGGGGTGAGGGGGAGGAAAAAAAAAAATACTTCCACAGTATTTCTCATTTTTCTTCTTTATTTTAGGAAGGACACATGTCAACAAAGTTTCTGTCCCATCTAGTAACATATCTTACATACTTTTGATTATTTGAGGGAACACGACACAAATCTAGCAGGTTTCAAACATCAGGTCTCCCAGGCTGCCTTGAGGAGTTTGCACAGGGGAGGTCAGTGGTCAGAAGTAAAATCTGTTTTTGAGAGCTTAAGCAGTATTTCCTTCCACCTCAGAAAGGAACCAGATCCGAGCCCTTACAACGAATCTCTAAATGCTCAAGATTTGCAAGCTCCTATCAGAGGTTTCCATTTCACTGTGAGCTCCTTTGGCCTAGAAGGGTCAGCTTTTGTCCATGCTTGGCAAACTATGGGCACTCAATATAGTGTTGACCCTAATACAATTTCAAGACAAATTATTTCCCCCTCCCCCATGGTCCCTAACCCTTCTCAGTCCTTTTTTCTCCTCCCTCCCATCAGTTAGGGAGGAAAATGTGAGCATCCTGAGCACCACCACCACGTGCTGCAGCTGCCTCCAGCTCCCGGATTTTAAGACAGGAAGATGAAGGAACACGGCGGTGTCTTAGTAAACCGTAGTAGCCAGAGGAGGGAAACAAAATGGGGCACGTCACATGGTCAGGGCCTGGATTTTTCTCAATTAAAAAACGAGAGGAAGTGTGCGTCTCGGTCAAGTGGGCCGCTTGGACTTTCTCATTCTTAGGATTCCAGTCTGAGTACGCGCATCCTCTGGGAGGGGGAGGAAGGGGCGCGGGTTTGGCTCAGTGCTGCCCGCGCTGGAGGGGAGGGGTGGGAGGAGAAGGTGGGAGGAGAAGGAGGGAGGAGAGGGGTGGGAGGAGCGGGGTGGGAAAAGGCCGCCCGGGCCCCAGGCGCCCGGGTCACTGTGGGACCCCTGCCATCCCTGGCCCCGCCTCCCACCCGCACAGCCAGGCTGATCCCCCCGCTGATTGGCTCTGGCGGGAGACCAATCAGCTCCCGCCTGCCCCGCCCCCTCAGAGCCAGTCTGTGCTCCCCGAGGCCTCAAGGGCAAGGGCTCGCCCACCACTGGGGCAGCGGAAGGGCCCAGGCCACAGCGGTGCCCTCGGGCCACCGGGGCTGGGCGGGATGGCAGACTTCAGAGGGCGGCTGAGGCCGAATCCTCAAGTCTGGGCAAAAGGGGGCTAAGGAGAGAGGAGGGCCCGGGGGGAAAGCCAAGTGCCAAATAAATAGGGAGGAATGCAGGAAGCGGAGGTGACCCTGGAAAGGGGAAAGTGCCAGAGCCTACAGGGTTTGAGCCAGACAAAAGGCCACACAGCGAGGGGAAATGGGAGGCGGGAGATGGGTAGACAGAATCCCTGACCCCCCCCCCCCCAAAAAAAAAAAAAAAAGAAGGAGGAGGAAGAGGAGGAGGAGGAGGAGGAGGAGGAGGAGGAGGAGGAGGAGGAGGAGGAGGAGGAGGAGGAGGAGGAACCTAAAAAGATGGCTTGGGTCAATGTCCTTGCCAAAGCCTGCTCCCCTCTACCCAGCTGCAGTTTCAAAACGAAAAGGAGAATTTGGGGTAAACGCGGGTCAAAGGCAGCTGGGCTGCTGCGTCCTTTTTTGCCCTCCTTGGGCTCTCGGCTTACTCTCTGCAGAGAGGAGGCCACAAATACTGTGGAATTCTAGAATGGAGGGGAAAATAGGAGGGTGGATGTGGGGCGATGCCAGGAACATAGGTGGGAAACAAAGGGAATGGGGATGGGGAGGGGGGAATACTGGAAAACGATCTATCAGGTCAGAACCAAGTTTGAAAGACACACAGGCCTACAAAAAGAAGAAACAGAAAAGATGGCTGGCGGCACAGGAGGTGAAGCAAAGGGTAGCTGAGCTAAAAGCCTCACAAATGTTCTGTTCATAGACAGCAAAACACATTAGACAAGCGGAGACGTTTAAGATGAGGCCTTGGGAGGCATGAGCACACTCCCATAGCACCCTGTTCCCTTTCATGTTCCAGGTTTTACCTGAGAAATGGGAAAGAGAGGCAAAGATGGCAATTGCTCAGGAAGTTAGAAAGACAATGTTTTCACAAGGTAACGTATTTCTAGGAAAAGTTGTTTGCCAAGGGCAGCTTTGATTTCCTTTTGTTTCAGTATATATCAATAAATGACTATCAAATCACATCTTTAAGCTCAACGGGCAAAGGCAAGCAAGCACAATTCAGGGTGTGCATGTGCCAAGTAGCATTTGGTACTCTCTCTCTCTCACACACACACACACACACACACCCCTCACCTCTCTCCATTTACATCTTACAAATAAACATTGTAGAGTTGTCTGGCACGGTGCTGTTAAAGCATGGCCTACTGCTATTCCAGGATTATTAGGGAAATGATTCTATGATTATTTCAGAACGTTATATTTTTCCTAAGAAAACCAAGAATAGAAGGTTATTTTTGTTTTGCTTGGTTGGTTTTGATGTATCTTCCACATAATGGAGGATTTTAAGCCCTTTTTAAAAATGAAAACTCAATTTGATCATAAATTTCCTCCAGAGCAAATATTATTTATTCTACTCTATAAAAAGAAGACTTCAAATTAAGAAAATAGGCGAGGAAAACTTGTTTCTTAGCCTCTTCTTTCATCTCCTTTATAACAAAAATTTGTGCTAGGAATTTTTCCTTCAGATGGTCATTACTTTACAAATGAAAGACTTTGCACCACAAATGATTAAAGTGTTAGCAGGATTCACATTCCCCAAAACATTTTCAAAGATTTTTATTGCTCATGTTGATAAACAAAATTAAGTCTCTTCTAGTGATTCATGAAAAGAAATACTGAATATTGGTCAAACAGCGGCTTTTTGCAATATAGCCTTATCACCAAAAAATCTTAACTTGTTTGTATACTTACACCTTGTTCTACAACACAGAAATGGTAGAGCTCAAATATTGGAAACTGTTAGAACCAAGGAGCTGTGACCACATACACAAATACCTATCACTAGGAACCCAATGCACAAATTAACTTCTTACAAATGGGTACATATTAAGAATAAGGCTTCGGAAAGCTCATTCTGTGAGGCATATGTAAAAAGACGGTCACAAGATAAACTATTTGGCCGAATAAAGTGCTTCCAAATGCTGGAAACTCCTGCATTTGCCAACTCACCACATTATTTGCGAACTATACTCTTCTCTTCTTCCCACAATGATGACCACCAGAAAATAGGCTCAACAGAAGGGAGGGCAAACTAATTAATTTCCTATTACAAATGCTTTCCATTTTCAATACAGTTCTGCCCTCAGAAGACCTGAAGCCACCTTTCAACTTTTCATGAGGTTATCTACTCTGGAACTTAAAAGGCAAACAACAAATAGCCTAAACATGAAGAGTACAGGATAAACCCCTCCATTTCCTTGACTCGGTACTCCTTCTTTCAACATAAAAATGTTAAGTAATTTTACAGACAATGCACAGGAGCCCCCACACGATCTGTGTGATGTCTCTGCTCAGGCCTTCGCAAGAACAAACAACTGTGAGGCAGACACACTGGGTTGAATTACCGGTAACTCTTAACTAATAATGGATCCCAGACGTATGCAGACTTCCTTGCATGCCCTGTACAAAAGCAGCCATGCCTGTGAGGTGGTGGGTCTGTGTGTGAATGTTTCATAAATCCTGGTTCAAGAACCAAAAGAAAGCATCACCCATCATTACTTTCTAAAGGGTCACAGGTAGAGAGGTTATTTCTTTCTAAATATGTAAGCTTAACCAATCGCTCTCTCCTGAATCATTTTAGGAGGGCGTGAATAAAAGCTGATGTTTCCTACTGCTATTTTTGTTACCTTGGTATTGTGTAATCACAGAACTAAAGTATACAGAGCAACTTATCAAGATCAAACTCAGAGCTCTAAGAAATGATTTCAAATGAAGGCTTAGCCCTGTTCGAACAAATATTTTTGTAGAAGAACTGTCCCTTCCAGGAAGTGACTTAAACATACAGTTGAAAGTAAACTTCTATAAAGAGATAAAAAGTTCTTACACATGAACTTCACAAACCTCAGAACTGGCATGAAAGAACATATGTTTTGGAAATACTACAGTCCAGAGCCTCCAATGAAAACAGCCCTCCTACAGGTTTATATGACTGACTAGAGACTATCAGCCAGGTGTCACCATGGGGTGAGCATTTTAAGTGCCCTAACCTCTCCCACCCACCTCCTGAATGCAACTCCTTAAGGAAGAAACAGGAAAGAGAGGGAAGGGGCAGAAGCAGAGAGAAACAGAATTCAAGCACCAGGTTCAAGTGAACTTGTCTTCCGACTTTGTCACCACGAAACGCACCTGCTGTGATGTTCAGTTGAGCTACTGGAGGTCCTCTGGCTGCTTCTGGAAACTGATGCTGGCATAGGCGCTTACATCCTCCCTGGAGCGGCTGGAGGAGCTGCTCTCACTGCTGCCCGGAGGATGATGATGATGATGACGGGTTGGGGGCTGGGGACGCTGCCCCTGAGGGCGGTGCTCCTGGGGGCGCTGTTTGAAGTCCTTGACCAAATCCAGGTCTATGTAGTTCAGACCATTCTCCAAACCGCCTGCAGCCCCTCGCACTGGAGCCTGCTCTTTGGGTGCTCCCCCGAGCTCCCCAGGCCTCAGCCACACGTTCTCAAAGGAAGCAGAGCTGTGACGTTTCACATCCTCAATGCTGCTGCTGCCGCCGCCACTGCTGCCCCCTACTGCAGCCCCCGCTGAGGGCACCGTGTTGCCGGCCCGGGGGGCGCTAGGCATGGAGAAGGTCTCGGAGCTATGCCGCCTCCGGCACCCTTGCGGGTCTGCGCGGATCACTTTGGCACTCTGGTTGCCACTGGGACTGAGGTTCACCCGGGTGAAGGCACTCGTGCCCCCGGACCCCTGCGGGGCCACCAGCTCCCCTGCTCCTTGAGGCGCAGTGGGGGAAGCAGAGGCTGTCGAGGATGAGGAGGGAGCAGCCGCTGCAGCCCCGGGAAGGCTCGCCTCCTCCACAACGCCTGTCCGGATATCAGCGTAGCTGACAGGGGCGACTGGAGAGGTGTCCACATAGCTCGGATGGGGACAACCCACCTGCATGGTCATGTAGTCACCCCGAGTGCTAGGCACTGCCCGGGTAGGCCTGCACGTGCTGGCGGTCCCTGGAGGTGCAGGGCCCACTCGGCTCGGCTGGACCGCAGGGCTCTCCTGCCAGGTGGCCGCCCTCCGGCCAGGCCCCAGGTCCATGTTCATGTACTCTTCGGTGCCAGACTCTTCCTCCCTGGGAGCTGGCTGCAGCTGGGACGGACACCTGACGGAAGGTGAGCTGTGGGATGCCACGGGACCGGATAAGTAGCCAGGCTGATCACTCCCAAACTCTATATTCACATATTCCCCCGGGCTCTTGGGCTCCGGAGGGAGCAGGAGGGCCGCGGGCTGCTGCTGCTCTCGAGCCCGAGGTAAGGTGCTGGCCTTGGGGTCCCCCAGGGAAAGCCTCGTCGGCCGAGCCAGGCGGCTGTTGGTCTGCGCAGCCGAGTCCACCTTTCGAGGCAGATGGGTCTGCAGGACCTGATGGTGGAGTTGAGGCGGGAGGCTGGGCTCAGGCTTCCCCCCGGGGTATCCCCCACCCAGGCTGTCGTTGCTGGTGGAGGGAGAGGAATCTTCGGCGGCTGCAGCATAGAGAAGGCGGCCAGAGCTGGAGGAAAGGCGCAGGTGCTGGTGCCGGGCGGCCTCCTCCGGGTCCCCCGGGCGCTGGGTGTGCTTGAAGGACCTTGGCAATGAGTAGTAGGAGAGCACCGGCTTGTTCTGGGGGTCCTCGGGGCCGCAGTAGCAGTCGGAGGGGCTGCTGGTGCTGGAGTCCCCCACCGGTGACATGTTCATGTAGTCGCCTGTAGCAGGCAAGAGCTTCCCACCGCTGCTCTCCGGGGGTAGTTTGGAGGGTGGCAGCGCGTGGGAGGGGTGGCCCCCAACCCCATTTGTCCACGGCTTCCCATAGCTACTCCGAGGAGGGGCGGCACTGTTGCTGCTGCTGCCGCTGGGCCCACCCGCAGTGTCCGGGGAGGAGCTGCCACTTGGGGACATCATCATGTAGCCATTGGGGTCCACCCTCTGGGGATGGCGTCTGAGGGGGTTGATGATCTGCTGCGGGGAAGACACACTCTTGGGGCTCATCGGCATGTAGTCCCCGCTGCCTTTCCGGCTGCCTGGCACCGGGGCCACCCCTGGGGTCATGGGCATGTAGCCATCATCCGTGTGGAGGCTGGAGGTGTCGGGGCGGCCTTGGCCCCCTCCGCGGCGCTCCAGGGGGAGCATGTCCAGACCCTCCTCCGGGTAGGACTGGGTGGGCAGGAAGGCGGAGTGCCGGTGGCCGGGCGGCCGGCCTCCACTGCCCCCTCCTGGTGGGCAGGCGGGCATCATCTCTGTATACTCCTCAATGGAAGCCACGGAGGACTGCGACGGGGTCTTCTGGTGGGAGATGGTGGGGGATGTGCCAGCGGAGTGAGTCCGCTTGCGAAACCGATTGTCCAGCTCTGCAGCAGCACCGGCCGCGTCCTCCCCGGCCTGGGCCGAGTTCGTGGTGCCCACGCCAGCGCCAGCGGCCGGGAGGTAGCGGTGGCCATTGCCACCCCGAGAAGGCAAGATGTAGTGGCCATTGGGGGCGGCGAGCGTGGAGGCGGCCCCCTTGCCTCCCATGCAGATGTAGTTGCTCAGCTCCTCCTCCCCGCGGGCCGGCGGGGTGTGGCCCAGGGAATCCGGGGTGACACTGCGGAAGGAGCTCCGGAAATCGCAGGGGCTGGAGCCGTACTCGTCGGAGGAGATGAAGCCGCCGTCGCTCGGGGAGCCGGACACGGAAGCGCTGGATCTCCGCGGGAAAAGGCAGTCCGAGGTGGAGCCGTGCCCGCTGGTGCTGCTCGAGGACAGGCTGACGGGGCTGGTGGCCGAGGGCGAGCAGCGGGAGGAAGGCATGGGGATGGACCGGCTGTGGTTGAGCGGGGGGTGCAGCCGCGAGCAGCCCCCCCGATGGCGGTGGGCGTGCGTCCTGTTGGTGCTGGGGCTCACGGGGCTGCCGTCCACCGAGGCCGGGCGGGACATGGTGCCTTCGCCGTCGCTGGAGGCGCGGACGCGGAAGGAGCCCTGCTTGCCGCCCACCAGGCTGGCGGGCGAGGTGGCCGTGATGCTCTCGGTGCGGGAGCGGCGGGTCAGCCCCACTTGGCTGGGCGGCGGGTTGTTGAGGTGGTGCCTGCGCAGGGGCACGCTGATGGGGTTGGAGCAGTTGGAGGAGGACTGGCTCTTGCTGCGAGGCCGGAACTCGTCGCTCATGGCCCGCATGGCCTCCAGGATGGTCTCGTGCATGCTCTGGGCCACCACCGAGTCGTCCACCTGCATCCAGAACTCCCCGGGCCCGGTGACGGCGGAGCGGCCCACCTCGATGAAGAAGAAGTTCTCCGAGTGCCCACAGCGCCGGATGTTCATCAGCTGCAGCACCACGGCGGCCGCCTCCGTGTTCAGCTTCACGAAGCTGATGGTCTTGCTGGTCAGGCAGAGGCGGTAGATGCCGATCAGGTTCTTTGTCTGGCCCAGGCCCTTGGGTTTCAAGACCACCTGCCAGACCTCTTTGAAGGCGGGCCCGGGGTTGCAGTCGCTGAAGAAGCTCAGGTCCTCCCCGGCCTCGCCCAGGCCGGAGCTGCCGCTGCAGCTGCCCCCGCCGCCGCCGCCGCCGCCCCCCGTCCCGGTCCCGGGGGCCGCGGCCCCGTCGTGGTGGCTCTTGGCGCGGTTATGCAGCTGCAGGAGGGCCTGGTACCAGCTGTCCTGCTCGGCCTCGCTGTCCGCCGCGATCGCGAAGTGCTCGTCCCGGGTGTAGAGGGCCACCAGGTGCTTGTTCTTGGAGTCGGCCCGCTTGTTGATGTTGAAGCAGCTCTCGAGGGGGATCGAGCGTTTGGGGGCGCTCGACTTGTGCCGCCACTTCTTCTCGTTCTCGTAGTACTCCAGGCGCGCCGGGCCCCCCGCCTCGCTGGCCGCCCGCAGCACGAAGAAGCGCTTGTGCATGCTCTTGGGTTTGCGCAGGTAGCCCACCTTGCGCACGTCCGAGAAGCCCTCGGCGTCCGCGGGGCTCGCCATGCTGCCGCCGCCGCCGCCGCCGCCACCTCCGCCTCCGCCGAGCGGAGGGAGGCGCCGAAAATCCACCCGGTGGGGGGCGGAGGCTCCTCGCCGAGGCCCCGCGCATGCAAACAGGGCTGGAGGCGGCCAAAAACCCCGACTCCCAAATCCACGCCGCCCTCCTCCCCCCCCCACCCCGCGCCGGGGAAGGAGCAGCCCAAGCAGGGCGCTGCGGCTGCGAGGACGAGGAGATGAGCCCCGACCAGAGTTCACGGGCGTTTCATGCAAACACCCGGGGGAGAGGCAGTGCGTCCGGCGGGGGTGCAGCCCGGATCTTCCCAGAGCCGAGTCTCCGGGAAGGAGTGTGGATGCATCTCTCCTCGCCGCCCGAGCCGGAGTCCCGAGCGGGCAGGCGACAGATGCCGGGGGTCTCCGGGTGGCCCCTCCGGGCGCGCGCGCGCCTTCCCTCCCGAGGTCCCCTCTGCGAGTAGCGATTCCCGAGGCAAATTAAATATCCTTGGGCAGGGGGAGGCGAGCTGCCAAGTCCCAACGTTGCACGGGGTTCTCCCTCCTCCTCCTCCGCCTCCTCCTCCGCCTCCTCTCACCCCCCAACAGTCCCCGCCGCCACCAGCCGCCCAAATACCAGCTCAATCGCGGAGACCGCGGCTCTGCGGCTGCTGCTGCTGCTGCGGCGGCCGCCGCCGCCCGCAGACGCGTCCTCTGCAGCCCCCGCTCGGGCCCATCTCGGCGGGCGGAGAAAGTGGCTTTTCCACGCGAAACGCACCTAGGCAACCGGGGGAGCTGGGGACGCGCCGGAGGGACAGGCACATCCCTGCCCCTGGCTCCTCCGGGCGGCAGGGGAAGGCGAGGAGGGGGCCGAGGGCGGGAGGCGAGGGAGTAGGTTTGGGAAGGAGTCGGGGAAGACGCCTCTTCCCGGGAGGCGCTGCCTCTGCAGTTACTTCTCCCCTCCTCCTGCCTCCCTCCTCCTCCTCCTCCTCCTCCTCCTCCTCGGAGAGTTGCCGAGAGCCCCAACCAAAACAAGCGGTGGCGGCGTCTGGCTCCGCTCGCCGGCCCCCTCCGACCCCGCCGCCGTCTCCCTCGCAGGAGAGGAACACGTGACGGAGCCTCTGCGCCCCGCAGCCCGGCCGCCGCCGCCGCCGCCGGGAGGCTCCCGCCTGGGTCTCTACATTCCCGGCCGAGCCCGCCCCGCGCCGCCCCGCTCCGCCCCCCGCTCCCCCGGCGGTGCCGCAGCGGCGCCCGCCCCGGGCCTCCCTCCGCGCTCAGCCAGCGCCCCTGGCGGCCGCGGCCCGGGCGCGCCGCCCTCCCCGCGCCACCCAGGGCGCCCCCGGCCCCAGGAATCCCCAGCGCGGGCGCGGGCGGGGGCGTTTGGGTGGTCACCCCAAAGCAGAAGGGAGTCTGGGAGAACGGCGGGGTGGGGGGAGTTCGGGAAGAGCGGGAGTGAGGGGGGCATGGGGGGGCGGCGGGGTGCACTGCAGCTACAGAGCCCGGAGTGGGAGGGCCGCCGGAGGAGGAGGGGGCGCCGGAGCGGGGCTGCGTCTTGCCCAACAGGTAAAATGAACCCCTCGGGAGGTAGGCTTTCTTCTCAAGGGAAGGGGAAAGCTGCTTTTCAGTTTCGGGGTGACAGGCCGTGTCTGAGATCTGGGTTTTTATAGGATTTCCTAAGGAACTTGTGGGCCAGCCTGCTCCTCGCAATCACCGCCTTTGCTGCAGGGAGGAATCTGGAAGGAGCAGAGGGACTCCCAAGGGCAGACAGAGATGGAGGCCTTCTGGTCACTCAAAAAAAAAAAAAAAAAACAACGGGGAGAGGGAATTCCTGGGGAGCACCCCATGCCCGTCGCAGTGAGATGAGCTGCTGCTGAGTTAGGAGGAACATTTAAACATCACGGCTTCTCCTCTTCCCCCATCCTAGCGAGGGGCGGGGATTCACGTGTAGAGGTGAAGGCAAGGGGAGAGAAAATGAGATATCCCCTATCATATTCCGAAATTTATTTGCGATTTTAAAAATATATATATTTTTTAGGGACCTACAGAGGATTCCTAAGGCCTCCTGCGTAAATACTGGCTGACGTGTTTGTGTCACACATAGCTCCCACACCCATGGAGCTGCCCCCATACAATCTTTACCCTTGACCACAAGGATAACGGGGAGAAAACAAGGATGGTGCCAGCTCGACTGGGCAGGAACATGGGGGGATTTCTACTTGCAGAGAGTCTCAGTTGACCTTGCGCGATCAGGCACCAGCAAGCAAACGCTCCCCGAAGTTTCTGTTTATTTTTTAAGCTGACCTATACACGGGCAGTCTGTCCCCCACTTGCCCCGCTGGCACCGAAGACCCTACGAAAACGACGTTTGCCATTCGGCTTAACGCTGTCTTATGTTTGCACCCCCATTCCTGGTCGGTTCGGGGTTCCCGTCTCCTGTTTGCGCGGGAGCCCCGGTCTGCCGCCAGCTCCCAGGCGCTGCGGGAAGCTGGCGGGGAGACGCAGCAGGCGAGGCGCAGGGCCTTCAGGCGGGGTGAGGGCGGGGGGAGTCTCTCGGAGAAGCCTGCTGATTGGTGGGGTTCCCTGTTTTTCAAGCTCTGCCTGACAGGAGGGGAGGAGGGGTGGGATGGTAGGGGGGCCAAGGTAGGTTGCGAAGCGTAGGGAGGAGGGAAGAAAATTAACAGGAACGGTAAGCGCCATTCAGCAGCAGCGTGTGATACGTGAATTGCGGGGACTGGGCATCTGCAAAGGGGGCACTCCCCAACCGAAGCCCGGGAGCTTCTCAGTTCTCCTTTCACCTTTTTGTTCCCGGCCATCATGCATCCTCCAGTAAACCTGGTTAAGCTGTAATTTGTGTACACACTGTTGCATTGAAAGCCCGCCCTCTTTCCTCCTGGCAGCCTGGCAATGCGGGCACACGTGCCCACTACGGCAAAGCTATAAATAGCACACACGCATCTGGAGCTGGCGATAGGCGGCAATAACAGTGACCGAGATTCTGGGGGTATAGCTTGCTTTATGCGGAGCAGAGGAGGGGTGGGTGAAACAGGGAAGCGTGGAGTTAGAGTGAAGTGTAGCAGTGTGGGGTTTCACCCTTGGCAAGAAAACAGATAAAGAGTTGTTTACCAGTAACAATGTAAGCTAAGGCCAAAGGGCTTTTTAGTTCTGACGTTTAGCTCGGGGTGGGGGTTATTTCATATTTTATAGGAATACGATCAAAATCCCAAGACTTTTACTTTTCAAATGACACCCCCCCCCCAAAAAAAAAGCTAAATAAAAGGAACACATCTCTATGGAAAACAAAATATTGAACTCTTTCCTAAAAGGAGAGGGCAGGAAGATCAATTGAATTTTCAAATATTCTACAGTAACCTTCACAGAAAGGTTAAGATTTTGATCATATAAGAAAAATTACTATAAAAGCTTTTTAAAAATGTCTCAGTGGGAAAGGGTTTCTGCTTTAAAAATTCAATGTCAGTGGCTAACATATTGGTTAGAAATCATTAAATAAGCCAGATTGCTATAACAAATTCTGGTCAGACCAATGGGTTTCATGTGGAAGATAATCACTGATCATCGGATGCTAGGTATTGCCATTTCTTCATAGTTGCTGATGTTTTACTATCAATGTTAAAGGTGGTTAATATTTATTATAATTATACGATAGTAGATCCATTTGTTCTCTACATTTTTTTTTAATTATTATTAATGGGTTGTGATAGTTCTGGAAGTGCATGCACATTGGTGCCTTTTACTATATAGTATATACAGAATAGAAAGAGATGTTTTTGTGGAATCTAAGTGAAGTAACTTAAGCAAGTACAACTATCATCCTGTCGCCTTACACTAAATTAGTCTTGTGGTATACTGTGACGATACACACTATTTGAAAAATTTACTCCTAACTGAAAATTCACAGAAACCAAAACGCCAACTAGTACCAAATCTCTTGCTCAATGCTGCCATCTATCGGACAGTTAGAGATCATTTGTGACACTAAGGTGTCAGTACCCTGGAGTAGCTATTTTGATATTCACAAATGCAGTTATGATTGCAGGCGTTAAAACCTTCAATGCCATGGGTGCACTACTGAGCAATATCTCTACAATTAGCATTAAAATGGAAATATTGATCTGTGTGGTGCTATCAGGGACATCATGCAGACTTTATAAATTATTACATATATCCTTAAAATGATCTCTAATTATAAACTTTTATAAATTAACCATTTTACATACGGTCAAGATAGAAAAGCATAAACTATTGTCCTAACAGAAATAAGAATTGAGTTGGCTAAGGATGTAACCAACCATTTAAAAATTAAAAAGTATTTAATGTATCAAAACAGATGCTTTATTAAGATAAATAGGTCACAGCTGGAGGAGCTGTTTAAATATTGTCATCTCTAGAATTAATTTTGGCAATTCAGAATTATGCTTGATGGAAAATCAAAGATTGTAGATTTTCCGATGTTAATGTCTATTTTTATTTTAAGACTAGAGGCTCGGTACATGAACATTTATACACTGGAGCGGGGGTTGCTCAGCCCGGCCTGCCTTCTCTCACAACCTGGGAGTCCTCATGGGCAGGAGGTGACCCGGTGATCAGGGGAAAGCGACACCCCATCACACCTCTGCTGCTGCCTCTGCTTGCAGTGCAAACCTCAGCCGGCCCTGGTTACCTGAACCTCAGGCAGCCCTGGGTGGCTGGGCCACTGCCATACAAGGCTTGCCTGTGCCCTGGGCCAGCCCTGGTTGGCTAGGCGGCTGAGGGGACTGGGGGGCTCTGGAGGAGCGGCCAGACCTGCTGGGCCTGCCACCCTGGCAGGGCTGAGGGGACTGGGTGCCACCATCTTGTGGCTGTGGGCACTGCCATCTTTGAGGGTATGGCAGTCAATTAGAATATTTCCTCTTTATTAGATAGGATAGTTCAAGCATAACAAATATTTGAATGCCTACTCTGCAAGGCAATATGAAATATATCAAGAGATATATTTTGTATATTTATACAGCCTGTATGGGATGATACAAAATAAAGATAATTGATAACTAAAATCATTTGTGCCTGTGTGTGTGTGTGTGTATGTGTGTTAAGTGTTAAATCTCAAATAAGTGGTATTTACAGCAGGTGGAGAGCATGGTGGATGAAATAACTGAAGAAATCTTTATGAAGGAAAGGAGTTGTAAACTTGAACTTGAAGGGTGGATGTAACCCAGGTAGGTGATTGGTTATTTATTTGCTTATGTGTTGCCATTCCAATGTTTTGGAGCACCTTCCTGTGTTAGGCATTAGGATAGGCACTGAGGATTTAGATATCTAAAACATGGCCCTGCCCACAGGAAGCTTTCAGAGAAGATGTAAGACCAATTAATACAGAGTGCTGTGATCTCTTTGATGAAAAAAAGTAGGAACAAGGCAAATGAGATCCCAAAACAATCTACTGCCTTCTGATTTAAAGTCATTGATCATAGACCGTACAATTCGAGAGCCCAAAGATGCCTTTCCCTTTGATAACCTTGTTTCCTCTTATAATTAAATTGTTCTTGCTTTTGGTTTAAAATGTGAAATAATGAAATTAAAAGTGAGCTAGAAAATTACATTTGGCTTAAGAATCTGCTCAATCAATGCTTCTTAGATCTGAGGATCTTGTTGACATTCAGGTTCTGATTCCCAAAATCTAGGGCAGGCTGAGGGTCTGCATTTTTAACACAAGTCAGGTGATGCTGAATCTGCTGGATGGGGGTGGGGACCACCCTCAGTAGCACAGCTCTCAATGACAGGATTAGTTCAAAGGCAGAGTAATATGGTGCTGTGAAACACAAGCAGGGTCTGTACATTTTATTGTCATATATATATATACATACAATGAGAAGAACAGCAATAAAAGCTCTACTTAACTGAGGCATTCTTGCATTGGGGCTTCTCTCTTTTTAATCACAGGTATCAAATCTCTCCTCTGACAAGTGTGAAGAGTTGTTTTTTTCCTAAACATTTGTGAATGGAAAGTAGCTTAGTGCATTCAAAGGGCAAATATCCACACTAGCACTTAGTTTTAAGCTAGAAAACAAGAAATAAAATTTTATGTAAAATAAATCAACACCCAACAGCATAATTATGTAAAATAAAAATGGCCATATCATTAGTGGACATATAATTTGCTAAAGAGTAAAAACCATAACTCTTAGGATATTTCTAGAATTACAAAATATACTTAAGCACAACTCTGTGAACTGTAAGATTTTATTATTGTTTTAGTTTTGAAATTATTCCATCATTGATATAAGTTCAAATAAATAAAATCCATGTACAGTTTGTTTCATGTCAGCTGAAAATGGCAGTTGACCCATTCTGTATCTGACCAGTGGTGACCTGCCCACTTCCCCAGGTGTTGTGCTTGCTCTCTCTGTTGGCCAAGGTTGATTGTGTTTTTATTGTTGTTGTTGGTAACCGAGTATTTAAAAATAAAGGATTAAGAATAAAACCTTTTCTTTGTTCCCAGAACAGCTTCCCTAATCCTCTCCCTCCCACCCCATCACATTTTCTCTGCCACTACAAGAGAGCTCTAGAGGGTGGTTCAGGACCACGGAGAGCGTGAGGAAGGGGCACTTCCAAAGCATTCTCCTCAGGGAGGCAGGGAAGAGAGGGCCCTGGATTTGTTGCTGGACAATTTTCACTTAAAGGGCAGTTGAGAGAGATCAGGCCAGGAGGGGAGGGAAGTTGTGAGCAATCAGACCAGCAGGGGAGGACAGTTGGGAGAGACCAGGCCTGCAAGAAAGGGCAGTTGGGGGCAATCAAACCTACAGGGGAGGACAGTTAGGAGTGACCAGGCCAGCACAGGAGGGAAGTTGGGGATAACTGGGTCTGCAGGGAAGGGCAGTTGTAGAAGGGGACCCAGGCTTGCAAGTGAGGGCAGTTAGAGGCAATCAGGCTGGCAGGGGAGTGGTTAGGGGGTGATTGGGCTGGCAGGCAGAAGCGGTTAGGGACAATCAGGAAGGCAGGCAGGCAAGCAGTTGGGAGCCAGCAGTCCTGGATTGTGAGAGGGAAGTCCGACTGGGACATCCTACTGGGATCAGGCCTAAATGGGCAGTTGGACGTCCTTCGAGGGATCCCAGATTGGAGAGGGTGCAGGTTGGGCTAAGGGACACCACCACCACCACCCCCGTGCACGATTTTCATGCATGGGGCCTCTAGTATAATTATAAAGAATAACAGTGGAATTTTGACTCCCTGATATTTGGGAGAATTTATTTTTCTGGACATTAAGCCAGTGCTTTCTGTTCTTCATTGAATTCCATGTAATGACTCATGAGAGGACAATAAACGTAAGGATAGCCAGAAGTTGCCAAGGTAAAACATGAATTTTCATGTTTATAATTTGATATCTTTTATGTAAACTTTCACATTTAAAAAAGTATATTTTATTGATTTTTTTTTTTTTTTTTTTTTTTTTTTTACAGAAAGGAAGGGAAAGGAATAGAGAGTTAAAAACATTGATGAGAGAGAAACATTGATCAGCTGCCTCCTGCACACTTCCTTCTGGGTATGTGCCTGAAACCAAGGAATATTGTCTTGACCTGAATTGAACCTGGGACCCTTGAGTCTGCAGGTCGATGCTCTATCCACTGAGCCAAACCAGTTAGGGCTAAACTTTCACATTTTTTACATCTTTGGGACCTATCAATCTACTACATAAGAGAATTAGGTCATATAGACATATGAAGAGTTGGAAATAGGGAATTGGAAGGAATATGTATGGGTTCCAGTCCTAGGTCCTTAGAACTACCGTGGAATCTGTAGCTCATCTTTCAATTTTATGATTACCTAGAATTCTTTCAATAACTATCTTCAATTCCCCATTTAACTTTTCTTCAGCTAGTTTCATTTGGGTTTTATTTTTATTTTTTAAATATATATATTTTATTAATTTTTTACAGAGAGGAACATAGAGAGAGAGAGCTAGAAATGTCGATGAGAGAGAAACATCGACCAGCTGCCTCTTGCACACCCCCTACCGGGGATGTGCCCGCAACCAATGTATATGCCCTTGACCGGAATAGAACCTGGGACCTTTCAGTCCGCAGACCGACGCTCTACCGCTGAGCCAAACCGGTTTCGGCATCATTAGAGTTTTATTTGCAACTGAGTGTGTTCTACTAATGCAGATGGATAGGGCTTAGAATCAGGGCCATATGAGGTCTGAGAAACCATTTGGTCTGCCCCTGCAAAGGCATTAGAGGTGAGTTAATTAAATGTTTGGCCAAATCTATCAGGCTAATTTTTAAGTTGATAATTTTATATGGCCCGTGAATGATGCTATAAATATCCAAATGGCCCTTGCCAGAAAAAAGACTCCCCACCCCTGGAGATAGACAAATGAAAAAACAAAAACAAAAAAGGGGGGGCGGGTAACTCCAGGCTCAGAACAAAACAAGATTACAGGCAAGGAGGCAGGAACATAGCTCGAATTTTTCTGGGACAGAGAGAAAACTGGCCTAAGAAAATCGAGTGGCCTATAGAAATATATTTAAATAATTTCTCTGTACTACAACTGAGTAGAAATATAAATTCAGCCTCTTCAGAAGGCAGTTGAACAAGAGCTATAAAACTTTCAAATGCACATACAATTTACCTAGCAATTCCACTTCTGGAAATGGATTCTATAGAAATAATCATACAAGCATATTCATGGAAATGAATTTTGTCACAGAGAATGACGGAAAAATGACATACATGTCCATCAATAGAGAAGGTGTTAAATAAGTTTACCACATTTACATGTTGACATACTGCAAAGCCATTAAAAATAACTCAGTAGATCTATGGAATAATCTTCACAGGAAAAAAAGGCAAGGTGAAAAACTACCATAAATGCTATCTTTTATCTTTTTATTTTAAATAAAAGCTCATGTATATTTTTATATACATAGAAAAATTCTAGAAGAGCAAATGAGAAATCTTAGCAATACTTTCTCTGGAGAGGGTCACCTTTTCTTTTTCCCATATTCTCTTATAGTTCTTGTTTTTGAAAACTACATTCACATATTACTATGTAAACTATAAATTAACTAAAGTATAGAAGAATGAAAACTTTAATGATATATAAATATTATTACTTTATTTGAAATTTCTATGTAGACATTATTTTAAGTTCTTTAATGTTACCTCTTTCAATCCTCACAGAAATCCCATGAGGAAGATGTTTTCCTCCAATTGCACTTGAGGTTGCTGTAGGCAAGGCAACCTCAAGGGCAAACTCAGTCCTGCAAACTCTGGCTCCAAAGCCCTTGTGTTTAACCATTCTCCCCTTTGCCCACCCTGAGCTTCCCTGACTTTGTTGTAATACCTCTCCAAAGGCAGATTTCTGGGCAGAAAAACTAAATATTCATGCAACAGTCTTTCACTGACATCCAATAAGGATTCCCTTCATAATAGCTAATACAACAACTCACAAAATAAACTTTTTCTTCTATACTGAGTGCTTAGATGTGGTGTAGAAGATTTCTTAAACTGACACACCACCTCATAAATTTCATTGCAAAGCAATGTATAACCATGGTTTCTCGTTCCAGTAATGGGAGCCATTGAATTGTTTAGTCAGAATAATGGCAAAGTTGGACTTTCATGTTGAATAAATCACTCCTGTATTTTTGGAGGATGGATTTATAGGAGAGGAGATTGGCAGCAGGGAGGAAATTAACGTGGAAATCTGTTGGACATCTAACCATCACTCATTGATTCCATCTTTGAAGAGCACCTTGCTATCCTATGGGTTAAATCATGGAATGGTGATTGGTTTAGGCCTTCGAACTGAACTGCCTTGGTTCATTTGGATCTGCCACATATCATCATTGCAAATGTTGACAACTTAACCTCCTTCATGTCTCGAGTATCAATATCATGGAAATAATAGTATCTCAATTTATCAGTGTAAGGTTTTAAATGGCTACTGCTTATATTTTGAGTACTTAATAAATATTAGCCATCGTCATGATTGCTGTTCTCAACCATGTGTTTTGAATGGCATTAGTCCCTTCACTCCTCATCTCCCCTACCTCACTGTAGAACGAGTTCTACCATACAGTCCTGCCACAGTCTTTTCCCAGCAAGGGTTCAGAAATCTGGAGAAGGGATTGTGACACAAATGAATATACTAGGCAAGAAATATTAATTTGGAAGGCATTTTGGGGGAGCCAGATGGAAACCAGCTCTCTAGTGGAGTGGCTCTCTTTGGACCCACACAGCTTTTTATTCACACATTTTACCCTTTAGCAAAGCAGGTATGCATATCAAAGGTAAGGTTTGGTAAACAATAAAGGATTACCAGGTTAGGGGATTTTCCCTCAGCTGTTTGGCAGTAGGGAATAATTTGCAGATCTTTAGCCCTGCTGAAGATGTCCATCAGCCTTCCAACAACTTTTCGAATTTATTACGCTAACTACTGTACTTAGTCTCCAGCACAGCTCATACAGTGGTGAGGAGCACAGAAATTTCATCAATCAAGGAGGGGCAAGACTTTGTCAGTTTTATTCTTAACCTACTTTATTCTCTTTATATGACCAGATGCATTTTACATTTGTTCTCAGAAAGATGAGAATTTATGTGACATTGACTCCTGCTTTGAGATAAGCAATAAATATGTGTTAAAGAAAGGCGATTAAAGATACCATTCCAGTCTGGCCAGCGTGGATCAGTGGTTGAGTGCTGACCCACAGACCAGGAGGTCACAGTTTGATTCCCAGCTAGGGCACTTGCCTAGGTCGTGGGCTTGATTTTCAGCAGGAAGCATGCAGGAGGCAGCAGGTCAATTAATCTCTCTCATCATTAATGTTTCTATCTTTCTCTCCCTCTCCCTTCCTCTCTGAAATCAATTAAAAAAAGAAGAAGAAACCATTCCAGGCCTGGGACTATATGAATGATGGTGGGGAAGTCATGAAGAAAAGTAGGCGTTCCATGTGGACTAGAACAGAGGGAACATGTGTCCTGTCTGAAGCATTCAGTACCTGGAAACCATCATAATAGCCATTATAAGAAGTGGCAACTACAAACTCTTTGAGAAGAGTGTTCTCTCTCTCTCTCTCTTTTTTTTTTTTAAATATATTTTATTAATTTTTTACAGAGAGGAAGGGAGAGGAATAGAGAGCTAGAAACATCGATGAGAGAGAATCATCGACCAACTGCCTCCTGCACACCCCCCACCAGGGATGTACCCGCAACCAATGTACATGCCCTTGACCGGAATCGAACCCGGGACCTTTCGGTTCGCTCTATCCACTGAGCCAAACCGGCGAAAAGTGTCCTCTTTATTTGAGAATCATTCAGAAGATCTAGTACCATATACTTGTTGCATAGCAGGCACTCAGTAATCAATTATAGAATCGAACATTATTATATCATGAGGCCCACATAGATGACTTTGAATGCAGAGCAAAGAGCTCAGACTTACTGCATTAATAATGAGGAGCACTTGGTATGATAAACAGGAGAAATAACATGAGCAGATGCAGAAAATAGAATAAAATGGAAACCCGGGACAGGGCTAGGCTAGTTAGGAGTCTGTTTCGGTAGATTAAGTGAGATGATGAGGCTCAGGGTTAGGTTTGTGCTGGTGGAATGAAGGTGCAGAAAACTTCAGAGGTGGAGAAGGTGG
Source organism: Pipistrellus hanaki (assembly GCF_964339955.1). Classification (NCBI taxonomy): domain Eukaryota; kingdom Metazoa; phylum Chordata; class Mammalia; order Chiroptera; family Vespertilionidae; genus Pipistrellus; species Pipistrellus hanaki. The sequence goes on along the minus strand of NC_140510.1, from coordinate 62,345,080 downwards.
GCTTTGGAAACAGATGGGATGTTTGGGACAGTCATTCTGGCAGCAGTCAAAGATGCTGACATTTCAATCCTGAGTGTAGGGAAGTTGGAAGGACATCTGATCACTCTTCTTTTTCAGAGATGAAAGGCTGTATTTTAACTCACAGAAAAAGCAGCCGCCAGAAGTCAGAATGTTGGTGCTAGTTCCCTATCTCTGGTCCATAGGGTGATGCAGTGGCTGAGATGGATGCTGCCCAAAGAATGGGAGGATCCCAGAGCCATGGCCCAACAAGGAGCAAAAAATGCAGTAAGAAGCAAACAAGCCACCCTCCATCCCTAATGTCCCCTGGGGAGTAGGCAGTTGCTGACAGTTACACTGTGGGTACCTTGATCTACTGGGTTGCTTCCATGACTAGCAACAGAAACTGCTCAGGGTCAGGAGATGGATCGGCCTTCAAGCTGGCTGCTCAGCAAGAACTTTCAGAGACTGCATGGGGCCTGTGGGGGATGTGCCTCCCAACATCATTCATTCAAAGATCATGCATCTGACCACTTTTTAGGTTTAACGGACATGAATTTTCCCCTTTCTTTGCCCAAACCTAACCTATTGAATTTCCCCCCATATTTCTCATTCATAAACTCTAATTTTTGGTAACTGAAGGCTTTCATTGTCATCATATAATTTTCCATCAGTAATTATGTGACAGGTTAATTTCCTCAAAGAGTGCAGTTGAAGTTATCTTTCTAACTTCTAACATAATATTTCATCATGAACAGTTTTCTAGATTCTGCCTTTTGGAATCCCACTTCTTATCTAGTTTGGGGATTCTCTTTTCTAAAATAAGGACCAGTGTGTCAGATATTACAGTTACTACTATACATTTCATCTAAGCTTTAAAAATGCACTAAATATTTCATATCTTAATTTCTCTAGGCAACATAGAAGTCTTTTGGAAATGTTTATGTTATGTTAATTGAAGCATATCAAGGTTGATTGACTCTAGTACCATGAATTCTACCTACATACAGGCGAAGGAAAAGTTAGAAGTTCCAATTTCTGCTTCACTTCATTCATTCTATTTTAAGTTATTTAGACTAAATGTTATATTGAGGAAAAGGGTTATTTGAAGAGTTGTCACTGTTTGTTTCTAGAAAAACTGAAGGTTTTTTTTTATTCCAATTTCTCGAAATGGTAGACTGAGTTTTCCGATGTTCTTCCAAGTAAAGTTTCAGTACTCTGGCTACCAAAGGTTAATTTTTTCTCTCTAATTTATAAATATTCATGGATATTTCAGACATTACAAGACAGATCAACACTTTGTGGTGAAGAGAGTAGCACATAAAAGAGGCCATTTCAAGCTTTAAGTTCTTTTTATAAAAAGATCTGCTCTGTGTCTCTAGTTAGGGAGGTGAAGCTGATGGCTCACCTATTAGTGTGCAGGTGGGGCTGACTGTCAAAGTGTCTGGCTTCAGCTAGGAGGTGGATTCAATAACTTTGTGCTGACTTGCAGGCTACAAAGCCTCTGACAAAGGATCATCACATGTGGAGCCTGATTTCATGTCAGTAGCTGACCTTCTTTTCACCTTCGTCCCCGTGGACTTCTTGAGTTAGTATTTTTAAAGGTATTACACAGTGCCATCTTGCTGACTTAGACGAGGCAGTGACAAATTTAATGTTACTTCACCTCTGTGGGGGTGAATTTAAGACCCATCATTGTGCCCCCACACCCAATAGCATATTTGAGTATTCTGGACTGCAAGTCTGGTTGCATTAACTGGAGTAGCATGGAAATGATTAAAAAAAAAAAAAAAAAAAAAAAAAAAAAAGACAAGCTGTGCTAGAAATTACCAGTTTATCTTGTGGAGAAGGTTACCTCAAAGGTCATACATTCTTTTGTCTAGCAATGCTTGGAATAGTTTAAGAAACAGCCTAGTTATAGCCTATGCTACGGAATGAATAATCTCTTAAATTGTGCCTCATATTTAAGATTCTGTTGTTTGCAGGGCATGAACACCAGCTAGAAAACACAGGTCTAATGCCTTTTCTTGATCTCAATGTTTTTAAAGGACAACTTGCATTTGGACTCATTTTTCACGAGTGCAAAATAATAATTTACATTTCAATTGTGGTTTTCCCTAGACGGACTAAAATGTGTAGTTCATTGAACATGTCAGTCTCTCAGCATTTTCTACAGCTAATGTTTCCAGTGTCTAAATGCTGTCACTATACCACTCTCATGATCCTATTTTTATTCTGTGTAAGAGTGCATAATGAGTTATATACTCCTGACAATATGTTTACTTCCTGAATTTAAGAGCAGGTAAGGTCAGAAGTTATATTAATTATCTGGGGAAGGGGTCACTTGGTCGAACGTCATCAAATGATTTTCGGAGAGCTAAATATTTGTCAAGTTATTGGCTAAGATGCCTAGTGGGTTAAGGTAAATGATTGTTCAGTTCAGTCACAGACAATCTGGTAGGCCTAGTTGATGATGTTCTAATTAATGCATTAAAATAGTCAATCAAAAATTACTTACTGGGCACCGATCAGGTACATTACACTGATACTCAGTAGGGAGTCAAGAGGAAATAACCCACTAAGACATTAGCTAAATGAGAATGTATACTGAGCAACCATAAACTGCAAACTAATGAGGTAGATATTTATCATAATGAAGCATCAACCTGCAACCACAGAACTGAATAACCCAAAAGCACAGATGTGTTCTGGGTTGCCCAACCAAACATGGATTCAAGGAATGAAAAATTAAGCCCACTTTAAATTGGACCTGTCTCTGCCTGTGAGAACAGGTAAGATACAAAGGCTACGTCTGGCTGTGAAAGGACCACATTGCCTATCCTCAAAGGGAGGACCCCATTAATGGCTATATTAGAAACATCTGAGGACTGGGGTGCTTGTACAAAGTCAGTCTCCTAGACTTAACCCAGGCAAATCCAACATGTGAATTTTAAATAAGCTCTTTAGTTAATTCTGAAATAGGTGGTGTGCAGTTCACATGTTGATAAACATACTTATGATTTCAGGTAGATTTTTAGATCTATCCTGTTTTGTTTTGTTTTTAATCCTCACTTGAAGATATGTTTTTATTGATTTTATTTGTTTTTTTGTTTTGTTTTGTTTTAATATATTTTATTGATTTTTTACAGAGAGGAAGGGAGAGAGATAGAGAGCCAGAAAGATCGATGAGAGAGAAACATTGACCAGCTGCCTCCTGCACACCCCCTACCAGGGATGTGCCCGCAACCAAGGTACATACCCTTGACCGGAATCGAACCTGGGACCTTTCAGTCCGCAGACCAACGCTCTACCACTGAGCCAAACCGGCTTCGGCTGTTTTTATTGATTTTAGAGAGGAAAGGAGGGAGGGGGAGAGAAAGAAATATTGATGTGAAAGAGAAACATTGATTTGTTGCCTCCTGTATGCACTCCAACCAGGGATCAAACCTGTAACCTACGTATGTGCTCTGACTAGGAATTGAACCTGCAACCTTTTGATGTACAGCAAGCATGTCAAACTCGTGGCCCACAATGAATATTTTTGTGGCCCAGTCAATATAACAGTATATAAGAAATGCTTTAATTAAAATTTTGTAACTTAATTTTTACAATATCCTGTTATACATAATTATTATTAACGAACTACAATGTTTGCTAATGACTGATTACTTTAATCATGTTGCATTCATTTCCCTTACGTACCTTAGGCGCAAGCGCACAATCTCTCTCCACTAATACTAGCAGTGAATATTTTAGCAGCTAATTGTCATTAGTCTTGGACTGACTTGTTTGGTTGTGCACAAAAGGAAATATTTCGCTTTTGAATAAGAAAATAGGTTTATTTGCAAGATGTTTATTAATTTTTGCAGTTATTCAGTGTCTGGTAAGTTAATATTCAAGAAAAAATATTAATTTTTATTAAAATATTATATTATTTTATGTTGATGATTACTCATTTACTTTAGCCCTTTGTATTCATCATGTCTGTATCAAATAAACCTATGTCTCTATGAAAATTGAAGCTTTTGTTTTTTTGCAGCCCACATTAACTTAAACCTTGTTTATTTGGCCCGTGTTAGCCTTTGAGTTGGACATGCTTGGTATACAAGGTGGCTGAGCCACCTGGCCAGGGCTGATCCAACTAACTGAGCCACCTGCCAGGACTTTCCTGTTTGTTTCTGTAAAGTATAACGTAAATTGCTGGAAGCTAAGACCAGCAGGTCATAATAAATGGGAAAAGTCCATATCAGAAAGCTGATGGACATTTTCAGCAGGGTTAAAAATCTGCATATTATTACCTGCTGCTGGCCGAACAGCTGTAGGCAATTCCCCTAACCTGATAACCCTTTACTATTTATCAAACCTTACCTTTATTATGAGTGTCTGCTTTGCTAAAGGGAAAAATGTGTATATAAAAAGACATGAGTACACCTGAAACCGGTTTGGCTCAGTGGATAGAGCGTCGGCCTGTGGACTAAAGGGTCCCAGGTTCGATTCCGGTCAAGGGTATGTACCTTGGTTGCGGGCACATCCCCAGTGGGGGGAGGGGGGTGGTGCAGGAGGCAGCTGATCGATGATTCTCTCTCATTGATGTTTCTAACTATCCCTCTCTCCTCCTCTCTGTAAAAAATCAATAAAATATATTTTAAAAAAAACAAACGACATGAGTACAGAGATTTGGAGAGCTCTCTTCACTAGAGGGTAAGGCCTTTGACTGGCTTCCCTCCATGCCTTCCAAATTTATATTCCTTGTCTCATCTCTTCATTTATGTCTCCAGATTCCTGAACTCTTGCTGTGAAAAGACTGCAGCAGTAAATGCATTTTTAATGTTATATATAGGCTAATATAGAGGTATAAGATTTCCAAACTATGAAATAATTTTCAAGTATTATTTCTATTAATATTTGTCTTATTTCATTAAACCAGAAGTTGCAAACTTGTGTCCTGCTGGCCAAAGGTGGTTTTTCAAATTTACCCAAATAGTATGTTAAATTGTCAACATTAAACATTAGATGATGCATCAAAAATTAAAATTCTAATTTCTCTTTAAAAATCAGAGCATGGGGCCCGATTCCCACTTGGACTCCATTAGCCAAAATGGAAAGATAGCTGCCCCTCTCAGTGGTCACTCTGCGGTAATCCCACAACTCCAAGTCATCTCCCTGACACCACGGCAATGCCAGGTGCCATTTGTCACCTAGTGTTTCAGATGCTTCCTTCCACCCAGCCCACTCGACTCATTTGTATCGCCTGCCTAGCTCCTCCAGGCACTGGAGTTTGTGACCCTGTCTTAAGGGTACTTCAAAACCAATTGCTTTTGAACAGCATTTGATGATGAAGACAGATATTGCACATTCAGACCAGTTCTACTGCATTCCCCTGGGATGCCCAGACTATGCTCCTGAGCAGAATCGGGGCTAATTCATTTAAAGAATGCCCATTAATCAAAAGGAGGTCCAATCTAGCTCAAGTCTTTCTAAGAGGCTACACAATTTGCCATGTTGAATGGATGTGCATATTTTATTTTGAGAGTATTTTGTACAGCAAAAGAAATATACTGCTTATAGAGACTGCTGTCTCTCAGAAAACACAGTTGGTTACAGTAGTTTACCAAAAAAATAAATTAAATAATAGTTTAAAAACCACTCTAAAAAACTCACGTCAAGCCAATCAGATTGAACAGCCTGAGAATATTCAGTGGGCAACATGTCCTATATTTCATTAAAAAATGTAGTTAAAATATCTCATATTTTTTCTTAGCAGGAGTTTGAAAATTGAACAACAGGTTTTCCTTTCCCAAAACTAAACATAACCTGGCACTGGAAAGATAAGCCTTTCCCTTTGATTTTTATTCCCCCGATCATGTGTCCTAAAAACAAGTCTCAAGAAAATTCAAGATGAAAATCTGTTAATAAAATATTAAGTGGAGGTTTAATTTTGAAAACTACATGTTATAGTATTATTTTTCTCCTGCAATTCAAGTATCTTTTTTTTTTTTTCTTTTGCCTGGACAGCTAAAGATATGTGGATGAATTCTGGTGATTTGTCTGTATGACTTAGTTTCTGAGCTCTTTATCTGTAAAATAAGATAACAACCCTACTTCATAGACTCATTCAGAGAGTAAATGTAGTTTGATGGCCTAAGTATATGGCAGAGATTCAATAAATTAATGGCCTTTATTTTAACCAGTGAGAGTGATTCTTTTTTTTTTTTTGATCATAGGACCTAAGAAAAACTTCCTAAAAACGTAAGCATGCACCCTTATTTCAATTTCATTTTAAGAAACTTTATCCATCCAGCAAAATATAAGACAATGAATATAGTATCTATGACACATCATTGTTTACTAGTAAGCTAAAAGCTAGTCATCACTCCTAAGACTCTTGCTGAGTCTTATAATACCCAGGTGCAGACTCTAAGGAAGTCCACAGAAAAGTAAATATTTCTTTTAAAATTTCCTTTTACTTCTAAAGATCACAAAAGCTATTAGCACATCAAGAAAGGAGTTTCCAGAATGTTAGCTGGTATTCCAAAGAACAGTGTTAATGAAATGGGGCAATTCAAGGTGGGCACACAGCACGCCAGCATCAGTCTGATCTTTCCTGCTCTTCCTCTAGGCATCTGGTATCCCATCCTCTTTTTTCTTTGCTCTCGTACTCTTGTTTTTCCTTCCCAAAGCAAAAAATTGAATATGAATGATGGAGAGTTTGGTATTACAATGAACTTTTTTTTTTTGAGCCCTTACTATGGACTAGTGGCTAAGATATACATTTTAATGCCTTATTTCAACCAAGATTGACAAGAATTTACAGATGGCCTGGCCAGTGTGGCTCAGTGGATTGAGCGTCACCCCATGCACCAAGAGGCCACCAGTTTGATTTCTGTCAGGGCACACATGCCCAGGTTGCAGGGTTCCATCCCTCGTTGAGGGCATGTAGGAAGTATCCATTTGATGTTTCTCATATATATGTCTATCTCTCTCCTTCCCTCTTACTCTAAAAGCAATTAAAAAACACATATATATATTTAAAAGAAGTCACAGATGAAGAATTATTGCCCCATTTAAATGGCTGGTGAGATCACAAACTCCCTCAGCTAGAGCTAGAATTGAAGCTTGATTTGTCTGATTTCAAGCTACTTATAAATGCAATAGTCATTAATAATGTTTTCTGGGTTTTTTTTTAAGGCACTAAATAATGTTTTTATATTTTTCTTATTAAATTAAGAATAATCAACTTATTCTTTGCTTGAATTGGTTCCTTGATTGTTGACTTTGTTTAGTTACTTAAAAACATTTTGTTCTTATGATTATGGTGATTCTTTATCAAGATTTCTCTTTGGTTCTGCAACTCTTCCTTCTAGTCACATTTCAATATCTTACTTTCTTCTTCTTCTTTTTTTTAACATGCTATTTATTTTTTCTAGATTTTAGAATATTAAAATACTTGAGTTGAAGGAGACTTTAGAAATAATTTTTGCAAGTCCCTCATCTTACAGTTGAGAAAATTAAGCTTCCGAGGGTTTGAATGGCCAAAAAGTAGCTAGTGGCAGAACCAAAAATCATATTCTGTACCCTTTTCAATTTTCTATGCTTTCTTGATTATAAGTAAAAAAATAAAAACCTATGTTTAATAGCTTTAAAGGTCTATGCAACAATATGTACCATGACCTATTAGAATCATTACCATGTCCCACACCCCATCCTTGATATCTTGTTCCCTTATGGCTTATGTTATATTCATTAAATCAATTAAGGTTCTGGGTTATTACTTAGTCAAATGAATTTAACTTTGTTGTAATACAAATCTTATTGTTTAAAAGCTCTACTTCATATTTGGATGTGTGGTCCAGAATAGAATAGCTGTCAACATTTCCTTATAACTGAGCCCATGGCACTTGACTGTTACAATGGATAGAATAGTGTACTAGATTTACCCTGGAAACTTAATATTAATAACATTTTTCTTAAAAAGAAACCAAATTAATCCTGGTGGGGGGGGGGTGCGTGTGTGTGTGTGTGTGTGTGTGTGTGTGTGTGTGTTTAAAGAAAATGAATATGGAAGAAAAGGAGTACTATCTTGGCTGCAATCTTGGCTATAAAAAATGACTCAGAAAAAAAACTGTGTGTACATATAATGAGAGAAGAGTTGTGGGGGGGAATAAAAATACTAGGAGAAACACATGTTAACACTTAGAACATTTTATGAATATAAAGGAATTCTATGGACTATTTTTGTAATTTTTCTATAAAGCCTGAAATTACTTGCAAATAATTTTTTTTAAATTGGCAACATGATCTGACATTCACTTAAAGACTGGCATCCTAGGTTAAACCTAAGATAAACAATAAGCTATAAAAATAAATTTTCACTTCAGTTAGAAGTCAGGTGTGTTAAATTACAACAGAACAAGAAAAATCTAAATTTTGTGCGGTGGCACTCTCTGTAATTTTAGGTGATATCAAAATTCTCCCCACCCTTGCACCACCCTGTGGCTTCTATTTTTCCTTCCATTATTATTATAAACTAAAGGCCCAATGCATGAAATTTGTGCACTAGTAAGGTCCCTAGAGGCTGCCAGCTGCGGGCTGGGGCCTCCCTTTTTTCCCTCCACCCGCCCCACTCCTTGGTCATACTCCCGGATGAACTCCCAGTTGAGGAGACAATTTGCATACTATGTTTTTATTATATGGGATTGGATAGAGCTTTGCAAAAATTTCAACTGTCTTTTGTCCTACATTTCCTCCACCCAAGATACCTCTGCCTCCAGTTTCCTCTAATCACCACCCAGAATTGCCACTTGCTGGTAGACAGATTAACCCATGACCTTTAAGTGAAATTTGTTCTCTCCTAAGTGTTCCCTCAACAGCCCTACATTTTAAATATGCTATGTCTAATTGCAGATGGCAAGGTCCTTTAAAAAAATATTTTTTTTTCTTTTTCTTTTTTTTACAGAGAGGAAGGGAAAGGGATAGAAAGCCAGAAACATCAATGAGAGAGAAACATTAACCAGCTGTCTCCTGCACACCCCTCCACTGGGGATGTGCCCTCAACCAATGCACATGCCCTTGAACCGGAATCGAACCCGGGACCCTTTGGTCCCCAGACCGACGCTCTATCTACTGAGCCAAACCGGTTTCGGTGGCAAGGTCTTTTTGAAGGGCTTTTAAGCATTAGCAAGCAATGGTGGAGATACTGCCAAGTGTATGTGTTTTTATATGCCCACAGGAGGTCCTAAAATCCTCTAGAGGCTGACAGGAAAAGTAGCCAAAATGCCTGTCATCTGCGCTGTGCCCTCACAGCCTTATCTCCCATATTTTGAAGTAAGTTCCTTTTGGAACTTTTTTCCCCTACCAAGAACATCCAAAGTTCTTCCTTTCTAAAAATTCATCATCTAAATTAGTTTTTCATAAAGCACAAACACATTGTGCCAGGTTGAGGAGATGTGGTGGGTTAGAAAGGCTCCTATGAGGCCTCACATGGCATGCAGAAAATGAGATTTGGCAGCTGGAGTAAAATTATTCATTGTAGTCATGGAGGCATCAGAATTTTAGTTGGTTAAAGAAACAGAATGGCATTTGCAAACGTAAAAGAAAAATGCTGTAAAAATGACTACGAAAATAAACAGCTTATTTAGGATTTATTATTTGAAAGAAATAGGAACTTTCAAACTATATATTCCTACTACCGTATTATCCTGTAAAATTGGAAACAATGGGACATCTGTAAAACCAGTTTATTAGATAATAAAAACCAGTTTTTAGATAATAATCATAATGAGCTAGAACAAGAATAAGGAAGGCATATTTAAAACACTCAGTAGAAAAAAATACTTCCTAAAATAGAAAAATGTAGAAAATTGAAATATGGCCATTCAAAAATAATTCTGAAACGGATAGTGAATAGTTATCATTTCTTTTTTTGTGTGTGATTTAGATAATGAAACAATGAAAACTTGATGAAATATGTACATGAATAAAAAAATTACCTTTTATATGGATTGTGATGCATCCAGTGACACACAGAACTAGACATTTAATATTCAGAGTTAGAAATAATATATTAGGAAGTCTGAATCATCAATCCTTCTGCCTACTAGCTTTGTGAGCTTTGACAAATTACTTGGACTCTCTGACCCTCAGTTTCCTCATTTATAAAATGGAAGTGAAGTGCCTGGCTTATCATGGACACTTAACAAATGGCAGCAATAGTAGCTATCAAAACAGTTACCAGGTATTGAGTATTTATTATGAGCCTGGCACTTTCATAAGAGGACTAAATACATTAACTTATTTAACAGGTAGAGATCATAGTGGTGGTAATAGATCTTATAGGATGCTAGAGTGAGAAAATAATTTTTTAAATTTACTAAAATAATATTCAGTTGTAAGAAATTTGTATCTTCAGGCATTAGCAGGAGTAGGGGGCCAAGGGTTATATTCAAAGTCAGGGTATCCTGAAGTAATCAAGCCAACACCCTTCCCTTCCCTAGGTGCTTTGGGGGGTACTCAGCCTCCAGCACTCCCACTGGAGCAGTCATTTCTGGTACTGAGACTGTGGTCTCCAACCATCTCCAGATCCTCCTAGAGTCCAAGTCCCAAGAGAAAGCCTTTGACTCCCATTCCTGTTCTCTTGTGATACTGGGGCAGGGAGAAGGACATTCTGGCTTACTCATCTTCTATGTGAGGAGGGTAGAAAATGCATGAGGAGAGAATGATTAATGCCCCATATAAGAAATAAAATGAATTGTTGGTGATATGCCTGGAAATCAGGGAGTGGATGGTCTAGACAGTGGTCGGCAAACTGTTGACTAATGAGTTTGCCTACCAGTGATCTAAGGGTAAGAGTTTGTAAGCATTAAAATCCTGCAGAGGAACACAAATTATTTCAGAGTTATAACAGCTCCTCTCAGCTCCGTTAGATTGCGAGTTGATTAGTGACATCTGATGTGCAATTAGAATAATGACCATAATGTCAGGATAATTAACCACCCATCACAAGTCTACTGCAAGTGCATTGCTCCTACCTGTAGTTTTAGTAATATCTTATTACTTTCAGGACTTTTCTCATTGGTAGTACAATCAGTGTAGATTCTTAATTCTACAATCTTCATATCAACCAATGAAAAACCATCTGAGTTCTAAAGCACATATTTCCACGTAAAGATTCAAAGACAAGATCATATCCTGGCCAGTGTGCTCAGTGGTTGGAGCATTAGCCTGCACACAGAAAGATCTCGGGTTCTATTCCCGGTCAAGTGCACATACCTGGGTTGCAGGTTCTTTCCCTGGCCCCAGTCAGGCACCTGTGGGAGGCAGCCAATTGATGTGTCTCTCTCACGTCTCTCTCGATCCTCCCTCCTTATTATAAAGAGCAGCTTATCAATTTCTATTTAAAAAGTCTGCTAAGATTTTGAGATTGTGTTGAATCCACGGATCAATATATGAACTGCCAAATTGAGCCTTCCAGTCTAGGAACATGGAATATCAACTTCTCTCAGCCATTTTAAGTAGTTAGCAGTGAACAAGAATTGTACTTTTTTTTTTTTTAATTATTACAATTATTCCAAAGTACTTAAGTCTTTGTGGTGCTATTTTTGGACTTTTTACATGTAGTTTATAGAAATAATTTAAAAAAAATCTTAATCTTGTATCCTGGGTGGGACTGTGCTACACTCATTTATTAATTCTAGTAGTGCTTATTTGTATGGTGATTTCTTTTAAGATTTTTTACCTACAGGATCATGTAACCTGTGAATAAAGTCAATTTTACTTTTTCCTATTCAACATGTTTTTAAGTTGTTTTTGTTTGTTTCTTCTACTGTACAGGCTAAAACTTCCAGTAAAAAAATTTAAAATATATTTTTATTTATTTCAGAGAGGAAAGGAGAGGGAGATATTTAGAAACATCATTGATGAGAATCTTTGATTGGCTGCCTCCTGCATGCTCCCCACTGGGGAACGAGGTCGCAGCCCTGGTAATCCAAATGTGAACTCCTGGTTCCCTGGTTGATGCTCAACCACTGACCCACACTGGCCAGGGAACTTTTTTTAGTGTTAGCTGTAGGTTTTTCATAGATGCCCTTTATTAGGGTAAGGAAGTTTCCTTATAATCCTACTTTTTTGAGAGTTTTTACCATAAATGTTTGTTAAATTTTGTTAAAATACCGTCTCTCAAGTATTGGCTTTCAAAGCAGTGAGCAGCCAGACCTGAGTTCAGTATCAGGTACACTTTTCCTGTCCTCTCAAATGTCCTAGAACTTTTTGTCTGATAATATTTGAAATTAGATATAATTGTCTAAGTATGTTCTTAATCCTTATATAATAACATCTTTATGAGATTACTGTATTGAGCTTCTTGATTTTTTAGCTCCCTTAAAATCACCTCTATATTTGATATATTAAGAACAAACTTCCATTTGACCCAGTGATTCCACTTCAGGGAATACATCCTAAAAACTCCAAGACACCAATCAGAATGAATATATGGACCCTATGTTCATAGCAGAGTTACTTACAATATCTAAGATTGGGAAACAGCCCAAGTGCCCATCAGTAGATAAATGGATAAAAAATGCTGTGGGACATTTACACTATGGAGTACTATGTGGCTGTAATAAAAAAGAGGGCTCTCTTACCCTTTGGGACAACAAGGATAAACCTGGAAAATATTATGCTAAGTGAAATAAGCCAAACTGAGAAAGACAAATATCCCACCGGGTGCTTGTCTCTAGCAAGCCACTTGATTGCATCAAATACATTCACTGCAATACTTAACACCTAAGGCCCTCACATGGACAAACAGACTAAGAAGTGCAGTCGCAGACCCACGCTTTGGGGAGTGAAAAGTACAGCCATGGCCTTGTTTGGGGGGCGTCCTTGGTAAGCGTGGGTCCCTCCCAGAGATTGGCAGCTCTCATGCTGTCTGACAGCTCATGACGGGTGTAAGTTTCTCTTTCACACCATCCACTTCAGCAGCAGCAGCTGACTCCTCGCAGCAGCTGGTGGGGAGCTTGCAAAGGGGCTGGGCCCTGCAAGGGCAGTTTCGCAGCCCCCACCTCCATTCCCAGCCCCCGTGGCCCACTGGCTGCATGTCTCCATGTCTGGTTCCTCCAACGCAGGTCCAGGTCGCTAGTTTGCTTTTGCTCTAGGCATTCACGGCAGAAGACGGCAGTTTGGGGCAGGGGAGACAATGATCATCCCCTTTTCACTCGCATTTGCAGGATGAGTCCACGCTGTGCCCTCGGAGCCACCGACTGTCACTGCCGCCACGCGTGGGCCGGCCGGCCCGCTACCCGGCCCTCCCTCCCTCCCCAACCCGGGCCTCCCCTTCTCTGCTGCGCGGCAGCCTGGCCGCAGGGAAGAGGAGCGTCGGTCGACACCGCCCCGTGCGTGATGACGCACGTGCGCGCGCGAAGACGTGAGGACGCCGGCGGGCCGTAGAGAACGTGAGTTTCCGCGTCTGTTTGGTCCGGTTCGCGGCGCCGGTTCTGCGCGGCTTTTTTAGACTTTTCCCGGGGCCGCGGCGCCGGCGGTGGCGGGACGGGGGCTGCGGGGCGACTGTGGGCGTCCCCGTGGGGCCCGAGGCACCGGAGGGGATGTGGCAGGGGAGGGGGGTGCGGACACGGGCGGGTGTGGGTGCGGGTTGGAGGCGTAGCCTGGGCAGTTTAGGCACCTGGGCGCCCTGGAGATGGGCGATCGCGGAGGGCGTTCCCTAGAGCGACCCTGCCGGGGTGCTCTCTGCCGCGCCTGAGGCCGACCCCAGGGAGTGACCTGCCGGGCTCTCCCCTGGATGGGGGCAGCTCCCATGGAGTCTTAGAGGGCTGTCTCTGAAAGCCGGGGCTTACTGCGACGTTGCGTCAGCCATAGCAGCTTTCACTTTCAGGTGCACTGGGAACAGTAACTTTCTGTTCTGGGAACTAGCGGTGTGCAAGCACACCCCAACCCCCTAACCCGAGGAATGGTCTTTCCCTTCACAGGGTTTAGGAAATACCCCCATCCCTTTTAACCCCTTTCCGCCCAGACCTCCAGAGCCTCTCCAAAATCGGATCAGCACCCCTTTCCAAGAGGAATCATCGCTTAGTCACGATTGAGCCATCTGCACATGTGTAGGTCCCTTTGCAGTACACGCACTGACAGCTGGACTTTCCTCTTCTATTCTCCTCCCCCCAACTCCCCCTAGAATGTCTTCTTAAAAGTCTGTTTACTGTCTCAAATGTATGTGTCACATTTTGCTGTTTCTAGTAAGTAGACTTTAAAGATTTAATGTGCTGCTGGGCAAGGCTTGGGAAGAGGCAGTCTTAAGAACAGCACAGCATTGGTTTCCTCAATTGTCCCTGGACTACTAGTATCAGCATCAGTCTGGAACTTGTTGGAATTGTAAATTTGGGGGACTTAACAGAATCAGATAGCTATTTTAACAAGCCTTCCGGTTGATCCCGGTGCACCTAGGTGCTAAAGTTTGGGAATTCCTGGCATATTGATAAAGAACAGCCATTGGGAGTCACCATGGAATTTGACAGAATGGAAGGGATCCATGTGGGGCCTTTCCTGGATGTGGGATCTTGGACAGATTACTGAAAGGTTATTTCGTAGGGCTTGTAAGTATTCAATGTGAAAGTACAGGAAACGTGTTTAACACCAGCATACATAGAAAACACACCAAGATGAGATGTTACTTAACCATTATGACTCTAAAATTCGTACATCGACTGGTGGAAGGTTCTTCATTGGGTTAGATATGGCTTGTTGTGCACGGATATTGTGATTACTGCTTAGATGGCATTTTATTTGTTTCTGGCTTCCCAGTTATATTCTGCAGAATCAAGGTTGTTTATTGGAGGCAGGATACTCAGTTAAAAGTTATAGTAGTATGTACTATCTCATACCAGTGCTGTAGTGGCTGGATAATTTTTAAGAATCACATTAAGCCCTAACTGGTTTGGCTCAGTGAATAGAGGTCGGCCTGTGGACTGAAAGGTAGGTCCCAGGTTCGATTCCGGTCAAGGGCATGTACCTTTGATGTGGGCACATCTCCAGTAGGAGGTGTGCAGGAGGCAGCTGATTGATGTTTCTCTCTCATCAATGTTTCTAACTCTCTATCCCTATCCCTTCATCTCTTTAAAAAATCAATAAAATATATATTTTTAAAAAGAATCATATTAGTTACTGTTAAAAAGTTCTTTAAAAAATTTTGGTCTTCTGGTCTTCAGCTGAATTACACTTTCTGACCCAGAATTTGGTAAAGACGGTAGAGTGGATAACTGACCAGAGATTAGCCTTAGGGCTGAGGAGTATTATGGAGCAGTGACTTGCAAGCATAGACAAGGCTGGAGATGTTTCCATCCTTATCTTCCTTTCCCACGTGCCTGACTGTACGGCTCAGATAGCAGGGAAGGCCTCCTCCACCCGTCCTCCATGCCTGTTTTCCGGGAGCATCAGAAGAGCTAAGTTCGGAGTGCCAGCCACCTGTGGTTTTTGAGATCATCAGTTGCAGTGTTATTCACAGCTTTCCCCTGCCTTTTCCAGGGGGCCACTTTTGGGGGAGAAAGAGAATTATTCGGGATTTGAAGCAGGTGCCTTAAAGCCTAGACTCATTCCAGTGTTGGGAAGGGTCAGTGCCACCCTGTGGCCTAACCAAAGGCCAAATTAGAGCACACTGCCCCCAGGACCTTGCTATGACTCCTGGATATGGTGGGTGAGGGAATTTTCAGATAAACGAGTCATGTCAGATATCAGCTGCTACAAATAATTTTGAAGCATTATGAAGCATTCAATTTTCAAAGGCCCCCACATTTTTCTTGTCCTCTGTTTCAGAAAGGCAGCTCTATAGCAGGGGTTTGGGGTCAGGAAGACCCTGCTTTGAACCCTGTCTCTGCTCCATACTGATTGTACCCATTAGACAAGTTAACATCCTCCCAACCTTAATTTCCTCTCCTATCATGGCGTGTCTTTGCGTCAGGACATTGGGTAAAATGAAATGAAGTGCAAAACCTGTCCACCAGGTGTTAGGTATAGAAGCTCAATCACTACAGCATGGTAGATAGTAGAAAAAGATAGTTATGCCGGGACCGGTTTGGCTCAATGGATAGAGCGTCGGCTTGGGGACTGAAGGGTCCCGGGTTCGATTCCGGTCAAGGGCATGTGCCTTGGTTGCGGGCACATCCCCAGTAGGGGGTGTGCAAGAGGCAGCTGATTGATGACTCTCTCTCATCGTTGTTTCTAACTCTATCTCTCTCCCTTCCTCTCTGTATAAAATCAATAAAAAAGATATTTAAAAAGAAAAAAAGAAAAAGGTAGTTACCTCCTCAAACCTATCTTTATCTCATTCATTTCCTCTTATGAATGAGGTCGTTTTATTAACTAACTGCACTGCTTTTCTTTTTAAATGATCAAAGATGCTGAAGTGAAAAGTCAAACCTTTCACATTATAGTGACCCAAAGAAAGCAAACACTTGGAGAAAGTTAAAACTCTAAACATGGTAAAAAACAAAACAAAAACATTGTAGTTTTATCACCATCCAGAGCAACTTCCATAGACTTTTTGGGGTGCTTATTGGAAGCTGAAGGTCAGGGGTGATTAATATTTAAATTTCTTCAATTAGTTAATAGGGGCAATCAGTTATAGAAGGGGGCACTATGTTAGAGGAGATGAGACCTCACTAAAAATATACACCAAAGTATAAGAATATACAATTAGCTCTGATACTGTTGTATTTTTTAATATGAGTGCTTAACGGTAGATAGCAAAGTGAACATTTTTGTTCCATTTTTTTAAAGTGATAAAAGTTTATATGTGTGTATATATATGTACATATATCCTATATAATCTTATCTAATAAAAGAGTAATATGCAAATTGACCAATCAGAGCAAGTATCTAAATTAACCCCAACCAAGATAGCTGTGGCCACAGAGAGCAGGAGGGAGGCTTGGATTTCCCAGGCAATGGAAGAAGCCAAGCTTTCCGGCCTAGCCTAGCTGGCCTAAGCCTCCACTCAAGGCTCAAAGTTTCAATTATAGAAGATAAACAAATCCAAACAGAAATGGCAGCAGCCACAGAGCAAGCAGAAGGCTTGGCTCCGCTCTAGGCTACAAAGTTTCAATTGTAGAAGGTAAATAAATTCCAGATATCAGGGAACCCCCACCCTGATCTGGGACACCCTTCAGGGCAAACCAGTTGGCCCCCACCCATGCACCAGTCCTCTATCTTATCCAATGAAAGAGTAGTATGCAGATTGACCATCACTCCAACATACAAGATCAAGATAGCTGCCCTCATGTGGACACAAGATGGCCAGCAGGGGAGGGCAGTTGGGAGGGACCAGGCCTGCAAAGGAGGGCAGTTGGGGGTGACCAGGCCAGCAGAGGAGGAAAGTTGAGGGCAAACAGGCTGGCAGGGGAGCAGTTAGACATCAATCAGGCTGGCATGCGAGTGGTTAGGGGGTGATCAGGTTGGCAGGCAGAAGCAGTTAGGAGCAATCAGGAAGGCAGGCAGGCGAGCATTTGGGAGCCAGCAGTCCTGGATTTTGAGAGGGATGTCCGATTACCTCAAGGGGTCCCAGATTAAAGAGGGTGCAGGATAGGTTGAGGGACACCACCACCCCTCCCCCCCAATGCATGAATTTCATGCACCGGGTCTCTAGTCCTATATAATAAAAGCCTAATATGCTAAGTGTCTGGTCGTCCGGTCAACCAATCAAAATGTAATCTGTTAATATGCTAAGGCTGCTCAACCACTTTCTATAATGTGCACTGACCACCAAGGGACAGACAGTTGACTGGTCGACCAGTCGCTATGACATGCACTGACCACCAGGGGCAGATGCTCCTATCAGCCCTCCCACAGTCCCTCTCTGGCTGGCTAACCTCCCACATCCCTCCCTGGCCTCAACTGTGCACCAGTGGGGTCCCTCAGCCTGGCTTAGGCCCTCTCACAATCCAGGACCCCTCAGGGGATGTTGGAGAGCCGGTTTTGGCTCAATACTGCTTAACACAGGAGCTGCCCCCTGGTAGTCAGTGTGCTCCCACAGCAGGAGTGCTGCTCAGCCAGAAGCCGGGCGGGCTCACGGCTGGTGAGCTCCACAGCAGTAGCACAACCCCCTCCCACCTCTGTGGCAGTGCTAAGGGTGTCTGACTGCCGGGTTAGTCCATTCCCCCTGGATATCCCCTGAGGGCTCCCAGACTGTGAGAGGGCGCAGGCCGGGGCTGAGGGACCAGCTTCCCCCATGCATGAATTTTGTGCACAAGGCCTCTAGTATATATGTGTTATATATGAATATATGAGCATGGAAAATACTTGAAAGGAATCATACCAGGTCATAATTACTTATACAATAATATGGGGATGGGGTAAATCTATACATTCTATGTAAAGTTAGATATGTGCATGTGTACGTAAACATTCTTTTTAAAAGATAAATGATGATTTACTTTTAGGCTGCAGTTGTTGTCATCCAAGCAGTGGGCCTCAGGTATTTTTAAAAGCAGGGAAGCCTATTTAGCAGAATCTCACTTGTAGCGCTCAGGAGCTAAGAGCTTTAATGAAGGGCACAGGGCATGTCCCTGGGACCTAGGAGTCCAGGTCACGGGTCTGAAACTCTTTGAGGGATAGGAATCCTCAGGAGATGAGCTATACCTAAGAAAGTCGTGGCAGTAAGAATTCTTATGGGTGGGAATCACAGACCTGTTCTGAAAACAGTGCCTAAGGTTTTCAGCAGTGTTAAACAGGTAGTATTCGGTAACTTCTCATGCAGAGGAGTGATTATTTAAAACAAAATCCAACCTTTAGTCTGACACATATTTTACAAAAATATGTGTCTATGTACATTTTTTGAGAAATCATCTAAGTTGTGTGTTTTTTTTAATCCCACAAGTATGGCAGCTGTATCACTGTTAGAGCTATTTAATATTTAACTGTTGTTTAGCATTACAAATGACTCAAGGAAAAAGAAACAAGGAGTCCATAGAAATACATTACTTGTGTTTACTGCCCCTGGGGTTTTTTTGTTGTATGGAAGAAGCTGGTTTGCATTTATATGATAAAGGATTTTTCTTAGAGTTAATTTTTAGTTAATAGTGAGCTTTCATAAGAAAAATAATTTCAAATGAATGCTAAGAATCAGATGGTTATTAATAGGGGAAGTAACATTGCCTTGTCTTTTTTAAAACATTGAGGAGGGTTTCCTGGTGACAGCTGGAGTGTGGGGGAGGGGCATCACTTTCAGTCAACCAGCTGCTCTGTGCAGCATCCTGATGGATCATTTCAAAGCCTGTGGATAATTTTGGCTGTATTCAGAAAAGCAAATGTATCGAATTTCTGGAAAGCAATAGTTAGTGTGCAAGAGCCCTTTGGTATCTGGATGATAGCCAACTAACCACGCATGCATTCAGGTTTCCATGTAGGTGTTAGTTACCATCTACTTTCTTGGACATCGTTATATGCACATAATAGTTATAAAACAATAATAAAGCTTAGTTCCATGGGGTGCAAAGTCTCATTATTTTATGGAGAGGAAGGGAGAATGGAGAATAAACTTTGGGGTGTGCTTCTTGCTTTCTCACAATAGGCTGTTTCATCTAGTCTTCACAATGACTCCAGGAAGTAAGGGAAATTTTTCTCATCTCTGGATAAAGAAGCTCAGCAGGATTGATTATATGATTTGCCCGAGGTCACATACCAGTAAGCATGAATCTGGCTTCATGCTCCAAGAGTGTTGTCATAAGAATAACAGCTGTTTCTCCATGGTGTTAACCTGCTTTTGCATTTTTAATTCAAAGTGTCAATATCAGGAGAGTTATGAGTGAAATGTGTATATATATATATATATATATATATACACAATATATATATATATATGTGTGTGTGTGTGTGTATAATATATATATGTTACAATTAAATTAATTCTATATACATATATAGGAAGAGAGAGGGAAAGAGAGAGTTGATAGCTACTATTAATTTTGGATTTTTTTCTCCTTGAGGAAAGTCTCTTGGGAAACACTGAAAGAAATTTTGATACAGTTTTTACACTGAATGGCCAGATTATTTTGATCTCTGAATGCATAATAATCTGGCCACTCAGTGTATATCCTATATAATAAAAGGCTAATATGCAAATTTTCCCCTCAACCAGGAACTCAACCAGCAGGCAGGCCAGCCAACCGTCATGTCCCCTCCTGCTGACCAGCCTGGCTAGACCCCATCCATGCATGAATTCATGCAACAGCCTCTATTATACACACACACACACACACACACACACACACACACACTGAATGGCCAGATTATTATGCGTTCAGAGATCATAATAATCTGGCCACTCAGTGTATGTTACAAATACCAGCGATTTGCAGTTGTGAGTAAAGTCAGGGAGTGTGATGTTTTGAAAATCATTTTAATAATTAGAAGTTTCTTTAAAAACATAAACCTTTAGATCAAAAGTTTTTCCTTTGGAAATGATATTCTTCATCCAGTGTCCAAGTGTTTGCACTAACTATATGACTTTGAGAGGCCTTTGTCTTACCTATGCAGAAGTTACTCTCACACTCACATGCTTGCACTGTGCACTCTTCTCTTAGGGCTGGCCTGGAGCAGACCTTTGAGATACTGCTTTTATATTCTCCATGTTTTGATTCTTCTAGGGGCTAGGATATAGTGCTCAATAGAAAATGAGAGCTGGTAATGCTCGAAGTAAACTAGGATTTGCTTGTCAGTCCTTGGCCTTACTATTCTGGGTAGGGTTCTTTGACAGCAAAAAACAAAATTAAAGTTAACTAGTTCATCCAGCTAACTCAAGAGCAAGAGATTGGAAGTGTATGGGTAAGCTCAGAGAACTGACAGAAAAGCCAAACCACCAGGCTATGGACAGAAGCTTGGTGGGGTCTCAAGGTTTGCATAGACCTAGTAGATTGGAAAATTCTTTTTTAAAAATATTTTTTTTTATTGATTTCAGAGAGGAAGGGAGAAGGTGAGAGAGATAGAAACATCAATGATGAGAGAGAATCATTGATCTGCTCCCCTCTGCACACCGCTACTGGGGATGGAGCCTCAACCTAGGCATGTACCCTTGTCGGTAATTGAACCTAGGACCCTTCAGGTCTGCAGGCCGATGCTCTATCCACTGAGTCAGACCAGCTAGGGCTGGAAAATTTTTTAAGTTAATGCTCGGAGTGTCAACTCTAGGAGTCGTTGGTATTAGTGTCTCTACACATAAGTTTTAGATTCCAGGGAGAGAGTTACTATTCCAATTCTGGTCTCTGGCCTTCTTGATTGCTGGTCTTCTCAGGATCACATCTAGGAGGACAGGCAAAATCCCCACGCTGTCCCTACCACCTAGTAATTAGTGGACGTCCTGTGTGCTTTCTGGGAGAAGAAACATCTCTGAAGTCTTGACTTCTTACATTGTGCAGATTTTGGTTACATAAATAATTCACTAACAATCCTTACACACATTAAAGGGTGTGGTGGGTATCACTTTTTCATTGATTTTAGGTAGACAAAGAAATCTGGCGTGGAGCACCTGGGAGAGTGGAATTACTTAAATCTCTTGAAGGGAGAGATGGGATGCTGGCATCATTGCTCCCAGTGTCTGCTGGCTTAGGCCCTATGTCTGATGGGCTGTCAATTGAAGAACTTTAATGAGCCCTCATTACACTAAAGCTTGTAGTCTGTGAGAGGAGGAACTGGCTTATGATTGATATTGGAAATCATACGTGGTGATAGATCAAAATTGGAGTTGGCACTAATTCACCTTGCTGTGGAGCAAAAGTCAGGACTATGTACAAAATCCAGTAGTTCCATTTTTCATATATAAAGATAATCTAATCATTTTTGTTAAGACAGTAACATTTTAAAAAGGAGGGAAAAATAAAAATTTGGCCATCTGACATTTTGAGATTTTTTTTAAAAAAAAAATCCTGAAATGGAGGGTCATTAAATTTTCAAATGTAGTGATGATTTAAAGATAATTTTGACAGAAAGTGAGGTTTGACATTTTATTATAAAATGTATTGTAATTAGAGAATCACTTCTACTTTCATGTGTCTTTCAAACACCCGTCATATTGTTTAAAATAATGTGTGTGTAATTGAATAGCATGAAGCGGTTAAAAAATGTGGGATCCTAGCCCTGGCCAGGGGGCTGAGTTGGTTGGAGCAGCATTCTCTAAATCAAAAGGTTGCAGGTTCAATTCTAGGTCAGAGTACATACCTAGGTTGGGGGTTTGATCCCCGGTTGGAGACATGAGGGGGGTCAATCAATGTCTCTCTTTTTCTTTCTCTCTCCTCTCTCTTCTGCTCGCTCTAAAAATCAATAAAAATATATCATCCAGTGAAGATTAAAAAAAGAAAGTGGGCCTGGCCAGTCTGTTGACCTATGAACCAGGAGGTCATGATTCCATTCTCAGTCAAGGCACATGCCTGGGTTACTGGCTGAATCCCTGGTAGGGGGTGTGCAGGCTTTTCTATCTCTCCCTCTCCCTTCCTCCTCTGAAATAAATAAAAACATATATATATTTTTTTTTAAGTCGAATCATAGAAAACCCAGAAAATGCTAATTGGTTATTAACTTATAAAAATACTGTAAAGCTATTTAAAATGTTTTATGTTCTCTTAATTTATTTGTTTATATGGGTTAAAATCACTGTCACTTCTAAGTTTATAAATAATCTCAATATAATCTCATTTAATGCTCACCACACCAAATATGTCTGCATTGTTTCTGTTCACAGATGGGAAATGGCAGTTAAATGACTTTCCTAAGGTCACATCGCTGGTGTATCGTAGAGATTTCCCCAAAAAGACCCACCCTCAAACACTGTCCTATACTCTGCGTATGATAATATTGCCAGCCCTGTAGCCCTGTGCATCATCTTGAGAAAAAACACAGGGACATATCTTTTCCCAGAGCCTGTCTGTTTACCCCAGCGGCCTGACAACTTCTTTGTGTTCGGAAATTCTTCAGATGTGTCGCATTGCCTGCCGTGTCCGTCCGTGTCATCTCCCCGCAGCCCCTCTTACAGTGCAGGGTGTGCTCTGTGAAGCCTGTTGTTCTGTGTGCCTCCTGGCAGCCTGGTAGCCTTTCATGCTGGATCCAGCAAGGTTGCTTTTTTCATTTCACAGAGCTGGGTGTCGCTTTCTAGGTGAACAATAATTAAATGCTTTTAAGGATGTATCTGATTAACAGGAAGCTGACCTGTGTAAATTAATTAGAACTGTAATGATGTCATAGCCTTGTCTTTTATTATTAGCCAGGTAATTGACCAGAAGTTTGGGAGCTTATTGTAACTGACAGCTAGGGGTTTGACCTTGTGTGCTGTCTAGAGGCGAAACATGCACAATGCATGTAAATGCAGCGTGTTCACTGTGCTGCATGTGTGGTCGGAGCATCTGATCTTGGGTTCTTATTTTTACTCTGTGCTGCTTTGAGGAAATTGGTATACTCAAACAGAATATTACGCTGAATTCTCTTCGTAAAAGCATAGGGCCAAACACAGATGTCTGTGTCATTGAGTAATTGCAATCAGATGGGAAACCCGGCATATTTAGGATGTATAGTCAAATAAACAAATGCCCTGAATTAAATGAATCTTGTTGTTAAGTTCCATGTGAAGGATGGCAAAACAATTTTAGGTAGAGAAGGCGTTAACAATAGGGGCATGTTTGATAAGCTGAGAGAATTTGTCCCCTCCTATTCTAATTTGTCGGAGAAAGTTCAGAGCATGTGGTATTTTCAGTATTGGAGTGATGAGAGCCTCTAACTGTAGTGGATTTGGTTGAAGAATGGGATGGTGGCGGTAAACATGGCGGGGAGTGGGGTAGTGAGGACTAACCAGCAGTGGTTCCTGGGTGTAGGTGGTCCCCTCTCCTGCACACTGTCTCCTAGAGTGAGAGTCAGCTCTGCTAGAGTATGACATGCACATTCCTAAACTCACCATTCCGAGCACAATCAGGCAGAAAAACCACAGAGCTTATGGGGCACATAGTACTAGGAGCGAAACACGCCAAAACTAACTTTGTCAGTGGTGCATTGAAAAGAAGAGATAGGCCCTAGCTGGTTTGACTCAGAGGTTAGAGCATCGGCCTGTGGACCAACAGGTCCCGCCCAGTCAGGCAACCAATCAATATATTTCTCACTTCTCTCTCTCTCTCTTTCTTTCTCTCACCTCTCTCTCTTCTCTCTCTCTTTCTCTCGCCTTCCCTCCCAGTCCTAGTTCCTCTCCAATTTCTCTCTCTCTAAAAAAAAAAAGAAAGGAGAGAGAGAGAGAGAGAGAGAGAGAGAGAGAGAGAGAGAGAGAGAGAGGAACCTAATAAAATAATAGCACAATTTTACACTTTATATAAACAAAAATATATAAGTGCTACCATAAATATGGCCCTCTCCCTTCAAAAAGTCCTAAATTTTGCTGTGGAAGTGGTTGCAATTTGTGAGTTATTGTCAGTGGAGGAAGGAGGGTTATCTGAATTGGATGGCAGACATTGATGGGTGTAATTCACAATACACTCTGTAAACTTGAGGTAGCTGGTTTGAGGTGTGCAAATGTGTACATTTTGTGGGTTTCCATGAAGCTTGCTTCAGCTGGGTATACTTTTCTGCATCCACCTGGTACTTCTTGCTAATGAAATATAATCAAATGCGAAATTACGCTCAGATTGTTCCCTGATACTGTATACTCATTACAGTTGACAAACTTCTTGCTTTAAGTACTGCAGCAGGAGTGACGGAGCCCAGTCAGGGAGTGGTGCTGGCAGTGCTGCGAGCTCTTTGCCTGAATGCTTTCTTTGGCCCCTGACACCCATTTTGCCTGCTATGGCAAGCCACAAGGGACGGGAGTTAAGGCAGACCGCTAGTCTTGGGGATAACACTGAGGCATAACTCTACTAGTTCCCAGGGTTCCTGGTGGGATTATGCGCCAGTACTCATAGTGATGGCTGGCTTAACAATGCATACATTTTTGGCTCCTTGCCTTCCTTATCTTGCTTCTCCATGACCCAATCAAGGTATTTGTCACCTTCCAAATAAATTACTTGCACAGAAACCTTTGTCTCAGAGTCTGCTTCCGGGAGAAGCCTAACCTATAACAGTGATGTATAATAATAATAAGTAGCTACATTCATCAGGAGGGTGCTAATTGAATCCTCATACTAACCCATTTGAAGATGGGGAAACAGGCATGGCTTGGTGAATTTGCCTAAGATAAGTCACACAGCTCATAAATAGACCAGCTGTCTGCCACCACTTAGCACTGAGCAAAGACTTGGGGAAACGCGATCTGATTGGGAAACTAGGCATAGGATAGTAATAGAAAATAAGGTTAAGTGCTCAATGTTTTAAATTTAATTACTGGGGCTTCAAGGAGCCTTTTAGCGATGTCTCCTATCCTGCGATTACAAAAGGTGTTTGTTTTTAGGGACCGGTTTGGCTCAGTGGATAGAGCGACAGCCTGTGGACTGAAAGGTCCCGGGTTCGATTCCGGTCAAGGGCATGTACCTTGGTTGCGGGCATATCTCCAGTGGGGGGTGTGCAAGAGGCAGCTGATCGATGATTCTCTCTCATCGATGTTTCTAACTCTCTGTCCCTCTCAATTCCTCTCTGTGTAAAATCAATAAAATATATTTAAAAAAAAAAAAAAAAAGGTGTTTGTTTTTAAAGCAGCTGCTTGCGTTGGGGGTATGGAATTGTATGTCCACCTAATTTGGTCTTTTGCACTTCAATATTTTTCCCAAAGTTAGGGAAGTGCGGAGAGGAGCGAGGCCTGGCCACCTTTCTAAGGTGCCGTCATCCTGGTCTCTCATGTGGATGTGCATGATTCTGGGCAGAGTCCACAGGGGAGGGGACCTTTACAGGGTCCCCTTTCCTGGTGTTCTTATCCCCAGGAAATCCAAGGAGAGGTGACATAAGAGGCCTGTGCCTGATCCCAGGGAGGATACTTGGAAGCTATGCAGCAAATGGGCCGCAGTAAGTGAATGAAAGTAGGTGTGTGCACGAAAGGGCTCCTGCTAACTGTGGAATCTTCTATCAAACTTTTCTGGTGACTTAGAAAATAAGCTCGGGTAGTTCTGTCTCCGAATCTACACTCTGTCATTCTTAAGGGAGGGTGTGTGTTAGCATGGCTGCTTCTCCGATGATGTGCAGGGAATATCAAAGCAACTCCTGAACTCCTTTAAAACAGCAGCAGTTGCCCTAACTGGTTTGGCTCAGTGTATAGAGCATCAGCCTGTGGCCTGAAGGGTCCCAGGTTCAATTCTTAGTAAGGGCATGTGCTGGCTGGGTTGTGGGCTCGATCCCCAGTAGGGGGCGAGCAGGAGGCAGCTGATCAATGGCTCTCTCTCATTATTGATGTTTCTCTTTCCCTCTCCCTTTCCCTTCCTCTCTGAAATCAATAAAAATATGTATTTTTAAAAAACCACAACAAATAGCAGCAGTCGGGTGCACTTTGTCTTTTTCCCCTTCTGAGCCTAAAAACTGCCTGGCCCAATAGATGGTCGCTATGTTACTTTGTTGTCTCATCATATTAGTGACCTTATTAAAATAGCTTCTTCTAAGCCTAAAAGAAGTTAAACTTTCTTTCACCAGACAGAACTGATAGATGTTTTTCTCTTGGTCTCTCTCTCTCTCTCTCATCTCTCTCATCTCTCTCTCTCTCTCCCTTTGCATCTCTCTATCTTTTTCTCCATCAATGTCTCAGTCTCTGTGTTTGCGGAGAACATTTCAATCTTTAGACTAGACTTCAGCTTTCTGAGCTTTTTGTGCTGCCAAGCAACTTAACCCAACTCAACCTGAAGAAATGGACCATTTAAGTATTTGATGATCTTGGATATTCAGGACCCCCAAGCTAGGAGCAGAACCAGCTGTGACGAAGTGCTTTCTCACTGGAGAATAGTCTTCTCAGTTCATTTAATCAACTCTTTGTGCTTCTTTTTATTTATTTATTTATTTATTTATTTATTTATTTATTAATATATTTTATTGATTTTTTACAGAGAGGAAGAGAGAGAGATAGAGAGTTAGAAACATCGATGAGAGAAAGTCATTGATCAGCTACCTCTTGCACACCTCCTACTGAGGATGTGCCTGCAACCAAGGTACATGCCCTTGACCGGAATCGAACCTGAGACCTTTCAGTCCGCAGGCCAACACTCTATCCACTGAGCCAAACCGGTTTCGGCACTTTGAGCTTTTTACCTAAAGTTTTCAAATTGCCAGGAGTCCCTCGCAGACTCTCACCGCTACCACAGCCTCTTCTTTTCCTTTCACTTTGGCAAAACCCCAGTCTCTTGGGATGAATTAATTAAAGTGGATCTTCATTTCCTTTGCTCTGTGTAAGTTAACCGGCATTAAGCTGACACACACAGCCAGCTGTTGTTGACACTAGTTCAGAGCATTTCCTAAATCTGCCATTCCTTTCCTGAGTCCTCTGCGTTTACCTGAGAGACCGACTTATTCCGCAGGATTTCTTACCCTCAGCAGCCAGTCCTCAGGGTAGTGGCAAAGCTTGGTCTTGGTGCTGATAGTGTTGATGGCTTTTTGTTTGCTTGTTTTATCTTTTAGTTCTCACACATTTCTACCCCCTTGTTGGTGGCAGGGCCAGGTAGAAGCTGAAGTCTTCTGTTTAGCCTTGTGTACTCTGTACTGCGCCACAATCCCTCTTGGTGAAATTGATCTAGCATTTTCCAGCAGCAGTCGATCGATCTTATCACTCCCTGGATAATGTTAGACTCTGGGGTAGAGCTGATTACCAAGGCCTGACTTGATCATTTCTTTCGGTGATTCCATTTATTGCCTTGGGAAGGTATTTCTATGGCTTAGTATAAGTGATTGTATCATTTGAAACCACTTTGCTGTATTTAATTTAAACTTATCTTTTCACAGCTGCCATTTTAGTTTTGCCTTAGTAATGATATATACACCAAACATGCAATTTTGGTCTTTCTTTCACGGTTCCACACCAAAACTGCAGAAAGGACTTCCACCAAATGGGGCAGTTATGTTTAGAATGGTCAGACTTACAATATAAGGTAGGGGATGTGTGTGAAGTTCACTTTGGTGACCTCTGGTGGTAAGAGTACCCCATGTGGCTGCCTGTCTGAGGAGATGGCCCCATTTAATTAAGCACCTTGGACAGAGAAAGCTGAGTGCTGAAATTTGAATCCCTGGAAAGTCTTCAGGGCAGAAACTCCATTGAGCTGCTTCTCACATGGGCAACTCTACAGAGCATCATCCTTCAGGAGAGATAGCAGGGCAGGGAATGATTTTCTTGGCAAGTGCTGTGTAGACAGCTAGTAGATAACATGGAACTAATATTTTCTTCACAGGATTGTGAGAACTAAATGAAACAAATGATACATAACTCCTTTGTAAACTATCAATAATTTCACATATATGTTATTTATTGGGAAGGTATATAAATATTATAAGACATTGGATCCTGGGATGAAAGGCTTGAAGTTGATCAGATGATTAAGATTTAACATCTTTATCATTTAACTTTATAGTGCTTATTATGTTTTACATATGCTAACTCATCAACTCCGTAAAGCAGGTTGATTATTATTTAGCATCTGTTTTATAAATGAGGACACTTAGGCATAAATTGATTGAGAACTTGCCCAAGGTTTTATCCAAGCGATTGAGCCGGGAATCAAACTCAGGCCACTTGGCTCCAGGGTTCATTTTATTAACCATAACACTATTCAATCTCATGACAAAGTACAGAAAGCTGTTATAGGTGAGAAAGCATGATAGATTGGGGCAGGGGATAACATGATGAGATTGGATTTAAATCAAATGGAGTGAGGTATTGTATCAAGTGGACTGAGGGAAGACTGTCAGGTGATAGGGCATGGTCTTTGGTGACGTTTGTCACCACATAACATATGCCCTTAGTAATGATTGCTTACTTGCCTGGAACATTCTTTTACTTCTGTTACTTTAGTGGCTTAAATTCAAACTCACCAGAGGTCAGGTATTCTGCCTTCCACATGGATGGTATTTATATTTAAGGCAGGCTATTTTAAAGGTAATTCCACTAAGGTAAGGAAACTGTTTTATTTGTTTTCATTTGGGGAGATGATATATAAGGGAGGGAGGGAGAGAAAGAAAGTCTTATATCTTAAGAACTCTAAGTCTGGTAATTTAAAATTAGAAGTATTTAGCCAGTTGGCATTAGGGAGATAGTTAATGGTTATGTGGAGCCAAATGAGACAATTTCTCATGTAGTTATAACGATGAAGTGTATGAGTGTGGAGAACTACTGTATAAATGGGGGTCTCAGCAACCCTCAAAAGAGGAAAATGCTCTCAATTCTCAATTTCTCTTGGAACAGAGTCCCAGTTGTAGATAGTTCTGTGAATACATGCTGGAATGTAATTACTGAGAGTGGCACAATATTCATAAAGACTAGATTTCCATTACCTTCTTCATGTAATTGGATTCCAGTTTTCATTTTTTATTCATGAAGTCGGATTTCATTCATTTGATTGTCTTCCATGAGCACAGGGCCTCTTATGGTCCTGGGATGGAGATTCCTCCCTGCACCCTCAGGATTCCCATTGACCAATCAACTCAGGTAGCTGATGTGTTGTGGTAAATTGAACACAGTGTAGTGATGTGAAGATGTTGCATTTAATATTTGAATATTAAGTTTTAAAATCATAATTTACATGTTATACATACAACTCTGTACAATTATGTATTGCACATAAGCTGTAAGCTTTTTGAAATACATTCATGTATTTGAAAAGTAGAAACAAATTACTTTGAAGTCTTCATTAATAACTTCTTGTTCATTAAATGCAAATACATATTATACTATACAATTTTCTTATTTTCAAAAACTATCTTGAAAATCTGCATTTTATAGTTAGGTTCTCTTGGGGCCTAAGAAAGCTAATGCCTTTTAGGGGAAAAATTATGCTAAGTTGGAAAAAATTTATACTAAGTAAGAGAACAAATTATGCTTAGAAGTTTTATTGGGAAAACAGGGAATTTTATTATTGTGTTGTACTAAAAAGTTCTCATTTATTGGTCTTATAATAACAAGCTGAGAAAATCATTTGTTATGTATGTTAGGATTTGAAAGCCATGAATGATAAGACTCCTGAGAGAGTTACAGGAGAAAAAGTGGTCAGTCCAGTTCATTCCTAGAAAGGGTAGGCTGTCTTGAAACAGAATGAGAGAGTAAAAAGCATCTAGTGTGTATAGTTTGATCAAGTTCATGTATTTATGATGTACTAATTTGTTGTCCAACTCTTGTAATTTAAAAAGCAGAGGGAGCCCAAGCCGGTTTGGCTCAGTGGTAGAGCGTCGGTCTGCGGACTGAAAGGTCCTAGGTTCGATTCCGGTCAAGGGCATGTACATTGGTTGCGGGCACATCCCCGGTAGGGGGTGTGCAAGAGGCAGCTGGTCGATGTTTCTCTCTCATCGATGTTTCTAGCTCTCTATCCCTCTCTCCTCCTCTCTGAAAAAAATCAATAAAATATATTTTTAAAAAGCAGAGGGAGTTTTTATGTTTAACATAAAGAATCTTCTATTTCCATAGCATATTTGCTTTGTTTGAAGCAATAAGCACACTAGCCTTCTGTTTCTTTCAAAGCGATTTTACAGTATAGTTGAGTGTGTTGGTCTAACCCTGCCCCTGCTATTGAACTACATTCCATTCAACACAGCACATCACAGGGGAGGGGAGTGCTGGCATCCTTGCAGTTGAACTTGAACAATCTCTTTGTAGTTTCATTTTTCTTTCTGAAGCATTCTTTTGACCGGAGCTTGTTAAACTGTTTCAGAAGGAGAGACAGAGATAGAGAGCTCAAGATAGAGAGTGAGAAAGATAGCTTGTCTGTATGGTTCTGTGTACCTGTGAGCACGTGTGTTTATATTATGTTTTAAGCAATGAAAATTTTAGCATTTTCTTATCAGTAGTCATTATGGAAATGTAAATCAATACCACTTCATACCCACTAGGATGACTATGATTAAAAACTGGATAAAGACAAGTATTGTTGAAGATGAGACCTCTGACACTGGAGGAAATGTAAAAGAGTGCAGAAATTTGGAAAACAGTTGGGCAGTTCCGCAAAAAGTTAAACATAGAGTTAACATATACTCCAGCAATTCTGCTTCTAGATATGTGCCCAAGAGAACTGAAAATAGAATCTATGGTTCTGTAAAAAACTGTTTATGAATGCTCATAACAGCACTATTCACTATAGCTGAAAAGTGGAAACAACCCAGATGTCCATTATCTGATGTATGGACAAGTCAGTGTTGTATCTCTCTATAATGAAATGTCCTTCTGTCATAAAAAGGAACTATTATATTATTAATACATGATACAACACAAACATTGAAAACATGCCAAATGAAAGCAGCCAGACACAAAAGACCACATGTTGTATGATTCAGTTTATATGAAATGTTTAGAATAGGCAAATTCATAGAGACAGAAAGTAGATTAGCGATTGCCAGGAACTGGGGTAGAGGGGAGAGTGGGGAGTCACTGCTAATGGGAACAGGGTTTCATTTGGGGGTAATGAGAATGGTCTGGAATAGATATGGCGTTAGTTTTACAAACTTGTGAATATACCGAAAAATTCTGAATTGTAGTATGATTTAATTCCATAGTATGTGATTTATATATCTCAATTTTTTTTTTTTTTAAGAAAGCTTAAGCATCTAGAAAACCAGGCATTAGCAAAGTACAGAGCCTGAGAGATAGTAGGCCTTTAATAAATACTTTGAGTTGAACCAGGCTAAATGAGTTGAACAAACCTACTTTGTCCCCAATGACTTTTTAGGTAATAGATTTAAAATATATGGAACTATTATTAACTGAAATTTACCACATGCATGAAAATAGTAGTAATGGCAATAGCATCAATCAATTTCACATATGTAGTGATTGGCCTTTTCTTGAGTCTTAAAGAAAAACACACAATTAAAAAAAAATCAGTGAATAACTGTCAGAGTTGTTGCACTTCTAGTGATATGGAAGGCTTTCAGAATAGCATTTTATTATTTCCATTAAGACTATAATTTCTTTCTTTCTTGTGAAACTAATTTGGTTACTATCTGATGCCAAATTGGATATATAATTTATAACGGTTATATATTCTTGCAAGTTAATGCTCTAAATTGTTCTTAAACATTTAATCTGAAAGTTGAGATATATACCTCCCTATTAAATGATAATGATAAAATATGTCCCACTTTGTAAGTAGAGTTGAAAATCACCACAATTAGTTTCTTTCTTTTTTTTTATAGAACTCCTTTCTCTCCCCCTTGAGACACATTGGTTTCCCAAGTTATGAATTCAGTTTCTTTTGTTTGTTCCAGTCATTTAGTTTTTCTTATTACATACCTGTTAAATTTTTAATTTTTCATTAAAAGTAAATATGGATAATTTTCCTATCAATATTTCAAGAAGCCTTTCATTTTCTATCTGTCACAACTTTGGTGTGTATTACTATATAATTAAAATGCCATTTTTAAAAATCAACTAGTACTAACAAAATAGCCTATTAATACATTTTAAATGGATCAGAGGTTAATTTCTGTAAAGTTGAGATAAATATTGTAAACACTGTTCTGGAACTAAAAATGGTAAGTGGAACAATATGTATAATGTTCTGGGGAAGGTTGCTACAATTGCAGAAAAAAATCTTAGAGATAAACATCTCATAGGTATTCAGAACTTTTCAGTTCACTTATTGTATAATGAAGATGTAATAAAAAAAAAAATACTAATCTTGAGTCATTGGTCAAATACTTACTAAGCACTGACTGTATGCCAGTCACTGGGCTAGGCTGTGGGTATTCAGTGGTCATCCAAATGGATAAGACAGTTCTGCCCTTGGCTATTTATGCTGTAATCCTGGACCTCCTGGTGTGGGAGCCCCCATGTGGCTGGAGCATGGTGATGGAGGCAGAGACCAGTGTGAGATGAGACCAGAGAAGTGGGCAGAGCACTAGTAAGCACAAGTGTTTAGTTATGGTGAAGAGTTTGGTCTTCATTCCAACTGTAATATGCTACTGAAAGCTTACTGCAGGGGAATCCAACTCTAGCTTTATGCATATTTCTCTGAGCAGCAGTAGAATATGGTTATGGTTGGTAGGTATAAAAGGAGAAGCAAGGAATCCTGCTAGGGAATTGGTTATAATGCAGGCTCAGACTACAGTAGTGACCCTCGAGTTAGAAGCACCTAGATAGGTAACAAACCAGAAGAATTAAATGAGCCTTATATGGATGGGTGTTTGAGATAGTGAGGTGATGAGGGCCAAGGATGTGTATAAAGGGTGTTTTCTACATCACTGTCTTGAACTGGTTGCCTGGGGGTTCCTTGTCCTGAGATGGTGAGCATGGATGGAAGGACAGACTTGGAAGGGATGACTTCCTGTTGTTTTGGGCATGTTTAGTGTTTGGGAGGGGATGTGTTTCTGAGGTGGGATGTACAGAGACTAGCCTGCTTTTTTCCTTGAGATGCAGTGACTAGTTTATGGTCTGGATACAAATTAGAATAAAAAAAATCACTTCCCAAACTGAACACAATTATACCAGTTTCCAGCTCATAGATAAATTGCTATAACTGAGCATGCCTCTGTGGTTTCTCTTATAACTCAGCACTGTAAAAATCTCTGTGTATTTGATGGGGGGGAGGGGGGAGACAAAGCAATATTCACTTAATTGTCAACACTCGCTTACTTTAATCTGTTGTCTTTGTCTTTGGTGTTCCTAGCCCACAAGGTCAAGTTACAGATTTGGTCTGCACCAGTTGGGTTTTCTGTTACCTCGTCACCAGCTGTATCCTTCACATTGGGTGGTTGACTTAATAACCTACTAAGAGAGCTGGTATGAAATGGTGCCAATTAATCTTTGCTACTTAAAACTCAGAATTAGGTTCTACCTACACTGATACTCTAGTGGCCTTTATGAAAGCGGGGTCCAACATATTGTCCCCTTCTCACATTGACTGTGGTTATATCTGCCTTGTAGTACGAACATATTTATTGCGAATATGAACCACATTATTTTATTCATCTTCTGATTTTCTACAGCCAGAATTTTTGTTTCCTTCGAGTAGAGATGGGCCATTTAGGGGCTAAGGTTGTGTTTTGTTCTTTGCTGAGCCTCCAGTGACTGGCATGCATTCAGCACCCGACATTTATTAAATAAATGAGTGATGGAAGGAATGCTGAGTAGTCATTCTGTGTGAAGAGGGTCAGTTTAGTTTCCAGAAATGGAAGAGATCAGGCAGACTATATACTTCCTATAAGATTATGTCCCTGGAACCTACTGAGAAATCAAGGCTGAAAAATATAAATGTGGGAATCATTCTAATGGAAAGAATGATAGAAACCATGAGAGTGGAATTTCATGAGTGTGTGAAAAGAGTAAGGATAGGCGGGAAGTGAAAATCAGAGGAGGGTGAAGGTGGGGAAAGCACAGTGTCCTGGGAAGCAGGAGCCTTCAGCAGTAGAGCTGAGAGGTGAGG
This sequence comes from Pipistrellus hanaki, assembly GCF_964339955.1. Lineage (NCBI taxonomy): Eukaryota > Metazoa > Chordata > Mammalia > Chiroptera > Vespertilionidae > Pipistrellus > Pipistrellus hanaki. The sequence goes on along the minus strand of NC_140510.1, from coordinate 62,310,596 downwards.
AGGGAGGCAGACAGAAAGGGACCTTTGGATTTGGGCAGAAGTAAAGCGAATGTAATGTGAGCCTGGGTGTACCTTGTGAAAAATGATTGGAAACATTTTATCCTTTTCTTTATACTTTTCATCACTAACAATTCCAATCAAGGGAGAACTTTCTCTTAAGCAAAGACTTAATTAGTTTTTATTTCTGCTGTTCACGGCCTGGCCTCCATAGTACACTGCATGTACTGATTCTGAAGGGTTTGTTTGTTACTTGATGATCAAGGCCATGTTTTTTCATTGCTTGGATTACAGGTAATCATTTGGGAGAATTGTGAGAAAGTCACAGTAGTTGAAGAAGAAAATCATCCTGAAGGCCAATGTGAAAAATAGAGGTCATTTCTCCAAAATTATTTGGGAACTTTTCAGTTGAAATTTTATTAAATTCAATAGTTCATGAGAGTGCTACAGATCGGTAATAATAAGCCCATGCAATAAAGAAACTTGGGTTGTGCTAATAATGAGGATATGCACACACATAGGCACATAGTTTTTTTCTTGGGCATTTCTTTTGGGGGTGATGTTGACAAGATGGGGAGTACATTTGAACCCTATCAGGATGCTTCCATTTGCAAAGGATTTTTCACCTAAGTGAGGTTACCTTTTCATATGAAAAAGTAGCTACCATTTATTCAGCACCTACTTTGCTCTAGACATGTTACAGTCATCCTGGGAAAGAGGTGTTATTCCTAACTGAAAGTGAAGAAATGGAAGTAGAGAGGGTTAAGTTCTTTGCCCTAGGTCACAGGGTTAGTACATAGGAGAATCCTGCCATTTTTTGCTCCAAAGTCTGTGTATGTTCCAACATGCCCTCTGAATGAATCTTTAGTGCATCAGAGTGCCTTTCCTATTTGGGTGGAAGCCAAGAAGGCTCCACAGGGATAACAGACCCCCCTTCCCTCCATTGAGCACTTTTTCGGAGTCCTGTCTCCTAATCTGCCTACTGACACATATCTGCATTTATTGATGACATAAATGTCATAACGAACAAGGCTCTTCCCTTTAAGGACTTGGTGTTTGTTTGTTTATCTCTTGCATCATTAGTCTGTGTCTCTTTCTTCCCAAGCTTCTTCTCATGAGCATAAATCAGTCCCTCACCAAAACAATTGCCTTCCGTCTTGGTCAGTAATTGCTGTGTTAACTAACCCCTCCAAAACTCCGTGAAGTAAAGTATATTGTTTATGTGGCTCACCGTTCTATGGGTCAGCACGTTAGTCTGGGCTCAGCTGGACTCACCCATTTTGTGGGAAGCTGCTGGTCACCTAGATAGCCTTGCTTCTGGGCATTAGCTGGTTGGTGGCTGTGGCCACCAGGGTTGCTGGCCATCTTGGACTTGTCCACGTGTGTGGGAGGATTTCAAGAGAGAGCAGAAGCCTGCAGATCATCTTGAGGCCTCAATTCCTCTGCATCCTGTCAGCTGAAGCCAGTCACAAGGTCAGCCAGGATCGCAGTGCAGAAGCAGACTGATGGACCCTGGCACTCCTCTGTGTCACTAATTCCTGCCCACACTGGAGACCAGAGGCGCATCACTGCCTCGGGCTGAAGTGTGTGCCTCAGTTCTCTCTGTCACTGTGTTTAGAACATTGTGTGGCACTTGTCAATTCACTCACTTCTTAGTAGAATTGTGAGCTCCTTAAAAACAAACAGTGTTGCAAACCAGAATTTAGCTCCTAATAGGTAACTTTTAAAAGCTGAAGTTTCTGTGAAAATAAAGTATCCCGGGAGTTTTAAAACTGGCTTGTGGATGTTTAAACATGTTGGAGCAGACTCTATGTAAAATATCAAAATTGAATATTTCTTTGAGAACATGAAGGGGGTGAAGAATCCTTACCAGCATTGTGAGTAGAAACCATTATTAAATATTTATGTACTATCTTTGTAGGTTCTTTTTTAACTAGGTTACAAGTTTGCTCAAAAGGAAGCGAAGTCATATTTTCACAGCATATTTATCAGAGAAAGCATACCCACCTATTAACTGGTATGTTTTTATCCCATTGGGATTTGGGATAAAAGCCTCTATTTTAAAATGTGATATGTAGGAAGTACATCATCCAATGTCTAGATGTTACTCTGGAAGACACTGAAATGAATGCTACTGGTAGATGAGAGATGGGGGACGCAATGGAAGCTCATCTTTAAGTGAGTAGCATGTATTGCATTTATTCTTCATTGATGGATGTTCATGTGCATTTTATTTTTTGTTACAGGTTCAGCTGCCTGTACACCTCCCTGGATCCTACATATTCCTCTCACTGGGTTGGCATCTAACCATGCAGCGGAGACCAAGAGGACTGAATGCTGGGCTTATGCTGCTCCTTTCTCAAATCTTTCATGTCGGCATCAATAATATTCCACCTGTCACCCTGGCTACTTTGGCTGTCAACATCTGGTTCTTCCTGAGTCCTCTGAAGCCACTGTATAGCTCCTGCCTCAGCGTGGAGAAGTGTTACCTAGAGAAAGACTGGCAGCGCTTGCTGCTCTCCCCCTTTCACCACGCGGACGACTGGCATCTGTATTTCAATATGGTGTCCATGCTATGGAAAGGAATACATCTGGAAAGAAGACTAGGAAGCCGATGGTTTGCCTATGTTATCACCACGTTCTCCCTACTCACTGGCGTGGTGTACCTCTTCTTGGAATTTGCTCTTGCAGAGTGTATGGGTGAGCCCGGCTTCAAAAGGAGTTGTGCTGTAGGTTTCTCAGGTAAGGCTGATAAGTTTCTAGGGGAGCATGCATAGAGGCAGTAAGGGAGGTGGGCTGCTGTCTTTTATGAAGCATGGGGCCATAGTTGATGAAGGAATCAAATTTGGAGTGGGTAAGGGCTGCCAGAGGGTGCACTTTGGAGAGGGGGCTGATTGGACCACAGGAGGGACATAGGTTTGGCTCTGCATCATTTACTCGTGGACAGTTTGGACTACAGTGTGCTCAAAGGCAGTTTTGTAGGAGACACAGTACTGGAAATCTGCACTGGCTCCATGATGGTGGGACCAGGGAGAGACCCACAGGTGTATTTGTGATGGGGAGTTCTGTAAAAAGATGAGTATGCCTCTTAATAACTTCATTAAAATAAATGCATCATGCTTAGTATGGCATGCTCACTATGTTTTAGGTATTAACATGGTGAGCATGCCATGCTACTATATGTTAATATTAACATATATTAATATATGTTAATGTTAACAAATATATTAACATATATTTAATAACAATATTAAATATAACTCACTATTTAATATTCGTATAACAGGTTCATAGGGAGCTGGCATTGTCTTGGTTTCGTAGATGGGGAAGCTAAGACTCAGAGAAGTAAAGAAACTTGCTTGAGGTTACACACCTAGTAGCTAGGAAGCTGAGGTTTGAACCCATGCTGCATGGCTTTATCCATGTGTTGCATTTCCTCTCCCTTTAACCTTTGCTGTTTTTTGTTTTTATATATATATGTCATAGGACTGAAATTGCCATCAGGGCGTAAATTAGGTGTTCTGAAAATGAGAAAGTGAAGGGAAGGAAGGAAATGATCCTGAAACAGAAGGAAATTAACCCTTCCCTGTACTTCCCCTGCTGTTGCTCCCCCTCCCTCCAAGATGCACCCTCTTGCATCTAATTGTGGGAGAAGAAAGAAAATATGTCCTTCAACCTCTTTCCATTGAGATTAGAAAAATATTTGTGACTTAACATACTTTTTCCTATTGAGTTAAAATTTACATGGCATAAAATTAATGATTTTGAAGTGTACATTTCAGTGGCATTTAGTGCCACTGCTGGTGTTTTATCTTCATTTTATGTGTTATGTATTTAGTAGCATGCAGAAAAGTCAGTATTAACTTCTGTGTTAAGAAACATCACAAGAATTATTACTTTGTACACTGTCTATCTACTGAGCACTGGGTTGATTTGTAAGGAGTTGAAGTATGTTTCAAAGCAAAAAGTTGATGTAGTGGAATAATCATTTTTCACTTTCAGCTAGTTTTCTTTGTAAATGCTGATCATCTCTGCATTTGGATTGCTCATATTTGTATGCTCTTTCTTCTCTTTTAGGAGTTTTGTTTGCTTTGAAAGTTCTTAACAACCATTATTGCCCTGGAGGCTTTGTCACCGTTTTGGGCTTTCCTGTACCCAACAAATTTGCTTGTTGGGCAGAACTTGTGGCTATTCACTTAATCTCTCCAGGGTAAGTATTTATTTACTCCTAGAAAATACAAATGAAGAACCTCATGTTCCATGGGAAAGGAATTAGAATAATAAAGTAACTAATTGCTCAGTGAAGTTTATTCTTTAACTATAAGAATTGAATCAGTATCAAGCATTCCTAAGTTTGAATACTGAGCTATGTGATTTTGGTATACTTGGAATTATCTGAGTTTTGATTTCCTCACTTTTTATGTAGGAACTAGAGGCCTGGTGCACAAAATTCCTGCATGGATAGGGTCCGTAGGCCTGGCTGGCGAACAGGGCCAATTGGGGCCTTCCAACTGCCAGCTGGGGCCTTCCTTCTGGCTGCTGGCTGGGGCCTTCTTTCCCTAGCTGCCTGCTGTCCGCTGCCCACTGGGGTCTTCCTTCATTTCGTGCTACCCCCTTGTGGTCAGTGCATGTCATAGTGAGTGATCCAACTTCCGGTCTCATGGTTGAACTTCCGGTCTCATGGTCAAACTCCTGAGGGGACACTTTGCATATTAGCCTCTTATACATAAATAGATAATTGAACCTTATATACAGATTTGAGGGTTGACATTAACCAGTCTTTCAATCCAGTAACTCTAACAACAGTAATCCAAAGAGGCACATAGAAACCATATAACTATAAGATTGAAAAACAACAATAAGATATGTTGGTTCAATGCTTTTATACCATTTTAGTTGTAAATTGTCTTGGTAATAAACTCTTGTGGACCAAAAGCAGCTACATGCTAACTAGCTCAGAGAAGGCCTGCATGGCAACCTTGCAAACTCAGAGACTTATAGTAACCACAAAGGATGCTCTGAAATTTAAACTTTTTAACTAGAAGCGGTTTATAGCAGGTACTCATGTCCTAGGCTAGAATCTTCCCTGACAAAAGTTAAGTACCTTAACCAACCTTCTATTGTCTTTTTTTTTTTCTTCTGTCTATTGTCTTTTGCATCTACCATAATATTTCTTCACAATGTTAGGGTAACTCCTCTTTCTCCAGACCTCTCAGGGCACAACCAGTGCACCAGAGTGAAGACATTAAATCCTCTCATTGTCACTGTTATCACGTTAATTGTTGACTATTTAGGATCCCCATAACCACCTATGTAAAAGGTGTATGTGTCTGTCATTTTACTTTTTGTCCAATAACAGATGTTTCCCTGTATTGCTTTCTCCCACCTCCCTAATCTATCACCAATGGATTTCTTATAACCATTTGTATCTTCTTTTTAAATTGTATTATATAAAATAAGATGCAAAACTGCCATTTTCTGGAGCATTATCTCAGTCCCTTGAGATTTTGTTTCTGATAATTGTCCACTGTTTGGCTCAAACTCACACACAAAAAAAAATCACCCCAAGTTTAAATGTTTCTTACCTTGATACTCTTTAAACAGAAGTCTTTACTCACAAACTTGACATATAAAATGGATCAACTTTTCACTCTTTGGGGTTGAGAGGAAGCAAGAGAGCCCATTCCTTTTTGCCTTACCCCTGTGTCACTGTGGCTGCCTCAAAAGCACCTCCAGAGAACCGCAGGGTTCTAAGGAGCACAGTTTGAGAACCACTCAAGTCTCTGAATGCTTTACTGATAAGGTCAAGGACATTCAGGAAGTTAAGGGACCCATCAAAGGAGTCTTGGTAGACTCCAGGACTAGTTAGGATCCAGGCCTCCTGACGGCTGGTCCCCTGCTTCTGCCTGGGCTACTGGGCTTTTCCACTTGAGTCCCTTTCTCTGCTTTCCATGTAAAAAAAAAAAAGGGGGGGGGGAGCGTGAATTGTCCTATTTTTCCACTTCTTCCACCAGCTTCATTTCTCTTCATCTGGTAATGCAGCTGGAAACCCATGGTTGGTTTGTTGACTTTTACTCTGGGGACCTGGGCACTGTTTGGAGAATGGGCATATTTAGGAAGCTTCAGAAAGAAGTGAGTAGGATTTTTTTTCTCTCTGCTGTTCCTTTCAGAGAGTAGAGTTGTTTTTCATTTGCTTTTTGTTTGTATGCCTATGTGGAGTGTCCTCCTTCATTTGAGAATATTCTCCTTGGGATGTATGTGAGCCCAGTAACCCTGAGTCCTTCTTTAATACTAATTTCCACGCTAGCCAGCTGGCCTGTAAAAAGGCAGTGCATGGCCACTGAGCACCACTCATTTGCAACTGTATTGTTATTTTGTGACAGTTCCTGGAAGAAAGCTTTACAAAATCTTCAAAGTTTTCTTTGAAAAAATGGGTCCTGTAATGTCTGCCCCTTATCTGAACAACCCTCTCTCCACCTTGTCACTCATAGCTCCCTTACTCGCTTGATGTGATTTGCTTCTCTGTGTAGACCAGAGACTTGTCTGTGACAGCAACACCCAACGTTCATACGAAAATCACTCCCTGTGGTGCTGGAACTTTTATTCTATAATGAACCCTTTGAATAGCAGTGCCTTTAATATGCTCATTCAGCTATTTCTGAAGACTCTCACCACACATTTTATTTTTATTTTTTTAGTGTCCCTTTCTTACTTGGACAATGCACAGTTGTATTTTTATATAATATGCCTATTCTGGGTGGAGGAACCTGGAAATTAAATGAGATTTCTTATCTTTAAGGTTTGAAAGAATAAATCTTTTGGTTTTTAAGATTTGACTACTTTGAATGATAAACTTCGGATAGCACATCTACTTATGCATACATCCCAAATAAAGACTGAGCTAAACACTGGTCCAGGAAACCTGAGAAGCAAGTGCTTCTTTGAGATGGATCTTGGAAAAGTGGGAGAAACCAGAGCTCTTTGCTCTGCATTGTTCTTCTCCTGGTGGTTGGCAATTATAATTTTCATTGGGAAAACACTGTAAATCTTCAGGACAAAGCCTGCTTTATTGTTGGACTTAATGAACTGCCCTTGGGGAGGAAAAAAAACAATCTGCCAAGCAAACATTTGGTGGACCTCTGGATTTTATGAAAGCCATAGAATTAGTAATGTCCCCTAGTTTTATGGCGGGAAGCCTCTCCAAACAGCCAGCCATTAGGCATTGTGAGGGGTGTGGACTTGACCAGCATGTTGAAGTACCCGCACTCAGTCCTTCGGGGGTGCTTTTGCTTTTCACAGTACTTGTGTGTGCTTTGTTTCAGAGATTGCACTGCCTCACATGGTCTTTTCATTCCCCTGCTTGTCCTAGGACCCTAGGAGGGGACTGTGTCTGACGTAGTGCCTCTGCTCATGAGTGGCACAGGAGGGCAGTGTGCGTGCTGCCTCCTCCCAGGTGTGGCCGTGTCCCCGCTCACCTCTATCCCCAGCCACCTTCTGTTGATGGAAAGAAGGGGGATCTGATGCCACATGTTACTTTCTAGCCCCTAATACTAGCCCAAATTATGAACCTCTGCAGTTTCCCTACGAGTTTAAGGTTGTCCTGTCTGAAAACTGAAGCTCAGAGCCATGAAGGTTATCCAGAGTAAGACAGCCACTTGGTGACCATGCTAGGGAATTGTGTCAGTAACCCTCCTCCTTAACGTTTGGGAATATCGATCATCGCCCTTGTCTGAATTGGTTATTTCATGGTGAATCCTGAAGGATGACTCCCTGATTCTATCTTTCCTTCTACCTTTACTATATGAGGTTAATCTGGGCTTGGAAGTTCATAGCCAAAGGCGAAGAATTGAGGAAGGTGAGTGTTCTGTTGCAGATCTTAGTTTTACAGGCTTATTCAATTTTATGGGTCCTCCTTAAGAAGGAAATACAAAATTAGAAACAAAAAAAGTAAAAATGTTAAGTGAGAAAAGCAAGCACCACAATTGACAAATTTTTAAGAGCTGACAAATACTATAAACATTACAGAAACCATAAAAGTAATATTATGTTAACTCCCACAGGTTTTGCTTGCATACTGTGATCTTTTCATCATATGATATTAATTTGGCAATAGTGTTTCTGTAGAGGGAGTAGTATGGAGCATCAAAGTCAGTTTTTATTATTATTGAGAATTTAGAAAAGTTTTCTCAACTCATCTAAATTTTTAGAATTCTTGACAGATTTGGGGAAACTTCTATCAAGATATTTTTACATACAAGTTGTAAAATCTCAGGACTTTTCAAGTTTTCTTGTTCAGCTTTCTTTTCAAGTTTCTTGAGTGTTCTTTGAATTGATTTGAATGTCATCTGCTATTTTTTTAAAATATGCTTTTGTTTTTTATTGATTTCAGAGATAGGAAGAGATAGAAACATTAATGATGAGAGAGAACCATTGATTGGCTGCCTCCTACTGAGGATCGAGTCCATAAACCAGGGTTGTGCCCTTACCAGGAATTGAACCGTGACCTCCTGGTTCATGGGTCAGTGCTAACCATTGAGCAACATCAGCCAGGCTTGTCAGTGATCTTTATTGGCATGGTTCGAGATTTATGTTTTTTTCATGGACATCAATGCTTTGTGCTGTGTCAACAAGAAATATTAATATTAATATTCTTATGATTCACTCTTCATTAACTGGGTTATCGATATCCAAGAATTTATTACAACTTTTGATATAATTTAAAATTATTTTTGTTTGATAGGTACAAACACAGAGATTCTAATAAAGTTTATTTTCTGTGATTCTCAAAAAAGGAATGAAAGGTGATGGTGCATTTAGAATTTCATGCACTACATTATCCCCAACAGAGAACTTCTGCTGAATTTCTGTTGGAACTATGTAGTAATGGGAACTGAATCCTCCATTTACAGTTTTGCCTACTTGGTGATTGGAAGAATTTTCCAGACTATGGGTTCTGACTTTAGCATGATGGCTGGTCACCCGAGAGAGCGATGGATTTCTACTGCTGTGCCGCCATTAGAATTGTAGCCTAGAATGCACAGAAGGTATTAAGATTATTTCTGGAAGCTGTTTCTGTTCAGCAGTGACTAACAGTGACCTAACCTTGCAAGGAGATGACTGTGAACCACATAAATAAGCCCCACTGAACTCGAGCTTTATGTGTCTTCAATTTGGCTTCCCTCTAGTTGAATCCAAAACACATCTGTGGCCACCCCAGGGCCACCTGACCTGGGGGGAAGTGTGATCGGGAGGAAGTTGGAGTGGAAAGAGATAGCAGTTTTAGCTGATTGTGGTTAAGATACCTCACTTTCACAAATTTTATAAAACATGTGACCCTGTGAACATGTTGTTTGCTCCCCTCCCACAGCTCCTCTCCCTGGCAAGGGAGAGGCCTGATGCTTCATGAGCTTCTTGGCCAATTCTAGTTGTGGCTGCTGTTTGAGATGACTGTCCCAGTGATGACCATGGGGAAGGGAAGGACATGAAACTGAAGAGGCCTGTAGACTGTGGGCAAAAGGAGGGATGAAGAGTGGAGGTTTTCTCAAGTTTGAAAACCGAGAGAACTGTGTGCATAGGAACTGGTACCAGTGCTGGAGTTTGTTTTACATGGTCCAGAGCAGGTCTGTGGTGGTATGAAACAGGAATGGTAGAAGAGAAGGCCATTCAGCCTCCAAGGTTACATTGCTCTCCTGTCTCCTATCTCTGTCAAATCTTCCTCTGCCTGTTATAAAGACATTTGTTATTGCATTTAGGACTCACCCTGGTAGTCCAGCATAACTACCCAACTCAAGATTCTTAACTATACTCAGAGAATCCTTGCCATATAAGGTACCATTCATCAGTTCCAGATATAAGGACATGGATATCTTTCTTATTTTTGGCAGTGGGGCAGCTAAAAGGGTCATATTCAGTCTACCATACTATCAAAGTTGAATTGCCCTGGCTGGTGTGGTTGGGCATCATCCCATGTACTGAGAGGTCATGGGTTCAATTCCTGGTCAGAGCACATGCCTGGGGTTGTGGGTTCTGTTCCCAGTAGGGGCATCTAGAAGGCAGCTGATTGATGTTTCACTCTCACATCAATGTTTCTCTCTCTCTTTCTCTAAAACAAACAAACAAACAAACAAATGAACAAAAACACACACACACAAACTTTTTTTAGTAGGTATAATATGATACCACCAAGTTGTTTGGTGTGCATATATGTGTGTGTATGAATGTGTGTGCATGCATTTATATTTTTTCTTTGTATGTACTGGGACTATTGCATTTTTCATATATATTTAATATAATTGGTACCCTCTGTTTTATTTAATGGAAACATGTTTTTGGAGCCTGTTAAAGAGTTCAGTTTGAAACATTCCAAGACTGTCCTGAGCAGATTTTGTGAAGGAGGGGGAAATTCTTTACAACATTTCTCAGATGTCTGTCTGTAGATACATTTATTCCCTCCTGTCTTTGCAGGCTCCCATAAAGGAAAGTTGTGTGTCTTATAAAAAAGTTACTTAATTTGTCTGCTTCCCAGGAGGGCTTACAGTTGAACAGGATTTAAGGTGAGAGCAGTACTTAACCGAAACTATGATGCCCTGGAGTTTGATTCTATGAGATGAGAATGAGAAATTTTGAGGCGGGGAGCTTTTCCCTCCCACTAGAATTGGAACTCTGAGGGAAAGGAGGTGTGTAAGTCATCTTTTTGGCTCTGGAGTCCAAGCCTGTGAAAAGAGGTCTAGAGGACCCAGCCTTGACTTGGACATCTGGACAAAGTGATCATCCTTGATGGTTTTAGGAAGAACTTTGAGGTGAATAGGAGGTGCACGGAGAACAGAAAAGACAACTTTATCTCAAAACAGATTTTTCTTCAGATATTTTCTTATGGGGGATTTTTAGTATAACAAAGTTTTTAAGAAAATGGTTAAACTACATAAATAATTAAACTGAAAATAAAGTAGTAGCTAAATGAATGTATAACATAATTTCTCTGCTCTTGATTGAAAGAACAATATATCCATTATAGAAGAGTTGAAAGTGTATAAATGTATGATGAAGAAAACAAATTTTCCATCATCTCCTACCCAGAGAAAATTACTATTAGAATTCTGCTATCACACACCCTTACCTTCATGCACAGTTATATCTTCTACACTTTCATTTAACTTGTTATAAGCACAGTTCTGCAAAAGCTTCAGTTTTAATGGCTGCATAATGGTGCCTGTTGTGCCTTCTTTATTATCTCTTTCACTAATTTTACTACCAAATCATTCAACCTACAAGTGAGGATGTCTGTTAGAGCATTATCTTGGCTCCTAGGCCTGAATATGTCCTTGGAGTAGATTCTCAGACATGGAATCAGGGGTTAAGGGTTTGCACTATTTTCATGGCTCTTAATTTATACTGTTAACAGCATATGAAAGTGTCCACTTCTTCACTTTCTGGCCATTCTGAATATTTCTGATGTTTTAAGAAATTTTATATGTAACAGGATTATTTTATTGCTGTTATTTACGATTCTTTTATTAGTAAAATGGGATAATTTTTTTTATGTAAGTTGTTTTTCCCTGTATATGGTTTGTCTGTTTGTGTTCTCTGTGTATTTTCAAGAAGCTATTATATAATTGTTTAGTGTTAATGATGATTTATATTAAATTTCAAGAGGTTCTTCTTATTATATTATATAAACTAAGAGACCTTAGGTACATACCATGTTTCCTCGAAAATAAGACATCCTCTGAAAATAAGACCTAGCGCATGGAAAGACAAGACATCCCCTGAAAATAAGACCTAGCGCAACTTTGGGAGAAAAAATTAATATAAGACACTGTCTTATTTTCGGGGAAATAGGGTAGTACAATTTCAGATCATATAAATAATAGCTAAGACAATGCTTATGAGGATTTTCTTTGCTGTTGTTCATAGATTATGATTTATTCTCAACTGTAGCTAAGGACAAAGTCTTTTACACTGCAAATAAAGAAATGATAAGATGTGTCGTTTGGAGGGAAAATGAAGACATAGGTTTTTTTTATATATGTATTTTAATAAATTTTATTTTTTAGAGTGATTTTAGATTTGCAGAAAAGTTGGGGCAATATACAGAAAACTCCCATAACCTGCACCCAGTCTCACCTAATTATTATCTTAACATCTGTATGATATATTTGTTATAATTAACATGCCAATATTGACACATTACTATTAACTACACTATTCAAATTTCCCTACTGTTTCTGTCCCAGGATCTCATCCTGTATGACACATAACATTTATTCTTCATATCTCTTTAGACTCCTGCCTTAGCTTGGGCTGTCCTTACAAAAATACCATAAATTGTGTGGCTTAAATAACAGAAGTTTATTTTCTCCCAGTTCTAGAGGCTACAAGTCCAAGTTCAAGGTGACAGCCTGGTCAGTTTTCGGTGAGGACTCTCTTCCTGGTTTGTAGAGTTCTCATCGTGTCCTCATGTAGCAGGGAGTGAAAGCATGAGAGGAGAGCGATTGTGCTCTCTGGTGTGTCTTTATGAGGGCGCCAATGCCATCAGCAGGGCTCTACCCTCATGGCCTCATCTAACCCTAATTATCTCCCAAAGGCCCCACCTCCACCTACAATCACTTGGAAATTAGGGCTCCAACATAGGAATTTGGATAGGGACACAGTTCAGTGCAGCTCCTCTTCCTTGTGACGGTTGGTTTTATTATTCATACAAAATATCATTTTGAATGCCTGTGAATGAGAGTTAACTTCCTCTCATTTGCCCCCATGTGATTCAGAAGCAGTGTTCAATTAGCCACCTAACATGGTTTCTAAGCAAGTGCTAATTTAGGTGTCTGAACACATGTTGTTTTCTGTAATTGGACAGTCCTGCTGTGGTTCCACTTTGCGATGTGTGTGTCATACTCAGAGGTAGATATGAGAAATTTCCATCACAACCAGCACGCACCAGCAGGGAGGACCCCTGCTGTCTTTAAATCAGTCAGACCTTCTTTAGGGCCTGTTTTGCCCAATTGGCTGGTGCGGAATAACAGAGAAGAGCAGTGGGAGGAAATAAGGAAGCATCTGTTTTTTCAGCTGAACGCAGAGTTGTCAGGAATAAGGTTCACTACCCAGGTTGAAACTAATTGGCCATCATGCTGTGATGTAATTGCCGGTGTGTGGATGGTAACACCTACCTAATCTGTGCTTAACTAACTAGGCTTGTTAATGATCAATTCTGGTGAGTTGGTGATAGGTACAAGATTTGGGTTTACTATATTGGATGTCCCAGGTAAGGATGACTGAAGGTTATTTTTAAAAGATACTATTTTTTTTTAATTTGAAAAAAATTATTTTTTCTGGTTTAAAAGGTGATGTCAGTAAGTGCATCTTATTAAATTGAAGAGCTGTGTAATGTGTTTTACAGAAAAAGGGTATTTTTAATCTCAAAAGTTAATTACCAAATGGAGCAATTATTTTGACTTGATTTTTCTCCTACTAATATTGTTTCATTAAAAAATAATGAACCCTGTGAAGCATATTTATTTCCCTTTGGAGTGTTTGGAATATGCACTTTGGCCTATTTGGATTTTTTTTTTCAAGGAGACACTATTGGAGATAAATGTTATACAATTAAATATTCACTCTCAACTAATAAGATGATAAATCACATCTCTGGAGATTTCAGATGCATTTACTTAATCCTTCCCATTTCAGTCTAAGGAGGAATGTTTTTAAATAGAAAGTTCTTTATGTTTGCTAATTTCCCCCTTCCTCTTTTGCAGAATTAAGTGACTTTTAGTTAAAAGTCAGGAGAGTTAAATAGGCAAGAGGACTGTTTTCCATTTACATTCAGATTTGGTTCAAATTATGCAAAATGCACAGTCTGTGCTATGAATTGAAATCATTAGTATATCAATTATTCTGTGATAACCAGCTGAGAACAGGCTGTAGACTGCCTAACACTTCTTCCATTTAAAGTTGGCTTCTCATTAGCGTACAGAAGACATGAAATAATTTGATGCTAATTTATCTCCCTTTAAGTGGACATTGTTCCCCTCTGGGTTCAAGAGAAGAGCATTTTAATTTTGTAGTCATTTATAACACACAGGTCAAATAAATAACAAGTTTTACTTCTAGCAATATATGTCTCTCCTACTATTTGTATTATCCTCGTTCTTTGACTCTAGAACACTTTTTTCCCTACATTTTCAAAGATAAAATAGATCACAAACATAATAATAAACAAATCAGTCACTAACATAATAAAGATAATAAGAAAAATCAATAGGGAATATAGGGTTATTTAATTAAATGGTATTTGAATATTCTAATCATTTGGAAGAAAGTAAAGATAGAGCCTCACCTCACTATACTCCAAAACAAATTTTAATAGTTTATGTTTAGGAGACATAAATATAATCTCTATAAAATGTCTAAGAATGTGTGAGAGAAAATTTTCAATTATTGAATTGGGAAGAAATATATAAAATACATAAAAATGGCAGTGCCCTCGGTGGTCCTGGATCTGTCTCTTGCTGAACACCTATGATCTCCCAAGTTCATCAGAATTATTCCCCCGAAGGGGAGATGGCAGTCAACAGCATGGCCAACCTGCCTCTGCGGGCCTCCCACACCTCCCTCTCTCTGGGCTTCTGTTTCCACCATGATGGTGTGGCTTTCGAGGGTGTGGGCCCCTTCTTCCTGGAGCTGATGGAGAAGCAAGGAGGCACTCAGCATCTCTTTAAAGTTGCCAAACCAGCACAGTGGCCATATTTTCTTCCAGGATGTGCTGAAGCCTCCCCAGGATGAGTGGGGCAAAACTCAGGACGCCATTGGACCAAATGAAGCAATAAAGCTTTTTGCAGCAAATAAATCAATAAAAGTAAAATAAAATGAACGGTAAGAACACGCCATATCTAACCCCTGGGCTATGGCAAACTTTTAAATGCTTTTTATAATATAGCAAGAAAGTTTAAAATGAAATAGTTTAAGCCCTCAACTTAAGAGGCTAGAGAAGTAACAACAGATTAGAAGAAATGGAATTAATACTGATAAAAACAAAATTTAATACATTTAAAAAAAAATGATAGAATTGATTCTTGAAGATCCATATCTTTGTAAAGGCAAATAAAAGTAGAAAGGCTAATGTAAATTGAATTGTGATTATTAGAAGGGAAACTTGAAACAGTAGATATTAAAAGAAGAAGATGTAAACATAGAAATATAGCAACCTACATCAACTTCTAGAAATATTTTGAGGTGGTATCTTTTTCTGTTTTAAGAGAGAACCATTTGTGAGTGTGTGTGTGTGTGTGTGTGTGTGTGTATTAAAACTTGAATTAATTTGTTAAAACCAAAAATTTTTTTAAAGAAAACATGGAAATTTTGTGATCCAAACAATATGTATTTTTTTAAAAAGTATTTTGTGTTTCTCTGATATATTCCAACTGCTGTATCACTATTGTATCAGAAGTTATAGAGTTTATCTCTCAGGTTTTGGGGGGTTTTTTTTGTGTGTGTGTTTATTTGTTTTTGGTTTTTTGTTTTTTTTTACATTCAATATTATTTTGTATTATTTTTAGGTGTGCAGCATTCACTCAGTTCTTACCTGAACACTATTATAGTATCAGTTTGTGAAAGACTTATGACCCTGTAACTTTTGAGGAGTAACATCAGTGTAACTGGCATTGTGCAGATTTTTGATGAACCGGTTAACTGTACTTTGAGCATGGAATGAATCCACTGGATGATATATTCCAAGTTCTCTTAACTCTGAACAAAGGGTCACGCTTCCTATTCCTCGTGAGTGATCCTGTGACGTGTGAGGCACCAGTGGGTAAAAATATTCGCGGGCTTGCTAATGAAAGACAGTGCATTCAGAGTCTGCCTTTCTAGCACATATTTTTATAGATGTTGAAAATGCTGTTGTCAAACAGTATTTTAAAAGCTGTCAGATGTGTGTGTGTGTTTTAAAATGAGTTTTAAATAATTCAGTACTAAGGAGGCAGCAGAAAAGTGACTTTATAAACCTGCTATGCTCTTTTGTACTGAATATACAAGTCGAGTCTATGAATTAAAAATGAACACTGTTCCGATCCATCTTTTTACTAATAACCAGTGTAGTAGTGATGAAATTCCCTGTTACTAATGTTTTCTTTTTGCATTTTCCCATTAGAGAATTGCCTTAAAGTCATTTCAACATAGATGCTACACGTGCACTTACGGTAAAATTGGTTTCTGGTATCAAGCCCTGTCTGGTTTATCTAACTTGATGGCTGACTCCTGGCAGCTTTTTTTCCCTTTTTTCCCCTCCCATGTGCAGCTGAATGAGAAGTGAGGACAGGGTGGGCATGGGAGATAGTTCACTTCCAATGAGTGTTCGAGGCCTCAGAGCTTGTCCATCCAGCTCATAGTGAGTTGGTGAGCAGGACTGTGGAATATTAAGAGTTTCCATCCTAATACAAGACTCTAATTCATAGATTATTATGAGTCTTGGCCATATTTCTCATTTGGTACCACCATTTTAGTACCCCTGAGTTATCCTCTGTGAGCACAAGAAGAAGGATGGATGATAAAGCTCAAGCCAGTGAGCATGTCAAAGTCCTTCAGAACTCATTACTTGCAACTCTCATTTTTCTCCTGATCTTATCCCCAGTTTCTTTTCTTCAGGAGTGACAGAGGGAAACATGTTTATGTGCCAAGGCTAAGTGGAATGCTTAGCACTGTATATAGTTCTTCCTCCTGCCAACAAAGAGTGGTGGTTTTTATGAAGGTAGAAAAAAATTTTCTTCATAGCCATCATTATCTTTATGACTATTACTGGTTTTTGTTTTCCTCAGTCAGTGTCTTACACTAGTAATAGTGGTATTAGTCATGTTGTACATTTATCAAATCTCTAATCTGAGACTCTCAGAGTTAGGCATTAAGTAGCTTTCATGGCAGAAAACTTATAGTGGATTTGCAGGGTTTGGGAAATGACTGAAGTCACTGCCACAGTAATTGGAGGATTATAGTTAGACAGACACAGGGAAGGTGAAAACACCTGTTTTGGCACATTATCTTGAAAGCTTTTTTTGCATTGCAGCACTCAATTTAAATATTTTACTTAAGAAATGGTAAAAGCTCATTTAAAATTCATAAATTCCACGCTGGTGTCCCCCTGCATACACTGAATGTGAATGCTATCAGTGGGCTGATTGTGCTGATTATGCACTGTACACACATTGTTTGTAATGGCATTGCAAATACTGTACAGCTGACCCATTCTGCATATCCCCTCTGAGGAGACTCAGCAGATCTGGTGTTGCCCACCAGGGTGGTGGCCTGCCGAGCTAATGAGAGAGGTATTCCATGTGCGTTCCTTATTCTCCAAGTTCTTCCTCAGAGGTCTTCATTTTTAATGATGACTTCAGGTCCCTTTTTGATCTGGATTTTGTAGACTTTTGCATTTTAGTTTCAATTGACTTTTCTTAAGGTTTACCTAAGACTCTATAGTAAAATGAGGATTGAATGAGGCAAGAGCAGCTAGAAATCTTAGAAAACAGTAAAGGAGATTAAAACCATGTAGTGAAACAAATCTTTTAGTAGATTTGAAGAAGGCACATATTATTTTTTTTGAAAAAAAATTGTTGAGGAATACAAATTAGAAATCAAAGTAGATTATTTCATTATTTGGGGTCCAAACATGATCCATTGTGTTGTTAGACTATGTCATATGAGCAATTATATTGCTTCTAGTCACTTTTGGAATCTTGTTCTCATATTCCTCATTTGCGGATTATTCATCCTAATTCTACTTTCCCTGATGTACAGATGCTGAGCGAAGGCAGGGCGGTGTATCCATCAATGAGGGAGTACTAAGGTTGATGTCACTCCCACGTTCTCTTAGATTTCCATTTCATAAGCCTGGCCCTTGCTTTTCCTTCTTTCTCTAAGCCTCAGTTTCTTATCTGTTAAAAGAGGCCAATAATAGTAGCCATTTCATGGGCTTGTTGGGAGGATTGAAAAGATAACATAAGGAAAGTCCAGAAATCAGTGATGGGCTTATTGGAGGAGCTACCACCATTTTAGTACCCCTGAGTTATCCTCTGTGAGTACGAGAAGAATGGTTGATAAAGCTCAAGCCAGTGAGCATGTCGAAGTCCTTCAGAACCATCTCTTTGGAAGTATTTGCTGACAATTTATTGAATAAAGTATTTATGGATTTAAAAACCTCTTTTATAGAGAAAGTAAATGAATACTTAAAAATAATATTTCTCAGTTTTAAAATCTAAGATACCTGGATTTCTACTCACATTTTGTTTACTATCTGTATCAGGCATTATATGGAACCCTCACAACAATATTTTTATTGTCTCCCACACATGAGGAATAGAGCTGTATCTACTACATGGGTATAGGTCTTGGCAATTAATTCAACGTTCTGAACACCTGGGTTGATATTTCTTTAGTGTGGTAACATTTGAACCTTCAAGTTCTCCATCCCACCTGGAGCTGAAATAGTGCACAACAGAATTCTCTTTGAGATTTAGAGATCTGTTCATTCCATATGCCTCTGTCATCTTTAGACATCTGAGTCAAGATTCTTTGCTTACAATGGAAAGAAACCCCATTTAAACCCATTTAACCAAATAAAAGGATCTCTATTAGCTTATATCATTAAAATTTACAGTGGTGCATTTCAGGATTTCAAAGACCTATCATGTAGGATTCAGAGACTCAAGCAATGTCATCAGGATTCTGTTTCTATATCCTGGCTCTGTTGTTTTTTCTTTCCCCCTGTGTTGACTTCATATTAATCATCTATTGCTATGTAACAAATTATATCAAATGTCACATCTTAAAATTATGCACACTAATGATCTCATGATATTCGCGGATCAGGAGGTTTGGGCACAGTTGACCTGAGTCTCGGTCATCAGGCTTTCTCAACAAAGACTACAACAAAGGTGTTAGGCGGCACTGAGGTTTCATCAGAAAGCTTGCCTGGGGAAGGACATGCTGCCAAGCTTCTGTGGTTTTGAAAGAACTCAGGTCTTGGTGGGTTATTGGACTGAGAGCTTTGCTGTCAGCTCTCAGGTCTCTTGAATCTCTCCATATAGCAGCTCACAGTATAGCAGCTTCCTTCATCAGAGCCAGTGAGGAAGAGTTCACTAGCAAGGTAGAAATTATAGCTTTATGAAACATAATGTGAAAGTGGCATGCTATATTTTAGTGGTTAGAAGCAAATCACAGGTTCTGCCCATGCTCAGGGAGAAAGGATTAGGAAGAGTGTGAATACCGGGGATCAGGGGTAATCAGGGCCCATCTTATAATCTGTCCACTGCAGCTTCATTCTCAGGAACGTTCTTTACACATGGTGACAGGGTGGACCAGCATCTCCTATCTTGCATCATCCCAAGGAGAGCAATTCTAGAGAAAATGGAGTTATTTCTTTAGCATCCTTTTAATGTATCTGTACCCTATCAGTTGGGATTCTTGGTTGAAATAGTAAATGAACTTTGGCAAGCTTAAACACAAAAGGACTTACTGAAAGGGTATCAGGTTGCTTTAAAAATTGCTTGGGGGTGGGGAAGAAGGGAGTGTGGGGCCTTAGGGAAAAGAAAGGACAAAAATCTTACACCATGGTCGAGGACAGTGTGTGTGGGGGGATGGGGGGGTGGCGTAAGAGCATGGGGTGGGGTGGGAACCGGGGGGGAGGGGAGCTATGGTGGGAGGGGGGAAGAAAGAGGAACAACAGTAATAATCTGAACAATTAAGATTTATTTAAAAAATTGCTGAGAATACTGAAGTAGACTGGGCTGGAAAACCTGTGAGAGCTGATGGACATTTGTTACCACTGTCTCTTAGGGCTCTCATCACTAGATTCTAAAGATTAAATACACGGTGTATCCCATTGGCCAAGTGCAGGTCCTGTGCCTGCGCCCCAGCTGCCATTGCACCTCCATTGGAGGTGGGACTGTGTTTCTTTGAAGGTGACAGTGCTGAAATGAGTCCATATGGGTCTCATGGCATCGGTAGGGTTACTTTTGTTCACAGATGTTCAGCCTAGCAGGTTACATTGCATGAACAGATTCTGCTCTATTGGGCAGTTTTCCGAACTGTGTAGCTGGTGATTCTGCGCCCTTGTTTAACATGAACTGTGCCTTCCAGGCATATCGACAAAGCCACTGCAGAAGCAGCGAGTGATGTCAGTGCAGGCCCAGGCCTGAGTCAGACCATAGGTGGGGCATTCATAGTCAGAAGTTTGATTCGGACCAGATTTAACCACAAGTAGAATTTAATTTTTCTGAAACTACAGGCTAATTTTATGATCCAGATTTGTTTCCCAGTCTTTGTGTTGGATCTGGGGATTCAGGGATTACCCTAATTCTTTACTATTCTCATCTTTGGCTATGTGTATGTGACTTTCTTGGATATGAGACACACTAGCCGAAGTATCAGGTTTTTATAGGTCCAAAGAACTTGTAAATCTTTTGAAGTAAGTTCATGTGTTTTCTTGCATGAGTTTTCAAAGCTAAACTTACTCTCTTGCAGCATTACAGTAGAATATATTAAGACCAATTTACCAAGAAGGGAAACAGATGTCCCTTCTGTTGGGTAATTTGTAGGGTGAAGAGTGTTGCCTACACTCAAAAATGTTTTTTCTTATTGGCCTACTGTGACAGCTGAAATCTCACCATTAGATTTGAACATTGGCTTAAGATCAATCAATGCATTAAAATCTATTGGGGAATTAAAAACAATAAAACAAACAGAAAAATAACCAACCAAATAAAACAGTGCGAGAGTCTGTCTCATCCCAGAACAATTTCTGGGAGTAGAGTCCAAGGAGCTGTAATTTTAAAAACTTCTTTTCAAGATTCTAATCACAGCCAGCGTGGAGAACCAGTTGGTCAAGACTTCAGTCTGGCAAAGGGCAGCCTGTCCATTCATGTTATTGTGGGTACAGGGCATATTTAGAATTCAGTTGCATAGTTCACCGTTGAGACTGTTCCCTGCTGTCCTTTCTTCCTCGTGTATCCTTATAATGAGTTCCCATTCATCGAGGTCACCTAAGCCAGTCTTAAGTG
Organism: Pipistrellus hanaki; assembly: GCF_964339955.1. NCBI lineage: Eukaryota > Metazoa > Chordata > Mammalia > Chiroptera > Vespertilionidae > Pipistrellus > Pipistrellus hanaki. The sequence goes on along the minus strand of NC_140510.1, from coordinate 62,289,558 downwards.
CCTGCAACCTCAGAGAGCCCAGTTATCCTGGGATTTTCAGGTCTGACATTGCTTCTGTAAATTTTTTCAAAGGCTAAGCATAGGAACATCTATTTGCTTCATAGCACCGACACTTGTTAAAAACAGGCTATAAACAATCCAACTTCTCTTTCACTTTACATTTGCTTTTTGGAGGTGATATGCAAATAGTCATTCATGTGGTATCCAGAAATATTTTCGTCTATAGTAATAGCAGATGGCGGAGCATTCTTCACGTGCCAAGTTGCATTTATTCTACCACAGTGCAATGTGGAAGTGATCACGGCTTCTTTCGAATATTCCAACCCCCCATGTGCATCTCAGTTGTGGTGGGAAGTTTTCTTGCATATTAGTTCAAGATGTTGTAGACTTATTTGGAATTTTTGGAATTTGTGCATAGTGTAGTCACATGAGAAGTACTTTTAAAAGAAATATTCTTGAGGCCTAATGATTAAAGGTCATCAATTCAACAAACATTTAGTAGTAAGTGTTTGCTGTGGTTTCTCTACTGGGATAGGTGGCTTGGTCCCCAGAAGGATTTTGGAAAACTGCAGGGTTGTTTTTAGTTATAATGATAGTGGGGGTGGGGTGGGGGCAGGTGCTACTGGCATTTGGTGAGCAGGGGACAGAGGTGCCAGCTGTCCTACAGTATGCAAGACAGTCCCTATACCAAGAATGGTCCTGCACCCCCCGCCCCCGCCCAGTCTGTTAAAAAAAACATTTATGTAGGCAAAAGTGCTGTTTAACTATCCGAGCCTAAAACCTAGTTGTGTTTTTCCTATACACACAAAGATTTTCTGTTTTGGGCATGGATTTAATTTACAGTGACTTTTCCAGGAAAATGGTAAATTGATTTGTAAATTCAACTTAAGGGAAAATTTTACTTGGCTTTACTTGGAGTCAAAAGTTACTTACCCTTTCAGAAAATCATGTTGCTGATGGAGCCCTGCAGTTGGTGTTTGAGTCACGCAAAGCCCATTTCTGTCCACCTGCATTTGTTATTTTCGCCTTCATGCAGATTACATACACAGCAGCAGGCGGAGGGCCACGTCACAGCCTTGTGCTGGTGCTGTGCCTGAGCATTCATAATTCACAGTACTTTCTTCTGTTACTCCTGCAATATTTTCTCTTATTGTTGAGCTGAGATTGTACATGTGGATGCATCTGTGTTTTTAAAAGCATGTGTGTAGGTGTGTTATTTATTGCATTTCAAGAAGATAGAGAAAGCATAACAAGATATTTGGGTTAAAGGAGGCCTTGGGATGATAGGGTTGAGGCCACTGGATTAAGCAGCAGGGTGATGGCAGACAGACAAGCAGATGGGGATGGAGCCGAATGTGAGAGGAACACAGAAGATACCACACGAGACAAGGAGCAGCCCTGCCTGTCCACAGGGAAGGCCCAGGGCGATCAGGAGGACTGTGTGGCTAGGGCTTAGTGGGTGATGTGGAGTGCAGAGGGCTTGGTGCATACAAAGTCATGAAGGGTGGGAGCATGGCTTTTGTGGATGGCTCAAACTTGGGGTGGCATAGCGCTGGGAGCTGACAATAGAGAGAAGACTATAGAGGCAGGCAGAGGGGCATGCTGGGTATAACAAACGTCGCTTGTATTTTATTCTGGAAATACTGGCTAGCTACCCAAAGGTATATGGATTGATATCAAGCTTGCTGGTTAGAGCACATGCTTGTTTGTCCCGGTGTTGGCAACAGGCTGGAGCAGGGCAAGGTTGACCAAGCCAGGAAGAAGCCTGGCTAAGGCGTTGGAAGTGCTGAGAGCTGGTGAAGCTCACATTGATTCCGAAGGTCCGACCCAGAATTCAGTCCTGGGAGGTGTAAGTCCAGCACTTGTGCTCACATCCACTTTCCTAGATGGTCCTGAGGGCTGGGGTGGGTGCGAGGTGGTGCGGAGCAGGTGAGAGTCATGGCAAGTGGAATTTAGCCAGTAGAGAACATGGAAGGCATGGGAAAGGGAACTCCGGGATGTGTGTAGTTATGTGAAGTGTCTGATGAGGAAAAGAACACAGGCCTCACCACAGTGTTGTGCCGAGTCTTTAACATCTGTGCCCCCATTAAGCATATGTGTGGGGAGATTCTTGTTCATTTGTGTACCATTCACTTACCTGTGCTTTCATTTAATTTGGCACAACCTTTCTTCTTGCTTTGAAGGAGATTTGAATAACAACAAAAGGAACTTGGTAAATACCACAGAACTAGTGATTATGATTTTCATCTGAGTGGTATTTAAAAACATGTGCACGTACCACATGGGGGAAAGTGTTCTGAACAATTTTCCCACCAACAACAGAAGTACTTAGATTTCTCCACCACATTGGTGAGACAGTCTATTCTTTACATGAGAGCCTATGCAGTTGCTGTTCTGATAGAAAAAGTAATAATGATGAAATTCCTTGAACACTGTTACAAGAAGTTTGAAAAATAGAAGGGGGATGTTCCCCCCACCCAATATTATCAGTTACTGTGTTTATGTATTTCTTTTAAATCTTTTGTGTGTGTGAGTGTGTATAATGTGTTTTACATTGTAGGTAGACAGACCATTTTAGTTAAATTGTATACAAATATTCTATTAGTCAAATGAAATATGGGAGGCATATTTTGAACCATTCTTCCTCTTGAGTTTCCAAGTTGGTATCCAGCTACCTATTGAATACTCTATCAGATAACTCTAGTTGTGTTGTAGGCATCTCAAAGTGACTATACCAAAACTGAGCTCTTGAATTCTTTTCCCACCCAAGTACATGGTTCCATCATCCTTTCCACTGCACAAGTTAGAAGCCTGTTTCTTCCTTCCCCTCCCCCACAATGAATCCATCAGCAAGTCCTTTTATCTCTGCCAACACAATAGACACCAAGCCACTTCTCTGCACCTCTACTGTCACCACCGTCTTCCAAACTGCCATCAGTCTTCACCTGGACTGCATGGAATTGAGAGTCAAGGAACTGAGGCATCACCTTTGATCTAGGAAGTTCTTTTGTAAAGGGGCTTCTTCTACCTTTGCAGTATCCTTGTTTTTGTCTAGATTGTGTTTGTCTGGGACTTAGTAAATGTCAGTGGTCTGATCCCAGCCCTATGCCTGGGTTTGGTGCCATTTTCAATAAATAAACATGGATAGTAGAGGTTGCATTGCCAATGTAGCTAGCTACCTTTGGGCAAATAAAATATTGGTAAAGAGAAAGGACATATACACCAAGTCTCTCCCAAATTGCCTTTGCCAAAGATACGTGCTACCATGGTTGTTGAAGAAAGCATCAAGGGTAGAAAACAGTTTAAGAACAGTATAGCTAGGGAAGAAGCAATCCTATTGAGATCTTTCCCAGTGGCATTAATGTTCAATGACCTGAAAAGTTCTCAACACCTCTTGTTGCTGTAACATCCAAGACCCAGGACTCCTGATCAGCTCAGCCCCCCGCTGGTAGTGACTGCTTTTACAGGAGGAAATGGTGAAATGTACAATACAATAGGCCACCTCTAGCTGACTGCGTCTTACCCCACCTGTTCTCTTCCCTTGTCCAACAATGTGTCTCCATCAAGTTGTATCCTTAATGAGGTCATTCGGCACACACTGGGAGATTATGTCTTAGGGTAATACATTTTCTGCTTCCTGAGCTATGCCTGAGAGGGCAGCCTTTTCAACTGTGGAAAGAATTTGCCATTTAACAGAGGAGGACCTTTATAGCCTGTCACAGCTTTCAGTCATAGCTTTAGCTTTTGATCCTTTAACAGTAGCATGGGAACATTTTGCATAATCACTTAGCTCAGCCTTACAAATTGCCTCAGAGGAATGAGGATCACTTTATGCTGGCATAATAGGAAAGAACACTGTGTGTTAGTGTTAATATCTGCATATAATTTGCATAACTGAAACCCACACTATCTTTTTTCCCCCCCAGCTTTGAGATATAATCGACATATCTTAATCTTAGTTTTGTTCCCAAATTACCTTTTCACATCACTATCCCTTAGAAGTAGTGAATAGCAACATCGATTTGATTTTAACTTTCCATTTTTTCGTTTTGTTTTGTTTTTCCCCCCCATAAACACACAGTGAACCCCTCTCTGTGTCAGAAAGTGTGTGGCTGCTGCATAGCTAGAAAGACACAAATAATGGCTTTTCACAGTTTTTCAGAACTGTAGGAGGACATGAGACCTTAGATAGAAAAAACGCAGCAAATGTCAAGGAGGAGAAATGAAATGAACCAACAACTGGAATGATTGTGGTATAATAACAGTATATCCAAAATAAAGAGGACATTTTAAAAGCTGAGAGAAAAGACAGATTGCCTACAGAATAAAGACTGGTTGACATTTCTCAGCAGCACCAGCAGAGCCTGTACTTATTATCAAAATAGGAAACAGAAATAAAAACCTTTTTGGACATATAAAGAGCAGCAGAGTTTTCCACCCTTGGTCTTTAATTGCAAGTGGGATTCTAGCAAAAAGGAAAGTGAACTCAGAAGTAGGTTACACCATTCCAGAGCAATGGCACAACAAAGAAACTGGACATGTTAATAAACTTAAGTAATCTAAATAAATGGCTGCCTCTGTGTCCGGATTTGAGTACACATGGAATGTTTTTCCAATTGAGTATACAACTACTTAGACTTGGTGCTTAATGTGAAATTCTTCTGTCTGCAATGATTATTTTCACTTCAGGGTATTTAACCAGAGGTCCATGGATGGAATTCAAGCCATCTGTGAACTTCTTAAAATTATTTTGCATCTGGGAAGTTTTTCTGCAGACAGGATTCATAGCTTTCATCAGACATTTAAAGGGGCTTAGAACCTGAATAAGCTTAAGAACTACTGGGTTGTCCTGGCCAGTTTTGCCAGTGTTTAGAGAGTCATTCCACAGACCAATAGGTCTGGGTTCAATTTCCAGCCCAGGGCCATGCGTGCAGGAGGCAACCGATTGATGTGTCTCTTTCACATTGATGTTTTTCTTTCTCTTTTTCCCCTCTCTCCCCCCCCCCCCCCCCCCCCTGCACTCTCTCTAAAAATCAATGAGAAAAATCTTCTTGGGTGAGGATTAATTAAAAAAAGAACTACTGGATTAAGGTATTTCCCCCTAATATATGAAATTACATCAATAGCCACTCTGAAGTTGAGATTTGATAACCTAAATTTGAATAGTGGATATGTCCAATATTGGTGGAACTATTGAGGCCCTGGGCAAATTACGTTTTTTCTCATTGTGGTTTGTCTGTGCAGTGCACAACCTGTGTGGCTATACAAAGTGGTGATGTATCTGGCCCTTACACTTGTATCTCACTATCACAGTCAGTATTTTATTATAGCTGTTATGATTTTCTAAAGGGAGTTACTATTGAGCTATCAGAAGAAATAAAGCTCTTTTAAGTGACCAGTTTTCGGGTATAATATAGGTTTTGGTGCTATTGTTTTGTTGAGCACATGTTTTGTGTCAAGCATTGTTTAAGAGGATGGGATTAATTCAATTATTACCTCTCCCAGTGAAAATTGATACTAATACAACTATAGAGACCATGTGCAACTTGGGATTTTGTAGCAATTTGTAATGTATGTTAGATATGTGCCTTCTGTGTGTACTTTTAATTCCATTCCTCTACCTGTTCAGTAGTTATTTATTGAGTGTTAGTGTCAGGCTGTTTACTGCGTCAGGTGTGGTCACGAATATAAAGTTGAATATGGTGGTACTGTCCCTGAGGAATTACTCTGGCTTAGGACAGAGGGTAGCAGGATGTAACCAAATCTTCAGTCTTGGCCCAGGACCTAGTAAGGTCTAGAGGAAGCTGTTTCTAACAGCAGGGTTTTCCCTGCCTGTCCCTTGAGGTGTCATCCTGTAGGCAGAACCCAGGACAGGGTTGAGCCCACATCTTGAAGAAGGCTGCTGTGAACACACAGGGTTCCTCAGACATATCAAACATCAAAATGTCTGTTTTGCATGCATACTTATGATCATAACAACACAATCTGTTTCTACTGGTAAAGCTGTTACATTTGAAGGTAGATCCCAGCCACTGATTAGAGAACGCAGGTGTCTCCTTCCCCAGAGCCTCCTTGTACCTCTACAGCACCCCCAGCGGCAAGGATGAAGTGCCCTGATCCCAGCGCTGCTGGAGAAGACAGTCCCTGGCTCCATTTCCATCTTCTCTCTGCAGGTCCATTTCCTCTCCCAGGACAAAGGTAAAAGGTGTCTCGTAGAGAGCAAAGGGAGCTCCTTTGTCAAATGGTTACCAGTGGCATGGAGAAAGTTAATATACCTCTTAAAATTAGAGTATGCTTCCTTTTTTCATTGGTGGAATCCTCCCCTTTTTATGTTTAAAATCAAGATACTAAAGGCCCTGTGCATGAAATTTGTGCACGGGAGTGGGGTGGGGGCGGTGGGGGGGTGGGGGTGGGGGAAGATCCCCTCAGGAAGGGTCTCCTCAGCCCAGCCTGCACCCTGTCCAATCCAGGATCCCTTGGGGGATGTCCGACTGCAGATTTAGACCCATCCCGGGGATCGGGCCTAAACCATCAGTCAGACATCCCTTTCACAATCCTAGACTGCTGGCTCCTAACCACTCACCTGCCTGCCTGATCGCCCCTACTGCCCCCCCCCCCCAAGTCTGCCTGGTCACCCCTAACTGCCTCTGCCTGCTAGCCTGATTGTCCCCAACTGTCCCGCCCCCCCCCCCCCCCCCCCCCCCCCCGCCGTCAGCCTGGTTGCCCCACATAGCCTGCTGTTCAGTTGTTTGGTCGCCCCTCACTAACCCCCCTGCCAGCCTGGTCTCCTCATGCAGCCTGCTCCTCCATCGTTTGGTCGCCCCTCACTAACCTCCCTGATGGCCAGGTCGCCCCACACAGCCTGTTCAGTCGTCCGTTCGGTTGCAGTGGTCACTTAGATAGATACTCAGTTTTGATTGAATAAGGTCATATCCTCTTTCTACTTTTATTTTATTTTTTTAAAAAGAATACCTTTATAGAACTGAAAATGTTATCAGTTGGGAGCTTTCCACGTCCCCATGTGTTGCCAGTGGAAGTGAGCTTCTTGCAATGTCACAAGAAAATGAATTTTCCAAGACTCACAGGGAGAATGAGTGGCTTTTATTTGCATGGAAGTAAACCCCTGAGTTTCCAAGGTCTCTTCTTCCTCTGCCCCTCCATGGGAGAAGTCCAGCTTTGTCTTCAGCAGAGCTAGGATTAAAGCCAATGCCCAGTTTCCTTCTGTGTTCGAGTACAGTCCAGTCCTATATCAGGCTAGCTTAGTTTGTGTTCCCAGCGATAGTCCATTGTATGGGTCATCGGTCATGTGACTTCTAGAGCCACATGGCTATGGAGGAAACACAGGCGAGTGCATGGAAGCAGGAGAAAAGTAAGAGGAACAAGAGAGAGAGAATTTCTTTGTCTGTGGATTATATATTCCCAAATTTCCCAAATTTGCATTGACTCCACCCCTCAGCCAGTGATCTTTGTTTCCAGGTTAGACTGACAGGCACCTTCCCTATGTCACCTGACCTTACCTTACATACATCCATCTTCCTGTTGTTGGACCCCTTCCCCCAGAGATCTTTAGGAAGTGGATCTAGGCAAAGTTGCAGCTTCCTGTGAAGCTGCCCAGATGGCCATGCTTGTAATGTCTGGCCTCCCTTTTGCTTTTTTTTTTTTTTTTAATTATTAACAAGCTAATTACAATAGTAACAGCATGAAATACAGACAACTAGAGTTTTGAGAAGGGACTTTTGTGACAAATGATGAATATTGTAGGATAATGCAATATGGTCTCTGGCCTGTCAGCCTCCTTTTCCTAGTTATTTGCAATTACAGTAGGACAATTAGATTACAGCTAAAACTTTTTCAAACCCTTGTAGAGAGATGAAAAAATTCATTGAACTGTATCATATTCTAAATTGTAAATGAAATTCAAGATTGATTGTTTGATAGGTTGGGGTTTTAAAATGAAATTTTCTTCTATGTTATTTTTAGAACTATTGATATATGATTCACCATATAGATTGGTTTAGAAAGTTTAAAAAATATTTTATTCTTTTCAAATTGATTATGGCCTTTTATTTTTTCTTGTATCCCTCAAACTACCAGTTTCTTTGCCATTCTTAGAACTAGTTGGAATGTATGATTTAGCCTAAAAGTAGAATAAAATAAGCTCTATTTTGTTTTGTTTTTTTTGGAAAAGCTAAACAGAAGCATAGTTCATGCTATTCTTCTCTGGAAATGGGAAACCAAATGTCTGATCTCATATTTTTATTATCAGGTTACACATCCTAGGAGGTATATTTGATGAAATATATTTGATGAAAATAAGAGCTCTCCTGAAGGAATGCTTGTGTGTGTAGTTTGTGTACACATGTGTGTGTGTGTGCACGTGCATGTGTGCTCATGGCTTTCGGTGTATGTGGCATATGCAGGAATTGGGCAATGGTGTGTTTGAATTGGCCAGTGCCATCCTGTCTACAGAAGGCTTCCTTTCCTCTTTTCTCTGCCTGTTCTTCTCTCTGGGAGCCTAGTAGCCCTGAGACAATGGAAAGTACTTGTTGCTGCCTTGGCTGTACCCCAGGACTCCTTTCCTCTGTCAGTTCTGCTGTGGTAGACGGTGTATGGTTTTGATTCTAGGTCTTGTGTGTGAACCTCAGCCTTGTCACTGCTATGGCTCAACGAGCCTTCTAAGTTGCAGATCTGGTGTTTTTAACTTGCCTGCTGGTTAATCATCTTGGGACACTCACGCCATTCATTCAACACGTACTAGAGTGTTGTCCTGTGCCAAGCACTGTCCTAGGTGTGTGTGTGATAGGTATGTGAAAATCTCAGAAATCACGGTGCTCCCGGAGCTTACATTGGCTCCTTGATAACTCTTAGGTGCCCCTCTTCTGGGAGTGAGGGGCCTTTTCCCCAAGCCAGGGAAGTGCATTCACCTACTTGAGCTTTTTTGGTTGTTGGGTTTCTTTTACCATTTAGTTTAGCATACAGATGAATAAGACTGTCCTCGGGGTTTATGGGAGAAAGAGACAGACAGGAAAACATGTAAACCTGTTTGCTCCCCTGAAGGTTGATCTGTTCTATAGAAAGGAAGGCGGTGGAGGAAAGAACCATTCTCCATCCGGGGCTGGTTTATGACAGGGGTGCTATTTGGCTTAGCCTTGTGGTCCTTGGTCAGTGCTTGGAGGGTCTAGGTGTGGCTAGAGGGATGGATTTAGCAGACAGTGAAGGTGGAGGGAAGGGATAGGATGGGCAAGGCCAAGTGTCGGAGGGCTGTGATTGAAAGCTACAGAGAAGTCTGAGTTTCAAGAGGCATGGACATGACTTACCCTCCGTTTCAGAAGGGCCACTGATGGCAGTGTTTGTAGGATGCGGTATGAGCAAGAGCTGGAGGCAGGGAGACCTGCTGGCTAGTTCTCTTTCATTTGTTCTTCTATTTGTTCACACATACTTAGCTGGGGCTTGCCTTGACTTCATATGTATATGAGATTGTCAGTGTTAGATGCTATCTTAAGAAGAGCGAAGCCAATTTAATGCACTAACTCATCTTTCCAGTTTAAAGTTTGCATTCATGTGTCTTTTCGGTGAGTGACATAAGAAGACGACATTAGAGGGAGGTGACTTTGGGGTGGGCGTGTGGACATCTCCATCTCATCCATCAAGTGTCTCTTGCTCTAGGCTTCACTGGTCAGTGATGTATAAAAACGCAGCGCTCTGCGAACACAGGTAGATACCGCCCTCACCATGGCTGCATGATCCAAGAGTTAATTCAGAGAAAATTTGTCATTTACATTTTGTGATAAGAGCCGCAGAGAAAAACTGGAAGAAATCTAATGGGTTGTCTTGACAAAACGCTTCCACTGCCCTGAAGGAGCCAGCCCACTTCTCCTGGTCAGGGAGGGAGATTGAATTTTAAACATGTGGTGGTTGTTATTCATGCCCTTCCCCCCCTCTTAAGGTAGGAAATGTTCTTTGGACTGAGTGCCGTGCTGCTCAGCATAAAAGACATGGTGTGGAACTGAGACTAATTGACACGCTCCAGACTAGCGGGAAGGCGGGCTGCCTGTAATCAGGGACAGAGCGCACACTCACAGAGGGTCTCCTTCTCCCCTAGGACCTCCTTCGCCGGGCATCTGGCCGGGATCCTCGTTGGACTCATGTACACTCACGGGCCTCTGAAGAAAATCATGGAAACATGTGCAGGTACAGAACAAAACTTCTTCGCATGACCCACTGGAAGGTCATCTTAATCTTACTAGGGATGGAAGCAACCCCAAGTTACCCCGTGGGTCTGCTTAGGAATTCCCAATAGTCTCTTCTTACAACAAGAAGCATAGGAGCTGATACAGCTCCTCACACCACTCCAGAGAGGCTGCAAACCCGCATTCTAAACCCGAGGCTTTCCTATGCACAGAGAGTGGTTTCTATGTACACCCTCAACATTAATGCTACTCACGGAAAACCATGGTTTTCTTGAAAATGCAGACAATGAATGTAGGTTTAAAGTAATGCATTCTTCTACAATATTCCATGACTTCACATATGTGCAAGGCAAAGTTGACAAAGAAAAATCTGTACTGAAGTGCAAAGAATTCAGAGTGACCACTAGGTCCTGGCGGGAGAGACATATTCACGCGGGGCCAAACCAGGGCTGCTATTGCTTACAGCGTGGCTCCCGCTTTAACAATTTCTTTTTTCTTTTTGTTTCCTTCAAATTGATGCTCAATGAAAAGACTTTATTTTATTTAGAAATATATGAATTCTTTTAGGCCTCAATTTAAAATCTATATTGGTTATGGCTTTTAAGGACGCTATTTTGCAAACACTTTTTTTTAAAGGCCTTATGAGTTCCAGTATTTCATCTTTTATTCATGGGAAATCTTCGGAGACTATTTTACCTTTTCTTGAACCACAAATAATTTGTTTTCACAGTTTGTGGTGATGGCTGGTGTTCTTGAGAACCATATAATATTCATGGCATCAGAGAGCTTTCTGGGCCTCGCACTGTTGCCTCTATTAGCAGGCCGTGTTCGCTTCTGGATGATTTTTACAGGCTGTTTTGCAGCTAAGCAGATGCATCTAAGCATTTTCCTACATTTGTTCATGACTGTGTTTCCAGTGATGTGCTTGGAGGAGGCAGTGGGAGCTTCATTAAAGTCCACTTTTATTATATTTTTTGATGCAACTTAATAATGGAAAACTAGTAATGAGCTTTGTTGCCCAAATACTGTCAATACAGATAAAAGAAAAAAAAATTATTCTCAGGAGTTTGTTTTGTTTCATTTTTTCTGTGTGTGTCTGAAGATTCAGTGGTTAGTAATGCTTTTTGCACACATTACAAAATGTAGGCAAGTATTTTGTATGTAAAGATGATTTTCCCCGCAATTATAATAGGTAGATAGAGACATAGATATCTCACATATGTATGATATATATACACACAATGATACAACTTTACATCACAAGGATACATCTCTACCCAGTGAAATATTATACAAGCATCCAAGAAGGAAATCCTGCTATTTGCAACAAAATAGAGGAAGGTGATGTCTTTACACCAAGTAAATTAAGCCAGAAAGAGAAAGACAAATATTGTATTATCTCACTTGGCTATGGAATCTAAACCAGAGAGTAGAACAGTGGTAGCCAGAGGCTGGGGGAAGCAGGGAGATATTGGTCAAAGGGTATAGCTTCCAGCTATACGATGGGTGTGCTCTGAGGATGTAATGTACAGCATGGTGACTATAGTTAATACTGTGTTACATACTTGACATTTACTGAGAGAGTAAACCTTAAGAATTATCACATGAACACAGAATATGGTAACTGGGAGGTGATTGATGTATTAATTGTGGCAGTCATTTCATAATCTATATGTATATTAAGTCATCATGTGTACAGCTTTAAAGATCACATTGCACAACCTAAATATATACAATTTTTCATTTGTCAGTTATACCTCAAAAAAAAAACAAACCTTATGGCTACTATTAAAATGTCTGTTTTCTTTATATTTAGGCATTTTTTCCTCCAATAATGGCTACCCAGGACAGCAATACTACTTTAATAATTCAGGTAAGCACTTTATTTTATTTAATACATAATTTAAAAATTATAGTGTTCGCCACTGTGGAGACACTTTAAGGCAATGCTAGTTTATGCTGTTGTGGAGTTCACACATTATGTAATTGTGCCTCTAACATGCCTTGAAAGCTTGATTGAGGGGTAGGGTCAGTTGGGAAGGAAGACCAGGAAAGGAGATAATGACATGAAAATATTGAACGATTAATATGATGTTTCTCAGACATGGTAAGATTCATACTAGACCAGGGCTATTTCTACACTACTACTCTTTATTCTCAGAATAAGAGAACATACCGCTTGCTAAGTATGAGAAGTTAGTTTCACAATTCTCAGTAATCCACCCTAACTGCATATTCAGGAAGAATCATGCTTATCCTAAGATAGACATTCCTCTGATAGTAATACCATGGGACTTTCTCTGTCTGTGTAAATAGGTAAAAAGGACTTCTGGTTAAAGCATGTGACCTGCTTTAGGCTAAGGCCCTGACGGGCCAGCCTGGGGAGGCCTCTTGGTAATATCCTGGACCAGTAGCAGCAGCAGGTCTTAAAGAAGCCAGAGGCCACAGAAGCACTGGTTGTCTTGTAATCGTGCCCATTGAAAACTATTATAGCTTAACTCTGGGACCTGCAGTCTTTTGTATGAAGGCCCAAGTAGCAAATGTTTTAGGTTCTAAAGGCCCTATTGGCCATATGGTCACTGTCACAATTAGTCAGCTTGTTCCTGTGGCAGCCATAGATAATTAATAAAAAAAATGCTGTAGCCGTGTCCCAATAATATCCTATTTACAAAAGTGGTCAGGGGGTTGATAGGGAACCACACATTGTGGCTTTTGGACCCCTGGCTCATAGCCTCCCATTCTCTCCGCATGATATTCCTGTTTTTCTTTCAATCATGAGCATAGATACAGTAACTGTCTTTGAAGTCCCTGATTGCTAATTATGTCCTCTCTGTCTATGATATTTTATATTTGTTTTATTAGGTTGATTTTTCTCCTGGTTGTGGGTCACAGTGTTTGCATATCTAATAAGATGTGATTGGAGGCTACACATTCCATATGGTGTGATGCTGAGTGCTGGAGTTTACCTTCTTCTAGGAAGAAGGACTTTGTCTGGCATCCCGTTAAGTTCTGTGATGACTAGTTTGTTCCTTCTAGGGCTTGTTTTAAAATTATTTAAGGTGGATCTAAAGTAAATTTTTAGGGCTATTTCTGCACTACTATTGAGGTGTCTGTTCTGGGATCTCTCCTGAATGGTCTGGTGAAAGTTCACCTGTGCACATGTGGCATAATAGTCAGCAAGTCTCAGGGGGGCTCCATGCGTATTTCTAGATGTTTCTCTGACATACAGTTTTCTCCTTGGCTATAACGTGGTCCTGTAAATTCCTACGCAATACAAGGGCCTGCTGTGGCTGCTTGTGTTCCCCATCCCTGTTACTGCTGTCTGGACAGTGCCTCAGGCCCATTTCCTTTACTTCCTTTCTCTAAAGGTTCAAAATCCTGTGCTGCCTGTGTGCAGCCTGGAAACATTTGTTTTGTGTATCTTCTCCAGTCTCCTACTTGAGCATGGACTTGAGCTAGTGCAGCCCTGTTCCTCCCCCGTGCTGGAGAAGCCCATCCAGCACCTGGAACCTAGTGTATTGAGTGCTCGGCCCTGGGGGAAACAGGGATTTGAGTTCCTGGAGGTTACCCGGAGGAAGGCTGCGTCTCCATCAATGAGGAGAAGTTAAGGAAAGCCATGGCAGAAGGGCTCCAGGCCTTTATGAAAAGACCTGTTTGGAATTATCCAGAACGTGCTGGGATGCCACTGAAGGATTCAATCAGAAGAGTGGTTCTATTGGAATTACATTCAAGCTATGTTTTTGATGTAGTTCTAAAGACTGGGATTATGAGTATCAGTCCTGGCTGTCTGTATGAATCAACTGAGGAGCTGGTACAACATATCCATGCCTCGAATTCACCCACACCAGCTAAGTCTGAATAGGGGTGGAGACAGGGACTTGGACTCTTTTGTAAAAAGCTTTCTAGATGATTCTAAGGGGATCAGTATGGAAAAGCATAGGCTTACCAGATGGGGGGTTACCTAGGTGTGGGGAGCACAGAGGTGGAGACTGTCGCTGCGTCAATCCCGGGCTAGTGATGTGTACAATTAACATCCTAGAAATGGGGCCTCCATGCCGGAGAGGGACAGTTGCTGGGCAGTGTCAGCTCACCTGCCATTGTCTGTGGACCCACCTGAAGAGAGGAAGTGCAATGATTAGTGATCGACACAGTTACTAGATACAGTTGGCCCTTGACTAGCATAGGTATGAACTGCGTAAGTCCATTTATTTGTGGATTTTTTAAAAAACACAGTACTATAAATGTATTTTCTCTTTGTTAATACTTTCTTAATAACATTTTCTTCTCTCTAACTTAGTTTATTGTAAAAATACAGTATATAACGCATATAACACCCAAAATGTGTGTTAATTAACTTTTTATGTTAACGGAAGCTTCTGGTCAGTAGAAGGCTATTAGTAGTTATATTTTGGGGGAGTCAAAGGTCATATGCATATTTTTTAATACAATGGGGGAGGGGGCAGTCAGTGTCCCTAACCTGAACATTGTTCAAGGGTCAACTGTAGAGCCATTTGGAAGAGCATTGGGTCCTGTGGTAGTTGGCTATGGAGAACAGTCCGCACCGAGTTAAGTATAGTAGGGTTTAGTTGACCTATATGACTAAGAAGAACTGGGTTGGACAGGAAGACCACTTTGGTTGTACCTCCCATGGTGATTTCTCTCTTCCCAGTGACTATTCCCTCCCCTGGACAGGCCACATGGCCACTACCACCTTGATGTTGCTAGAGGAAAGAGGGCTTCTCTCTTGGTTCATTTTTTTAAATTCCCCAAAGAAACAGGAATGTTCCTCTGGACAAAAAGAATAAGAACATATCCTTACACAGACATGGCTTAAACTAGCATAGATTACCTAGTCCTGACCTTGTGTGACGGCTTGTAAATGTTAAGTAATTGGGCTGAAGTCAAACAGGTTGTTGGTGATAGAACCAGGACTGAAAATGTCAGCTACTGATTCCTAGCTCCTGGCATTCTGCTGATTTAATCTTACAAAACAGAGCAGTCCCCCTTATTGTCTTTTCCTCCCCTTTTTATTGCACTTATTTACAGGGAGGTGGAGTGGGCTTGCTTCTTTCTTGCTACATATGGAAGAGGCATAAGTACAGCAGACACACAGACTAGGGAATTAAAGGCAAAAACAAAAAGCCTCTTTACTGTTCTTCTTACCGCTGTGATGGCCATATTTGTACTCCTTCCTTTGAAGGGTTGGGTTTCTTCAAAGGCAGAGCTCCCTAAGGCCAGGTGGCTGGGCTAATGGTCATCCAGGGAACTTTTACGAGAGCATATGTATCTCCTATAAGTAATGATTTATTCTAACTATGGCTCTCCTTAGCTGCAAAAGTCTTTACAGGTCAAAGAACCTCATGAATGTTTAAAAAGCTGCTACCAATTTTTCTAATCTTGGTGGTGTTTCTTGATCTCTTTTGCCATGAAGTTCTGGTATGTGTATAAGGAACAGATGGAGGAGTAGTTAATGAAATAACGATAACCAGAATTTCTTTTACTGCAGAGCCAAAGTCTGTAGCTACAAAGGAATATTAAACTAGTATTCATCGCAGGATATAATTTAAACTTATTCATCGTAAGTGTTTGATTGTTAGGTTTTTCCAGCCATGTTTATTATGAAGATTTAAAAATGTCTGATTGGGCCAGCGGAACAGCTGTAGAAAATTTATGGTCCTAGGAGACCTGTTCTCATTATAACAGACATGGATGAGATTTTTGTTCTTGTTGATGATTTATGACTGATGATATAGAACCTTTAACCACACAAATCCTTTTGACTTGAGGCACTAAAACTTTCTCTTTCCTTCTCCCCATGTTTTGTCTGAGTAGTACCGAATTAGATTTTATAATATTCAGATGTTTAGAGTTGTAGGCTTTATTTCATTAAGGCTGGGTGTGTGGTTTTTTTGTTTTTGTTTTTGTTTTTGTTTTTGTTTGTTTGTTTTGTGTGTTTTTTCTAAGGAAACAACATGAAAAATGTTGCCTCAAATTATATGAAACTTGCCTGGAAATTAAAACTCTATAGGTATGTGTGGTATTTCTGGTATCTGATAGGTTGGGTATTCCGTGCTTTTGAGTTAATTTGGATTTTGAATTATCAATAGCTGAACGTGTTCAAAGATAAATAGATAGAAATGCTGCTTAGACTTTCTGTAACAGAATGACTTTCCACAGGGGTTTGAAAGTGGTAATAAGCCATACGGGAATGTGCCCAACATGCATTTTTGTTGCATTAAAATAATTGGCACTCTTAGGGAATTGGACAGTCTCTTATTCGGGATTGCTGAAGTATCCCATGCCATTCAGTGACTTATCCATAAATATTCTAGTATGTTTTAGAATGCCCTTCTCTTGTTCTTTGTGAAGTGGATATATTGTTTGTGTTTTGACCTTTGTCCTTATGTGAAGTTGTGTGTGTGTGTGTGTGTGTGTGTGTGTGTGTGTGTGTGTGAAGTATAAAAGCAAGATTTGTAGCTGTGCCATACTCGTTCCTCTCAGGATATGAAAATCACTGATGGGTGTTTCCCATAGCAGTGGGACCTGAATGTTTTTAATAGCTCCATTGAGTAGAGACCAATGAGGAAGGGTATCCATATTTAAAATTGTGTCCAGATCCCACTTCAGCCCTAAGCCATTGTGAGGATTTGGGAAATTTACTTATATCCTTCTTCTGTTTTAGATATTACAATGTTTCTATTTTTACATGAGAAACGTGTGAGAGAATGTATAATAGAAGTTGGGTTATTGGCGGTAATTATCAAGGCTTGTCAGAATTAGCTCCTTCCCAAAGTCCTGAGCTATTTTGTTTAATTTTTATTTAAGTCATTCATTTTTGTGCTTTCAAGGACTTTCAGTAATGCAGTACCAAGTAATCAGTAAAAGTAGACAAAGGCTCTGGATAGACATTTCTCCAAAGAAGATGCACAAATGATCAATAAGCACAGGCAAAGATGTTCCACATCATTATTATAAAAACCAATTATTACCCACTAGGATGGCCATAATTAAAAAGACAAATTATAACATGTGTTGACAAGGATGGGGAGAATTCTGAATCCATCTACATTTCTGTGTGAATGTAAAATGGTGCAACCACTTTGGAAAACATTTCGTGAGTTTTGAGTGGTTAAACAGAACTGCTGTGTGACCCAACAATTTCACTCCTAGGTTTGTAACCAAGAGAAGTGAAAAGGTGTGTCCACACAATAACTTGTACACAAATGTTTATAGCAGCATTACTCACAATAGTTAAAAGGTAGAAATAACCCAAATGTTTACCAGCTGATGAATGAATGAACTAAATGTATATTCATACAATGGAATATTACTGGGCCATGAAAATGAATAAAGTACTAATTTATGCTACAACATGAGTGAACCTTGAAAACATTATGCTAAGTGAAATAAATAGGCACATATATAGAAACAGAAAGTATATTAGTGGTTACTTAGGGCTGGGAGGCCTGGAGGAGGTGATATCTAAAGGGGGTGATATCTTTTGGGGGGTGATAAAAATGTTCTAAAATTGATTATGGTGATGAAGGCCACTGAGTTATATACTTTAAATGATGAATTGTATAAGATGTCATATCTCAATAAAGCTGCTGTTGCACATAACCAATAGATATAAATACTTTATATAACAAATATTTTTATAATATATATAATTACATTAGAATGTCAGCTGAAACTAGATTAGTGTGTTTTATTGTCATTTCAGTGTTTATATGAAAGTAAAGACTTTTAGAGTGCCTAAAAATTCTTATGGGAAATAGCTAATCTGCGCCCCCTTACCCATCTTATATATTAGAAAAGCCTTTTGTTCATAATCAAAACAAAAAGTACATTTTAAAATAGTTTCAGGACCAATTATCAAAAATTCTGAATATGACTAGAATCTACCCTACAATGTTTCTCTTTTTGGCTTGATTGTGAGTTCTCTTCCCCCCCTCCCCCCCCCTCCCCCATAGTCTTATTAAAGCAATAAGAAGCTTAAACCCAGCCTTAACCAGTTTGGCTAATTGGCTAGAGCACTGGCCTTCAGACTGAAAGGTCCCAGGTTCAATTCCAGTCAAGGGCATGTACCTTGGTTGTGGGCACACAGTAGGAGGTGTGCAGGAGGTAGCTGATCGATGTTTCTCTCTCATCGATGTTTCTAATTCTCTATCCCTCTCTCTTCTTTTCTGTAAAAAAAAAAAAAAATCAATAAAATATATATTTTTTTAAAAAATAAGAAGCTTAAACCCAGACAAGTAGTGTTGGTTGATAAGGAGATATATGACACAAGATTCACAGTAATGGGTAGGAATTTTCATCAACAACAAAAAGCATACAAATTAAACATTTAAAACATTGTCTTCAAAGAGTATAAAAGGAGGAAATATATTAAAAGGACTATTACTTATCTCTCACTACACCAGAATTAGACAGGTAATTTGCTATAGGGAAAAAAAAAAAATCTCTTCCAAGCAAATTCCATAAAAGTGGGGGATTAAAGAAGATATAAAGAGTAAACTCAAACTGACTTTAAAAGAGTGATGGGAATTCCTTGCAGAAGTGAACTTTGCTCTGTAATTAACATTTGTCTTTTCTCTCATTTTATCTAGTAACTGATTTCTTAAAAGTACTGTTAATACAAACTATGATCTCTGATATGAAATTCTAATCACACATTGGCTTATATATTTCAACATATGTATTACAACACAGAAATCTGTAGTATGTGTATTAACTTTTGATTTGTCTCTCATTACATGGGACCACTGGACAGTAAGGCTTTATCAACTATCATTTTAATCATTCCCTTGACTCCAATCAGGACCTCACTGAAAATTCACCAAGTATTAAATAGCTCTAAACTGAGATATTTAGTTTATATGTCATTCGCCCATTTGGGTCCCCTCTCCAGTACCACTGACTGCCTTCTAAATTAATATCTTGTTCCTCTTCAACACACTAGGACTTGCTCATGTTGGGCCCCATGTTGAGCTTTGTGGATACTATAGTGACAAGACAATTGTTGCTCACCCGCATGGAGGAATTCTCCAGTTGTCATCTTCTCTTATTTTGAGGATTATTATTATACTCAGAATAATGACATGAATTGTTTTAATGTCTCTGCTTACAAACTAGGACATTTGAAAAAACACAATGTTCTATAACCTTTTCATTGTGCCTGTAGGCTACTCTGGATCTCAGGATTATTACCCATATGCCAGGCCACATTACCAGGAAGACGCATCCAGGAACTATGATGCCTACACAGGAGGACTGAGTGAGGAGGAACAGCTGGAGAGAGCACTGAGAGACAGCCTCTGGGACCGAGGTAGGAATCTTGTACTCTTCACTTCCTTTAAATCATACCTCACCTGGGGAAATGACCTAACAAAGAAAACTTTAAATAGTTTGTGAAAAGGATATGTAGATGGAAAAATGTGTGCACGTTGTGATTACAGAGAATGGGGTGTGATGCCGTATTCCAAGCAACCTAGGCTCCTGAGGTGCCAGACTATGTATGTGTTGTTGTAGTGGGTCTTTTTATAGGCCTGCTGCACTCAGCGCTGTAGCATAAAGTCAAGAAATTGTAAAAAACCAGTGGGATGACGTGACATCGTGTGTCTCTATATGATGCAGGATGAGCAATGCAGCACCACCTATTGCTAAAAATGTTTACACTGACCCTAATTAAGTCATCAAATGTGAGTGTCACTACACAGGAAATGCAGGGACTAGCAGAACAAGCTGAATAATGCCATTGAGAAATAACCAGGCAGAACGTGAGATTTCTACAATTCAATGAGGCTAGTCTCCTGGGGGAAAATGTCATGAAAAGAGCAGGATGTGGTTTTCTATTAAAAGGAAGTAATCAAATGTAACATGAGAACCTTGAAAAACTGGCTATAAAAGACATTTTTTAAAGAAAACTGGGGACTTTTGTATTTGGACTAGATATTAGATACAATTCGGGAAATTATCTAGCTTTCTTTGATGTGACAGTGATATTGTGGTTAAGTAGCAGAACGCCCTTTATTCCTGGGAGGAACACATTGAAGTATTTAGAAGCAAAATAATATGATATCGGTAATCTGCTTTCACAGGTCAGCCAAAACAACTTTCTCCTCTCTCTTTGCCTTGTTCTCTCTCTTGCTCCTCCCTCCACAAGTTCTACACTCACATGAATTTGGGAAACTCTGCAAACTATACCTCCTTGAAGATCCTGATTAACACTCGTATACAGACGATCCAAATTAGCTCTGCAATCAAGATGCCAATTTTATAAGTAATGCTTCCACAACATGTTTGACCACAGAACTTTATTTTCAGTAGATGATTTTAGGAGTACAGGCATCTATTCCAAAGAAACTGATTGAAAGAGACTTCTTGAAGTACATTATATAGTAATTGGTGACAGCAACGTGTTACAAATTGTTTACTATATTAATTTCAACTTTCTTTTTCTTAAAACGCTTTGTGATTGTCTTAAGAATGAGACATCAAGGAGACATTTTTGAAAGACCTGTATTATATTTTAGTCTTTTTCTCTGTGGAAAAAATATTTGGTTTGAGTATATTTTATAAAATTCTGACCATATAGTACAAACTATTTTATACCTTACTTTTTTTCATTCAATATTATGTTGTAATAATATTGTAATCATATTTTCTAATGTAATCATATTTTCACACCACTGAATTTTGAACATGTTGTCCTTTGTATTTATTCTTAAATGTATACCTAAGAATCTATTTGTGGACAGAGAACTATGATACATTATAAATAGTGCTTGTAAGAAAAGTTCTATATTTTTGAGATGATCATATACTTTTTCTTCTTTGGTCTTTTGACATACTAAATTATTTTGATTTTCAGAGTTGAAGCGGGTTTGTACCCCAGGAGGAATATCACCCGGTTGGGATGTTTTATGGTCTCTCCTGATGGCAATGCTGTATGCACCTGAACAGAGCCTGTGTTCTGCTCTAGCTGGGCGACTGTTCTACAAGTGATCATAAAATTAACTGAGCCGATGGCGCTGCTCAGGTCTTCTGTATCCTACTGATTGCCTGTCTACTTGTTCTGCTGAATGCTGTATTTTTTACTTACACAGAATTCCCTGGAGTAATACTGAACATATATTGTTGCTCAGGGTACCCTCAGTGCAGCAAGGGTTCCTCTAGTGTGACCTTGTTTTTGGGTGGGGGCCGAGTTACCTGAGCGTCTGCCTGCATTTCAATTCCATGCCTTTACTTCGCACCGGAACTTGGCCAGCTTCTCTGTCCATTCTTGTTGTCGCCCAGGGGTCCACACTCTACTTTTTAGTCTGGCAGTGGGAGGCAAGTAGGGGTATGCTTTCATTCCCCACCACATCCAAAATTTATGTTTTCTTTCTATATAGAATAAGCCTTGTTTAAAAACATTGAATCATAGTTGGCATACAATATTATATTAGTTTCTGGTGGAAGAACACAGTGATTTCAACATTAACTCTTAGTCTGAGGCATAACTGTTTCTGGTTTGGAGGTGTAGCCTTCTCAGTGTTCCTGTCCCTCCTTCGCGGTAGAGACGGTGTTTTGTTTTGTTTAGCCTTTCTCCAGTCCTTTAAGGATTCTGTGCCATAGGGAGGCCTGGAGAAGGATCTAGGCTGCCCTGGATATAAATCTTCCCTGTAGTGGCTGATTTCTCTCCCCAGGAAGAGTTTCTCTGGACTCTTACCCATATCTTAGGTGAGGACCCTGTGAGGTCCTGAGAAGAGCTGAAAGTGGGTGTGAATTCCTTTATATTGCAGCCCCCAATATATTCTGTGTTTCATAATCTATGAATAGATTCTGTTTTCTTGCTAGCTCACACTTGAGCTATTTGCTAACAGTTTTGGCTAACATCTTGTTAGTGCCAGTAGTGTCTTCTAGCTGAGCAAGAGCCCCTCTACCGTTTTAGACTTCCATTCAGTTGGGTGCCCTATGTCTCAGCTCTCTGATGGGTTCAGAAAAAGTCAGTTATTTCCAGAATGTCCGGCCTTTATGTTTATTATGAGGATGGGAGTGATGCTTTCTCAGCTTTCTCCATCCCCAGTGGAAGCTGGGAGCAGCCCTTATTTTTCACCGTGTCTTGAATCTCTCATTTCTAGTACTTTTATTTACTAGGGTTTTGATTTGCTTTTTAAAAAATAAAGATCTTTCCCCCATGATGTAGGTAGAATCTACAGTCTGCTTTAAAAAGGCTGGGTAAATGCTTAATTTTTTGTCTTTGATTCCCAGTTTTTACAATAAGAAGTTAGTGTAGTAGTCAGCCAACCACACTGAGATTTGAAAGGGCCAAGTAACAGAATTCATTTTGTAGAATGCCATTTTAGCAAGAAACATCCAGAACCAATTAGGTTCAAACTGATCTTCAGTTAAATATATTAGAAGAGTAAGTTAAAGAATCAAGGCCTTTTTAACCTTAGGCTTGGCTGTTGTCATATTTCTTAACAGTATCTGACCATACACATTTTGGGGCTCATGCTGGGACTAATAGTATCAAGATGGCCTCTGTAGAAGAAATAGCAAGACCCCTATTATTTCAAGGAGCTCGCACATTACTACTCTTAGTGAAATCTTGCCTCGTTTTGTTAGCAGTTTCAGCTTTTATAAACAAGTCCAAGAGGCAGCTGATACCACAATAATAGAACAGTTTTGGGAAAGGGCCAGCTCTTTCATTGAGTCAAAAGGCAGATGCCAGCTAGGAACATTAGCTCATTGCATTTACTGCCTCCCACCCCTCACTCCATCCTTCCATGTATAATTTGTGATTTTTTTTTTTTAATAGCCTGCTACCAAGTTCAGCTGGTGGCTGGGTACAAAGCTGTGTCCTTTTCAGCTTCTGTCTGCCAGCCCCGCACATGTGTGCTGGTTACAGCTGGAACTGCTTGCTAACACGTGGAGTAACTGCTCCTAATCCTAGACTCTTCTGAAAGGCAAATGGCCCCGTTGCACTCGGTTGTCAGTGTGGATCAGGCAGTTGTCATCCCCTCCCCACACTGTGCAGTTGGGGACACTGGTGAACCATGTGGGGCCGCGGCAGCAGCAGACTTGAACTGGCTGCAGCCTTGTGTCACAGTCCTGAGATATAAAATGACCAGGAAGCCAAACCGGAAAAAGGTATTTAGGTTTCAAATTAATATCTAGTTCTTCTGTTGTTACCAGATCATTTGACAATGCCTTTGAATCTTGTTTATAGGTAGCATGTGCATGGGAACAACTGAGATACATTTTAACTCAAAAAGAGGGAATTCGTTTCCACTCAGTTGCACATTTTCTTTTTACTGAAGCTGCACCAAGGTATCTAAAAGCAGCGTTTGTCCTGTTCCTTTATTATGGTGTAGGAACTTTCAAGAAAATGGAATAAATTATGTCCATTCATGGTGAGGCCCACAGAGGAAAGGAGGGCGCCTGAGCTTCAGCCTTGTGAGAGAGGGCGCTGTGCGTGTGTTAACACCTGCCAGGTGTGTGCTGTGATTGCTGTGTGGTTCTGCTTTTGTCTTGCCATGGGAATGGACAGCTCTCAGCTCCTTTTCTGGAAATCCTGTCTGAATTGAAGATGTTCTGAGGTGTACTGGGCTGAGGGCCTGAGACTAAGGATAGGTGCTGGAGCTCATTTATTATGGTCTTTTAGATTTGGGTAGCATTTGTTGTTTTGGTTATAAAAGTAATGGGGGAGTGGTGGTTCTCTGTTCTTCTAGGCCATCTGGCTGGTCTAATAATTAAATCAAAATGAGACAGATTAACAAAAGCAAACAAACAAAAAGAAAGAAATTTAATTACATACGTTTGTATGAGAACTCCATGTATATATGAGAGTCGGACACCCACATGCACGAGAGGCGCAGAGACAGAAAGGGAAATGAAGTCTGTGTGACAACCTGAGCCAAGATGAGGGAAGGCGCCTGGGCTTCAGGGGGAGGAAGGTCATAGCAGGACGATAAGAAGAGCAAATGCTCAGTAATTAGGTAGAAGTTTGTCCTTCCCTATAGATGCGACATAAAATGTTATTTTTGGTAATAATTATTGGGGAGGTCTGTTCTGAATCCCTTTAAAAAAAAATCTATAGTTACCATGGAAAGTGTCCATCAACAAAAAGAAGACAAAAAACAACTCATAATCCCACCACCCAGAGAAGAATCACATAACATTTGAGGTGCACCCTTGCAGCAACCTGTAATACAGGCACAGAAAAAAAAAAAAAAAACCACTGTGAATGTTTTGGAGGAATGTTTTCTAGCTCATTGAGCATAAAGTGCCCCTTTCCTATTGGTTACTGTAGTAGAGAAGCTCACATACCCACACAGAATCCTGCAGAATAAGCATTTGTGATTATTGTTATACTTTCACATTGTGAAACAGAGGTATAGAGACATTAAGTGACTTGCCCAGGGTCATGTTCTAAGCCAGGGGTGGGGAACATCTGGCCCTTGGTCCATATCAGGCCTGAGAAATCACTTGGTCTGGCCCTGCCAAGGCATTAGGGGTGAGTTAATTAAATGTTTGGCCAAATATAGCAGGCTAATTTTTAAGTTGGTAATTTTATATGGCCTGAGAATGATGTTATAAATATCCAAATGGCCCTTGGCAGAATAAAGGTTCCTCACCCTTACGTGATAAACACCAGAAAAGAAGGCCATACTTGCCTATTTTCCTGGCATTTTCCTGAATTTGGGTAACTGACATTCAGGTAGGAGGAGCAACAATAAGTCTCAGCTAAATGTGAAAGACTATATATTAGCAGTGGCATTTTCCTCACTGTTGTCTTCTCTAGGATATAGGACTGGCTAAATTCCTTTTTTTTTTTTTTTAAGTAAAAACTTCTGTCAGGAATTAAAAATAGTTTGTACGGGGAAATTGCAGATACCTCAAAGGGTAGACCTTCCCCCCCAAAAAATGTTTACTGCGGACAATCCTAAGTAACCTACTGGGCTGTTTCTTATTTCTACCAAAAGTTTTAGCATATGAGTTCTAAAATATTGCTTTACTATGGACACATTTCAATTACTGGTATTTGCATTGTTAATTTAAATAGGACTCAATTATTCTTCAATAGTTTTAGAAAATAAATGACTCATAACAAAAATCAGAATACATTTGCCCACAGTAAGTGTGCCTTAAAACATCAGACTTTTCCGCTGAGTTATTACACATGACTCCATGGAGTTATGAGCCATGGCTCCAGCCACCTGCCAGTGGGAATTGCTCACGTGAGACTTCTCACTGTTGTCTTCTCTGCCGCTTTAAGCAGTCTCATCCAGACTTGCACACATTGTCTTATCCATTTCGTTGTGTTGTGTTGCTGGTGAGAAAAATCAAGAGTCATATGTTGGTTTCCATTTATTATAGAACCACAGTAGCTTTCAGAGTGGTCTAGTTTCATCACATGGCAGTCCTCCAAGAATTCAAAGCTATTTCTAATTCTGTTGTACTTCATTACAGAGAGCCAGATGCAGGAGTCATGCATAATATGTATCTATTTATCTTTCTGAGTCTCAGTCGGGGGCCAGAGATCTTCCTGTGTCACGTCTGTGTTGTGTAAAGCCAGTTCTGTTGTAACAAAGGACCAGAATTGGGCAGTTAGTGAGACTAGTATACACATTAAGCCGATTAAAATTATATTGTAAGCACACCCTTTGGGAAAACTGGAAATGGCCTCAGCGTGCTGTGATAGGAGACGGGTTAAATAAATCATGACATAGAATAATACTCAGCCTTTAAAAAGAGGGGCGAGTTCAGAGTGTGCCAGATGAGAGGCAGGCTGCAGCAGTGTTCCTATGCACATGCTCATTTATTTTTTTTTTGAACCAATAATGTTCTATAAAAATGTTGGGATAATATTTAACAATGCCAATCATCTTTATTTCCCAGGAACAAGATTACCGTGACTTTTATTTTCTTGTCTTGGCTTTACTCTATTTTCTAAGATTTCTGCAAATCACATAGAACCTTTATAAATAAATAATATATATTAAAATAAGCCTTGCATTGCTAAGCACATATAGTGTGAAAGGCCAGTAGCCATAACGCCGTAACGACCAAAGAACCGGTTACCAGGAGGTGCATGTAGCACCTCTCAGGCCCTCCCCAGGCATCAGAGGAGCATTGTGGGGTCCTGGCAGCATCCCAGGAGTGTCAAGGGGCGACAGCAGCATCCGCGGAGCGTGCGAGGTGTTGTGGGGTGGTGATAATGGCCCTGACGGCAGGCTAGGCCTAGGGGACCCTACACACGATTTAATCGTGAGCTGGGCCTCTAGTATTCAATATTAGCCTTGATCTTCCCTGAGTCACAATCCCGTCCCATTTAAGGCATCAGTGGAGAAACGCAGTGAAAGCCGTACCTCAGTGCATCCACCTCCAGCCTCTGCAGGCTGCGTATGGATGATCAGAATGGTGAACCGAGCTGAGTGTCTGGACTAGCCCCTCTGCAGAGTCCATCTCCCCTTTTCCTTGTGCTTATCCCCTTCATTCCCTTCTTATCTCCAGGCTAAAGTGACCCCCACATTTCAGGCAAGAAGGCCAACTGCTCCTGTCGTGAGGGGCCAGCTCTCCGTGGCCACTGTGAAGACTTCTTTAGGGTTTCGGAACACATGATCCCGTCCTGGCCTGAGGCTGCTTTAGCACGCCACTTAGGAACCATGGCACCAGGCAGCTCCATTTAGCTTACCGTGCACAGGATTGAAAGCTCTGGGCGGTTTATCCAGTAGAGTCCTTTCAGATCCCGATGAAAGGTTGTGTGTGGTGGTTGGAACTCGGAGGCCTGGGACCCACGGAAAGGAGGCGTCTGGCACACTCTCTGTGGAGGAGCATTTCTGTGTTGCAAAGTACAGATGTGTTACTAGAAAACAGGATGGGATGATTCTTGAATTATTGCGTTCAGGATGCTGTACAAACCAACCAAAAACAACCCAAAGCCCAGTTGTTTTTTATTTTCAGCTCAGTGAGACTGAAAGGAAACAGTTTGCTTTTGATGGAGTGTTGCTGAAATAAAAAGTAGCACACCCATCGGCATTAAGGGAGCTCCGTGTCTAATGAGTGTCTTCTCAAAGTGGTATGTAGAGAACACCTGCTGTCTGCATTATCACTTGAAGTAAGCGGCACCCCTGAGGTGAGTGGAGCCCCCTTTTGGCACACTGAGCTGTGACAAGGACAGATTTTAAACCCCGAGTACTTTACCATTGGGTAGAGGGTGCTTTTGGGTGGGACACGTGCAGGTCCAGCGAGGCCCATTCTGAACTTAAGTTTGACACTATGGCACTTGTCAGCTTATGGTAACATTTCCTACCCCTGGGTTGCCCTAATGGTTTGCTAACTCTTAGCAGGTCAGTGTTTTATCTATCACAGATCCCTGTAGACAGGGCCCCCTGGTCCGTGGGCAGAGCCAGTTGGTGGGATGCCGGGGTTCGTTGTGTGCTGTGAGGAAGGGGCCGGCTGGTCATTGCACGGGGCCTGTGATGATGGCTTGATTGTTATACTCTCGCTCATCACAATCCTGCAGGCTCAGGGCTAGGTGGCACCACAGAATGCCTTTCTCGACCCGCCTTTAAAATCAGTTGCCTTTCTGGCAGGTTACAGTCTAGCCAAGAATGACTTCCATAAGCAGTGGCTGAAAAACCCGGCAGCCCCCCAAAATGTTTAATCAGCAGTGTGGCTCATCTTATTAGCCCAAGGAGAAAATAAGTCACTACCAAACTCTACGGTACTGTGAATGGGGTAGTTTGAACCCCAAATCGAAATATGCGCCGTCTTTCTGCTATGTGGGCCTCGTGCTTTGTCCCCCTCGAGCAGCAGCAGCGAGACAGCCCAGACCTTGACACCAGGCCAGGGACGTCTTCAGAGTTAATGAGCAATTAGGACGTTCTTTCCTGTCAATTAACCGGCAGAACAATGAGATCAAATGAGCACTGTCCTTAAAAATACCCGGGCCTGTGTTTTCTGAAAAGTGGGTCTTTCTCTGCTCTCTACAGTTACATGAATAGGCAAGCAATTGCTTGACATGAAAATAAATTAAAATTGCTCCTACAGCAAACAGAAGAGAGAGGTGTACTGCAGGAGGCCATTCGCTCTAAACACGGATTTTCCCCGGTGACTGCCATGACGTCAGGACATCTGCTATGGCCTTAATTGTCTTAAACACTGGTGGACAAAATGTTTAGGCTATGAGCACTCCTTCCCCTATGCATGAATTTAGGGTATCTCAGTTTTGGCAATGTGGGAACTGATCCTAAATTTGAGTTAGTGGGTTTCAGGCCATGACCCATTTAAGAGTTTTGGCTTTCCTCTGGTTGTGATGAGCAGCTAGTCAAGAGTATGAACCGAGGGGTGAGGTGAGCAGGGAAAATGGATCAAGGCCCCAGGATGAGGGGATGGCTACTGGAGGCATTAAATTCACTGTGTCTGCAATACGTCTTTCAGTGTGAGGGTCTGAATGGCAAGATAGCTGGGAATCGAGTTGTGAAAGACCCAGTATGCTGTATCTGAAGACTTTACTTGACCCTGGGACAGTGGAAGCTTTGAGAATTTTAAGAAGGAGCAAGAAGATCAGATGTGGATTTTACGATCACTCTGCTCTGGGTGAGGGTGTGTTGCAGGGGGAGAGAGAAAGTTTGAGTCAGCACACCAGGCACTGTTGTAACTGACCTCTATATGCTTATGCATGCATGTTTACATGTATGTATATGAGTGCGTATGTGCATACATGTTCACATCCTCTGACAACAACCATTGGGGTGAGTTGTACTATTCATCCATTTCAGAAGAGAGGATGCTAGACCACAGGGCTGCTAACTGAGGTCCCATGGCCAGTAAGTGATAAAGCTGAGATGGGAGCGGACTGGGTTCCAGAGTCTATGGTTTTGATTAACCATTCCATTATTTGGCCTTTTCTATTGTGTTGGTAGGGTCATCATCATCATCATTGTTTAATTAATATATAGTTAATAATACTATTTTAGTTTTCTATTGTAAATTATTTTAGTAATTTACTTACAGTAAACTTTTTTACATTCATAGTCATGCCTATTAAAATGAAATTAGAAATTTTTGTGAATTAGCTTTCTGTAAGATAGTCATAAAGAAATTTCAAGTTGAGTTATTTAAGTAGAGGTTATTGATGTCTTTCCGGTCACCTTTACGCTTCCTGTGGGAATTTCTCCTGCAGACTTAATAATGGAGTGTTTCCAAGGCCCTGAGTAGGTACAGGGAGTGTGAAATCTCATCCCTGAGCTTGTCCTAGAATCTGCATCATTACACTCCCATTTAGAGCTACTTCTACCATATCACCCCAGTTCATCTTCATGCAAAATATACAATAAAAAAAAAAAACCCACTCAGTTTTTCAAAGAGAGATAATGCCTATCTTGACTACTGCTGAAGATTCCACACTACCTTAGAGAGTGGTCAACAGGATCCTTTAGTACCTACTTTCGCTTTGAGAAGTACAGGCATACATCAGAGAAGTTGCAGATGAGTATCGCAACAAAGCTAGCGGTAAATTTTAGCTGTCAAGGGCCTTCCCTGCCCTTTGTAAAAAGCAGAACACCTGTGAGCTCAATAAAGCAAAGTGCAATAAAACTAGATATGGCTGTATGCGGTGGCAACTAGAGTAGAGTTGAGAAGATACATGTTAACAGGTTTTCATGGGTTCCAGCGATCAACTTGAGTTGGCTTGCTTTCTAGTGTGTCTTTATGAACTCCAGTAGATTTTGTGTGACCTTGTATTTTTAACTGAGCTTGCTTGGGAAAGGATCCAGAACATCCTCCAGCTAGATTTTCTTTTTATGGATTGATTGTTTTGATGGTGTAAACTTTTGACCAGATGCATTTGTAAGGAATTTTGACCAGATGAATCTGTAAGTGTTGCTTGATTTCCAAGGCAAAATTGGGGTCATTGACTTTTCATATTTTATTATTTTATTCAGTTTTATAATTTAATGCAGAAATGGATTTTCAGTTGAAATCAGTTCTGCTATTGATCTCTTGCTGTGTTCAGGAATGTATGCTCTTCACATTGGGAGGGACCTTAGCAGATGCTCTTCGCTCCTGGCCTCTGTTCCCTGCAGAACCCGTGAGACAGGCCATCTCCACGCTTCAGAAATATGAGTCCGGAAGGACTTTGTCAACTGAAACATAGA
Source organism: Pipistrellus hanaki (assembly GCF_964339955.1). Taxonomy (NCBI): domain Eukaryota; kingdom Metazoa; phylum Chordata; class Mammalia; order Chiroptera; family Vespertilionidae; genus Pipistrellus; species Pipistrellus hanaki. Next base: position 62,259,218 of record NC_140510.1, on the reverse strand, counting down.
ACAAGAGTAATTCTGTCTTTTTTGGACTGTTGCCAAATTGATACTTCAGGGGATTAAGATTGAAATGACTTGATTAAATGACCTTGATTTAAAAATTGTTTTATGTTAGTCATTGTATGGTAGTTATCAGAAGAAGTTGAGCTAGCCAGCCAGAACAGCAGCTGCTTAGCAAGAGTTTGGTTACTGTGTTTTTAAATATGTGTAAACAGGGGGGGAAATCAGGTAGAAGGGCTTAGACCCTGTGCCGTCAGTGTGTGATGAAGACTTCGTAGCCTTGCTTTCACACCTCACCAGGGCAAAGCCCAGTTGATGTCCACGCTGGGTCTCCTTCACCAGAGGACAAGGCAACTAGGGGCGGTGGGGACTTTGTGGCTAGAGAATGTGCTTCCCCGTGGGGCTGCAGTGATGGCCACCTGAGACAGGAGCTGAAAGACACCTGGCACAGAGAAGGCATGAGAATCAGTTCCTCTTCTCGCCTCTTCATTTCCCCTTCTCTTTCCTATGTTTTCTATCTCTACATACCTAGGTCACTGACTAAAATTTTCCTTTTTACATCCATTTTAATCAATTTCAGAGATTTCTCAAAAAAGAATAACAGTATAAATAAATACTTAATCACCAACATTTAGCAATCCCTTTTTATGTACCAGGCATAGCAAGTACACTTCATGAATTTTTTTTTTCCGTTAGGTTCTCATAAGTACTTGTATCTAAGGCTCACCACACCCTTTACTAATTCTATTGCTATCCCATTTTTGGTATCCCTTTTTCAGATGTGCAAACCAGGCACAGACTGGCTGAAGGACTTGTGCACTTACCCAGGGTCACTCGGAGTTAAAACTGGCATTCCCACTCTGCTTCTTAATCCCCCAGCAGTCTTTCCCCCGTCACTTAAGCTGTTCTTAAAACTTACTTTGTGGTAGAGCTCAGCATAACCAAAAGAGAGACAGAAACTCGTTCCTGCTCACCCCAACCATCTGCCTACTCTTTCCAGTTTTCCAGTAACCTGCCGGATTTTTTTCTTATCCTTTCTCCAGTCCTTCTGAAGTAGTGATGTCCTGGGTATTTCTTCCCAAGGCTAACCCAAGATGAATGCCTAAGCAAGGAAGAACAGATAGCAGATTCATTAACCAGGGATCTGCTCACAGTCAGCCCGAGGCTCAATGTGCAGCCAGTGCTTCTCCATCACTCAGCGTTCCAACAAATGGAAGTCTTTGCCTCTTTTCAAGCATCTTGCTATTTACAAGTCTCATGTTTTACCGTTAGAAAGCAGCCTCAACAGGCATATTCATGTGTTGACAGTTCTAATTAATAGAAATAATTAATCCTGACAGTGGAACTGTGGAAGGGAGACCCATTCATAAATCCGCTAATTATGTTACTCTGCTTAGAAGTTAATCGCAGTCTGGTCTTTCATCATGTCTGTATGTGAGCAAAAGGCCATCTTCCTGAATTCTTCAGGCCTTCACATTTACTGCTGGTAAGGCAACTTTGTCAAAATTAATTTCTCATTGGAACTTAATTTTCCAGAGTGCAGGAACTGGTGAAGAACAAACAGCTTTCTGGAGAGAAATAAAAGAACGGGAAAGCCAGGGGAGGAAGGAGGGGTAGGGAGGGGGAGTCCATATGCTTTCTTACATACCTAAGCCTGATACCTTTTTGTGCATTTATTTTTTTACCCCTTTTTGAAAACTAAGGTAGTTTTATTTAGGCTGTTGGTATGTGCATGGCATAGAAAATGTGAAGCTTGGCCCTCGCCAGTTTGGCTCAGTGGATGGAGTGTCAGCCTGCAGACTAAAGGATTCCAGGCTCTATTCTGGTCAAGAGCAGTACATTGTTTGCAGGCTTCTCCCCGGCCCCGGTCCTGGTCGGGGCTCGTGCAGGAGGCAACCAGTCGATGTGTTTCTCTCACATCTATGTTTCTCTCTGTCTTTCCCTCTCTTCCAATTTCCCTAAAAAACAATGAAAAAATATCCTCAGCTAAGGAAGAAAGGAAGAAAGGAAGAAAGGAAGGAAGGAAGGAAGGAAGGAAGGAAGGAAGGAAGGAAGGAAGGAAGGAAGGAAGGAAAGAAAGAAAGAAAGAAAGAAAGAAAGAAAGAAAGAAAGAAAGAAAGAAAAAAAGAAAGAAAGAAAGAAAGAAAGAAAGAAAGAAAGAAAGAAAGAAAGAAAGAAAGAAAATGTGAAGCTTGTTTGTTACTTTGATCCCAATTTGACCCTCTTCTCTCTGATATAAATAGCCCACTTTTTCAGGGGCCTTGGTTCTGTAGCCGAGTCTTGCAATCTTAGCATTATTGACATGTTGGGCTGGGTAATGCTTTGGTGAGGTGGGTGGGGCTGTGCTGTGCATTGTTGGGTGTTGAGTAGCATCTGGCCTCCACCCACTAGCCACTAGTACCCTTTCCTGAGAAGTGACAGCCAGATATCTTCATACATTGCCAGTCACCCCTGGGGGACAAAACCACCCGTGATTGAGAACCACTGCACTAGAGAGTAACTTTAGATAAGAAAAGAATCAGGTAAAACATATATAGACACTTACATTAATTCAGCTGTAGCCAAATCAATAAAGCACATCAGTTAGAAGTAATTTAGCGATACAAAATCCAGATTTGTAATGATATTTCTTGAGTCACAGTACAGGCAGACCTTGGAGATATTGCAGGTTTGGTTCCAGACTATTGCAGTAAAGCAAGTTCTGATCCTTTGGCTTGGTGGGTCTCACCTTCAGTTTGTAAACTCTGAGGCACAATAAAGTGAAGCACAGTAAAGCAAGGTATGCCTATACCTCCTTCTGCCCTTTCAGTGCCCCAGGGGTCCTTGTTGATGAAAAGTAGAGTAGAGGAAAGGAATTAATTAACTAGAGAGTAGCTGTATCTGAAACCCCTTTGCTTCTCATGTTGGATGCATGGGCTCTTGCATTCATGGATTTAATATTTAAGGTTTTGACCACTTTTAAGTGACCTTTAAGCTTTGAGTATTCAGCTGCAGATATTCTTTGCCCCTTTTTTTTGAGTTAATTAATTCCTTCCCTTCTTGTCTTTCCTCCCTACCCTGCTTAGAGCTCTTGTCTTCTACTTCAGTCACTGTCTTACAAATACTTCCCATGTCCTTGCTGCCCAACCCTTCCACCCACCTGGAGAAACCTGATTGGGGTGAACCCAACCACCAGGATTCTCAGACCCTGCATCTGATAGCTGACCTTGATTAGAGAACTTGGCCCAGCAGAGCAGACTGAGTCCGTTATAAATGCACGTCAACACCTCACCTATCCTCCACTTTCCTGATAACTTCACTCTAGGTCCTTTCTTCTTCTCCTGAGGCTTTAGTTACTATTTATATCCCAGCACCCTCCAAATTTGTCTCCTCATCCCAGATCTCTTTTTGAGCTTCTGAAATCATACTTAAACCTACTCAAAGGCATCTCAATGCAGCGTGCACAAAATTGAATTTGTAATACCTTTCCACCCCACCCCCAACTTGTTCCTCAGCAAGTGTTACCTCCTAGATGTTGTCAATCACCAGGTCCTCTGGATGCTAACTCAAAAAAAAAATGTCTCGAACCCTTCCACTTCTCTCCATGCCCAGTAATCTGAATCAGAGCCATCCATGACTGGGTGCAGGCGATGAAGATGGAGAGGTGTGAGAGCTGGAACACGTAGGGCACCTGTCATTGTGACATCCTAAAGCTCTCCCGTAGACATTTCCCAGTGCCCCCTGGGAGGCCTGCTGTACCCATCTCTGATCAAGAATTAAAAATTATCAAGACACAGAGTAAAAATTTATTTCATTAATGACTTCTCCTAAAACAAGTTACAGAATTATGGGTCAGGAAAATGGAAATTTAATAGGTTATCTTGAAAGCCAAGAAGCCATCAGCAGCAGAAAGTTGGAGGTGGGATAAGAGTTTTTAACTTTGGATATTTTATCTGGGCTAATGGATAGAAATTTCATTTATTCAACAAACCCTTGAGGAGCCCTTCTATGATCCAGGCGCTGTTTGCTACCGGATCATGAGAGAACAGCTAGACAGGTTTTTGTGTGCTTGGGGTCCCTTTGGGATATCCTTAGAAAGTACTTACAATAGTTTCTTTCATGGAACTCACTGTCAGGAATTTGGAGGCACCTCGCAAGAAGGTGGTCCACCTTCTACATCAGGTTCTCAAAGTGATTCCAGACCAGCCTCAGAGCATCATCTGGGAACTTATTAGAAAAGCAGAGTCTCAGACCCCATCACAGACTCACTAAATCAGGAACTCTGGGGTCAGGCCCCGTTCTCAACGCAAGAAAACATTCTCCTCCATGTGCACGGGATCACCTGCAGGGCCTGTGGAAACCCAGACTGCTGAAATGAGTTGCTGTTTGAGGGTACATCTGGGAAGCAGTAAACACGATAAATGCTCAGGTGTTTAATAGCAATGGCGGTTGGTGGTGGTGGTGTCCGTGGGTGCATTTGTGTGATGGAAAAAAAAACACACAAGGAAGGCTGGGTGTGTAAAACAGTTTGATTCTTGTGGGCTTTGTCTAACATTTGCATCTTTGATTGGTAAAAATGGTAGTATTCTCGTAAAGTCAGTTCCAAATGGATGAAAAGGAAATGAAAACGTCCCTGCACGTGCAGCTGTCCTCAGCTGTCACAGAGTGCGGAGGCCAAGGGCCTCGGAGCTCCACGTTTCTTACAGAAGCAGTCCTCTGTGTTTGACGCTCGGGGTGCTGGGGGTGAGGGAAGAGTCATTTATCAGATGCTGATTGAATATGTTGCCTAAATAGGAAAGGAGAGTTAAGCCACTTCCAAGAAAACTGTCCCGAGTTTCTTAGGTAAGGGCCACTGTAGCCGGTTGACTCAGTCACCGAAGGAGGTGCCAGAAAAGGGATGCCTGCCTCAGTGCAGTTGACAGACTTCTTTTCTTTTTATGTTTTCGAGCTGAGCTCTGCTAACCAAGCTCATGTTGCCAAGGAAGTATTGCTTCTCTAAAGCCACGTACCTTTTGAAGGAAATTTAATCCGTATGTTCCCGAGTCAGTTATGCCCAAGTCACTAGACCGTTGTTCTGTAAATGTGACTGCATTTTGAAGTCACAGGGAAGTATTTTTGGAGACTTTCGTTCTTCACACTGCCAGTTTTTCCTGGTGTGTTGTCTTGTTTTACTTAGACACCCTGTATATCATCTTAGCATACACCCTGCGGTGAGACACGAAGGAAATCTTGAAGCCAGAAGGTGGGGGTGGTCTAACCTTTTGAAGCAGCCAGTTTCTATTTGCAGGAGTTTATACTTTGTCCCTCTTCAACTTTTCATGCTGCATCCTGAGCCCAAGAGGGTGCCTGTGAAGAGGAATACAGAAAAGAGATACAGGAGAAAAGTAGGACCAAATCGCTTCCTAGGACATAATTCTGTGCTATGCCACGTGATCCCCTCTTTCCCAACTAAGTTCAGTTTTCCCTATTACCTATGAGCATTGCCTGCTGGGAGAATTAAGGTGTTTCGTAAAATGCCCACAAAAGAGAGAAGTAAAATTTAATTTAGGGCCAAAACCAGTTTGGCTCAGTGGATAGAGCGTCAGCCTGCGGAGTGAAAGGTCCCAGGTTCGATTCCAGTCAAGGGCATGTACCTTGGTTGTGGGCACATCCCCAATAGGGGGTGTTCAAGAGGCAGTTGGTCGATGATTCTCTCTCATCGATATTTCTAACTCTCTACCCCTCTCTCTTCCTCTCTGTAAAAAAAAAAAAAAATCAAAAAAATATATTTAAAAAAATTTAATTTAGGAGCAGTCTACAGCTTCTCATAATTAGGGCAAATAGATGTTATCTGCTCAGGACTGATGCTAATTGAAAAATGGTTTTATTTTTTCTAAAATAGCTTTTATTTTAAACTTCTGCCTCCCTGGAATATCATGATATGGACCACGTTTTCTCTGTACATGAAGCCTTCTGTTTGATGTGTGTCTGTCCATCGGGAGCACCGGTGCACATTTGAGTGAGTGTGTCCTGGCTTCAGAGCAGAGCCACGGTCCTCACGGGTACCTGCACGCCAGGCTGACGATGCCTGAGGCCGCTGGGCCATGGCAGGGACCCCTTTTGCTTGAGACCTTGTCCCGCGTTCTGAATCTCAGGCACGTCACCATGGTCAGGGGGTGAGAGAGAGAGTTCACTTCCAAAGTGAACACAGCTGCCGAGGGACCGGGTAAATTCCTTAACTTTCCTGAATCTGTGACAGCCTCTGAAAGACAAGGGCTGCCTAGGTCATCTCCAAGGCCTAGCTCACTTTAGAAATCCTGCAGACACTTACTACTAGTCTCATTGCACTGGTCTCATGGGTGTGAATATATGCACTCACTTAAACCATAGATTTATATTCATCTTAGGCTTCGGTAAGCTTTTCAAGAGGAGAAACTGTGCCTTCCCCGTCCTTATATCCCCTCCGTCTGGCCTGACACACAATAAATGTTTTCAATTAATACTTGTTGTTTAATTAAGGAAAGAGGGGAGAGGTGGCAAGTTGCTAAAAATTAAAAACAGCCTCAGAAAACTCAGCGGAATGAGGAATTACAAGTTGTAAACCAACACAAAGAAGAGGCTGGAGAGATGACAGCGGGAACATTAGCTGTGCTCTCCCCTGGCTGTTCCTGGTAAGGCGGACTGGCCCCCGTCCCTGATTGCTCGGGAAGTGCGTCAGACGGCGCCCGGCGAGCGCCTGACCCCGTGCCTGGCACGCAGGAAGCACGCACCGAGATGCCAGCTGTCATTAGCAGGACGGAGAAGATGAGTCTCCCAGTTAACCACTGTCAGACTCGCCGCATCGTCACTAAAGTTTGAGAACTTACGGACGCTCCACTGAATTTTCCTGGACCTCACCTTGGCCTGGGGCACCTGCCCCGGGGGCACCGTGCCCAGCACAGAGCAGCGGCTTGGCCCCACAGCGGTGTATGCGTTGCTTTCCTGAGTCCTGAGTGTCCAGGGGGGGGACTTCTGTTGGGTCTCTTGCTCATTGAACGAAGATGCACAAAAGAAGGCTATTCTCTTTTTCCGGTTGGCTGAAAGACAGGCGGGAGTTTTCACCTGGCGGTGATTTGCCGAAGGCTCTCCAGGCACCAGGATACTCCCCAGTGTCTGGTGCCCATCCTGGGGGCGGGTGGAGGCCCGCCTGCAGCCGAGAGGTGATGACCCATCTGGAGCTGAGGGCCTGATGGGAGAACTGGAGGTCTTGCCTGTAAGGTGCCCGGCCCATCCTGGGTGTCCTGCTGCTGCCGCCCCCTTTCGCAGGCCGGCGTCTCTTCCAGGCTGTGCTCTGTCGCGCCGGGGAGGCCCAGACTCTGCTAGGAGGGCCACATGGGCACCAGCTGCTCCGACTCATGCAGGGACCGCGCTGAGGGCCTGGGAGGATCGGGTCTCTTGGTGGTGGCCATGAGCTAGTCAGCAGCTCCGTTTCTAACATATAATGTTCAGATCTGAACTTCTGTGGCGTCTCCCAAGGGTGAGTGTGGTGCCAGGATGAGCACAGAGAAGAAAGAGAAGCCCTTCTTGCAGGACCATGGTGCAGCCCCTGGAGCCGCTGCCCATGAGGCCCTCACTCGAGAACACCTTGCTGGCCTCCCAGGGCGGTGAGGCCACTTCCCGGTGCTCCTGACCCTTCTTCTCACTCCCCATCGGCTGCTGGAAGCCAGGCTGTTCTACCTACATCTCAGAAACCACATTGCAGGCCCCTAACGAGAGGGCGGTCTGGTGTGGAGCAGGGAGGACTGCTTGGGACAGAGACACTGTCACAGTCTTGTGCAGAGGGCATGGAATGCAGCCATTGCTATGCAAAGAAGAAACCTGGAGAAGCCATCAGCTGAGCATGTCCACACTCACCCCCGCCCCTCCCTCAGTACTGCCCGGCGAACTGCACAGGCAGTTACGGTGATGCTTGTCGAAACTGCCCGGGTCTTGTATTATGAATTTAGTCTGAGCCACAGAGAAAATGCAAGGTGTCCCAGTTTAAAATAGTCTGTCCTCCTGTTCCCACTGGCATAGCAGTACCTGTCCGGTCACAGTCCCTGCGTTGTTGTTTGGAGACTCGGTGCAGTGTGGATTGGAGCAGGCATGCAGCCCCATGTCTGGGGCCCCCGGGATGCTGCGAAGGCAAGAAGGTGCGACAGCACAGGCTGCTCTTTCCTCGGGAGGAGCCCACACAGCGCTTCCAGGCAGGGCGCGGAGGCCGTGGGAGTTTGGGGGGGTAGGGGGAGGGGGAGAGAAGGACGGGGAGGAAGAGCAGTGCAAGCCTCCTGTGCCTCCTAACCTGGCCCTCAGTCTGCACCATCTGCTTCTCCTGGATCTTGGAGATATCATGCCCCACCCCCACCCACAACCTGAACCACCAGAAGACAGAGCCAGAGGGAGGAGGCCTGGTCAGTGACTTCCCAAGTCCAAAGCACGACTTTCGCTTCAGCCAAGTTGACACGTAGCAGCATCCAGGGAACAGTGTCGGGACAGCAAGGATCTGTTGTAAATTACCCACCCACACCACACCCAGCCTCGGCCTTCCCTCCTCCTTCTGCCCTCTTCCTCCCCCCCCCCACCCCCCCCCCATCACAGCCTACTCTCAGTGCTATTTTGTATTGGTTTCAGGTGTACAGCAACCATACATGTTACAAAGTGATTCCCCCATAATTCAAGTACCCGCCTGGCACCATACCTAGTTATTGTAGTTTTATTTTTAATATATTTTTGTTAATTTCAGAGAGGTAGGGAAGGAGAGGGAGAGATAGAAACATCAATGATGAGAGAGTATCATTGATCGGCTGCCTCCTGCACTGGGGATCGAGCCTGAAATACGGGCATGTGCCCTTGACCGTAATTGAACCCAGGACCTTTCAGTCCACAGGCCGATGCTCTATCCACTGAACCAAACCGGCTAGGACATACTGCAGTATTATTGACTATATTCCCTCTGGTGTAATTCATATCCCCTTGACTGTTGTGTAACTACCAATCTGTGCTTCTCAATGCCTTCACCTCTTCACGCAGCCCCCAGACCCCTCTTCCCTTTAGGCCCAGTGCTGCTCCCACCCTTAGCTCCTCTAGAACATTCATTCATTTCCCTGAGAGGCAGTGGAAAGAGCCCAGTGTGAACTCATATATCAGGTTCTGTGTCATGAGGATAGGGGAGAAGGACACCACTTCTATCTTTTATTATTTTTTTTGGTTAATCCTCACCCAAGGATATCTCGCCCCCCCCCCCCCCAATGATTTTTAGAGAGAGTGAAAGGGAGAGAGAAACATCAATGTGAGATGTGAGAGAGGCACATTGCCTTCCACATGCTCCCCAACCAGGGTTAGGGGCAAATCTACAACCCAGACATGTGCTCTTGATCAGGGATAGAACCCGTCACCCTTTGGTGCATAGGCCCCGCTCTAACCCCCGGTCCACACGGGATAGGCAGGGTGCCCCTCCTAACCCTGCAGGTGCAGGACTGTGCCAGTCAGCCACCTTGACACTACTTTCCTGTGACATTTTTTCCACGTGGAGGGGCTGCTTCTGTGAAACGTGGGCTCGGTTCATCCTGCCCCTGTCCTTAAAGCAGCGTCATCTCTTTCTAAGAGGCTTCAAACCAGCAGGGCGAGGGGAGCGGCCTCCTGTTTGGTACAAGACACAGGTTACCCTGTGACTAACGGCTGGGCGGATCCGGTGGAAAACCAGCCACTGCCCTTCCGTGGCTCCCGCCTGCATGGGAGGGGGCCTGCGTGGCCCACATGCGCTTTGTCTAATAAACGAGGAGCCTGGGGCCCAGCAAGGCCAGGGGCCTCTGCTCCGAGGCCGCAGTCCGGACCTCTGTCTGCACTCCCGCCGGCCCCGCTGCGTCTGGGGTGCCTCCAGCATGGTCTTGCCTTCACGACTGCCTCCCTCCCCTTTTCCTCTGCAAACATTAACATGAAATATATTTGCTCTGCTCCCCAGCCTTGCCTGCCCCCCCCCCCCCCGTGTGTCCAAAATAGCCGGCTGGAATTCATGAGAATGTTATGTCTTCAGATGTTTATAATCCAAAAGGATCCCTTATGGTTTTTTTGTTTTGTTTTGTTTTGTTTTTTTAAATAATGAAACGACTTGGATGCTGGTGTTTTCTGTTGGAAAGAAGAGCCAAGTTCACGGCGCAGCCATTACAATGCGATGCATTATGTGTCATTTGTAGCGCGCCCCAGGAGTGGGGGGGAAGGGGGCGTGAACCCTGGGGTGCCAGTGGCCCCTCGGCCTAATTAGTGGGATCAAACGCTGTGCAGAGAGAGATACAATAGTCGTCATCAGAGGTCAGTGAAAGTAAGGAAAGGCTCTGATAAAAGCAGCGCACCCCAAATTACATCCAGAGCAGCCCCTACCTCAGGTTGGAGTGCGTCAAGAGGCTTCATTGCTAATTAAAGAAACCTTTTGAGGTTTAACAGCTCATAAATTCGCACTGGGAATGCCCTATTGTTCTGAGGTTACAAGCCTTGTCTTTGAAATGTAACAGTTGTACTTTTATATTGCATTCCTCAGAGAGAACCATTGTAAACACGAAGGGTTTGCGTTTCAACTTAAATTCGAACAATGTGGTTTGAAAGAGTTTTCCACATCAAAGAGAGACTGTTTGGGCATGTTTTATAAATTCTTTTTTTTCTATAGTATTTCAAGCTAACAAATGACTCACAGAAATGTGTTCCATTTAGATCCGTCCTGTCCGGGGAGTGTCCTCGCTGGGGCTTTTGCTGCCCTTATTTTTTTCTGCCCTAAAAGAATTGTCTGAAAACAGTCTAGGCCTTTTGCCAAGTCAGTTCGCCCTTAATCTACTATCTTCAGATCCATAGAAACATTTCTGGAAATGTTGTTAGACTGCGTCTAAACAGCAACAAATGTGCTTTTTCATGGTCCTCTTTTTGTTTTTTAACTCAAAATATCCACTGTATCAATTTGGGTTTTCATTTATTTATTTACTTATGTATTTTGCTTTATGAACCAGTTATACCGGTAACCCCTTCCATCACCTCTTATCCTCCATTTAAAACAAAGCAAAAACAGTACTTTCTTTTTTTTCTTTTTGCTGAGTCTGGTTACAGCGAAGAAAGGTTGGATGGTCCGGGGATAGCTGTGAGTGCTGGCTTCCAGAGTGGCAGGAAGAACACGGGGCTTTGACCCAGCCCCTGGGTGTCCAGGCATGTGATTTGCTGGCTGCGAGACCTCAGGAATTCGCACGCTTTCCCGGAGCCTCAGTTTGGCCATCTGTGAAATGAGGACAGCGCCCACACCTCCCTCCGTCCTCCCCTCCCTCCCATTCATTCATCCCTGAGGACAGAATGTGAACACAGACCCTCCCTGCTCCGGCCCCCGTACATTACTGAGATAATTGGAGTCATGCATCTCACTATCTGTGGTGTCATGGGCTTTGGTAGGATGTGATCTTGTGAGGGCTTAGGGCAAAGGGGGATACAGTCCCGCCTGAGGATTCGGTGTTTGAGCTGAGCCCTGCAGGAGGAGGCGGGAGGGGAGGAGGGACAGCTGGGGAGTTAGAGTTGAGGGAGGACAGGTTTACTGGGGAGGGTGCAAATGTTGATCTTTATTCTTAAAGGAAAGGAAACCTTGGATGGTTTGGGCAGAAGATCCAGTTGATCAGGAGATGTGTGCCTTTGAAGAGCTGTCACTACCGTGTGAAGAAGGGCTGGTAGGAGGACCAGTGAGAATGGGGGGTCGTTTGGGGGCTCTGCCACCAGTCCTGGCTCCCCAGGCAGGAACAGGAGCAGTGGAGGGAGGCAGTGGAGAGGAATGGATGAGTTTAGGGAGTGTTCAGGTTAGAAAGGCAGGAGCTGGTGATCGGTTGAACAGGGGCAGGTGAGGATGAGTCTCGGGTCTGGGCATGGTGACTAACTGCATGTACGGTGGGGATGGCCGCAGGAAGGGACAGCCTGGAGAGGGATTATTAGAATAACAGGGACCTCTGACCCTTAATGGCTTTTCACTGTGAGCCAGCTGCTAACATCCTTTCATTCATTTATTTCAGAGCCCATCTGTGACGTAGGTTTCCGCACCACGCAGATAAGAAAATTGAGGGCCAGTGAATCAAGTACCAACCTGTGCAAGGGCAAGAAAAAGGGGCAGAGCCAGTATCCACACTGAGCCAGAGCCAGGGAGCAGAGGGGCACGCTCGTAAAGCAGTCATGCCCACTCAAAACCTGACATAGGAGGGTTGGGTGATGCGGGATGAAGTGGCTGACAGAACAGGAAGCCAGGCGATGGGAACAGACCATGGAGAGACCTAGGGGCTGGTCCTGCCCTCTGGGCTGTGCACAGCGGGAAAGCCTCTCCCCCTGGGTGTTCATTTCCCGTCTCTGATGTGGATTGGATATCACCATCCTGGGAGCTCCCTTCGGCTCGAAATATCCATGATTTTTATGATGGATCGATGCACCTCACACAGAATCATTCCAGGCTTCATCAAATCTTTGAAGCTTCTTTCTTAAAACTATAGCTGGGCCCTCAGTGCCAGCTTTCATGGCCGCACACGCAGTCAGATATTCCCAGAGGCTCAGAGGCAGCCTGTACCTCCCCCTGATCTAAACCCTCGGTTATCTGAATTCCAGATTCCTGATGTGGAATTTAAAGTCCATAGTAAGTTATGAGGTCTCCCTTTCTGGTCATAAAGTAAGTTTTATTTTACTAGAAACGATTAACAGACGTGTAAGAGTCAGTTCTGTTGTTTTGAATATCTATCCATAGTAAACGGACAGCTATATGACCATTTTAGAATCATTTCTGAGCAATTCTAGGTGAGCTTGAGCCAGTTCGAGGCAGGCTGTCTGAAGGGGATGAACAGTCTGGTGCAGGCTCCCAGGTCTGCCTGAAGCTGGGAGAGTATGCCCCCACCCCCCCATGGGACACTTGGTCAGAATGTGGTATGGGTGAGAGTGAGTTAATCAGACCTGTAAGAACACACAGTGAGAGGTAATTAGGCTCAGGGTTGGGTTGAACACCAAGAACTACAGAAACAGCATGTTTGTTTGTTTTTTTTGTTGTTTTTTGTTTTTAAAAAATATATTTTATTGATTTTTTACAGAGAGGAAGAGAGAGGGATAGAGAGCTAGAAACATCAATGAGAAAGAATCATCGATCAGCTGCCTCTTGCACACACCACCCCCCCCCCCCAATGGGGATGTGCCTGCAACCAAGGTACATGCCCTTGACCGGAATCGAACCCAGGACCTTTCAGTCTGCAGGTCGACACTTTATCCACTGAACCAAATCGGTTTCGGCTAGAAACAGCATGTTTTTAAACTGACCATCAGGCTTCAGGAGGTGTCTCACATCTCAGAATTCTCCCCACGCTCACACTGACCCACATACAGAAGCTCTCAGTTCTTAGATGCAAAGAGCAAGGCCTTGCTTGCTTGTTTTTCCCCAGATGGCCCCTCACTGCCACTTATCTCGCAGAGCTTATCCCCTCAGGGAGGATAAAAGGTCGGGTTGTCCTCACCTTCCTAGTTATCGAGGCGGTGGAGGAGCCCACCCCGATTCTGAGAACACTGGCTGCAGCCATTCAGATTCACGGCTCTGTGCTTTTGACAAGGCTGTCCTTCTCCCTGACTCATTTTCACCCTCTTCCTCTCCCGCATTTGTGTTTAGCCCCACGTGCACAGCTGGCCGCAGGCCTCCATTGGCTCTCTTTTCTTGAGTGGGGTTGGGCGGGATGCCCCCAGCCTGTTCCCACCAGTTTGGGCACCTTTGAGACTGGCCGAGATGCCCCCTCATGGCAGGTGTCACTCAGGACAGTTGTCTTCCTTTCATTTCACCTGCAGAGAAGGATGCCCAGCGGCTCTCGGCGCCTGTGAAAGAGCTTTGAAACACTGACAGTCTCAGGGACGGTGTCCTGGGTCAGGGGTTGTTTTGGTAATTATACGCCAATATCAGCATTCCTGGACGTGTAGCTCTGTACTAATCAGGCTTGTGCATTTGAAAAGTAAAATTAATTTCAATTTTTTTAAGTTGATAAGGTAGCGTTCAGCTTAGAGGTACAGAATACATCTCATAAATTGGCCTGTTTCTAGCGATTGGAAGTTCGCTTAAGTGCCTGGAACCCCAGAGCCCAGGCAAACTTCCTGCATTTCGTAGAGCAAACAAACAAGGTAGCCTCCTCTCAGCATTTATCTCCCAGGACATAGCAGCTGGTTAGTGGCCATGGCCAGAAACCTCTGCCCAGCCCTGATGCATGTTAGTCGGTTCCTTGTTTATCCATCACACATGTATGATGCGTCCACCACGTGCCTGGCACCAGATCCAGAAACGAATCTCTTGGTTCCCAGGATCGAGCGCTTCTAGCTTTGTGGCCAGCATCTCCAGGGCACCGTAACTCTGTTCTCCAGAAGAGTGGGCTGCTTTGCTATCTAACCTTTAAAACCGTGGTGTCTGCAGTGGGACATCCTGGCATGGCCTGAGAAACCACCAGGGTCTCGGACAGAACCAGACGGCAGGCTGGTGCCAATAATGGTCAAAGCCGCACAAAACCCCAGAGCACATGACTGCATTCACTCAGTCCCACTGTCCCTAAGGCGGGCCAGTAGTGCCAGACTCATGGAGGTACCTGTGGAAAAGGCAGGTTCCTGCCCTAGCCAGTTTGGCTCAGTGGATAGAGAGTCGGCCTGCAGACTGAAGGGTCCTGGGTTTGATTCCAATTAAGGGCACAGGCCCAGGTGGTGGGCTCGATCCCCAGAAAGGGGCGTGCAGGAGGCAGCTGATCAATGATTCTCATCATCAGTGTTTCCATATCTCTCTTCCCCTCCCTTTCTCTTTGAAATCAATAAAAATCTTTTTAAAAAAGAAAAAAGAAAAGAAAAGGCAGATTCCTGGGCCTCACCAGACATTGATCTGGACTCTCCCACATTAGATCCTAGAACCTGCCTCTCCCCATCCCCTCCTGAGAGTCTGGCTGGGCTGCTCTGGACCAGTGGGCAGTGTTCAGAGCCTCGCTTGCTGTGTTTGTGCAGGATTGAGACATGGACGCATTGGGTAGGGGTGGGACCTGTTACCTGGCTCACCGGATTTGCTACTAGTCAGTCCATCACCAAGCCTAAGGGTCAGCTGTCCCTTCCTGCCCCAAGGCCTTCGATTCCCCTGACGTGTGGTTACCTGCACCCAGTGAGACCTGGACTTGTCCCCTGAGTGGTTCCTTCCATCAGCCATTTTCTACCTAAGTTTTCTTTGTCCTTTTCCCAAAGTCTCCTATGGACTCTCTGTCTTTTTTTCCTTATTCCTTGATTTCTTGGGATGGTGTTTACTTTTGTTTTTTTCATGCCCAGATGTTAAAGGGTGTTTTCAGAAGATTGAGATTCCTGAGAGAAAGATGGGCCAATTTCAAATGGCCCATGGTTTCAAAAGTAGTGAAAACATTATCTTGGGCCTTCGCTTAGAGAGCTGGAAGTTGGGCTGTCTCTGATTTGAAACTCAACTGAAGGGAGTGAGAAAACAAAAACAGAAAGGGTATAAATGTCATCAGCTGTGTTCCTCTTCATCCCTGTCTGAGCAGGGGGTTTGCGATCCTGGGCACCAGGCACATCCCTGCAAACACTTCTCTGCCTCACTTCTCCTCCTGCTGTCTTCCGCTGGGCTGGTTCAGGAAGGGGCAGTAAGGGAAGAGGATGGGGGCAGTGGGTGAGAATGTGAACCGGTAAACAGCCACTTTGCTTAGGTTCAAAAGGAATCAGTTTTAGCATTACTGCATCCAGGGTTTGTCGTCTTATTACCACAGATTGTATCTGTGTGTCTCTTCTAAGGTGGAGTCAGAGCGACACAGGTCATTCCAGCTAAAGCCTCCACTGGGCAGGGCCGTGTTCGCCTTCGCATGAGTGAATCCTGGGCCTAGAACTGGTTAAAATATCCGCATCCACAGCCATGCCCGGCCTGTCTCCCTCTCCCACTGCCTGCCCGTCATCTCTGCGCTGGGAGAAATTCGGTGTGACGTAGGAGCTGCTAGACGCTGGCAAATACTGCCCAGGTTTCAGACCATCCAGACAATAAACAGCTCCGTAACATTGGCTGCGGCAGCTTCTGTGGAGCCCATCTGTTTCAAAACAACCCTAATTGTGCTTGGGAAGTGGAATGCTTTGTTGGCCGGAATTTGTCCTCATTTTCTCCCACAGATTCAGCGTCCTGGGCCTCTGGTTCCACCTGCTGGCAAGTATAGGCACTGCAATGAAACCCAGTTGAAAGAAAAATCTGAGCTCTATGTAAACTCAGTGGTTTCCAAGAGCTGCCGCAGGTCAGAATCACCCAGGAGCGCATTATAAACACAGCCCGCTGAGTGGGAAACCCTCTCAAACAAGTCATGCGCTCACAGCAGCGTTAGAGAATTACCGCCTGGAACCCAGCACCCGGAGGTCAAGGATGGCCCCACCATGTCCTACGCACCCCCAAACGGGGGAGTGACAAAGTCCGCCGGAGGTACATACTCCTTCTTCTTCCAGTTTATCCTGTAACCGCTGGTGGTGCCGGTCAAAGCTTTATTCCCTCAGAACTCATCAAAACTGTTTAAGATGGGAGAACCTGGTAATCTCTCTGTAAGCCAGTGCTCCCGGTGGCAGTGCCAGTGAGGAGGCCTGCTGATAGCGTGACCCTGGTGTGATGGGGAGGGAAGGGCACCTCACCCTGTGATCTTCCCCAAATGCACAACCCCAGACTCATCCTGAGAAAGACAACAGGCCAACCAAATCCAGGGACATCCTCCAGACTGCCAGGCTGGCCCTCCAAGATGTCAGGGCCACGGGAAACGGCCACAGCCCGAAGAGACGAAGGAGGCATGGCAGCTAACTGCTGTTGGAAACTGGGACAGAGAAGGGGAATTGGTGGAAAACTGGCGAAATCCCAATCAAGTGTGGAATGTAGTTACTAGCAACGTACCCATCTGTCGGTGGTTTCTTGGTTGACTCATGAGAATGCAAGAAGTTAATATCAGGGAAATTGAATTGTCTGTGTTATCTTTGTAACTTTTCTACAAACCTCAACTTATCCCAAACTTAAAAGTTCAATAAAAGTTAAAATGTCGGGAGGAGGGGCACTGAATTTGACCAAGTGAGTTTGAGAGCATTGCCAGGGAGCCACGGTTCCCTGCCCAGCCACCAGGACTCACAGCCAGACTGGGAGACCCAGCGGCAGGGCCCCCGGAGCAGCCACCCAGCCAAGGGGCAGAGGGGAGGCAGGTTGCTGTGTGCCGTTGACACTTTCCCATCACCAGTGAGCAGAGCCTGGCATCTCACCGGGAAAAGAGTCGGGGAACCTTGCCCCTCTGTGCGGAGTTATAAAGCGTCTAGTCCAGCCCCCTGAGCTCAGAGGAGAGGAGCCTGGGGCCCAGGGAGGAGAGGGACTTGTCCAAGGTCCTGGTGGATTTTTAAGCGCAGATCAGATTTTAAGTCAGTTGTGGCCCTTAAAGGTCCCCCAAATTAACCAGCCCAGGAGGAAGAAAAGTACAACAGGTAAAGTAGCAACTAATGTGAACTCCGCTTCAGAGCTCCTCCTTTTAAGACTTCAGACTGTGCTTTATAACTAAGAAATCTCCACTGTTGCTGGCTTGATAGTGGAGGAGTGGAGATGTGAATTTTTCTCTCTCAAGTCACATCTAGATGTGACCTTCCTTATAAACCATAATCAGCTTCCATTTGTATGAACGTTAGGAAGTTCGAGGTGAATGCCAAACTATTTTTAAAGAGATAGATGGATAGAGATGGGTAGATAGACGACGATACTTAGTGACTCAAAAAGTCAGTGGTCTTGCTGTCCTGACACACCTCTCC
The DNA here is from genome assembly GCF_964339955.1 of Pipistrellus hanaki. Lineage (NCBI taxonomy): Eukaryota > Metazoa > Chordata > Mammalia > Chiroptera > Vespertilionidae > Pipistrellus > Pipistrellus hanaki. The sequence goes on along the minus strand of NC_140510.1, from coordinate 62,241,443 downwards.
TTTTCAAGGAGCATGCTGGTCTTGGGCTTCCTTCCAGGTTTCCTCCGTCCTCATCAGTAATGACTTAACAAGCATCTTTTTTAGAAGGAATTTTGGAAGCTTTGTAATTTATGAAATTCTAATCAAGTAACATTTTGAAAGAATGTAGGTCCCAGACTGCAACCCTCATTGGATAAGTGAAGTCTCAGAGACCACTGATTTATTTTTGAGGGTTCCTGATTTTTAAAACATACGTATGAAAAAAGCGATTGCCTCTTTGGCTCCCTGACGTAAGGGAAAAGTGTGCCATCCTGCAACTTCACTTGAATGTAATGACGGTACGGGCTTATCAGACCATGAGCAGGTCCATCAACATCAGCACATTAACTGTCTCTACGTCTCTACGTACAGGGGTGGCGGACAGCGGGGCAGACAGCCATCAACGCATAGTGTTCGTTTTGGCAATTCCTACTGGGATGAGATCGCTTCCCCTCCCTTAGATGTAAAACGCAGAGGTTTCTGCATTATACATCAGGGTAGAGGACTGAACCACGGATCAATAAATCTTATGATCTCACTACTAGGGCTGTAATTGAGCCAAATCATCTCAAACTGGGCGGTGGGCCCCAGGTTTCTGGAGGCATGCTCACTGTTTCTTTGAGTAAAATGGAGGGCTGACCTGCATTTACAAGAACGCAGAGGCCAGCTCACCGGTACTAACTTTCTGCACCAACGTCATCACAGGCCGTTCCTCCCAGACCGTGGCTGCTCCGTGCCTGCCCTCCGCAGCGGGGCGAGGCCTCGCCGGGCCTCCCGTCTCCCCGGGCCTCCCGTCTCCCCGTGGCCCCCCCACGTCACAGAACTGAGCCACCGACAGGAGGGTGCCAGTTACCTCTTGGTCCCTGTTTCTTCAAAGGCAGATGTTTAGTAACTAACAGCTTCACAAAACCCGGCCAAACGGTCTGCAAACCGAACTGGGATCTGTCTTTTAAAGTCACTATTTTCGTCAATTTACTTTGCCGTTGTCTTATGCATTTTACATCGTTTCTCTCTGACAAGCAGACATTTCACACACAACTCTTGATGATGTTAGAGGTTAACAGCGGAGCATCCAGCGCTTGGCAGGCGTTTCTGCACACCCAACACCCAGCTTTTGATGGGCATCAACTCTTCTGACCCTCCCAGCAGCGCAGCCAAGTGTCTGCTCTCACTGTTCCCATTTCGTAGGTAAGGAAACTGAGGCCAGGGTCAGGGAAACTGCTCGTTCGAGGATGTGTAGCTAAAAAGGAGAGAAGTTGTGATTTCATCCAGGTCGTCAAACTCCAGGGTCCCAGCACAGTTCCTGATAGTGACCCCTTCGGCAGCAACTCCTCACAGTAACCCGGCGCCGCGCCCCCCCCCCCCCCCCAGGTGAAGGCCTCAGGGTGCCTCCCCCGGTGCTCTATCAGCACTTCTCCAGCGCACCCAGGGACCTCCTCCCCTCCATCCACCCAGCTGAGGCCCGTCTGGGATTGTTTCTACTGAAATAGGGACCATCACAGGGCTCTGTGAGCAGAAGTGATTGCTGTTCCACTCCTGGTGTGAGTTCCCTACTTTGATGTGTGGCTCTTGGCTCAGCCTGTTTCTCCTCGAATGCCCTGAGAAGGGGAGGGGTCCAGCGAGTGCTGGAGCCCAGGAACCTCCACCGCCAGCCTCTCTGCCTCCTCCCGGCCTTTCTGATCATGAAGACACTAACTGCCAGGCTCTTTCCTTTGGACGCTGGGGGTCCCTGCTGGTGTGTGAGCCCGGAGGCCCAGAGTCAGCACGCCAAGCTCGCGTCCGGCTCTGCCCTGACCAGCTGGGACAGGGTGTCATATCCTGGCCCGAGCTCCTGAGTTCAATGAATAATAGTCTTGTTAAACACAACTGTGAAAGGCAAAGCAGGACCTGGGTTTTATAACATCTATCTAAGCAGTAAACTAGTGGTAATTGAGATTCAATGTAATTTCAAAGCATTTACCACTTTGAACGAAGAGAAATTCCTTTACAGATATGGATGGCAAAAGCCATATCCAGTAAAACACTGAACCTTACAGCGGTCATAAAATCTTTACGGTGAAAGTCTTAAGCCTATATGTTTGGATATCATCTTTAATGAAAGCTGATAAGTTGACAGATATAGGGTGGGGCAAAAGTATGTTTACAGGTGTTAGAATGGAAAATAACACAATAATGAATAAATAATAATACAAGAATAAACTCTGTGTTTGGCGTAGTCACAGCTGTAAACCTACTTTTGCCTCTCCCTCTCGATCATAGGAGTGGAAAAACCCGAGGTGGCATCTCCCCCGCAGGAATGATGGGCCCAGGCCTGCCCTGTTCACTCTGGTGTGCCAGCCAGGAAGGGCTCCTGGGGTCAGCAGGGGGATTCCCCGGTGGTCTCAGAAGGAAGGGAGATCCAGAAATATGGGGAAAGAGAAATAGGAAGGAGGTTACTTTTGACCATCTTCTGCAAGTCTCTCCTTGTCTGACCATCTTTGCATGCCCACATGTTACCTGCAAGCATCTTTGACAAGGTGCCACACTTGCAGAGTAAGCAGGAGGGATACTGTTCCCCTGTTTTCCCTCCTGGTAGGAACCCCTGCCCACACACCCTTCCCAGCTGAGCCAATACTTGCGGAGTATTTACCCCATCCAGGCCGCCTGAGTCAGTCCTGTCCGAACCCCAGTGGGCAATGTTGAATGTCATTTTGTCTGGTTGTAACATATACCCTAAGGCCGATGCCGCTGAGTCAAGCCCGTATGTTTATTGAGCAGCTTCTGTGTGTGTCCAGGACTGTGCTGGGCACTGGGGAGCAGAGGGAATTGTCAGAGGTGTCACCTGCCGTTTAAAGCTTATGGTCCTAGCAGGAGAGAACAGGCGTGAACAGTGGCTGCCCTCGCTGGCAGGTTGCACAAGGACCGCCAGGAGGAAGGTGCTGGGAGCTGAAGAGCTCGAGTTGGGAGAGTTCTCTCCCATCAGGAGGGCCAGGAGGCAGTGGACTCAGATGGGGCGGGGAAAGTGAATGAGACACCTGGTCGACACAGACAATGGAAGTGAGCCTTTCAGAGCGAGCTAACAGGGTTAGTGTGGTCCCAGGAGTGGAAGGTACAACCTTTCAGGTCCACCTGCTTAAAAGCAGACCAGCTGCTTCCCCATATCTATGGGCGGAGCCCTGCATGGCTGCCTCCTGGAGATTTGAGTCTCTTTCAGTAGATTTAGGCTGCTGGTGCCCTGGGGTCAAAGACTGCCTATTTTTATTCCTTCATTCCTCCCACAATGCCTGAAAATGTGTTTGCACGCACGCGCGTGTGTGTGAGTGTGTGTGTGTGTGTGTGTGTGTGTGTGTGATTGAAATGCTTATATCATCAGAAGCTATATTTTTGGGTATGTTTGCAGCCCCAAGAAACCCTTTGCAGTAATGATCTCCATTATCCTTCATATGACCTTCACACATTATGCCTGCACATTTGTCTGCCTGCCCAGATGTTGGTCATTATGGTAATGCAGTCCCTGCACCGTGGCCCATGATGCCCCGGGGAGCTTGTGCATGTCAGGCTGGGCGGGGCAGGAGGTGCAGGTTAGCGGGAGGAAAAGAGAGGACCCGGGGCTGATCCAGAGAAACCAACCAGCACACCTGGCGGGAAGACATAGACAGTGACAAGTTATTTCTGGGCATTAAAAACAAATAAACGAAGCCCTTGAGACATTAGGGACATTACATGATGTAAATGATGGAGCATGGTGGAAGGAATAATTAAAATCAGAAGACTGTTAGGGATCTTCAGAATGAGTCAAATTAAGCTCATAGGCTGGACCACACTAAAGATATTTGCTGGATGTTGAAACGTAGCATTCACAGCTCACATTGAAATGCGTGGTTCTGGTTCTGTTTCGTGCTACAGTGATGATGATGCCACACCCTTTCCCCCTTGGAGTCCCAGGGTGCAGCGACCTGCAAATGCCCGAGCAGTGGACAGGCTGTGTGTGACCTTCCCTGTGCTTTCTCCCAGCAGGAAACGGCAGGAACACGTCCCCATCCTATGGGTTCCGGCTAACACCAGAGGAAGAAATGAGGAGAATGCGGCTTCACCGATTCGATCGCCAGTGAGGACGCTGCATCCCGCAGACAGCAGTGGTGTCGTTGCTGCCCGTGTGGTTCCCCCCAAACCTGATGACTAAACAGAAGCAGAGAGCGGCTATCGTCCAGAGCGCTCACATCTGCCTTGCCCGTGTGTCTCCCGTGGCCCCAGGAGCCTAGAGTCCCAAGCAGGCTGGTAGAACTGAAGCCGGCCTTGCTGTACAGCCTCCTGGGAGCGGCCTTCCCCTGGCCCTGCTTTCTCTCACACACAAGGCCAGTGCCTCCACTCAGGGACTGGTTTCCACCCTCTGTTCCCTCACTGCCCACTCCGAGGCGCCTCTGCCTTGTTTTGTTTTTGAGGACTCTGACCTTCACCGGGAGGTTTGTCTCCACCAGCTCCAGCTCCTAAGACGGGGTTTTATTCCGCCTGGCCTCCTCCGTGTACGACTTTGCAGGAAGTGAGGAGCAGTGCCTGGTCCTCCTGGCATGTTGCCATGGGGACCTCCCAGGACCGGGATGTGGCTCCCACCGCACTGTTCCCATCTCCTTGTGCAGGAACCCCAGCTCCTTGGCCCCTGCATCTGGGTGGTGCTGGAAGTGCATGTGGTTTGGTCTTGTATTGCTGGCCTTACAGAGCGTCTGACCGGAAGAGCTTTAGTGAGAGCAGGTGGGGAAAGCGCTTGCTGGACAGCCGCCTGCGAGCAGCCTTCCCCTGGCCCTGCTTTCTCTCACAAACTAGGTCAGGGCCTACATGTAGGGACCAGTTCCCACACTCCATTCCCTCACTGTCCACTCCGTGGCGCCTCTTCTGATAGCACGTTGAACAACTGGACATCAGGCACCACCAGCGGAGGTGCCACATGCAGAGTAGGCCAAGGTGTTGGTGGTATGTTCACTGAGAAATTGCCCTTGAGGAAGCCTTTTCTCATCAAAGTGCCTTTTCACTGGCCTCTGTAACAGCCACTCGTCTCCTCAAGTATCTAAGACACGTCCTGCTGTCTGGCCAATCATTTAAGTGCTTCCTGGTGCTTCTGTTTTATGAAAAGGACAGTCGCTATCACTGACGTCTTAGTCACTGAGATATTTATTTTTTAAAGAGTTGGAAGCAGCTAATATCTATTTCAATTTACCTAGGATTTATAAAGAGTTTTCTGATTATGAAAATAATATACATGTCCCTCATCTATGCATAAAGCAAGCATATTATGGAAGAAAATAAGAGGTTATTTGGGGAGTGGAGCAAAAAGGTTTTTGCTTTCTGTTTTTATAATTTTATATTGCTCTTTTAATATATATATGTATGTGTGTATGTGATCACTTTTTCAATAAGAAAACTGATTTATATCATAATAATAAATCAAAAATATATACAGACAGTCCTTGGATTATGTTGGACTTGATGTAAGTCATTTGTGGTTATGTCGCCATCTCCCATTTATTAAAAACAAAAAAGTTACGTCATTTCAACGTACATATGTGATTTATGTTTTTTATTATTTATTTACCACAAGTAAAGGTCAGGAATTGTTATCTTTCTTTTAAATTGTTTTTTACTGTTTCACTTCATTACTGCTGTGTGTGTGCTCCATGTGAGTGACGTAGGTGCTTGTGGAGGTAGGTTTAGACTTTCGGTGAAAATCGAGTTACGTCACGCCATAGGAACAGATCTCCAACGTAACCCGAGGACCTACTATAATCAAGAAAATGGACTTAATAAGTAGTCTATTGAGAAAATTCACGCTATAAACAGTTACAAATATATATGTGTATAATTTTAAAATCACCTGGATTCTCACCACTCAGAAGTGCCCAGGGTTAATACTTTGGGGGTATTGCTTTCTCAGCTTTTCTTTGTATATATTTGGCAACTTGGAGCATACCAATGGTGCAGTTTCGTGTCCAGTTCCTAATCTGAATTGACCTTGGAGAGGCTTTGACACTCGCATAGAAATGCCCTAAGGAAACCACTTTGGACCTGGGAGCACTGGCCCCCTCCGTCTAGCACAGATGCCTGGGCTCTCTGGGTTAATTTATCATTGAAGTAAAGCGATAGCTTGTTTATAATATGAGTTGTACCTGTGAGTCTGGTAACTTTAAACATATTTAAATTAAAATGTTCAAGTTAAATGCCATTCTTCTCTCCCCCAAACTACAAATTGGACTCCTGTTTTCCCCGTTAGGAGTAACCTCATTGTCGTACATCATCTTCTGATAGCACGTTGAACAAGTAATCTGCTAGAACTTACTTCTGTCCCCACTGTTACTTGTGCACAACTACACCAAGACATGCCTTCTTCTGCACCAGAGCCTGGACTGTGAACAGCTCTGCGACCAGGCCTGCCTTTTGTTTTTCTAAACGTTCCCCCTCCACCACCCAAGACTGGCCCGGCTCCTGGTGGGGACTCATGATATGTTAGCTTCTCAGCAAATTGTTGTGTGTTTTTTTTCAATGCATGAAGTCTAATAACTTTATATGTAAGTGGGGGTTTTTTTGTTTGCTTGTTTGTTTGTTTTTTGGGGGGGCAGGTGTATTGCTGTTGAATCCAAGAATAGTAGCTCCTGGCTGTATTTGGTCAGATACAAAGACACTGGAGTTGGATTTGGGATGATGGAACTATAATAATGCACACCTTCTTTATTTATGGATCAGAGCATCACTAAGCTTTAGAGAAGAGGAATGGTCATTTTAGTTATAAATATAAACCAGATATCTTATCACCACAGTAAAGATGTTCTGGAAATTATCATACTTACTTCATTCAGTTAATATGTTTGCCTGTAACCGGGGCTTATTATTTCCCATGTCCATCTGTTTTCATTTGTTCCCTACAATAAGGAATCCCCAAAATGATGCCAACAAAAATAAGTGTATTGGACAAATTATCTCTAATAGTGAATAAGCACATAGAGCTGGTTTTTAAATTCTATGTCTTTGCTTGAGAGCAATTTCCTGATTGTCTGTTCAACATCCATTTCCCAGTTTGGTTGTGGTCAGTCGGCTTATGAAACCTCTTAATTCAGAATCTTGGTTCTCAAGACAAAAGAGTGGTCATTCCTCTGAATGGCTAGATCAGAAAGTTGTACATGGCTGTTCAAGCCTCCTCCATCGCTTCGTCTGCTGCTGAGGCGCAGACTGAGCCATCAGTGTCTGAGTTTCACAGGACCAGAGCCAGGCTACATATTTGGCATCTGTTTTGCTGCCTGGGGAGTGAGTTAGCTAAAGCGGTGAGATCTGCCACAAACCAAACTGGGGGACAGAGGGTGTATCCGGCCAGGCCTTCTTGTTCCCAGTTTTAGTTTCTCTCAACAGAGAAATTCAGTGGAGAATTGTATTCAGTGAGTCATTTTTAAAAACCTATCACCTCTTCCTTCCCCTTCCCATGGATTATTGCAATAATTTCTTATAATTTTTGCCCCTCCTTTCATTTTAGGATCTCGGACTCTGCCTACAAGGACCTTAAAATCTCTCAATCCCTTGCTCTGCTTAATAATTATAATACCCCTGCATTCAGTTCTACGTAGCTCTACCCATTAATCTTCCAAAATCGACTCTTGTAATGGCACTCATTATCTCCTACCTCTCATTGTCTCTGTTGCCAAAGGATAAAGGTCAAACTCATTAGCCTTGACTATGCAGGTGCCACCCAGCCTCTGGGCCTCATCCCCATTTATCCATGAGTCTGTGCTGACGGGCTCGCCGCCGCTTAACCTGGGACTCAATCTGTGATGCGCTCTCACATGGAGCAGCCTTTTCCTCTCCCTCTGGCCATCAGAGCCTCCCTGACCTGCCCCAGACACCTCAGCCCTGCCTGATCTCCCCCCGTCCGATCCACTGCGCTCACTGGGCTGTCCTCACAGTGTCCACAGCCTACTTGGATTGCTGGTTATCCACAAAGAGAGGCTGTCTCTCTCTCTAGATTGTAAGCCTCGGGAGAGCAGGGATCATGACTATTTCTGTGTATCTCTTTATACTCTGAACAATGCTTTGTCTGGACCACCACAAACAACAAATGTGTGTGGACTGAAACAGAGAGCAGCTCATTTATGCCGTCACCACAGGAAGGTGTGAAAAGATGTGCCTGTTGCCTATTCATCTTGTTGTACTCCCCCTGAACCTCCGTGGATTACATCAAGGGAAGGGTAACTGGAAAGCAAGCCTTTGCCCATAGAAATAGAATCTAGGGCCCTTCCCAAGTCTGCATAGGACCACAGGCCTCCTGCTGAGACGGCGGGGAGATATCACCGCCCTGTGTCACTAAGACACGCCCACCTCACTGGATGCTGGGACCCAGAGCACAGCCGCGAGTCCAGCACGTCCGGGCAGGCCCCAGGAGCGCTGTGAATGCTGCCCACTGGCCGCTGCACTCCTGCAGGTATGTGTTTGATGTGTCTGTGCTCACATTTTTCCTTCTTCTGTGGAATTTAAGGGCAGGGAGAGAGTGATCTTGACATTGCGTTCAGATGGCAGGAATGAGCTGGCAGATTTGAAAATACAATTTACACCTTACGAAGGAAAACTGGAACATTGCCCATAGAAATCCTTAAATTTGCTGGTAGTATGGATTGCTTCTTAGGAAGAGAATGGTGCCTGAACCTCTGTATCAGGGCACACACAAGCCAAACCTGAAAACACCCCTGCCACACGCCCTGGGTGGGACGGGCCGAGGCCCCTCCTCCAAGTACTGACAGAGCTGCTTGCCCGTGGGGCCAGGGTTTCTGCCCAGAAGCTGTGAAGTTCTCTCTGTCTCTCACTCTATTTCCCCTTAAAAACCTGGAGTGGTGCCTGGAGGGAAGAGCTAAAAATAAATCAAACAACCAAATAGTATGTGAAGACATAGATTCTTGGAATTTACTTGAGGTCCTTTAAAGTTTTTGCCTAACTTTAATCTCAAGAAGCTACCTCTTAATAAGATTCTCTCCCACCAACAATTAAAATGAGCTTGCACAGCCTTAGCAGCAGATCATTAGTAAAACAGTTTTGCTCAGAGCAAGGCCTCCGAATCTCTAGTCAAGAACAGCTCCAAGGCCAAACTCCCTGCAGCTCTGACTGTGAGCCCGGGCAGCAGCCAGCTGCACCCAGGAGTGGCTGGGAATTCAGATGCCTGCCCCAGGCCCATTTTCTAAGGCCCCACGTGTGCACGAGTGGATGGAGAAGATAGGCTGTAGCTATACCGTGGAATCTACGAAGAGTCCACGAAGCAGAGGAAATCCGCTCTGCAGCAACGTGGGTGGAAGCAGAGGACCTTATGCTGAGTGAGATTCATCAGACAGACAAGTCCCGATGATCTCCCAGGTGTATGGAATCTAAAAAAAAGTCGAACTGGTAGCAGCAGTAGAATGGTAGTGGTGGCCAGGGGGTGGGGGAAATGGGGAGATGCTGGTCAAAGGGAACAAACTTCCAGTGAGACGGTGAATGAATTCTGGGCATGCAGTGTACAACACAGAGACTCTAGTTAATCCTGTACTGTTGACTGAAATTTGCTAAAAGAGTAAACCTCAAGTGTTCTCACCACAGGGAGAAGAAGAAGGAAGAATGTGAATGTAGAAGAAAAATCAAAGAAAACTTAGTCTGACGTGGTTTATAGTCACCAGAATCCTGCACACATTTCAGGTGCATCAGTGCATTTTAAGATGATCCCACCACTTATCTGCTTGGGTTGTAATAACCGTCCTATCAAAAATAGCCTGTTTCATGTGATACTTGTCTTTCTCTGACGGGCTTGTTTCATTTGGCATAATACTCTTTAGGTCCCCCTGTCTCAAAGGGTATGAGATCCTTCTTTTTTTTGCAGCTGCATAGTATTCCATGTGAGATGAATCACAGAAGGAAGGGGGGAGGAGAAGCAGGAAGAGATTAACCAAAGAACTTATATGCGTATGTATATCCATATCCCATGGGCACGAATAATAGTGCGGTGAAGGTGGGGGGGAAGTATATGTGAAGAGGGTCAATGTGGGGGAAAATGTGGACACTTAATACTTTCAACAATAAAGATAAATTAAAAAAATAAAAAAAGACACAGCGATGATTCAATATAGTCACAGAGGCTCAGGGAGGGGAACTCAGGGCTCCAAGACCACCAGCACACAGTAGGGCAGCGCCTCCTGTTTCTGTTGTGCTGAGCGGAGAGGAGCACCTGATCTCAGAAGAAAGAATAAGTGTAAAGAACAGCTTACCTGGGGCTGCACACGTTGCTCCCACAAAGAAGATTCCAATCCCCAGCGATGACCAGCAGCTGTGCACGGCAGAAATGAGCTGGCCCCAAGGACCAGATGTGGGGGTTGCCATAGTTACTCCTCCTGCATCGCTGGAGCAGAGTAAATGGGGGATCCAACCCACACACAGTGTCACAGGTTGGACCCACCTTTCACTGTGTGTGTTGTAGAGCAGACGGGTGCTTTGCGACCAGAGGAACTTTTTACTCTTGATTTTAAAGCTTTCCCTAGTTTTCCAGACACACAGATCCCAATTGATAACTGGTTGAGAATTTCATGTTAGGCTGACAAAATTATGCCCGAAGTATATAATCATTGAAGATGCAAGCCACCCCCTCGGACAGGAAGTGCCTGCTGGCAAGTGGGACAATGAAAATGTCTAGGTCAGCTGGCACTGCAGCGGCTGGGCCTCCCGGAAAGGGCCTCCAGATACTTCTTCCTCCAGCTCAGGGTAGTTCTGAGTTGCTGACCTTGGACATCAGGCGGCTCCAGAGGCCTGGCTGGTTTGCACTGGACCCTGCAATACAAGCCTTCCGGGCTCCCCAAGTGGCTCTGAACTCAGGGTACCCTGTCCCCTTCCCTCCAAGCACACCTTCAGACTGTCTCCGAGCCAAGCTGGGCGGGGGTCTGAGGACTCATAATGGGCCTTACAGGGACAGCATCCGTTCAGGCCCCAGAGTGACAGCCCCGTGGGGCCCTCTAAGCCACCCACACACGGCGAAGCCCTTGGGAGGTGATGGTGTAGGCCCGTAGTCGGCAAACTGTGGCTTGAGAGCCACATGCGGCTCTTTGGCCCCTTGAGTGAGGCTCTTCCACAAAATACCACGGCCTGGACGAGTCTATTCTGAAGATGTGGCATTAGAATAAGTTTAAGTTTTAAAAATTTGGCTCTCAAAAGAAATTTCAATTGTTGTACTGTTGATATTTGGCTCTGTTGACTAATGAGTTTGCCGACCACTGGTGTAGGTGAAGGCGCAATCTTCAGTGACAGACCAGGGTTCAGATTCTATGGGTCCTGATTGTGTCACCTCGATCAAGCCGCTTACTCTGTCTAAATCTCAGTCTCTTTACGCACAACATAGGACACTGGAGAGGTTGAGAGGGAGCACAAGCAGCAGGTTCATACAGCTCCTGGCACCTAGTCCCTGCTAACACACAGATCAAGAAAGGTTAAACATCCTCACATCTCCACCAGGTGAGAGGTGGGACCGAGGACCGCTGAAGGCCCCCTCTAATTAACCAGAGTGGCTCCTTGAGTCAGTCACTGATTGCCTGCACCTCGCCTGCCCTGCGCTTTGCTGCAGGAGACCATCATCCCTGCCTGACCCCTACCTTCCGGTTACCATGGTTATCAGTAACCATACCTCACTTCCACTTAATTTCTTTGTAGTTGTAGCTCTCACTTTAAATTTTCAGAACCACCCTGTGAAGCGAGTGTTCTCCTTCTCCTTCAATTAACGGGGCAACTTCAACCCACAGGGTCTGCACCCCAGCCCCTGCCCAAGCAATTCAGCAGGTTGATGTAGACCCCTGGCCCTGAGGCCTGGTTTCCCATCCATCCCCCAGCCCAGCACCCTGCACAAGACAGCGCTTCCTGGAGCCCAGGAATCCCATCCTTTCCTGAGGGAAAGGGGTCACATTTTAGGGTGCCCATGCGCTTCCCATTGGCTGCTCCCACTTCTGCCTTGGGTCCTCTCCTGTTTGCCCCCCGAGCCAGCTGCAGGGAGGTGGCATTCCGAGGTAGGTAAGAAAGTGAACTCAAGTTGGCTTGAAAGGAAATAAATACACCAGATACATCACAGTTGTTTTGAGATGCCATCCCAGAATTTTATACATAATAATTGAAATTATAAACTGTAGTACAATGAAGACTGAATTGTCAGTAGCCAGACCAGGCATCTTGCAAATGGTACATTTTCAAAGTCTTTAACTTTACAACCACAGGTTAGAGAAAGGGATGCAATTTATTGGACCTGTTTCACATTTTTCCTATGAACCATTAAATATTTAAGCACCATAAAATTCAAGCATCTCATATGGATGTGGCAGCAAGCCTCGGTGGTTTAAAATGCATTATGCAGAGTCTCTGGCAGATAATAACAGCGACAATTGCAGAGTACTGATTTTTAATGTCAATTGTTTTGTTCCCTGCAGAACTTCCTGATAATCTCCCTGTAGGAAACCGTGACTTCTTTGCTGTGGTAGAGCAGCTTTGAGAATTGAAATGAAATAGCATTCCCAGACATTAACAATTGGCCAGGTTTAAATAATTCTAATTAGTAATTTATATGCCTGTGAGAATCATAATATAATTCTATATAAAAATATATTTTTCATATTAAATGGTTTGTTTTAAATAGAGCGTGTGACCATAATCAGTGCACCATGGCTGCTATGTATTAGGTATCTAACCAAACTTAATTTCCAATGCCAGAGTATATGTTAGATCTCATGTTATAAATGAGAAAATTGGGGCTCAGGAGATTGGTGTAACTCACCCAAGATAATAGCAAAAAGTGACCCAACCAGATTCAAACCTGGGTTCGACCAACTCTAAAGTCCGCATTTTCCCACTATTCTTGCAGCCATACCACATAAAAGTAACAATTATCAAATTACTCTGCTGAGCTAATAAAAACACAAATATAATGTACTTTCTTGGAACATAGAGAATGACTAGCTTTATTATAATCTATGAGAGGCTCAAAATAAAATCTTAGATAAAATCCAGTTTTTATGCACCATTCCATTGACTATTTTCTAAGCACCAAGAACACGTGTAAGTTTGTTAGAGGCCACCTTGTTCCAAGAAGATCTCACGTCACCAGGGAGTAGAGATTTCAGCCCAAGTCAAGTCATGTGACATTTCAATGAAGAGTCTTCTCTCAGCCAAATCTCTCAAATCTTACAACTGAAATTTCAATTTTGGGGAAAGCAGCTATTCTTCAGGAGGGAGTGATGGTTAAAATTGTTTCCAAATATTTAAATGTGACAATATACATGCACACACACAATCTCTTCTTACAATTATTCACTGGGAGCCCATTGATAGACTTGTATATCTGAAACCTATATAATTTTATTAATCAATGTCACCCCAATGAATTCAACTAAAAACATTAAAAAATAGATTTCATTGCCCATTAAGAAAAAAAGAAACCCCATATGCAGAGCGAAACATCCAATGCCTGATGATGCTTGTTGAGTTGTCATTGAAAAAAGAATTGTGTCAATAATGTGCTCAGCTCTATGGAGGCATTGGGGTGCAAAGATGAGTGGAGCCTGGTCCTGCCCTCCATGTTAGCAAGAGGAGGCAGGAAGTGTGATGAGACCATACAAGAGCCTTGGGGGAACAGGAGAGAGTGGACAGGTCCTAGTCTCTCTGGAGAAGTTCACATACTCTCCTTCCCCTCAACTCTTCCCGTCTTTACAGTCAGGAATTGTCTGGCAGGTCCACTTCTGGGGGCTGGCGGAAAGAGCCAGAGCAAAGTCACAGCAATCTGAGCCCACCTCTCTGGTGAGCACAGAGGCAGCTCAGACAGCCCTGCAGGCCCTTCACCCCATGGGAGGTCACTGCACTCCAGAGGCAGGAGAGTCTTGGAAGGAATTTTAAGCCAAAGAATAACAAACAAATTTGACAACTGGGATTGGCCGCAGAGGCATGAGTTGGGGGTGTCTACCGCAAGAGTGTAGGTGGAAGACAAGGCTGTTAGGCAGGTACAGTGAGACTGGAGAGGAAGGGAGGCTGGGTGGTGACGAAGCTCTGGCCTTTGGAATATGAGAGGAGCAGGAACGGGCCACCACTCACAGTCTGGACACCTGGGTACCTGGATGTACGGGGCTCCCCTCACTGAAAACATGAACCCCAAAGGAAACCTGCAGCCCCCAGCTCATGACTCAGAGCAATTCCCACTGGGCAACCTAGACTCGGTCCAACCACAAAACGGGAGAGGGGTTCTCGGGAAGGAGGTTTTGGTACCTCCTTCCTGTGATGGATTAGAACAGCCTGAAAGCTTTGTCCATCCTTCACCGACAAAGGACATTTCAGAGTACATTGACATATGACAGGGGGGAGAAAGTAATAGCTTAAAACAAAGTGGTCTTCCCTTCCAAGAAGTTATTTTTCCATCTAGATAATTTAAAATGCTTTTCTTTCTTTTTCTTTTTTTCTTAAAAATCAGAAGGCAGCCTTAGTCAGTTTGGCTCAGTGGATAGAGCATTGGCCTGCGGACTGAAGGATCCCAGGTTTGATTCCGGTCAAGGGCACATGCCTAGGTTATGAGCTCGATCCCAGGTTGGGGGCATGCAGGAGGCAGCTGTTCAATGATTCTCTCTCATCACTGATGTTTCTATCTCTCTATCTCTCATCCCTTCCTCTCTGAAGTCAATAAATATATGTTTTTTAAAAATCAGAAGGCAGCATTTTGTTACATTTAGAAAGGGCTCCTATGTATGAAACCAATATTTTGAACAATCTCAAATTGTTTTGGTAACATAGGATAAAGCTTTTGGAGACAGAAAATTGTAAGTATAAATAAGGTTGAAATTGGCTTAAATTTCAGGTGCTTAAAACTATGTAATATGCCATAGCATAGTTTAAGAACATCAATGAATGGGTCAAATGGACTCAAGAAAGCATTTCATCTTAAAATGTACATATTTTCTTTTTTTTTTTTTTTTTTACCAGAAAGTATTCTTAAAGTAAATTATCATCCAGGGACACCTCATAACAAGACTCATTTGAAATGTTTTCTGCGTATAAGGGCACATTCCTAATCGACGTTTGGCCAGAAAACCATTTCTTATAAACAAACTTTTAATTGAGTTTTCCTTCTCTCAATTATTTTTAAGTGCATTGAAACAGCACCAAAATGAGTGTCACTCTCTCATGAGAAATATCTTTCATTTTCTCTAAAGTGACTTTTTTTTTAAAATGAGAAAGGCAAGTTTCCTAAAAATATTTTTCAACAAGCCTTTTGATATTTGTGATTAGACCACTGAAATCCTGCCAAAAGAGGAAACATAGCCTTTGCTACTCAGAAAACTACTCCTTATAAATGGACATAACTCCTAAACGTTTATAGAGAATGTTAACACCACATATCAAACTGCTGCCTTGGTGTAATACCGATAGAACATATAAGAATGTTTTTTAAATTGGGAAAACAGGATGCTCCTATGAAAATGAATAACAGGAATATAGAATTCAAATTGTAGGTTGTCTTTGTTGCATGGAAAGATAACGCTGTTCTTTCTTCTTCCTGGTGGGGTGATTGTGACTTAAAAGAATCTTCTTACCTACGTTTATTGAAGTCGGCCCTTCATTTTCTTGGAAGGGCGTATTGATAGCTCTGTCACTCCCCCGTGTGAGATGCTATTATGTATAGGAAGCAGAGTGTCCACTGTGGGCTGTGAGCCAGCTGGGGGCCTGAGCGGGATGCTTTGTATGAGCCGCGTGCTGCCTGGGGAAGTCCCAGGTGGCCCCCGTCCCATTAGCACGCACGCACTGAAGACAAGCTGGACCCCGACTGGGGAAAGGCTGCCTGTTTGGAAGTTCGCTGCCATGGGAAGTCAATTTTTGTGAATCACTGTCTTAATATTCATTAACAGCTTTTAGGCTCTTAATCCCTCATTGAATATATTTTTTCCATAATTGCTGCTTTTCAAACGGGTTGCCAGAGTAGGCACCGCCATCCTCTGACAGATGCGGCGGAGAGCATAATGTTTTACGTTCATCTGCAGTGTGTTTATGCTAATGCCACATCTCCGGAATACGGCCGCGTGGTCCTTTCTGGCACAGCTACTCAGGGTGCTTTGAAATGAGCTGTTCACGCTGGCTGTGTGGATTTTTGTTTTTAAATCTCGTCGGGTCATGGTTTTGCCATTATTTAAAGTACATGGGAAAAAATAGACTACAGAGGAAATCATTTTGAAACGTTGGAAATCTCTCCTTTCCAGTTTCATCTGTTGGCCTATTTATTTTTTTCCTGTGAAATCCACCCAGAAGCCCCCCCGTATTCCAGAGTAACTGACTTTAATTGTCTGATGTGCTGTTAAGCAATGAATGGAGTTTTCAGTAATGTAGCTTGTAATCTGCCCTTTATCATCTATTTGCCTTCCTGTGCATTTTTTTTTTATTATTATAAAGCTAGCTCTTCTATCCTCCCCAATAAAATAAGGAGATCTGGGTTTCATCTAGATTGGCGGGTCCAACCTTGTCCATACACGTAGCATTTGCTTAACCTGTCCAGAACAGAGAAGTGTACAGTACTGTGGGAATAAACGCAATCAAACAGAATGAACTGCTATCATGGGATTCGGAAATGAGCACCGTTAAATCTCAGCACGGCCCGGGACCACCAAGCCCCTGGGGAGTGTCTCTTGGTGGCACGTGGGCGAGTCCTGGGTTCTCTAGCTGACCTTCATGCAGACCTGACACCTGCTGATTCTCTGGCGCTGGGCCTGGCTCTCCTTGAAGGTTTCCGGCGATGGTGCCGTGGAAAACTGCAAGTGTGGCTTGACCGCCGTCAGCCAGAAGCTGTACTCGTTTGCAAAGAAGTGGCAAGTCCCCTGCCGGCCTTGGCATTCGAGGAAGGGAGCTGCTCGGAAATCTTCCAGGCAGCTGCCGGGTGACATGAGGGCCTGCCCTCCTCCTTGGTCCCCAGCACCTGTGTGCTACCAGGACAACAAGAGAATTAGGGCTCAGACACACGCAGACAACCCCTAGACCCAGTCGGGGACATGTCGAGATCTGGGCCTGACTTTCTCATTTTTTCCTGAAATGATTCCAAGAAGAAGACCAGACTAGTTCTGCTGAGGGGAAGGGCAGTGGAGACGAGTTGGGTGCCCACAAAATTCAATCATTCTCACCGATGCCTGAATCATCTCCAGCTTCTAAACGCTACCGAGTAGAATAAAAAAAAACAAAACAAAACAAAAAAACCCTAACTGACAGTGAGGGAAAATGACCACATGTCCTGTTGCTGCCCATGTGCCCGGAGTTCACAGAGTTACTGTGCACAGGGGACAGCAGAGGCTGTGACAAGACCGTGGGGTGCAGGGACTCACCATGAGGAAGGAGTACCCGATCCAGAGGCTCCGCCAGGCCCGTGGGCACGGGGGCACGGACTGGTCCTGGCTGTGCAGCGCCACCGCCTGCGCCGGGGCCTCGCACACAGCACAGCGGCTGATGTAGGGGCGGATGTCCTCCTCCGACAGCGGCATCATGGGCAGGGGTGCGGCACTGGCCAGCCAGTAGGACTTGTCATTCCTCCTGCCATAGTGGCACACTTGGTGGATGTTGCAGTAGGCGAAGGGCAGTGTGCTAAACACCGGGAGGCAAGACCCCGCCAGACCTCGGGAAAAAGAAGAGACAGCTTGGCATCTGAGCCACAGCGTGCCCCGTGACCCTCCTGCATGTGCCGTGCATAGACGTGTGGTCTGGGTACATGGAGGCCCTGGACAAAGTCTACTTCTGTGCTGGCGAAAGTGGGTATGTGCCTGACCATTTCTGCCACCTCCCTGGTCTCCGGGGGGCCAGCCCTCATTCCCACAGCCATGCATCACTCTTGAGCCGAGCACTCAGCCAGGGGCGGGAGGCAGAGTCATAGGCACTCCTCTCTTCCCCAGGCTCCGGGCCTGGCCCGGTGGGAGGCTGGAGGAGTACACAGGCCGTGAAAACAGAGAGTGACAAGCCCTATGGATGAGAACTGTGGGCTAGGACTTACGGGAAGGCTAACCAGACTGAAGCTAGGACCTGAATGACAAAGGTTTGGAGAAGGTGAAGACTATTCAAAGGAGATCCAGAGGAAGGAGGGTCAAGACGTGAAGAGAGCATGGAGCTCGGGGATCTCAGATGTTCAGTTCAGGGCAGACAGGAGGGAGAGGAGGTCTGTGTGTCTCTCTCTCAACCAGAGGTCAACCGGACAGCATGCGGGCTGTGTCTGTCTGGTTAAGGGGCTTGGGTTTTCTCCCAATAGCTCTGCAGAGCTTTGCGATGTGTGCCCTGGCTGGACCGGGACAGAGAAGTGAGACTGCTGGTGAGGCCAAGCAAGAAAGAGACTGGAGGCAGGAAGGAGAGAAGAGACGCAAACAGTCAGATATGGACGTACTTCCTCTCCCCTGGCCCCTCCGATGGGAGAGGCCATGGCTGAACCCCAGGAAGACATGGAGAGGGACATGTCAGTAGCTGCCACCTCCAGGCCTGCACCCTTTGACCATGACAGCCCAGTGAGGGGTCAGGCCCAGTGAGAGCAGTGACAAAACTCACCCCACCATCACCCGTCCCTGCAGGCATCTCCCTCCTGTGCTCCCACTCCAACTTTCATTATCTGGGAATGGTAGCGTTTGCCAGCACCCCGGTGCCTAAACTCTTGGCTTGAAGTCCGTCTTACAAATCTGCTATTGAAAACGGACAAGCAGTGCCAAGGATGACTCTCAAACTCAGTTGGACATTCAAAGGAGAAGCAGCGATCAGATTCTCAAACCTCAGAGGGATAGTCGGGGAGGGTGGGGGTAAGGGGGAGAGATCAACCAGAGGACTTGTGTGCATGCAAATGGGCCAAGCCAGTGGCCATGGACAACAAGGGGGTGGGGGCATATGTGGGGAGGAGTTTGGGATAGAAATGGGGGGATGAGGACAATAATGTGATACCATAATCAATAAAATTTAAAAATATATAAAAATAAATAAAAATTAAAAATTAAAAAAAAAAAAAACACCTCAGTTGGAGCAGGGCAGGAGTTGGTGCTGGTAATCGCCACACCATGAAAGCATCAGGATGCTGCCAATACACACTTTACATTCAGATAATTCACATGGGGAAGTGAAAAATCCCATTTTACACCAGAGTTACATCTCATTTACTAACCATAAGTTTTGAAAAACTAATAACCAGCCAAAGCCGGTTTGGCTCAGTGGATAGAGCATCGGTCTGCGGACTGAAAGGTCCCAGGTTCAATTCCGGTCAAGGGCATGTACATTGGCTGCGGGCACATCCCCGATGGGGGGTGTGCAGGAGGCAGCTAGTCGATGTTTCTCTCTCATCGACATTTCTGGCTCTCTATCTCTCTCCCTTCCTCTCTGTAAAGAATCAATAAAATATATTTAAAAAAAATAAAAATAAAAGAAAAACTAATAACCAGCCAGAAATAATAACGGTAGCCAGAATGATCCCTTTGGCACGTCACAGGATCACAGATTTAACTTCTCTGAGAATCAGCATGGTAGTATAAATAGAGGGGGGGAAATCCCAAAGAAGATGAGTAATCACTTGATATTCTTTAGTTTATAAAATTAACCCAGCAGGTTTACTCTTAGGCAATGCACATGGGCGGCCAGAGCTCTGTACGTACCGAGGTCCTGATTGTGTGCTCTTTCCTGTCCTTCCACGTAGAGCAGACTGTAGCCTGTCCAGAGCCTGGGCATGCCCTTGGGGCAGGTAGGCTCTCCATCCGTCTGACTGTGGAGGACCAGGAGGAAGCCACTGAGGTATCCAGGGCCGACCCCTTTGGGCCCAGGATCCCCAATGGGCCCAGGAGGGCCTGGAGGAATAAAGGAAAAAAAAGAAAAAAAAAAGGAAGGTCCTTTAGGGGGTTCAGTTTCACAAACATTTCTGAGCACCTCTGTCCAGCGCATCAATAAGCACTCAGACCCGAGAGGAACATGGCAGGGCCCACTGCTCCCTCACACCCCTGCGATCTGTACACACCGCTCACTCTGCGAGTGTGTGTGTATTCCAAACAACCTACAAGCATTGGGCTGTGTTAGCATAAAAACAAAACAGACAGAACCCCCTGTGCTTACACTCTACCTGGAGACATGACAAGCAATACTCATAATAACGAGGTAAAGTGTGAAATACGTTAAAAAGTGATGGGCACTGAGAGAAAGAACTAGAACAGGATGACGGCACACCTACGTGTGATCTTCCAGTCGTTCTGGCCTGGACTGGGCACTTGCCTGGCCAAAAAGGTGGTTCTCAAAGTTGGTCTCCCTGGCCTGCTCTTGCAGTCTCTCTCTAGAGGGGCCTGCACCTTCTCCCTTTAGGCATATGTGCCTCTTTGCTTTCTCCTAAGCCCCGAGGGCCTTCTTTTGCCTCTTTAACTTGTTTCCTATGCCCAAGCAGCCCAGCCGGCTCACTTTCTCCACTGCTCACATTCTGTGACTCTTATACTTTTGCTTGTATGGTGGTGGCAGAGAGGGGGGGTTAGGTCTTTCCCAACTTCCAGAACCTGTCTCATGGTTCTGGCATATTATCAGTCTCATTCTAAGAAGGAGCCGCAAGTTGGACTTTTGATCTTTTTATAAAGGGGGATGTGGGGGGAAGGCCTAGTTCCAAAATTCTCAGTGGCAGGTGGGAAATAATGAGGCCTGCAGCACGTGAGCAGGGCCTGTCCCCGCTGGCACCCCTCAGGGACTGACCGACCGAAGAGGCCTATGGCAATTTCTAATTGCCAAGAGCAAAAGGTGAAGCTTGACATTACAACCAAATGGTTGTCTTTTTTAACTTGCTTCTGGAAGACCCTCCGTCTCTCTGAGCCATTTGCACTGCACACGCAAGTTTGCAGAGTCGTAGTTGTGGACTGGATCAGGCCTGCTCCCGGGTCTTGTTTGGCCCACCAGGGTTTCTAAGATGAGGTCTTGGGCTTGAAAAGCAGTGTGTAGGGGGCAGGGGGCTGCATGTCCACATGGCAACCACAGGCCCAGGCTGAACTGCGGCTTCAGGCGGGGCTCCTTCTGGTGGCAGAGCCTGCCCCGCCCTCCTCACCCCCCTGGTCTCTAGGTCCCTGGAGCCTAACTTTGATCCAGGCGCATTATATTTCACATTTCTGTCCTGAGGCGTCTTCTCCCTCCCCTCACACAATGCCCACTCCCAAACATTTTCCTTAGGAAGGAGCTGGGCATGCTACATACTTTATCGAGGGCTGTACAGTCAGATGAAGTGAACTCAGAAAACCAGAGGCCAGGTAAATCGAGGGTGAGAACCGTCCATCATCCCAGGATCCTCAGCACAACCTCTCAAAGGTGGTCACATGGCAGGTGCCAGGCTTACCTTGGCACATGGGGCCTCTGAGATGGCTGAGCCCTTTGTGATAAGGACCAGCGCTTTGGGAAAAGACTGGACTGGAGACAGGGCCTTGACTCCTCTGGAGTGTGGGTGAGAGTCAGAACGTGGGGGTACCTCCGGGTTTGTTCTCGCTGTTTCCATCTCCCTGACACCTGGTGAGTTGGTAGCTAAGGCCAATGCTTTTCACAGATCAGCTTGAACAGCTGCCCGAGAGCTGGGGATCCCGGGCCCAGTTCTCAGATCTGCTTGTCAGAAGGAAGATGAGAAACTGAAACTCTTTACCTGGTGCTCCAGGGCAGCCGGCTTCTCCCGTGTCCCCTCCGTGTCCCGGAGGCCCAGGCGGCCCTGGGATGCCATCCTCGCCCCTCCTGCCATCCAGCCCAGGCTCTCCTTTGCACCCTGCACAAAGTCCACGATGGCAGTGTGAGAACCATGTGACATCTGCTGGCCGGGCCTCACTGTGCATACACAGCTTCCACCTGAACTGCCCGGAGCATTTCACCTGCCAGTGAATACTGTCTCCACTTGGCACTGGGGTGACTGAGGCTCGGAAAGGCCAATCAACTTGCTAATCAAGGCCCAAGAGCCAATAACGGGCAGAGGCAGAATCTGTGGCCAGACCAGGGCGGTGTTGAGAATTTTCACAAGTTCTTCACATTCTTATATATCTGACCTTTTATTTATTTTATTTTTTTACATTAAACATGTATCGGTTTTACCATTAAATATTATCTTAATACTGCTGAAACCGGTTTGTCTCAGTGGATAGAGCATCGGCCTGCCGACTGAAAGGTCCCGGGTTCGATTCCGGTCAAGGGCATGTACCTTGGTTGCGGGCACATCCCCAGTAGGGGGTGTACAAGAGGCAGGTGATCGATGATTCTCTCTCATTGATGTTTCTAACTCTCTATCCCTCTCTTTTCCTCTCTGAAAAAAATCAATAAAATGTATTTTAAAAAATTAAAATAAAAAGCACCAAATTAAAAATATATTATCTTAATACTGATTTTTTTAAAAAGCCTGGATGAAGGAATAAATGAAATTTAATAAGATTCAGTTAGAGGTCAAGTTAAATTTGGAGCCAGATAAGAAGAGCAATTTTTTTGTATAGTTTTTTGTTTTTGTTTTTGTTTTTGTTTTTGTTTTTTTGTTTTTTAGTATTTATAAAGTGCTAAGTACCACAACAATCCTGTTGGGTGGATGATCTAATTCAGCCTTGACAGCAGCCATGTGCTCAGGTCCTCACATGTGCCAGGCTACCGGTGGGGAGACTGAGGCTCAGACCTGCTGCAGAGCCAGTCACATGTGGATGGGAAAAGGGGCCCAGGTTGGCTGAGTCCAGAGGCTGTACCATCAGCCACCTGCTTCAGGACAAGGCACAGAGCTCAGGTGTGCTCCTTGGTGGACGTATGCTGGGGGACTTGGCACAGTCACATTGGTATTCAAAGGGTTCTTTAAGTGTTTGCTTGCTTACTTTGGGCCAAGACATCAATTCTTTGCCACAATGTCCTTTGCTCGGAGTAGCAGACATGGTCCTTGCTGTGAAGCAGTGTATTGCCAATAGCCCTAGTTCCCCAGTTTACTAGCCCTCTCAAGGCTTCCGGTCTCTAGTTATTATTCTCCCTCTTTTCCTCTCCCTCTCATTTCCTCTGAACCTCTCCCTCCCTCTTTTTTCTTATCTCTCCCTCTCTCCTTCTCTGTCCTCTCTCTCTGCCACAAATCAGCTATCTTCAAAGAACATATCTGTTATCGGGGGGGAGGAAGGGGAACATTATTGGCCCTAATCCTAACACTAACCTTAACCCTATTGAACTCAGAACATCCTTTCTCTCTCCACTCAACAAGATGATTCCAACAAGTGACCACTGTGCTCTCTGGAAGGAGCTGCCCATGTGCTGATAAGACAAGCCAGTGACCAGGCTGCTCATGGAAGAGGTCAAGGGTGTCCCCCCTGAAATGTCGAGTGAATGAGATCTCTGTGGATCTGGGAGAAGAGTTCTCTCACCAGATGTTATCATGTAGCTTTGCTCCCATTAGGGAAGACGGAGTACTAGTCAGGTGGGTGACATTTCCGAAGACAGGAAGGAAGACTTTTGCTAGCTCGAGTTGTGTGTCCAGAGCTTTCTACTACCTGGACTTACTCTCTACCTGGAACTTGCTTTAAAAAATAAAAAGACATCTAAGAGCCCTCCAGTGTTCGATGATTACCTCCGCTGAGAGGGTCACATGTGACTTGAAGAGAAACACACCTCAACAGGATGTGGGCACGTCCATTAGGCAGTAACAGTTCCGACCACAATGGAAACCGCCTTGTATTTGTCACCGGGAGCCTCAGCCTTTGAAGCATCAGAGACGTGTGAAGAGAAAAGCACTAGACTTTCCGTGGTGGAGGCCCCCTAACACACTGAGTGATACTTAGTGTGGCTGTGACCCACGCTCCCCAGGGCAGGAAAGAGCAGGTAGGTTTTTTTCTATGTAGATCTCAGCTGCAACACCTGGTTATGTGCCTGGTTTCATCGGCTCAGCAATGAGAAAGATTTTAAGGGAAACAGGAGAAAATAACAATGTCATTTTAAGCAGAGGTGGGACTTCCTAGTAGCAGCTGAGGTGGAACTTCCTAGTGGCAGCTGATCCTTCACAGCCAACCTTGGGGGGTGGGGGGAGCGGTGTTTGCTGCCCCTCCCACTTGCAGATAACCCAGGTCAGTCAGTGCTGAGCCATTTCAGACCCTCAGAATAGACTCCTCACTTTTTAGCAACTGGACAGTATGGCCAATGGATCCAGGGTGGTCAGCAGGAAGAAGAAGAAGAGGGGACCAAGAAAAAGAGGGGTCCTTTATAATAGGGGCCCAGGGCACCCATCAAAGAACGGGAGCCCAGAAGAAAGCATGGCTTGAAAGGGGGTACACAGGAGGAAGCTGAGCTATGGAGTGGGGCAGCCCTGACTTAACATAATCACATTCTGTGGCACAACTGTGGCTGGGGGTATTCCCATGGCCAGCAGGCAGGGTCGGTGGCATCAATAAGGGGAGGGCGCAGGAAGCCAGAGAAGGACTTCCGTGGTCACCTGCGGCTGGATGAGCCCATCTGACCCCATGTCAGGGGGAATTGGAGATGACAGGTGAGCACACCTGAGCCCAGAGGCTGTCGGCCTCTGTCAGAAGCTCACTATGAAGCGAGAAACTCATATGTGCCCAAGAATGCTACTACGTTAAAAGTGTACAGAATTTGCCCAGATGACTTTTTTTCTTCTCGGTGACTTTCCTTGGTTATTTTCCAAAGCCACCAGGAAGCAACGGGTCTCAACCTTGGCTGCCTGCCCCGGCCATCTGGGGAGCTTTGTTAAAACCCTGACACTGGGGCTCTGCTTCCCCCTGCATTTTATTGCTCTGGGATGAAGCCCAGACATCAGCCTTTCGCAAGTCCTAACCTACAGCTAGGACTGAGCCACAGGGAAGGTGTCACTCTTAACTGAATTTTAAGGGCAGCATTCATATAATATAGTTAGGGTTTCTCAAACTTGAACGAACTTGCAATATTTTGGATATCTTGTTAAAATGCAGATTCTAATTCAGTAGGTCTGGGGTGTGGCTGTACTTTGGGTGGGAAGGATGGGTCTGGCTCTTTGTTACCAGGTTATTAGGCTGACCTGCCCCCATTTGTGCTCCTGTGTCTCCCTGTTGGACAATTCTGGTTCTTCTAAGCTCAATCTTTCCTCCAAGGCTCCGCTCCAATGCTACCCCTTGCTGGGATCTTAGCAGTCCTACATTCTCCACACAGGATTCACCACACCTGGTCTCATTCTCATAAATGCTTTTCCTCGAAACTCCTTTAAAATGCAAATTGTTATCTCTCATTATTGAGCATGACTTATGCTCTTCTGGCCATGTCTGCCATGAGGCTGTGAGACCCCAGGGCAGGGGCAGGAAAGAACATCTTACCCGCATCTGTACTGCTACTACTTTCTGAAGAGAAAGAGTCTGGAAGCATTTTGTGAACTGAATTCGCAGAGCCCCATTATAGGCTATAGCTTCTGCTTGGAAGTTATTTTGTAAAGTTTGGGGGCAACTCTCATTTCTGCAAATATATATACAACAAGGCAGCTTGGTTTTAAAAGCAGTTTGAGAGGTGAGTTACCCCGCCTGACTAAGAGCTTTGTCCATGCGCTGAGGGTCAAAGCTAAGAGGAGAAGTGATTGCCAATTCCCAGGGCTTGTGGGCTTTCAGAGAAAGTGGCTCCAGTGAACACCAGTTAACTTAGTGCCCAAACGCAGATACAGAGCAGCAAGTACAAACAACAGCCCCTTTGCCCCCGACCCCCCAACTTCTAGGAAGGCTCCAAAGTAGACACCACCCAAGAACTATTCAGATTTCAGTGGAGGGGCATCTCAGGGCCCTCTGGGAGGAAAGCAGGTGGTGCAGAATTCCTACTCCTGCCGGGACTGGTTTGGCCCAGTGGATAGAGCATCGGCCTGCGGACTGAAGGATCCTGGGTTCAATTCCGGTCAAGGGCATGTACATTGGTTGTGGGCACATCCCCAGTGGGGGGTGTGCAGGAGGCAGCTGGTCGATGTTTCTCTCTCATTGACGTTTCTAACTCTCTGTCCCTCTCAATTCCTCTCTGTGTAAAATCAATAAAATATATATATAAAAAAAATTCCTACTCCCAATTCCTTTGGTCCTAAAACAAAAAAGAACTAAAACAATAGCAGTGTGGCTGGGAAGATGAGATTGTAATGGCCTTGTGTCTCTTAGGACCATTTGCACACAGGTTTCTAGAACCAAGGGGCACTGTTAATTGGTCTGAAACCAGAAGACCAGCCCCGACTTCCTAATCGCTTTGTAAGTTACCCAAGTCGGTGGAGATACGAGAAGAGAAAATAAATTATTTGGAGCACACTTTTCAAAGGGATGGTTTAGTTTAAATCCTTAAATAAGGATCCGCTACCTGACAAGGACTGAGCAATTGCTCAGATTCAGGGGTCCTCAAACTTTTTAAAGTAGGGGCCAGATCACGGTCCCTCAGAGAGCTGGAGGGCCGAACTATATGAACTACTAATTCCTACTGTAACACCTTGGCTGCGCTCACTGCCCAAAAAACCTGACGGGCCGGATCAGACTCCTCTGCGGGCCGCATGTGGCCCGCGGGCCGTAGTTTGAAGACCCCTGTTTAAATAAACAATGCAGTCATTGCCATAATTTAGAGGGAAGCTCCCTCATCTTTCCCTCTTGCACCTCCAAGGATACACCTCCTTCTCCCTGCTTGTATGCTGTTTCTGCTCCAGGGGACCCAAATTTAGTTGTTCTTCATTGAAAAAAATCAAGTCAACAGCTATTAATGACATTGCACAGAGCATCTACTCTGTTGTGCTAAGAAGTTTCAAAACCTCATGTCCACAACCTGCTCAAATATAGAAGACCGAAGTAAAATTTCAACATAAAAACGGAAGGGGCAAGATGACCCAATTAGTATATGATTAAACCTTTGGATAAATGTAGAAAAAATATATATACAAGGGAAGAACATTTTCATTACTGCATCCGCACTCGTTGTTTAGGCTCAAAAAACAAACAAACAAAAACACTGAGTTTCCACGTCAGCAGTATGTATTATATATACCAATAATGAGCCATCAGTGTCAGGCTCCTACCTGCTCCCGGAGGGCCTCTCCTTCCCGGGGGCCCCATGGCTCCTTCTGGTCCTCTCGGGCCTGGTACCCCAGGAAGCCCCGGGATTCGGGGGCAGGCATCCAAATCTGCAGGTGGCCCTGGTTCGCCTGAAATTGGAATTGCCACTTGTGTGACGAATTCAAATACTTATGAACAAGCCCCCTTCTGCCATCTCAAGTTAGAAGGGCTTCTGACCCTACACCTTGTTGAAACTGTTTGATAGCCCTTGTAACCTTCAGAAAGCATTTTGCCAAATTACTGACTGACTGAATAATTAAGTTAGTGAATGGGATCTCCTTTAGGAAGCAAAAAAAAAAAAAGTATGAAATAATGAAGGTTGGTTGAATCAGCAATAATTTGGTGCACTTCACAGGATTTCCAATCTTTGGGCCACTTTTTGCTGGGGACCCAGCCACAGGTGGTGTTGGGAGAGGTATTGGTGTATTCCTAATGCTCAGCTTAACATCTGTCTAATTCATCACTCTACATTGCAGCCAGGTGTGGTTCCATAGTATCTGCTACTCAGAGAGAGAAAACTTTGGGATTAATATAGGTACCAAAGCATGATTTTTAACTTTGAGTTCACACTGTAATTAACTAGGGCAGTTATAAAATACTGATGCCTGTATCCTGCCACAGAAATTCTGGTTGAATTGGTACAGGATGTGGCCTGGGCAGTGCCCACAAGCTTGGTTGTCTGATAAACCCTGCTGGGGAGTTTTTAAAAAGCATTGGTGCTGGGACCCACCTAGAATTTTTTTTTTTAATTTATTTTTTTTATTGATTAAGGTATCACATATTTGCCCTCAACCCCCCATTCTACCCTCCCACCCCCCACCTCCATTTATGCCCCCCCCCCCCATTGTCCTTGACCACTGGTTAGGCTCATATGTGTGCACATAAGTCCTTTCCACCTAGAATTTCTGGGGGTGGGCCCCAGGCACCAATTTTTCTCCAAATGATTCCAGTGTGGGCCAGGACTGAGAAGCACCAGTGCAAAGCTGAAGTTCTGAGTTTAGCACATTTGGATCATCTGGCAAGACTGTTAGAGTTCAGAATATTGAGCCAGCAGGACTGGGCAGGCCCAACCTCTGCACGTCTAACGTGTTCCCATGAGGTCGATGGTGCCCACCTGGGCTCTCATTTTGAGAACCACTGCTCTAGAGGTTTGAAATGTCTCTCTTCTTGGTTACATTCACATCTTTAAGGACTTTTTCCCCTAAAGTTTCATTCAGTCCCTCTGCAAATAGTCCACAAAGAAGAAATAATAACCTTAAGCAATAATGGTAATAGCTAACATGTACTGAAGGCCCTGTGCCCAGTGCTTCACAATTGCATGCTCCCAGCCTGTGTGTATGTGCTGCTGTTACTAGGGTGTCATGGAAAGAAAGCTCAGGCTCAGCTAAATGGGGGACCGGTCTGAGCTAGCACGTGGCAGGGTCTAGATTAGAATCCAGTATGTTCTGACTCCAAACCTGTGTTCTTCCCATGATTGTCTTAGGACAATCATGAAATAGATTGTTGAGAACACCATAGTGCCTTCGGAGCTTTTAACATCTGATGGTAAATGCCGAGGAATGCAGCATATTTTAACACCTGTTTACAGGTTGTCTTAAAATTCATATAAATGGGCAAAATATTTTTAAGAACAGCAATGATAAAGCAGCAATAAAAACCAAGAACATGCCACAATCACATTGTTTGAGTCTACACCATGGTGACTGTGTCTGTGCATATCGAAGTTGAACCCTATAAGGACATTGGAATTTAGCCTCTTTTGAATACTGTATGAAACCACAGCAACGATGAGCTGGGTGCATTTTTACAGTACGGAAAGCTTGATGTAAAACTTGTCTCTTCCATTGGGAGCTACTTGAGAGAAATGCCGGTGACTATGTCCTGAGTTCCCTGAATCATCCTGTCGCTCACCAGCGGTGAAGGAGTGGAGGCAGCAGGGAAGGGAAGTGGGTGTGGGGATGCATTTGGCTGGGCCTTCAGATTTAGGATTTTGATGTATCTTCAAATGAGCTGATACATACGGTCACAGAGAGACAGTAAAAGGGTTGAAGTGAAAACTCAGTAAATATACAACTGTCATTTTAAAATATAGACATTTATAAATAAAAAAATAAATAAAACATTTATAAGAGCAGGATTTTTTTTTTTAATTATGATTTTGCTTTTCTTTCTTCTTCTTTTTTTTTTTTTTTTTTTTTTTTTTTTTTTTTTTTTTTTTTTTTTTTAATAAACCACAAGCTGAAAGAAGAGGCCAAGACATCTCTTTTAAGCACTCTGGTGATGATATAGGGCATCTGTATCCAGGGCAACTTTCATGGGGTTAATACCAGGTGCCAGGAAGGAAGAAATGCAAGTGTTCACAGCTTTGCTTTCCTTCTTTTGAGAAACTCCATTCTCTTTGAAAATGCCAAGCATAAAATTATATGTTGCTTTTGCATTGTGGGGGGGTTAAAACGAACACTCAGTTTACATGAATAATAGCATTTTTCACTTGAACACACAAAGAAATTTGCTCCTTGAAATGGACTTCCGGTGCCCCAGGAAAGGCTTGTTGAAGCCGCTTACTGGGTGTTAAGGACCCGTCTTTTCATGCCTCTGATACCACTTATTTTAGGGGTGTTCCAGGCATTTACACTGTGGGTTTATAAAAGAAGTTTCTGTTGGTGGGTACCTTGGCATCTGACAGAGAAAGCCACATACTCTGGGCCTGATTTGAAACTATGGAAGCTGAGTTTGCACAGTCCCTGACAACCTGCAATGAGGCTTAGCATAGAACATTCTAATACGGGGTTACTATATCTGTAACGAGCAAGCAAAGGCATTACAACCAATATTTACAGGACCCCGCATATATAAATGTAACAAGTTGAACTCCCAAATGCAGTGAAAAATGGAAGTAGAGAGGTGGCTGAAAATAAGAGTTAGAGGAAATTATTCATTTTATAGCAACGCTTACCTCTGTCACCTGGAGAGATCCAAAGGCAAAAACGAGGCCGCACAATGATTTTCATGTGGTAGAAAGAGATTTTAAATCATGAATTAGGACAATCATGAAATAGATTGTTGAGAACATAAATATTAAACTGAAGACAGCATCGAAAGCAAGCAGCATGACATTAAAAAGTCCACATAGTGTGTCCTGGTTGAGTGGCTCAGTTGGTTGGAGCATCGGTCCCGTACACCAAAAGGTTGCAGGCTGGATTCCTAGTCAGGGCACATACCTAGGTTGTGGGTTCGACCTCTGGTTAGGGCATGTATGGGAAGCAACCAATCAATGTTTCCCTCTTCCCTCTCCTTTTTTCTCTTTCTAAAATCAGTAAATATATATATATATATCCCAGAGTATTACTGATAAGAACAGCTATAACAGTAATAGAGTTTTCAGATCTAGAAAAACCTGAAATGAAGCTCTTTTGTGCCACATAAAATTTGAGTTTTGTTTTTTTTTATGGAAAATATGCCCCAACTTAATGTATATAGAAATTCTGCCTATTTGAAGTCTTCTAAAAATTTCATATTAATTTGCCAAGTTTTATAGTTTATGTAAAGAAAGGAAGTATGAGATGAATCAGAGTATTAGCTCTCTGTCATGCTCAACTATGATCCACTATGGAGCAGAGCAGTTTATTTATTCTTTGGACTAGGGTGCTAATTTAGGAGATAGCCAGATATTCTGAACTGATGCCACATTACCATAATATTGATATAAGATCTTGAGAGATATTACTTCTGCCCATCTCAAATACCCACATCTGTTTGCCCTTTCAACACTCCGTTAGTTTATTTTGACACTCAGATG
This sequence comes from Pipistrellus hanaki, assembly GCF_964339955.1. Lineage (NCBI taxonomy): Eukaryota > Metazoa > Chordata > Mammalia > Chiroptera > Vespertilionidae > Pipistrellus > Pipistrellus hanaki. The sequence continues at coordinate 62,210,594 of NC_140510.1, read as the reverse complement.
AAAACATGTGGTCTATGGGGTTTAAATTAAATAGCCTTTCAACTTCATAGGCATTAATGCACTTTACAGAAAACATTAAATAAAGCATCTAGCAAAACCAATGGGAAGTCAGAGATAGGAACTGATTATGCCATCCTCACAGAACAATAATCAAATCAGTCTTTGACTCCTGGGTGAGACAACACAGATTGATTCATCGTCGAGATAGTATGTGTAAAATCCACCTCTAGTGTTCAAACTTTCCCATTTTAATAATACACAGTGGTGCCTCGCATAACGAATGCCTCGCACAGCGAACTTTGGACAGGTTTTTCATGAAACCATCGGCCAAAAAGCAGAAAATGGATGAAGATGTGCAAGATTCGGTAGACTCTACTTAATCTGTCTTAAAATTAAAAAAATGTGTGTTTTTTTTTTTAAAAATTATGTTTTTAGATGTATCTAAATAAAAATATGTCATCTTGGCATATTTTTTTATGTCATCTTAGCATATTTTATGCTACAGAACGAATTATTTTTTTTAACATGTATTGTTATGGGAAAACGCGTTTCACATAACGAACTTTTCGCATAACAAGCTTGCTCCTGGAATGAATTAAGTTCGTTGTGTGAGGCACCACTGCATATTAGTTCACCAAACAGGAGACTTTGTAGTGCAGCCTGAAGTAAATGCAACCTTTATTTCAAAAGGACTGAACTCAGAAGAATGTGCTGCCTTCAGAAGACTTGCTTCTGAAAGAGGACTGTGAGCGGAACTGTTCGTGCGAAGCGCCCTGTGCGGGCTGCTGGGTGGAGAGGAGGAGGCATCAGGAGCTCACCTGCAGGCCCAGGGGGCCCTGGTCTACCCGGAGGGCCAGGTACACCCTTCTCTCCAGGTGACCCTGGAAGTCCATGTGGCCCCTGTGGCCCCGGGAACCCCATTGGTCCTAAAAGGAACATATAAAAACAAGGGCAGTGGAACAGAGCAATACCAGTCGGTGACAGTTTGATGGACAGGATTCAGAAGTTCACACCAACAAAATGCTAGGTAAAGTTGGCTCCGGGTCGAGAGCAGTCTCTCACTTTCTTCTGTGAAGCTGAGAACTGCCTATGTGGGAAGGAAACCCCAGAATCCATCAAAGGGGCTCAGGAAAATGGTCCCATGACCAAGACAAAACTAAATGAGAGAGAGAAGCCCTGCGATCCTGAACTTCCTCTGGAGACAGTCAAAGGACTGCAGTGAAGGAAAATTAGGGAAGATGCTGCGCTACCTGGGGAACCAACTCCAGATCTAAGTCCCCACCACTCTTCGTCTCACTCTCCGTTTCCCCCGCCAGCCCTTCGGTGCTTGGCAGGAGCTGTCTCCGCTCCTCCTCCCACCCACGAAGTCCTGCTGGTCCTGCATGGTGCAAATCAAGCTCACCTCTGCCTACGTCATTTAATTACACAGCGTTATATTTCTGCTGTTCGGTTCTGGTCTAAGAGGTTACCAAGTATGCTTTTAGGGGCTAAAGATGAACTTGTATTTCTCATCTTACTTGTCTGACAGTTACCAGAACTTGAGGACTCTTTGGAAAAGAAGAACATTTGGGCAATATAGCCACTGATTCAACAGAAAATAAGAATTAGGTCATGGTGGTCCAGCACTCCAGACCCTCAGGACAAGAGAGCAGAAGCCTTCAGGTACTACTTAAGGAACAACTTGCATTCATACCTTTCTGGCCATTGTTCCCATCACATCCTGGGAGGCCTTTGGGTCCTGGAGGGCCTGGCGGGCCTTTGGGACCTGGAGGGCCTGGCAGACCACAGTCTCCTGGATCCCCGTGCAGAAGGTCAATGCTCCCAGGGGGCCCTGGAGGCCCGGGGGGTCCTGGCCACAGGGAGGAGGCAAAAGGTTCTTTCAGTCAAAGACAAACCTGTGTGCTGGCTGCCTGGGAGCTTCCTCAGGGGAGTAATTTAATGGTTTGCAGGCAAGGGATGGAGGGAATTAGAAAAATGAGAAAATCAATAGTGTCAGAAGTGAAACAGGGAGTAGGTCTCGTGGAGCTTGAGAAATGGTGTAAGTGGTTTGTCAGTGGCCGTTGGACAAAATGAACCCAAGCAAAGCCTTCCTTTCCTTCAGAGCCATTCCTTTTGTTTGCATTGCTATCCCATTGCTTTAATAAGGTAGAGGATAGATAGGTGGATGGATACATAGATAGATAGATAGATAGATAGATAGATAGATAGATAGATGATAGATAGATACATAGGTTCATAGATGAATAAATGATACACTTATGAGAAAATTTGGCTGATGTGAAAGAAATGTTCACTCAGTTATAATCACATTTGAAAACAAGTATCTACACATAGGAATTGAGCCCAAATTTTATTCTACTAAAACTATGCTGTTTTAAGCAGTTTTATTTTTGCAGTAAAATAGAATTATATAATACTGTAATCCCACCTTTACTAAAATGTTTAGCACTTGATGGTGGTTTGTGTCTCTCTTTGATAAGGAGGAATGTGATGATCTGAATTTAGCAAAACACTGCACTGAGCCATGCTCTTCCCCCATTCCCTACCCAGCTCTGGTCCAACCCTTAAATATTGCCTTGCTGGTTTGTCCCTGGGAAGTGAAGGGAGAAGCAAAATGGACTGTCGGCAGCATAGGGAGAGCTCTGTCTCTGTGTGTACACCAGGCCTGGGTCCTGTCACTCTGGGCCAGTGGCAGAGGGTTAGGGGGCAGGTGCAGACACCCCCAGGCAGGATGAGATCCCTGCCCCACTACAGACTCACACACAACATTGGCTGGTGATGGGAAGGGCTTGCTCTGACTCAGATTTTGTACTCACAGAGAGGTGGTCTGATAGGGTGACATAGAAGAGTGAGGGGCCTGGGCTCTCCTGGGCCTGGGCCTGCCAGCCCACCGCTGCCCACACCCCCACCTTTCCATCTGCCCAAATAATGGGGCTGCTGAGGGGCTTCTCCTCTGCCATTCTCTGGTCCTCCCTCCCTACAGAGCTGGCAGCATCTCAGGAAAGGGGCATCACCAACCTTGGCCAGGATTTTCCCGTACCTCTTGGGCCATTGGGGCCAGGAGGTCCTTGATCTCCAGGCTGACCGGGGTCAGGCAAATAACCCTTAGGAGGTCCTCCTGTGGCACCTGCAGGACCAGGTGGTCCAGGTCTCCCTGAGGATGGACATGTCCAGATGTGAACCTCATTACATTTGGAGATTTTGATTTCAGTATGGAGAGTGGGGGGGGGAGAAAGGGGGAGACAAGCATTCTGCTTCTTACCTGGAGGGCCTGGGGGGCCTTTTTCTCCACAAAGGCCTGGAGGAGAAGTTCCTGGGTTCCCGGGGTCACCTCTCTCTCCTTTCAGCCCAGGCATTCCCATCGGGCCGGGTGGGCCCATTTCATTCAAACCTTAATGTAGAAGACAATTTTAGTACTGTATCTCCTCCCTGTTTGTCCCAGTGGTAAGTGTGTGATCCGGAAGCAGCTGGTTCTGCTGAGACCAACCTCAGCTTCAATGGTGACCCAAATGGCTGCATACGTTTCCCAGGTGACCACTTACTCTCTTAAAACCCATCACACTGGTCAACCATAGGCTTGATCTACTTTGTAATTATTTTCCATATTTTTAAAAAACAACAACAACCCAGTGACAATACCATCTGTCAAAGCTCTACAATGGAAAGAGTAAAAACAAATGAGATCCAACAATGAGCAATTATGAATAAACTGGTTTGAAATTGAAGGTGGAAACTGACATGTACATAGAATTATTGTAAACTTTCACATTGAAAAGACAGAGCATCATTGGTTGTTTGGAGGGAACACACATTTTATCAGACTATTTAGAACGGCCACCAAATGAATCCTACGTGGTCCAAATTTTACTTCGTGGCCTTCTGAACTGTATGAAGATTCAACAGACTTAAATCTAGCAGCACAGCAATTCAACTCTTTTCCCTCACATCTGTGTGTCTGACTCCAGCCACTTTGTCTGATGGTGAGCTATTTTTCTGAGAAAGTCATGCAACAAATGTGCATTATGTCAAAATACCGGAACAAACTAAAATGCAGTTGTCGATAATTATCTATTTGTTATGTCCAAAGTAACAGTAATTTGTTCAGGTAATTTGTTTCAGCAGCAGGCTGTGTGAGAGATGCTGAAAGTGCTAATTAGACCCACATGGTAGTACTTGGCAATACTACACCTAAAACAAAAACAAGACAAAAAGAAATCCGGGCTATTTATTTGTTCTTCATAACATTGTGAAATCTTGCCCCACCTAAGCAATTACCCAGTGTATTTTAGTAGAGAGATCATCCCAAGCAACATCAACAAAAGGCACTGTTACCAACCATCCCTTCTTACTTTGGGTTTTCTCAAGGGTCCTTTTTTATATAAGTCATCTTCAGCACTAAAAGGAGTCCCATCATTGTGTCTCTGTGCTCAGCCAGTTTCCTTGTTTCACAACCCACATTGTGAGAAGTGAGGAAATACCTACCAGAGGTCCACTGATGGCAGATAAGTCTCTCACGGAGGGTTTCCTCTTACCTGAAGCTCCTTTGGTTCCTTTCTGACCCTTTAAACCATGCAAGCCGTTCAGGCCAGGTAACCCGGAGGGACCTGCAACACATCACAGGCCTATGAACCCCGGGAAGAGACCAGCCCTTGAACTTCACTGCCATGGTTTCCAGGCACCTTTCAGAGGGGGGCCTGCTGATGAAGATGGACAGATTCTCGAGGTGGGAACCATGAGATCTCACAGTCTACACGCCATTATTAAGGCTGTATCCATGCCAGTAGTTATTCTTTAACATTCATTTGATGAACATTTTCTGCCAAGACTGCTTAACACACCCATTCCTTTGGTTTTAAAGTACTGCTGTGAGTTGATGACCATCATCTTTCTGTCTGACCAAACACAGTCTACAATTACTAGATCGTGGTATAGTCAGTGACTTTCAATTTCATGACAATAAAATAATCTTAGATGAGGAAAGAGATTGGGTGGGAGTAAACCCAGGCCTCCTCCTCTAAGGTTCAGGATCTTTTCACCTCACCAGAATCTTATATATATATATATATGAGGAAAGGAGAGGGAGAGAGAGATAGAAACATCAATGATGAGAGAGAATCATTGGTTGGCTGCCTTCTGCACACCTCCCACTGAGAATTGAGCCCTGAAACCCAGGCATATGACCTTGACCAGAATGGAACTTGGGATCCTTCAGTCCGCAGGCCAATGCTCTATCCATTGAGTCAAACTGGCTAAGTCAGCCAGGGTCTTTAAATTCTAATTTCTGCAGGATCTGGTTAGGTAGATGTTTTAAGACAGTAAGGACAGGTGGGGCCTGTGGCATACTGAGGAGTATATGTCCTCTCTAATTTTTTTAAATAACTGTGCTGCTCAGAAAGATCAGGCCTGAAAGTCAAGTTTGGCTGCAGCTTTTTCTTTGCAACCACTTGTTTCAAAGAGAATCATTCTGATGCATCTTTTTGGAAACAAAATGCATTTCAGGATGACCACTGAAACTTCATGCTCTACATTTATTAGTAGATGGGATCTCCTTGACACCTTAATTTTCTTTCAGAATCTTCTATCGGACATCAGTGTAGTTCTCTATGGAGACATCTGCTGACCTGGCTTTACTTAAGTTGTCACTATGTATTTATCAATATATAGGTATATAAACTACATATTTAAAATATGTTTATATTATGTAGTATAGTGTATTACAGTATGCAAATATATAGATTTATAGGAAGGCAGTAGAGGGAATAAAAAGAGGGAGAGAAGAAGGAAAGAAGGTAGCCAATATGTACAGAACATTCCAGGTACTGAGCCCTCTGCCACGTGCTTCACACACATCTTGCTCTGATGATTAATTTGGGAAAGAATCTTCTCCTCAGCCCCTGGCCATGCCTGGTAACCTTACTCCTTCATTAATGGTTCTTCCAACCAGTAGCTGCCCATTCTTATCTAAGGCTGTAAGCCCCTTAGTGCACAGCCAGCCATTCACTCAGCTTATGGTCATATCCCTTGGCTTTGTGATAACAGCCTCAGCCTACAGGACTAACACACAGAAAGTGCTCGTCCCTACATCAAGACACCCACAGAGAACCTCTCGATGACCTATGGCAGGCTCACGCTGTACAACAATCAGGTCTGGATAACTGGTTTATTTGGTGTAAATTAACTGAATGTAAGAGCAGACCTTATTGATCTTTCTATGTACATACTTGGCATATCTCCTGACACACAGTAAATGTTCGATGAATGTTCATTGAATGAGTGAGTAAGCCAATGAGTGAATGAGACAATGTGGAATGTGGAGGGGGAAGGATTGAACAGGTGGGGGAAAAAGCTTTAAAAAGAAGAGGACTACCATTTCTATTGCATGTCTCATCTTTCTGTGATAGATCTGTAGTAAGATTTGGGGAAGTTAGAGGTATCCATTTGTATATAAATAATTCAAATGCTAACTATTATCTATTCATAAAAGCAAGTCCTCTGTGGACTTATTAAAAGGTAGAAGTTACTTGGTTCCATTTTATTTATTGTCAGCACTTAAAACAGACAGTTATTCTATTTTTAAATTTAAATTTTAGGGTGGGGGAAGGTAAAGGAAGGATAAATGGTGAAGAAAGGAGACTTGACTTGGGGTGGTAAACACAATACAATATACAAATGATGTATTGTAGAATTGTATGCATGAAACCTATATAAATTTTATTAACCAATGTTATCCCAATAAATATAATAATAAAATAAATTTTAGATTGGTACAAATAAGCTATAATCTCTTGCACCTTCCAAAAAAAATTTGGGAATACACCCTTGCTTTCCTTAAAGATCTTATTTCCTTACACTTTTAACAGTTCTGGTTTAGTTTATTTTCCAATCATCTTTCCTATTAATGAGCCAATGTTCCAAGTTTGTACCAAAAGAACACACAGACCTTCCTCATCTGCCAAATCTAGATATTTATTGCAATCTGTCTGAAATGATAATAAATTTCAAATTTACTTTGCTATTTCCATGTGTTTTGATCTCCGGATTAAGCCACCAAGATTGATGGGTGGGGAGAGCTGGCTGCGGGTGGAATGCCCTGGCTTCTGCCAACTCTCCATTGTCACATCAACACATCCAGATCCTGGCCTGTCACAATCCCAGCCCCTTGCCATTGGTGAACTGTCGGACCCTTGTCTGACCCAATGTTATCTTTATAAATTGAATGCAGCTACATCTGGATAGAGTTTTAAGGGCAATTTTTCCTTTTTATTAAAAGCTTTATATCAATCTCAACTCTAAATCAGAAAGTTGTTCATGCATAAGATATATACAGTACAGATGAGAGGCAATTAGGCTAACAAAGCACTTTCCTTGGTAATGAGGACTTCTTAAAAAATATATTTTTATTGATATTTTACAGAGAGGAAGAGAGAGGGATAGAGAGTTAGAAACATTGATGAGAGAGAATCATCGATCAGCTGCCTCTTGCACACACACCCCCCACTGGGGATGTGCCCACAACCAAGGTACATGCCCTTGACCGGAATTGAACCCGAGACCTTTCAGTCCGCAGGCCAACGCTCTATCCACTGAACCAAACCAGTTTCGGAGTAATGAGGACTTTTATTCACCTCTGTGGACAGCGTCTTGCTAACAACCATCACTTAAGGCTGCATCTCCCTGCACTTGCAGGTTGGGCTCTCCCTCCAGTCCAAGGGTCTAACCTCGACTCCAGTCTCCACCATAATCATCATCCCAGCCTCCAAGTCAACCAACGTTGTCACTGAATTTCCACTCTTAGGCTTTCTTCTGTCCTAGAGGCAAAAACACTATCCTATCTCCAAGAACCTTTACACGGGTTTATACTTTTAATAGTGAACCAATTTGTTGGGGACTTTCCTAGTTCTAACACAGGAAGTTCCACAGCCTAACATCCCGCACACCGCCCCCTCCTTGATCCTAGGCAAACAGGGGCAGCTGGTCACCCTATTGTTAAAGCTGTTGGGAAAAAGAGACCTTCATAGCTATATATAACAGTTGAGCAGAGTTGAAAACTTATCAAAACAGATTCTGAAATACGATTTCATTTTTTCCAAAATTCAGAAAATAGATTAGTTCCTACTAAAGGAATGCACAGGGCATAAGACATGGTCTCTTAACCCATGGAGCATCAGTCCCCAAATGTGCTTAGTGGCAAGTGCTGGATGGTACAATGAGGAGTCAGAGAGAAACATCCCTAACTTGACAGAACAGGCATCCACCCCTAGAACTGTAAGTGCTGTGTGTGTGTGTGTGTGTGTGTGTGTGTGTGTGTGTATTGGGGGGGGAGAGAGGAGGGGGTGGGCAGGAGGAGAATACTCTAGTTGTAAAAAAAAAAAAAAGGAGAGAGAATGTTACTTGGCTGATAAAAGGTTATGAAATATTTTACTTGCCACCAACCAAATTAGTCGTTGTCATGCAATGAAGTTGTCTTTCGGTCCCCATTATGCCAATCCTCTTTCAACGCCCAACTAGAAACAGTGTCTTCCTTGTAGAGGATGTGTGCACTTGGAAATTTAAGTCTAGGAACCAAGCCATTTTCAGCATATGTTTAAGTTAAAGTTTAAATCTGACTGAACACAAGCAGGACTCAGAATCCATATGGCCCATTCTAACAGAGCAAACAACTTCGAGTTCAGCAGCTGGTTTATTCAAACAAGAAAATCAGGCCCCTTGACTTATCTAACGCACACTTCAAATATTTAGTTTCTCAGTTCAAAGTGTTTCTGCTGGAGTGTGGTTCATTTTTATACCAGCATGATAAAAAGCAACAATGGATTTAGATGGTCGTTGTTCTAATTTTTAGGAATCTGTTTCACTGTTTTGTTTCTTTTAAAGACTGGCTGTGCAATGGGCAGTTCACAGTGAAACAGTGCCACCACGTGGTCGGGAGGCACACTGCAGTATCCTTTTGCACACTGAATACTTGGGTGGATATATTTATTTCCTCACTTTCTCTTCTTAACAAACTCATTTTTCAAAGCACAGAATTATGACATGATTAGAAATTATCTTCAAATAATTTTTATTCTATCAAATTCATTAGCTATTAGGTTTTAAAATAACATATACTGAACTTATGTAATAAATGTAAACTAATTCAAGAGAAGGAAGAATCAATAATAGTAGATTGAGCCTTGTCATTTTAATCAGACTGGGTGGATATTGTTATGGCACCAAGACACTTGAAAATCCTTACTATTTTACTGAACTGGGAGGATAGAAAGAAGTGGAGATACAGTACAAGTGGTTAATCATGGAAAAAGTGGGAGGGAAAAAAAGAAGGAGGCAGAGAAAGATTGGTTATAGAAATCTATCAAGTAAGGCTTGAACATCTGTTGATTAAGGTGAAAACCCTCATCTTCATAGCTACTAGCTCAGATGTTCCTTCTTCCATTATCCATTCCTTCACTTATTAATTTATTCATAAATTTAAAAATACACTAACCAACCAACAGGCTTATTGGGTATCTACTGAGTGCCAAGCATATAAAAATAGTCCTTGCTTTTTAAAAAATCACTTGGTGAGAAAAACTTCTAAACAAATGTTATACAATATAAGTATTATTAGGCTAGTGGTACACACAAAGTACCAATAAAAATATTTTATCTAAAATGAAAGCAATGAACTAACGAGGAGTAAGTACCACATATGAATGGGAAAAGGCATGGAGATTTATTAAAAATCAATTGTATAGCCCTAACTGGTTTGGCTCAGTGGATAGAGCGTCGGCCTGCAGACTCAAGGGTCCCAGGTTCAATTCTGGTCAAGGGCATGTACCTTGGTTTCAGGCACATCTCCAGTGGGGGGGGGGGGGGGGTTTGCAGGGAGGCACCTAATCGATGTTTCTCTTTCATCGATGTTTCTAACTCTCTCTCTTCCTATCTGTAAAAAAATCAATAAAATACATATTTTAAAAAATAAATTGTATAATTCTATGACATTCTTTTATATTAACCAGGCCTATATTATAACCCCTCTTTAAAGACCAAAATATTCAACCAGGAACAAATGTTTCTTCATCAACAAAGGTAATGAATTCTAATTCCACCATAGCATCTTATTTTTCCCCTCTCCCTTTCACTTATCACAACTGGTAAATACGTATTTATTTACACATACATAGTTAATATGTGTCTCTCTTCCTAAACTGTGAACTTCATAAAGGAAGCTTCATGTCTATTTTCTTCAAAACTCTGTACTGAGTATCTGGAATCCAGGACATAGTAGGAGCTTAACTATCTGGGGAGAGAATAAATGAATGGGGCTGAACATTATGGAAAACATTGGGAGAAATTTGAAAAATGAGATGGTATCACCATCATGTTGATAGGGGGCAGGTCCGGAGGCTAGATGGGCACTGCCTGGAGCCCAGTGAGAAAGAACAGGGAGGGGCTGATGACATTGGTGGGGAAGGGCCATGACCAGGAGCAATGTCACTCAGTGCTGGAAAGCCACTGTGCATTTGCCCTCATGGGCCTGGATTTTTCTGATGGACCAGGATTCCTCTCTGACTTACCTTTTATTCCCGGAAGACCTGGTATCCCTGGATACCCCATGAGGCCTCTTGGTCCAGGGTCCCCTGTTTCTCCTGGATGTCCCACTGGCCCAGGCATCCCTTTATCACCTGAGAAAGACAGAGAGGTTTTGCAGACACCCAGATGGCACATGAGTTACATTCACTGGGAAGGTCATCTATGTTCGTATTATGTGAGATACTTAAACCAGGAACACTGTTTTATTACTTTTTCTTCCTAGGTCTCCTGACGCTAGGGAGAAAAATACACTTAAGTTCAGAAGGGGAAAAATACCGTTTTGAGCAATTAAAACTGCCAATTATGATTTCTACTCTCACTTTATTCTGAATTGTCAGGAAGAGGAGCCATTACAATGCTGTCCTGTATGTGTGATATTTACCTTAAGGAGAAAATAAAAAGCCAGCATTCTCAATGGCAGGTAAATTAGGAAGGGCGGGAAAGGGGCGTCATCCCTTTGTGCCTGGCACCCTGTTAGGCCCTTTATAGGTGTTGACTAATTTTACTCCTAGACCACCCAGGGAGTGAGGACTAGCTCCAATTGAGAAGGAAGGAAGGAATGGGAAAGTTTGGGTGACTCGTTCAAAGTTACAGGTCTGGGAGGTGGCAGAACCAGAGCTGAACCAGGTCTGAGTGAAGGCTCGTCCTTTCTGATGCAACACGAGATAGAAACGTGTCTGGGAAGGTTCCAGGCTTGTTCCCAAGGTACCTGGACACCCTGGTGGTCCGGGGAGGCCAGGCAGTCCTGGTCTTCCTGGTGGTCCTCTGGGCCCTTGAACACCGGTCAAGCCCTTCTCTCCGGGAGCTCCCGAAGGCCCTAAACAAAGAAAGATAAAAAACCTGAGAGGTTGTAGATGCTCTTCAAGACGGTGAATCTATAAAACCTCCAACTCAGCCCTTGTTATTCTTTTCTAGTCTTACTTTCTTTTATATTAACAGTTTTTCTACTGAGAAGGTAACATTAAAGAAAATTAAAACAAAACAACTATAATCCCACCACCCTAAACAATTTTTATATGTATACAAAGTGCAAATAATACCCACAATTTTATATTCTGATATATTTTTTTTAATTGGCATTGAATCTTAAGCAATTTTCCAAGTTTGACATCATTTTCCTAATTATTGTTTTCAAGTGACTGGCTCATAGCTTACTGAGTTCACCTAAATTTAATTAATTGATGCAAATGTTTCCTACTTTTGGCCACTGAAGTTTTTTCTCTTTGCTATCATGCATAATGATTTTTATACATCTTTAATACATTTTTCTACTATTACATTATTTCCTTAGAAAAGTTCCTAGGAGTAGAATTTCTAGGTAACATAACATTTTGGGTCTTTTTACTAATTTTAAAATGCTGAGATCTTTTAAAGTAAATCACAGACATCATGGAATTCCATCCCTAAATATTTCAGGAGGTATGTCTGAAAAATAACATATTCTTACATGGGCAAAATAACATTGTCACAGCCAAGGAAATTAATAGCAATCCTTAATATAATCTAATACTCATTCCATACTTGAATTCCCCCAACTGTCCCCTTAATGTCTTCACAGCTGGTTTGTCCATTCCGGGTTCCATTCCAGAAGCACACATGGCATCTGGTGGATATATCTCTTACGTTTAAAAAAAAAAAATCTACTACAGTCCCTTTCTCAGGACAGTGACTTGAAAAGAACAGTTCAGTTGTTCTCTAGGCTTCTAGCACAGACCATTCAGCATTTGGTTCTTGATAGAAGTTGCTAAATGGTTTGGACAAGTGCTGCACCAACCCACTTCACCCTGCAGACCCACCCACACTCATCCTTGCATGCCCAAGAGCTGGGCAGGCACTCACCAAGGCCTTTGTAGGTTGTTGGTTTATTTTCTTGTTAGTTTAGTAAGGATGAAATAATACTCCAGACTTACATTAAGTTACACTTCTTCGATTACTAGAGAAGATGATCATTTCCCTGTATGTTTATTTCCAATGTGTGATTTTAATACAATCCATATTCATAGGATAAACTAACAGTCTGTGCTAAAACAATAACTGGTTGTATCCACAAATAAAATATAGGGCTCTGTACTGACAAACCCATGGTAAGGGCGTAGCCATTATTTGTTATAACACACACAAAATAAGACTATCTTAGTTGATACCTGTTCCCAGACCAATTTAAGACCTTGAGCCTCTCTCTGTTGTTTTATTTACCCTGAAAACATTCCTGGAGTGAAGGTAAGGCAGCAGTATTCTCATCTCCACATGAGAAAACTGTAGTGAAAGGCTTGCCTCCCCATCACAGCTGAAGTATGAACAAAACTTTTGAGTTTATTGCTACTGTGTTTTCTCTCTGAATTGAAGGGGTGGTGGAATTGGACAGTACAATCCTACATAATCCCTGAGACAGCAGCCAGCTCAATAGCTTCTTGCTAGGCTCATTCAAATTCAATGCAGCTCTTTCCAGTCAATGGAAATCACATATGTAGGTGATAAATAACATAAGAGAACTTCAAACTCTGAGCTGGTAAATAATATAAGATGTCATTTAAAAATGTTTAACCTAAAGCTATGGTATACAGGATAGGGAACAATTTAAATGGTGCTAACCACAGGAGACCAGGGACATTATGCCAAGGCAAATTTTGTTGAAAAAGCCTAAGTATAAAAGAACTCAGGTTTATGATTTTAAAATTAAAATATTAGGTAATATAAAAGAGCTCTGAATTTTATTGCTTTCAGTTTATAAAATTTTACTATCTTCAGGGTTCACATAAAGATACAAGTAAATGCCAAAACCGGGTTTGCTCAGTGGATAGATGTCAGCCTACGAACTGGTTCAATTACGGTCAAGGGCACGTACATTGGTTGTGGACACAACCCCAGTGGGAGGTGTGCAGGAGGCAGCTGATCTATGTTTCTCTCTCATCAATGTTTCTAGCTCTCTATCCCTCTCCCTTCCTCTCTATAAAAAAAATCAATAAAATATACTTAAAAAAAGATACCAGTAAGTGTAGAAAAATCTCTTAATGCTTTGTTGACTGGTGATGATAGTGACAATGACATTTTACATTTATGTAGCAATTTTCAGTTTACAAATTGTTCTCCAAAAATCTCATTTGATCATCTGAGTGATCCTACAGTGAGTATTGGGCCAATTTACAGGGGAAGACACTGAGCTCAGAGATGATAAGCAATTTGCCAAGACCCCCATGCACAGTAATAATAAGGGTGACTTTGAACCACTAATTTTCCTTCCTGAGACCTCTCACTCTGGCACTTGTTAAGAACCCTCATAGTGCTAACCTTGAAACTATTTTCTCCTCCAAATGTACACTTAGGCTATACCTTTCCGTTAAAATATGTATTTGACCATGTCAGAGGTGAAAGGCCCATATGAAAGAGAGTGGGAGATGAAACCATTGCAATTGTTAGCTTTTCTGTTAGACTTCCATTTGAGCAATCATGCACATAACAACCAAGAAATAAAATTTCCCATAAACTTCTGTTCAGATGTTCTTTCTATTCCATGTTCTATGGAATAAGCATGGCTATTGCCAGAGAGAATTTCAAGCTAGTGCATAGAAGAATTAAAATGAAATACTTTTATTTACAAGGTACCCATGTACATACAAATCTGGCTTCCAACCTGTCCACTGTCAGCATAATGACAGTGGATAGGTTATGTAATCAGTCATCTATGATGGACCTTGTTCTTTCCATGCAATGGGTATCCTTTTGGGTGCATCTTTGTACACTTGTCAGATGGATGACTTAAGATAAATGCCTATGGAAGAATGACTAAGTCGAAGAGCATGCATTTTCTGTCAGCTGCAGGTCATCAATTGTAGTCAACCACAGCCTCCTAGACTGGAGGGCAAGAACTCACTGGTCTGTCAGTTCAGAGGGATTGTACATCAGTTGTTACTGACAAAGCAGGTACTATTCTGAAGAACTTAGATTTGTCACTGGTGATGAGGTTTTACATTTTTTTGGTTTGTTTTTTAGTAAATTAGGTATTTCCTAAATAAGTGATTTCGGTGATATATTAGCAATGGCAGGTCTCACTGGCATTCACATACACTTTTCTAAGTAGGAAAGAAAGGGCTGAATGAGAACCTGCAGCTGTACTCAGTGTGAGTGGTTATTGCTGATGTATCATTTTAATTAGAGAAACTGCGAACTGGTCCAAGTTTTCATTGCTTTCAATAATCATTGTCAAAATCTGGGCACGCCTGATTGTATTGTCATGTCAACATCATTGGTCCTGGGAACCATGGTTAAAAAAGATTGTGAGTCCCTGGGGTATAATCCTAATGTCCTTCTCAGCCAGGGATATGATGCTGTGTTTGTACATAATCCTTCTGACGTGTGTCTTAGTGGCAAAGGAGGAAGAAAATACTAACATAATCATCGCTGACTCAGAGGATAAAGTAATCATTCTAGCTTTCAAACCAAATACATTCTTTCTGGTTTAATAAGAAAAATATGTAGCTATACCTGGACATCCAGGGCTGCCTGGCTCACCCTTTGGACCGGGTGGGCCAAACTGATTTGCAGGATCCCCTTTGTTTCCTATAATCAAAAGCACATAACATTATTTAAGAGAATTTAATTTTGTCTCATACAAGTAACTTAATAACTTCTATGACATTTGTCTCTTAGTGTATCTTCAAATATTCCAGGGAAGGATTTTTGAAAAAAGTTATTTCTTTTTCTACATAAGAATAAATGGAAACATAGATGAAAGATGTATTTAAACATACACACACAATTTTATAATTGATAACAATCATGGGAAACTATAAATCTTAATAAGTTTAAATTTTTAAATTCCCTAAGATAGTTTCAAATGTAGGCATCTATTTAAGAAATTCCTTGGCATGGTGTAACTATATCCTGATATTGTTTTTGAAACAAAAAGAAATTGTCAGTTTCAGCTGCTGTAGTCACATTTCAAGCTCTCTGCAAGGAAGCTCAAGTTAGTGTTCTTGTAAAAACAAAATCACAAAGTCACACTTGATTGATGATTTCACAAGAGGTGGCACATTCAAAGGCCATTGTGGGCAATGACTCCCACAGTCCCGCAGAGCCATTCCACACTGTCGAAAGCTTCCAGACACAGGACACCAACACTGCTTTCTGAAGGTCCCACCCACCCCTTGTAGAAGGCGCTCTCCCAGCTGACACTACTCATAGTGGTGGCTAATTACTTGAACAGTAGGAATCTGGCCCTTCCTTGGTCTGCCAATCTTTCCTTGAGAAGTTGTATTAAAAAGTGAGGATTTGAAGTAGTTGCTATTGAGGAAGAAAGCAAAAAGATTTTCATAATGTAGGTTATCATAGTACCCTGATGTAGAGCATGTTGGAAGGCAATCAGACATTTCCAAAAAGATCCGGAAAAGATACCAAATAGAGAGTGATGAAAACCAGATGGTAGGCAGGTAAGTGGAAAACTGACTATGGAGAATGACAGGAAAGTATCAAGAGAGAACCATGACTTGCTAAGGCCCCGGGTCTGTTAGCTTCTGGTTTCCTCTCCGGGCTCCATGAGACACCTTTCGCTCCAGGTACCTTAGCGCATTTCATAACATAATATAAGCATGAAGGAAATAAGAAGCAGGCTTGTACTTTGAGAGACATAAAGGGACTATAATAAATTGACAGGGAAATAGAAGAGGAGTGAACTCTGAATCCTGAAGCTATAAAATGTCAAAAGTTAAATATGAAAATTTCCCTTTTTGTAACAATTTCCAAAGAAGAGAGCTATATTATTCTTTCTGGATAAATGTGTGCACGGCCTGTTTTCACAGCTATGATCACATTCTTTATGTAGTGTCTGTCAAAGGGTAAAGCATGTATCATTGGAATAAAGGAAAATATTTTAGGTGGTTTAATAATTAGTATTTTACATTTTAAAGGTGTGTTTTTAACTGTATTAAAATAAAATCTAACTGCATATCAAACCTCTGAATTCACAGAGAGTAGGGTGTAAAAAGTGAATCATTTTAAAGTAAATTTTAAAATACATTAATCCAATGGTTTAGAAAAAAATGCTAAGTATAGAAAAACAGTAAAAAATATTAAAGGTTTTATACAAACACTAGAGGCCCCATGCATGAAATTCATACAAGGGGCTCGGCCTTCGCAGCCCGATGTAGCCTTGGCCGGAACTCACAGCCCTGGCTTCTTCCAGAAGGTCATCCGGATGGTTGTTCCGCTGTTCGGTCTAATTAGCATATTAGCTCTTTATTATATAGGATTGCGATGTAAGATAGCCTGATTTCTGTTTATTTGTTTGTTTCTATGGAGAAAGGGTTAATGAACTCTCTCTCTCTCTAAAGACATTTTTGAGATTGGGTCAACTTTCTATTTCTGTTTCCTGGAAACATGACAAAAGTAGAATGTAGATTGTGTTACAAGGCACACGGTGAACTAAGGCCTTTAGCCTGTATTGTAAATAAAGTTTTATTGGCATTTAGCCATGACACTGTGTATTGTCTTTGGCTACTTTTATTCACAGTCAAGCAGTTGTGACAGAGACCACAAACTGAAAATAGGTATTATCTGGCCCTTTGAAAAATATGTATTTGCTGACCCTTGACTTAGGGTAGAACGTCACCCAGTTGTACATTACCTGTGGCTCAGAAATTCTTCAGTGAACTATTAACACCTGGTGGGAAGTCATGGCTTTGGCCTTTGTGTGCTGTGGCTCTTGTAACCGAGACTCTAAAAGCTGTACCTGTGGAGGCCTTCGAGGGGCCCTGGGCTTCGCAGCCAAGGGTACAGTGTGCACCCATGTGGATCTGGTCTCCTTGCACTTGAGCTGTCACTCATAGAACTGCAGTTTTCGCAAGGACAGCTGCAAGGACTCCCCTGAGGGGAAAGCCTGGTGTGCCCTGCAGGCTTGCTTTCTATCTGATACTCTCAGATCTGGATGACAACTGTGGACAGTTTGGGTTTGAGTATTTGACTACTAAGAAGAGTTTGAAAAGAACCCCTGAGTGTTGCAGTTTGTTTGACTATGTGTTGCTTTCATGCAAAAGGTGATGGCTCCCAATGTTACTATGGACTATGAGATTAATGGCTGGATGCTGTATTTCCAAACCATACCTTTAGGTCCTCTCGTTCCATCAATTCCTGGAAGTCCGGGGGTCCCTGGATAACCTGGATCTCCCTGATAGATTAATGAAACAGAACTAAAACCTTAATTTGGCTTCACACACAAATGACGCAGGCATGACATGATCCAGCTATAATTATCCATAACCGATTTGGTGCTTATAATTTGCAGTGGCAAAGAAATTTGGAAATGCATTATAGGCATACTACTACATGTATCTAGTTTTCAAAAGCTGATAAAACTCATCCAGAATTGGAGGTATCAGTACCAACAGGTAGTAATAATTCTCTATACTTGATTGCAAAACAGTAACTGATTCACATAACTTGAGTTTTAAGTTTTAAATGAACAAGTTGACACTAAATAAAATATAATTAGAAATCATCTCATACCCAAAACTTTAAAGCCTAATTTATTCCCAGAGATGGGTAACGAATTATACATTTTAGAGTTGTGATGTAGGCTATTATACATATTGTACCTCCTGGTTTCTCTCGGGGTATTTTACTCATAATTATAAGGGCCAAGCCATAGCAAAATCTCTAATATCTGCAATTGTATATGAAATCATTTCTCAGATGACTCTTTAGTACACAAGCAGTCGTGAGGTGAGTCTCTGTGGGCCTGTTATAACTATGCCAGGGTTAGTAGGTGGAGTAAGTGACCTGGTCACCTATGTCGTGGGAACCAGGCATTGGTCAGAAACCATAGTTACATCTTGGCCTTCAGGAAGTCTTCATTCTTCCCTTGACCAAACCCTTAATTGTGAAAACCAGTGAAAGGGCTATGATGTCCACCGGCAAATTGTGACTCATCGGCATCCTGAGAGTAAAAGGTTTTATTATTGCTCTCCTCCCAAAACAGCAGCCGCTTACCTGATCACCTGGAAATCCCGGAAAACCAATGATCCCTCTGAGCCCAGGGGAGCCCGGAGGGCCTGGGGGTCCAGGAGGGCCTGGCTGCCCATCTCTACCAGGCTCTCCTCTGTGAAGCCCCGGTGGCCCGGGTCTTCCCGGCTCCCCTCTTCTCCCTGGCATCCCAGGATGGCCTTGGTCACCTGGTGGAGTGAGAAGTGTTAGGCCCAATTCAGAGGAATTCTTGGACTAGGATGGGGGTCTTGGTCCTACTTTTAGGAAATGAAGCCAAAGGGTTTGAGAATTCCAATTCCTGCCCTAAATCACAGCGTGATGGCTTCTGGTTTCAGTGACCTGCCTGTGAAAAAAGCTGCCCAGGAACAGCCCCACGGATGTCCCAGGTAGGAACCAGTGCGCAGGATCATTTGCGCCAATAAACTCATTTTACAAACGAAGAATTTACTCTGAGAAGTTAAAACATTTGTCCCTAACAACTAGGTAAGGTGAGAGCCAAGGCAAGAACGCGGGTCTCATGCAGATTAAGTCTGAACTTAGGAAAGAGAACCCAAATATGGAGGTCAAGGTCCTTGCTGCGTGCTGGTTCTGAGGCCAGCAGCACGGGGCAGGCAGTGCTGGTTAGAAAGGTGGGTTTGGCCCAGCCCTGCTGATTCAAAATGTGCCTTTTACAAAAGCATCCCAGATGATTCATATGAACATTAAAATATAGGAAGCGCTGATCAGAATGACTGGGACAATCTCTGTGATCTTCATTTTAATACCCAAAACGGCGGTCCTCTAACCCTGGAACAATATGTTATATGTATCTCAGGATTGATACTACTTTGGCATATCCAAATCTATAAATACATATGAACTTCAGCTAAGTTTCTAGCATTAAATTCACTCGTGCACATGTATGTCTACAAAACAACCTTTCCTAGTCTCAGTGTTACTGGGAAAGTTGCCTAATAGACATGCTTGCTTGAACAATCTGTGAAGTTAACTTATTTGACAGGGTTCAAAAAAAAATGAATGTTTACCTTCTTCTCCTGGGACTCCATCATCTCCAGGAGGCCCAGGATCCCCGGGTTTCCCTTTCTTGGTAATTATAGCCATTTCTCCTTCATCTCCTGGGGGTCCTCTCTCTCCTTTGGATATTCATTATGCAAGAGCAAAACAAACAAGCACCACACGTGTGAGGCCTCCGTTGTCACTTCACATCCTGTTTGCAAATCCCCACTTAATCTACTAAACCGTATTCATGTTTACGGACTGCACAGGAGCAACACTGCTGGTTGATTTCCTGAAGGACTGGCCATGCCTTTTACATTCGTCTCCCAACTGGTCCAGTACCAGGGTCTGGTGGACAATGAGAGCTCAGTGAGGGTTTGCCGAATTCAACCAGGCTGGTCTGTTTTCGGTGAAAAAAAGACAGGCTTGCAAAATTCCAGGTCTAAAATATGGCTCTTTATCCTGTAAAATGTGAATTGCCCATCTCATATTTTCCAGTTCCCTATCTTCCCCTTCCTAGCCACCCTATATTATTTTCTTCACATTAAGAGAACAGACTCTTACCTTAATGTGGTTCTCCACATAGAGAATTCCAAAAAGTAAGAAGGGCAAATGATAGATCTGCCTGATGTTAATAAAGACTGTCCATTGTAAAGTGCATCAAAATGGGCTCCTACCAGCTTGGTGAGGACCAATTATTAACAATTCAAGAATTTTGGAAGCTTTAAATCAGCCATGCTGGGACTATTTATGCCTCAGCAGGAGTACTTATACCATGAGATCAGCAATCACTGCAAGTCATGGCATTTGTTTACAATTTTAGTCTGGAGAGCCAGTTTATTAGCACATCACTAGCATTCACATAATTGTTCACTTTTTTAGTGGGATAATTGTGTAGCATGACAGCATAGCAAACGCCACTCAATCTCAGCTAGCAAAGACTGATTCTGATTCCCTGATTCTGCATAAATAATTTACAGGCTAATAAAACAAAAATAATAGCAGATTCAATCAACTGAGAAGTAAAAGTAAGTTTTGAATGCACTATGAGGCTATTTGTCCAAAGGGCTTTAAGATGTTTACCTCATTGCTGAAAATTGACAAGTATTCATTCTCAACACTGGGAATGAAATGGTACCTTCCTTCATTGCAGAGTCAAGGCTAGAGATGAAAGTAAATATTCAACATGGAAGGAAGCATTTAAACCAGTGATCTCAAAGTTTTTTATTTTTATACCAATAAAAACTTTTTTTTTTCAATTACAGTTGACATTCAATATTTTTGTATTGAAAACTCTTACTTTAAATGAAACCCAGGGAAGACTAACTCAGAACCGGACAAAAGTGAACTTCCATTTCAAGGCTGCAAACTCCAGCCCCAGGGCCAGATCCTGCCTGCTGCCAGTTTTTATACAATTCATGAGCCATGATCAGTGTTTACACTTTTAAATAATTGGAAGAAAAACTCCAAAACAAGAATAACAGTTTCTACCACGTGAAAATTAAGTGAAGTTCAACTTTCTGTTTCTATAAATAAAGTTTTATTAGAACACAGATTGTTGATTTTTTTAGATGTTGTCTCTGACTTTTTCATGTCTCCAAAGCTCAGTTGAAGAGTTACAACAGAGAACATACTACCTATAAAACCTAAAATATTTATATCTGGCTCTTTACAAAAAAGGTTATTTTATTTGTGAAAGAATTGAAACAGAATCTGGGTGCCAAGAGCCTGCCAAGGTGAGAAGGCTCCAATAAGGTTTAATCTCCAGAATTTTTAGGGAACTCAGAAAACTAAACAAAAGGAAGATAAACAATCCAATAAAAAAAAAAATGGGTAAAGGACCTAAATAGACACTTTTCGAAAGAGGACAGACAGAAGGCCAAGAGACATATGAAAACATGCTCAAAGTCACTAATCATCTGAGAGATGCAAATCAAAATGACAATGTGGTACCATCTCACACCTGTCAGAATGGCTATCATCAACAAATCAACAAACAACAAGTGCTGGAGAGGATGAGGAGAAAAAGGAACTGCTGGTGGGGATGCAGACTGGTGCAGCCACTGTGGAGAATAGTATGGAGTTTCCTCAAAAATTAACAGTGGAACTTCCATTAGACCCAGTAATCTCACTTCTAGGAATATATCCCAAGAAAACAGAAATACCAATCAGAAAGGATATATGCACCCCTATATTCATAGCAGCACAATTCACCATAGCTAAGATTTGGAAACAGCCTAAATGCCCATCAACAGATGAGTGGATTAGAAAACTGGTTCATCTACACAATGAATACTATGCTGCT
Organism: Pipistrellus hanaki; assembly: GCF_964339955.1. NCBI lineage: Eukaryota > Metazoa > Chordata > Mammalia > Chiroptera > Vespertilionidae > Pipistrellus > Pipistrellus hanaki. Next base: position 62,188,750 of record NC_140510.1, on the reverse strand, counting down.
GTAAAAAAGAAGGAATTCTTATCATTTGTGACAGCATGAATGGAACTGGAGAGTATTATGCTAAGCAAAATAAGCCAGTAAGAGATAAATATCACATGATCTCACTCATTTGAGGAATATAATGAACAACGTAAACTGATTATCAAAAATAGAACCAGATGCCGAGACCGGTTTGGCTCAGTGGATAGAGCGTCGGCTTGGGGACTGAAGGGTCCCGGGTTCGATTCCGGTCAAGGGCATGTACCTTGGTTGCGGGCATGTCCCCAGTAGGGGGTGTGCAAGAGGCGGCTGATCGATGACTCTCTCATCGATGTTTCTAACTCTCTATCTCTCTCCCTTCCTCTCTGTACAAAATCAATAAAAACATATTAAAAAAAAAATAGAACCAGAGCCATAGAAGCATCGAACAGACTGTCCGAGCTATGGGAAGGTGGGGGGTTAAGGGGTAAGATATCAACCAAAGGATTTGTATACATGCATATAAATATAACCAAAGGAAACAGACTGGAGGGGGGGGGGGCGGTGAGGGCATATCCGGGGTGAGGGGAGGTTGCTGGGGAGAGGTCAATTGGTGGGGAGGGGGAAGGAGATTATGTAACACTTTAAACAATAAAAAAAAAATTTAAAAAGATGAGACAGTTCTCTGAAAAACAATAGCTATAAATCAAAGCACTTGTTCATTTTTCTTCTATTAGCAGAGCAATTAATTTGCCGGAGTTTAATGTAATAAGATTGAGAGGGAAGGAAAATGAATTTTGTTTGAAATTTTAAAACCAGCACCACAGAATCAAGAGGAAGAGGGGAATCCAAGCTGCAGGAGAGTCACATTTTGGTTTTCAGAGGTTATATTCATGGACGGTGATCAGACATCGGAAGCAAACCTGTGCTGCCAGCCCGTGCTGTTCACTCCCTTTACCTTTGGCACCACTCGCTCCCTGGTCTCCCAGGGCACCAGGCCAGCCCTTCTCTCCGACTTCTCCCTTTCTGCCAGGATGTCCCTTGGGGCCAGGCTTCCCTCTCTCTCCTGGAAAACCGGGCTTGCCAGGCAGCCCCTGAGGTCCTGATGAAATAAAAGCGTGAATGTTTAAGAAAACGTTTCAAAGGCTAGTGTGGTTCCTAGATCTGCATTCCCAATGTCCACCCAATGCACACTCCCACCTGACTCTGAGTTTGCATTGAAGGTGAGCTGCCATGATTAGCCTCACTCTGTGTAATAACTGGGCTCTCCCACACCACAGATCTCAAGTCTAGGCCTTCCTACAGATCTGCTGGGTGGGTATGCCACAAGGTCCTGACTGCTCTTTACCAGGGCTACTTCTCAAGGTAATGTTTGCAGTGAACAACCTTGATGTATGATCCCAGAATAGGTTCAGAGAACTGTGTGAGGGACGGGGCTGGAGAGAGGGGGGGATCCATCCAACATAGAAGCATATAAGCCTTGACCCTACAATTTACCGGTTCTACCCAGTTCATTGGGCAGAAGGGTTAATGGATTCTGTGACTCCCATCTACCCAAACATCCTGCTACTGGAAATATCAATACAGAGGATAAGAAGAAGGGAGATATCCCCAAGGGCAGGGCAAAGTGGAGCTCATTTAACAGAACATTCTATAGCGTGGTCACACCTAACAGGCTTCACTTGGCAGTGGGTTTCACGTTTATAAAATGAGGAAATAATTAAAAAGTGCTACCCACCCTTGGGGCCTGGAAGACCAGGTAGCCCATCATCCCCAAAGGGGCCTGGAATTCCTGGCGGTCCTAGCGGTCCATCTTTCCCTGGCCTTCCAGGGTCTCCTGGGAGGCCCTTCATCCCAGCTGGTCCAGGAGGTCCCATATCTCCTCGCTGTCCTTTCCAACCTGGGGCACCTGAGACAAAGCACAGAGACCAGAATGTAGGACAACTGGAAAGTGGCTTCACACACAGGCAGGGCAGTCATGGTAGCTTAAATTGCATATCTATGGCCAAGGAAACAAAATTGAAACAGTTTTTATCAGCTAAAATAAAACTAGCAACTCTCCATCATTCTACAATTATGTTTTGGTTTTTTTTAATCTGGCTGTTCTAAAAAGAAGGACAGGAATATCAAATATTTATTAAAGAAATAGTTCCCAATAAGGAGCATGAGTGAATATTATAAAAAGTTTTGCATGGGAAATGGATAGGAGTTGAAAACCAAAATGTAATCTGTATGTAGTCTTGGGTGTAGATAACTTGCCAGGTCCTTCCAGAAGCTATGACCCAGCAAGTTTTGATCAGGATGTTAACTGAGAATTGTAGAAATCAGAGCAACATTATCTGATATTACTGGTGCTGGAAATAAAGCTAAGGCGGCAGGTTGTGCCTCAGTCTCCTGTGGATCCTAAGAGAGGGCACCTTCCTGCATTTGGGTAAATGCAATGGGATTTACATAACAGGTGGCAGTCTGAATCATGAAATGAAGATCATATTGGAGATAGCCCCCAGAACCTTATTGAGAAACACTCTTTCTCCAGTCTCTCCCAGTTCCTACAGGTCTTGCTGGGTGGGTATGCCAAGGACACAAGGACCTGACTGCTCTTTACCTGGGCTACTTCTCAAGGTTATGTTTGCAGCGAACAACCTTGATGCACAAGATAGCACCTCTCCCAATGCAGAAAGCGGGTTGCTCTACAGGCATGTAAACCAGTGGTTCCCCAGGCTCAGAGCTCCTCTCAGGTACTGCAGTCAGCTCTGTGCTTGGCATCTATCTAGCGCCTTTTATGTCGCTGCAGAGAGACTTGGGTGAGGTGGGAAATGATACAAGCCAACAGGAAGCTCATGCTTTTACGTTCTGTGCCGTGAATAATGAAGCTCTTCCTCTCTTACCCAGAGGGCTTGCTTCTTCCAGCTTCTGTGAAAGAGCAACAGCAAGCCAGCTAAAGGCCCAGGCCCTTCACAGTCCTTGACACCTGCTGACACTTACCTGGACTGCCAGGAGCCCCGGGGAGTCCTGGTTGGCCTGGTGATCCGGGAGCGCCTCTTTCACAGGAATGGCCAGGTGAACCAGGGACACCTGGAAACCCAGCACTTCCCTCTCTGCCTTTTGGGCCTTTGAGACCCGGGAATCCGGGCATGCCAGCTGACCCTGCAATGAATGGTACAATCCATCTGTGACACTCATGGCATAAAATGACATAGATGGCCTAGCAGAGTTCGGGCCCATCAGTACCAGAAGCCAGCATTTTGATCCTGACTCTGTGCTCAAATGAGTTAAATCTCTGAATGAATTTTCTTTTCATAGAACGTGAGCTCCAAAGAAATGGAAAACTGTGCATGGCTAAAAGAGTTACTTGGTAAGGTTATATGGACGGCAAAGAAGTTGTTTATGCAAATTGAAAAACCACGGGATTCTTCCTGATTTTAATTAACCTCTAACATTGCAACAGGCTTCACACCAAAACTCCACAATGCTTACAAACCCAATTTGCACTGTAACAATTTGCATTTCGTAATATATTTCATCACTTGAGCTCTCAAATTTCTATTTATTGAAAAGGCAGTGCCATAATCTTCAGAGAGAAAAACAAACCCCCAATAATTCCACAGCCCAACCAAAAAAACTTAATTTATTTTTCCATGTTTTCTTTACATTTTGTTCAGATGCTTACATTTTTAAAGTAGTAGTCACAATGCACAATCAATTGTTAGATTATTTTACATTGCATATCAATCTGCAAATGTTTTCCATTTTGTTGTAATCTTTACAAATATAATTTTAATTATTAATGCTAATAGGTAATAATATTTCTTCTTTTGAGTGTGTGTGTGTGTGTATATGCTACTTAACTCTCTTGTGAATACTACTACAGATGACCCTTGAACAACTCAGATTTGAATTATAAGGTCAGTTTACAAACATATTTTATCTCAATAAGTACTATAAGTGTATTTTCTCTTTCTTATGATTTTCATAGTAGCATTTTCTTTTCTCCAGTTTACTTTATTGTAAGAATATAGTATATAATGCATAAATATATATAAGATATAAAATCTGTGTTAATTGATTCTTTATGTTATCAATAAGGCTTCCAGTCAAGAGTAGGTTATTAGTAGTGAAGTTTGGGAGAGTCAAAGGTTACGTGTTGATTTTTTACTGCACAAATATGTGTGTGTGTGTGTGTGTGTGTGTGTGTGTGTGTGGTGGGGGGCAGTATCCCTAACTCCAGCATTGTTCAAGGATCAACCATACAAAAGTATTTTTATATTAACCTTCATATTCTGTTGAACACTGTCTGAGATAGATTTTCGAAAGTGAGATAGTGGGATTATCAGGGCAAAATTATTTTCATTCACTCACATAATGTGTTGTTACTTTCCAATTGATTGGATTTTTGTATATGAGTATTTTGCCTTACAAACTACCAAGTAGTGAGCTCCCTAATAACACAGAATGTAGCTTACTCCCCTGTCTTCCCACATGCCCTATCTTGGGTACCTAACAAATGCTGGCTCGACCAGAGCAATGTTTGTTAGTTTGGTCTGCCAGGACCCCACTGGGCCACCGCTCTCCCAGGAGCCTTCCCAGACTCCTGCCCTCACTGCTCCTCCCCTGAGCTGCTCTCCCTCCTCCCTCATGAGTTTGTCCTGCTCTCTTTCAGCCGGGCACTGGCAGCAGGCAGACCACACAGCCCCTATTCCTTGGCACTGTCCAGAGCCCAGAGCAGACAGACAGAGTCCAGTAGCTGCTGAATCTAACTAGGCTGACTGAGCCACAGTGAGCTTCGCTGGACTTAAAAACAACTGATAGCTCAGTGGATAGAGTGTCGTCCTGTGGACTGAACGGTCCCAGGTTCGATTCCGGTCAAGGGCATGTACCTTGGTTGCGGGCACATCCCCAGTAGGGGTGTGCAAGAGGCAGCTGATCGATGATTCTCTCTCATCGATGTTTCTAGCTCTCTATCCCTCTCTCTTCCTCTCTGTAAAAAAATCAATTTAAAAACAAAACAAAACAAAACTGATCATGTAAAGGCAACAAATGAAATGTAACCATCTCCCCATAGGAGGGAAGATGCTTGGGTGACATTTTCATATTCCCGATTTCTAAGGCAAGATCATCTAACTGCTCTTCCGTGACTGGTTCCAGAGCTGAGCTGGAGGTGTAGACACAGGGACCGAGCAGCCTCATACCTGCAGGCCCCGGATGTCCTGGGTCGCCCCGGAGGCCTTTTAACCCTGGCATTCCCATGAGCCCCCTCTTTCCTGGGGGCCCAGGGGGGCCGTACGCAGGGTCTCCGGGGACTCCTTTCTGACCACTCGCTCCAGGTGGACCAGGAGAGCCTGGGGGCCCGACGGGAGAGACACCCCTCTCACCCTCAAAACCTGGATCGCCTGGGTCACCACGGAGACCTATGGAACAAAAAATGGTTTCAACTGTTAAATGCAAAAACGTAGAACCTATGCTGTATCATCTACTGCTTTGATGAAAACATATTTCTAAAACATACAAAGGTACTTATTTAATAGGTATTGTTGTTTTTACAATCTTTTCCAGGGACATTTATTATAATTTTGTAATTCCTAAAAGCCAATGATGTCTCCCCAATTGCTTGCATTCTCTGGCAAATTGTCTTTCTGGACTGAGCAGTTTTCACACTGTCATAGACCAGTAATGGCCTATCACTCCTGCTTCAAGTGAAAGAAGCCCTGAGAATCCACAAAAGTATCATAACCTAAAAGTTCATGAAACACAGCTAAGGGCTCAGTGTATCAACAAAAACCATTCCCCTCTCATCTAGGGATCTCGGGGCCATTTCCTTACTAAGATCGTCCAGTTTTAGAAGTATATGACATTCCTAAGGAAAAGCACTTCCCTTACCAGGTGGACCAGGTATTTTCGATATTCCGGGTCTGCCAGGCCGACCTTTTTGCCCATCAAAACACCTAGGCCCAGGAGCACCCTGAGGACCTGGAAATCCTTTTGGACCTAAATGATAACAAAGAAACATGGACTCCATAAGACACACATCAAGTGAGAACCAAATAAGGTGATTTCTACTTGATGGCAGTGGAGATGTGGACTAGTCTGGGTGACAGAACTATTTTACAAATCACCTACTCTGAACAAGTATTTTGTAGGCAGTGATTGTGCTAAGGTTCGTTCTCAGAGGCCGAACCGTGAAGGATTCTTCTGAAAGCCTTTGGGGCAAGCACCACCCTTCAGATGAACCTTTTGGTACCTTCCCCTGCTGGATCTCAAGTACAAATATGCACGCACATCTGTCCTTGTGGGAGGACAGGCAATGACCCGTGTGTCCTGATGAGAAGACCCAGAGTAAAGGCCAGATCTATTCCCTGCATCTTACTGCTTTTGTCCTTGAGTGAAGTATAAGCCAAAAGCACCTGCCAAAGGGATTGAGGGTTTTTTGTGTTTTTGTTGGTTTTTTTTAACCTCTTGTGATTTCCTACTAGGAGATATCTGAGCTAAAATAACTTACAAACCATGAACAAGTTTGTGTTCACTTCCCTTGAGATGAAAGCTGCTGAAAGTAATCATTAACTTTTTTTTAATCCATCTATGACAAGGCATCAGTAAACGTGAAAATGAATGCTCAATCAGTCAACCAGCAATGCTTCTCTCCACTGATGCAGAGTTATTCTTCCTCACCCTGGCCCTTGACTTGTGCTGGGTGGAGTGTCATTTACCCGCTTTGATCTGTGCCTTGGTCCTATGACTTGCTTTGGCCAATAGGATATTAACAACCATGAAGCAGTGAGAGGAGTGAACTCTGCCTGTAAAGCTGGGCTGCCCTTTTGCATTTCTGCAATCACAAAGACGAGCACATGCTGGCCCCACAGTGACCTCATGTCACAGACCTGAACCTGGACTAGAACCAGGGACCAAGCCAATAGACAGAATCACAGATCAGCTGAGCCCCACCCACCTGCACACCCATAACAGAGAAAATAAATATCTATTGTTGTAGCCCACTAGATTTTGAAGTTGTTATAAAACACTATTCTGACAAAAGCTATTGGCTATAGAGAGCAATAAAGAGTCATTCATCATTTCACCTTTAAATACCTTTTGTTATGTAGGACAAGTAGCTGTGCTAATGCTCAATGGATCAATTTAAGTGAATTCTGAATAAATATAAGAGAATTATGCATTTATATAGACTTGGGGTCTAATTTTGCTATAAAGCAGTGATTGATTCAAATGAAGGGTTTCATAAAAGTGCAATCACAGATGTAGGTATCTGCATTATTCATGCTGCTTCTGGTCAAATTGGGGTTTCTTATAAAGCAGAATAGAATAACACTTGTAATCAGTTAAGTGAATGATCATTTTTGACTCTTGGGACACGGGATAAGAAAGAAGACAACGTTTTAATACTCTCAAAGGGCAAGCATTTTACTAGTAATTGGTGTGTGATCGAATCAAGGTAAATTTTGTTGCTCAGATATGAACACCCACCTGCCATCTGCCCAAACCAGCAGAATAGAGACCCAATGTGAATGACTATAAATACTGTTTTCCCGTAGACCCTCAAATCCTTGTAATAATTTTAGAAATACGTCATTTGCCTTTGGATTTGCTTTTGGTTTATCTACCTTGCCAGGACTTTTATTCTTGAGAAGGTGTAAAATAATAACATCTCATTGATCATACCTGGAGGTCCATCAAAACCCGGAGGGCCTGGTCTCCCAGGGTAGCTGACGTTACAAGCAATTGTATCACCTGGGGGAAAACGGTAATATTCACATCATTGGTAGTTCAAGACATGGTAAATCTCAATGACAGTTTGGTCAATATATTTCTCATAGAGTGTATGTAGAATTCAAAGGAAAAGCCACAAAAAGATCATAGTTCACTTGAACTACTTTTATTTCAAATTTCTAGCAAACCTGCCTTCAAATCTGAACAGTTAATAAAAATAGGGGAAATAAGAAAATATTGATTCCAAGAAGGATCCGTTTTAATAACATAGAATAAATATTGGATTTATAGATCCATTGATGTTGAATACCATGAAATCAGAAGCTTTGTGAATCATGAAATCACAACCAGCACCACCCATGCTAAGTTCAGAAGACTTGGCTCCTAGTTTGAGTGTGGAGGGGATTGTGCAAATAAAGCAACTGGGCAGGATATTAATAACAGCTATCATGTCATGAGGGCTGCTGTGGGTCAGGTGCTTCAAATAGGTGCTCTTGTTTTTCTAATGGCCTTGCAATGTGGTTATTGTCATCCCCCATTTTAATCGGTGAGGAAGATAAGACTCCAAGCTTGAGTGTCTGTGACATCCCTTTTTTAAATTGGGATGCTGCTCTTTTATCATAGAAACAATATCTCATAATATGTTATTTCACATGCTCTCAACTCAAAAACATATGAGATGAATAAAGATAATGTTCTATTTTGATGAGCCCCAGACCATGATTTTAAACCTTATTGAATTCCAAGGTATTTGCCTTTCTATGTTGTCAAATCAAGAACCAAAGATATGTTTCTTCTGAAATTCCCATTTAACAATGTAGCTCAATGTATATGTACATATTACAAAGAAAAAAATCTTAAATATTTTCCAACCTTTTAAAAAGGTTCCAGCTATAATACTGCAGATCATTTTTTTGTTTGGAATTTATAAAACAGTCAGATATATTTAAAATCCTTTCTTTTTTCTTCCTGGAATGCTTACAAATGGGTTTTCAGGGACAATGTGTTTTTTTTGTTTTTTTTTTTTAATGAAACTCTGCCTTATCTTAAAATATTATAAAAATAGATATTTTGAATATGGTCAGACTGAGAAATGAAAGGCAACTTTCATATGCCAAACAAAGCAACAAAGACATCTTAGCATTTTAAGGATTTAAATACTGGTTGTGCTGTAATGCTTTTATTTGCTTGACACTATTCAAGATCTGAACAGTAGCTTGATGGCATTTTACTCAGCAGTTCTGCCATAGCTATAATAACTTTGCCTGGAAGAGAGGCCCACTTTCTCTCCTGGGATTTCACTTGACACTGTCACACAAAGTGTTCAAAATTACCTTTCGGACCCTTCACACCATCAGGGCCCCTCTCGCCTGGGCAGCCTGGGTCTCCTGGTTGCCCCCGTTGTCCCGGTGGACCAGGAAATCCCAGTCCTGGAGGCCCCCTAGGTCCTTCTCTGCCAGGGGGGCCTGGCAGTCCAGGAGCTCCTTCATCACCTGGGCCTGCGTCTTCATGATCCCCCTGGGAATGTTTGCATCACAAATCAGTTACCAAGCCATGAACTCAGATTAGTCATTGTCATAGGCTGATGAAACACACGCAGGAAGCTCACAATTCCAAGAGAAAGGGACTCAACAGCAAATGGAATTTAAATTGATCAACTTAGATTCTTCTTAATAGTTTATATACATATACACGTGATTGGGGGGGGGGGTGTCTTATGCCTCAAACACGAAGAGTTATGTGTTTGTGACATCTTGAAAACAGAATAAGAAATTTTATATAGAACCACTCTTTATTTTAAGTATAATGAAATACAGAAATAAGTAAATTAATGGAAGTAGTAGGCTTGGGAATTGTTTAAGTTCTTACACATTTGAAATAGTTCTCCTGCACTCTTATGAGAAGACACAGGGATAGTTTCCATCACCCTCCAGGTCTGTGGATAAAAGGCTGACAAATCCTTTCCCCTCCTGCATAAGAATTTGACCTTCGGTTAACCGTCTAGTTCTGTTTCTCTGGAAACTACATAAAAATTGCATGTCAGCTACATTACTAGGCAACCTTACTTATGATAAAATCCAACCCAGGTTGCAACATTTGCATCTGGTCTGGAAGAACTGGAAAGATCCTGAGTGGTGGCTCCTGTTACTGCCAAGTTCCTTGTGGGGGTCCCTGCAAGCTGTGCTGTGGAGATAACAGCCCTCATGGGGAACAAAGCCTTCAAGTCAGGGCTGCTCACACATCTGCCACATGTGGCTCTCATCTCCTTCAACCCAACCGAATGCCAGGCTGCAAGGATTCTCACTCACAAGGAATGCCTGACCCTGTCCTACTGGCAAGTTGATGGTCCTGTCTTCAATCCTTTCAAATAGTCTGGTCTCTCTGAATGAGCTCCTATAAAATCAGAACATGGTTTTTCTCTATTACAACACAGACTGGTGGGAGTATCACATGCTTTGGAATAAGGCAACTAGACTTTTCATTCTTATTTAGCCTACTTGATAGATAGATGTCCTTAGTAACATACTCTAAACCTCCATTTCCTTACTGTAAAACTGTAAAAAAAAAAAACTTACATATTTAAAACTGGAGAGATAATTGCTCTTCAGAAGACTACTGTGATGAGTAAAAATCTAGCACACTTTCTGTGACACTGTAAGCATTAAAAATACCTCATATGCCCAAGATATTTTAAATTCCAAAGCAATGAAACATATCTTACAGCCTTCTCTTATGAACTTCATTACCTATACATGGCTTCCACCTAAAACATGACTGAAAAATGCAGAAATATCATTTATCGATGGATTTTCCATCAGCCAATAAACTAGTTCAGTAGATTTGCACTAGTTTATCCTTTTATGCTTGCTTCTTCACCAGGGGACAGAACTCAAGATAATTTTCCAGACTTGTGCTTTATCCTTCACCTGATAAAGTCAGCTGAACAAGTCTTAAATCAGTAGGGGCTTTGAAGATACAAGGGGGAAAACCATCATAATAATGACACAAAGACTAGAGACAGAAAGTCTTGTTATGACTGAAATGTTACTCAAGATTTTAGACCATCTGCCATGATGCCATACCTTTTGGAACAATCATCTTTTTGTGGGAATGAATCAAAGGCGCTTCTGATTTCCAGCATATTAACATTTTACTGAGGTATAGCTTTTTAAATTGAGAAGAGGAAAACAGATTTATCTTGCCCATGTAAGAAAGTGAAAATCGATAGCAGAATAATTATACATACTGGGGGTCCTGGATCCCCTTTTGCTCCATCATATCCATCCCAACCATCTTGTCCCTGCTTCCCGGGAAATCCTGGGGGCCCATCGGGACCTCTTTCTCCTTTGCGCCCTGGGAACAAAAGTGACAAAGATATTCAAGCCCTTATCAGAAGTGGGTGAAGTAGAAGAAGACTTGGGACTAAAGATAAAGGCTTGACCTTGGCTCTGTGTGAGCTGGTAGAGATTCCTCTGAGTGTCCCAGTTGACTAAGTCACACAAAATCAACTGTGCAAACGTCAGAGGGGAGAATGACAATTGCCAAACTATTGAATCTTCTATTTGGGAAACGTCCCTCTTCCCATTTAGAGAAGGAGGTACTGTATGAAGATGTCAATCACAACAGCACCTTCCCCTGCTTGTGTGATGTCAAACATGGTCCTCTATCTCCTGGCCATCAGGAACGGAGAGATGATCCATGGACACTTGCTCCAGGCCAGTCCAATCCTTCCTGAATTTTTTTTTTCTTCTAACTAGAGTAGAGAAGGTAGATCTCTCTTTCGAATCTGGTTGTTAAGAATTTGCAGCTCCCTGGGACTTTACCCTTAGCCTAGAGAAAGCTAATCTTGGGGAGGGGAGGGTGTAAATGGCGTATTTCATTAAATATGCAAGATGCAGGAAGAAGGGTCTCCTATGCAGTTTTCTTATGCAAACCCCATATCTAACCTTCAAATTTTGTTTAATTAGCCAATAAATTACTTTTTAAATATATATATATATTATTGATTTCAGAGAGGAAGGAGAGGGAAGAGAGAATGTGAGTGAATTATTGATCAGCTGCCGCCTGCACAACCCCTACTGGGAGTTGAGCCCACAACCTGGGCATATGCCCTTGACCAGAATCAAACCCAGAACTCTTCAGTTCACAGGCCAACACTCTATTATTCACTGAGCCAAACCAGGTAGGATAACAATAAATTACTTTTTCTTCTTAAAATACTTCTAGCTGGATTTCTGTCACAGCCAAAATACTCTTGATTAATAGAGGATAATAGAATGCAATGACTAAACACTGGGCACATTAAAGGAGGGCTGTTTCAAACCCAAATACACAACAATAAAGAGTTGAAAATGTGACTAAAGGAGCACTTACATTTTCAGATAAGAGACAGAGGATTTGAAGTTGAACATTCACATGACTTAGTGAAGGACAGAGAGTATTTTTTAAGAAATCTCAATAATCCTAAATCTGGTTTAAGAATCTATCTGTGTTCACAGGGGAAATTATTGCAGGAGGGTGGTTCATATTTAATTCATAAGATGGCAGTTAAGTGATCAACGAGGCTCACCTTTAACTCTTGATACAGCCATGTCTCCCTTTTCTCCTTTGTTGCCAGGTGGTCCTGGGACACCAGGTTTTCCCTTGGTAAAAAATCATAGCAACGTCAGTTTAATTGTGAGGGGTCAAAGATTACCCACATTTGTGTGTCTCTAATCTCTCTCTTCTTTCCTTCAAATCACCTTTTCTGGATTCTATTATAGTTTGGCACATTTGATCTCATCCTCTTCCTTGACTTATGAGGGGGGTCCTACCTTACAAAATTGAGGTTCTCAAATTTCATGTAAAAGCTAGTAGATCTGAATAAGGTCTATACCCGAGTCGATAGAAATTTGTTTGTTTCCTGGTCTTGACAACCACTGCCAAGCACTAGGGCAGTGGTTGGCAAACCGCGGTGTGCAAGCCACATGCAGCTCTTTGGCCCCTTGAGTGTTCTAACGCCACTTCTTCAAAATAGACTCACCCAGCCTGAAAACCGACTTCTGTGCATGGGCCACGAAGTTTCAATCGCTCTGCACATGCGTGCCCACACATGGTATTTTGTGGAAGAGCCACACTCAAGGACACAGCAATTAAAGACTGCCCTGCCTTCATGGCACTGAGACTCTAGGGAAACAAATGTTGAATCTAAAAAAACCTGGGGCAGAGGGGTTCCCAGCCACTTTGGGATCAAGAGTTGCTCTTTACAATTCTAAGACTTGAGATCACTAAACACATGTGTTAACACAACAACAAAATCCCAGCAGCAACAAAAATGTCTTCTCTGCAAGGAGGGGAAGGAGGGCTGTCTCCAGCCTTCAGGGGAGAGTCCCAGGGGCAGTGATTTTATTCTGAGGGACAGCTGAAAGGCTATGCCTCCATCTGAGTCACTGCAATGGTCAGCAAATGAGAGCCATTTTGAAATACACCTCATCCACTCTCTGGCACTAAATATCACATAAACTCTGACAATGCCAAGATTTATATCTCCAGCTTCTACCTCTGATCTGAATCCTCAACTTGAATATCAAACCCCTTGCCTACTTGGCATCTCCACTTGGTTGCCCACTAAGCATCTCAAATGTAAAATGTCTCCATTGATACTGTTTCCTTTCACGAACCCACGCCTGCTCCTTACATTGTCTTTGACATCTTAGCTTCATCCTTTATGTCTCTTTTTCTCATGTACCATGTCCAGTCTAACAGCCAACCTGTTAGCTCTACCTTCAAAATATATCCAGAATCTGACCACTTTCCCCCCCATGTGCTGTATGTACTATCATGTTAATCCCTGTTCTATCATACTGCACCAGGATGGTTGCCACAATCCACCTACTTCTTCCCTTGTCCCCTGCAGTCTGTTTTTAACAGAGCCACAAGGATGATCCATTGGAAATCAATGTCACATTATGTCTTTCTTTTCTTAAAATTCAACACTGGCTGTTCTGTGTCATCCAGAGTAAATACTCAAATCCAACCCACTCACAAAGCCCCATGCTCAGCAACCCTCCTATCCTCCAGCCACTTAGACTTCCTCTCCTTCTGCTCTTCCTTTCATTCTGTCCACTCAAGCCACACCAGATGGTGTTGGCCTTTATCGCCACCTGCCATACTGTATATTTATGCATCAGTATGTTACTAGTATATAGTGTATGTCCTCCCAACAGAGTAGAGGCCCCTCTGCACCCCCAGCACCTACAATAATATCTAGAACATAGTAGGTGCTCAATAAATATGAATCAAATGGATGGATGGATGGGTGGATGGATAGATGAATGAATGAATGAATGAATGAATACAGATGATTTGGGGGGATTGATATATTTAAAGGTTCAAAACAAAATATAATAGAAGCAGGTACCGCTAAATTCTACCTGACTCTTTTAACTAGGAAGATTGTTACTGGTAAGAATTACTCACTGGTGGCCCTGGAGATCCTTCAGCACCAGGGAGGCCTGGGTGACCTCTTCCTCCAGGCCACCCAGGGAGCCCCATGTCTCCCTTACTTCCCTGCCTCCCAGGAAGTCCTGGAGGGCCTGGCGAGCCTATGGGACCAGGCTTGCAGGCGCAGAGCCCTTCATTTCCTAGACAGAGGATAAAAGGCAGCTTTGTCATATTCCTGAATAAAATCCCAATAAAGGCTTTAAAATACAAAACAAATCGTGAAAATAAAAAGAGTCTAATGTGCATAATTCTTTTAGCAGAACTGATAAGGTGTGCTATGGGGCATGGGCATGGGAGGGGGGTGTACCTAGGCATGGGCTAAATGGGGTGGATATATCACTTCTATACAAATGGGGTATTTTGAATCTTAATAAAGTCACCCTGATGAATTCTAGGGGGAAAGCTGATGTCCAATTCTAATTACAAAACTTTAATAATAAGAAAGCGTCTTTTTTTAAAAAAAAAAAAGTTTGTCTCTTATTTGGTTCCTATGGGGGGAAAGGTCTCTTGGTTGATTCCTGTTAAAGAATCAACAACAGAAATTCAGTTACAGCATAAACCCTGAACATTTAAAGAAGCAAAAGAAAATGTGAAGAGGGATTACATTGACTGCACTGAACATTACAATTGATAACTCACTACAGTGTAATTATCAGGACTTCCAATCTCAAAATAAGTGTCTTTATAATAGTCAAACTCCTCAGCTCTCATACCCACCTGACTCAGGTGGGCAAAAAGGCACTGAACAAGTCAGGGCAGAGAAACAGAGCCATACGCACTTGATGTGTCTGGGGAATAGGGGTTCCACAGAGGGAAACTAAAGATCAATACTGTTCTTTCTCTGCTTCTTTAAAGGAATCAAGAGGATTTCGTGGAAAAACTATTACTTTGAGGAAAATTTCCTGGTAAGTCTCTCCTTTATTCTCTAATATATTAGGGGCTGACTTTTTGGAAAGATCTAATCACAGGATGAGCATATAATGACGTGGACTATTTACCAGGGATAACTAAGGGCAGTAACAAATCTAACTGAAATGCCACGTTGTATGCGTGGTAAGTGCCTCGCAATCCTGCACATGCTGTTGCTTCTGAGAATGCTACCTTTGCAGCATACTTGCCTTTTTCTCCTTTTGAGCCTCTTCTTCCTGGAGGACCCATTTTGCCTTTTGGTCCTTGTGGTCCAGGGTGTCCAACACTACAATATATAACTTTACAGTGGGAAAGGGGATGGGCAGAGAGAATCACACAGTTTTATGAATGTCTCCTACAGGCCAAGTTAGGAGTGTCTCTTGCACTCACATCTTTCCCTCAGCACATTCTTTCTTTCATTTCTTTTGATTCTTTCTCTCTGATATAAGAATAGACATATAATTGTCACAGTATGCTTCTGCCACCATAACCTTTGGTAAAGTCACACTAATCTCAGCACTAATTAGTGGATTGCAGAGCAAGGCAATGGACAACAACAAAACAAATGAAACACTAAAAATAAGTGTATCACAAGGATCGTTTTCCCTTCCAATTATCAATAATTACCTAATGAAGAAAGCATAGATCAGATCTTGTGAAAACAAAACTTAAGAGATACCTGATTAAGGATGACATGCAGAATGCAAACTGTAAGTTCCTTGTTCTCTCCAAACTCCAATAAAATAGCATACAGTGAAAGAATATTATAAAAAGGCATAAACCTCAAACTAAAGAAAAGGAAACAATGGCAAAAACATAAAAAGACTTAGCAGACCCTTAAAAAAGCTGAATTCTAAGCAGGCAGTAAGGAAAGTGAAGAAAGAACACAATTTATATCAGAAATCCCTCCCAAAATTTAGGAATTGCAACCTCTGAAGTAGACAATGAGGCCTCAAACAAGATCTCTTTCTTAAAAATTGCAGCATGATAAAACAATAACCCTGCAAAGCTTCAGAAAACAGTGCAATGGGAAGAAAACTTTAAAAGAAACCATGTAATTATAAAAGCAGGTGAAAGAAGACATTTTACGCCTGAAACATAAACTGGCTGCTGCAGAAGGAACCATTAGAAGGGAACACAAGAAACAACAAAATCCTTGAAAATTAGAAAAAATATATGGCAGCAGAAATTTAAAAATGCAGGAGCAAAGTTGAAAGACAGAGATGAGAAATATCTCCTAGAAAGTGTTACAGAAAAATAAAAAGTAAAGAATAATAGATCAAAGATTTTACTGACAAATCTATAGAGTCCAGAAAGAGAAAACAGAGAGTGGGGAGAGGATAGAATAGCTTCAAATAAGTAGTTTAATAATTTTTTAAAATGAAGATTTGTGTTGGATTGACAGTACCCACTACATGCAAGCAAATACATGCAAATGCACACACACAAAAAAGTAAATCACTGTGAAATTTAAGGACATGAAAGCTCATAAGTTTTTACAGAAAACAGATTTCAAACAAATGTCAAGTATCTAAATGTTACTGAATTTTTTAAAAAACAACACCAGAAGCTAGAAGACAATGAAGAATGCTTTTAAAAACTTGAGGGAAAATATTTACAACCTAGAATTTTATACTCAGCCAAACTAGTATAAAATTGATCAAATTTTACAGTAGATTAATGCCATTTTCAGACATGTAAGATCCCCCAAATTGATGCTTTTTCTCAAGAAATATAATGAGAGAGTAAATGAGTGAAAGAAATATATGTGATAGGAAACAGAGACAGAGAAAGAGTGCACAGAATAATGGTGAAGGTAGATCTCAAGACAGTATCTCAGCAGTTGATTAAAAATGAAACCTGACCTAATTTGAACAGCTCAAAAGCTCCAGGAGAGATTTATTTAAAGAGGTAACACTGATAGAATATTTAATTAGTTATAATGTACTATTGGGATATTCCTACAATTCAAAGTGGGTTTAGGTTGAATTAGCAAACAAACAAAGAAAACAAGACAATTGTTAGCAAAATGTCATGCTAGAAAAGTAATGACAGATAGTATTATGGCAGAATTGGTCAACGGCATTTTATAACTATTCATTGTAAACACTGAGTATTTATTTATTTAACTGAAATTAGGATACTAACAATATTTTCCAGTGTGCACATGTGTGGTTGGGAGGGAGGGAAAGAGAGCTAAATGTATCTTGTATAGAGGGAATGCAAAAGATAATGCTCAAACCAAAAAATTAAGAAATAACAATACAAGTATTGAATGGCAACATACAGACAAATAACCAAAGATCCAAGAAGAAACAGGAGAAGGGGTTATGTAGGATGGCAGTTCACCATAATGGCATTATAGAACTGTTTGAATCCTAAGCCAGGTCCATCATAGTTCTGATAAAAATTCAAACTACATTAAAAAAAACAAAACACAAATTGTATTAACTTACAAAATTCTATCATTACACTTAAATTCTCCACCAAATAGTTTCATATGCTTTCATTGAAACTATAAGATCAGTTTATTTTTTTGAGGTATTAATACCACAAAACTTGGCTCGGGAAATATGAAGACATTTTTTAAATATTTAGAAAGTCACATTTTCTGAATGACACTACAGATATCACGTTCAACATCAATGCTAATGGCTGTGAGGGAGGAGCACTTTACCATCTGATCCCGGAGGTCCCTGACGTCCTGGTGCTCCCGGCAGCCCGGGGGGTCCCGGCTCCCCTGGTTTTCCTGGGGCAGAATCAGGTCTCGCAGGAGGGCCAGCTGCCCCTGGAACTCCCGGATGACCAGGTAAGCCTGGTGGCCCAGGGAGTCCCATCATGCCTCCAAGAGAAACCAAGAATAAAAATCACATAGACTCTCAGATTAAAGGTGTCTGTTAGAAATCAAAGCAGTACATTTTGCCTTGGACTGAGGGAGTCTTTAAAGGGGAAAAAAATGTAATTAAAAAATAACTGAATATCCCCGTCATCAAAATGCCTCACCCCCTATGAAACAAGCATGTTAAGTAGAAACAAACAGATTTGGGGAATCAAATTTTCTTTCCTTTTCCCATTCTTTAGGATTATTGGGAAAGAAATATATATGATCTAATTAAAGCTATTTATTTCAATCTTTCCACCTTGATAACTTGGTAAAAATAATATCAATAAGCATATTAGCACATTTAGAGTCCATACTTTTATGGAATCACAAAACCACCTATATAGGACATGAAGCACCATGGCAATCTAGGTTGGTGGGGAAACATAGAAGTGCTGAATTTGAACCTAGCCTCTCCCTCTCTGGCCACAGGTACTTAACATCTTTAATCCTATATGTCTGTCTCAGAGGCCTGTTCCGAGGATTAAATAAAAAAAATCCACCTGCGAAGCTTAGTGCAATATCTGGCAAAAGCATGTGCTCATCGAACGATTAGTTTTCAGTGTGCTCAGAGGAGGTCAAAGTGAGTAATGCAGCAGAAGCTAAAGCCTGCTTTCCCTTGACATTCTACTCCCTCTCTGGTGGCTTTGCTGGAAGCCTTTGTGTGACAGTGACCACTTGTCCTAGCCATGTCTTCCTAAGCAACCCTGGCTCTAGAATCTCTTTGTGGAAGACTGCAGTTTTCAAAGATGGCCATGTGGTGCTCTGTTCCTCATGTTATTGGGGAACTTTGACTTTCCCCATCACAAGGTCTCCTCCCTGTAGAGGGCCAAATGGGAAGACACTTGGATGTTCTTTAGATTGTTGCTGACTGGGCCTGGGATATTGGTAGAGTCGTGTCAGTTGCACTCCCACCCTGGTTGTATGGAGATGTTCTTAGTTCCTGGCTTGTGTTTGTCCGGGAGGAAGGAGTGGGTGGGACCTGGGCTCTCCCAGGCTCCTTGTTTTCCTGTGAAACCCCTTGTTGGATTGGAGAATAAATAGATGTGCTGTGTGGCTCAGGGGATCGTCATCTGCCTCTCCAGCAGAGGAGGTCGGTGGCCCTCCCAGCTCCCAGCTTAAAATCTATCTCTGTGTCTTCTCTCTTTATTTCTATGATTTCTCAATCCCTGGCCACCTCCACTTAGAACTGGTTCCTTCATCTCTCCCTGCGGGATACGGAAAAGAGAGATCCCCGCCATCAGGCCCCCGCACCTCCCTTTGCATGTGGCAGGCGTTTGTGATTGCTGAGGCTCATGGAGCACGGTGGGAGTGGCACAATGGTTTCCAAGGCTGGATTATTAAATGTGATTCCGTTTATGCCATGTGAGCTGAAACACTAGGGCCAGAAGTCCTGACCATCATAGAAGCAAGCCCACTGTGCCAATGCCACCACATTGTAAGGAAGCCAGCCTAAGTGAAGTATAAACCCACAAGGAGGCCTGAGGCTATAGGAGAGATATAGGAGGGAGGCGCTTGGTTCATGGTAATATTTGATGAAGAGCCTGGGAAAGAATTCTATTGACCTAAGGACTTGGAACTCCTTCAAGTGTTGTGCTGGTTACTATTCCTAGTAAGATTAGGGACAGAAATGTAGAGAATATTTACATTCTGACAGCCCAGGAGAACTGATTAAACATGTGAGAGGAACAGTCTTGAATAAATGTAATTCCATGTGGTCTGTGTTTCTTCTTATATTTTCCAGGAGGATTAAGAAGTTTCCTGAAATATTCATCCTTCATGAATCTAGTTTCCCCTTGGTGGAAAGAGAGAAAAGAGAAAAGCATATATATGGATTTTTTTTTTTTTTTTGAGGAGGGAAAGAGGAAGATTGTTGTTTTGCTGTGTGTGTGTGTGTGTGTGTGTGTGTGTGTGTGTGTGTTTAACTTAAACTGAATCAAAATTTTACTTTTTGAGATTTGTATTTCCACATTTCACGTGGGAAATTTAAGTTGGAAACAGATGGACGAAGTCAATTTTGACCATTAGGTATCAAAAGGAGAGCCCTCCAAGAGCGTGGAGAAGACCCAAATAAACAAAGGAAGCCTATCATGGTTCCCAGATCTCGTCTGCAAGTGATGCTGTCCTGGGAAGCCTGTTATGCAGACACATTCCTCACCAAACCCCTGAGACCTTGACTGCATATTTCTGAAGTGCAGCCCAAGAACCTGGGTTTCTTCCAAGCAAGTGATTAACTGGATGGAGTATGTGGTTCTGAACCCTGGCTGTCCGTTAGAAATAGGAGGCACTTTAATAACAGCAGATGCCTGGGTCCCTGCTCCTGGGAGTCCAACATTCTTGGTCTGGGGTAGAGACAGCCCTCGGTGTTTTGAAACACTCCTAAGGTGATTCAGTGTCAGCTAGAGTTGAAAACCTCCAGTGCAGAGGAGGATGTAGCAGACCTGGTTTACAGCCAGTGGATTCATACCTGGACAGGTTTCCCCTGGTCGACCCGGGGGGCCGGGGGGACCGGGGAACCCAACCGCCCCCTTTTCTCCATAGCGGCCTGGGAGTCCTGGGTCCCCAGGAGGACCTGCCGAAAAGAATGACACTTGTGACTATAATAAACATATACCTAAATTTTAAAATCCACACACAAGTACTTTCTGTGACACTTGCTGAAATACAACTAGGAGACTGCTTTACAGTTTCCCTCCACATTTTAAATGTTATGTCTTAGATATGAGCCTTTCATCTGGTCTACAGATGTATGACCTTGGAGTGGCGCTGTCTGTCATTGATTTAGGCCACTCTGGTCTGGCAGGTGCCATCTTGGTAGGTCTAAGTCAAATGGTTTTACATATATTTTAATAGCTAAAAAGCCCTACGCTCTGAAAGGTGACATAGTAAAAAAAAAATATATATATATATATATATATATATATATATATATATATATGTATATCCCAGCATACAGTGTACTTACTAAAATAAAATTTGATGTCATCTGCTGTTAGAGATTAACCAAGATGCACATCTCTACCTGCACTTGTATAATTATAGATTCACGCTGAAGTTCACTTATTTAGCCTGCAAACTATGGCAATACTGGGCCATATTCCTCTGTTATGGATACTCAAATCCCATTTCCACATTATTAATGGAGGACCTAAATGAAACACAAACCTTTGAGTGGGAGAGGTGGAGTCGTCAATACCCCTGGCGGTCCTGGGTACCCGCGGTCTCCGGGATCCCCCTAGAATCATTAATGCATTGACTTAGACATAGGGATATTTTCTCGTAGGATTATTTCCCAGGCTCTTCATCAAATATTACCATGAGCCAGTGTATTTAGCACTAAATAAATATTATAAGGACCAAGAGTCCATTCATGTAAGAAATAAAGACTATAAGCAGACTAGAGAAACAGATAGTTCATGGACCTCTAGGAAAATCAGGCATTCAGCCTCTTCCCTAAACGCAGAAATAACCAACCAACTAGAAATGTTATCTCAAGAGAAAATAAAATGGCCCTCACCAATTTTGCTCACTAGTTGAGCATCGGCCAATGGACTAAAGGGTCTTGTGTTAGAATCCAGTCAAGAGCATGTATCTAGGTTGCACACTCCATCTCCACATATGGGAGGCAACAAATCGATGTTTTTCACATCAATGTTTCTTTCTGTCTCTGCCCCTCCTTTCCACTCTCTCTAAAAATCAATGGGAAAAAAAATATCCTCAGATGAGGATTAACAAAAAAAAAAAAGAAAATGTTTTTATCTCCAATAAAGTTATTCCATTCTCATAAATTAGATACCTCTGAAGCTATAAAGTTTCTTAAATATATCACCAGCATTAATGTCTGATTTGACACTCTAGGACAAATTCAAGACCAATTCAAATTATTCACCTACAAGAGCTGAATCCACATTTTATTTTAACAGCAAATATGATCCCCTTCATTGTGGACTCTAAGTGCTACCATGGCTTGTCCTGGGCTAGAGCTGAATGTAAGGTCACAGAGGTTGCAGAGAAACAATTCAGTGGTGATAAAAGCAAAGAGCTCGCCACAGCTCCCTCTGGTTTTAATCGAGATGCCGTATGATCCCCTTGGAATTTTTTAAACTTTCAAAAGGATCATTGCTCAAATATAAAATGTAATCATTACAACATGCAGTAAAATAATGCATACAAACTTAACTCTGTCTCTTTCAAAAGTTACATTTTTGAATCATTCTTTGAAATATTTTTAAAAACCTATATTGTACAACATAAGGGATGTGGAATTTTGTTAGGGGGATACTCTAACACGTTCGCTGTTTTTACCTTTGGACCAGGAAATCCAAATGACCCAGGAGTTCCAAACAGTCCTTGTTTGCCCTATAAATAACCAGAAACATGCCTTTTATAAAACATGTAATTAGGTGACCAATTATCTCATTGTCATTTCATTTGAGTGACGCACGCTCACAGAGATTCGGTGCATAATCTTAATATCTAAACATTACTTTGGGGTTGCAACAGTTTTGTGCTTTAGTCTTTGCACCCACAGCTAAAACATGTAATTTCATAAAGTGAATGTGTCTCCCTTTCTAATTCTGCATGTGTGTTTGCATGCACTGGTCCAACTTTTAAATGACACTCAATTGCATTTACTAATGAAAGTGTATTTATCATATCCATGCTGTGCACTTACTTTTAATCCTGGAAAGCCTGGAGATCCATGGGAGCCAGGGACACCCTAATAAATTCACACAAAAAATGACACAAAGTGAATTAAATTAAAATTCATCCACCAGCTCAAGGAATCCTGTTTCTCATGATGGGATTGCACCAGGCATAGTTCATCTTATCCACTAAGGTTCTTGAATAAAAGAAAATAAATATAAAGTAGATTTCATTTCTTTACCACATTTACTATTTTAATTGGTCTTTAGTCTTATTTTAAAAAACGTATGTCCTCACCAGTGCTTTAAATAAAAAAACACATTTTGTTGTTACTATTCGGTTTTAGTTTATTTAACTTAATGCTTGCATTGGTCTAAAAATCTTTGAAATCATTGCTATATAATTTGCCTACAGATTAATAGTTGCTCTAAGCATTATCAGCACTGAAAATTACCATGGAATCCAATTTTGTCCCACTCAGCACTAAATCTAGAGCCAAATAAACCCAATACCCATGGCCACAGGGTCTGGCCTCGATAATCACTCTAGGAATGGGGACCACATTGGTGACATGTGTGGTGATGTTTGAGGCCTGATTCTGTGCTTCTTTTTTAGCTCCTGCCCCTACATCAGTACTTCCTTTTATCAAGTAAGATTAAATGAACGATTCCAAGCTACTATCACACTGACACTGTGCCAGACAGGAAATGCCGCAATCCTGGTACTTCCCTCCAATTCTTCTCTCTCCTGCTTGCCACTTGATGTCAATAGAAGGGGTGTTCTGGGACTCTGAGCTATTACACAATTCTTGTTGCCAAAAATCCGTTGTTGATATTTGAAATAATCCCATTCTTGAGCTCTCAGAAGCAGTGATCTAGTTTTATAAAAATGTAAGAAAGAAATGCCTCCATACTCACTGAAGTTAAGGGTGGCATGAACGATCCTTACCCGAGGGCCTGGGAAGCCAGGGATGCCCTTTTCTCCTTTTTCCCCAAAACCAGGTTCTCCCTTAGAAAGATGGCATTTACAGGGGTTCAAACAACAATATTTCAGCAATAGAGAATGCAAACACAAAATGAGAAATAAAAACTGTTGCCAGCAAGTTAAAGAAATCAACGCTTTATAATAGAAACCCTACAGGATTATGATAAAATAGTGACAAATTCTAGTAGCATATATTGACATTTAAAGCAATGATAAAGAATACAACTTAAAAAATTAAGATAGTACATCATACAGATTTATTTAAAAGTGATGTCAATAAGTTACCTTGGGTCCTGGAGGTCCTGGAGGTCCAATCATCCCAGGTATTCCTTTTACACCCTAAAAGTCATAATGAATGTAATCTGGTTTATTGTTATTATTTAACCCATTGAATTCCATCTCAGAAATTGCCTTTAAACATCCGTTGTATTAATTTTTTAAATAAGAAATTACTCTTCAACTGTTGTTAATTAGTAACTAAGGTCCGGGAGCACCTATGAGCCGGACACTGTTCGGGCCAGTTCTATATGAGAGTTGTGATTTCTGGGGCACAGGTGGGGAATGACCACGGAGCCACAGCAACAGATGCACATTGAGAATGCAGCCACTGAGAGGAATGCCTCATTTTGAGCCAATTAGTAACATTTAACCCAGTAACTGAACATCATCAACAGAGCCTGCATGTGACATCCATAACATCAGCACTGGAGGCTAACAGAGGAATTGATCCTTACCAAGAGTGTATTATGTGCCCAGTTCTAGACATCAGTTTCTTTTTCTATCATCAAAACATCAAGCCCAGATGTAACATCTAAAGTCAACTGGACTTACAGTGTTTTTGTCAGCCCACATACCAAAGACAATATTAATAGGGCATATGTGATGAAGGACATGTTACAGATGAACAGCCCAAGCTAGGTCTGGGTAAACTTGAAAAACACTGGTAATCTTTTCAAGCCTCATTTTCCAACTCTGTACAGGGGGCTAATTGTGCAAACCTGTTAAGGTGGGGTTGGGACTAATGCAGTGATGGGTGTAGGTGCTCAGGACGTGGCTGGCTCAGGTACATGTCCAGGCAGTGGTGGCTAGCACCACTTTACCAAAGTAACACAGGGACCGGGAATTACCTTTTCTCCTTTATAGAGACAAGAATCAGGTGGCTGTACCAGTAGGGTCGGTCCAGGAAAACCTTGCTGGCCAACCTCACCCTTGGGGAAAAAAAATCAAGATAATAGGAATTTCATATAAACTTTATTTTGAAGTAAAATTTAGTACAAGGAAGACTTTCACCCATGGATTGTGATGCAATGCTAAAATCCGTATGTCATGGATTTAAATCTAAAACCATGACATATAAATGATGCATTTGAAACATTTATTGTTTTTCATAACTAATACACACTTGTTAAACATAAATTTAAAAAATAAATGTGCCCCATAATCTTACCATCCTAGAGATAATATCCATTAAAATAAGTGTATATTTTAGAGTCCTCTTGATATTGTTGTAGATTTTATAAAATTGAGCGTACACTTTTGTAACCTGTACTTTCTGTTCAACATTATACCATAGGCGCCTCCCCACATCAGGAAGTGTTCCAATATGTTTTTAGCAATGTGACACTTTGCTAAATGGCTGTACCACACACACCCAACCAGACTGGGACTCCCTGAGAGAGGGCATCCCGTCTGTCCTGCTACAGCCTCACGCCCAGCACCCTGCTGGTCTGGCACAGAGCAGATGCCAGTTTCTGAACTATTTGCCCACAGTTGTTGAAAGAGCCATTCCCCAACTCCTACACATTCAGGCTTTTGCCAGAGGAGCTGCCATTTTGAAACATGTTAGCTTGTCTTGCCAACATTCATGTTTCAGTGGAAAGGGCTGTCAATGTGAGAGAGGGAGGCAGCGAGTATTGTGTATTGCTAAGTGCTCTGGTTCTGGTTATTTATGTTTTTACTTATGTGTAAAACTTGGAATTTTGATAAAATTATAAAGTTAAGGCAAGCAAATCAGTAACTAAACAAAATTGCTACTCCAAATATAATATAGAATAAAAAAATGCTCACTCTCTTCCTGCTGGGGTGAAGTGTATCATATAAATGGACTTCGGTTTAGAGTTTAATTTTGTCAGAAATGTTGTTTTATAGTCAAGGGTAATGGTACCATAATAATTCGGCAAAGAAAAGTTCACAGCCATTGCATTGGGCAGCGATAAAACAATGAACGCAGTTACATGATCATCAGAACAGCCTCCACAACTCGGGCAGCACATACATGTCAACATCTGCTCTCCAGTCTAAAGGGGTTCTTACCGGGTCTCCCATCTGCCCCTTGACTCCCATGCCAGGATTGCCCTGAGAAAGAAAAAAACAAATTAATTGAATTGCTTTTGAATATTACAGGAATAATTACAAGCAAGACCTCTGGCCAATAAATTTTTTGAAGTTCACTTATTAAATTCACTGGGAAGTCTAGTGAGAGGAAAGACATCAGTGGTTGTTTAGTCTCACTGTACCTGGATCCTATTTGTATATTTTCCTCATGGCTGCCTACCTTCACACCCGGACTCCCAGGATGTCCTCGAGGTCCCTAAATCAATGTCAAAAACACACAAATCACAGGTCAATTGCAGATCAGAATGTGTCTTTGTTGGTTGTCCCAATTCCTCTTTAGGAAACCTCTAATTTACTTAAAAACACTCATGAGCTTCACCCATGGGGAGGCTGCTCGTTATACCCCCTCCGGGGGGAGGGGGAAGATGCTTCTCGATGGACTCACACAGGTAGGGAGTGGGCGTGCACTTACTCATCAGGTGATGTCCTCTCAAAGAGCCCATGATGGGAACTTGTTTTTTGTTTTGTTTTTTTAAAAATATATTTTATTGATTTTTGACAGGGAGGAAGAGAGAGGGATAGGGAGTTAGAAACATCGATGAAAGAGAAACATCGATCAGCTGCCTCCTGCACACCCCCCACTGGTGATGTGCCTGCAACTAAGGTACATGCCCTTGACCGGAATCGAACCTGGGACCTTTCAGTCTGCAGGTTGACGCTCTATCCACTGAGCCAAACCAGTTTCGGCGGAACTTGGTTTTTAGAGGGGCAGCATGAGTGGGGTTGTACTTACCGGTAACCCCGGCTCTCCTGCGGCTCCCATTGGGCCTGCTGGTCCTGTAGCACCCCTTAATCCCTAAACATGAAAAAAATCAAGTGCATTTTTTACCCAAATCCATAATCATCATTCACAGCAATTGCTGCATGTAATCCCAAGTGGATATAAACTTCCAAAGGAATCATAGTCCCAACACATCCTCTGCTGGAGCAGCTGTCTTCCCAGCAGCTCTGCCTCGGATGTAGGTGTGACAAATTCCTATGTCAGGATCAAATTCAACACCAGAAATCAATCTACTTATTTACTGATAAATGTTGTAATAGCATAGGTAGAGAACAAAGAAGCTTGTTACTGGCTACTCCTAAATTCTATATATAACTCTGATATACAGCAGGATGCTTTTTAGTTTTTAACATTAATTATCATTAATATATGAAAATATGAATGTATTTATATTCTTTAATATATTTTTAAGCGTTCCTTTTCAGATCAGTGTGAATAGAAATGCTGTCCCAAGTTTGTGATCACGATGGTTAACCCACCAGTCAACTTTCTGCAACCTGTAAGTTGTGGCATGATTACAGAGATCCGCAAGGACAGCTGTGGAGAAAGGCTCTCTGCTCTCCCACTGACCCTGCCCAGGCCAAATGATTTGCAAGTGTGCAGTGAAAGTGTTCTCTTCAGGAGGGTGCATTTGTTTTTATTTGAACAGCAACATCAAGGTATCTCAATAATGGCATAGCAGTGTTTCCCAAAGTGTGGTACTTGTACCCCCAGGGGTACAGGAAGAGTTTGGTGGGGGTATGCATTGCACCGGAGTTTGGTGGGGATATGAACTGCACCGTGCTTAGCTGTGCCTAATTCTACATTCTCATGAGTACGAGGGGTACTCAGCGTTACGAAAATTATAGAAGGGGTACACATATGTCAAAAGTTTGGGAAACACTGGCATAGAGCCAAGCTTTGGAGGTAGGAAGGAAATCAACCTGGGTAAGTACTCTTGTCTACAGCCAGAAGTCACCAAGCAAAATTATGGGTTAACAACTGGGAAGTGGAAACTGATTTAAGTTGTAATCTTGTAAACATTGGTAAAATGGAAAGGCTAATATAATCATTGAGTTACAAATTTCAGGGAGATGAAAATGGTCCTAAATTTTAAATATGACACACAATGACTGATTCAGCAGTCTTTCTGCCTGACATATATTAGTGTCTGGGCAGACTTCTCTTCTAAATATCAATGACTATATGTACATCAGCAAATGATTGTTGAAATATAGAAGAGGAGGAATTGGAAGCTTGCCAAGGTTCCAGGACGGCCTCGGGTGTGACCTGTGCAGTCAGATGGGGTTTCATGCTTGACTTCATGCTCTGCTCTCACCACCCTGACATTCTTCATGCTTTTTGAACACGGGGCCTACATGTTCATTTTGCACTGGGCGGCGGGGGGGTGGGGGGTGTCCCCCCACACGTTTTTCAGCTGGTCCTGCTGCGATACATACAAACTGTGGGGACAGGAGGCTACCTGGATCACACAAAAGCACATGCCCGCTCAGACTTACTGGTAAGCCAGGAGGTCCTGGGTTCCCTGGGTCACCCTGCAATAATGACACATTGCTTTAAAAGAGCAACACCATTTCCTAAAACACGTGATGTAAAAGTAGACACACACCCAGGGTTTGGCCTAACACGTAGTCTGTTCAATTTTTCCCAGTTGAGAAGAGAACTGTGGAGGGCTCTGTGGAGTGAGGATCATGGGCCTCCAATCTTAGGCCCGAATTCTGCTTCGACTCAGCTGAAACCAGAGGCAGGTGCTGCGGTCCTGAGCACATGGAGTCAAGATGAGGTTTCAACTTTCGATTTAAAACAGTGTTTCCCAACCTTCTCTCATGATGAGAATCACCTGGTGGAGTTGTTAAAACACAGATTCCTGAATCCCAACTAAGAAGTGCTAAACTAGAATTTTTGAGAACATATAGGTAAAATTGCATACCTAACTTAGTGCTCTGTATGTAACATCTGTCTTAGAGCACTAGTTAAGTATACAATTTTACCTATATGTTCCCAAAAATTCTAGTTTAGCACTTCTTAGTTGGGATTCAGGAATCTGTGTTTTAACAACTCCACCAGGTGATTCTCATCATGAGAGAAGTTTGGGAAACACTGATTTAAAATGTTCTAAACCCAATGGTCCCCTTTCATCACAGTCTGTCTCTAGTCCGCGTGCCAGACCCTGCCTCCCTTTATAGACACCTGCTCTGCTGGCCATCCTAGAGCGGTGGTCGGCAAACTCATGAGTCAACAGAGCCAAATATCAACAGGACAACGATTGAGATTTCTCTTGAGAGCCGAAAACCAACTTCTGCGCAGGGGCCACAAAGTTTCAATCCCACTGTATGTGCACGCCCGTACGTGGTATTTTGTGGAAGAGCCACACTCAAGGGGCCAAAGAGTGTGTGTAGCTCAGGAGCCATGGTTTGCTGACCACTGTCCTAGAATAAAAGGTAAAGGGAATGGTGTGCGAATCTGCCACTTGGTGACTCCGCCCTGAGACTCCTCTTACTCTAAAGAATCAAAGGGACTGCAGGGTCTTTTTCAAATGTCAAATATAACATATTGTAAAATAAATGCTAGATAAAAGTTTACATTTTAGCTATTTTTACATGGACAGTCCTGTGACATTAAGTACATTCACAATGTTGTGCAGCCATCATAACCATCCATCCTCAGAGCTTCTCCATCTTCCCCAAGGTAAACTCTTCCCAGTTCACAATAAATACTAACTCCCCCTACCCTTCCCCCAGCCTCTGGCAGAAACCTTTCCATGCCCTGTCTCTATAAATCCATGTACTCTAGGAACCTCATATAAATGGAATCACACATTATTTGTCCTTCTGTGACCCACTCATTTCACTCAGCATAATGACCTTAGGGTTCATCTATGTTGTAACATGAATCAGGGTACTCTTCTCTTTAAAGACTGAGCAATATTCCATTGTATGTATATACCACTTTCTGTTTATCCATTCAGTCCTCAGTGGGTTTACTGAGAGTACTATAAGGAGAGTACTATAAGGTTTCCATAATTTTTCAGTTCAATCAACGTGATGACTTCTAGTACATTGGGATGCAAGTATTCATATCACATTTTAACTACAAATAAAGTAGTGCTTCCCAACTGGGAGTAATTTTTCTTCCCAATGGGATACTTGGTAATGTCTGGAGATATTTTTGGGTAGAAGTTGCTACTGGCATCTAACAGGTAGAGGCCAGAGATACTGTTTCATAGTCTATAGTCCATAGGCCTCACACAAGTGACTAGCTGGCCCCAAATGTAATAGTGCCACGCTTGAGAAACCCTGAAATGGTGTCTCCATTGTCACTCTGCAAAAAATAGTGGAGAGGTATGTGTTAGAATGTTACAGCCAGAGTAGCTAAAGCCAAGTGCTTCACACAAGAAGAATGGTGCCATCCAGAGGGCCAGGGTGCGAATAAAAACCAGCGTGCCACCTGGCCAGTGTGGCTCAGTTGTTGAGCATCAGCCCATGAACCAAAAGGTCACTGGTTTAATTCCTGGTCAGGGCACATGCTCAGGTTGAGGGCTCAATCCCCAGTAGGGGGCATGCAGGAGGCAGCTGATTGATGACATTTCTCTCTGATCAGTATTTCTATCTCTCTATCCCTTTCCCTTCCTCTCTCTCTAAAAATAAATATGTTTTTAAAAAACCTAGCATGCTCAGGAACATTTCAAAGGGAATCTCAATTCGTGTGTTTCCTGTATGGGTTTACCTATTTGGGAAAAAAATAATTTAAAGCCATAATGATCAGAATGCTTACCTGACTACCTTTAATGCCACCTGAAATGAACACTGAATTTCCTTTTTCTCCTTTTTCCCCAGGAAAGCCCTGAAAATAAAACATTCACTTAACAGTGGAGAAAAGCACATTAGTATTTTAGCATTTTATTTCCCATGTGAAATATTACTCACCAATAAAATTACCATTATAATCATATTTCACTAGTGAAGATTTCTTTATTCCCTTCATTGTCATTATTACCTTAAGGTTCTCATATATAGTCATTCAATATTCAGTTAAAATCTATTAAGAACAAAATCTATTTGTACTTAAAATAGAGCCTATGCACCCTATATAAGATTAACTTTTAAAAATCAGCATATTCCTTTTGTAAGTATTTTGTATGTAGCTGCATGTTTACTTAGGGTATTTTAAAAAAAGTGAATAAAATACCTCAGTGTATTCTTTTCCACATTAGGTGTCTTAATATCCCATATATTGATATACCTCAACTGGGTTACTATATAAAAATGTTAACCATTTTCATATATCAAACTCCCACAAAAGACATGCAGAGTCAAAGTTGACCCCTCTTGGAAGAGTGCCTGGCTTTGCTTCCAATGGGAGAGACTCCTGGTTTAATGGCACCAGTTCCCTTGAGCAATCAGATTGCAGCCCTTTTTCCCCAATAGTTCCAATAGGCAGAGATTTCAGTCCCCCTTTTGAGTAAAAGAGCACCAGTCCTCAAACTAAATGGTTCAAAATCCAGTTGCCACTGTGTTAACTGAGTAACTGCATGGAGCACAAACTTCACTGCTAGCTCATGGGTCGGCAGATCACCCCTAAGTGACATGGGAATCATGACCACTGACTAATCACATCACTCCATTCAAAGTCTGATGTGATGGGTTCCTGCACATCTGCTAGTTCACACACACAGGTCTGCAGTGAGCCCTGAATGACAAACAACATAAGCTTTGGTCCTATGACAGCAGCCGGGAGCATCTCAATGGCACATCCATCAGGTCATATCGCTTCCTCCCTTAAAACCGCCCAGAGCTTTCTTATGGCCTGGAAAAGAAAACCCAGCCTCCTTCCACAGCCTACAGGACCTCAGGTGTCCTAGGTCCTTCCCACCTCTGTCCTCATCCTCCAGCTCACCATGCTCTCCCACACTTGTATTAACTGTTTCTTGAACACACCAAGCCTGTTCCCACTGTGGGGCCTTCCACTTAAGATTCCCGTTAGGATGAGCTGTGGGTGTCTTACTGGGGGTCCTTCTGGGCCAGGAGCTCCTCTTTCTCCTGGAAACCCTGGATCACCTCTTGAGCCATTGTAGCCATTCATGCCAGGTTTGCCTCTGAATCCAGGAGGCCCTGGGTGCCCCTACAGGAAACAAAATGATAAGTGAAGCACTGTTTTTGCAAGAATACTATAAGACAAGGTTTATGCATCATGGGTATCCAAATTATGGCAATGATGACTCACATGCCACTTAATTTTGTGAAACTTTCGTCCCCATCCACAGTGCTATGTAGCCTAGTAAAAATCAATAAGTAAATTGTAATATGCCCCAATATAAATTCATTCAGTTTGGAGTATTCTGGAGATTTGGGAGGAAACCTTCCTTTAAATTTTAGAAAGACTTTAATGACTAGTAAAGCTCCTCAAAATACCTCTTCTTTCTTTCATGTGGCTTTCATATTAGAAATGAGAGTCTTAAACACACTTCTAAAAGTTAGGACTTGTCAGTAAATAAAAATTGTCATTATGAGTAGGCATGTGCATATATATTTTTTGAACATATGATTTTAAGGGTTTTGAGGAGTGTTTGAAAAAGCTGAAAAAATGTAGGGATACTTACAGGTATACCATCCAAACCTGGAAATCCAGGAACGCCAGTGGGACCCTAAAATTCCAGAAGATAAAACAAAGTTACAAAAGTTACTAAGTGATTAGACTAACAAGTTAATTTCCTCAAAAGTCTAAATAAATAATGCTCATTATTTTTAACCCTTAGCAGTCATGGTTACCTATTTTCACACACACTTAAATGCCAATATTTAAGAATTAACCTTTCATAATTTTTTTAAATATATTTTTTATTTATTTCAGAGAGGAAAGAAGAGGGAAAGAGAGATAGAAACATCAATGATGAAAGGGAATTATTGGTTGGCTGCCTCCTGCACATCCACCATTGGGGACCGCCCCAGCAACCCAGGCATGGGCCCCCAACCAGAATCGAATTCAGGACCGCTCAGTCCACAGGCCAACACTCTATCCACTGAGCCAAACCAGCCAGGTCATATTTTTTATTCTAAGGAAGCCAACTTTGTAGCATTGATTGAAAGAAAACATCGAGTGCCCTATAAGCTGAGAATTCAACGTCTCAGAATCTCCCAACCCTGGAGAAGCAAACTTTTAAATGTGAGTCCAGGTAATTCACAGGATCGCTTTCTCACACCTGCTCTACACACCTACTCCACACGATCTCAAATTCTCAACAAGGAAGAAACTATTGTTTTCTTTATCCATCCTACTGCATATTAAACAGTATTTTTAAAGGAATAAGTTCAATCGACATAAATTGATATGCAATGATCTTTTAAGTCACATGGTTAAGTGGTTGAGTTAAAAAAAAAAATGCCCAGCATGGTACACATAATATCATTTAGGTGTGTTTTTTTTAAAGCCATGAACCGGTACAACTCCCCGCTGGGTGCTGTCATGCATTTAATTGCAGAGAAAAGATCCAGATAAACAAACTTCTCTGGAGGGGTTGGGGAAGGGGGGCTGCTATGGAAGAGGAGTCTAGACTTATTTTATTATAAGGCACAAGCAGGTCCTACTTGTGATTATAACAAGTCTGGCGCAGCAGTGCTGGCGGGTGGCTAAGGGCAGCTTTCCCTCAGGAAGAGGCTTACCTTATCTCCTTTATCCCCTGCTGCTCCGGGAGGGCCGCCGTCCCCTTTCATCCCTTTCTCTCCTGGAATCCCAGCGGGTCCTGGCGGTCCCAGCGGTCCAATAGGCCCCTGTGGCCCTGGTGGTCCCGGGTGACCCTAAAAGGAAGATTAAAAAGGGAGGTGGGCCGAAACCGGTTTGGTTCAGTGGTTAGAGCGTCGGCCTGCGGACTAAAAGGTCCCGGGTTCGATTCCGGTCAAGGGCATGTCCTTGGTTGTGGGCACATCCCCAGTAGAGGGTGTGCAAGAGGCAGCTGATCGATGTTTCTCTCACATCGATGTTTCTAGCTCTCTGTCCTTCTCCCTTCCTCTCTGTAAAATATCAACAAAATATTAAAAAAAAAAAAAAAAAAAAAGAATTTCCTATTGGAAGAAAGGAGATTCTTATATAACAAACAAAAAAAAGGAGGTGGGCTTATTCTTACGTAGTGTCTTCTAAGACAAATATATGACCACTGGGGCTTACAGAAGATTGAAGAATTAGAGAATTAGAGGTTGAGCAAACTCTGATATAGAAACACAGATGATTAACTCATCACAAAAATAAGAAACAGTAACACTGTCTCTTTCAATCTGGATTTAAGCACTACAATAAATCTGAATGGCCTTAGATACATACACTTATCTGTAAATTGATAATAGTTCTTTTATTACTTTCATTTTGTGGATGGCATTTATAAGTCTTAAGCTATTTGGTGAAGCCAGGAACTTAAAAATAATAAAAGTCTTATCACCGTTATGTTAGTGGTAAAAGTTAGGAGCAGGGAAAAAACTGCCAGGTCTGTTCCTTACGTCAAATGGCTAATGATCCACCTGCCCTTTGAGGGGGAAACATTTGTTTATAGCTGCTTTCACTCAATTTCTTGTAAGGGTGAAGCAGGCTGTCCGTGTGAGGTTGTGTTTCCCCAATCTGACTTTCCATGATCCAAGAGGTCATCTCTTTTTTTTTTTTTTTTTTTTTTAATATATTTTATTGATATTTTACAGAGAGGAAGGGAGAGAGATAGACAGCTAGAAACGTTGATGAGAGAGAAACATCGACCAGCTGCCTCTTGCACACCCGCTACCGGGGATGTGCCCGCAACCAATGTACATGCCCTTGACCGGAATCCAACCTGGGACCTTTCAGTCCGCAGACCGACGCTCTATCCACTGAGCCAAACCGGTTTCGGCAAGAGGTCATCTCTTAGTCCAGGGGAAGAAGTTTCCCGAGCTCAATTCTCCCAGGAACCCACAGCAGGCGTACTGCTGGCACAGAGGTGAGCAGCTCCTGCTCCCTGCTGCCCTCGGCACTGTGGCGGGGACAGATCCACCGGATGAATGCTCCGTTACTGCCCCCTACAGACACTGCTCTCTGTCCTGGAGGAAGCAAGCCGGCCTCTCAGGAGCACCCTCCCCTGCCTGGGGACCTGCCCCCTGTCCTGTCCCAGGCTCCCTTCATCATTATATAATAGCTGCTATTTACTGAGCTATCCACAAAACTACTAAAAGCTTAGAATTCTCAAGGAAGTTTAAATGCTAAAAAAAATAACAATAAAGTATAAAATGGCCATAAATCATTCAGGGGCATTTTGAGGGCAAATCATTTTACTTTAGATAGTGCAAAACTTCTAAGCTACAGCCTGAAAGTAAGAATAAACAATGACTTCAGCTGGCCTTATCCTGCCGGTGTTCATTAATCTTACTTGGTTACTTAATTAACATAAGTTAAAAGTTCCTGTTTTTCCTAAATGTAAGGCTCAGAAAAAAAAAAAAAAACTGCTTTTTCATTAAGTTTAGAAATTATCTTTTTGTCTTACATGGAATTTATACAAAAATGCCTACATTATCTTTTGTGAATGCTGTATTATTTAGGAACAACAAAATGCACATTTGAACAGACAAGGGTAACTGATGAAGAGACAGCCAATTAACTGGCTATAAATCTCTCCAGTGTGTTTCATTTTAGACATGCAAGGCCAAATCCAGTGAGCTACCAGAACTTCAGAGGGGAAAGAAAATAACGGAGAGGAATGTTGAACGCAGCGTAAGAATAATGGCCCTCCATTCAGTACAGCAAAGAGACCTGACCTGAGAAAGAGCTGTCCGCAGAGAAATAAACCAGGAATGGCCGTCTGCGTTAAGTTCTTCCTCCCTACCTCCTCCTCCTCCCTGCCCCTGGCTTGCTACACCAACTTCCTTGCATTTCTGAACAAGCTGTTGCTTCACAGTCTGTGGTATCCTGTCCAGAAGTGTTCCTTCCCACCCCTACCCCCAAGTTATCTCAGGGAATGCCTCAGGGAAAAACTCGCCATCTCCAGTCCTCACCCCCACATCCTTCAGAATCCCTTCAGAATCGGAGGCCTGTTCCAGATGCCTCTCTAATAACACTTCTCACCTGTTCCTGTGATCACCTCTGTATCCTCATGATGGTAAGAAAGGTAGAGAGCAATATGCCCAATCGAATGACTGGCTCTCACACATGGTGCCCTGACTTATTTTATTTTATTTGAAAAAAAAATTTTTTATGTTTAATTTTTTTTCTTTTTGGTGCTACTTAATGCTTAATAAAATAATACAGACACAGACAATAGTGTGGTGAAGGCCTGGGAGAGGTGGGTGCGGGGTGGGAGGGGTCAATGGGGGAAAAAAACAACAGACATCCGTAATACTTTCAACAATAAAGACAAATTTAAAAAATAAAATAATCCGGTCAGAGCCCACCCCCCACCCCAAGGGAAGTCCCAGTAACTGGGAAGGAGCAGCTTCCTCCTGTGGCTGAAACGCCATCCCCAGGGCTTGGCTGAGAGCCGCTCTGAGAACCTGTGAGGATGGCTCCGCCCCCAGGAGCAGAGCACCGCCCACCTGAGCAAAGGACCCTGAATGCAGTGAAGCTGATGTCCTTCGTCGTTGAATAGGACAGGGGCCTTCCTGTGCCTTAGTGTCAACCATATTAAACTCGCATTAAATAGCAAATACAACCCCTACTTTGCAATTGTAAATACTACCGTAAAACACTACATGCCTACATTTCAACGGACTTTGGAAGACTTCGTTGTTTTATATTTAATACTGTGTTTTCATATTAACAGGCATTTTTCTATAGGATAAAAATGTAAAGAAATACATTAAATCTTCTACAACAGCAGGAAACTGTCAGAAACCTGCTCATGAAAATTTCCCCAATACCAATCTTCGAAATAGTCACGGCTCATTCACCCAAGTTGTGTAAGTAATTTATCCCCACAATGGAGAGAATAATCCCATGTCATTCAGTCATATAAAAGGCAGCCAAAACCGGTTTGGCTCAGTGGATAGAGCATCGGCCTGCGGACTGAAAGGTCCCAGGTTGGATTCCGGTCAAGGGCATGTACCTTGGTTGCGGGCTCATCCCCGGTGGGGGGTGTGCAAGAGGCAGCTGGTCGATGTTTCTCTCTCATCGACGTTTCTTGCTCTTTATCTCTCTCCCTTCCTCTCTGTACAAAATCAATAAAATATATTTTAAAACTAAATAAATAAATAAATAAATAAATAAATAAATAAAAGGCTGGGAAGGGTGGGTGGGTTGGAAGAGATCAACCAAAGAACTTGTATGCATATATGCAAATCCCATGGACAATAGGGTGGTGAAGGCCTGGGGCAGGGGATTGCAGAGGGGCTACTAGGGGTCAATGGGGAAAAAGGGGGAAGTATGTAATACTTTCTCAAACACTAAAGATTAAAAGTGAAGTAGCAAACACTAAAAAACAACAATGGCTATGAGTAGTTACTTGAGTTTACCCAGTCTCAGACCAGATCCCCGCCTCCCCGCTGTGGCTGCGGTAGCGTCAGGCCTGGGGCCAGCTGTACAAATAACAGATAAAGGCCATCCCTTTGCCCAGAGCATTCCTTTAGGATTCCGGCCCATGTGAATGGGCTATGTCAGGTGCTTCTCTCAAGCAGGGCTATGATCAAATGATTTTTATTTCACAGCTTGGTACAAGAGACCAACCGATAAGAGAATACGTACATTTTTAAAAACCAAAATCTTCCATTAGTCATTTGGGCTGCCACTGATCTGCTCATCCCTAGAAATCAAATGCTGTTCTCAAAGGAGGAAGCGGAGGCCCAGGAGATGAATCAAGTGACTTGAGGCCACTCGGCCATCACTCTTGGAAGCAGAGATTCAAACCCATTTTCTCCAACTTTAAAAGTCCTGCTTCCTTTTTTATTCCAGTTATTATTACCTCCTCTCCTATGAACTCTCCTATCCACCCTGAAACAATAAACACTAAGTACTCATCAATGTCTTATAGCAAGCTTCTTGAGGCCTGGGACACATGTATGTTATTGTCTGAGCCTTGGCCACTGCCTTGCACAGTAGAAATTCTACACATACACTCATGGAATGCTGAATCAATTCAGACTTTTATAATTAAAATTAACAAAAGAGCATTCAGCAACACCTCTCCTGCTTTTTTCAGGCTTGATGGTTAATTCAACCAGTAAGCCACTAGGTGACACTATAACATTGCTTAAACTCTCTCTTTACTTAAACCCTCTCTATGCAGCCTGGTCACTTACCCAACTGACCTCCAGCTCCATAAATCCAAATCTAGACTTGAGGATTCATGACATCCCCTGAAGTGTGCAAGTCAGCCGTACACGACTGTGCACACAGCTGCTCACACCTCATCAGAGTCCTCCCAGGAGCCTCTGCCACCCACCTAACTGTCCCACATGGAGTCACTTACTCCTTCCCATCAATTCTGCCTCCAAAATATTCCCGATGTCCAACCACTTCCCCCCACCTCCATGCTCACTCCTAAAGCCCCCATGACCTCCCACCTGTAGCAGACTCCTAACAAGTTCTTCCTAACACGGCTGCCCCTGCACCCACTTACTCTTCAAACAGCAGCCAGAATGACCTTCTTACCACATAAATTCAACCTGCCTCTACTCTTTCTAAAATCTTCCACAGCCTCCCTCATCATCCAGGATAATCTAGATCCACTTTTCCATCTGCCTCTCATGCCACTTGCTACCTCATCTACTCTGATCAAACCTTGGTGGCCACCTTGGGTCCCTCAAACTTGCCAGCCTGTCTTTTTGCCATGCCTGGACCCGAATAGAGACTATTCTCTCTGTTCAAATAGTTGGTAGTGGGTTAAATGGTGGCCACAAAAAGATAAGTGCTCACCTTGATCCTCAGAACCTATTACCTTAGATGCAAAAGAGGTGATAAAGTTAAGGATCTTGAGATAAAGAGTTTCCCTCAGATTAGCCAGGTGGGCCTGAAGTGCCAGCATATGAATCCTGATAAGAGGGTTACAGATGGGTTTTGATACAGACACACAGAGGAGAAGGTGGTGGAAAGATGAAGGCAGAGACTGGAGTGATGCAGCCACAAGCTAAGGAATGCTGGCGGCCACCAGAAATGAGAAGAGGCTTGGAAATGATTCTCCTCTATGGCCCGTGGAGGGTGTATGGCAGTGACCTTGCTTTTGGACTTCTGCCCTCTACATCTCGTGAATAAATGCATTTCTATTGTTTTAAGTCTTCAAACATGTGGCAATTTGTTAAGAACAACAAGAACTAACAGGACATGCTTCTTCCAGGCTGTTGCTAAGTGACGTCTGATTCCACCCAGCCCACGCAGAGGTGTTAACCCATAGTTCCCTTGCCCCATCCCACCCCACACATGCTCCTACGCATGACCAAGTTAGGGCACCCAACTGTGCATCCAGGGAAAGAGCAAGGATCTTTGTCTGCCTAGAATGGTGCTGGCACTCAGCAGGCACCAGAAATAACAGGTGAAGGGTTATTCCCGGTCGGCTCCGAGCTCCAGGCCACAGGCACTTTCTTCTTGACCATCAAGGCCTCCCAGCACACAGATGCCTGGTGCATGTAGAAGGCTCAGGGGCTGTTTGCTGAATGAATTACTAATAAGACTGCAGGACAGAGGAGTGAAAATATTAGCACCTTGGAGACATAGCTGTTTTCCCTGTGGATCTCGTCCCAATTTATTGAAAATAGTATGTGAAAGGAGAAATACATTCTTCTTTCCTACAAACTTTGGAATTCAGCTTTTTAACCCATTTACACAGGATTTTCCCTTGCGCTAGAGTGTTCTTAGAGTCGCAGACACTGCTTCCCATTTTGCTACATGGGGCACGCCCTGCTTTGGGAGACACCTGTATGTAGCCCCTATTTCTGACCAGCAAGGCTGCCTCCACTCTGGTAATGACCTTGATCCTCTCGAGTTCAGCAGAGTCCCACATTTGCTGAGCTCTGCGCTGGCCCGGCCCGGGTTCACGCTGGGTCACAGAGCTCCGCAGTCGTTGCTATGGAGTTGAACCCCACGTGAGGAGACCAAAGGCTCGCTGCAAAGCACACTTAATGAGGTGACTGACGGGGCAGACAGTCCGAAACCGACCTTCAGACCCAAACTGCAGCTAGGATTCTTGAAGGCAGTCCTGCACACTTGGCCTGTTTGGAAAACGATGCATTCCAAAGCACGGAAAGCAAGTATAAGCTGCTTCACTACCACAAATGTTGGAGTTAAAGAGAGGGATTCGTCAGTGCCCTGAGAGCCATGTTAGTTGCAGTTATTCTTCCAGGTAGATACCAGCAACTACTGCTCCTGCGCCACTATGATTAGGAAGCCAAGTAGCATAAAATGATAGGTATGTCTCCTCCCTCTGCCTCCCAGATCCTCACGCCCAGTTCAAAAATACTTACTCAGGCACCTGCAAAAAAATATAAATAAACAAATAGAAAATCCCACAACTAAAGATTTATTCTAAAAAAAAAAAAAAAAAAAAAAAAAAAAAAAGATTTATTCTTTTCAGTTTTTCATTCTCCAAAAATCAATGTAAACAACTCCTAAGTCAAAGTTATAAACTGGCAGCTGACAGGCTGAGTTCTACTGGGACACTTGTTAATTGTTAGGCACTGTTCTTTTAAAAATATGTTTTTATTCCTTTTAGAGAGGGAAAGGGAGGATAGAGAGAGAGAAACATCAATGAGAGGAAACATTGATTGGCTGCCTCCTGCATGCTCTTTACTGGAGATTGAGCCCACAGCCCAGGCATGTGCCCTGACCAGGAATCAAACTGGTGGTGACCTCTTGGTTCATGGATCGATGTTCAACCACTGAGCCACTCTAGTTGGGCAAGCACTATTTGTTTCGTTTTGTTTTGAATTCTGATGCCTTTATATGGCAAATGTATGTCCAGCTCCTCATGGTCCCCTCCCACTTGCTGTCCCCCAATGGCATTGGGTCTGTCACAGACCAAGTCTGTATTTGAGAGGAGAAATATATTTTTCTCATATCCAAGTGACAGACCAAATCTGCCAACTTCTCAGTTGTAACTGGAACTTGCTTGCATCAAAATGTAACATCATTGACTACATGAGCTTTAGGACATTAAAAAAAATGCTCTGAACCATTTATCAGGCTGAACTGGAGTCCAGCTGTGTGGGTGATACTCAGTTCTAGAACTTTGTGTGCAAATAACGTAATTTTTAAAAGTTAAAAATTATTAAAATGTTCTAATTTTTATCATGAAATGCAGGCTCTTAGAAGTGTGAGTAATAAGTGAGTGGGATTCAGAGAAAAATACTTGGACATTTTTCAGTGATATGAAATCCCCCAAGGAAAGCCTGAATTATTAATATGTGATTTTTATTTTCATACCAAAAATAACTAAGACAGGTCTTGACTTTTAAGCCATTTGACCTCCTTATACGTAAAGCCACTAAATTATATAGTTGTATTGTTGCTGTACTCTTTGAGTGGAAAACAATGTGGATATATTTTATTTTAGGAAAAAACTACAGATGGTGTCTTTATTATCATGCTAGCCATAAAGTAGAACTTCTAAAAGGTTTCATCCTAGCCTATAAAAACATGTGATTTTTCCTGCAAGGAGATAACCATCAAAACACATGGACATTTTCTCCCTTGAAACTGATTATGAATAATTTAAAATTCTGCCCAACACCACCTCATCACATCCTTCAAGAGGGATTACCACGGAGTTTGGAGAGATGCTATGACCGTCACAAAATATTTGGGGAAGCCAATTAAGCAGCTGTTATATATGAGAAGCCATGTCCCTATCGTAGCACCATCTGCTGCTAGAGCTGCGAGAAACAGGACCAGCCCTATGATTCAAACCCTTATTTCTCAGGTGAGGGCCCAAGCCTGAAAGAGACGACCTCAGACTCCAGTTCTTCCTGGGATGCTACAGAACCCTTAGAAGGTCCGAGTGCAGCATGTTTGTGGTCATATTTGTTGCTGCTGCACCAAGTGCTCATTACTGGCCCTACCTGAAATTCACAAGGGAATTTGAAATATGTGTGATGACTCACTTAATAACAGATGTAGGTGCTGTGGGGCGGGGAAGACTGGGGGAGAGACTCCCCGCTAATTCCATTCCCCTTCCCTTGGATATGGCAGGTGTCCCCACACCCACGCTGCAACCAGGCCACCAGCTTGGGACCTTGAACTCTATCCAAGCCTGAGTCTGAATTTTAATTTACTGACTTATATATATTAACTAC
Organism: Pipistrellus hanaki; assembly: GCF_964339955.1. Taxonomy (NCBI): domain Eukaryota; kingdom Metazoa; phylum Chordata; class Mammalia; order Chiroptera; family Vespertilionidae; genus Pipistrellus; species Pipistrellus hanaki. Next base: position 62,146,773 of record NC_140510.1, on the reverse strand, counting down.
CTTCTAGGTGCCACCTAATATGATCATCTCAAAGAAGTACCAAATAATTACCTCCCCCACCCTGTTATCAAAGGGGAAAAACAAAAGTAGGCAACTATGGCCAGGAGGCAGCATAAGCATGTAATGTGTCCACATGATCACCTTTGTGGAGTATGTGCTTTGCAAGCTAATCAAGAGGGTCAGACACATCCACACGTAAACTCAAACAGAGCCACATTCAGGGTATGAGAAGTGAAGGAACGCATGTGCCCAACCCCCACCCCATCCCTAGGAGCATCCACACTGGCTGGACCAGGCAGGAGGCTTGTGGGGATGGCATCTCCACTGAGTTCTTTTGGGGAGGGCAGGAGAGATAGATTCAGACTGGACATGGAAAGGGCAGACAAATAGGAATGTTCAGATAATGTTCAAGGGAGGGTAAGAGGCCTGACTGACACACTGGAGAAGATCAGGGGGAAGCAGTAATGATTACTGATGAAACACTTACTGAGGCCAGACTCGGCCTCCAGCCATACACTGGTGACACTGAACTTCATTGTGGTGGCATTGGGGAGCTGCCTTTGGACATGTCCCAGCTCCAGGTCAAACTCAAGCTTCAGTGCCCAGCTAAAACCCTAACCTCAGTCATTGCAGAGCAGGGCAGCCTGGCTTCCCACAATGGCTTTAGACACAGACAGCAGTTTTGATCTGGGGCTTGAACAAACTCCTCTCTCAGGCAGTAAGCCAAAAGAGTATATACCCTTTCTTAGGAATGCCTGACTAAGCTACTATTGGCTGCCTCGAACCGAGGCTCACACCTCCAGAATTCGGTGTATTTCTATTTTTATAGCCCACCTTGAGCTGTAAATGTGGCACAAGAGATGGTATGCTAGTTGGTTGGCTGCTGAGGACTTGGGAAGTCCGCCTCCCAAACCACCTCCAGTTACGCACTAGTCACGCTCCCAGATTCCCAGCTGGTAGACTCCCCAGCAACTTGCAGCCTCCTCATGGGACCATCTGTCTCAGGAAGGCCAGAGGTTGGCCAGTGTTCCGCACATAGTAATCCCCGACCACCCAGAATCAGGGACGCCGACAGCAGCCTGCGCCAGAAGCCCTCCTAACCATGGGCTGATGACTGTGTTATAAGACACACAGTAGACCCTCAACATGTGCAATTACTTGTGACTATTGAAGAGCCCGAGGAAACTGAGAAAAAGGGAGCCACGGTGTAAATATGAAAAAACGAAGGCTTGGGCAGCTTGAAGTGTCCACCTGAGCTCACAAAGTTATGACTAGAACTGATGTTTGAACCATTGTGTAATCATCTTCTCCTTGATCCTGGGGCAAATGCTAGGGTGGAACCAGACACCAGGTGTGTATCCTGCTTCTTCCCCATACAAGTAAGTATTTAAAACTCTTAGAAACTCTGTTCCTTGTATTGACAAATAGAAATAATATTGCAGTGGCCTTACAAGCTGTTGCAGGATCGGGGCAGGTCCCTCAACCTTAGCACTATTGGCATTTGGGGACAGAAAGTCCTTGGTGTGTGGTAGGATACTGAGCAGAACCCCTGGCTTCCACCCACTAGAACCAGTAGCACCTCTTCCACCCAGTTGTGTCAACCAAAAAATGTTTCTAGCCGATTTGCTCAGTGGATAGAGCATCGGCTTGCGGACTGAAAGGTCCCAGGTTTGATGCCGGTCAAGGGCATGCACCTTGGTTGCAGGCACATCCCCAGTAGGGGGTGTGCAAGAGGCAGCTGGTCGATGTTTCTCTCTCATCGATGTTTCTAGCTTTCTATCCCTCTCTCTCTTCCTCTCTGTAAAAACTCAATAAAATATATATTTTTAAAAATGTCTCTAAATGTTGCCAAAGTCCCTGATAAAACAACTCTCAGCCTCATTAAATCGGAGGACCACACCAAGCTGTCTTTATCCAAGCAACTGGTCCTCTCTGTTGGGTGGTGCCCCATCCCCTTCCTGCAACAGAGCTGATCAATCCATATTTCTAGGGTCTAAAGCTCAAAAAATCTTCAAATTTGATGCACTGATTTATTTTCCTTTTCATTTATACATTCATAATATGTTTATTATTTATAACAACCTCACAAAAGCCAGGCTTTTTATCCTAAATAATGTGCATGTTTACATGGAAAAGGCTAAAGCATTTCTTAGATTGCTAGTTTTTAGTGTCCCTACTTTTAATTACGCAACCTGTAATGGCCTCGTACTCTTTCACTAGGACGTGTTAGTACGTCAGGCCCGGAGGACGTAATTTCATATTATTATTATTTTTTTATTTATACTTAATTAAAATAAATGATATGCATATTTTCATTTATTTATATATAAAGCACAAAGGAAAATACAAAATTACAAAAATATATAAAAGAATATCAACAAAAAAATGAAAACATCGAATTAAAAAATTATAAATTTTACAAACAATTATAAAGATTACAAAAAATAGACAAAACCGGTTTGGCTCAGTGGATAGAGTGTCAGCCTGCAGACTGAAAGGTCCCAGGTTTGATTCCGGTCAAGGGCATATACTTTGGTTGCGGGCACATCCCCAGTAGGGGGTGTGCAAGAGGCAGCTGATTGATGATTCTCTCTCATCGATGTTTCTAACTCTCTATCCCTCTCTCTTCCTCTCTGTGAAAAATCAATAAAATATATATTTTTAAAAAAGATTACAAAAAATATATACCGTCCCTCTCAAGGCGCAACATATATTTCCAAGACGTATTCATATGTCCTACCCGTTCCCGATATTGTTTATGTTTGACGTATTTATAGGTCCCGCTCAGTTAACAGATTTAAAAAGGGAACTCCCTGGTTAATAGGTTAAAAAATTGAGATATAATTGACATCTAATATGATATTGGTTTCAGGTATATAACATAATGATTTGATATTTGTGATCATCACAATAAGTCTAGTTAATAGCCATCACCACACATAGCTACCAATTTTTTTTTCTTGTGATGACAATCTTTAAGATCTACTTCCTTAGCAACTTTCAAATGCTGAGAACAGTGTTAATAACTAGTCACTACACTGCACATTACAGGGGCGATCAGGCCAGCAGAGGAAGGCAGTTAGGGGTGACCAGGCTGACAGAGGAGAGCAGTTGGAAGGGACCAGGCCTGCAAGAGAGGGAGGATGGGGGTGATCAGGCTTCAGGGGAGGGCAGTTAAGGGTGAGTGGACCAGCAGGAGAGGACAGTTGCAGGGGACCCCGGCCTGCAGGGGAGGACAGTTGGGGGAAACCAGGCCGGGGAGGGCAGTTGGAGGACCACGCCAGCAGGGGAGCAGTTAGGCATTGATCAGGCTGGCAGGCAGAAGCATTTAGGGGCAATCAGGCAGACTGGTAGGCAAGCGGTTGGGAGCCAGCAGTCCTGGATTGTGAGAGGGATGTCCCAGTTTGGAGAGGGTGGAGGCTGGGTTGAGGGACACACATACACACCCATGCAATAATTTCATGTACCGGGCCTCTAGTTATAAAAATAATCAGGCAGATGTAAGGTACAGCATAGGGAATATAGCCAATAATATTGTAAAAACTATGTATGGTGCCAGGTGCATCCTAGACTTATTGAGGAGATCACTTCATAAATGTCTAACCATTATGCTGTAAACCTGAAACTGATATATGTCAATTGTAATGAAAAATTAAAAATTATATCATAAAGTGGCTTGAAAAAGCTCATGATAAATTCCGATCACTGAAATCTTTGAAGTACTGAAGAAGAAACTAAGTAGCTTAAAAAAAGATTTTCCCCAAGCTCAGTAAGGCAGCTGATGGACAAAGGAACTCCATACACATTGCACACCTACCATGTGTGCAGATAAACAGATGCTGTGGGAGGAACATACGGCCCCTTCTCTCGGGACAGTAATATTTCAGTCCCTATCGACTGATCTTTACCAAATTGTGCTTTCAGAGCTTCATGCACAGCCCCATAGGATCGACTCAGACATGTTTCAGCGCTTGGCACAGGAGAAATACATGCGAAATGAGGCTATTCCTTTTATAATAGATCGCTAGTCCACAGGATTTCAACAGGTGTTATCCAAAAAAGAGTGTTATAAACATATGTCTGGAAACACTAGTTTAAACAATGTTAAGCAAGCTTTAAAAAAAAACCTAACTGCAGCCTTTAAAATGCTGATATGCAACATGAATATCAAGATAGCCACCCAGGATGTCTCCTTTAACAATGGGATCCTTTCTGCAGCTGGCAAATCACTGGGTGAAACACTGCTGCCCGGACTGTCTGCTAAGCCTGATGCATGGTCTAATGTAATTGAGATTGCTTCTCAGAATGTGCAGAACTTTGATTATAAAAGATGCAAACATTGTCGACCACCAGAATGTCCTAAGAATCCAAGACTACTTAATGTTAAACATCACGAATGAATCAAAATTCAGAATGCTTGTCCATGTTGATTTTTTTAAGAACATTTATTGTGGTAAGAACACTTACCACTAGGTTAACCCTCTCAACAAGTGTTTAAGGAAGCAATTCATTACTGTGGACCATAGCCAGAATGCTATACAGCAGACCTCTAGAGCTTACTCAACTTGCTTAACTGAAACTCTATGCCTTTTAATTAATACCTGCCTATTTCCCCTCCCCCAGTGTCCATGTGGGGTTTACATCACTTACCCGTGACCCCTTTTCAGGAAAGCACTGGCAGACAGAGCAATCTCTCCCTCCGCAAGGAGTGAACTTCTTTCCGCTCTGGAAGGTGAAACATCCGATTCAGTACATGCAACGCATTCCTTAGCCACGTACGTGATACACACATTACAAGCACGCTTGATTTGCCTAACTCATGAGGAGACCAGAGTATACCTTTACCTTTGAGTCTTGAAAATAAGAGACTAAGAGTGATAGATAAAAAGGCAGAGACTTTACCTTGTGGCTTGATAAGAAAGAGGACCGAAGATTTTGTGAGAAGAGTAAAAATCGATGTGGGCCAGGATACTTTATGTCAGCAAGGGCTTCCAAAAGGCTCTTTTGAAGCTAATTGGCTTTCACCAGAACCTTTGGCATTTCTCTCTCTAGTTTAAGATTCATTTATTAAGTTGTGAATGATCTTAGAGTGTAAACTGTGTAGTTAGGAAAAATGTAAGTGCACAATGGTGTCTAATTCAGAGTATAAGTTTGACTGCTTTTCTTTTTCAGGACCCTCTTGTTTTACCTCCAAGATCAGTTAGGGTGTGTCTCCTTCATGGAGTCCCTCTGATGTCAACACTGGTAACAAACTGTTCTTCCTACAATTTGCTGATGCTTCAAGACAGTTCCTCCAAGATGTCTCTCAACCAGAAAGCTCCTGAACTTAAATAATTTGGGGCCTTCCCCCACTTTACCTGATTTTTCTTCAACACTCTCTTTAAAGACTCATGTATTTTCTCAACTTTAATGCTCCCCCCAAACACACACGTGCTCTAATTTTGGGGAAATTAGTCCCCTGCTCTCACAAATCCTCATTATCTGCATCTAGAGTCATCCATCACTTCAATACAAAAAAAAAGTGTATTTCCAGAGAAGCTGTTTCCATAGGTAGATTCTTCAATGATGGTGCAGTGGAGATGAGCTCTGGGCTTTGTCACTGGCTTGGGCTGTGATTGCGAGAGTGGTGCCTAAAGCAGCTCCAGGGCCAGGAGCTGAGGGCATCAATACAAATGTCAGGAAGGCATGATCCAGCCAGAGCTCACTGCAGCATGAGTGTATTAACCACACATTTCTGTAACCGGTAGATTGTTTCAAACTCAAGGCTGTAAACTTAAGTCTTAGATTAATGTATAATGGGGAACAATTAAACCAATATTTATAGTTCTGATGTACTGATGTAAGTACATAGATATGTATTTGAATATATATTTGTATATGAATATGCACATATATAAATATATGTATATAGGAGAGAAAGGAGTCTACATAGCATTTTTTTTCTTTTTCAATCACTTAATTTAGACTTCTTTTTTTTTCTTTTTTTTTCCAGGAAAATGATGCTCAGAAACAATTCAAAAGAAAATATTTTTACATTAAGCATTAATGAAAAGATATCCTTATAAACAGAACTCTTAATGGGTCATTGAAAGTATATAAGAATTTAAACCTTGACAAGAGCTAAGCAATTAGATAATTGAAGTTTAAAAAATGTATTTGAAGTTTTAGAAATAGATGCCTCTTGAGTTTTGAGTAACATTGTTATTTATGATTGGAAACAGAGTTTAAAATGCTGGTAAGTTAAAAAAAATAATAATTAATTAATTAAATTAATAAATGCCCAGGGCCAGGTTAGGACAGCATGAAAGCATTGAAAAAACTAGTCTGAACACTTAGGTTCATTTGAGGTTAGGTTCATTATTATGTGTTCAGTGAAATAGCAAAACAACCAGGGTAAAAGGAGGGGCAATTGATTCGATGGCTTGATAATAAAAGCAAGTTTGTTGTTTTATTGTTGTGTGTGTGTGTGTGTGTGTTTTGTTTGTTTGTGTTTTGTTTGTTTTTTAACTTCATTGGGCCAAGCATCACTGAGATGTTACTGAGATGTTTAGAGCACAATTACATTCAGAGAAGAATCAGTTTAAAATAGTTCAGCAGATTCTAATAAACAGAAATAGTTATATATAAAGCTTTGACTTGGACCAATAAAAGAAAAAAGCAAGAGGTGATTTTAGTCAGACTCTAGCTTAGACTAGTCAGCATTCAAAATATATACTGTACTCACTGGCAATATACTGACATTCTCTAAAAACAATGTAACTTCTTCAAAGAGAAAAGAGGAAAAGTGAGGATCTGTTTTATGACAGATATTTTTAAATAAATATTTATTGCATAGAAAGTTTAAGAAGTTAATGTTATTAATTTATAGATTAGTCATCTGCCCCTCCTTTTTCCCTGGTTGTTTTGATATTTCACTGAACACATAGTAATGAACCAACCTCAAATGAACCTAAGTGTTCAGACTAGTTGTTTTAATGCTTTCATCCTGTCCTGACCTGGCCCTGGGCATTTATTAATTTAATTTTCTTTTTTTTTTTACCTTACCTCTATTTTCTTATTTGAAAAATAAATAACATATGCACATGATTTAAAAAAAAACAAACACAAATAGTGCAAAAGAGTATAGTGGGAAAAGACATTTTCTCTTCCATTGTGGCCTCCCATTCTCTCGCCTGCAGGTAATTGATCTCCTCAAATTGGTGTCTGGGTATTTATTAGCATATTCATGTGATTATCATATGCATACACACACAACTTTTTGGTGTAGTATATTTTCTTGGGCCTTGCTGTTTTCACTTAATCAGATGTTTTCAAAATCATACCAAAATAACACATTTGGCTCCAGACAAAGTATTCTAACTTGTGTAATCAGTCTTTACTGATGGAAATGTAACTATTTCCCTTCTTTTGCTACTGAACAATATCCTGCAACTAGTATTGTTGTGCATTTATCTTTATTCACAAGCCAATATAAGTATATGTGATAATTTCCAAAAAGATAAATTCCAGTGTCAACAGCTATGTGCACTTAAAATCCTCCCATTGATACTGTAGCACAGTGTTTTTCAACCTTTTTTGGGCAAAGGCACACTTGTTTCATGAAAAAAATCACGAGGCACACCACCATTAGAAAATGTTAAAAAATTTAACTCTGTGCCTATATTGACTATATATAAAGTAATTCTCTTGAATAGGAATCAAATAAACACAAAGAAAGTATTTTATAATTACTTTATTATGTAATATTAAGTAAACAAAATAGTGAAAAATTATAAAATTCTTGTCTTGTCTGCACCTACGGCACACCGTGCCGCGGAACAGCGGTTGAAAAATGCTGCTGTAGCAATTTATATCTCCACCTTTACAACCCAACTATGGCATAGCCACTCCCCATGTGAACTCTAGAATCTCTGCCTACACAGGCTGGTGGGAGAATTCAGGGTAGGACCATCTTTAGTTCAGGAACCAAATTCACTCACATGGAACATAAGGAACAAAGGAAGTGAAATTTAGGACTCTGTAAACCATCATCATCATCATAATAAAAATAATATAATACAAAAATAAAGTTAGGAATGTCAAGTAGGATAAATAGAAAAAATCCACACACATATTTCAGTGTGTTTTTATTATTTCAGGTGATGTATTTATTATTTCAGGTGATGCTCTCAGGTGCATGTGAACTAAGTTGGAAAAGTCTTATCTTTACTTCTATCAGGATAAACTGAGTCTTGGATAGGTTAAGAGATCAGTCATTGTCACAGCCAAGAACCAAGACTTCTCATTTCTGAACACAAATGCCTTCTACTCTTGACTGATAAGAAGAGAACAGAAAGAAGTTTTCTATTTGATTTGCTTTGATAATCACAGAAATTGGATTGGGTGGATCCAAGCTGGAGAGATGGACAGATAGAAATGTGTTCACTAGAGTGATTTAATCCAGCCCAGTTGTCTTTTAAGATCGACCTGAGTTACAGTCAGCCCATTGAATTTCCCAGAAACATCTGAAGTTGGTTTTTAATAACTGAGATTGTTAGATATTATTACAGAATGTTCTAGGCTTATCTTACTCCAAAGTTAAAATTTCAAATTTAATCTTATACTTCTTAATTTAATTGTGAAGTGGCCCAGCTGCGTTCTGGCCCTCTCCAAAAATGTTTTTAAGAAAGGATTATATTATAAAATAAAAACATCTCCAATGTCATTTGGAGGCAGTTTGCTAAGCAGTCTTGACTGTAAAAGATAAAAGAAACCTTAGAGTTCATCTAGTCCAACACTTTATTTTACAGATGAGAAAACTGAACCCCAGGGAGCTACTTGATTAAAAATATAACAAAAATAATGCATTCAATAAAGTGAATTTTCAGCATGCCATTGGAGCTAATTAATGTACTTACCCCATATACAAGTTGCATAGAAAAGATAATAAGCATAAGTGACCTACAAAAAAGCAAAAATGTAGATGAATTTAAACTGTCTCTTTTCATGCAAGCCATAATAAATAAGTAAATAAATAGAGGAATTAATTCTAGAAAACTTCTCCTTATATTTAATAAGCTGTTGGCACCAGCTGATTGTCATCAGTGACAAAATAAACATTATCCTCTCTAGTGGTCTTCACTACCCTTTCCCTTATAATCAGTCCAGAAGTACTCACAGCCCTTAGTGAGATCCTCATTGTGCTGGGTGTCCTGGACACACTGAAGGTGAGGCTTGGATGGATAGATGAGTGAAGGAAAATGACTCTCAGAATGAAAACTAGAGAAGAGAGGCTTTGCTCAGGAACGGTGCAAAGGCAGTGTATGCTGAATGACATTAAGGAAAGCCAACTAGAAGGAGGTAGGAGGGAAGGAAACCTAGATGGACAGGGAAATAGTTTGAAAGGTAGTGGAAATAATATGGCTAGTTAGAGAAGAGTTAGGTAGTTCGGGGTCTTATTATTGAGGCAGAAATCTAACTGGAGTAACTTCATTATTATAAACTAATTTTAACAGAGGAGAGATGAACCAAAAGGGACCACTGTATGATCTGAATATTTGTGTCATTCAAATACACATGTTGAAATCCTAACCCCGAAAGTATTATGAGATGTGGCCTTTGGAATTCCGTCAAAAGGGTGGAATCCTCATGGATGGGATTAGTGTCCTAATAAAAGGGTCCCAGAGAGCTCTGCCGCCCTCAAGGCAACAATCCACAACATGGAAGAGAGCCCTCCCCAGAATCCACCTTGCTGACACCCTGATCTTGGACTTCCAGCCTACAGACCTGTGAAAAATAAATTCCTGTTGTCATGCAGTCTATGGTGTTTATCAAAGCAGCTGGGACTGACCAAGGTGACCACTAAACATTCACAATCTTATATTTGTCCAAGAGCTTCTGTGTTTACCCTTAAAACAGCTATGATGGAGTTGGGGCTTCCAATCACATCATCCCCAAGGCTGAGAGAAGGGCCCCAGCCTGGGCCATGACTTCTCTGCCAGCCTGTCCTTTGTTCTGTGTATTCATCTCCTCACTGAACCCTCCCGTCCTGAGTGAGCTTTCATTCTCCACCCTCTACTCTTTCGTCCTGTGCTGAGATGCTGATAAACACCACAGCCACCCACAGAGCCATGCCCCTGGAGGAGGCCCTGGCTGGACCACGGGAAACAGGGGCGGGTCTAGCCACACTTACTGATTTCCACACTGAAGTCCCCTTCTCCTGACCCATCTATTTGAATTCATGAAAATCCCCCAAAAGGTCAAGTGAGCATTTCAGTGAAGCGACTAAGTGAATTAAGAGAATAAAAAAATGAAAGAGGTATTTACTGTTTTCAATCAAGTTAAAGTATTTACAATCATTGTTTGTTAAGTGGCTCTGTACCACGTTGGACATATGTAAATAAGGAAGGTTCTATCTCATAGCAGTTCAGATATATATATCCTTAAAACTGTAGCCAGGATATGTTTTTCCACATTTTACTCAATGCAAAGGGACTCAGAAATGTTGAATGATGTGCTCAAAAGTCACAGGCAGAATGGTACCAAGTTGGGGTGGGGGTGGTCAGGTCAGGTCTGAGTCTCTCCTTCCTCCTCCTCCTGCAGTATATGTTTAAAAATAATGAGTTCTTTAAAGAACCATTTAAAATTAAGATTACCTTTCAGTTTCCTCCACATGCTCTCCACACAAGTAAGACTTGACAGTACTTCTGATAAGTACATGCTCCTTTCCACCACCCTCTCCTCCTTCATTGCCCATAATACATGTTTATCAGCTTGAAAACTTTTCATTATTTAATGTTCCTCTGCCTTAACTCCCAATGTCTCTTTTAGTCACTTGTAACAATGTCATCTTAGCTTCCTACTGCTGCTGTAACACATTACTCAAGCTCAGAGGCTTAATACATAACACACATTCATTATCTTATGGTCTGGGGATCAGAAGTCCCAAATGGGTCTCACTGGGTCTCACTGGCAAAAATCAAGGCATTGGCAGGGCTGTATTCCTTCTGCAGGTGCCAGGGGAGACCCTGTTTCCCTGCCTTGTCTGGATTCTAGAGGCTGCCCACATCCCTTGGCTCATGCTCACTTCCATCTTCAACACCAGCAAGGGTGGGTCCAATCTCTCTCTTGCTGTATCCCTCTGACCTCCCCCTCTTCTACCACATCCCTTCTTGGATTCTCACTCTCCTGCATCCTTCTACTTCGAAGGGCCCTTTTGATTATACTGGAGCCCCTCTGATAATCCAAGATAATCTCCCCCTGGAAAGGTTAGCTGATTAGCAATCTTAATTCCATGTGCAACTGTAAGTCTCCCTCACCACGAAACAAAACATAGTCATGGGATTAGGATGTACACTTCTTTGTGGGTATGTATCCTGCTTACTACACTCGTGAAATGTGTTGTACTAACTCTGCTAATTATAGGGACTCTGCTGCTCTGGACATACAGGAAACTTTTTGCTCTTCAAACCCAGTGTGTAAGAGCCAGATCCTGCAGCTTTTAAATGACCACCTTCCCATTCAATAAGAGTATGTGGGTGCAATTCAGGGAAAAAAGAAAGGATTTGTGTTTAATAATAAAAATTAGGTGCAAAATGGCAGGCATAACCCAAAGATTTCTGGAATGACTGGCTTTTTGACACATGAAGCATTCATATAATTCATACCTATAAAATCAACATTGAGCTCTAGCCAGTTTGGCTCAGTGGATAGAGTATTGGCCTGTGGACTGAAGGGTCCAGGTTCAATTCTGGTCCAGGGACTCATGCCCAGATTGCAGGCTCGATCCCCAGTAGATGATGTGCAGGAGGCAGCAGATCAATGATTCTCTCTCGTCATTGATGTTTCTATCTCTCTCTCCCTCTCCTTTCCTCTCTGAAATAAATGAAAATATAAAAAACAAGATTGAGTAAGCATTATTATTGAATAGAAGCACTGAGGATACTTACCAGGGCTTTGTGGCTAAGAGCTTGAACCACCAGAAAGAGCACCTTGCTAACTCCATGTGCATGGCTTACTGCACAGCCAGTCTGAGTCCTTAGTCTTCTCTTCTGGATGATTCTCATTCATAAGTGAGGTTTAAAATCTGTACATGGTAAATATAAACAGAGCCTTTAAAACACAGTTTGGATTATAAAGTTCAAATAATTACTTTCCTTGTCCATAGTTAGTGATAAAACTATTTTTTGAAACAAATCTTCAAAAAATTATATAATCTTTCCTTAGTGGTGATTAAACTGAATAAATATCAATTTTTATTCTTAAAAATAAAAATATTCTCAAATTCCTTATATGTCAAATATATTTTTGAGAAGTAAAAAGATGTATCTATATACACATATGTGCATAAAATGCTTGCATAGAAAGTATTGCTTCATTTCTCTAAGTGGAATTTTCTTTTATTTAGTTGTTTTCCTTGAAAATCAAATTTAAATTCACTCAAGTGCTTGAAAGTAGGAAAGGACCCCTCTAGTGTAGAAATACATATTTTGTACATATAGAACAAATATATGTAATATAATTTTATGTAAAATGATACAACTAATGAGAAAACATTTTTATAGTGCCTCAAAAAGTTAAACATAAGAGTTACCATCTGAACCAGCTATTCCATTTCTAGTTATATAACCAAGAGAATTGGCAATATATGTTTACACAAAAACTCGCACATGAATATTCATAGTAGAATTATTCACAATAGCCCAAAAGCAGAAACAAGCCAAATGTCCATCAACTGATGACTGGATAAGCAAAATGTGCTATATCCATACATTCCCTTTCACCATAAAATAAAATGGAAGACTGATACATGCTACAACATGAATGAATCTTAAACACAATGCTAAGTGAAAGGAGTCACATACTTTATGATTCCCTGTAGATGAAATATCCAAAACAGGCAAATCCATAGAGACAGAAAATCGATTAGTGATTACGAGAGGTTGCCAAAGAGGAGAATTGGGAGGTATGGAGTTTCTTTTGGGGTGATGGACATGTTCTGGAATTAGATAGTGGTGATGGTTGCACAACATTCTGAATATACTAAAAAACACTGAATTATAAATTCTAAAGAAGTAAAAAAGATGAATTTTATTTTGTGAACTTTATCTCAATAAAATAAGAACTTAAGACTTTGATAAAAGATAATTTTGGCTCAAAGAATTGAAATGTCTCATCTTAAAAACTGGCTTCTCTGAACACCAGAATTGGGCAGAGAGAAGAAAATTAGGAGTATTGAATATTACAAGCTATTTTTAAATTTCTGGGTAAAATCTGGATAACCTAACTCAATGCTGTATTTATAAGAGACTAGTTTTCTAAGTAAGTTTTCTAAGTGGTAGAACAACATTCCATGATACAGTTTCACAATCAATAGAAACAGAATCTCTTTGAGCGCCCAGATCTTTTCCCATCCCTAAATCCATCCTTTTAAATAAAGGTTTTTTTAGTTTCATTCTATAGAAGCCAGTCTCAAGAAAACAAATTATTGTTTTTGAAGGAATGCATGAATTGGTTTGAATCATTTCAAATGTACTTGATATCTGTAATAATAAAAGCACAATATGCTAATTAGACTGGATGTCCTTCTGGATGATCTTCCAGATGAAACTGGGGCTATGAGGGCTGAGCCCCTTGCACAAATTTTGGGCATTGGGCCTCTAGCTTTAAATAAATAGAAAGCACAGGCAGAAATCAAAGAAGATCAGAGATATTTGCACTTTTACCCCAAAAGAGATACATGATGCAATTATTCTCTATGCATAATTGTGATAAAGGGGATACAAAAGGGGATTTTACTAAAATAGAGTATTGCTATAATCACCTTTCAGAGTAAGAATGCCTTATCATGGATCACGGTCTTGAAACCTAGGAGTTTCTTTGTACATTTTAATAGAATTGCTGGATGGCTGGACAGAGGGATGGACAGATGGAACAATCTGCAGAAAACCTAACTGGTCTCCCCATTAGTGGGACTGCCCAATGTGAAAGGATACTGATAATAACAGACACAATTATATGGGGAGTATCTGATGCATTCTCACCACCATGCACTTATTTATCGTATATGGTTTATGACCACATGGATTTCATCTTTGTTTTTAAGTTTATTTTTTATTGTTGACATTATTACAGATGTCCCCTATTTTTCCCCTCTCCCGCCTCCACCTAGGCCCCACCCCATCACAGGCCTTCACCACACTAATACCCTGTTTCCCCGAAAATAAGACAGTGTCTTATATTAATTTTTTCTCCCAAAGTTGCACTAGGTCTTATTTTCAGGGGATGTCTTATCTTTCCATGCACTAGGTCTTATTTTTGGAGGATGTCTTATTTTCGGGGAAACATGGTAGGTTCAGAGGCATGGATGCATGGAACAGACTGACAGATCTCAAAGGTGAGAGGAGTAGGGTGGATGGGAGGAGATTGACCAAAGAAATTATGTGCATACATGCATACCCCATGAATCCTCTCAACAGTGTGGTAAAGGGATTTTATCTGTTTTTATTCCCGGATTTATCCCCAGTGCCACAATAATGTCTGGAACACAGTAAGTGCTCCAGGATGCATTTGTTGGATGTATAAACTTGGGGAAGACACTTTGGAATGTTGAAACCAATATATTAAATAGGAAATGTAAGATGAGGCTAACTCTGAATACAAGTGAGGAAATGGAGGAAGGGAGAGTGAGGAAGATGGAGAGAAACCATACAGCTTTGTGGGGAGTGAAGAGAAACAAGCACTTACTGACCATATGTAGGATTCTTTGCTAAGTGTTGTTCACATCAACTCACTTCCTTTTCATCAGGTTTAGTAAGAAAAGTATTATTTCTTTTTTTAAAAAATATATATTTTATTGATTTTTTACAGAGAGGAGGAGAGAGGGATAGAGAGCTAGAAACGTTTATGAGAGAGAAACATAGACCAGCTGCCTCTTGCACACCTCCTACTGGGGATGTGCCTGCAACCAAGGTAAACGCCCTTGACCAGAATCGAACTTGGGACCTTTCAGTCCGCAGACCGACGCTCTACCACTGAGCCAAACTGGTTTTGGCAAAAGTATTATTTCTATTGTACAGAAAAAACAAACTGGATAAATGCAAGTAATCTGTACAAAGTAACAGAGCTAATAACTAGCAGAACTGACTGTAATACATATCCCTTCTCCCACCTGACCACCGGCATGGCAGTCTTCAGACTTTTCTGTTCTCATACTCCCATAAGAATTTTGAAAAACCTATGCACACTACCTTTTTTTTTTTTTCAAGTTCATATCTAAAATTTTTATCTTCTTTTAAATAGTTCCAAAGAGTATAATTTGGAACACTGTAAATGATGACCTATAAAATACAACTATTTCAGGTGTGGCCAAGAAATCATAAGGCCATGGAAATTAATTTTTACTATCAATTAATTGTTATTATCAGTGTCCTTTCAGTTTAAAATATATGTGTACAAGTTCTTTAACAACAGAAATTTTATATTAATTTTCTTCTTGAATTCATATTTATATTCTCTTTCTCCACATACATGTTAGTGAAATATAATTTTATACTTGAAAATCATATTGATCACCCTATCATACTTCTCTGCAACAAAAAATAAATAAATGAAATATTTTGATATCCTATGATTGCAAATCTCTAAGTCTTAAAAAAAATGTATTTTTTTCTAGATTGGCTCATCATTATGATGATTAGTAGTATGCCATTCATCAAATAAATTTAAATTTTGATATACAATTATTAAACATTGAAAGTTAAAGTTTATTGGAATTGTAGTTGGTAATGAATGAATGGGGCTTTTTTGTATCCCCATTTAGCTCTAAATTAATAATACTTCTTACTGGAATAAGACAGGTTCAACAACAATCTTACTTCTGTTTTAGTTTTTAAAGCTGTAAATTCTAATAAAACATATTCACACAAAAATAAGAAGTTGTGAATAAAAAGCATTTGTTATATAAATGTCATTAAATTGTATACCAAAAGCAATATAGACTTTATCATCCAGAATTATTTTGAGTGATGTTTCAGTCTTTCTTCCATTGTGATGACTGCAAAAGTTGGGACCCACCTTGTCCGGAGGTCATGGAGCCCAGGAGGCAGAACGCTTTCCATTCTCAACACTGGCATTTACACTGCACATCACTCGGCCCCATAAACAGTCCTTATACTCTGGGATGGATGGGGACAGGAGAATGGGGTAAGGATATGTCTTTCTTTTAAAAAGTAGAGGAAGTACCAGTTTGAAAGGGGAGCTTAGAACCTGGACCATTCTCAGATAGAACAATTCTTTTTTTAAAATACATATTTTATTGATTTTATTTTTACAGAGAGGAAGAGAGAGGGATAGAGAGTTAGAAACGTCGATGAGAGAGAAACATTGGTCAGCTGCATTCCGCACACTGCCTACTGGGGATGTGCCCGCAACCAAGGTACATGCCCTTGACTGGAATCGAACCTGGGACCCTTCAGTCTGCAGTCTGACACTCCATCCACTGAGCCAAACCGGTTAGGGCCAGATAGAATAATTCTAAGAAAGAATATATATAGCAATTGAGAATCTAGAAATTAATTCCTATATTTAATTTTCCAAGCTGCCTGCATGAATCTTAAGTCTTTTTGTCCCCCCAAAGTCCATGTAGCTCAGTTTGAAGATCTTTGCCCTGAATGAGCTGCCAAATTCCCTTGTTCACTGGTTCACCTAGTCCTTGAGTGTGCCTCAAATAACTATCCCACAGCCTGTCTAGCCTTAATCAAGCCAGACTTTAAGACTGTTCTAAGCTGCAGCAATAGCTAAGCACAGCCCCATCCTCTTTCAGCTGGATAGATACTATGAACAGCATCGTGCACTACACTCTGGAGTTCACAAAAGGCTGTCACACTTAATCCACAACAATATATGAGAATTTTATTTGTTGCAACTGCCTATGTGAAGAGCATAAACACTTTTGTCTCAACCAAGCTTTTTTTATTCTGAGGATGAAAACAGGGGAAGGCCTGCATGACAGTTTTGCAAACTCAAAGACCTAAAGTACCTACAAAGGATGGTCTGAAATGAAAACTTGAACTAAAAGCAGTTTATAGGAGATAGTCATGTCCCTAGGCCAGTATCTTCCCAGACAAAGGCCAATCTTTACCTTAATTGAGCCTATTGTCTTTTTGCATCTACCATAGCAAGCCTATCAGTAAATAACCTCCCTTTTTTCCAGACCCATCAGGGCACAACCTCGCCCCAAGACTGAGACCATAAATTCCTACAGTGTTACTATTATCATGTTAATTGTTGATTAACTATCCTGTACCCACCTAAGTAAAAAGAAGTATTTGTCTATCATTTTACTTTTTGTCCAATCCCAGAGGTTTCCTCCTGCCTCTCTAATCTAACACCAACGGATTTCATGTAACCCATTTACATCTCCTCCTTTGATTGAAATGTATAAAACAAGATGAAAAACCACCATTCTCTGGAGCATTATCCCAATACATTGAGATTCTGCTTCTCAGCAATTATCAACAATTTGGCTCAAATAAACTCACAAAAATTCTTTACAGGTTTGAATGGTTTTATGTTAACAATTCCATCAAACAAAAAAACACTCCATCACTCAGAACAGCATCCCTCTAACCTATCATCTTACAAATAAATAGCTGTCATCACTTGACACTGTGTTTTCAGTGGAGTCTATAAATACTACCAAAAAAAAAAACACACAACAAACAAACAAACAAAAAAAAACACACCAAAATCTCTAAACAATCCAAAATGCTATGCCATGAACTGCCATGAACGTATATGCAAACAATAGCTGTAGAGAACTGCCTATCTAGGAAACTTCTGCAAAAGTTGTTTGCCTTTCAAAGAACATGATTTCTTTTGCCCATTTTTATTCCCAAGGCAGAGGTGTTCTCCATAGACTGACTGATCCTAGCCCTATCAGCCCACCTAGCTTGGGGGTGACCAGGTTTCCATCACCTGATGCTGTTTTCCCAGTCACATTGACATGTTGGGGATAACCACCTGACCAGCCTAAGGCTTGGCTTAGTGACACTGAACTCTGACTCTGAGCTGGAGGATGGTGCTGAAAGATAATCTGATCAATCCTCTTGGAAAGCTGTGATTAGGAAACTGAGAGTAGAAATGAGGATGAGGGAGGACGGATGTATCCAGAAATGCCCTGAAACTGAGTAGGACATTAGAAAATGGGGGCAGGTCAAGGCAAAGTACAAGCCTTAATTTAGAAAGAAAAGCAAAGAACAAAAAACAAAAAACAAAAAAACAGATATGAAGAGTAATCATAAAGAGCACTTTTCGAGAGAAGAAAATGCAAAAAGATAGAGTGTTTCATGAGAGGACTGAAGATTAGCTCATTCCCAAGAGCTATTCCTGGTGCAGTCTTAGAGTCACTGTCTATTACTTGAGCAAACTGACCTGGGCAGCTAGTTCAAGGACCGTGACACAACCGGGAGCTCATCTGGAAACCCCCAACAGAGGAAAAGTAAATTTAGGTGCCCTAGGTCTTTGACATCCCCCTTGCTCACCAGCCCAAGTGAGGTCCATAGGCACTTTCCCAGTATGTATACATATGGTTTCCAGCATGTATATTTAGTAAATAGTACTGTTCTCTTCTTCCAGATCCTTGAGGCCATTTCTTTTCTTTAATATATATATTTCCTATATATTAATTTCAGAGAGGAAGGGAGAGGGAGAGAGAGATAGAAACATTAATTATAAGAGAGAATCACTGATCAACTACCTCCTGCCCACCCCCACCCCAACCCCACTGGGGATTGAGCCCCCAACCAGGGCATGTGCTCTTGACCTGAACTGAACTTGGGATCCTTCAGTCTGCAAGGCGACACTCTATCCCCTGAGCTAAATTTGCTAGAGCAGGTCATTTCATTTTTTATGAAAATTTTGGATTCCAACTCCACTGAGAATATCTTCCAAATGCTAAGTCTGGGAACAAGATCTGAGATATTCCAAATCACAATCTCTACCATGGGGAATGTGTTTTTTCTGCAACCCAATCTTGAAAAAAGTACACTCTAATGGGGTTCTCATTGACTGGGGAGTTGGGGTGGGCAATGGCCAAGATTGGAGGACCAGATAAACTGGAGACTGAGCAGCAGAATCTTCTGCTAAAAAGGTAGCAGAAGTATGTCTTCTCTTTTCCCAAGTAACATTTTAGTCTGCATTCTTTTTAATAATAATGTTTTTGTTCTTTCAGAAAAATAACTTCCTCTTAACTCAGTGACTACATGTTCTTTTCTTTTAACCTTCTGACACTGAACTATTTGAAGACTCTCTAAGGCCAAGTGTTATTTTTAATGGTTTGAGCACCTACTTGTATATACCTTTTTCTTTCCAAAATAGAATTCCTAAAGACTAAGATTTTGAAAATAAATAAATAAATAAATAAATAAATAAGCAAGCAAAGGGCCTCAAAGGCTAGAAAAAATGATCCCAGATAAAGAATGGCATGTCCTATCTACCATAGAGGCCGACATCTTTCAAGGTTTACACATTCCTTGTTAAGAAATCATCTGGCCCTGGCTGGGTTGCTCAGTTGTTTGAAGTGTGGTCCCATACACCAAAACAGTTGTGGGTTCAATTCCTAGTCAGGGCATGTACATAGGGGGTGGGTTCAATCCCTGGACAGGGCATGTATGGGAGGCAACTGATCTCTCTCTCTCTCTCTCTCTCTCTCTCTCTCTCTCTCTCTCTCTCTCTCTCTCCCTCTCTTTCACTTTCTAACAATCAAATAAAAACATATGTAGGTGAAAATTTTAAAAAGAGAGAGAGAGATCAACTAACCTTTTTCCAACATACAAGCTGGTTGCTTGGTTTTGCTCTTTCTAAAATCCCATATCTTCCGGTTGACTCTATTTGCAGTCTTGCAGAGACTTCAGGTTAGTTTGAGCTTTTTAGTAAAAACAGTCAATCTCACCAAACACCACAAGGTTTTTAAAGTGGGTCATGAATCTGTGTGGTCCATGAACCACTGGAATGTGACTAGAACTTCATATTCTCTAAGAAGCAACAGGGATAAACTTGAAAACTACTCAAGTAAATTCTTGAGAATGACTCTGAGTTTCAACTTGATTAGAATGTTGCTGGATTGTGGCCAAACCCACCCCTACCTCTCTTACTCCCTTGGTTCAGTTGAATTGTTTAAGAGTGCTGCAAAGTTCTCAGTTGACCTTGGAGTTGAGCTTGCTAGTGTAGGGCCAACTGGACCATATCTTAACTAATCCACCACTCTCCCAATATTGGCTTTTCTTATCATATAGTCCTTTGCTGTCTCCTCCCAATATCAACAGAAAATTTGACATCAGAATAATGTTACCACATGGGAAAGACATGGAAATGATACATGCTCTAAAAACATACAACTAATTTTCAAAACCGGATGGGCCCTTCTTTTCCAACACAAGAATGACAAACTCAGAATGCTATAGGTCTCTTGCCAAAAACACTAATCCTCAGGTTTCTCTTGGCCTGTGATTTTCCTGGGCAGGGCTAAAGTGGCTCTATCTGAAGTCACTTTCAGACCTCCAGGAACTGCCTTTGGGTTGAGCTCAGGCAGTAATATCCTGGGATCCCATCCTCCATCCCACAACCACAGTGTGAGGTTAGCATTTGTTTGCCTTAGATGACTTATTTCCTTTTCCTGAGAGACTGGCTGCCTTCCTCTCCTGGTGCCTTGTGCCCTCATGGTTATGGATGAAAGCAGAGCTCTATAGTTAAAAATATTATCTTAAGATCTTGATCAATTAGCAGTGCAACCTTGAGCAAATTCGTAACTCCTCTGGGCTCTTGATTTCCCAGTATGTAAAACCAGTACCTGAGAGAATTGCATGAGTCTAATTCTACTGCCTAGCATAGTGCTTGCTCTGTGGGGGCAGCTCAATAAATGTTTATTTCCTCCTTCCTAATTTATTGTAGAGTAAAAAAGACCTCCTAATAAATTTTTGAAGGAATAAAAAGTTGGGAATTGGGGCAATCCCTAGGCAGAGCTCAGGAAGAGACAAGACAAGACTTTGGTATGGAAAGAAGAAAGAGAAATAAAAGGAAGACTAAACTATAACAGTTTTAAACAACAGGAGAGAGAAATTAGAGAGAGGTATGAATCATCAGTTATTTCAGAAGGAGATATGCAAAGAACAATTCTAATGAGAATCAGAATTAACCTAAGCCTTCTGAGAGGACACTAGGAAAAGGTTTGTATTTGATTTAATGAACTAGAAAGCTGACTCTTTCTGCTATTGCATTGTTATTGCTGATGCTTCTTTCCCTCTCCTCTTCTTTCCCACCATCAACCTAGTAGTCGTCGTCATCATCATCATCATCATCATCATCATCATTCCACCATAAGAAATGATGATGAGCAGCATTTTCAGAGGACTACCTATGTGCTAAACATTGTGCTAAGGGCTTAACCCAGATGTGTAATCTTGAAAATAACCCTGAGGTGAGTGATATAATTACTTTTTGACCCCTGCAAATAAGTTACATAGTCAGTAAGTGAAATTTCCAGGATTTAATCTCTGAAGTTTCTTTCTTAACCACTACACTACGCAGTTTCAAAATTCATGGAAACTCACGAGTGAGTTCCAAGGATATAATGTCTGGAAGCATAGAGTTAGCCTTCAATATAATAATAGCATTAAGAATCTATAATAATAAAAGCATACTATGCTAATTAAGCCAGAGGACCTTCAGGATGTCCTTCCAGACAAAGATACAGCTGCAGCCAGAGGCTGAGACAGCCTTGCATGAATTTTGTGCATCGGGCACCTAGTCCATTATAAATGCAATGATACACTATGATCCAAAGATGTTCTGTTTCCTGTGAATCTCAGAAAATTTGAGTTCTCATGTGAAGTTCTATATGTTTGGTACCTAGAAACTCCTCTAGGATAGCTGGATATCTTAAAGGCACCATTTCCCACAAGACAATGGTACTGATGAAAGAAGAGAAATGTGTGAATGAATAGAACAAAAAAACCCCAAACTTGTGATTTTGCATGAAAGTGCCAAAGAAATGAAACAGAGACAGAAAATCTTTTCAACAAATGATGCACAAGCAACTATATATCCATATAGAAAAGGAACCTGTCATCAACACCAAATTAACTCAAAATGGATCACTGACCTGAATGTAAAAATATAATAAAAGAAGAAAACAGGAGCAATATTTGCCACGTTAGCTTAGATGTCATTTTCTCAGAAAACAAGATAAGCACAAACCTTATAAAATAAAAAGTTTATAAATTAGGTGGATTTCATCACAATAAACACATTTTCTTTTCAAAAGACACCAATAAGGAAATGACAAACCACAGAATGGGAGAAAATAATAATAAATAAATAAATAAATCTGGCATGGGTCTTGTATCCAGAATACATAGTAACTATAACTCAACAGTAGGATAGAAACAACCATTTTTATTTGAATATTCACCTCAAAAAAGTTATATAAATGGTTAATAATTATGTGAAAAGATTCTCAACATAATTAGTTATCAGGGAAGTGAAGAGCACATTGGCATAGCACCACATAAATACAGTACTAGAATAGCTAAAATTAAAAAAACTGACAATACCAAAAGAACACGCCACAAATATATGGAGCAACTGGAACTCTCATACATTGCTAGTGAGAATGTAAATGATACAACTGCTTCGAAAAACTGTCTCTTTTATAATGAAACATACATCTCACATATAATCAGCCATTTTACTCCTAAGTATTTATTCAAGAGAAATAAAAACACATGTCCTCACAAAGCCTTGAACAAAAATATTCATAGCAGCTTGATTTGCAGTAGCTCCAAACTGGAAACAATTCAAATGTGCAACAATAGGTAAATGGATATTTTTGTAAAGTGATATCCATACAATGGAATACTACTCAGCCATAGAAAGGAACAAATATTGTTCTGCTGAGTCAGAGAAGCTAGACACAAAAGAGAACATACTATGTGATTCCATTTACATAAAATCCTAGAAAATTCCTACTACTCCACAGAGACAAAAACAAATCAGTGATTGCCTGGGGATGGGATGGGCAGAGGGATGACTACAAAGTGGCAGGAAGCAACTTTTGGGAGTGATAAGAAGATCTGCATCATGATTGTGGTATTGGCTTCACAGAGTCAATGCATCCTACAAAGCTCCTTGATTTAGGTACTTAAAAATGGGTGCTGGTTTCTGCACATAAATTACAACTCAATAAATTTATATTTTAAATGTCTTAGTTATGTTAAAAGTAATCTATTTCTTCTCTCAAAGGACTTGTAACCCAGAAAAGTAGAATAAGTGACAGTTTCTGTGCTATATAATAAAAGTTTGAACAAAGGTCTTCCCAGAGATCATGACCTTTGATCTTTGACTTAGATCTGAAAACACAGGTTAATTACATTATACAGACTACAGGGGAGGTCCTTGAAGTGGAAGGAACAGCAAGTACAAAGGCCTGAAGTAAGAAAGTGTATAGAGTGAACCTAAGAAGTATGAGGTGAAACAGGAAAGCTTTTAGAAGTTGATTTTGGGCCATTCTATTCTAGAAAGTGTAAAAAAATAGCTGTAAAGGCAAAGAAGAGCTCTGAAAACTTTAAAATAAGCAAGTGACATGATGAAAGTGATGGGCATTACTAACTATCACCAAATATTTCCAGCTCTTTCCAGGAATGTAGTAGATTTCATTTCCCTGCCACTTGCAAAATGAAGCATGGTCACATAACCACTTTGGCCAATGAAATGTGAAGTAGTATGTGTCACATCCACATGAAAACTTTTAGAGCAGTTTTTGATTTGGCACATTCTCTTCTCCTTCTGAGTGATCAGAGAAGAGCAGTTGAGTGAGACATTCCAGGAAGTTCCTGAGAGGCCATAATAAGCAGAGCTCCTCACCTTTCCCATCTCTCTACATCCTGTGATGAGCATGTCACATAAATGGAGAAAAGAAAAAGTCTTGTTTCTATAAGACTGATGCTTAGTGATTGTTCGTAATTGCCCCCAAAGTAATCTAACCTTCCTGAGATGATGTGCAGGTTTAGTGGAACTCTGACTATTACATAGATGATGGATTTCACACAAGAGAACTTACAGGGGAAGATACTGCAATCCACAGTTGATACGTGCAGGCACTAAGGCAGGGCCATGAGCTCAGAAAAGAATCTGGAGATGTAATAGCAAGAACTGACATGTGTTGATAATGACTGAGATTCCAAAAGAACCTAGGGGTCAACTATTCTAGAGGTGTTGAAAAGAGAAAGTTCTTACAAGAAGAGGAATGACTAAGTGGGGAGGGTTAAGTAAAACAAGATTAATTTTAAAATTAATTAAGATTAAATTTAACCTTTTACAAAGGTTAAACAAGGAGCTACAAGCAGTCTGGCAAAGTGCAACTCGTCAAAGGCAGAAGCACATCCCTATCCAAAGAAAGATCATGAACTTTGGAAGAAAACAGACCTGGGTGTGAATCCTCAGTGAATTTGTCAAGTCATCCAATGTCATTCATTCAACAAACAGTACTAGTAACCAACTTCAATCATTCATTCAGCAATTGAACAGCCTAAAGTTCCTCCCCTAATGGGGCTTACATTCAAGCGTAGGGAAGCCAACGCTACATATTTCAGCATTTTTCAGAGAATAGACATGATGCTGTGATTATGACAAGGAGGCAAAAATAATAATATAGGGCTTATCAAAGACAATGACCACTTCACTTTGTTCAAAAACTCTTCTTTGTGTGTGTGTGTGTGTTATAAGTATTTGAATTTTTTTGTTTGTTTTTTATTTTTTTAAATTATTATTTTTGTACATATACCAATGCCCCCCCCCTCCCGTACATACCCTCCCTCCCCAGAGTTTTGTGTCCATTGGTTGTACTTATATGCATGTATACAAGTCCTTCGGTTGATTGTTTATCTCCCCCAGATCTCCCCAACCTCCCCGCTGTAATTTGACAGTCTGCTTGTTGCTTTACTGTCTCTATATCTATCTTTTGGTTCTTCAGTTTATAATGTTCTTGATTATCCATAAATAAGTGAGGTCATGTGGTGTCTCTCTTTCCTTGACTGGCTTGTTTCACTCAGCATGATGTTCTCCAATTCCATCCAGGTTGCTGCAAACGATGAGAATTTTTTTTTATGGCTGCATAATATTCCATTGTGTAAATGTACCATACTCTTCTTGAACAAAAAGTAGCACCAAAGTCAAAGGTAGAGATTTCTGTGTCTTTTGTATGTAGTAAGGATAGTTTATTGACCACAAGGGAGCAAGTGGGTTGTGCTTCACCCATTTCTACTGAGATGAGAACATCTCTATCTTGTGCCACCATTTCTCATCCACCTTATCTTCCTTTGTGCAACTGGAGGATCAAATTTTACTATGGATTGTTTTGCGAAGACCCTGGATCATTGCACTGGATTTCTATAACTCCTTGAGGTGGGTGCTATGATTATGCCCAGCATACAGAGGAGAAGACCTAGCCCAGAGAGGTTAGGTCACACTATTAAGTATGGAAATGATTCAAAATTCAGAGTCTACTGTCGATACCAAGCTCTTAACCACGCTTCTTCCTTACTGTACAGGGTGGGGGGAAAGTAGGTTTACAGTTGTGAGTACATAAACCAGAGAGTTTATTTTGTATTATTGTTATTGTATTATTTTCCAAACGAACATGTGTAAACCTATTTGGTCTCCCCCTCCCCCCCTTCATATTTACATCACAAGTTTCTCTCCTGCTCTGTGGTGGCATCAGAAGTGAGGTGCACTTGACTGCTCCACCCACTCCAAAGGTGATAAAACTAAGTCTGGTCTTTCATCAAAATGACTTGGCTTCAGGGAAAAGAAATTAAGGTCCAAATTGAGAAATCTTCTGGAATTCAGCAAAAAGGAGGAGCATTTAACACTAACTTTGAGATTATTTCCTGCTTTCCCTCCCTGCCTACTCCCGCTCCCCCCGAAAGTAGTGTTAGTCCATGCAAGATTATCATATGCCACTTGGAATTCTTGGACACTGTTATTTCAACAGAGCCTCTAATGTTCTGTCTACCCAGGATGGCAGGAGAAGGTTCCATAAGAACCTCCCTGTCAATAGGAAGATGCTACTACATACCACCCTGCAATATATGTGGCCTGGGCACACGTAATTCTTAATAAAGAGTTTAATATATATTTCATAAATATATAATCTTAATAAATATAACAAATATTTGATTTTACTTATGTCTTTAATAATGCAATAAATATTAATGAAGATATAATAATAAAAGTCCATTTATTATTTTCCTAAGAAGAGACCCTGATTCAAGGCAGCTAACTTCACTGAAACATGCAAGTAAAACAGTAGCTCTCAAACTTGGTTGTAGGTGAGAATTTCCTGGAAGCTTCAAAACAAACTGATACGGGAGTCCTACCACTGGAAAGTCTGGTGTAATTGGTCTGGGATGAACTAGGTATCAGGGGTCTTAGGGACTCCTTAGGAGATTCTAATGCACAACCACAGTTGACAACTGCAGGCATAAAAATAATAATAATAATAAATAAATAAATAAATAAATAAATAAATAAATAAAAAACAGAGGGAAGACTACAATAGTCACTCTACAGCTAAAAGGAAAAGGGATGTGTCTTCATTCATCTACTGCCAGGGTTTTGTTCACCTACGTAGGTCTGTACACTAACAGACCCAATTCTAATTGAAGCGAGTGGTTCTCAGGGACCAAACCATATATTTCACAGATGGTGTTTGATGACCAGCAGCTGCAGATGTCAGTGGCACTGCTCCCACCCAGGGGTGCCAAACCTGGGGAAGAATTCAGGTGGTCTGTGAACTTGGATGGAAGTAAAAGTGACACCTCCAGCTTCACTGGCTTTCCTGGAAGCTCAGCATTTCCTTAGGCGATGAATACGGGCAACAAACTGCAATAGTACTGACAGCTCCTGGGAGTTCCCAGCCACTGATGTTTTCATGTCACATTTCAGTTTTGCAGTTGGACTACTTTAAGATTAAAGTTATTTTAATAAATCTATTATCAGGTCTAGGTATTTAATGCAATGCTAATGATATTCGTCTGTTGTTATATCATGGCTTTAATAGTCTGATCCTTGCATTCCAGTAGAACTAATTCTGATTTAAACTGCGTTTCCTGTATTTAAAAGCATTATTCTGAGAAGGGTCTGAAAGCATCCCCAGAGTCAATGTGGTCAGCGGCACAAGAAAGGGCAGCGGCCCTGCTTTGCAGAGTGTGCCCTGACCAGCCAGATAACTGCACTGTTTGTGTCCCAGACCACCTCACTGAGGGCACTGCGGGAGGGAGACACACCACCGGGGACAGAGATGGCTCTAGGTTTCCCCTGCACTTCCGCAGCAGATAAGATTTAGCCTGAAAAGCCAGTTCAACACAGCGGAGAATAGGATGGGCATTCTCTTTCGCCTCAGCTGCCTTTTGCTCTTGGCATTTCGGAGTGCCCAGACTGCCAGGCTGGTGGTAACTTGAGCCTCCAAATTAATCAAAACACACAGCGCCCGGTTCAAGCCCAGGCAGACAAGCCAGGGAGCCAGACACGTTCAACTCTGGTAACCCCCAGGCCCCTGGTGCCCCCCACCTCCCACCCCGCACCCCGCACGCCCCACCAGAGATGCCAGATTTCCTCCACTGCCCCCACCGGCAGGTGTCCCAGGCCCTGGGCAGTGACTGTCCAAACTGGGTCCCGGCGCCTTACCTCAGGGGGCCTCCCCCAGCGCGGGGAGCCGCCCCATCTCCAGCCCGCAAGGCGCGCACCCCCAGGCTCTGCCGCGCCCCGATCTCCACTCAGCAGCCTCTCCGGGTGCGGCGGCTGGAGCGGAGCGAGCAGTGAGACGGCACCGTCGGGAGCCGGAGCCGGCAGGTCCTCTCCAGCGCCCTCACCCCGCGCGCCTCCCACTTAATCTGGGCACGGCCGCAGGCCACTCCCTTCGCCCCCGCTCAGCCGCCTCCCCATCGCACCCCCAAAACACCCCCCACCTCCGCCCCGCACCCCGCCCGCGCCGCCTCGGCTCCCTCCGAGACCTGGGGAGCATCCCTCCCTTCGCCCCCTTACCCTGGACCCTCGCCCACCTGTCCTTCCTCGCCTCCCGGGCACGACGCCCAGGTCGGAGGGACACAGCCCGGTGAGTTGCAGGGGTGGAAGGGGGGGAGGGGGGGGGACTCGAGGGCGGGACCGGAGCCATTGCTTCCCTCCCTGGGAGCCGCCGTCAAAAGCCTGGGTGGGGAGGGACGGACGGCGCTGCGGGCCCTACAGAACACGCCCCGGGCCGGCTGGCGGGCGAGGCCAGCTTCGCGGCCGGACTCCCCGCCCGAGAGCCGCGCACGGGACGCGGCGGCAGCATCGCCCGCGGGAGTCGGATACGCGGGGACTCGGAGCGGGTGCCCACCATGGGCCCCTGGACGGCGCGGGGGCCGCCCGCCCTGCTGCTGCCGCCGGTGCAGGTGCTGGTGCTGGTGCAGGTGCAGGTGCTGGTGCTGCTGGTGGTGCTGCTGGCGGCCGCGCCCGCAGCGGGCAAGGTGAGTGCGGGGCGGTGCCACCCGCATCCCGCGCCCTGCAACTCCCCCCCTCCGCCCCGCAGGGCGCGCCGGCCTGGAGACCCTTCCTGATGGGTGCGGGGTCCATGAAGGGCCCTGGCGGGCATCGTGGGGGCGTGAGCCAGCGGGGATGCCCAGGGAGCAGGTGGGGAAGGAGGTGGGTGGGTAGATCGCCGGGGATGAATGCGTGAGAAGGCCGGACACGGAGACGCAAAGTGATGCCTCACAGGTTGGTGAATCAGAGCAGGCAGCATGTCCTGGCAGAGAGCGCACAGGGCTGGCAGTGAGAACCCCAGCAGGAGTCCTGGCCCTGCAGCTCCTTGGATGTCACTTCACACTGAACTCTGACCTCTCCAGGTCTCGGTTTCCTCCTTGTCAAAGCTTGTGCTCCAGGGTTCAATCCGCATCGTCAGGAAAAGCTG
This sequence comes from Pipistrellus hanaki, assembly GCF_964339955.1. NCBI lineage: Eukaryota > Metazoa > Chordata > Mammalia > Chiroptera > Vespertilionidae > Pipistrellus > Pipistrellus hanaki. The sequence goes on along the minus strand of NC_140510.1, from coordinate 62,117,792 downwards.
ATGCCATCACTGAAGAGTGAACAGCACCTTAGAGACAGCACTCCTCTTAGTATAAATGAAGCAATCTGTCACTTTCGTTTCCAGTAGGAATTGGAAAGATCCCCCATTCATTTAAAGCCAACCCATATTTCTTAGTCTTGGCAGCAATTAAAGATAAGTTGGGTGTCTGTTAGGACTCCTAGAGTTGAGTTACTTGATTTTTAAGTTGTGAAAATGAAATTTAACTTGGCAGGTTCTTTCTGTGATTTTTTACATTACATATTTTACTTTGGAAAAATAATGTGGGGTAATAATGCAGTTGTTTCATTTCCTAGCATGAGCAGATGTTTTACAAATTTCATGACTAAGTTTATAATTGGAAATTAATAGTCGCATGTGTTTCTGTTCCATAAAAAGATTTTTGGAACCCTTGGCCACATGTAATCCAAGTACTTTCCATGCAAGTTAAAATGTAAATTAAGAGATTACAGATGAAGCTAACATGCCCTTGATAGCCTCTAAATATCTCCCCTTCCTCTCTAGACAAGGTATCCACTCACCACTTCATGGTTCTTTTGCAGCATTTCCTATGCATTTACATGTACATATGTGGACCCACAATGTGTGTTTGTTTTTAACATAAATGATGTGATTGATTTTATATATATTATATATGTTATATGTTTGTTATATGTTAACATCCTTTTGTAACCTGTAAACCTGTCCATGTCAATATTTAAGATAGATCTATCTCTTTTTTCCTTTTTTGCCCCCTTGCATAAGTTTTCCACAATATGAATATGCCAAAACTATTGGGTCTTTCTCCTACTGATTTACAAAACTTAGGCTATTTAGTGTTTTACATTTTATAAGTTTTGTAATCCATGTAATCTCTTCTTGGAGCTGATTCTAACCAATGCACTTTGCATAGAATAGGAATGTGCAACCCAGGTAGCTCAGTATTTCTGGGGATAAAGGATGAAACTCATCCAAGTTAGTGAAGATTGTCTACCAGCTTTAATCTAGGAATAAAGAAATCCACAAGCAAAATACCTGGAGGAGATGTATGCTATGGGAAGGCTTGGGGAAAAGGTCCAGAGCAATGTATGCACATCCTTCTAAACTAAAAAAAAAAAAAAAAAAGAGATAATATTAGACAACAGTGGAAAAAAAGAAGGGGAATTACATGTGTATAAGGATCCGCTAAAAAAAAAAAAAAGTGTGCTCTGTGATTATACAACCTCTAATTAGACTAATTTTCAATTATATTGTCACATTTCCAGATTATTATTTTTTATTGATATTTCTTTAGAAAGAGAGGAAGGGAAAAGAGTAGAGAGATAGAAACATCGGTGAGAGAGGTCATCAATTGGCTGCCTGTGGCACACACTCCCACTGGGGATTGAGCCAGCAATTCAAGCATGTGCCCTGACCAGGAATCAAAACAGCCACCTCTTGGTTCCTGGGTCAATGCTCAACCATTGAGCCCATATTATTTTTTACATGTCAAATTTGAGATAACAGTTTATCTTTCCTCTTTTGGCCCTAAAATTCCAGACTGGGCAGAAAAATGGCAAGCAAATACCAGGAGCTGAATAATAGGTGGATTTAGGGAGGATACTCTCTCAACAGAATTCATTTTTAAATTTAAAAACATAAGTTGAGTTAGGAAATATGTCAAACTAACAAGAAGTGGTGTGATAGACACCATTGGATCTGTCCTCAAGAGTAAGCAAGCATGAATAAGCTTTACCTGTTTGCTCTCACCTGTTTTTCTTAGGAAAAACAATGTATAAATAGAGAAGGTCACACACACAGTTTTTACTCCATCTCCCACTCCCATGAGGTGTGCACACAGCTGACCATGGGTTTGAACTGTGAGTCCACTAATCTTTTTTTTTAATAAATGCAATAGCCCTTCCTATCCAGGGTTTCACATCCTCAGATTCCCTATCAGCAGATTCAACCAACCATGGATCAAAAAACAACAGTATTTCCTCATTCCCAACCGCACATGGAAAATACTGTTTTCAGAAGTACAAGGCCACCAATACACAGGGCCAACTGTAGAGTCAGAAGTTACACCAAGAGACCAAAATACTTTATTATGCTGGGGAAGGGGGGTACCCCCTTAAAAGGGTCAATTGTGTATCATTCCCAGTGCATGGTTTTGTATTTGTATTCTATGTGTGTGTTAGTTTCCATATATCTATCTAACTACCTATCATTTATGTATTTTTTGTGGTCTTTCAATTGTAAAAGATAAGTTTCACATTATATCTATTTATCTGTCTATCTATCTATATGTATGTATGTATTTTTTGTGGTCTTTCAATTGTAAAAGATAAGTTTCACATTACACATTACTTACTGGGGCTTGCAGAAAATCCAGTATTATGTTTTTTGGAGAGTCCCTTTTATTCATGTTGATACACATAGAATTTATGTGTATCAACATGACTATTGTATAACTATTGAATAGTATCTAATTATATAAATAAAGCACAGCTCATTTTTCCATCCCCCTTAACTCAGTAAACTTGTTTCCATGTTTTTATTCTACAAAGTTGAAATGTACATCTTTGTGTATGTGCCATGGTAACAACCCAACTTTTCTTTCCTAGATGGGATTCAGAAAGAGTTAATAAAGAAAGCATATTTTAAATTTTATTAGAAATTGTCAAATCGAGCTCCAAAAGGGTTGTACCAACGTGAGCCTAAATACCTATCTCCCCATATACTTAGCAAAACTTGGAATGCTTATATGTTTATGGGTTGTGAAATAGGACTAGTGAGTTTGTGAATCTTCATATTTTATTTTTTTCCTGTATTTTATTTTTTTCTATTTTTTTTATTAAGGTATTATATTTGTACATATCTTACCATTGTCCTCCCCCCAACTCCCATACAGGCCCTCCCTCCCCAGAGTTTTTCGTCCATTGGTTTTGCTTATATGCATGCATACAAGTCCTTCAGTTGATCTCTTATCTCCCCCATATCTCCCTACCCTCCCAGCTGTAATTTGACAGTCTGCTTGTTGCTTTACTCTCTCTATATCTATCTTTTGGTTCATCAGTTTATAATGTTCTTTATTATCCATAAATGAGTGAGGTCATGTGGTGTTTCTCTTTCATTGACTGGCTTATTTCACTCAGCATAATGTTCTCCAATTCCATCCAGGTTGCTGCAAATGATAAGAATTCCTTCTTTTTTGTGGCAGCATAGTATTCCATTGTGTAGATGTACCATGGTTTTTTGATCCAATCATCTGCTGATGGGCATCTACGCTGTTTCCAAATCCTAGCTATTGTAAATTGTGCTGCTATGAACATAGGGGTGCATATTTCCTTTCTGATTGGTGTTTCTGAATCTTCATATTTTAATTGGCAGTTTATATTTCCCTCAGAGTGAATTGCATGGAGAGCTCTTTGCTTATTTATCTACTGAGACCTTTGTCCTTTTTGTTGCTAATTAATTAGGATATATATTAATTTATATATGAAATCCAGTATATATGTATTTCCTCATTCCCAACTGCACATTGAAAATACTATTTTCCAGCAAAGGTTGGTTGAATCCACCAATGCACAGGGCCCACTCTAGAGTCAATATATAATTTTGCCATTTAAATGTTCAGAAAATATTTTATTCCAGTCTTTGATTTATCTTCTCATTTAACTATTATTACCTTAATGTATAACATTTTTGTCTACTATAATTTCAAACTTACCCATTTTTTTCCTTAGTATTTTGTGGTATACATCTTTTGAAGAAATCCTTTCCTTCCCTGGGATTATAAAAATGTTCTTTAAAAAAAAATAGGTTTACAGTTTAACTTCTTCCATAGAGGTAGCAAATTGTTCCAACACTACTTATTGAACAGTCCATTCTTTTCCTCGCTGTTTTGTAGTATTACATCTGTGAATGTGTATAGTAAGCACTCATTTATATTTGAGTCTGTTTTCATAAATGGGTATGTTCATTTAGGACTTTACTTTCTCACAATGGGTTAGGGTTTTCCATTTCTTTAATTTCTATTTCTTTAATATCTTATCACTACTGTAAATGGCATATTTTGCAAAACTTAATAGTCTAATTATTAAAGATAAAGCAAAACACAGTTGAATTTTGTATTTTGACTTTAATAAAGCAACTTTGAATAGTTGAAATGCATTTAAGGCTAAAAAATTTCCTCTAAAATACTGCTTTAGCTGCACCACACACATTTTAATAAGCACTATTTTAATATCATTAAATTTTAAAATTTTTTCTGATTGATTTCTTTGCCCTATGTGTTATTTAGATGTTTACTTATTTTTAATAACCAAAAAGATGGGGATTTTCTAGTTATTTTTTTTAATATAATTGTGGTAATATCCTGACATCAAAGGTTTATGTAAGTCAATTTTTGATCAAAATTTTTGATTATGCTATTAAAATTATAATGAATGTGCACATCTGTTTCTTAATATATCCTTCTCGGTGGATATTTGATCTGAGATTCTATACTTTTCATCAAATCTTGAAAATTGTCAGACATTTCTTTTTTATATTTCTCTTTTCCCACTCTACTTGTTATGATGCATGCTGGACCTTCTCACCTTTTCCTCTAGTTCTCCTAACTTCTTATATCAGAACCCTTTCAGATGCTGCTCATCTTCTCTTGGCCTCACTTTGCTCCTGAGCTGTGAGGACTTCCCAGCTGTCACCTTGACCACAGACTTGACACAGGCACAGTCTGATGGCTCCTGCAGATTCTATCTCTTAGCTTCTTTAGAAATGCAGGGAATTAACACCTATGGGGCAAATCTTTGACCAGTGGGAGACAGGAGCCATTGGATAAAATTCTTCTCTCCACAGAACAACTGTCATGAAGTATGAGGGTTACGCAGACTCCCTATGAGACCAATTACCAGTTGTACTTGAGACCAAGTTGTTGCATTTTGAGCTTTTGTTCTGGTGCTGCTTCCCTCCAGGCTGCATTCTATGAAACATATTCATACCCATCTTTCAATTTTAAATTCTCTCTTTTATTTGTAAGCTTCAGATTTTGTAAATCTACTTTAATTTTCAATAATAAAAGAAAACTCTAGGACCATTGAATATGGGTTGTGCCTAAATATCTGTACAACTTTTCCTCCAAAAAGTTAAGGTGGTTAGCCCTGGCTACAAATGCTTAAAGCTATACACATTCCCATTTGTATATATTCAATTGTATTGTCCCATTATCAAAATATGAGGAAGTTATGTGCATAAAGAATTAAAGAATCATTAGCAAAACAGAAAACACTTGAAGAAATAAATGGGGATAAGAAGAGATATGTTAAAAACCAATATGGCACATCTCACCTTTCTTCTTCAACTATAAACTAGATATCGCTAGAGTTCAGCGAGCTAGCAGGTTCAGTGTTACCTTGAACCGATTACCTCCTGAAAGAGCCATGTTTTTGCTATCTGAAATTGGTGGTACTTTACGTATTGTAGATAAAGTATTCAATACAATGCCTGGTACAAAGTAAGTAGCCAGTTTTTATATTCTAGCTACAATTATTTGATTATTACTATGAAAAACAGGAAGGAGAGAATGGGACAGAGACTTAGACATGTAGCCAGGTGTTGGGGATTCACTGAAAAACTAGACAGTTTGCATCCCTGGCCATGGTTAGGAGTCTAACAGAATAGGGCAGGAAGACAACAGCCCATCAAACAAGTGTGTAACTAGAATGGGATGTGGTGACAGAAGAGAGATTTTACCATAGCTAAGGGTGGTAGGGACCACCTCTCTAAGGAATTAGCCCACAGGCTAAGCCCTTACATGGAGACAGCCTTGGGAAGCATTGAAGAATGTAGCCAGGCTATTGTCTCTCCATGGCAGAGAGAGGCCAGGCACTTCCAATTTTATGGTTTCTGGGTTGTCAAAGAATAAAACTAGACTAACAGAAGTTTTTTTGTAAAAAGAAAGAAAGTTGAGTTAAATTACTCACCAAAAGGGGAATGCATATTCTGAGTATTTTGCTAGAGGTAGAGTGAGGAAAGGGAAGCAGAGAACCAGGGTACCCCAAAAGGGTAGGGTCTGGATGGTTGTGCTCATGGAGGATGGAAAATTGCTCACTGGATAAGGTGATATCAGTCCACAAGAGTGCATGTGGTTGATCATTGTCTAATCTTAATGTTTGCACTGAACAAATTAATATTGTAACATAAAGAGCTATTCACAGGACATTAGTACTGGATGAGTAATGAATTCACACTGTGACTTAGTAATGGGCCCACTTCTCAAGTGGTGTGGTGAAAACATTCTTCTTTCATTCCTGTTGATGTGTCTCTGTCATTGTCTCCTCAACAGCATTTAGGCTAGAAGGGTCTGAATTTGCTGAATGTGAGGGTGAGGCCCAGGGCAGGAAGCAGATGCTATGCCTGAAGAGCTCTTGTTGCACCCAATGTAGGTCAGGGCCTGAGGGGACTCTAAGCCAGAGAAGGGTGAAGCCAGTTAAGGACCTCCTGGAAGGAGGTGAAGAACTCTGCACTCAAAGAACCAGTAATACCAGCCCCACCCCACCCCCACCGAACCCCATGCTGGTTAGGAAGGCAGAATGGTGGGCAAACCTCAAACCTCCCCAGTGGGTCTGCATTTTAACCAGCTCCACAGGCGTTTGTGGGCACACTGTTGTCTGAGAATAGTGCCAGCTTCCATAAGCAGTCTGGAGGGTCCTTCAATGGGATGGCACTCAGGACCGTGACATGACTCCACTTTTAAAGATTTGTTCTCTCCTTGAGAATCCAATTTATGTAAAGGACAAGTGACAAAACAGGAGACAAGTCACGTTGGTTTCTCTTTGGCTACTTCTTGCAAGTCAGAAAGAGAGGAAAGAAGGGGAACCAGTCTAGCTCAACATAGCAGTTGCTCAGTCTGTCCCTGTTCATTGATTCAGTGCTCCTAATTTGATAATCATTCATGTACACACAAAGGAAGGAAAAAATCCAGTTCATGGTCCATTTTATATGTACTTGCCTAAGCTATGTGTCCTATAAATGCACACACATACATTTAAAGAGTATTTGATATTCTCAGCATTTTAGTATTAATTATTGCAGTGAATTAATGGATTTTAAAAACTGGAATCCTTGGAACTATCTGAAACATAACCATATGCCCTAGCCGGGTTGGCTCAGTGGATAGAGCATTGGCCTGCAGACCGAAAGGTCTTCGGGACGATTTCAGTCAAGGACGCGTACCTGGATTGCAGGCTCCACTCCAGCTGGGTCCTGGCCAGAGATCATGCAGGAAGCAACCAATCAATGTGTTTCTCTCTGTCTTGCCTTCTCTCTTACACTCTCTCTAAAAATCAATGGGAAAAGATCCTTAGGTGAAGTTTAAAAAACAAGACCAAAACCAAAAAGCATAACCATATAAAATCTACTTTTCTGACAGTAGTTTGGGATAAGTTAGGAATTTTCCATCTTTAAACTTTAAAATCAATGTTTGTTCATTAGATTGTCTCTCTAAATTGGTCTTGGAGCAGTGATTCCACTGTTTAAAAATGAGTTCAAGTGTATTTAGAAACCGTGGGAGAATTCATCATTATGTAGACAAAACAGTCAGGTCACTGGTTTTTTTCCCCCCCACCAGGATATTTTGTTGTTACATGAATTTCTCAAGGAAAAAGTTCTGCAAGTGAAAAGTTGAGAAAGCTTCAGTGTTTTCCCCAAGAATCAAAGGACAAAGTATGTCTGGAAAGACCCAAGACAATGAGGCTAATTTTCATTTTTTAGTTTCACCACATGACAGGATAGTTTTATGTTGTTTATTTATATGTGATATTGGGAAAGCTGAAGAGTTCACATGCTGGCTTTTAAACAAGTTTTATGTGCTGTACAAAGCTTAGAAAATGTTTAAAAGTACAAAAAGAAATATAAAAATAAAAACTGTCTGTAATCATAATACTTGTAGAAGTTTACTGGTAACATTTTGGTATATCCCCCTCTAGACTTTTGTTGTTGTTGTTGTTTAAAATATTACATATATTAGTACATATATCTCCTTTCTTCCCCCACCCCCCATTTACCTTCTCCCAGCCTCCTCTCCTCCCTGTCGCATGCCCTCATCCCACTCCCTCTCCCCAGTGTCTTGTGTCCATTGGTGTGCTTATATGCGTGCATACAAGTCCTTTGGTTGATCTATTTCCCTCCTTCCCCAACACTCCCCAGCCTTCCAGCTATAATTCTACAGACTGTTCAGTGCTTTACTGCCTCTGTATCTATCTTTTTATTCATCAGGTTATAATGTTCTTTATTTTCCATAAGTGAGTGAGATCATGTAGTATTTTTCTTTCATTGACTGGCTTATTTCATTTAACATAATGCTCTCCAGGTCCATGCATGCTGCTGCAAATGGTAAGAATTCCTTCTTTTTTATAGCAGTGTAGTATTCCATTGTGTAGATATACAATAGTTTCTAATCCACTCATCTGTTGATGGGCATTTAGGCTGCTTCCAGATCTTAGCTATGGTGAATTATGCTGCTATAAACCTAAGGGTGCATATATCCTTTCTTATTAGTGTTTTTAGTTTCTTGGGATATAATGCTAGAAGTGGGATTACTGGGTCAAATGGGAACTCCATTTTTAATTTTTTTAGGAAACTCCATGCTATTCTTCACAGTGGTTGCACCAGTCTGCATTCCCACCAGCAGTGCACGAGGGTTCCTTTTTCTCTGCATCCTCGCCAGCACTTGCCGTTTGTTGATTTGTTGATGGTTGACATTCTGACAGGTGTGAGATGGTACTGCATTATTGTTTTGATTTGCATCTCTCGAATAATTAGTGACTTTGAGCATGTTTTCATATGTCTCTTGGCCTTCTTTCTGTCTTCTTTCGAAAAGATCCTATTTAGGTCCATTGCCCATTGTTTTATTGGATCATTTATCTTCCTTTTATTAAGTTGTATAAGTTCCCTGTAGATGTTGGAAATTAAATCTTTATCAGTGATAACATTTGCAAATATGTTCTCCCATACAGAGGGCTTTCTTGTTGTTTTGTTGATGGTTTCTTTTGCTGTAAAAAAAGCTTTTTATTTTGATGAAGTCCCATTTGTTTGTTTTCTCTTTAGCTTCCATTGCCCTAGAAGTGGCATTGGTGAAGAAATTGCTTTGGCATATGTCTGAGATTTCTCTGCCTGTGTATTCCTCTAGTATTTTTATGGTTTCCCATCTTATGTTTAAATCCTGAATCCATTCTGAGTTAATTTTTGTGTATGGTGTAAGTTGGTGGTCTAGTTTCATTTTTTTTGCATGTATCTCCAAATTCCCCAATACCATTTATTGAAGAGACTATCTTGACTCCATTATATGTTCATGCCTCCTTTGTCAAATATTAATTGAGCATAGTGGTTTGGGTCAATAGCTGGATTCTCTATTCTATTACATTGGTCTATATGTCTGTTCTTGTGCCAGTACCAGGCTGTTTTGAGAACAGTGGCTTTGTAGTACAGCTTGAAATCTGGTATTGAGATCCCACCTTCTTTGTTCTTCTTTCTCAGGATTGCTGTGGCTATTCAGGATCTTTTTTACTGCAGATGAATTTTTGGAGAGTTTGTTCAGGTCTGTGAAATATGCCATTGGTATTTTAATGGGGAGTGCATTGAATCTATAGATTGCTTTGGGTAGTATGGACATTTTAATGATGTTGATTCTACCAATCCATGAACATGGTATGTTCTTCCATTTGTTTACATCTTCCTCTATCTCTTTTTTCAGTGTCCTGTAGTTTTCTGTGTATAGGTCTTTTACCTCTTTAGTTAAGTGTATTCCTAGGTATCTTAATTTTTTTGGTGCGATGGTAAATGGGATTGCTTTTTTAGTCTCTCTTTCTGTAAGTTCATTATTGGTGTATAGAAATGCCATAGATTTATTGACATTAATTTTGTTTCCTGCTACATTGCCAAATTCATTTATTAAGTCTATTAGTTTTTTGATGGAATCTTTGGGGGGTTTTTATGTATAATAACATGTCATCTGCAAATAAGGATAGCTTTACTTAGTCTTTTCCAATTTGGATGCCTTTTATTTCTTCTTCTTGTCTAATTGCAATGGTTAATACTTCCAGTACTATGTTGAACAGGAGTGGTGAGAGTGGACATCCCTGTCTTGTCCCTGTTCTTAGGGGAAATGGTTTTAGTTTTTGCCCATTGAGTATGATATTGGCTGTGGGTTTATTATATATGGCTTTTGTTATGTTGAGGTATGATTCTTCTATTCCCACCTTGTTGAGAGGTATGTGGTGTATCCCCTTCTAGACTTTTAAAAAATAGTTTTATATATTTTTATTGATTTCAGAGAGAGGAAAGGAGAGGGAAAGATAGAAACATCAATTATGAGAGAGAATCATCTGTCAGCTGCCTCCTGCATGCCCCCCACTGGGGATTGTGTCTGCAACCTGGGCATGTTCCCTTGACCAGAAATGGAACTGTGACTTACTGATTCATGGATTCATGCTCAACCACAGAACCAAACTAGCCAGACTAGCCTTTTTCTTTTTAATTCTACTTTTTAAAAATATATAATAATTGGTAAATTTTTGTAGTCATTAACTATTTCAGATATCATTTCTGAATGTCTGCAGAGTATATTTCATTGTAGGTTGGTACAATAACTTATTAATGTCCTATTGAATAATTTGGTTATTTGTAATTATTAAGAAATAATGCTACAGTGGAGTGCCTTGAAGATAAACATTTACAAAATCATATTTTAAATAATTTTATATGTAGATGATTTATCAACTGTCTGATTTTATGCATTCCTGAGTACAATGTCAAGGTAATAGCATTCCTGATTTATAGATGAGCATCTGACCCAAGGGCATTTATCAGGTTAGCACAGGAAGTGGGTTTAGAATTGGGAATCCTGGTTATTAGGGCTCTTTGGTAGGGTTCTTTCCTACCAAAAATTTCCCAGATAATCTAAAGGGAGTGTCAGATGCCACTTTATTCATCATTAAACTAACTTAGCAATATTTGAGACAAGATTGATTTTTAAAATGCTTTGGTTATCGAGAAAAAAATGATTCTTTTAAAATATATTTTTATTGATATCAGAGAGGAAGAGAGAAGGAAAGAGAAACATCAGTGATGAGAGAGAATCATTGACCGGCTGCCTCCTGCATGCCCTCTCCTGTGGATTGAGCCTGCAACCCTGGCATATGCCCTTGACTGAAATTGAACCTGCCACCCTTTAGTCTGAAGATCGACACTATCCACTGAGCCAAGCTGGTTAGAGCAAAAGAATGATTCTTGACACCATTATTCTTTTATAACCAACGCATCAAAGAAATTTTTAAATTAAAACTTCATTAAATTAAAAAAACTTTTTTATTTAAAGTAATAATACTATAGTAAATTTAAAAAGTATTATTACTTTATTTAAAGTAATAATACTATAGTAAATTAAAAAAATTAATACTATAGTAAATTAAAAAAATGCTATAGTAAATTAAATAAACTTTTTTTTATTTACTGAAGTATTATTTCTTTCTGCAATCTAGAAAGAGTTTAACCTATTTCCAGTGGTTTCTCCTACTGATCTCCTTGAAGAAGGGTGTCATGCCTTACCCATCCTTCTGCGTCCAGCTCTTGGCAAACACACTGGTACTACTGGTCCTCAATGAATGTTCATGGAATGGGGCCAACATTTTATTAAATACCAAAATTAACCTTCAATAAAGAATTAATAGATTCTTAAAACCTTTGGCATAAGCCTAAAAAGAAAACTCTATTTTTCAGATGAAATATTGACGGCTTCATTTATTCATTCAGCTAGATGCTGGGACAAAGGTAGATTAAACCAATGTTCCTTCCTGCTGTCACAGAGAATGCCACCAAGTGAGAGGTTTAGATAAGTCACAGACAATAACAGTGAAATTACACATGCTGGGACCAGGCAAGTGAGGGAAAGCAAAACTTAAGTGGAGTTGAGAAGGAAGAACAAAGATCAGTAAAAACAACAAACATGCAGGGTTTAGATGAAACAAATGTGTAAGGGTAATGGAGTCAGAGTGTAGTAAGATTCTAGTGACTTTAAAACATAGTTTATCTTTAAAGTACTTAAATGTGTTGGAATGGGCAGAAAGCAGCATGTAGAGTTGCTGATGGTACTTTTACCTTCTTCCAGCCTCTGCCCCATCTGGAGCCCGGGTCAGCTTTTAATAACACGGCTGGATTCTCCTTTTTTTGCAGATTCCACAAGCCCTTCCAAAAAGTGATAAAAATAAGAACAATGCTGTATCTGAAATCTCATTAAGATAAGATCCCTGCCAATTGGAAGCCAGACCATATGCCTGTATAGATACCAGTGCTAATGGCTACCGATGCAGTTGGAGTGGAGGACCAAGAATTGATCAATCAAACACTGCATGTGCCTGGGGCTGTGCCCACGAAACTGGTCAGAGTTTTGTACTCACTGTGACCTTCTCAGAGCTTTCATAGACGGAGCTTTCAGACCTCAGAAGACCTGAACAAGCAGTATCACCACACCCCAGGAGAGCATTCATGCAAGCAAGGGCATCTGAGGAACCCTGCCATTCAAGAGAAGCAGCACATGGCGGCAGTAAGACCCCTCATCCTGTGCTGGGAAAAAGACACTGTGTGATAGTTTGGGGCAGGTCACTTGAATTCCAAGACTCTCCACTTCCTCTATCGTAGGATGTGGTTGGTAAAACCTACCCCTCCTATCTCCAGAAATAATGCCCTGAAACACATTTTGCACACAGGAAAGTGTTCTACCAATGCCAAGTTGTATTGAGACAGGAATGAGTTTCAATGTCAGAAAAGCAATAGTCCAAATATGTTTTTTATACGCATTTAATTCTCCTGTTATTTTTGTGACCTAGTATCAACTTCCTGGAATGTATTAAGGAGGTTTTTTTTTTATTTTCAAAAATATTATTCAGTGCATTCTTTGCTGCTGGTATTTTCTAATAACATTATTTAGAAACATCAGCAGAAATGTCATCCTCCCTCAGCACTGTCCCCATTAAAAAATGAAAGGTCTTATTTACTTTGCACCATCCCCTATGAGTAATGATGCTACAACTCACCCAATGATTTTATCATTTTTATGGTTACTTTCCAAACACTTCAATAAAAATACCTGTTAATTATGGAGGTAATCCTGGGTAACATTTAATGATAATAAATCATTTCTTTTTTATCTTTAAAATATAGACTCTCTGGCATGTATTTAAAAGAGAAGCCATGTAACCAGCTTTGGCATATAGCCTCCCTCAAATTCCATTAATATGTAATCAGCAGTAATAGGGTAGAAAGTGTAAATTCACTTGATACCCATTCACTGAGCTCCTTAAGTGCAACGCAATGAGGCTAAGGAAACCCTTGGAATATCCTTTAAACAGAGGCTGGCTCCTTGGAAAGTTTCAAGATGAAGTCTCTAGAACCAGTTATCAGATAGAGCAAAGATATTTTTTCTATGTTGATCTTTTTTTTCTAACAATAACAGTAATATATGCCCATTTGTGAACATTCGAGATCTATAGATAAGGATGAAAATAGTACTACTAATATAAAAACCTAGAATAGACAGGGTTAATATTTTGTTATGTTTGTATAAAGTGAGATCATATAGAATTTTGTATCTTCATTTTTTGACATTATATGATTATTATTTTATCACATAATCGAACACCTTTTAGAATCAAATGTATCCTATTTCATCATGTTGATATGCCATGTTTAGGTTTATTTCACCTGAATTTTTGATATTATAAACAAAACTATGATGAATTTTTGCCCACGTATCTTTTTGTAAGACTCCTATAGTAGTAGGAGTCTTATTAATTAGATAAACCAGTATAAATTTTATCTACAAGAGACTTAGCAGTTATTTTCCTTGTTAGAGACCTGGAGTCAGCCTAGCACTAAACAATTATAGACTCTCACCTAAATCAGTCCACCATTTCTCAGTGCCCCTTGAGCCATCACCCTCAGCTGTAAGTCAGGAATCAGGTATGTCCAAAGACCCCCTCAGCCATCACCATAGGGCATCTCAGTGGTTTTGGAAAGAATGACCCAGCATTTGGAGAGAATGACCCATTTCCAATCAATGTCACAAGGAGCAACTTTTTTCTCTCCCAGCACCTCTCCATCTACCTTATCTCCTCATGCTTCTCTCTTCCTTTTTTCTTTTTTCTTTCTGATTTTAACCTATTTTTTCTCATTTTTTTTATTACGGTATTATATGTGTACATGTCTTACCATTGCCCCTCCCCACCCCACTCCCATACATGTCTTTCCCCTCCCCCCCCCCCCCGCAGAGTTTTGTGTCCATTGTTTATGGAAGAGATGCTAAGTGAAATAAGCCAGTGAATGAAAGAAAAATACCACATGATCTCACTCATTTATGGATAACAAAGATCATTATAAACTGTTGAACAAAAAGATAGATACAGAGTAGTAACCATAAAAATGATAAAATCATTGGGTGAGTTGTAGCATCATTATATGCATGCATACAAGTCCTTTGCTTGATTTCTTATCTCCCCCACTTCTCCCTAACCTTCCCGCTGTAATTTGCCATTCTGTTTGATGCTTTACTGTCTCTGTATCTATCTTTTTGTTCAACAGTTTATAATGATCTTTGTTATCCATAAATGAGTGAGATCATGTGGTATTTTTCTTTCATTCACTGGCTTATTTCACTTAGCATCTCTTCCATTTTATGTCCTCCTGACAGGTGACATTTGGGCCTAGGATCTCTTAGCCTTTTTCCAGGTTTCTTGAAGGCTGATCTGGCTTAAACCATGCATCTAAATTAAAATTGAATTAATTTAATATCAAGTCAAGCAGTAATTTGATAAACTCTGTAATCTATTATAATCTTGGTAGATTACATAATGGCTGCTTTATGATCTTGGAAGCAAATGAAGTTCAGGGGGGAAAAAAATCAAGAATTGAAATAAAGAAAAAACTTTTAGGCCCACAATTTTGTAAAAGAGGAAAATATTCTTCACCTATTGAAACAAAATATAAATCAGACCACTCTTGAACCATCACATATAAGACTCAAATACTTTTCACTTAAACAAGTTAACATGAATGCAATGTGTTTAACAGTTTCTGAAGTCAAAACAGAAGACTAATGTCAATTACACTGAACATCCACCCACTAACATACTGTAAATGATTTACCTGGCAATCTATTTTAATAAAGTTCACCTTCAGAAAGGAGCAGTCTGAAAAACCACACTGAAGCCAGACTTGTTGTTACATGTGAAACTGCTATGCTTTGTCATTTGGATAAATCACTGAATTGGTCTAAATACAGTTGGTTCTTTGTTGTTGTTATTCTAAGCTTTTATTGGCCTAGAATTTGTCTGTTTATTCACTATGAAGAAGGGCAGTGCTTTTTTGTTTCTAAAATTGGAGTGGTAGTTTCTAACTCTATAAGCAAACTGAAGATGATCATGTTCATCAGAAACACTGTAGTTAACCGAGACCCCCAAAAGGTGATCACCATCAGACTATCTCTGGGACCATCTGGGGAAGTATAAAATGTGATAGCTATGCATTCAAATATAGTTAAGGGACTGCTGATTCAAATCAAAATACCTTCCTGAACTCTGAATCCATCATTTCTCATCTGTTTTAATCTGAGGACTCTTTACTCAAGTAAAAAATTTAACAAGCCCAAACTTGTTTGAGATGCTAGAAAGCCAACCATTATATAACTCACTCCATCGAGAACTAGCTATGTGGCCCTAGCTAAGTGGTTGAGCTTTGTTTTCCTTCCCTGTAAAATGGGGACTATAGTAGGAATCTATAGGCTTATATAAATGATGATTATTAAATATGATAATGTCTATAAATGCTTAAATTTTTGCCTGGTGCATTAGTAACTCACTAAGTGTTCACAGTGGTGAGCAGTGGTATTCAGAAGTACTTGATCAAATCATCATTCAGATTTTACCTACTAGACCAGACGTCTAGTGGTCAGACATCTTGCAGTTTACTTTACAATCTTTTGTTGCATACTGAGAGAGCAATTGAGCTACACATTTCTAAAAAGAATAGTTTCTAATTATTTCACAAAGTATATGTTTTATTTTTTAATTTCAATTTATCAACATGAATACACATGAACTCAATTAGAATTGTTCCTAATGACACTGCATTCACTAACATCACTAACATTGGGATTTTTTTTTTTTAAAGATTTGACTTTGGGGCATATGGAAAGTAATTTCTAAGTAAATAGATTTCTAAAGGTTATACATTTTCAAAGGAAGTAGAGTGGATCTGTTTGCTTGTCTGCTGTGCCATTTTGCAAAATTTTGAAAGTATATAGATAAAGATCTTGACTTGTTCTGGTAAAATTAAGCATTTTGGGCAAAAGAGCCTAGGATAACAGTAACCAGCATAAGGACAGGATGAATATGGAGAATTTCTGAGAAACTGGTGGCCCAGGAGCATCTGAATGTTCCAACCAGAGACCAGAGCCAAGTAGTAGATGACAATAAGAGGAACACAAATCAGAGGGCTCATTGGAAATGTATTTGACTCCAGACTTTAGGTCAAATCAAACAGAGGACTGACTCAAACTTAGTGGTTACCAAACTTGGCCAGAAGGACTCGAAGTAAAAAAAAAAAAAGACAAGGTCAACAGACAGGCAGATAGAAAGCAGGTGATACCAGAAAGCAGGGCAGTGGATGCCTGCTCTTTTTTCCTGACCACTCTCCTTCTCTCCTCTGGTGTCACCATGCTGATTGTACCTGAGAAAACTTTCTTCCCCTCACAGTGTCCTAAGCCAAGGGTTGGGCACATAGCTTACACCGAACCATTCAAGTGCCCTCTCCGGGAATTTGAATCTACAACTGAAAGGGCAAGGATCTTATCCATCCTGACAGCATGCCTGAAACATTCTCCGTTAGTTTTTGTACCTTGATCCTCACAAGAGCCCTGAGGCTGAACTCTTCTGAGGCCTGTTTATTTAACTTTTCTTCAACTTCTGTGTGCTACCCCATTCCAACAAATTCCTCTTTTATCATTCAGTTAGCATAAGTAATTTCTGTTGCTTGCCACCAAAGAACCCTGGCAAGGATTCAAGAATCCAGACAACAGTCTGGCCAGCAGAACTGGTGGGTCAGCAGCCTTCTCCCCCAGCCAAGGAGTCTGTGATATTAACATGTGAGGAGAGAGTTACCTTCAGGAGCAACAATTTGCACCAACCAATGTGCATGAGTGCGCTTTTGCTAGGAAACTGACCTGGCACTTACCCGAGATGGACTGGGGCATGTGAGGACTGAATTACTGATTCATCATTGCTTATCATCAAATTATGAGGCATTTTATGCTTTATATATATCTAGAATGAGTTCCAGCCCAGGAAAATTCAAGATTAACTAAATCAATCTTATAAAATACATGATAAGTATTGAATATTATCCCTACTCAAAAGATGGAATTTGGAATCGCTACTTGATTTAGACATTCATTGAGGTATCCTGGCTTGCCAGCTTAGTTTCAGCTCTCTGCCTTGCTCATCCATGCCCCTTGAGAAGTTATGGTCTTTACACTTGTTTACCAAGAAGGACTTAAATGTTTTGCTGTACTGCTATATTTTGGTATTCATTTCCAAGTCTGTTTTCATTAAATAAGCCCTTTCACTTTTTTTAAGGTCTGTCTTTTCTTCTCCACCAAAAATAATTTTTTAACTGCTCTAAGTAATTTAATTGGAGCATGTTTAAAGTTCAAACCCAGAATCAACCTAACCAAATAGAGCATCTTAAGTATACAAAAAGTCTAATCTTTTTTTTTCCCCCATTATGCACATTTTGGAAAAATTCTCTCTAAAACTTGTGTACACATTCTTGACCCTCACTTTGCATAGCTGCCTCATTGGACTTTTGACATTAGGTTGAATTCTTTTTCTTTAAAGGAGTGAATTCAGTCAACCAAGTTGTGTTAAGAAAAAAAAAAATTAAAAGTTTCTGGCCAAGTATAAGGTTTAGTTTATTACTGATTAAATGAAGAATGGATGGCTTCAGGTGATCTGCCACAGGGCTCTCGGCAATCACCCCAGGTAGTTAGTTTGTAGTCCTACTGGTAGCTACACGAAGATCAGAAAAAAATCTCCATAAGAACTGATTAGCTTTTAGCTGTCTTAAGAAAAGAATAATTTTACATTTTTTCTTGCTCTTGAATGTAAGGCAAATTGTCCATCTTCCTGAATCAGGGGACTTTCAAATATGGACTGATTTGTTGAATGGATTCTTCTGCAAATTGAGAAAATTGGGAGGAGGATGAACGTGAGGATGAGAGAATGATGGTGTTCACTCTGCACTAAATCAGATTTACCAGGGATGAAGCTGAAAATCTGACAACGCTTTTGCAAATATGGGCTTTGAATGGTTTGGCCATGACAAGGGCAAAGAATGGCAGCAGGGAAGAACTATGGACTACCTAAATGAGTATGCATGCTGGTTTGGACATATATATCTGGATGAGCCTTTTTTTTTTTTTTTTTATGGAGAACAGAGATTCTCCCAGAATCTCAAGAAATCAAGTTTTCCATAAATACACACATTTAACAATAAGAGAAATAGGAATCTAAATCTTGATTCAGGTGTCATGGATAATGGAAGTTGTTTTAGGAATATACGGTTTCAGTGACCAAGGTAATCATTGTCCCTTCAACTGCAGGAATTATAGAAATTTCATAGAAGTATCTGCTGCTTTTATTTCTGCCCCAGCCAACCAACCAACTCACCCTCTGCCCTGTGTGTGCTATGTCTCATGGTTTCTGCTTGCTCAGCTTCTACATCCTCATGGTTTCTGCTCATTGACATCCTCTCCTGCCAGAACGTGTCTCTTCTGCATCTCTCTATTGGTCTGGGCTTCTACAATACTATCACCGTCAGGCATTTAAGTTTCAACTCCAGAGAGAATCTGATTGTTCCACAGGTCAATGGACTCACTGTGGTCCATCATAAACTCAAACAACAGTCCCTATTATTTTGCCTTTATGGAGTCTTATGGGGAAAATGTCCCCAAATTATTTATTTTCAAAAATTAAAGTAAATGTTAGTAATACCAGATATTATCTTATTTGTCTCCAATAAGAAAGTATTGTAGGCCCAAATCTAACAACCTTTCTTTATAGAAATCTTGGCCTCTTTCTAAGTTACTAAAGGACTTTAAAAAATAAATTTCAGTATTAACATTGGTTTTTTTGGGGTTTTTTTGAGGTTCCTGAAGTTAGAAAGTGATAACTATTTGGACATTGTCCCCTTTTCTCTAGGAGATTTTTTTTTGTGTGTGTGTGTGTGTGATTCTGTTTATAAGCAGATATTCAACACTGAAAAACGGATCCCAAATAGCCTTTTCAAAGCTCAGCGATCCATTGTGAGACATTGGCTTAACACAAAATACTTTTACATAACCCAAGCCACCGAGAGGGATATCCGGTCAGCTATTTTTAAAGCCTTCTCCCCCACACCATCTCACGTAACAGAGTTACAGCAGTTTGATTAGAAAATTGGCACAGTTTCTGTGATTCATGAAATGAAAACACAAATGAATTGTTTTTAACTTACTTAAACTGGAACCATTTTCACTTAAATGTGCTATAATAGCAAAATATAACTTTCTGGATTAGACACACACACACACACACACACACACACACACCATATATATATAATTTTTTACATTTGTATATATGTGACATTACGCATTGGGTTTACCATATGAATAATTTTCTAATTAATTAACTCATTCAACAAGTGCTTATAGAACAGTAATTGTGTACTGTGTTTTAGATGGGCCATGAGAGTGAGAGGGTTGGACTTGCCTTCACTGGGCTTCCCGTCAAGTAAGAGTTAGTCCTGTCATAGGATAGGACTCCAACGCGGTGGGAGAGAATGTCTGCCAAGGAGTGGTGTCAGAAAAGGCTCCCCAGGGAAAGTGATATGGATGCTGAGATCTGAAAGGTGAGGAAAAGCCAGCCAGGAAGGATGGGAGGGAAGAATCTTCCAGTCCATCCTGGGCTGGGACTTCCTGTTTGAGGGCCAGAGTGGCTGAATGTAGAGAACAGGATGTGTGGGCTCCATCAAACAGGGTCATGTTAAGGAGTTTGAACTTGGTCCTAAGAATAATGGGGAGCACAGAAAGGTCTTGAGCAGGACAGAGATAGGATTCAATTTATGCTTTGAAAAAAGTATCCTAGCTCTAGCCAATTTGCCTCAGTGGATACTGTTAGCTTGTGAATAGGAGGGTACAGGGTTCAATTCTCGTCAAGGGTACATGCCCTGATAAGGCTTCATCCCCAGTAGGGAGCATGCAGGAAGTACCTAATCAATAACTCTCTCTCATCATTGATGTTTCTATCTCTCTCTCCCTCTTCCTCTCTGAAATCAATAAAAATATTTTTTTTAAAGAAAAGTACTCTGGCAGTGGTGTGGGGAATAGATTGGAGACATGATAGTGGTCCAGGTGAGAGATGGAGGTAGCCTGAAGGAAAATAAGGGTCAAGAGGATGAAGAGAAGCAAGCAGATTTGAGTTCTTTAGGTCTAACTGGTATAACTTGATGATAATAGATGGATGACTCTGCTTCCACCCAAAGTCGGCATCAAAGCATTGCCCTCCACGAAGGACTTGTGCTGCATTTGTTTTACAAACTAGTGTCAGTGAAGAGTTTGCTAGTTTTACTATAATAATATACACTCCTTTTATCAAGTAAGAACTAAATAACTCAGTTTTAATTGGCACTCTCGTCATAGTAAGTAGCCTAAAACTCTATTCAAAATGGCATAAATAATAAAAAGAATTTACTTGTTCCCATAATTTAAAAATCCAGTAGTCAACAGGGTCTCAGGTGAGGCTGGATCTAGTGTTTCAGTGATGTCACCAAGACCTGGTTTCTTTAGCTGCTGCTCTTTATTTTATGTCTGCTTCATCCTGAGGTTGTTTCCCATCATGGTCTCAACAATATACTTTCATGTATTATGTTTGCCATGAAAAGATTTTTGCCAGTTATCAATTTCCCTGGAATCCTCAGGAAAATTGTGAAGTCCTACCCTTTAACGCAGGGGTAAAAAAACAAAAAAAACAAAAACCAAATCACTGTTTCACTACTTACAGACAATAACATTGGTGTGTTTTTTTTCCTCTAGCATTTTTATTATGTATATGATATTTTAAAATATACATTGTGTATTCAATTCTATGGACTTTTTTCTCATATAAGTAATATGCTCCAGAAATAATATTTATATGGTCTTGTAAACATTTTTTAATAGCCAAGCTTTTTCAACTACTTCTCTCTTAATGGACATTTAAGACATTTCAAATGTTTTAGTGTTTACATTATTTCAAGTGCAAATAATGTAATGATGTTTACATTATTTCAAATATAAATAATGCGCTATAATCATATTTCTATATGATACTCTGCTTCAGATTTAGGTTTATATTCTCTGTATGAATTCCCAGAAATGAAATTCCCATGTCAGAAGATGTGAACATTTAAGATGCTTGATATGTACAAAAGACTGATTTTTAAAATTCAGACTTTATGCACAAATATTTAAAAAGTGAGAAAGCAGGAAATGCAATCAGCTTTAGAAAAGTGTTTTGAAAGCAGTCTACAGAGTCACTCAGCATCAGCAGTAAAAAATGTTGGATGGCTCCATCCAGGAAGCATTGATGGAGCATCCCGGTTGGCCCATATCAAGGACTGAAAGCAAAACGCATGTGCCAAGGGCTGCAGTGGATTGCAGTGACTCAGCAGAACAGTTATCAGATTTCAAAGTCAGCCCGTAACTCATCTTGGAGACAGATGTGCCTGAAATGTTACACTATTGCCTTCAACTTAAATAAATTTCAATGTCATCCTAATAAAAACTGTGAACATTTTACAGTTTTACATTAAAAACTGTAGAACATAGCTTTTAATGGAAATCACTTATTTTAGTCATTGCAAAGGCTAAAAGTAAAGACTTTTCATAATTCATTTCTGAAACACAATGGTAAGAATTTAGAATATCACAAATGTTTTTAAAAAGTGCAGGGACTACCTTAATCGGTTTGGCTCAGTGGATAGAGCCTGCGGACTGAAGGGTCCTAGGTTCAATTCCGGTCAAGGGCACATGCCTTGGTTGAGGGCACATCCCCACTAGGGGGTGTGCAGGAGGCAGCTAAATTGATGTTTCTCTCTCATCAATGTTTCTAGCTCTCTATCCTTCTCCTTTCCTCTCTGTAAAAAAAATTAATAATACATATCTTTTTTTAAAGTGTGCAGGGACTGTAAAATGAACTTGAAAATATACTTGATAAGGACACTGTCAAAAACAGGCTGAGTGTCATGGAGAGTTTAGAGAGGGGGAAAAAAAACACTGAAGGAAGGGAAAATATTTATATTTGTTTAAATTTATTTATGAATGTGTAACAGTTAATTTCTCCATTCTTTAAAGCACAACATTTAAAAGAATTAGTCTGCTTTAAATTCAAGTATTCATTTTTCTTTCTCAGGTTATAGAATAGAAAGCAAGACACGCTTTTAGCACAGAACTTATAAATCACATTATATTATACCATTCAGATGAAAAATGTATTTGGAAATGAGATGGTTAATTAATCCTAAACCAGTATTACCACAGGTGCTGACCACCTGTTTCATCTTGAACAGCTTGTCCGAACTTAATTATAGGGTTGTGAAGAAGGCCAAGTGTCTGGGTTTTTATTGTTCCTCCTATCCTTTTATTGAATTTCTTTATGTGTGCATAATGTTTTGAAATGTGAATTTTTTCTGATTCCATAAATGTATTTATTCATTAATTTATTTTATTTAAATTTATCAGGGTGACATTGGTTAATAAGATTATAAAAGTTTCAAGTGAACAGTTCTATGATACATATTGCATTCTGTGCCCACAACCCAAAGTCAAATCTTCCATCACCATATACACTGAGTGGCCAGATTATTATGATCTGGGAACTCAGTGTATATCCTATATAATAAAAGACTAATACGTAAATTGTCCCCTCGACCTGGAGTTCAAACAGCAGGCAGGCCGGCCAACATCCATGTCCCCTTCTCTGGGCCAGGCTGGCCAGATCCCACTCATGCACAAATTCATGCACCGGGCCTCTAATAAACACACACACACACACACACACACACACACACACACATACACTGAGTGGCCAGATTATTATGCATTCAGAAATCATAATAATCTGGCCACTCAGTGTATTTGGCCTCTTTTATCCTTTACTAAACCCCACCCACTTCCCTCTTATAAACAACATACTGTTGTCTGTGCCTGTGAGTTTTTTTTTTTTTTTTTTTTTTTTTTTTTTTTTTTTTAATATGAACAATAAAGATTTATTAAAAAAAACTTTTTTTTTTTTAATTTATTTATTTATTTATTTATTTATTTTTTACATATTTTCTTGATTTTTTTTTTATTGCCCCCCTCCCTCCCTCCCACACATCCCCTCCCTCCCCATAGTTTTATGTCCATTGGTTGTACTTATATGCATTTATACAAGTCCTTCGGTTGATCTATTATCTCCCCCTGATATCCCTCCCCTCCCCACTGTAATTTGACAGTCTGCCTGTTGCTTTACTTTCTCTATATCTGTCTCTTGGTTCATCAGTTTATAAAGATCTTTATCATCCACCGATGTGTGAGGTCATGTGGTGTTTCTCTTTCGTTGATTGGCTTATTTCACTCAGCATGATGCTCTCCAATTCCATCCAGGTTGCTGCAAATGATGAGAATTCCTTCTTCTTTATGGCAGCATAGTATTCCATTGTGTAGATGTACCAAAGTTTTTGGATCCAATCATCTGCTGACGGGCACCTAGGCTGTTTCCAAATTCTGGCTATTGTAGATTGTGCTGCTATGAACATAGGGGTGCATATATCCTTTCTGATTGGTGTTTCTAGTTTCTTGGGATATATTCCTAGAAGTGGGATTACTGGGTCAAATGGGAGTTCCATTTTCAGTTTTTTGAGGAAACTCCACACTGTTCTCCACAGTGGTTGCACCAGTCTGCATTCCCACCAGCAGTGCACGAGAGTTCCTTTTTCTCCGCAACCTCGCCAACACTTGTCGTTTGTTGATTTGTTGATGTTGGCCATTCTGACAGGTGTGAGATGGTACCGCATTGTTGTTTTGATTTGCACCTCTCGGATACTTAGTGACTTTGAGCATGTTTTCATGTGCCTTTTGGCCTTCCTTCTGTCTTCTTTTGAAAATATTCTGTTTAGGTCCATTGCCCATTTTTTAATTGGATCATTCATCTTCCTTTTATTTAGTTGTATAAGCTGTCTGTAAATGTTGGAGATTAAACCTTTATCAGTGGTAATATTTGCAAATATGATCTCCCACACCGTGGGCTTTCTTGTTGTTTTATTGATGGTTTCTTTTGCTGTAAAAAAGCTTTTTATTTTGAAGTAGTCCCATTTGTTTATTTTCTCTTTAGCTTCCATTGCCCTAGGGGCAGTATCAGTGAAGAAGTTATTTTGGCATACGTCTGAGATTTTGCTACCTGTGGATGCTTCTAGTATTTTTATGGTTTCCCGTCTGATGTTTAAGTCCTGTATCAATTTTGAGTTTATCCTTGTGAATGGTGTAAGTTGGTGATCTAGTTTCATTCTTTTGCATGTGTCTTTCCAATTTTCCCAACACCATTTATTGAAGAGACTGTCTTGACTCCATTGTATATTCGTGCCTCCTTTGTCAAATATTAATTGAGCATAGTGATTTGGGTTGATATCTGGGTTCTCAATTCTATTCCATTGATCTATTTGTCTGTTCTTGTGCCAGTACCAGGCTGTTTTGAGAACAGTGGCTTTGTAGTATAGTTTGAAGTCTGGTATTGAGATCCCTCCTACTTTACTCTTCTTTCTCAGAATCGCTGTGGCTATTCGGGGTCTTTTATTGTTCCAAATGAACTTTTGGAGAGTTCTTTCTAGGTCAGTGAAATATGTTGTTGGTATTTTAATGGGGAGTGCATTGAACCTATAGATTGCTTTAGGAAGTATGGACATTTTGATGATGTTGATTCTACCAATCCATGAACATGGTATGTTCTTCCATCTCCTTACATCTTCCTCTATCTCTTTTTTCAGTGTCGTGTAGTTTTCCGCAAATAGGTCCTTTATTTCTTTAGTTAAATTTATTCCTAGGTATCTTAATTTTTTTGGTGCGATGGTGAATGGAATTGCTTTTTTAGCCTCTGTTTCTGTAGTTTCACTGTTGGTGTATAGAAATGCCATGGATTTCTTGGCATTAATTTTATATCCTGCTACGTTGCCAAATTCATTTATTAAGTCAATTAGTTTTTTAATGGAGTCTTTTGGGTTTTTTATGTACAATATCATGTCATCTGCAAATAAGGATAACTTTACTTCTTCTTTTCCAATTTGGATGCCTTTTATTTCCTCCTCTTGTCTAATTGCAATGGCTAGTACTTCCAGAACTATGTCAAACAGGAGTGGCGAGAGTGGGCATCCCTGTCTTGTTCCTGTTCTTAGAGGGAATGGTTTTAGTTTTTGCCCATTGAGTATAATGTTGGCTGTGGGTTTATCATATATAGCTTTTATTATGTTGAGGTATGATCCTTGTACTCCCACTTTTTTAAGAGTTTTTAACAGGAAAGGGTGTTGGATTTTGTCAAATGCTTTTTCTGCGTCAATTGATATGACTATATGATTTTTATCTTTCAATTTGTTTATGTGATGTATCACGTTTATTGATTTGCGGATATTGTACCATCCTTGCATTCCTGGAATAAATCCTACTTGGTCATGGTGTATGATCTTTGT
The DNA here is from genome assembly GCF_964339955.1 of Pipistrellus hanaki. Classification (NCBI taxonomy): domain Eukaryota; kingdom Metazoa; phylum Chordata; class Mammalia; order Chiroptera; family Vespertilionidae; genus Pipistrellus; species Pipistrellus hanaki. Next base: position 62,091,968 of record NC_140510.1, on the reverse strand, counting down.
GATGTTCTTCTGGAGTCGATTTGCTAGAATTTTGTTGAGGATTTTGGCATCTATGTTCATGAGGGATATTGGCCTGTAATTTTCTTTCATTGAGTTGTCTTTATCTGGTTTTGGTATTAGGGTGATGTTGGCTTCATAGAAGGAGTTCGGAAGTGTTCCTTCCTCTTGGATTTTTTGGAATAGTCTGAGGAGGATAGGTTTTAGTTCTTCCTTGAATGTTTGGTAAAACTCTCCTGTGAAGCCATCTGGCCCTGGGCTTTTGTTTGCTGGAAGCTTTTTGATGACGGTTTCAATTTCTTCCCACGTCACTGGTCTATTGAGATTTTTAGATTCTTCCTGATTGAGTTTTGGCAGTTTGTATTTTTCTAGGAATATGTCCATTTCCTCCAGGTTGTTTAGTTTGTTGGAATAGAGTTGTTCGTAGTATTTTGTAACAATCTGTTGTATTTCGGTGGGGTCTGTTGTTATTTCACCTCTTTCATTTCTGATTTTGTTTATTTGGGTCCTCTCTCTTTGTTTCTTGGTTAGCCTGGCTAGAGGTCCATCAATCTTGTTTATCCTTTCGAAGAACCAGCTCTTGGTTTTGTTGATCTTATGTATTGTTTCTTTGGTCTCTATGTCATTTATCTGTGCTCTGATTTTTGTTATTTCCTTCCTTCTGCTTACACTGGGCTTTTCTTGTTGCTCTTTTTCTAACTCTTTGAGTTGTAGAGTTAGTTCATCTGTTACCATTTTTTCTAGTTTTTTGCAATAGGCTTGTAAGGATATGAACTTCCCTCTCAAAACTGCTTTTGCTGTGTCCCATAGATTTTGGATTGTTGTGTTTTCATTGTCATTTGTTGCCAGGATGTTTTTAATTTCTTCCTTGATTTCTCTGGTAACCCAGTCCTTGTTTAATAGCATGTTGTTTAGTCTCCATGTATTTGATTTCTTTGGATTATTTTTATTGTAATTAATTTCCAGTTTTATGCCACTATGGTCTGAGAAGATGCTTGATATGATTTCTATCTTCTTGAATTTGAATAGACTCTGCCTATGTCCCAAAATGTGGTCTATCTTTGAGAATGTCCCATGTGCACTTGAGAAGAATGTATATTCTGTGGCTTTGGGGTGGAATGTTCTAAAGATGTCAATTAATTCCATCTGGTCTAGTGAGTCGTTTAGGATTGATATTTCTTTGCTGCTTTTTTGTTTAGATGATTTGTCGAAGGGTGACAGTGGGGTATTAAAATCTCCTACTATGATTGTATTGCTATTAATCTCTCCCTTAATGTCCTCCAGCAGTTTTTTTATGTATTTGGGTGCTCCTGTATTGGGTGCATATATATTTACCAGGGTTATTTCTTCTTGTTGGATTGTACCCTTTAGTATTATGAAGTGACCTTCATTATCTCTTGTGTGCCTGTGAGTTTTTGCTTATTTTTCTTGTTTGTTCATTTGTTACTTTCAGTTAAATGCAATTTGGTAAGTCACATATGACTTGCTCATTTCACTTTTCCCAGAACAGCAGGATAAATACCCCAGGCTCTAGTTCTCTCACTTACTCTTGTTACGTTTCAGCTTTTTGTGGGGATCAAATGACTCAGTAGATATAATTATGACCTTCTTGTAATAAGGTTGGTACGGGACTGTGAAAGTCTTCGAAAGTAACAGTAGCTGTTCTTAGAGAGAGACTGCCTGATAACCCTCTGCCCCAAATCCTCAATCTCTCCAAGTGTTCCTTTTCCTGGGACCTTGCGCTCTCTCTCTCTCTCTCTCTCTCTCTCTCTCTCTCTCTCTCTCTCTCTCTCTCTCGTGTGTGTGTGTGTGTGTGTGTGTGTGTGTGTGTGTGTGTGCTTGTGCGTATGCACACACACACGTGTGGTAGGGAGGAAGGTACGTAGGTAAAAAATGGCTTAGAAACAGGGAGAGAGGCTCAATGTGTCCTCTGGGTGGTGAGTAAAGAGTGAATAAAAGATCCTTGATAAATCAAATTGACCAAAGTAAGTAGGAGTTTAGAGCCATGTTTTTCAAACTTTCTGTGGTAAAGGACCAGTTTTGTTTTGTTTTTGACTTTCCACTCAATCATGGACCACTACCATTGTAAAAATACGATAAAAGTGAATTATAAGAAACTAGAATAAAAGAGACATATAATATAAACCTGAATATTTTATTTTAGATTCAATTAGCTTTGTTTGCTCTGTCAAATGATTCTAAAATTTCTAAATGCTTACTCTCATGTCCTAGACAGGTAAGAAAGACCCAAGCTTTGGATGCACTGCTTTAAAAGATCTGAATAAATGAAACCGGTTTGGCTCAGTGCCTAGAGAGTCGGCCTGCGGACTGAAAGGTCCCAGGTTCGATTCCGGTCAAGGGCATGTACCTTGGTTGCAGGCACATCCCTAGTAGGGGGTGTGCAAGAGGCAGCTGATCGATGACTCTCTCTCATCGATGTTTCTGACTCTCTGTCCCTCTCTCTTCCTCTCTGTAAAAAATCAATAAAATATTCATTTAAAATATATATATATATATATATATATATATATATATGTATATTAAAAATAAATAAATAAATAAATAAAAGATCTGAATAATACAGTTGACAATTATCCTGATATGTCCAACTCTATTTTCTGCATACAAACATATTTTTCACTAGTGCTCACCAAATATTCATAAAACTAATTTTAATAATTTGACCACAAAGAGTAGTTGAAAGAATCCCACAAATAAAGTAAGAATCAATGTCTGTTTACAATGCAACTAAATTTCAAGCAAATAATATTAGAAACAAAGATCTTAACCTATCCATTTTATTTTTTATTTTTTAATTTTTTCTAATATATTTTATTGATTTTCCACAGAGAGGAAGGGAGAGAGATAGAGAGCTAGAAACGTAGATGAGAGAGAAACATTGACCAGTTGCCTCCTACACACCACCTACCGGGGATGTGCCTGCAACCAATGTACATGCACTTGACCGGAATCGAACCTGGGACCTTTCAGTCCGCAGACCGACGCTCTATCCACTGAGCCAAACCAGTTTCGGCAACCTATCCATTTTAAACCTTCCTTCAAAATAAGTCTGAGCTTAAAAACATCAGGATCACAATGGCAAAATATCTAAATAAATATTGGTAATGAGAAGAAAAGAATAAAATCATATGGGATGCGTTCAAAAGTATCCTCTGAGGAAAATGCATAGCTGCTGTGTCAGCCATGTCCCAAATAGAAACATTCAAAACCAGGTAATTTTAGCAGAGCTTATTTATGGAGACACTTAGGGAAACCAACAGAGACAGTACAACAGCCAACTGGTTCCACCTCTGCCTCTTTTCCTGGGACTCAGATTATAGTGGTACTGAGTTGCTGCCCTCTGGAAGGGTGCAGGTACCATAGGCAGGAAGATCCAGAGACTCAAGGCAACCCAGCAGGTAGGGAGTCTGCTCCAACTTATGCTGGGTGGCTAAGGGGCTGAGCGTAAGGTGACCAGATGTCCCGCTTTTGGCGGGACAGTCCCAATTATTAACAATTTGTCCTGCATCCCTCGGCGTTTTAAAAAATCGGGACTTTTTTAAAATGCCGCAAGATGCATCATGTTAGGCTAGGGGACTGGGGGACTCCAGAGGCAGGTGCCTTAGCAGGGCTGAGGGGACTGGATACCACCATCTTGTAGATGTGAACGTCATCATCTTTGAGGGCAGGGCAGTGAATTAGCATATTCCCTCTTTATTGGCTATAGGTATCGCCATCTTTTGCGACTGCATGAGGGTCAATTAGCATATTCTCTCTTTATTAGATAAGATTATCAAAATTAAAAGTAACAAAGCCAATAATCTTGGAAGAAAAAAGGAAGTGCTTTCATAATTACCTATCAGGAAACTCTTACCCCAAAGTTGTCACAAGTGAATTTTTCCCCATTTCAGGAATAGTTTATCTTCAGGCTGTTAAACAGTGTCTATGCATAGAGAAAATGAACAACTGTCCTATATTTTGTTTCCTTTTTTGTTATTTTACAAATTATTATGAATCAATTCCAAACCTGAGCATGTAAGTGTCCTGATGAAGTCTGAATAAAATGTTGACAAAATAAGATAAAAACAGTATATTTTAAAGAATAAAACACCAATACCAAGTAGTATCATTTCAGAAATGCAAAGTGTTTAATACATTTCTTTATAAATTGATTATGTTTGTAGTTCAAAAGAGAAAGGTTAACCTTATTCCTAAAGATACTAGAAAGCATATGAAAAACTTCCAGCCATTTCTCACAATACACACACGCACGCACACACACACACACACACACACACACACACACATCTTGGAAAAGTAGAAATAGATAAGTAATTATGATAGCTAATACTGAGCCCACTACTATGTGCCAACATGGTGGTAAACACTCCGCATGTGCTCATTAGAATGCACCGATACTCCCATGAGAGCTTAGTATTATTATTCCATTTTACTAATGAGGGAATGGCAGGAGGTAAAGTTCTGAGCAAGGGTCATGAGGTTGGGTGAGTGGTGTAACTGGGATGTTAGCCCAGCAGTCTGGCTCTGGGATTCTAGGTGTGACCATTCCAATATATTGCCTTTCCCATGTCCTCCATGACCTGTGGAAATCATATTTATGCCCAGGTGAAAAACAATCAAAATGCCAAGTCTCATGGAAATAGCCCCTGTTTGACTCGCACCTGTTTTGAGTATCAGTGAGACCCAGCTTGTTGGCTTGTTGTTCCAAAGACTGTTGCATTTTCCCCTTGGTTAGAATAGATTTAATATGGTTCTTTGCTATCTATGTGGGTCATCTGCTGTAAGTGATAGGGAGGGCTGCTATCTCCATTTGATAACCATTCATACCACTGAAACCAAAGCCTGTAGCCAAGATGTGTGTTTCCTGTATCAACATTTAATTGAGCAAACTTTGATTTGTGAATGGACATCCTAGCTTGATTTGAAGTAGGTTATTGACCTCAAACACTGATTTTTTAAATTATTACAATGCTCATTTAAAAACTCAAATGTAATATATTATTTATTAAGAACATAAACAATTGTTAATAATCCTAAACTTTTTCAAGTGAACCAAGTAAAATAAAATATGTTGTTACAAATATTTATTTTTATTACTTCAAATGCAGCACATGAGATATAGATATTTTTGAGATAATCAAATAATTTATTCAATCTTTTTTTAATTATCTATATAACAAACACTTTAGGACAATGTTAGTGCTGGGGACATGAAGATGAATGAGAAGAAAAATTCCTCACCTCAAGGAATTTCCATCATAGTAGATAGAAAAGTTTCCAAACTACTTGTAAAATTCCTATCATGAGGTAAGTACTAAAAGATGAGAGAGAAGAGCCTCTAGCATCCTGAATGGAGGTCAGGATTCTTACAGGGAAGAGGAGGAAGGAAGAGAAATAGTCCATATTTATATAAACCCCTTGCTCACTTTTTTTTTCAATGTAAAAGCATTTCAATTTTATATTAAAGGCAATGTAAGGTTTTAGCAGGGAATCAACATAGATTTACACTTTAGAGGTATTATGAAGTTAATGTGAAGGTTAGATGAAAGGGAATTGAATGTCTAGAAATAGTAGGAACCAGGATGGCCCCACTGAATCAAGGGGCCATCTTGGTCCCTACTATTTACTTCCTACCCCCACACCCATCCTATCATCCCATCCCTGCAGTCTGGCCCTTAGTGGGGTGTGACTTTGGACAAGGGACTTTCCCCTCTAAAAATTGAGGAATGTTCACAGAAGATCCAAAATAGTGTTCACACTTGAAGAGAGGAAGACTAAACTGAAGCACCATTTAAATATTTCCCATGTATATAAAAAGTTTTGTTTGTTGTTTTCTTTGCAGTGGCCAGTACCAGTTGTTTTTCCTCTTAGTTAAGGATAGAATAGACTAAAACGAATTACGGTATGAAAAATTCAGGTTAGACACAAAGAAGCACCTTAAGTAAATGAAAACTGGTAAGCATGGCAATGGGGCATCTCAAAATAAACATGAGAAAAATCCCACATTCCTCTGAAGGGTCTGCCTGGGTAATTTCAACAGTTAGGTACCAATTTCCTTGTCTTACCCCCACCTTCCTCCCCTAATTGAGTTGTTTCAGTTGCTGATACCACTTGTAAATGTTTGCCTCTGGAAATTCTTGTCCCTGGCACCATCATTCTACCAAAGAAGTATTTTAGGGATTGAACAATAACCATGTAATCAATGCCCTGTTGTAGTTCATTTTGGCTCAGCCTACAACTGTGGCTGGATCCAAATGAACCTAAGGGATTTATCTCTAATCTGAAGCATTCCAAAGAGATTGATTTAAAACTTAAGGTCCTTGAAGTGCTCAGTCAGAGAAATGACTAAGGATCAAGCTTAATCCCCTGCTTCAATGCTCTTGAATTATTGCCCACAACCCCAACCCACCAGGACCCTTGGCATCACAGTCACCTGGGGCAACTTTTTGAACATGCAAATTCCCGAGCCCAGCCCAGACTTTCTGAGTCACAGTGAGGACTGTTTACCTGGAACAGAAGTTCAGAAGGGCTTGTGCTTTGACCACGCTCCCTACTTAAGTCTTGTGTAATAAAAGTTAGACAACTAGTGTGAAGGATGATTTTGAAGAGAACAGGAAGATTGCGGCAAGTGCTTATCTTTATATTTTGTATTCGAATTCATAAATTATATTGCATGTTTATTCACAGCCTGAGGGTACCACATTCTGTAGGCATGAAGCATAGTTTGGTTTGGTCATAGAAAGCTAGAAGTTGAAGGAACGTACAGATGGCCTTGACCAATGTAAGGAACCTGAGGGTCAGAGGATTTAAGCCTCTTCTGGGAGCACAGAGCTAAATGTTGGCAGAGTTTGACTATGCTCTAAGCCCTGTCTATCACCCCACCATCTTAGGACATTTCTTTTTGTGGCCTGGATTCATTGAAAAGGAATGCACAGAAACAGAAACAAATTTTGTATCACTCTCTGTGTGTGTTTCTAAGCAGGATTTCTCTCTCTCTCTCTCTCTCTCTCTCTCTCTCTCTCTCTCTCTCTCTCTCTCTCTCTCTCTCTCTCTCTCTCTCTCTCTCTCTCTCTCTCCTTTCCTCTTTCCCTCCCTCCCTCGCTCCCTTACTTTTTGTTTGAAATAGGGCTGGTTCCACATAGGATTTCAACCCCTAATTGTTCTCTTCTTGGTTCTCATCTCTCTTCTGTTCTATATCCTTGGTTCCTTTGAGTCTGGGCCACATGGATTTTTTTTCTTAGTTCTCAATACAGTTATGACACATAGTCAGTACTTAAGGAGTGCGGTTGATTTAATCTTGCCCAATTTTAGAAAATGAGAACGATTATAGTGGATGTTTCTAGTATACGCTGGAGCTAGAACCTGAAACTGCTCAGGTTCACAAAACCATTCACAACAGACACTTCATCAGCGTAGGAGAGGAAAATCCTCCTCTACGCTCATAGGCTCTATATCTGAGGCTTGCAAATTAAGCCGACAGAAGACATGTTCACAGAAGAAAAGCATACAGCTTTTATTTGATGTTAATATTTTTACGTGCATAGGAGTTTCAGAGAAAAGTGAAAAACTGAAAGAAGTGGTTAGACTTGGGGCTTATCTACCATTTTAACAAAGAACATTAAGTTGTTGCAAAGTGGCTAGACAGAGAAAAGGGGGTTTGGGTTTCTAGGAGTGGTAAACATATAGGGGAAACTAGATGGTAGATAAGGGTTATTTACTGCAGGTTGTTTACGGAGACTCCTCTCGGTTCATCTCTGTGCTGTCTCTGCTGCTGCTGCCTCTGCCTCGGGTGATAAGGTGGAGTGGACAACACCTTCACCAGGCGTAAGTTCCCTGCTTTTAGCAGAAGGGAGTGGGGTGAGCTGAGAACGCTTCCTGCATCTTTTTGTTCTCAGTTGCCCTCGGCTCAAAATAATTCTTATACCATAGTTGCACATTTTGAGGTAACATTCTAATCCATTTCAGCAGCACAAATAGAGTTAAAATGTTTGGGGTCTAGACTCTAAATTCTAGAAACTAATGCGCACTCCCTGGAAGCAGGCACCCTAGTTCTCTGCACTTTGTCCTTGTAAACTTGTCTCTGTAATCAGTTACATGATGTTAATTCACAATAAGGTCATGGCTTAATGTTCAGCGATACATATAAAATACGTGTTTATTTTTGTTTTAGTTAGAATTTTTTTCCTAAATTTTATTATAAACATTTGAAACATTCAAAAAACTTGAAAGAATTTTTTTTAATATATTTTATTGATTTTTTACAGAGAGGAGTAGAGAGGGATAGATAGTCAGAAACATCGATGAGAGAGAAACATGGATCAGCTGCCTCCTGCACACTCCCCACTGGGTGTGTGCCTGCAACCAAGGTGCATGCCCTTGATCGGAATCGAATCTGGGACCCTTGAATCCGAAGGCCAAGGGTTATTAATTTTATAATAAAAGTTTAGGTTATTAATTTTATTTTTTTCACATTCATTTTTTTTTTGTCAGTCCTCAGCCCATAATATTTTCCCATTGATTTTTAAAGAGAATGAAAGGGAGGCAGAGGGACAGGGAGAGAGAGAAACATCTATGTGAAAGAGATGTTTGGTTGACCAGGGCGGGGATCAAGCTTGCAAACCAGGTATGTATCCTTGGCTAGAATCCAACCCAAAACCCTTCAGTCCTCAGGCAACACTCTATCTACTGAGACAAACCAGCTAAGGCTTAATTTTAATTTAAAAATCATGAAGTGTCCTAAATGTTTTTTTTTAAATAGTTTTGCTTGAACAAACACATTTATTTTAATTAGATTGAGATATTACCTTGATTCACCTCTGCCAATTAGTAGAGCCAATCAGCTCCAAGAATAACAAACCCAGAAAATAAAAGTTTATCTGTGTAAAGAGCAAGGGAATATTTTCTGTGGAGGGAAAAAAATCCTCTGTTCACAAGTTCATGAGTAGTTTTAAGATGTAAAACTTTTCCACTGAAGAGGAAAATAATTTTTCCTGTTAGCAAAATTTTAATAGCAGTTTAATAGGAGCAACATAGTTAACTGGGATCAAAAAGCAGAATCCAAAATGAGAAAAGAGAAAGAAAGAAAACCCAACATATTAGGGTTGGAAAAGCAAATTTGTCACATCCCAGACTTATATTGTACATGAGGTTATCTTCTCAGTCAATGGTTTTAAAGTCTAAAAGCACAAAAAGAAGAATGAGACCAGAGTATTAGTTTCCAATTGACCTTGATTTCATTAGGCTGTGAAATCCAAGGTGTGGGGTCGTGTGTGTAAAGAAACAAATAGGTCATTCTAAAAACTGAGAAATACCTGATGTTGCTACAGACAACAGTCAAAAACAATTGTAAAACAGAAAGGATTCTGAATGGAACCAGAGATTTAAAACCATCTATGGGACTCAAGCATTCCAATTGTAGGTATTTCTCACTTAACATCAATGACTCCTGTCTTTTGGAAACAGATAACCAGAGTCATTTTGTCCCAAGCAGCCCCTGATTCCAAATGAGGCATGAGGCTAGTTGGCTATTACTTGTTTTGACAGATTCTTCAGACACCACAGGATGATGTATTATTAACTAAAGTACTGAAAGGAAACTATCGTACACTTTACATACCAACCCTTAACCATTAACCTGAACACTGGTAATAAATAAATAAATAAAAATAAAAAAGAGAGGACTTTAAGATTTGCCAGTGAATTAAGCTCTATTTAGCAGTTTGATTTCAAGGTTGGTTAGCAGCATGAAAATCCAGGTGCAGAATTCCTTTGCAGAACTGTTGTATTACTCTGTACTATTCAACGAAGGGTTGTTGGAACCTGATGTGTCCAGTGCACTGTAACAGTGAGGTGGCAACATCAGGTCATCCCGAGTTCTAGCTTGCCTGCAATCCATTGTTCCCCTTTGTTCAGACAGCTATGTAGTTTATACTTGTCTGTATTTTCCTTGGTGTTATTCCATATGTTTTTTTTTTTATGTTTCATTATCCTTCCTATCAAATGTTACCATTCTTACGCAGGTATTTCTTGAAGCCCTAACTTCTATGACTATGGTTCTTTTTTTGACAAAAAAAAGTTTGCTGTCTGTATTGGACTGATAATTCTGGTATTAAAAAAAAAAAAAGCCATATACCACAGGAGCAAAGTTCATTTTTATGTCCCAGTTCATCTTATTTTCAGCAACAATATTTCACAAATACCCCATATCAAGCACATCTCTCTAGAATATAAGCTCTTTGAGTGTGGGATGTTCATTGCCAGATCTCCAGAACCTAGACCAGAGCCAGGCACATCATAAGAGCTTAATAAATATTCATTGACTCACATTCAATCTTAAATAGAACCTGGGGATGCAGTAGTTAAAAAAAGGGGGGGGAGGGGGATAAGATCCTTGGCAGTATGCAGCTTACATTCTCATGAGAATAGTAATTTATAGCAGGAATGTCATCACTGGGTGGCATCTTGATAACACATAGTAGAGCTAGGCTACCTGAATTCAAGTCCTAGTTCTATTACTTACTAGAGTCCCTGTGCACAAAATTTGTGCACTGATAGGGTCCCTAGCAGCTGCTGGCTGTCAGCTGGGGCCTCCCTCCCCTCCCCCAGATGGAACTGCTCCCTGGCAGAACTCCCAGACAAATTCCCAGTTGAGGGGACAATTTGCATGCTATGCTTTTATTATATAGAACTTTGGCAAAATTAACATAATTCCTCTCTGTCTCAGTTTTGTTTTGTTACCTGTAATATATTATAAGGATTAAATGAATGAATAGAAGAAATAGTATAATTAGAATAATACCTGCCATGTGAATGTTCAATAAATCTAAGCTATTATTTTAGGGACCACCTGGTACAATCCTCATAGCAATCTTTTCTTCCCTTGTTTCTGTCTCTTTTCTCTCGCCATCATTACTTCTAACTCACTTTTTTCTTCTTTTCCCTTTACTCTTCCCCCCTTCTCCTTTACTATATTCCTGATAGGGAATCTCACAAACATTATTTAATCCACCACATGTGAAGGGGTCCATGCAAATGATGGCTCAAAAATATGCATAGCCCATAGACACTGGGAATAGGGTAGTGAAGATCTGGGTGGGTGGATAGGAGCCAAAAGGAGGGAGGGGAAGAAGGGGGAAATGGGAGATATCTTTAATACTATCAACAATAAAAAATACATTTTAAAAAACACAACTGCCAAAATTTTTAATCTTATAAATCATTCATAAATAACGAAGTAACTCAACTTCATAAAATAAACTGGCAACTCTCAAAAAAAAAAAAAAAAACAGAAATTTTGAGTTTCTAGAATTCCTTCTTTGTATTTTGCTAACAGAATTCCTTCTTTGTATTTTTCTTCTGAATGCCTCTTTTTTGGCTTAATCCTATTACGCAACAATTGCCTCACTGGACACAGGACTAAGAATCCAGGGATTTTAAAAATTTTATCCCCACACTTGCTTCAACCACACTTCATTGAAGTTATTTAGATGTAGCATTCTTATTTAATTAGGGAAATATTTAATAAAGGAACTTAAAATGTTTCCCTACTCTGTGTCTGAATCCTCAGAACAAAAGCTTATTGTGCATAAACACAAAATCAAGCCAGTTTTTAGTATTTTCATTGGAAATGACTGGTCATGTTCAGGGTCCATGGAGTGGCATACTGTAATGGAAAACTGGACTCATTCATTCTCTTAGTTCACCTTTGAAATTTTGTAATAAAAATCATGGAAACATTCTATTATATTTCAAACTAGAGGCCTAGTGCATGAAATTTGGCCTCTTTCCCCTCCTTCCTTTTGGCTCCTATCCACCCACCCAGATCTTCACTACCCTATTCCCAGTGTCCATGGGCTATGCATATTTTTGAGTCATCATTTGCATGGGCCCCTTCATTTGTGGTGGATTAAATAATGTTTCTGAGATTTCCTAGCAGGAAATTCCCTAGCATGGGGGGAGCCCAGCCTGCACCCTCTCCAATCCAGGACCCCTTGGAGGATGTCCGACTGCCATTTTATGCCCGATCCCCGGCAATTGGACATCTCTCTCACAATCCTGGACTGCTGGCACCTAACCGCTCACCTGCCTGCCAGTTTGATCACCCCTAACTGCTCCCCTGCTGGACTGGTTGCTCCACACAGCCTGCTGCTCAGTCGTTTGATCATTCCTCACTAATCCCCCTGCTGGCCTGGTCGCCCCATGCAGCCTGTTTGGTCATCCGTTCAGTTGCAATGATCGCTTAGGCTTTTATATATATATAGATAAGAAACAGAAGTTTTTTTAGGCAGAAATGTAAATTTGGTTTCTTTACAAAATTATATAATATTTCCGCATGTTATCTTGAAATTTAATATATTTTCTTTTATTTCACAGTTTTAAATAGTCTTATCTATATATTAAAGCTAAAACACAATAACATAATTCTACTATTCTAGTTTGGCAGTCTCTGCAATAGCACAAACATTATAATATTCCTTTCTAGCATAAGATAATTTGTTTTTAGTACCTCAAGACATACAATATTATTATTATTATACCTCATGGTTACAGAATAGAAATTTTAAATTGGAAATTATTTTTACAGTCAGAAATAACTCCAGAGATGTGTACATTTTCTTGAGAGTATTATTTATAGCTGAAATTATTGTTGATTAAAATTTAAAAATTACATGGAAGCAAGTAAATTACTTCAAAAATATTTATCAAGCCAAAACCAGTTTGGCTCAGTGGATATAGTGTCGGCCTGGGACTGAAAGGTCCCAGGTTCGATTCTGGTCAAGGGCATGTACCTTGGTTGCGGGCACATCTCCAGTGGGGGGTGTGCAGGAGGCAGCTGATCGATGTTTCTCTTTCATCAATGTTTCTAACCCTCTATCACTCTCCCTTCCTCTCTGTAAATAAAATATATATATTTTTAATTGTCAAGATAGTACCGTTTTATAATGATTGAAATCCATGCTAGTATACAATTTTTTAAAAATATATTTTACTGATTTTTTTTACAGAGAGGACAAGAGAGGGATAGAGAGTTAGAAACATTGATGAGAGAGAATCATCCATCAGCTGCCTCTTGCACACCCCCTACTGGGGATGTGCCTGCAACCAAGGTACATGCCCTTGACCAGAATTGAGCCTGGGACCTTTTAATCCACAGGCCGATGCTCTATCCACTGAGCCAAACCAGTTTTAGCTAGTATACAATTTAATACAAGAAATATTTTTTGAAATCTTATTAAGTCCAAAATGCTCTCATAAGAGTTTCATGAGCTTTAAATATTGGTTAAGTCACAGTCTCCACTTTTAAGAAATGATCCACGCAACTAAGTTAAACAGAAAAATGTCAAATGTTATAAGAGAAGTACCTTGGTGAGGCAACTTATATTACCTGGGCGATCAGGGAAGCTCAGTGGAGGCTTTCTGGCAGATGTTCTCAACTTAGGCTCTCCATGGAAACCATTTGAACAGCTTTAAAAAATACCAATGGCTGAGTTCAGCCGCCAGGCATTCTAATTCAATTGTTGGGTAGTGTAGGACATCAGAGGGTTTTAAGAGTCCCCTGGATAATTCTCATGTCCAATTAGAATTTGGGTCTGAAGGATGAGTATGATTTCGATAGATGGGGATAAGGACTAGAAAGAGTGTGGGAAGAAAAGATGAGAGAGCAGAAGGAAAGAACCAGGAAAGCAACAAAAGTGAGTTGTTGTGATAACAACAGAAAGAGTAGAACAGTTGACTAGTTCCTTCTACCCAAAGTGTGGCCTGTGGACTGGCTTCGTGGGTTTTACCTGGAAATTGATAGAAATGCAGACTGTCAGCCTCGCCCCCGGGTAATTTGTAGACACATTAAGATTGGAGAAGCTCAGGCAACATCACAGGGTAGCAATTACAGACAACAAACACTGACCTTTATACACCATTATGTAGTTTTATGTTATCATCTCAGCTAAGCCTCATACCAACCCCTAAGGAAGTATTCTTTATCATCACTCTATTCTCCCAATGAAGAAACTAACAGCTCAGGAAGGTTTAATAGTTTGCTCAGCTAGAGAGTAGAGGAACAGGGACTCAAAACCCTAAGCTCCAAAGCTTTTGTACCACATTCACTCCCCACTTCTGTGATCTGAAGGGGGTCCAGAGCACAGAAAGAGACAGACTTTGAGATATTTCCAAGCAGAAGCCTAGGTCCTGCATAAGGGCAAGGACCCATCCCAGAGCCCAGAGATGCAAAGTTGTACACCTGAACCTGTCCATTCTTGTCATCTCTTGCCTTTCACCCCAGCTTCCTAAACTAAAAGAATGCCTCGGTGCCTTAGATGAAAAGTTCTAGACAAGCATCAAAGAAGATAATCACCTCATACAAATGGAATGCCTAGTCACCTAGTCTTAAAAATCAAGCACACACTAAAATGACATGCATTTTAGTATAACATAAAAATAAGCATCTCTTTCAAGTATTTCTTTTTTTCTTCACTTCTATTTTCTTTCCCAACCAGAACCAGGGTAAAAGTGATCACATGTCACCAACATTGTAAGTCACCAACACAATACTAATTCCTGTTCCATTCTAGGGTACTTGAAAGGTTATCCCAGGATAATCCTGGGAGATTCCTCAGGGTGCATGGTCTAGGTTGTATCTGAGACTATCTTTTACCTCAATGTAAATGGAATCATGCTGTATGCATTTGCTGGGACTTGCTTTTTTCACTCTACCTGTATTGGTTTTTTGGTTTTTTTTTAAGTAATCCTTGCTAATTATCAAGCTGTAGTTTCTTCATTTCACCTCTATATAATATACCATTTTATGAATGTAACAAAATTTATTTTTCTATTCTACCTTGAAGTATATATGGGATTTTCAGTTGTTAGTATTACAAACGTAACTGTTGTGAACGTGTTTGTACACCTGTCCTGGTGTGAATGTCACGGTCTCTGTAGGGAATATACTAGGTGTGGAATTGCTGTGGAATAGGGTGTGCCCACACTTAATGAGGAAATATGCATCCATGTAGAAAAACAGTTTACAGCCTCTTCCTGGAGGATATGAGAGTTTCAGTGTCTCCTCATCTTTACCAACATCTGGTGCTGTCAGACCCATTTTTAATTTTTGCCAAAATGTGTGGAAAGTCATACCTGATTACTAATAGTGTTGAGCATGCTTGTACATGTTAATGGGCTTGTACGTGTTCATGTTCCCACTTCTGTAACAGGACTGGTCATATCACTTGCCCATTGTGTCTTTTTCCTTTTGATTCCTAAAAGAAATTCTTTGTTGGCTGTGTGTGTGTGTGTGTGTGTGTGTGTGTGTGTGTGTGTGTGTGTGTTGTACATATCATATCACAGTTTATGACTTACCTCATTATTCTCTTTATGGTCTCTTTTGAGAAAAACAATTTTTTTTCATCTTAATATGGTAGAATTTATCAATGTTTTCACTTATGACCTATGCTTTTACATCTTATTTAAGACTACAGGCCCAGTGCATGAATTCGTGCATGGGTGGGGTCCCTTAGCCTGGCCTGTGGGGATTGGGCCGAAACTAGCAGTCCAACACCATCTGCCACTCCTGCCTGCCACTTGCATTCATCCCAGCCCTGGCCCTTCTGCACCTGCCTGAACTCATGCCCAGTCAGTCCTGATTGCGAGAGGTTCGCACCGCTGCAGTGGCACTCGGCAGCCATGAGCCCTGCATCTGGCACGTGTCCTGAGGAGGATGTCGTAGGGCCCAGGACCCAATCAGCCCTTCTGGTGAGCAGTGGGACCGACACCCTTGCCAGCCTGGATCTGGATCCATCCAGCTGACATTTGCACCTGTTGTCGGAAGCCAGCTGGCAGTAGCTTTTGTTTAATTTCTTACTTGAGGAGCGTCTGGGGAGGGGAAGCAGCGGCGATGCCTGAGGCCAACTTCCAAGAGCAGCGGCTCTGTCAGGATCATGTGGGTGCCTGTTCCATTCTCCTAAGATTGGACCTGCAGGACTACTGAGGGAACAAGTGGCTGCTGCCGGGCTGGTGGGCCGCCAGGACAGGTTGGTCAGCTGAGTGGCATTCCCATTATGGGAGTGCACTTAATACCAGGGGGCAGCTCCTGCATTGAACACCTGTCTCCTGGTGGTCAGTGAACGTCATAGCAACCGGTCTACCAGTCATTTGCTTGTTCGCTCATTCGGTCACTTAGACTTTTATATATATATAGATATCCTTCCCTACCCCGAGGTTATAAAGATGTACTCTGAAATTTCCTTCTAACAATTTTACAATGTTGGCTTTTTCATTTGAGTCTTTAATCTATTTGGTACTGATCCTTGGAAGGTATGAGTCAAGAAGCTTTGCATTGTTTCCTCTATGGATGACCAATAGACCAGAACCATTTACTGAACAGTGTCTCCTTCTCTTCACCCTCTCCCCCCACCCCACCCCCTTGGGATGTGCAGTGCTAACCCTGTCCTATATAAGGTTTCCATATATGGCTGGTCTATTTCTAAGTTCTCCGTAAGTCTTGAAATCTAGAATGGTACATTCCCTTCCTGGTTATTTTATATGGATCTGTTTTGGCTATTATGGCCCTACTAAACTTCCATCTATATTTTAAATGATGCTTCTCACTCTTTGTGGCTCTTGGTCATCCCCAGTACATGCTGCTCTTGTCTTACTGTTAAAAGAACATTGTCAGCTCTCACTCTGGGGCCTCAGATGTCAGGCTGTAGTGTGCGGTGAACATCCACAATTTGAAGGTTCATGGTGAAAGTAGTTGAGACGTTTCAAAATCTAAAACAACGTTGCCCTTATTTGTTTGGAGAATATAAGCTCATTTAAAGGAAAACTCAAGACCCTTGCACTAGAAAGGGTTCTCAGTTCATTCAGAATAGCCTTGCCCACTCATAAACAAACTTGTTTTGGTCAGACTTTTTGTTTTGACATTTAGAAGTTTGTAAACACCATAATTACTTCCTTTCATCCTGACCCAGCTGTCTTCCTCCAAAGTCAAGGTTGCAATGCTAGTCTCTGCCTGCTGTGCACATCAGGCTTGTTAAGGATGTCCTAAATAGCATAAACACAAATTAGAATTAAACTAAAAGAGATCTTATATGACATAAGAGTATGGAGACCCTGAGAGTGTCCTTAAACAGCCCAAGATCACACAGTCTAAAAAACAACTCAAGTCTTCTTGCTGTCTGTGCCAAGGGTTAGCAAACTTGTTCTGAAGAGTCAGACAGCAAATACTTTAGGCTTTGTGGGTCAAGAGGCTATGTCTTCAACAATTTGAACAACCTTATTTCTGGAAAAGCTGGCTGTCTTTACATCTAAAGACAGACATAAAACCATTCTTAGCTCAAGAGCCAAATAAAAAAGGCAGTGGACCAGATTTGCCCTCTGGGTATATTTCTATCCCTGCTCTAAACCACACCTAAGAGATGTAAATTCTTGTTCCTACCTTTTGTGTGATAAGAGGCTCATGACTGTAGAGTTACTACTCAATGTCACAAAGATTCTGATTGCGTTTTAGAAGCAACAACAGACATTCCTAGACAGAAACTAACTCCATGTCATACAGAGAATTTGAGAATCAATTCTGAAAAAGGCTTAAGTAAAGTGGAGTCTAGTTCATTTTATTTTTCACATAATGAGAAAAACCTATATGACTTAGGAATTTTTATGTACCAAATCACAAAATTAGGAATAGTAATTCAGGTGAAAATTTGTTATAATCTAGTACCAATAAAAAACAATGTTGGTGTCTTATAATTCCTTAAATATGCACACTGGAAAAGAACATGGTTATTAATATATATTTAACATAATACTTTTTCTCCATCTAAAAATTAAAGGGTATGTTGAGTTATTCATAGAGCATCTTTAAACTCAAGTATATTAAAGTTCTGAACATATCAAATATGCCATTAATATTTCCAATATTCTATTAGGGAATTCTCCTATGATGGGATTTTATCATGCATATCTTCTCTGATTTAGACATATGTTGTTTGTTTCTTGTACATTTTAAAGAAAATGTCATATTTTTGACAATTTAGCATCATAATCATTTCTCTATTTCTTGTTCTGAATCCAGATCACTATAGAGTGCGCCCAGAATTCTGTCTTTTTTCATTTTGTATTTCTTAAACCAGATCCTATAAAAATACTTCATGGCCCAATGCTATCTCTGGGTGTACAACTGGCTTTCCATTCTTCAAATACCTGTTCATTGTGAATTATAGGCACTGGTTGTGTAAGTAAAAAACATCTCAAAGATTTGTATGTGGAGAACTTGAGACTTACTGCGAAGTCCTTTGAACAATACCTGAAACATGGTCACAGGTATTGTTAGCCTCCTTCTCATTTATTTAGTGCCCCATATTCTGAAGAGCCTTCTTATAACTCATAGGACTTATAGTCTGGCCGTCTGTTTTAAGAACTTTCTTATCACATCCTTACCTGAGGGCTACTCCACAAAAATGAAAAGTGTACCTGAAAATATTTGTTTTCAGACTGATTCATTCTTGAATGTCTAAGGCTTATATTAGAATTTTTGTTGATTTAATTGGCTTAGAATGTAGAATTGAAATGAGACACCAACGTAAACTTAACCTAAAACAGATTTTTCTCAGCAATGAATTTTTTTTTTAATAGGTTAACAGTCTACCATTTCCTTTTATTTAAAAAAAAAAAAAATGAAAACTGATGATTTTTCCTGATTATGAAGTAACTAGAGGCCCATTGCAGGAAGATTCCTGCAAGAATAGGGCTTCCTGTAGCAGGAACGAAGCAGAGAAGCTCCCTTCTCCACTGCCTCGCTTCCCTCCCATCTCTGCTGCTTCATTTCCCTCCCGTCTCTGCTGCCTCGCTTTGCTCCCTTCTCCGCAGCTTTTCTCTCTTTTACAGCACTTGGCTTCCTTCTATGCTGTCTTCAGTCTTCGCTCTGCACCTGCATATGCAAATTAGTCTCCATCTTTGTTGGGTTAATTTGCATACACACTCTGATTGGCTGGTGGGCATAGTGGATGGATGGTCAATTTGCATTTTTCTCTTTTATTAGTGTATATGTACATGCAAAAAAGTTTGAAACAATTCAAGAAAGTAAAAAGTAAAAATCATCATACTCTCTCAGAAGTAACAATTTTTAACCATTCTATGTATATACTTCCAGGATTTCTACACATATACATATATATTTCGTTAAAAAAAAAAATGACCACATTATTTAAGCCTTTTTTCTTCACTTAATGTCATATCTTATCTTCCAGGTAATACGCCTGACTGTATTGACCTGCCATAATGTATGTAACCAATCCCTTATGAAATCTTGTTTGTGCAAGAAAAATGTGCTCATAGACTCCTGAGCACCATCTGATGCATTTTTTATTCTTGAGATAAAATATTAAAATGTGAAGGCCTAAAAGTTAAACATCATTTTGGGCATTACTGGCTCTGCTGGTTCCACCCTGCAGAATGTTTCTGCAAACAAGACCATGCTTGTTGGAGGGCTGAGGACACTCCGGGCATTGCTGTGATATTCACATTCACCATTCAACTCCACAAGGGAACTCCCAGAGTTAGTGTCTTGAAATACCTGAGCAGGAAGAAATATTAACATTGTCAAATCACTTATAGCACAGCCCACAACACTGCTGCTCTCATTAACCCTGACCACCAGTCTTATTAAAGGACTGTGACAGGTCTACATATATATATGTAATCATGTTGAATTCAAACTTTCCAGAATAGCTAACCCCCCTTTTAGGGTTTCTTAAATGCAATCGCACATTTTAAAAAGATGTTATGACAGTGTGGTGATAGTGGGGGGTGGGGATGGAGGTAGAAGAGGGAGTAGAGAGGGTAAATGGTGATGGAAAAATAAAATAAATAATAAGTTAAAAATACAATAAGAACTATAAGATTACCAAAATAAAGAAGACATGAAAAACACTAAAGTTTCTTAAATTAGGACATGGTACTGATTGCATCTCTGTCTTAAGAAACTAATTTAAATGTGCTTTTGTTGTTCTTTCTGTCCCTCCTAAACTAACTAAAGTAGGCTATCTACATGCCTGCTCTGTAGATCCAAGCTGAACAATCAAACTCTATTTAGCAACGACTAAAATATATTTTCAATATTAACAGAGAAGCAAAGCAAATATGAGGACAGTGTGCAAATATAACCATCTCAGAGAGCTCAAAAAATGCTTAAAATTTAGACCTGAATTTCAATTGTTTGCATTCTAAATTAGGGTATTTCTGTCTACTTGTATTTTTTCTTCTAAAATGCAGAATTAATAACAATTCCATTTCTCATATCCTTTTGCAATTTCACAAAACATATCACCATTGAGCAGACTCTTCTGATCTAAGAAATAGTATAGGATGAAACCTCTGTTTTCTGACGCATTATTTCTCTTTCATCTTTGCCTTTTCAAAACACTTACTGTGCTGTCCAGCTCATGCATCTGCTCTTACCTTAGTGTCATTCCCATTTATACCAATTTACTCTGCCCGCTGGTGGAGTTTTCCTCCCTCTGCTAATCCCAAGGACTCGTGAATTCACCCATGGATTTCTCGTTTGTCTACTCCTAAAAATTTGTTTACTTGGTATTAGTCACCTGCATGAGGAGAAAAATTCAGTCAATCATCAAAATGTCTAAAGTACCCAAATGTTTGTTTTTCCAGAGACATAGCTTTCATTTTCCTATTTATTTTTGTATGATGTCTCCATTGATGACAGCTGTCATTGTATGTATATGCTTATCTCTCTGTAATCTGTTTTCAGTGCCATGAAGCATTGCATTGTACTTGGCATCTGCCCAGTTTCAGTGTTAACCTTTTGCTGCTTTAATAACAACCATCTTACATCATTGCATAAATTATACCTACCACCAACTTTATGCATTTAGTACCATGTAATCTATCTTTTCATATGCTTGGCATTTTCTGAGCATCTACTCTTTATAATTGTAGTCCCAGTCCTATCTGGGAATATCCTGTCCTTTGAGGTTTAAAATGACTTGAGATTCTTTGAGTGCTGTCTCAAATCGATGGGAAATCCAAATTCTGCTGATGATTTAGGCAGATTTCCTGGGGCCTGTATTTCAGTCTCCACAGGATTCTTCCCTGCATAGACCAGAGCAGGACAGAATGCAGCTTGTTCAGTTTCCCCAGGTCCGTCCCTCCCCCCCCCCCCCAATATTTTTATTGATTTTTAGAGTGAAAGGAAGAGAGAAGTAGAGAGAAACATCCATGTGGGAGCATTACATCGATGGGCTGCCACCTGCATCCTCCCTACCAGGGATCAAGCCTGCAACCAGGGCATGTGCCCTGATGGGGCATCTAACTGGCAACCTTTTGGTGAACAGATGATTCCCAACAAACTGAGTTGCATCAGCCTGGGTCAGAATACGGCAGTTTTATGGAACAAATTTAACTAAAGATTCAGAGACAACACTAAAGACTTGCACTGTATGTGTAATCTGCTTTTTCCCATCCAGGGTGATAAATAAAGGGTATATGTTCTATCACTCTTTCTGCCTTTCCATGTATGTAGATCCCCCACCCCCAAAGGCCCGTTAAGTCATGTGACACACCTATGGGAACAGTTTCCACCTGGGAGAACTGCTCCCCTCTCCCCTGCTCCACGAACTGTCCTTTGTCTGGTACTGGAGAAAATTGCATGACAACAAATAATTACAATGCAATTAGATATGTTGTAAGATCACTTAGCACAGAACAGATGAGAAAGCAACTAACTACCTGTAGGATTAGAAAAGTGGTCTTCCAGAAAGAGGTAACCTTTGTACCACTCCAGGAAGGGCAGGACTTAGCCAAGCTGAGCAAGGAGAATGAGCAGTGGGCATTCAGGCCGAAGAAGGGCCGCATGGAAAAGCACAGGAATGTGAAAGAGCGCTCGGGGTGACCAGTGGCCTCTGAGGCGGGGTCAATAGTGGGGACCAAAATTCAGAAAGCCTCTTCCATCACACTGATGAGTTTAGATTTGACACTGCTGGCCATAGGGAATGAAGAAATGATTTTAATCAGAGAAGAGGTATAATGGGGACTTTGTAATTAACAGTTGATAATCTTAGCTATCCTCTATTTTTAAAAGTAAATTGTTTTCTTATTTCATAAATACCACAGAAGTTTTCTAGGGTAGTCTTAGTTCCTGATTAATGCTTAATATGTAAAGGAGATTCTTTTTCTTAAAAATATTTTATTGATTTTTTACAGAAAGAAGTAGAGAGGGATAGATAGTCAGAAACATTGGTGAGAGAGAAACATCGACCAGCTGCCTCCTGCACATCCTCTACTGGGGATGTGCCCACAACCAATGTACATGCTCTTGACCTGAATCGAACCTGGGACCTTTCAGTCCGCAGACCAATGCTCTATCCACTGAGCCAAACCAGTTTCCGCTAATCTCTCCTTAATCTCCTTTTCAAATGTAGATTCTAGGTCTTCAGACCTACTCGTTGGGTATGGGCTTTTGGAAAATGTAAGACCACTAGGGTCTCCAGTTAATTCATCGATACTAAACATTGAGAACCTCTATTTCTATTAGAACGCCATGGAACCAGAGGGAGATTTTTCTTAATTACAACCAGATTTGAACTGGGGACATCAAAGAAGTGTGTTAATCATAACAAGTTCAGCAAATACACCCCAAACATTTCTATCATACATTTGAAAAAAGCTAATTCAGGGTATCAGATTGCCTTCTAATTCTTTAGAGTTATATTAGTGATTTACGGACTTGTGTCCAGCCTTAATCAGCATGAATTAGCATCTACAGTCCTCCCCGTCTAGGGAGAAGATAGTTTCATAGTGGTGACCAACTCCAGCCAAGAATTGTGTCAGAGCCCAATTCAGCCATAAATATTATTCTCCTCTAAGGTGATTGCCCTGAGACAAAGCTCCCAGACTTATTGGGCCCTGGTTCTCCAATCTGAGGATTCAAAGACAACACTAAAGACTTGCACTTTAGTGTTAGTGAGAGCTAATACGCAGCATGGCTCTGCTTTTACATCTGCACAGTCTCACCCAACTGCAAGCAGCTCATCTGCCCAAGGGGAAATGAGAAGTTTGGGGTTCCACATAAAATCTGGACCAACCTCAGAATCAGTACAAGGCAGATGAACCCTAAGGCATCTTGCAGTCTTCATGACCTCTGAGTTACGACACCGGAAGAGTGCATGGCAAGTGAGAGGTCAGGCAACCTCCGGGCTTTACCTTGTTGGTCTGCAAAGAATTGTCAGTGTAAGGTTTTTCTCATCCACTGCCTGAATCTTTTCTTTAAAAATTTCCTATGTTTATTCTCACTGTATTTTTTTCTACCAGGAAGTCAACACGAAATTGGTAGTTTTCCAAATTGGAGGAAAGCATCGCTTCACATGAACTTAATTTGAGAAAATAATAAATGGTAGGACTTTAAATGTAAAAGAGGAGGAAATTTTCTGCTTTTGAGATGAACTTTCTCTTTTGTTGTTCTAAATGAACCTTATTTTTTCATTTTTTCTTGTTCATTTTTAGTGAAGTAAAGTAGACAGATAGTAAACAACAAAATTAAGTACTATAAAATACTAAAAGTAATAATAAAATACATGCACTATGAAAGACTTAGAACAAAAACAAAGTTCCTCTTTTGTAAGTTCTCCCAACTTCATCTCCTCAGAGGCAACCACTTTCAACTCCTGTAGCTGTTTCTTCCATTATTGACCTCCATATTTCTGAAAAACAAACAAACAAACAAAATAGGCTTATAAAACTATTTCCCAATTTAGTATTATTGACTGACTTGCAGTTTGATAGGTGAGGACTTCTCCATGACCCACTGCCCTCCTTTTTCCTCAAACCTTTCCAACATGCTCATATCCTAACTTTTGTTAAATCATCAGTGTGTGCTTGTGAAAATTTGTTCACAGCTCAGCCACTGCTTCGTATGTTGGTAGAGTTTCCTAGACAAACCTTTGTTTTCCCTGAAGTTTTAAATTTTCTACTGTCACACCCATCAGACTATTTTCTTACTTTCTTGGTGTCATGGGGCGTCCCCCACACCATGGCTCCAATCAGGGTCCGCTGTACCTGGTCCTCCTGAGACAGACTTCTTGAGTTAGAGTCTCTCCTGGACACCATGTCCTTCCCTTTCTTGGCCCAATTCCCCCTTTGGTGGAGTGTATCCTCCAGTAGTTTTCTATGAATGGGTGCCTGTAAGGGAATGTCTTTGTTTCATTACATATCTGAAAATGTCTGTTTCCTCAAACACTGGATCAGTTGGTGTGTAAAGACTGAGTTGAAGACCCATTTCTCTTAGAATTCTAAAGGCCTCTGCCATATCTCCCTGTGGTAATTATTATTTATTATATTACTTGACACATCCAAGGCCATGTTGATTCCAATACTTTTACATGTGACTTTTGTTGCTTACTTCTAGGATCTTTGTCTCCAGGGTTCTGGAATGTTGTAATAACATGCCCCACTTGCCTGCACTTATGAGAGGATGACATTTAGTGGGCTCTGAACATTTGACTTTTTTACTTTCAAAAATTCTTTCATTTATGATTTATTTGATAATTTTATCATTTCTTCTCTTTCTGTTGTATTTCAGAAACTCCTGTTGGTCAGACACTGGGCCTTCTGGATTGATCCCTAAACCTTCTTAATTTTTTTTTCCTGATTGTTTATCTCTTTTTCTTTTGTTTTAATTTCTGGAAAAATCTCCTGAATTTCTCTTTCATCATTTTCATCAATTTTTTAATTTTAGGTGGACTCCCATATTCTTTATTACTGCCTTAAAAATTGTCCCAAAATTTTGCGGTTGAAAGCAGCAAACATTCATTATCTCAGACATTTTCTGAGGCTCAGGGATCTGGGAGCATCTTAGCTGGGTGGTGCTGTCTCAAGAGGCTGCAGTCAAGCTGAAGGTTGGAGCAGTAGTTATCTAAGGCTTGATATGGTTGGAAGGTTAACTTGCAAGATAGCTCATTTGTAGGATTGTTATTGGGGACCTCAACTCTTCAAGACCTTAGCCTCTTCATAAGGCCTTGGTTTGACATTCAGTTAGCTTCCCCAGAACAAGTAATTCAAGAGAGAGAGTGGACATCACAATGTCTTTTTATGACTCCAGAAGTGACATAGCATCATGAATACCCTATTCTATTGGTCATACAGACCAACCCTGGTCCAGTGTGGGAGGAGACTATAAAAAGGCATGGACCCCAGGATGAGGGATTATGGGGGAGCACCTCAGAGGCTAACTACCACAGCTCTGCATTTCAACTTTGGTTGTTTCTCTTCCTCCTCTGCCTGTGCCCCCCTTTTTGGAGCTGCCTCAGTTGGGAATCATCCATGACCCCAATCCAAATACAGTTGACCCTTGAACAACATGAGTATAACTGCACAGGTCCATTTATGCGTGGATTTTTTTCAATAAATACTGTAAATATATTTTCTCTCCTTTATGTTCTTAATGACATTTTCTTTAGCTTAATTTATTGTGAGAATACCGTATGTTATACATACAACATACAAAATATGTGTTAGTTGACTTCTATGTTATCAGTAAGGCTTCTGTTTACTAGTAGCAGAAGGTCCTCGAGAGGACGTGGTACAGCTGTTATCAGTAGTTAAGTTTGGAGGGAGTCAAAAGTTATATGCAGATTTTTGATTGCATAGGAGTCAGTGCCCCTAACACTTGCATTAAAGGTCAACTGTGGTGTCAAATGCTGTCTCTTGGCTCCTGAGACAGCCAAACTCCAGATATCACAATAGGCTGCCAGACTTAGTCCAGCCTCTCAGGCATCAGCCCTCCCACTGCTCTCTGTTGCCATCGCATTTTGCTTCCCAGAAACATTTATTTTGTTTTTTAGTTTACTTATTTTCTATTTTCTCTTTTTATATCTTACCTCTTACTGAAACAGAGACTATGTGCCAAAGCAATAACAAAGTCCTGTTCCACTCAACCCGAAGCTTCTATTCGCCATCCATCTTCCAAAAATTGATTGACACTTTTTATTTGTTTTAGTCTTCTCACCTGTTTTCATTATCTTTGGGTTGATACTTTCTTTATTCTTTATTTTATTTTTTATCCATCATCTTATTCTGGTTTTCAAAAGGAGCGGACACAAATAAAGGTATTTAATCAACTCTCTTTCTGCCTAACTCTTCCATACGTAAGTGAGCCTGTTTTTTTCTGCTTATAAACATGCAAGATAATATTGCTGCTCAAGCAGTGTCCATATTTTCAGATTATGTGACACCAGAGTCTTTTCTGGAATCCAAAGAAGACTTCCATTTGAAAAGGTGGTCTTGTCTTATGGGTGATGCTCATTCAGTGCTCCAAAAATGTTAACTATCGCTATCATTTTTGTACTGATCAGGGCAAAAAAATAAACAACTAACAGCCCCACATTTGTGATTATAGATTTAAATATCACTCACTGCATTATGGAAGATGTGTAAAACTCCCTCAACATATTGCCTATTCCCAAATGTAGCAGGGATCTCTGAGTCAGCGCCAATGATCTGTATGCTTGCTGTCATCCAGAAAATCACAAATGGGCGGCTGGGTTAGATGTCTAGACTGGGGATGTCTCTCTGGAGGGCAGTTGAAAGATAGGAACTGGCAGTTGAAGAGAGATTTCTGTGATATCCAAGGATGGGGACAGTGGCTTGCGATGGGAAATAAGGGGCCACTGAAAAAGCAGCACATGGGTGGCACCCCTCTTTACTGGAGGGCGTGTTGCCAAGACTCAGGCAGACATGGGTGGAAGGGCAAAGAACAGCCCATGGACTCTGTCTGGCACAGCTGCCCGCACATGGTTGATGCTTTTCACACACAAAAACGTTTGCCTCTAGCTATTGGCTGGGCAGAGGGTCAATAAAAATACTGCAAAATCAACAGGCCTGCTCAGTAGTGTGTGAACCAGCTTTGAATGTTGCCAAGTTCCCCTTATGCTAACCCAGGCTGAACTGGGCTGGGCTGGGCTGGGCATGGGGGAGGAGAGATTGGACAGAGGGCAGCAGAATACATGTAAACAGCATGGGCTATTCTGAGAGTAAAAAGAGGAAATATCTGAAATTATTCAAAAATTATTTCCTGGCCTAATCATAAACAAAAAAAATGTATGTGCATATTTAGATCCTTTATTAGTTTTAGGAATAAAAAGATAATTTTTGCTGCCTGCCAGACACAGCTCCTACCTGCAGTCTAGTAAACATAATAAACCTCAACTCATGAGCATTTAAAAATAGCAATATTAAGTTAATAAGTTAGTAAAAGCCCACACTGTTGGTAGCCAACAGAAACAGCTATGGGGGAGGAAAGAGTTTTCCTTGACCCTCTTAGGGTCCCTGGCTGACCTGAAAATTAAAGCGACAGAGTCAGATTAACAGGAGAAAAGCACGCACATTTTATTAAATTTGTACGTGTGTGGGAGCCTTCACAGGAGAATGAAGACACCAAGAAGCGACCAGAGCAGGGAGCTTTGAGATCTTTTGGACAAAGAAACAATAAATTTGTGAAGAACTGACAAAACAGTAAAGACATTACTAGAAAGAGAAGGGTGAATTTACCAAGGTTTATTGGCAGCTCCCTATGGTGCCATCTCTGGGCTGAGTCTGTTCCAGGACACATCTTACGTACTTGTCTAAGTACTTTAACAGTGTTAACCCATTTGACCCCATTTTCAGATGCAGAAACTGAGGCATTAGAGATCACATAAAGTCAAACAGGTGACTTGGCAGAGCTGGGATTCAGGCCCAGGAAGTTTCCTGTTAGCCGCTCTGCCATATGGACCTGCAGGCAAAAATTTCATTCCTTCATGAGCACAAAAGGAATTGAGACAAAGAGAAAAGGGCAAGAGACAACTGACCAGCCTTCCTGGAATTGCCTGCTGCCTTTGTAAAAATATATTTGATTGGCACTTTTCATTTATAAGCATCATGCACCATTGGAGTCTCAAACCAATACTATATTAAGCAAACAAATTGAGTGTGTGCTCATATACTATACACATAATATTTGTTTAATTGACTAATATATTTAGTATACTCTAAGAGTACTATTAATGTTTGTAGTTAATGCATTTGTAGTTGCACCAAAATGCTTCTCAGTTTGCTTACCCTTGGTCTTAGAATGAAGACCAGCTAGCTGGCACTAGACAACCCCCTTCAGGAGGAAACGTCTGGGAAGACAATAGCTAGCTCTGCCTGTCAGAAGGAAAGGTTGCACAGTAGCATGTATGTCCCTTGGCACAGGATATTTCAACAAAACAAGAGAAAAGGGTAGCCTCCATTGACTATTTTACTCAGTGCAGGGCACTCGCTCTGCATCTTCTTTTACAGATGAGATAACTTGGAAGGATTAAGTAATTTGTTCAATTTTTGTTTTTTAATAAGAATGCTTTGATATTAGTATTAGCGAATTAGTTTGTTTTTCTCTATAAATACACATCATGAGTGTTAATCATCTTTTCTCCGTCTTGGATTTTTTCAAGAAAAGAAAACTTGAGAATCAACCTCAGAAGATGCTACCAATTAATGTACTCAAATACATACATATACATTAATTATGCTGAACTTATGACACTTACCAACATCAGACCACGTTCCACCTACAACAATGGCAATTTCATATGGTTCAACTATGTATTGTTCAAAAAAAAAAAAAAAAAAAAGACAGTTAGCTTTTTTCCATGAATAAATTTCTTAAAACTCTTAAATACCATGAGAATGATGTACATTCATCTGACAGTTCTTCCATATGCAACAGCTTCTCCCACATCTACTCTATTTCTATTGATACATTGCCACAGCATCTCATCACTTCTAATAATCAGTGTTCAACCCTCTAAGAATAGATAACTATGTTTTCTTTTCCCAGTCAATTGGGACTTACTAAGCTGTTTTTACCCAGAACCCTTTCTCTTTCCCTCTTCCTAGGGCTGTGTCTGCACGGACAAAGGCCAGTGCTTCTGCAGTGGGACCAAAGGGGAGAAGGTAAAAATAAAACCTTAATTCTGCTTCTTTGCTCTTTGGAGCTCATCCTGGAGCTCACACTCTTCTTTCACTAAGGGCAGGAAGATTAGCAGTGTGTTTCTTCCATTCCTCAAATCCAATGTTAAGTAACTGTATGTAAAAATTAACCTGAAAAAAAGGGGAGGGGTGTGAGAGGAGCTTCAGATAACTGGTGTAAATACAGGCAGTTATTTTAACTCTCTTGGCCTGTAAAGGAGAAATGGCAAGTTAGCAAAAAGGGGAGTTGATGTATACCCTATTTACAATTTTGCTAAACACGAGAGAACTGGAAATAACTTAATTCACTCTCTTTGACATAAACTAAACATTGAAACGCTACCATTTTAAGTCCTGTGGCGTTGATGCAGGCCCGCCCCCTGGTGGAAGGATCCTGTAGCAACGCTCTACTTGAGGCAAATGTTAGCAGAGGGAAGTGGCTCCATTGCAGAATTCAAGGAGGGGGGCGAGGGGTATGGAAGGGAATGCGGTGAAATCTCATTAATTCGCTCCATTAACTTGCAATCTGTGATAATTAAGACAGAGACAGAACTAAAGTTGTGTCTTTGTTCACAAAACCCTTTCGTCAGATACACTAATGATTTACTTAACAATATTGAAATGTAACTGCTTAAAAGTATTTTAAAAAATGTTTTAAGCTCTCTAGACAAAATAATTATAATTTATATGATCACTATAATAGCTATTATTATATTTATTTTAAATTATTCTAAAATTCATGTGTAGTTGATTTAGGGTTTTTCCCCAGAAGCTATTATACTCAGATTCATGATGAAAACTGTGACTCAATCTCACATTCTAGAAGCAGTATCGAATCCCTACTGTGTTCAAGATGCTATTCTAGGATGTGTGAAGGAACTTGAGTATTGAGAGGAGTGTATTTCTCATTTTATTGAGTGTATACTCTCTCTCTCTTTTAAAATATAATTTGCCAATTATGTAACTAAATTTGACTGAATTAACTGGTGGCCTTTACTGTTGAAGAGAACTCCAGGATCCACTTCCATGGAAAGATTCTTTGTTGACAGAGAACCATGTAACACATTTGGGCCTAAATTACTTACCCTCACTCATTATTAGGGGCTTTTCCATATCACCTGACTCTTTCTAAAAAAAACTATTTAGCTCACACTGATACTTATGCCACCCTTGACATCTCTCCTGAGCTAATGCCAAATTGAATTACGAATTCCTATGTAATCAAGAAAGAACTAAGACGTACGGCTTGCATGTTGTTCTTTTCAAGCTACAGGGCAGTTATGCACACTCCCAGCAGCATTCCTGCGCCTTGTACTCACTATCTCCGTCTTTCAACAAACACACTACTGACCTCAATCTTTCTAACTGGGTTTCCCCTCCTTTCTGGATTTTATTTTTCTTTCTCTCCCTGCTCAGTTAACTCTGCCATTTGGGCTAATGTTCTTACAGATCAAGGGCCAGCACTGCTAAGCCTATGGACCAGGGGTCTTCAAACTACGGCCCGCGGGCCACATGCGGCCCGCAGAGGAGTCTGATCCTGCCCGCCAGGTTTTTTGGGCAGTGAGCGCAGCCGAGGTGTTACAATAGGAATTAGTAGTTCATATAGTCCGGCCCTCCAGCTCTCTGAGGGACCGTGATCTGGCCCCCACTTTAAAAAGTTTGAGGACCCCTGCATGGACAATGCTAATAGCCGGACTTTTCAGTTACTGATCCACTCACTGCTGAGGGCTGATTTTTGTTTACATCTAAGGGGGGGGGAGAGAATATGCAAAAAATGTTATCAAGTTATAAATGGGGAAAAGCAATGGTTAAGGTTATGGATGTCATTGAAGAGTTTCTGTTCTGTGTGTTTCTCCTCTTGTTTTGATTTTAATAGGGAGAGAAAGGTCTTCCCGGACCCGCTGGTTCTCCTGGCCTGAAGGGATTCCCAGGTCCCGAAGGCTCACCTGGACCACAGGGACCCAAGGTACATCAGCCTGAAAGGTTGAGGAATACTCAGCCCACCCAACCTTCTTCATGCCTACCCTCTGGGCTCCTGAAAACATGGAGAGAATTCCACATCTTAGCTGACCATCGCAAATGATCGTTATCTTCAAATCCTCTACTCAACTTCCTCCTCCCCTATCTACATAGCTTCTGCATCTGCATCAGATCCTACTTTCTTCTCTTCTGCATGGAAAGATGAGTTCTTTTCACCTTCCATTCAGGACCAACCCACCCCCTTCCCTCACCCCCCTCCACACACACACACACACACACACACACACACAGTACCCTGCTCACTGGGATTTCAAGTATTACCTTATTCCAAGAGATATCTCCTTTGTCTTGGGATATTCCAACTTTCCTTTTGATGTCAGTCTTTCTCTCTCAGTCCTTAAACATGCCAATATTTCCCCATATTAATATAAACATCCTCTAGACCTTACAAGTACAGTGACCAAAGGCTTGTCATCCTTTCCCTGTCTTCCCTTTCTGTCAAACTTCTTTAAAAAAAAAAAAATAGCTAACCAGGCTGGCTATAATTCATCTCCATTCACTCCTCAGCAAGTGATAATTGCCTTCGGCCCCCTCTCTCCTTACAACACTCTTGCAGAGATCACCCATGACTCCAAGTCGCCAGTGCCAATGGATTCTTCTGTGTCTCTGTCTGATCTGAACCCCTCTGCTTTGTCTCAAAGATCACAGAGTGGATTGCTCTCTTCTCCTTGAAACTCAGTTTTTGTTTCTGACTCTCTTCTTGCTGCCCGCCCTTCCTGTCTTCCTTGGGTTCCTTTTTCTCAACTCTTGCCTTAAGCATCAGGGGCCCTACATTCTGACCAGAGCCTACTGCCTTTCCCACTGGTCACACATTTTTATCCTAACGTCTGTGATAAAACAAAGGGCTTTTGTTTAAATCAGTGTCCTAGAGGATTTGCTAAAGAACTCATAACTACTAGAATGCTGATGGCTCTTTCCTGCCCTGGACATTAGTCAGACATAAGCCTGGGCTCTCACACACTCCTATGATTACAACCTTGACTGCTGGCCTCCAGCAAACGATGAACTAACCAGTAAGTTATGAAAGACAATCAAAATTGACCTCCACACAGTTTTTTTTATATTTCATAAATATTGTTTAGGATATTGACATGGTCATCAGAAGCAATATTTACTGAAAATTTACTCTGTGTCAGGCACTGAACTGTGTATTCCTAACTGCACCTCATTTACACCTCACAGTGGTTCCAGAAATCAGGATGGAGATTCATAATCTAGTTCTCATTATTGTCTCCATTTTATGGATGAGGAAACCAACACTCAGAGCACTTAAGTAATTTGTCCTTGGTCACACAGCCAACAGGTGGCTGCTTTTATACAATGCCAGCATCAAACTCCTTAACCAAAGAAGCTAAAACCACACCTGTAGTTCCCAAGTAAAAATGCAAAGTTGGCCTTTTCTCCAGAAATTCCACCATTTCCTGTCTATCCCATTCATGTATGCATTGTTTCTCCATTTCTCCTTCTTGTGATCCTAATTTTGGAAAAGTCAATTGGATTCTGGACATCCTATGTCTGAATTTGGAAACATTCTATGGCCTCTCTTCCGGGTGTGACTTCACATTTTCTTCCGTTTGGCTGGTAGAATGAATTTGCCATTTCAACCCTGTACATCAGATCAATTAAATTCTAACTCATTCTTTTTCATTTTGTTCTCTATACCCTGCTTGTTTCTCTCAGCATCTCTTTAGTGATGCTACCAATAAATTAAAATGAAGGTTCTGAACACATGGTGCTCAGAGTTCAATGATGTGCAAGGATTCCGTAAAGCTAATTCAGAAGGCCATGTGCCACGTTAACATGGAGTTCATATTTTAAAGCACAGCTTATAAATGTGGTCACACAAGATCATTTGATCCAAGGCAGACAAAGATATCAAAACCTGACCAAAAGATTTTTCAAATATATAAACTTCCTACCTTACTTTTAAATATTGTGTTGCATGAGAATATTTAAAACGAGGAAATAAAACTTGCAAGTCAATCCTCTGCCTTCTGCAAACACAAGATAGCATCCTGCCGAAAAGGGGGCATGGTCACATAGCCTGGAATGTCACCTCATCCAGGAAAGGCTGACTTTGGCCTTGACTATCCAATCTTAGAAGACTCTGTCATCCCTTTCACGAAATAACAAAACAAAACAAAAAATACTGAAACTCTCAGGAATGATGAAAACAGCTTTTGGACAATGGAACTTTCCCACCTAGTGGACTAGTTAAAATAGTATCCACTTAAGGTGGTTATTCTCTAAGAAATAGGGCCTCAAAACTGTGCTCATTGTGCGCCCAAAGCAAGCTTATCTCTGATTCAGGCAGTTCTTCCTTGGCTGACTATCTGCTCATGGCAAGTTCATTTTGTGAATGAAGTATTTCTCATGCACAGAAACATTGGCTGTTGTCCTCAACCATCTTTGCAACTGCTCATTCTTATCAGACCCCAGCAGCTGTCAGCTCCAGGGCGGGTTCACCACAGAACTTGTCAGACACTGATGTGAACAGGAATCATCACTACATCTTGTTGAGAGGCAGAATCCCAATCAATAGGTCTGGGAGGAGGGGGCCCTGAGATTCTGCTTTTCTAACAAGCTCCCAGGTGACGCTAATGTTTACACCCTTACTTTGAGTTGCAAGGGTTTGAATGAAACTTTCTCTGTCTGTCCTTACTGGTAAATATTTTAGCTCCAATGAAACAAGCAAGTAAGTGAGCCATGTTCACGATGAAATAATCACAAGAGCAAAACTCTTTGGTATGTCAATAAAACTGGGACCTTTCATTTATGGGTTTTTTTGGGGGGGGGTGTAAATAATTATCTTGGTGTTTACTTTTGTTTTCCACTTGGATCTAGGGCGCTCCAGGACTTCCAGGACTCACTGGTCCCAAAGGTGTAAGGGTTAGTAGTCCAACCTGATTGCTTAATGAATTATTTTTTTTTAAAGCACTGCAGTGTAGAAGTTATACAAATGTCATGAAGGAGTACATTGTTTATGGTGCACTTCTATAGATGAAGTTCAAGAACAGGCAAATTTATAATGGTACAAGCCAAGATAGTGGTGACTGTGTGGGGTTGGTGCTAACGGATGGAAAAGGCATGAGGGAACCATCCAAAGTGATGTTTGTGTCTGGACTGGGCGTTGATAACACCAATCTGTATACACGCATGTATTGGTGTTCATGGAAGATTGGAGCACTGGACTCTAATCAATTTACACCTTTAAAGTCTACCCCCAAAACTCTTAAACAATTGTATTCATCTCTTTTTAAAATTGATATAAATATAAGATTTACAAAAGTTTGACAAACCTTTTTTTGTGTTTTAAATAGTTTTTAGCCATTCCAAATTATAGTTGCAGGAGGGGGCTATTGGAATGGTAAATAATTTTCTGTTTATAAGTTGAACATTTCAAGTGTTTTTCTTGCAACCCTTCCCTTTTCTATGCCTTCAGGGAATAACTGGATTACCAGGATTCTCAGGGCCTCCTGGACTTCCCGTAAGTAATGGGGGAAATGTGTAACTGAAAAAGTAAAAAGTCTGCTCATTTTAATACAAATGTTAAATCAGTAGCACAAGGAAATAGGTATTGATAATTTTGCTACATGATGAAAATGGCATAATAGAATAGCATAATATGTTAGTGTGGATTGGTAGGTCATACAAATCAAATTGTATTTCTTGAAAAACTAGAATAGACTAGAATAGAATAATAGAAGAATAAAGCAGAAGATTAGACTAGAATAGAAAAATAGAATAGAATAGAAAGAATAGAATAGAACAACAGTTTAATAACATACAATTATAAAATAGTTACCTCTGTGCACATTTCTCTCTTCTTTTTCCTTTCCTTTCCCCAGCTTAAAATAGCAAGTTAGGGGATTTTGTGTTATATAGAAAGGCCTTTTGTTTTATTTTCAATATCTGTACCTCCCTTGACAATTCTTTGTTTTAATTAGCCCATTTTATTTGTTATTTCTGTTTAAATTATTTTCTAAAATGACCACATTTACTACTTAAATATTTAATAATCACTTATATTTAAACAACTATCTAAATTAGCTCCTCATTTCCCTCACATTGACTTTCTCGCTGTTTCCACCTGGTCCCTGGGCCTGGTTGCTTCTCCTTTTTGAAACTTACTCTGTTTGCAGGGCAGCCCTGGCTATCCCGGACCTTACGGTCCTGCTGGTTTACCAGGATGCAACGGTTCTAAGGTATGTACTTCTTACACAGGACTTGATCAGTCCTTGTTTTGCTGAATGAGCCAATCAAGCTGAAGTAGCAATGAGGTAGGCTAGACTTTTCTGGAAACATTCTTTTAACCAAAACCAATGGTACTTGTCTTCAGGGCAGAAATGTGATGTTTGAACCAGGAACCTACCTGTTTCCTTTTTTCCTATGCCTTGGTTTCTGATTGTCTTTGGAAGAACTGCTTTCCTAGTTGTTCACAGAAAGATAATGAGTTCTTTTCATTTGAGATTGTGAGTGTGTATAAATCAGAAACTCAAGCTGGGAATGCAAGGTATGTCTTTGGAGAAGGAGGACTGAGCTTTTTTAGGTTCATTCGTCTCCTTCATTTCCTGACTGCACGCTCTTCTTCCCAGAGTGGTGACCAAGAAAGAACTAATCACTGAGGTTTTGAGGAAACAGCAATTCAAAAGTTCTTAGCACAATTAAGCTTTCGCCATTTATGCACAGTTTGAAAAACAATAGATTTTAATACTGTTTTCAATTAAGACAATGATTTTCTGACCTTCAGACCATAAGGAACTTTGGTGACTTTGTCTAGCTTTACCATTGCAGGGATGGAAGAGAGAAACAGGGAAAATATCTCAACAGGCTGGTTTAGATAAAGTAAGAAGGATGACAAGTTTTGTACGGTCTTTCTTCCAGGGTGAGCAAGGGTTCCCAGGATTTCCAGGGACACCAGGCTACCCCGGGTTCCCGGTAGGTTTTCATTTCTAACTCTCATCAGAAACATAAAGTGAAATGTAAGTGGTTTAGTTAGTCCAGAATGGCCATGTATTGAAACCCATCATGGGGATGTCTGGTGCAGCCAAGAGTACTAGTAAACACTAAACTGATAGTTAGGGAATGAATGAACAAATGACTTATGAGTTCAGGTTTACGTGTTGAGACTTTTTTATGCTTCAAAGGAATACAGTGGAGCTGAGTAGTAAGTAGAGGAGAGAATGGGAGAGAGTAACTCAAAGAGTGAGAGTATGGGGTAAGAGGGTGGCTTAGCACCAGGACTTAAAGAGCTCCAACATGTAACCTCCAGGTCAAGGAGAATAAGCCTGTGAAGGAGGCATAACCCTGGTGGTAGCAGGAAACCAGGAGGAATGTATGATGGAAGGGCAGGAAAGACATGTTTTAGTAGAGGACAGTGACAGACAGACTGCTACCTAATGCTGAGAATTCCAGTAAGAGAGAAACTGACATTTTGTAATTGACTTTAGCAATGTCAAAGTCATGGCAGAACTTAGCAAGAAAGAGAGGCAGGTGACAGCTGTGGGACTGAAGAATGAGTCAGAGATGAACAGAACAGGAGGTGTGCAGATGACATGAAGAGAAGGTCAGTACTGCGGGGGCAGGGGAATATTTAGGGTGGACTCTGTCTAAATGAGAGTGATTTGAGCATGTTGTAAAGGCAGCAAGAAGTACACAGTGGAGGCAGAAAGTAGAATAGAGGGAGAATTGGGATGTTGTTCACTTGATTTGTGTCTAGTGATTAATATGCCACTTTCTTTCCTAGGGTGCCATTGGCTTAAAAGGAGAAAAGGTAAGACATCTGTGGTATGTTATTATTGAACATCTCTAATTGTACATATGAAAGAGACTTCTATTAAGTAGTGAGATATAAAAATTACAAATGAGATTGCACCATTAATACAGAATCCATAAAACTTGGGACATGGTATTTATTTCTATTGAATAACTTCTTCTATCTCTCCTCATAAGGATACAAGTTTCTTATCATCCTTTAAGAAAATAGAGTCTGGGAGAAAAGAGCTGCCCTCGAGGCTAGGACCCACATTCCACATCCAGAATTGCTACCAATTCTGGTATCTTGGGAAACCCCTTATCATCATTGTGTCTTCTTCCCTTCCTTGCACAGTAAATTGTTAATTTTAGAAACTATGAAATGCTTTGAATTCTTCAAAATGAGACAACTAAGCCACTTCTCTAAGTATATACCCTAGTATCAATGAAAGAACATCCAAACCTATAAACAAGTTTTGTGAGAGTTTGAGCCAAATTTTTGAGGACATGCCCATAGCAAGTTCTCAAAGGATTGAGAAAAATGCTGCAGAGAAACAGTTTTGCAGTTTCTTTTATGAATTTAGAATAAAGGGAGGAGACATAGGGAAGGTACATGAATCCCTTGGTGGTACATTAAGAGAGTGGGGAAAAGCAAAGCAAGGGAATCTCTAGGATTGGACACAAAGTGAAATAGAGAAACTTCTTTCCCATGGATGGGGACAGGAGAGTTAACACCTACAGCACATGGAGATGGTATTGGGCAACAGGATGACAATGAGGAGCTTATGATCTCACGTTCTAGTGTCAGCATTTGTGCTTTTGGGGGTCTAGAAAAGGAAATGACTGAGATTTCAAAGGTAAATCACCTTAGATGCATAAGAACAGGGACAGGGCTCACTTAAGGTAAAAACTGACCTTTGCTAAGGAGGCTATAGGCCTGGGAGGTGACCTGCCCAGTTCAGAATTGGTGAACAGACCATCCTGTGTGGTTACTTTTGGTCACTGAGCCTATCAGGTTGATTACGTAGTCCCTTTTTCATTCACACTGGAAAGTACTTTTATCCTTATAGTGGCATGACCTTGAATGAGCATGCAAAGGGGTTTTAAAGATATAACATTGATTATGTTCAACGAACTTCATTTTCAAGGGTGCTCCCGCTGAAGGAGAAGATATAGAATATGATGGAAAAGGGGATCCCGGGCTGCCAGGAGCTCCAGGAGTCCAGGTACAAGCACTTCAGAAAGCAGTCCTACCGCCCTCAGTGCCCCCTCTCCATTTTCTCCTGTCTGTGTGTCCTTCTCTCTCTCTCTCTCTCTCTCTCTCTCTCTCTCTCTCTCTCTCTCTCTCTCTCTCTCTCTCTCTTCTCTCTCTCTCTCTCTGTCTCTGTCTCTCTCCCTCTTTGATAAAACTCAAGTCTAGACTTATATCACACACTGAACACAATTTAAAACAGTGATGTTAAGGAATAGCTCTATTATAAAATTTGCATGATGGTAGATAACTGAATTTTCCTTAAACTCAGCCATAAATGGAAGGCGTCATGCTCCTCAGCTCTTATTAAAATATTTTAATGGGCTTTGTCTTTAGGTAAGAAGTACATTTACTCTTCTTATTTGTCTCTTAATTTGAAGGGTTTGCCGGGCCTCCCAGGTTTTCCTGGACCTGTGGGTCCACCTGGCCCTCCGGGATTCTTTGTGAGTACTAAGTCACCATTGCTGTAGACACTATAAACTAATGAAAGAGTTACAGCTAAAACATTTAAACAGTTTTCTGGCGTGGTGCATTTCTCGCTGTAATTATAATTTGTGGATTTTTTTAAGGGTTTGCCAGGAACCATGGGGTCTCCAGGACTTAAGGTAAATTACAGTTCATAAGTCATATCAGCCATAACATCCTACCCAATGAGAAAGCCAAACCCAGTCTGATTCCACACATGGCTCAATACAGCTACCGGTATTATTTTTTTTTAAATCAATAAATAACAAATGTTGTTGAGGATGTGGACAGATAGAAACCCTTGTGCACTATTGGTAGGGATGCAGGTATGTGTAGGTATTATAGAATTGAGGTTCCTAAAGAATTAAAAATAGAGCTACCATGTGATTCAGCAATTCTAGTTCTGGGCATTTATCTGTGGGGGTGGGGGAGAAACACTAAATAAATAAAATATATGTACCCCATTGCAACATTATTTATAATAGCCAAGATATGGAAGCAACATAGGTGTCCATATATAGATAAGTGGATAAAGAAGAGCAGATAAATGGAATATTATTCATCAATAAAAAGGAATAAAATCTCTTCATTTGCAACAACATGGATGCACCTGAAGGGTTTATGCTTTGTGAAGTAAGCCAGACAGAGAAAGACAAATACTGTATGATTTCACTTATATGCAGAATCTAAAAAACAAAACAAACAAGCAAACAAAAAAAACCAGACTCACAAATACAGAGAACAAACTAAGCATTGCTAGAGGGGTGGGATGAGGGTGAAAACAGTAGAGGGGAATATAAGATACAAACTTCTTGTTATAAAGATATGGGGACTAGTGTACAGAGTCAGTAAATCAACAATTTTGTATGATGACAGATGGTTCTAGATTTATTGTGGTGATTACTTTGTAAGGTATATAAATGTTGAGTCACTATGTTGTACACCTGAAACATATAATATTATATATCAACTATATTTTAATTTAAAAAATAACACATTATTCCAAGATTAAATAAAATGACAATTATGACCCTATGGGGAAAAGTTAAAATATAAGTGTTCAGTTACAAGTTTTAGAACTTCAAAGGGTTTAGAAAATATATTCATATTCCTTTTAAAAAATAATAATTTGGTTTTGTATTTCTTACAGGGTCACATGGGTGATAATGTGATTGGACAAAAAGGAGAACGGGTAATTTAAATACTATGGTTTATTTGTGGGCAAGATATTTGAAGTTCCATAACAATTAACTATACATTTTATTCAGTAAGTCACACTGAAATGAATGCATTCGTTGTGTCTTAAACTTTTGTTTTCTGTTTTCTTACAAGAGCACTAATGGGGAAAAGTAGCTCTCTCAAACATAGTAAAGGTAATGTGGTTTAGTCTTTAATTCTTGAGTATATTTATCTTTAGGGTGTGAAAGGATTAATAGGACCTCCTGGACCACCAGGAACTGTTATTGTGACGCTGACTGGCCCAGATAACAGAACGGTAACTCTTCAATTTTATTATTAGGGTTGTGCCTTTCCATTTCCCTTACCTTTTTTATATATATATAAATGCTGTCACCTAATCCCTGCTCAGCCCAATCCTCTCAGCCTTACTGAGCCTCAAGGTTTTATTCCTTCCCTATTTTAAACTCATGAACCAGAAAATGTGAAATCTGGTTCAACCTTTACTCTCTGTCTTTCTCATTGTCACTAACACAGAGTGGGCATTTAGTGAGTATTTTTGAATAAATTATTACAAATTGGGTATGCAGCTCTGAGCCAACTGGATGGGCGAACCTAAAGATATGGATAATTATAAGGGACATTTTTATCCTGCCATCATAATCCCAAGGATAATTTGGGCCCCATTCTTCTCCAAGGATACTATAGTCTTGTACTTGGACATTAACATTTGGTTTCTGAGTACAGAGCTGAATCAAATACTCAAAAGTGCATCACAATATCATACACTAATCCTGACCCTAGGTTGATCCTAGAATGTCTGGGAAGGAGGGATAGAGAAGCAAGGAGGTAGATAACAATTTTCTAGTGTATTAACTAAGAAATGAACATAACACACTCTTATCTTATAAACTTATAATTAATTGTATTTTAATAAAAGCTTGATTGAGATATAATTCACATGCCATAAAATTCATCTTCGTTATTAAATTCATGGATTTTAGTAATAATGTATTTTAACAGCTGTATTAAATACAATTCACAGACCATAAAATGACTTATTTAGTGTATAATTCAATGGCTTTTAGTATATTCATAGAATTTTGCAACTATTATCACACTTAATTATAGAACATTTGCATTACATCAAAGAGAAACCTCTTAGCCATCACTCTTCAATATAATTATTAATAATAGAAATTTTCAAAACAAAAGTTAAAACAAAACATAGTAAAATGTAATATGACCAAAAAAAATTAATTCACATCAAAGACTAAGGGGAAAAGGGTGGAATTGACCTAAAGGAAAAAAAGCTAAATCTTCCAGAGGTAATAAAAATAAAATTAATAAATGTAAAAACTTTATTGGCTGAAAATTGATAGGAAAAAAATACTTTATCCTGACAAAAATTTAAATCTAGAAGATTTAGGGTGGGGAAATAAGTTTGAAAGAAATGATGCCCTCGAGAAAAGATGCACATTGGAAAAATATATAATAAATAAAACATGATAAAAGCAAAAACAAATGTGATTAATAAATAAAATCCTCATTGTAACATTTACTCAGAAAATAATTGATCGCAATTAAAAATACTTTCAATTTATTAAAAATGAAGGTAAAACATATTAGAAATGATGTGATTGTGCTTATAGAAAGCTGATTCAGGAATTCAGATTAGTTTAATTTAAAAAAAAGATACTTTCTTTTAAAAAATAGTATATGACTTCAGTGGGCTCATAGGTATAAAACTCAAAATGTGAAAAAATGATAATGTGTTGTGTTAACAGGAAGTAGGTATTCTGTAACTCCAGTGTATTGAACAGATAGAGGACTTTTCCAAGTATAAGCAGTAAAAACTTGTTTGATCTGTTTGTAATGACCTTAAATTGTTTTTGTGGCAGGAACTCAAAGGGGAGAAGGGAGACAAGGGCACCATTGGCCAACCCGGACCTCCTGGACCCAGAGTAGGTCATTTAGAGTCATGTTGTTCCTTTGAAACACAAACTAAAACCTTAGTGAACATTTCGATGTCTGATCTATCTTCAAATCTTAAAATTAGCTAAAGATCAATAGTATTTTACCACAGAATTCATGAACATAGAAATTATTTCATGGCCACTTCTAGCTGAAATTCTAGCACTGTTTCACCCATCTTACAATTTATTTTCAGTATCTGGTTTTTTAGCATCTGTTTTTTAATTA
This sequence comes from Pipistrellus hanaki, assembly GCF_964339955.1. Lineage (NCBI taxonomy): Eukaryota > Metazoa > Chordata > Mammalia > Chiroptera > Vespertilionidae > Pipistrellus > Pipistrellus hanaki. The sequence continues at coordinate 62,050,072 of NC_140510.1, read as the reverse complement.
ATACTTATAAATAATACTTCCCTCTTAGATGACCCCATCCTTTCAACATTTTTAAATGTAGCAGAATAATCAGAAGGGAACAGGTGAATAAAAATCAATGTGAGTAAAAAATCAACAATTGGTAAACCTTGGCATAACTCTCATTAATACAGGGACCACCAGGAGACTCTTATGGATCAGAAAAAGGTGCCCCTGGAGAACCTGGCTCACAGGTAAACTAAAAAAGTCATTGTCATATGCCACCTCCATTGGGCAGCATTTAGTATTCTTTAGGTGGCAAGTATAAGATGGCCAACTCAATCTAGCTTAGATTTTTTTAAAAATGTTTAAAGGTTTGGAAAATGAAATTTACTTGTTTAAGTATCTGAGAAGTTCAAGGACTCCAGAGACTGAAACAACATGGGCAGGATTCTTTCCATTTCTCTTCTGCTCCTCTCTGTGTGTTTGCCTCATTCTCTTCTTTACCACATGATCTTCTACGGAGGGGGCAACAAGAAGAATGAGCAACGTGTAGCAACAGACAACTACAGGTTAATAGCATCAAGGAGAAAGAGTATATCCATTTATAAAATCCCACAGAATCACTCTGATTGGCTCAGCTTGGGCCATGTGTTTAATTCTGGAAAAGTGACCATGTTCAGGAATAAAAGATACCATGATTGGCCAGGCCAGTGGGGCGGGGGGTTCCTGTGGCTGACAGCCCCATCAGAACCACACAGAGAGAGGACAGCTCCACAGGGCGCTGGGCACACTGTGATGGGAAGTGAGATACTGGGAAGATAGAGCAACAGGGGCCCTCTTTCCCACCCAGCTCTATTTTGAAAAGATTTAAATACATGTACATATTATTTTAAAACTCTCAAAAGTGTATACTGGGGAAAGTGTTTTTTGGGTTTTTTTTCTAAGAAGAAATATTGAACCAGTGTGATTTTTAATTCTATCATGGAGGGTGAATACCGTAATAGTTCATCCAAGAGCCCTATCTGTTTGGACATTACAACACAGTTTTTATACATATATTTAAACATAGGCACATCTGGAATTCATGGAACTGGCAGCACTTCAAATAAATAAATTGACTGTGAAACCTTCCACTTTTGGGGTTTTCTTGTCTACCTCTCAGCTCAGTGCTTGCTTGATTTTCCTTCCAAACTTGGATGGACAGTATCAATTTAAGCTTAGCTTTTAACTTCCTCTCTTTCTTCCTTATTTCTCATTCCCATTGGTCTCTGCCTTTCCTGCAAGAGGAGATGTTTGTGTGTTCTGTGATTAATATTTGTCCTTCTATAACGGGGAGGGAAGCATCAGTCAAGCTTTCTTGCCCGAGGTTGAGAGGAGGTGATGATCTCATTTAAGTTTTCCATGTTTATTAATATTATCCACTAGATTACATGTTTTTGTTTTTGTTTGTTTTTTTAGGGGAAACCTGGAAAAGACGGGGCCCCGGGGTTCCCTGGCACTGAGGTACAGGCATGGTTTACCTGCTGACATAGTGAAAATGTCAATCCTATTAGATACAGAAGGATTTTGTCTTAAGAGTCACTTAGTAGTTACAAACTAACCAAAAAACATATAGTTTTTAAAAATTGCATTTGAGAATCATAATTTTACACTACAAAGAGAGATCAACTGAGCACGTTTTCTTTTTCCAAAAAGAAATTCAAACTGTTCTGCTTCCAACAGAAGAAATTGATTCGTGTGCCTTCTGACCCATTTTCTTCGCTCTGTTCTTTAGGGACCCAAAGGCAGCAGAGGCTTCCCTGGGTTGAGGGGCGAAGATGGCATTAAGGTAAGCCCCTTCCTCATGTTCTACCTTCAGCCTTTTTCAATTGCTTGGGTTTTGCCCACTTTCTTCCCCTCACTCTGTAACTAGGTACAAGAAGTTGCAAACAGTGTTCTTTAAAATACCTTAGTATACTTAATAAGAAGTGAGAAATGTAGCAACTTAAACACTTGAAGGTCTTTCTAGTTGAAAAGATATTAAATTTATTCTATGTAGTAGAAGCTTAGGATCAGTGAGATTTCAGCTCCCCACAAGGAAGGACCTGGAAAAGGCCTGGGATTGTAGGACGTTTCGGGTCATTGGAGGTCAAGCATAAGGATAGTTGGCTCCATGAGACTCAAGCTGGGCCGTTACACACTGAAAAGTCATCATCAATTAGTTGTGAAGTGTATTCCACATTGTTTCTTTCTGACCACATGTTGCAGACATATTCAAATAATTTTCATATGTAGGTATATGTGCAAATTCAGCGTTTATCCTCTAATAATACCACTTCCAGTAGAATTCTGAAATGCCCTCTTCAGTAGATAGGAAAGGGGGTTGGTTACCATTGGGATTCTGGGAACTGCATACAACCCATAGCCTGGTGATCCAGTTCCACTAATCTGGGAGAGAACTGCGGAGTGGACAATGCATGCGGACACCCTTTGAAGGGAGTAGCATGAAAGAAATCTGGAGAACTACCAGAACAACCACCACTGCAGAACCTTGCTGATAACAACTCTTTACCCAACTACAGCCCTCCAGGAAAATACTCTAAAGTCAATGTCCCTCTCACTGTAACTTGGTTTGTATATTATGTAGAAATAACATTACTTTAAGCATTGATTTATTGTTTCCCTGTGCATTTTGCTTTTTAAATCTACCAAATGTGTAAATACTTTTTGTTGAATGTACCCATAATTGTAATTGTTTTTTGACATAGGGATGGAAAGGGGACATTGGCCCTCCAGGATTTCGTGGCCCAGTAAGTATCATTAAAGACAATGTCATATTTGATCAAGGAAATTTTGAATCTGGGTCTCTCATTAATGGTTATGATAGAATTATAGTATTTACTTTTTTATCAAACCCAGGCAAAACAATAGCTATTGTTATTATTTGACAATGGACAAATACTTCTACTTGGTTCTTTGGTCTTTGATATGAACTAGTAGTACCCATCCTGGGCTGTGGAGAAAGATCAGATCTGGACCAGGGGGATCCTGCATCCTGAATAGAGTAGGAGGACAGCTGGCCACCCAGGGGTGAGGGAGCCAGCTCCACCCACTCCAGCTCGTCATGACAAGTGCACATTCAGGCTGCAGGAAAAAGTCAGCCAGGTTTCATGCAGGGCCAGCAAACACCAATCACCCAGCCCAAGCTCCATCTCAGCAGGCCACCTCTTTCTTGCAGGGAGGACATGGATGTGATGGCTGTCAGCTTCTGGCTGCAGGGTGGCCCCATTCTATATTCTGTAATCCTGCAGCTTAAGGAAAGGAATAAAAGGGAGCCAGGCTCTGAGTCCTGATATTCATTCCTCTCCTTTCTCCAAAAACGGTGGTCCTCACATGCAATGTGCTGAGCAGGGCCGCCATTTCTTCACTGACAGGACAGTGTGTGGTACGAGAGTCACGGGAGAGGAGCTGTCCTATTGCAAATGCAGTTCTCAGACCCCTCAGACCAAGTAATTTAACTCAGTAACTGGAGGAGGGTCCTGGAAACCTGCATCTTTATTCTACAAGTAAATGATTCAAACATGAGAAGTCCCAAAACACTTTTGTGGAGTTGCTGGGAAGATGAAACGGCTATTTTGTGAAAGCTCTTATCCAACACTCGGCAGGCACAAAGAAGTCATTGTGGATTTTACAAAAGAGATTATTACATTATTATTATTATTGCTATTATTATGCATTCTTTTTTGTTATTTTCTAGTTATTGTTTAACCACAAAGTTCTTGTTACCTCATCTTTAAACAAGTTAATAAAGAATTTCCCCATGTAAAATATGGAAAAAAAAACAGAGGTTTTGAAAAACCTTTTACATTTTCATCTTCTCTTCAAGATAGATGGACTGAATTCTAAGTGAAATCTACTTTTACAATTGTACTTTAGAGGAAGTCTAAGCAATTTAGCTTGGTCTGTATTTTCTCATGCTCAACTGTATATAACTGCAGCATCTACTACCATCAGAGGAAACTGCTTAGGAAGTAGTTGGTTAAAGAGACCAGAAGTAGGTCCGTAGAGTATGTCAGAAACAGTAGTACTTATTGTAGGTCAAAGGTGTCCTGACAGTTAAAGAAACAGTCAATAGAGTACTGTTTGATGTGTAGGTCTGAGAAAAAAATACATTCAGTGCATTAGGACAAGCATTTTCAAAAAGTGAAATAGAACAATAAAAATATCAAAGTTGATCAAATTCATAAGGTAAACCACTATTTTGTGAAACTTTAATATCTGTGTACATAGTTACACATACATAGATATATCTGCCTGTATGGATGTATGTATAAATATAAATGAAATATATAGTGCCATACCAGATATATCAACTTTTATCTTTAAACTAGAGGCCTGCCGAAACCGGTTTGGCTCAGTGGATAGAGAGTTAGCCTGCAGACTGAAGGGTCCCGGGTTTGATTCCAGTCAAGGACACGTACCTTGGTTGTGGGCACATCCCCAGTAGGGGGTGTGCAAGAGGCAGCTGATTGATGATTCTCTCTCATCGATGTTTCTAACTCTCTATCCTCTCTCTTCTTCTCTGTAAAAAAATCAATAAAAAATATATTTTAAGAAATAAATAAATAACTAGAGGCCCACTGCATGAAGAGATTCATGCAATAGGCCTTCCTTCCCCTGGCTGCCAGCACCGGTTTTCCTCCAGTACCTGGGACCAAGGCCTTCACTCTGCACAGCCTTCAATCTTCATGCTTGGTGGAGCTCCGCTCCTGTAGCTCCCTCCACCCCCAACCTCCCCCTCATAGCAGGCTTCCCATCCTGCCTGGCCACTCTGTGCCTGCATTCATGCTGCCCAGAGCCCTGGAGGGGCTGGGGGGCTGAGCTGCCATCATAATTTGCATACTCACTCCTGATTGGCTATCAGGGATAGCAAAGTAACGGTCATTTTGCATGTTTCTCTTTTATTAGTGTAGATTTATCCATGCCATATACATGACTACCCTATTTCTGCTAGCACATAAGCCTATGAATTGAGAAAAATGAGGGAAGTATCATTTTGGCTGAAAAGAAGAAACTGAAGTCATTGCATTTGGTGAATGTCCATAAATAGTTATTCTTTCATTTTCTTCATTTATTTTTCCTTTAAGACAGAATATTATGATGCATACGCGGTAAAGGGAGATGAGGGAACTCCAGGCCCTCCGGGCCCCAAAGGAGCTCGTGGCCCACAGGGTGAGAATAAATTTCTTCCTGAAGCATTTGCTGACCATTATCATCTTTCAAGGTAACACAACATGTGCTTATAGACCTAGAATTTGCAGGTGGAGAAGGGAAGTCTCATTTTCATGGATGGTGGTATTTTTTGGTGTCTCCTAATTTCCATACAAAACCTGAAAATTTTATGTGAAACTTTTGAATGAAAATACCAAAAAATCATTAAATTAACTGCATGCGGGAAATCACGAAGTTCGAGTCTGGCTAGCAGACACTAACATGGTCCGAGGGCAGGACCAGGGAGTGTAAGAAATCTGTAATCTCAGCGCGATTACAGATATAAAAATGGATACCTGAATGGCTGGAATTTGAGCAAATCCACACCAACAATGGCAAGGGGTGACTGAAGCCCTGGTTTCCTGTCACCTGGCACCATGAATTAAAGACACCTTACTTATCTTCTACCCCCTTGATGGATTGGGAAAGTCTCGGCCACAAACTCTCTCATCTCTGGCTGTGCCTTAGAACCCCTGGGGCTTCTTCACTGATGCCCACATCAGGGTCGCCCTGTGATTCTGATTTGTCAGAAGGAAGGCTCTGGACATGAGCAGGTTGTGAAAGCGCCTCAGATTATTCTAACGTGCAGCAGGATTGAGAATACTAATCTAGGAAAATCATTGGTTTAAATAAGATTTCAAAGGAGATGTGTGCTTAAAGGAAAAATTCCCAGTGTATTAAAATAAATGGACAGATACATTTAGATACAGATTTTTTTAAGGCAATGTTAGAACTAGAAGCAATCTGAGGTGGGACACCAGCCAAAAACTACAGATCCTTAACAATTCCAGCTGTTTGCTTTTCTGTCTCTGACCCATCCCAGCAAAGTGCACACAGAGCAGGCTCTTAGTGAGTTTCTGCTGAATTATTTGAAAATGATATCTGAGATTAGTTTCTTCTCTGCAGTTTGTCTAAGTAAGTAAAGTTTTCTAATATTTATCTATATGAGAATGGAGAAAATAGGGAAATTATTTATTATTAATTATTATTATATTAAAACCCAAGATTGCAAAAATGGGGTGACAAGGTATTTATTTCTTTGTAAGCAATTCATTGCTATTCTGTATTCATAGGTCCCATTGGCCCCCCCGGAGATCCCGGAAGGCCTGGTAGGTACATATTCCTCAGGGTATCAACAGAAATGCTATTAAAAAGTAAAATGCACTGCTCTAGTAACTTTGCATTATTTATAGAAGGCAAATCTTTCATTAATTGGTATAAAAGTGTTTGCAAATTCTTACTTGTGAAAAGGAAGTGGAAAATTACACAGAATGTTGTAGAAATGCTCTTTTTCACTTCTCAGCGTTTTAACTAAGTGTAAGACAGCAACCTGGGAATATGAGAAGAAGCCTTGAAACTCGGAGGAGGCACAGAGAGAGAAAAACTAGTTTGATGGGGATTCGTTTTGTTAAAAATCAGTTTTCAAGTTGCATAGGAATTCACAGGTTATACTTTTTTTATGTGACATTTTAAATTTTACAATTTATTGTTTATAGAAACATAAACAATTCCGTAAAGTGTAGAAACATCCATCAGTCATTAGTGTGGTTGCCTCTTGAGAAAGGAAGGAGAAATAGAATCAAAGACGGTTCCACAGAGGCCATAATTATAACTGTAATGATGTAATGTGTCATTTTGAAAAGGAAAAGAAACTAAGAAAAAAATAGCAAACATTTGTAGCCTTGCCATCCATTCTATTTTTCTTTATACCATGTACATTTAAACTATTTCCTAATTTGGAAAATGAATTGTAATTAAGCAGATTGCAGAAGTATTTATATATTATCATCCCAATGGAAAAATAGGTGAATGGATAAATAGTACGTGTACTTGCATGTATATAAAAACATACACATCAAACTATAAACTGTGGGTGTCTCTTGAAGTTACAATGGGACAAAAGGATATTTCAGAGGTCTGGCCCCCGGTTACAGCAGACTTCTTTCTACATGCCTCGCCCCTAAGTAATGAATAGATAGGTTCCTTCAGGTAGCCAGTGAGTGAAAATTATAAAGCTCTAAAACAGTGTCAGTCAGAGGCATTTACCTTTATGCCCAGATCCTTCTGCTCAATAATCAGAAATAATCAGATTTTTCTCAGCCCCTTGGTGATAAGGTCTCTGCTTAACAATTAAACTGTTTTTGAGCTAGAGATTAAAGACTTGCCCCCTCCTCACATCCTCATCATCTTAGGAGAGACAGATGAAATGCATTTTTTAAAACATTTTATTTTATTTAAATATATTTTATTATTATTTTTTTTTTACAGAGAGGAAGGGAGAGGGATAGAGAGTTAGAAACATCAATGAGAGAGAAACATTGATCAGCTTTCTCCTGCACACTCCCTACTGGTTATGTGCCCGCAATCAAGGCACATGCCCTTGACCAGAATTGAACCTGGGACCCTTGAGTCCACAGGCTGACGCTCTATCCACTGAGCCAAACTGGTGATGGCTGAAATGCATCTTGTACCACCAGGCCTGGCGTCTCTCCCAGGAGGTGCCTCCTCCCCCAGCACACCCTTCCATATCTAAGACAATTGGCAGGAATGAAGTCCAATTATAACTTTCTTTCTTCTTTGAGACACTGCAAAGTAGGCATCTCATAGTCTCTAATTTAAAAGTCCACAAAACAGCATAGATTGAAGAATTTTTAAATGAAAGGACTACTGTGCATCCCAAACTCTGTCTCAGTCTCTTGTCATAAACGACATAAATTAGCTTGTGGGCATGAAGAGTTTTGAGCTCTGTAGTCATTTAACAAGGTCACATGAAGAAAGGAAAATACTCTTAATTTTATATGCTCAATATACCTTTCAGTGGTGTAACTGTTATAAATCAGAACACATCACATTTTTCAATTGAAAATAATCAGGGAAAAATTAAAATGTAATAAAATTATTCTTTTCCTCCAAGGGTCATCAAAGCCTGGCCTCAGAGGACCCCCTGGACCACCAGGCATGAAAGGAAGTAAAGGGGAGCGAGGACCCCCAGGAAAGAATGCAGTGGGGTCTCCCGGGGCCTCGGGTTGTCCTGGTTCACCAGGCCCTCCAGGGCTGCCGGGACCTCCGGGACCACCAGGTAAAGATGCCTAATAGGTCCGTTTTGTGTGCGTTGCCCAGTGACAGGTGTGTGCGAATCAGAGGCAGAGGGCCTCACTTAGAACTTGGCCATCAGCCTGTGTGGATCTTAGCAGTTAGCTCTCCACTGGTTTCATTTTTATCAACTCTCTGTGGAAACAACTATGGTGGCATGACTACTCTGCAAGAACAGCAAAGCTTTACCCGGAGTTCCCACAGGTGGCAGAGTGAGAGACAGGGACACGAGTTACGAGTTACAGGGCAGGGAAGGAATGATGATTATCAAGTTGGCCCAGGCCAAGGGCAACTGCTTGTTCAGTCCCTGGAGACTGTCTTCCAAGAAGCTGTGTAACTTTGTCTCACAATAGCCTGTCCCAGGGAAGAAAGAGGCAAGAATTTATCCACCAGCTTCTACTTCTCCTCAGACGTGCTCCCACAGCACCGGCCTGCCCACCCGGGACACCTCCAAGCTGTGTTTGCCTGGCTCTCAGGGCATCCCATTCCTTGGCATCAGCAGGGAAGCCCCAGAGCAAGAGGCTGTAGGTGTGCAGTGTGGGCTCAAGACTAGATGCTGCCAGGTGGAGTGGGTCAGAGACCACAGAGCTGGGGTCCTCAGGATTTGAAGTGGTCCCTGGAGGTTCAGGTTCAGGTGTCCTTTCCTCTCCATCTCTCTGAATAGTCACTCGGCATCTGTATTGGCTGATAGGTACATAGAACCTATGAAAATATAGGTCACTCTTTTATTTTACATACCCTTCTTGGCAGGTGCCTGGCAGGTCTTATGACTTATCCTCAACTATCATAATAGCCTTAAGAATTTTCTGTGTCAGGAACTATTTGAAAGGAAAGAGACAGTTTTTATAGACAATATGATTACAAATGTACAAAATCCAAAAGAATATTCTGGAAGACTTTTAGCATTACTAAGGCAGTTCAGGTAAGAGGCTGGTTATGTGAGCAATATCTAAAAAAAAAATAAACTAAAAGCATTTCTTTAGGCCAATGACAATTTAAGAAATTATCCCATTAATAAAGGATATAATGCCCAAGAATAAATCTGTCAAGTTATGAAATAGACCTAAATGGAAAACAAAACTAAACTAAACTAAAACTCTACTACGGGTTTTAACAATTCCTAGTCTTCTGAGTCTTTCTCAAGATGTGGGCCATGTCCTCATTTTATTGATGACAAGCCTGATGTGCACAGTTCTTGTACCCAATGGATGCTAAAGTCAGTATCTGGCCCCCGTACCACTCCCTCTCCCCTTGGAGACTGCCCTGGCTTGCTGTCTTCTCTTGCTAAGTGACATCTGTCTGTCGGCCCAGTTGCAGTTTCAAGTTCAAGTCCTGCAGACAGTTTTCATTGAGCCGGCACCCTAAGCACTCATGCTTAGAGCCCGGTTGTAGAATGTTTCCCATTGCCCTGTCTTGGTCAGTTTCCTCGACAAGAATCAAAGCTCCTTGAGGTCCAGGACTGTGTCTTCTCAGCTGTTTTAAGCCCCATCATTTGTTTACAGGGGGATGGAACATGGTAGACATTCAACTACTTGTTGAATTAAGTATGAAATGAGTATGGCCATGTGTTAAGTACATAAAATAGAATGTATAAGTATAAATGTATAAACGTGTAAGTATACATATAAGTCTACATTAAGTACAACACTGCCACCTGATTTTACTGTTTAAAGATAACTATCCAGTCATCTTGAAGACACAGAAAACTGGATCACAAAAGGGCATCCTTTTCACAGTCAAGCAGACCTAATTATAACGCATACCAAGTTCCACCCAAATGAAGTGTTTCCAGTGTTATCTTGTTGCAGCGACATTTTGGGCAGCTCTAGGTACTGTTTTTAAAGATTTAGTTTCATCGCCATTGCTTTCAATCTATATTTGAAATGGCAAGACCAAAAATTAGGTTATAGAACACAATAGTTTAAGAGAAGACGCTATTCATGGTGACACTATAATAGCAGATAATATGAGGAAGACTGGGAGGAGCTTTCTTGGAGAGCTGCTCTAAGAATGAGAAACTCAGTTGGTGTGAACAAGCAGTGAGGAGGAAACAGGCTACATCCTGAGTCAGAATTCTTTCCCCTCGGGATGTATTGAGCATCTACAATATATCAAGGAGATACATATCGTGTATTCAACAAGCACAGAAGCACGAGATTTGACCCTTTGCCTAAAAATGTTAAAGGGATAGTTTTGGAGTAATTGAAAATAGTATGGAATAAGGTAATGGGTTGCTTGTGTAATGAGAAGCACCATATAAACATCACATGTAGATGATGTGAAAGGAAAGGCGGTCAACACACTTCAGCCTTTCAGTTGCAGCTAACCTTCGAACGACTCAGCTTCCAAAACAAATGGGGAAATGCATATACAATAATACATATTACTAACATGCTTGCTAGTTGAAAAAGAGAACACTTAAAGAACTGTCTTAAAAATCGGAGTCTTTTTGTAGGTGACATCGTATATCGCAAAGGTCCCCCAGGACAAGGTGGACATCCAGGCCATGTGGGGCCTCCAGGAATCCCAGGTGTCGATGGGCGCAAAGGTTGGTTCAATCAATGGCGTTGTTCTAGTACCATTCTCATCACCATCATTATCACTGTTTTTTTTTTCTCCCTGAGGCAACAATGATCCCAAACAGCAGGCAGTCAGAGATGGCATCTTTTCCAAAGGAATTAACTAAAAGTATTCTTTTATCTGTAAAGCAGCCACTTATTTAGAAACCACGCAATAAGTCCTGCACTGGAAGATAACGGACATCATAGCTATTTTACACTAAACGGGAGTTTCTGTCAAAGAGCACCTACATGTTCAGAGGGATAAAGTGAAAGAATGAGACAGAGGGCCGAATACCAGGACTACAGGCTTTATTAAAGGAGAAGGACCCTGCCAGGCTGTCTTGAAAGGGGAGAACAGTAACATGTGCAGAGATGAACATGCCTTTTGAGGGGAGGAATGCGAAGGGATGGGGCTTAGGATACTCGTCAAGAGCTGATTGGTGGTTTCATATAAGGCACATGATTAGGCATTTAGGTACTTAGGAATCAAGGGCTTAGGGTATTTGGCAGGTGCCAATATGTGGTTCAATGTATAATCCATATAAGGTGCCTGGTCAGATGCTCAGGAATGTCCAGGCCACAGGTCCAGGTTACATCATTCTCTGTCCACCAGCTGGGGGAAGGGAGGATCTATCATAAAATAAGCAGATATAATAGATGAAAAGTTTTCTATTAATATGTGAAATGTCCTACATGCTTTGCACTACATGGAAGAATGTCCAGAGTAAGAAAGAATTGTGCAGTTGGAAACTCCCTGTCCTCTCTGCGGACATGGTGTGGGTGTATGAGTAACTGAGCACCCTCTCTTTGCAGGGGAGCCAGGCCTCGTGTGCACAGACTGTCCTTGTGTCCCAGGGCCTCCGGGTCTCCCAGGACTGCCGGGATTTGATGGCTTAAAAGGAACCCCAGGTACACACGATTTGCATACAAGTGTTTTTGCAAGTAAAAGGGTCAACTCACTGGATGATGTTTTCCTTGGCTTCCCTACAGCTCAAAGAATATCCTGTATATAAGCAGTAAAACCATTAGGATTACTGTAAAGAAATATATATCATGGCAAAGAACTTGCAAAAAATCAATCTGAACAAATAGTTGTTAATAAACTGGCTTGAAATTCATTCAGAAGATCTTCTAAAGAAATCATCTTTACAGAGATGCTTAAATACCTAGAGGAAGTTAAAATTGTACAGCAAAATGCAATTTGACAACAGATACCCAAAGTCTTAGAAAAGTTTGTACCCATTGGTCCTGCAGTTGAACTTTTAGGAATTTATTGGAAAGAATATAATTGGATAAATTTGGATAATTAAATATCCAAATGTATTTATAGGAGCATTGTTTACAATAGCTAAATTTGAAAAAGCATTCTAAATGTCTCAAAACAGCACTTAGCTGAATAAATTATGGTTCACCCACACAATAGGCTATTGTGCACCCATTTAAAGTGAAGCTATATATATATATGTATGTATATATATGTATATGTGTGTATGTCAATGTGTAGGTATTAATGGATATAAAATTTTAGACTAATATACATGAAAATTTTAGCAAATACTGTCTTCTGATAGTAGATTTATGGGTGATTTTCATTATATTCCTTCTGTTCTTTTTTTACATTGAGCAGGTATTATTTTTATCATCATAAAAATGTATCTTTAAAATTATAGAGACAAAAATCTTAGGAAGTTAAAATTTTTTTAGCGCTTTTTTTTTTTTTTTTTTTTTTTACAAATGTTATCCTAGTGATGTACTCCCATTCTTTTCTTGCACTGTTTTTAAAATAGAAATTGTCTTTCTTTGCTCAGAGGACAACACCTTATTTTTTTTTCACACACTGACTTACCCTTCAAATTGTGTGTTCAATGAATATTTATCAATTCATTGCTTTGTAGGAGGACGAGGGGCAGCTGGCATTAAAGGAAGCCCAGGGTCCCCAGGAAGTGTGGGCCTCCCAGGATACCCAGTAAGATTTCATGGTTATTAAGCTTTAATTTCAATTTTGAGAATGCAATACTCTGGCTGGAAATATGGTTGTACCACACAGGCCATTGGTTTAGTGCCTGGCAAAGGGCAGGCAGTTAACAGTTATGTGTTGAATGAATGAATGAATGAATGAACGAACGATGTGTGAATGAAATAATGAATTTACAATCATTTAAAATGATATCAGAGGCAGCCGAAACCGGTTTGGCTCAGTGGTAGAGTGTCGGTCTGCAGACTGAAAGGTCCCAGGTTCAATTCTGGTCAAGGGCATGTACATTGGTTGCAGGCACATCCCCAGTAGGGAGTGTGCAAGAGGCAGCTGGTCGATGTTTCTCTCTCATCGACGTTTCTAGCTCTCTATCTCTCTCCCTTCCTCTCTGAAAGAAAATCAATAAAATATATATATTTTTAAATGATATCAGAGGCAGAAAGCAGATCCGTGGTTGACCAGGACTGAGGTTGGGAACAGGAATTGATTGCAAACGGGTGTAAGGGAATTTGGGGGAGTGATAAAAATGTTTTGAAATTGGACTGTGGTGTTTGTAGTATAGATATATACATTTATTTTAAAAATCATTGAATTGTGTTCTTACCAAGGATATATTTTATGTGTAAATGATACCTCAATCAAGTTGTTAAAAAATTTAAATTTTGATTATAATAGTGAATCAGAAAGTTACATGTGGATAAATATGTTAAATTATCCAGAGATGCATGTTAAAATTTATCAATATTCTAACAGAATCTGAATTGTGATGATTATTGTATCATGTTGAGTTATATTATTGTGTGTATTGCATTGAATTGTATTGTCTAGCTACCAATAAAAAAAAAGGTTAAAATTATATTTGTGGCTCAAAGAAGTGTCTAAAAAATACATGTTTCATTAAAATTGACATTTTCTATTAAGATTGACACAAAAACAACTTTACCCAAAAGCAAATGCAGACTCATGTCTCTCTCACCCTAGGGATTCCCGGGTGCTCAGGGTGATCCAGGACTGAAAGGAGAGAAAGGCGAAGCAGCTGGGCCAGAGGGAGAAGTGGGTAGTCCAGGGGACCCGGGGCCCAGGGGGCAGCCTGGAAGAGGCGGCTTGGATGGAATTCCTGGAACCCCTGGAGTGAAAGGATTACCGGGACCTAAAGGTGAACCGGTTGGTATCAACTTTTTTTTTTATGACAATGTGTTTATTTATTTTTAATTTCTTTATTGATTAAGGTGTTACATATGGTATCAACTTCTTTAATTTTTAATGTTACAACCTAGAAAATATTTTAAAAGACATTTTATAAGAAAAAAATAATACAGGTGGAGTATCGCCTTTGTGGAAATACCTGATGGAAACCAAACAGAGATTTTAGCTGCACTGATTTGATTTTAGAAAAGTGCCATTAGCCGAAACCGGTTTGGCTCAGTGGATGGAGCGTCGGCCTGCGGACAGAAGGGTCCCGGGTTTGATTCTGGTCAAGGCCATGTGCCTTGGTTGCAGGCACATCCCCAATGAGGGGTGTGCGGGAGGCAGCTGATCGATGTTTCTCTCATCAATGTTTCTGGCTTTCTATCCCTCTCCCTTCCTCTCCGTAAAAAATCAATAAAATATTTTTTTTAAAAAAGAAAGAAAGAAAAGTGCCATTAACATGAGTATTGTTTTCATTTGAACTGTTGACCCATGTGAGGTAGGTTTGAGGGGCTATTCTCACATGGGTGGCACCCCATTGTGGGACATCTCAAGTGGGACTCAGAGTTCCCAGTTGATGAAATGTGACTGAGTTCCAAAGGGCACAAAACCACAGAAACCATAGTTGTGATAATTTCCTTCAAATGCCAACTTCTCTTTAATTCAATACTTTCTCCCCAAGTAGCATTCATATTCATCTATGTAAGGAAATACTGGAATGAAGCACTATCCAAACGTATTCCTGTTGTCACAGGCTCTCAGTGGTGAGAAGGGGGACCCGGGTCCTCCAGGGGATCCTGGCACCCCTGGGTCCCCGGGACCCGCAGGACCAGCTGGGCCACCAGGCTATGGACCGCAGGGAGAGCCTGGCCCAAAGGGCGCCCAAGGAGTTCCCGGAGCCCCTGGACCACCTGGAGACGCCGGTTGGTTAGTTTTCTTTCCAGTCCTGTTTTCCTGTGGGTGGGTTGATGGTCCCTAGAGCTAGTGAAGCTCCCTCAAGATCAGTGGATCAATAGAAACTTATTTATCAATTAAATTAAAAAGTTCCTATGGGCTAGTCACCGTTAAGCCAATTTTGCAGAGACTATTCTTCATATTCCTTGGAAAACATCTCTAAATCCTTTATTATACATCATATAGTTTTCCTCTGAACCAAGAAGAAGCTTCAATATGCACACTAATTTTATGATCATAAATCTTCTTAAGGTCCTAGAGGAGAGTTCAGTGTTTCAACACCGGTCCCAGGGCTCCCAGGACCCCCAGGGCCCCCAGGCCACGCTGGCCCCCGAGGCCCACCTGGTAAGTAACCTCTTTGCCAAGCCTGATGCCTGGCATCAGATAGCACCCAGACTTCCCTGGGAAAACACTGTTCCAGGTTTAAGGAAAAATTATATGCATTGGCTCCCAGAGAGAGCACAGGCCAGAAGACAAGGCAACAGGCAGGGGAGTTGCTCTTGTCCTTTGAAGTCACCCAGATTATTCCCGTTGGTGCTTCTGACTCCAAAGGGGAGTTGAAATAGTAACTTAAGAGGAATTTGCAAGCAGAACAGTCTTCGTGGATTTTGGTGGAGGAGCAAGGAATGGTTGCCCGCGATTACTATAGTTCCCACAGCTTCTTCATTGGAAAACTTAACTTCTTTGCCGATATGATCTAACACTTCATTCTGCCTGCATGGAGGGAGACTTATGTGATTGAAAGATATTTAGAGAAATTCTTTTAGGAAATAAATTATATTTTCAAAATTATTTGCAGTTTCTAATGATCAGTCCACTGGATAGGAATGGGGAGAAAGTCAGGGTTGTGTTAAATTCTTTTTTTTAATTTCCAAAATGTCTGGGAGGACACGGAAACTTAGACATCTGGTTACAAGGCAAGATAAAGGAAATTGCTGATGTGGACATATATGTGTTGTTAAGGCTTCCCGGGAGAACCAGGAAAATGTGAGCCAGGTACTCCTGGGCCTGACGGGGATCCAGGAATTCCAGGAATTGGACTCCCTGGGCCTCCTGGACCTAAAGGTAGGTTAAAAAATTTTAAAACATAAGGTTCATTGTGGATATTTAGAAACTATAAATGTATATAGTGAATAACATAGGAAATATACATACTATCCTTTAAAATGATGTCTTTCATCAGTCCTGAATGGGGAAAATATTTCCCAATGATGAGAGGTAAAAAAGCAGAGGTCACATTGATTTATGCAGTCTCATCTCAATCATATTTTTTAAATGCATAAAAATTCACCAAAGTAATTCTTCTTGATAGTGGGGTTGTGAGGAATTCTTTCTTTACTTCTGAGTAGATGCGTATACTTTTTCATTTATGCATTTCTTCACTTTATACATTTCTTTCATAATAAAAAAGAACTGTTAAATCACACACAGCTGATTTCCCCATTCGGTCCAAAATAAACACAGAAGTTATTTTTCTTTAGGAAAAAAAGATGCTGTCTCTCATCAAAGGAAAAACTCTCCAAAGAAATGCAGATGTTCCCCCACTGACATGTGTATACACACACACACACACACACACACACACACACACAAGTCTTATCCAAGGTGACATATGAGTAACCTGGGTCACTGGGCTGTTGCATACAATTTCAGATTTTATAATAATTTCATGTGTGTTTCAGTATTATTTAAAGTGTTTTTGAAATAATAACCTTTTTGGTGCTTTATCTCTTAAATGAATATATCAACAGTGTTTAGCATGCATCAGTTCTGCCCAAACATGGGAATATTGATCTCAATTTATGAGTATACACTTGAAATGAAAAACCTAATCAGATTTTTCATGTGGTCCCAAGAATGTCTTTGACTGAAATTCCTTGCCAGTGAAGCAACCCAGCCTGGCCCATGTTTTTGCCTCATTCTTTTTGGACCCTGCGTGAAGAAAATTGCGTCCTGGCTGCATCCCCTCCAGAGTCACCTTCCTGAAAGGAGACTCCAAACTGGGCACCAGGACTAGCCTAAGAGCTCCTGGAAACTGGAGGGTCAAAATTTCCCACTTAACCTAATGAAGCCCATAAAGTAATGGTTCATTAAAACCTGGTCAAATTAGGGGCACAAAGGAACTCTCTGAAGGCAGCTCTGCTCCACCCAGGGTTTCCTCTTCTGAACTACAGAACAGAACAAATGATGTGTGTGACCTCTTTGTCAATTCTCCCATCATAAATGCAAAAGAGGCAAGGTAACTCATAAAGTGGCTGCTTTAGGTCATTAGAAAATGATTGTCTTGAGCAACCCATGGTGAGAAAGAATAGCTAGGTACTGGAAATGCTTTATATCTTGATATGGCTTATATATACTAGTGTGTGTGTGTGTGTGTGTGTGTGTGTGTGTGTGTGTAAATATGTATCTGGCTATATACTGAATGTAAAATATGCTTTTTAAAGAAAAGGTCAGCCCAATGGTAAACCGAGATCAGAGATTTTAAAAAATACTGAATCAAAATTATAGTGGTGCTAAACAACAAAAATGGAGAAGGTAATTTTAAAAATTAGGAACCAATGTAATCTGCTTTGGAACTGAGTTTTTAAAAATTGCTAACTTACCCATTGGCTTTTTCATCACTCAAACTTCCATAAAACATTTATAGCTACTTGCCTCATGAAATAAGGTAAAATAAAAGAGATACTGCCCAAAATCTCTTAATAAGACTAATCATACAACCTTTATTTATTTTTTTCCCTGTAGGAGACCGAGGTCTTCCGGGAACTAAAGGAGCACCAGGCTGTCCCGGAGAAATGGGGAAGCCAGGGCTACCTGGAAATCCAGGCCTCCCAGGAGCCAAGGTCCTTGAAAATTAAAATTCAAACTGGAATGGGGAAGAGGAGGAGCAATTACAGTTCACCCGTTAGGATGTTCCTGCCAGTCAGGATGCTCTGTGTAGAAATTATCAGCTTACTTGTAAATGATAAAGCAGATGATTTTTTAAAGTTTTTTTTTTTTTAACTATTCCTCCCTTTAGAAAGAAAAACAGAAAGTGTTAAGGAGACAAGTTTGCTTTTCTATTTCTCCCTTAACCTTCAGAAACATTCATATTTAAAATGGTTAATTTCTAGAAAGAAACATGGACAGCTGTGAGAAAAACTCAAGTGTAGAGACATCTAGATTGTTTATAGAGAATCCCACAGTATTATGAAAAAGTAGGGGATCTAAAGAATTATTATGCATACATTTATAGAAAAGTCAGCAACTAGAGTTGAAAAAGGGGAGTTGATAGAATGGTGGCAACTGTGAAAAAAATGTACTTAGAAACTCATGATGAATATGTTAACTTCAAGTAAATAGCTCTAAAGACAAGCCAATCTCTCTGTTTAAAAGGCTAAGTGACTGACTACATACATCCAACCGGCTGGTACATATGACACACACTGGCAATTTAAAAATAAATTGACTCGCACATGCGCAATACATACAAAGCTCTCTCTGGTGCCAATCGCACGTGTGTTTTTATTTTATAATACTATATTATACATAGTATTTTAACATGTAATTTTTTGCTATAACACAATTACCACATGAATCTTTCTTCTAATTATTATAATTTCCTTTCAATGTGCATAAATCCATGCACCAGGCCACTAGTAGTCAATAAGTATCTAGAAGCATTATATGTAAAACTAACACCATTTCTGTGCCATAGGGAGAACCAGGACTAGCCATGCCTGGAGAACCAGGAATACCAGGTTTTCCAGGAGAAAGAGGCAATCCTGGGGAAAATGGAGAAATTGGACTCCCTGGATTTCCAGGTCTCCCTGGAATTCCAGGAACTGGAGGGCTTGATGGACCACGAGGTACAATAGCAAGTTCAATTACTTTTCTCCTCTGTGAGCTTTGCTAAAATGCAGTAAATTGAATCTGCAGGTGCTCTAGGGGTGAAGAATTTTCAAAGTTCTAGATGAATAAATAGAATCTGTAGGGCCTAATTATTACTCCACTCAACATTGTCGCTCTACCTTTGTTCCTTCTTCCCTTCTCTGTTCCTTCTTTCCTTCTTGATGAGTGTGCTCTGTATAAGACATAGTAATGATAATAAATATTGGCCCAATTTAGGGGGAAGGGGGAGTTGCAGGAGAATGTTTGGGATAGCAGTCCTAGGACCTTGGAATATATTCTTGGACTCTCTTTTGCAGGAGATCCAGGGCAGCCTGGACCACCTGGAGAAAAAGGACTCCCAGGGAGATGCCCAGAGGGTCCCAGGGGACCTCCGGGACTTCCAGGCTTAAATGGGTTGAAAGGGCAGCAAGGTAAGAGGAGGGCCTCAAAACAGCTCAATAGATGGGCAAGTGACCTGGGACTCCAGCTAGCTGTTTTGCTATTTAACTCTGGAACTGTCCAGCAGCAAGTCCTGACCACTGCTCATGGGAACTGGTATGAAATATAAACCTTGTTGTCATGGATTTGTTGCAGTGAGGACTCACGCATGGTGAGTGGCACTGAATGTGTTCTGTAAGTTCAAGACTAAGGCAAAGTCATTGAGTGCAGTCCCAGGATGTGCCTGCAGAATTAGAAAATAGATCTAAATTCTACATTTTTATTACTGCAAGAGTCGTTGAAACAGAGAATGCTAAAGCCAGAAGGGATCTTAAAATTTTTATAGGAGGGGACATTAACTAACCAGTCCATCCATCCATCTGATGAATATGTGTTTTATTTAGCTCCAAATCACAAAGCTAAATATTTACAGCCATAAGATATTTTTGGAGTCAGTGGGGAAAGTGCTTGTGTGTTCATTCCTTTATTTCATTCATTCAGTCATTCATTCATTCATTCACATATAGGTAGAAAAGGTGAAGCAGGACCAAAAGGAGACCCAGGGATTCCAGGTTTGGATAGATCAGGACTTCCTGGAGAACCAGGACCACCAGGAATGCCAGGTCATCAGGGCGAGATGGGACCACCTGGTCAGAAAGGATATCCAGGAAACCCGGGATTTTTAGGGCCACCAGGTATTTTGTTCTGCTTTCATTTATTTATTTTTATTTTTCAATTACAGTTGACATATAATATCATATTAGTTTCAGGTATTCCACGGAAACTAATGGTTATTTTTGCTGTGTAATCCTTTTTATATGTTACTACTAAAATAGATTTGCTAGAATTTTGTTGAAAATTTTTGCATCTATATTTACAAGGGAAATGGGTGTGTCTTTTTTCTTTTCTTATGATGTTTCTTCCTAGTTTTGCTATCAGGGTGATGCTGGTCTTACAGGATAAGATGGAAAGTGTTCCCTCATCTTACATTTTCTAGAAGAGTTTATGAAAAAGGGATTTTTAAAAAAAAAAAATGTTTGGTAGAATTCATCAATGAAGTGATCCAGTTTGGGGCTTTTCTTTGTGATAATTTTTTAAATTACTAATTCAATTTATTCATTTGTTATGGGCCTAATTAGATTTACTTTTTCCCCTTGAGTCATTTTTGGTAATCTGGGCATCTCTAGGAGCTTGTCCATTTTCTGTAGGTTACCTCATTTGCTGGCATATGGATATTCATAGCATTCCCTTATAGTTCATTTTATTTCATCGCTGTGTTGATATGTTTCAGAAGAATATTCCAATATTCTTCTGGCATGTAACTTCACTGACCTTTCCTCTAGAGAAGAGCACAGGATAACAACTTAATCTGCAAATTATCCTTTCATTCTTATGATTGAGCTGTTATCATGTGTCAACACTGTTCCAGGCCCTAGGGACATATCAGTGGACAAGTTCCACCTCTGACAGTGAATGAGACGTGAATGAGGCAAAAATGAATACATTAGTTATAATTTCAACTCTGGACAGCAGCTATGAAGAAAATAAAATGAGCTATTGGTCATGGACAGGGAGGAGGAATAGTCCAAATCATAAAACATATTCCATTCTTATCCACAAATGTCATCTGCTACCAATGACTTCCACACACACAATGCAGGAGGAGACTGGTTCCTGACCCATCTCCTAGACAATTATGGTTATTTTCTTATTTACGAAAAACACTCCTTCAACTCCCACTTTCTCCTTCTAAATATAATCTATTTTATGGAAAAAGCACTTGCTTTTCTCATTCTGAATAGGCTCTGTGTTACTTGTTTCAACAGGTGAAAGAGGAACCATTGGGATGATGGGATATCCAGGCACTATTGGCCTTCCGGGGCCTCCTGGGACCCCAGGCTCCCCAGGACAGAAGGGTAAGTGATGGAAGAGCTTTCTAGTCATCAGGAGGAGGGAACAGCAAAATAATTATATTTTATTCTTTGAGGGGAAACTAGTTCTGAAAAAAAAATGTATTTGATGTTGCTGTTCCCTGTTTTCTTTTTTCCCATTTGAACGGGATCATTTTCTTCCCTACAGGCTGTTTTAGGAAACTATTTATGAAGGTCTCAGCACTGTCAAGTGTTTTGGCTTGTTTGTTTTGTTTTATGGTAAGCACTGTTTACTTTTGCAACCTTATGCACTACTTAAAGAACTAAGGGACTCCTGTGGTTACTCCTGTCTTACAGGTCGCTTTGGAATCCCAGGAGCAAAGGGGGAGCGAGGACCCCCAGGAGCCAAGGGGGAGAAAGGAGCCAAAGGACCTCCTGGGCCTTCTCAAATATCTCACTTACTGGGGGACAAAGGAGAGCCAGGCCTCAAAGGTACAGACTGCCTTACATTTAGAAGCAGACCATCAGAGCTGATTCTGAAACTGAGAGTTATCCAGGCAAACCCTTCTGGTTGGCAAATGAGGACAGTGAGGGCCAGTGTTTAGTATCCTGTCCACAGTCCCAAAGCTAGTTGGTGGCCCAAGCCTGAACTAGAACCGGGTTTCATGTGCCTCGCACAATACGTTGCCTCTTTAATGCATAACTCTGTATTTCTAGTCAACTCTTCATTTTGGTCAGCTGTTTTTAAATTTTCCCTAGTCAGTTTTTAAACCGTAAGTCTCAGAACCCCTATTTGCCAACTAAGTTGAAAAATAAACCCTTAGGAAGTTCCACATAAAAACCTTCCCTGCCTAAATTGGGAACCTCCACCCCAAACTCCACTATATCCCATCGGTTGTCAGGATTCATTTTTCTCATTTGCAACGCAAAATTGCTTCTCATGTTCAATATCCTTTGGAGAAGAGGGTTTTATACATTTTAAGAAAGCCTGCCTTATGGTCTCCTTGGCCAATTTTAATCCCAAGTAATTTTGGGGGAAAAAAGAGAATAGCTGGGTAAAATGAAATATTTGCAGATTAAACTTTCATAGCAGGGAACAATGAAGAAAAATGTACATTTTCAGTTGCCAAATTATATTGTGTTGAGTAATTTGTAATACATTTTGAGAAGTGGGATTATATTCAACAAATGTTTTTATGCTTGTCACAGA
The DNA here is from genome assembly GCF_964339955.1 of Pipistrellus hanaki. Classification (NCBI taxonomy): domain Eukaryota; kingdom Metazoa; phylum Chordata; class Mammalia; order Chiroptera; family Vespertilionidae; genus Pipistrellus; species Pipistrellus hanaki. The sequence continues at coordinate 62,027,701 of NC_140510.1, read as the reverse complement.
AGGATGGATAGTAGAAGTAAAGATTGCTTAACAAATTCTGCACAAGGTGCTATAGGCCTGTCTAATTTAAATACAACCAGTTTTTAAAATCTTAATTTCTCAAAGACTCAAAGGCATCCACTGCAAATGGATGAGGTATTGAGGTTGCAATAAGCACAACTGTGGTCCTCTCCTAAAGGAGCCTACATACGTAGGTGTATGTATGAAAAGGCAGTGAGTAATATTTTTGATCAGGAAAATAGTGTGATCAAAGCCATGTTCTACAAAAGCAGGATGGTGCTGTGGGAAGTTTATGAGTTCTCCCGCCTGTGGAACTGGGTTCAAGTCCCAACACTACTATTGATGGACAGAGCGACTCTAGCTTAGTCCATTGACTTCTTAGGCCAGTTTTCTCATCTCTGCACTCTAGCTGGAAAGGCTTGAGGATAGACTTAAATTACCTGCAGATTTAAAAAGATAAATAAAAGAGAATAGTGTCTGTCATATGCTAACTAGTTAATACACCATAGTTATAATAAATGGACTGAGAATGAGATAGTCTAGGCACAAACATGGTCCTCTGGCATCTCTAAGATAAAGCAAGAAGAAGCTATATTTAGGCCACAAATTCTTATAAGCTTGTTAATTGCTGGTTTTGTTTGAGAGCTAACTCATGCCAGCTACTGTGCTAATAATTAATTAATTAATTTAATCCTGTTTTTAAAAAGATGTAAGTCCACATTGGCCCATTCTCTTAAATATCCTGTATTCTGTTATAATAATACTAGAGGCCCAGTGCACAAAATTTGTGCGCTGGCTGTTGGAGGGGGGCCTCCTGCCACTGCTGCTGTGCTCACCAGCTGGAAGCCCAGCTTCTAGAAGAGTGGTGCTCCCCCTGTGGTAGCGCACTGACCTACCAGGGGGCAGCTCCTGCATTGAGCATCTGCCCCCTGGTGGTCAGTGCACATCATAGCAACCAGTCATTCTGGTCATTGCACTGTAATGGTTGTTTAGGCTTTTATTATATAGATCACATCAATTTTAATCAGGATGTGGATTACTCTGATAAAATTCTAACCTGTATTTTTAATACATTGTTTAACACTAGGGTTTGCAGGACAGCCAGGTGAGAAAGGAGACAGAGGCATTCCCGGGTTCCCGGGTTTAGAAGGACGCAGAGGGCCACCTGGACCACCAGGACCACCAGGTATAGTGGACTTGCTAATAGAAATATCAGGCTTTGTGTTTCCCTTCATCTAAATGTAACAAAAACGTGTTTCTAGACTTTCTGGAGTGAATGTGAATCCTGCTCCAGTAGTCTTCCAACAGAAATTTGCTTCTAAATTAAACCAAAATGAAGTTGTGTATAGTCAGCCTGTATTAACTAAAAAATATTAACATGCACATAGTTCCATTTTTGTAATAAAGTTTTTATTTTGAAGCTACTAATAGGTATTGCAAACTTTAATTTATCACAATGTTACATATCATAGAAGAAAATCAGATAATGCCTTAGAGGTTTTCAAATTTGCCTCTTCCTTTTGTAAACAGGTTATTGAGTTTGCAAACTAATTTTTTAAACTATTTAAGTAGCCACCTTGTTCTCTGTGATTCCATCAAAATATATTACATGGCAGTAAATGTTCATGTAGAAATCTATTACTTTCCTGCTTCGGTCCTAGGATGATCTTGATATTATTCAAAATCTAGGCCTGCTGACAAGAACCTAACTTTCTCTGAGTTTACATGTGTGGGTTCTCAGTCCCTTCCCTATATGAAGGCAAAAGGCAGCTAGCAAGTACTCAAACCAACTGGCCTGGCTGCTCTCGATACATAAATTCATGAAGACAACAGATATTTATTGAGCACCTTGTGTCCAGGAACTATGCAGGGCACATGACTGTTTATTTCTTCTCAAGGCCCCAGAGGAGATCCTGGAAGCCATGGGAGTCCTGGAGAACCGGGCCCCCGGGGAGTGCCAGGAAGCATGGGGCACATGGGGGTGCCAGGTAATGGATACGATCCTGCTATGAGCCTACATGCTTACAATGAATCCCAGTTCTAGATATTGTGTGTTATTTGTTCTTTTGATTTCCCATTTCTTAGAAAGTTGGTGTAATACAATTAGGTTTACTTTCAGACAAATGCACTATGTGCAACTAAAATACTAATGAGAACAAAACAAATATTTACATTGTGTAAAAATTATCCATCATGACTACCTGGTATATTAGTGATACCGAAAGGTCAGCTTCCTAAAAGAAAGGTGTTTTGTGCAAAGGCTCGAAGTAGAACACTTTGAAATCCCTGTGTTTACCTATTGTGTCTGACTTCTTTCCTAATTTCAGGCTCCAAAGGAAAGAGGGGAACTTTGGGACTCCCAGGTCTCCCTGGAAAAACAGGCCTCCCAGGTGTTCATGGTCCCCAAGGAGATAAGGGAGAGCCGGGTTATTCAGAAGGCACAAGGCCAGGACCACCAGGACCCAAGGTATATCGGCCAGTGAAGTACTTACATTTTGGTGATGGGGGGAGTCCCTTTAAATACCAACAACTATTGGATTCAATGTGAGCAGAGAAAATTTTAAATGTTATTATATTTTCAGGTAGGTGTTTGGGTTCTCTTTAATCCTACCTTCACAACTGAGGATGCTGTCAACTTCTTAATGTATTCCTGCCAGTTTCAACTCTGAAGGAATTTCTCATCATTGCTCCTGCAATTTAAGTGTGCTGCCAGAAGGAGGCAGTGATCAGGGACTTACAGTGTAAGTCCAGCCCGCCAGGCCTTGCAATGTGGCCCGCACCGCGCTGTCATCACTGCACTCCGCTGTCAGTTTATGACATTGTCAGTTTCTGACTGTTCAGTAAACCATTCGGCCCGCGATTTAGGCTGGATTTTAGATTTTGGCCCCTTCTCTGATTGAGTTCGACACCCCTAACTTACACAATCTGCCAGGGCAGTGTTTGTTTTCTGCGACACAAAGTAGCCAGTCTCTGCTATGGACTCACCTCACACAGACTTATACAAATAAATTTCCTTTGCCCTTGATTTTTAGACTAGGTCTTCAGAAAACCAGGGAGACACCATTTCCACTGAGATATTTTCTCAGTGAGGAATTGTCTTATACTTGATTCCCATTCAATTAATTAATAGTTTCACTTAGATTTAGGGTTTTCATAGGTAACCACAGAAAAGATGTTCAGAACCATGCATTGAACAAAAAAAAAAAAAAAAAAAAAAAAAAGATGGACTCATTTTATCAGACTGGCAAATCATAGTAACAGAGTAGTATATTTTAATCAATTACTATGGAGATTTTATAAGTAACCATTAAATCTATACATGCTGGTTTATTATAAAACTAGAAGCCCAGTGCACGAATTCGTGCATCAGTGGGGTCCCTTGACCTGGCCTGCGGGGATCAGTGGACCTCAGTGCCACCACCACCTGGCCTTACCCACCAGCTCGTTGGGCTCCAGCCCACTGTTCATGTGAATCCTGCACAGCACTAAGTAGTGCGCGAAGCAGCAGGTGGTCAGGGAGGAGCCCAAGCCCTGGCTGGGCTCAGCACCACTCCCACTCTGCAGGGGGAGTGTCTGCGGGAGAGGTTTGTGCTGCCACAGCTGAGTGGGCCTCCAGCTGTGGAAGTGCACTGACCACCAGGGGTCATCTCCTGCATTGAGCATCTGCCCCCTGGTGGTCAGAGCCTGTCATAGCTAGCAGCCAGTCATCTGGTTGTCCAGCCACTCAGGCTTTTATATATATATAGATTGAAGTACACATGTAATGGAGATTTTGCTTTCTTTTTATATATGATTGACATGCATTTATTGGCATGTATAATATCTGTAGAACATATGTTCAATTGGTCTAACTATTTCTTTCCTACTCCTGAGTTAATTATCACAAGTTGTGATAATTACACCTTTGTGTGATTATTTACTATCTCCCCTCTGGTCTCCACGAAGCAAAGACTCTATATATCACACATGTGTATATGGTTATTATATTCCTGGTGAGAGCCAGTTTTGTAGGTGTGTGGCCCATGTAGTCATAGGGGTTGGGTGCTAAGAAGGACGGCACATTTGGTTCAGTGCTTTAATGTTGCTGTTTTGAATTGCTTTATCATTTTGTAAAAGGGAGCTGAATATTCATTTTGTGCTGGGCCCCAGAAAACATGTACCCCCTCCCCTTTTCCCAAGCACCTGTCATATTACTGGCACATAGCAGCTACTCAGTATGAATTGCTAACTGACCAACAAAATAATATTCCTATGTAATAAAAGCATAGCATGCAAATTGTCCCCTTGACCTGGAGTTCAACCAGGGGGCAGGGCCGACTGGCAGCTGGGGGAAGGGAGGGAGTACCCAGCCTCCAGCAGCCAGCAGCCACTGGGGACCTTCCAGTGTATGAATTTCATGCACTGGGCCTCTAGTGTTAACAATAAATAAATGCAAAACAAATACAGTTTATACTTCATTCTGATCACATATCCTGCTTACATGAGAACTTTAAAGGTGTTTGACTGAATTTAAGGGAGAACCAGGATTGCCAGGTGTCGTGGGAATGAAAGGAGAAAGAGGGCCACCTGGGCCACCTGGACATTCAGGGCCCGCTGGACCTGACGGAGTCCCTGGACATCCCGGAAGTCCTGGCCACCCAGGTGAGCACTGGCTTTACTCTGCGAGCAGGAGGCATGACACTTAGCATGTCTCTCGCCGCCTAGAATCGTCTCTGTAAACAGAAAGCTATTTAGGCTTTTGTATTATAATTGCTTTTATTCAACTTTCATCCTCTAATTCTAAGACACTAAGGAATAGAAGATGAATCAAGAGGAGCCTTATTTGCTGATGAGCCAGTCTGGTTGACTGAGATCTAAAAAACTGCTCCCATAAACAAAACTTCTGAGGTGCTCCCCAAAACTTCTGAGTTCAGCCCAGGGATGTGAAATGTTGGTTCATTGTCCAGTCTTATGATGGTGTATCCATTTTCTAGGTTTCCCATAACAAATAACGCAGATGGAAATTTATTTCCTCACAATTCTGTAGGCTAGAAGTTTGAGATCAAGGTATCGGCAGGGTTGATTTCTTCTGAAGCCTTTCTCCTTGTCTCATAAAGGGCCACCTTCCCCTGTGTCTGTCCTCTGGGTCTGGGTCCAAATGGCCCCTCCTTATAAGGACACCAGTCATGTTGGAGTAGAGCCCACCCTACTGACCTCATCTTAATTTAACTGCTTCTTTCAAGACCCTGTCTCCAAGTATAGTGACATTCTGAAGTATTGAGGGTTAGGACGCCAACATACAAATTAGGAAGCAACACAGTTCAACTCATAACCCTGTTGTGCTGTTGTTTTTTCTGGCATGTTTCAAGGTCAAACTGGCTTTATTTTTTATTGCTTATAATTCAGGTTTCAGTTTTTGTTTTGCTTTACTAAAAACAACTGCTAAGCTACTGGGTTGTAGCTGCCGGTCTTACTTACAGATACTATTTAAATTATCCTTTCAGACACTAAAAGTTTCCATGGGTTTACTGTTAATTCCCAATGGCTCACAAAGCAATAAGTCAGGTATCCAGTGGCCCACATGATTGCTGTGTGCACACTCTTCAAAGTGGTTCAACACATTGCTGTGCTTCTCTAGGGAAGTAGCACCCAACAAAAAGCCTGAGGTGACCGGTACAAGTCACCTGAACACCAGCGTGAGCAAGGTTGACTGTAAGAACCCACCATTTCAGCCAATGTAACCATTTCTTTTGTCCTTTCCCTCTCTCTCCATTTACAGGAAAGCCGGGTCCTGATGGTGACATGGGGTCGAGAGGAACGAAAGGCTTCCCTGGATTTCCGGGAACAAAAGGCCCTCCAGGTTCCTGCTCTACTTTGTCTATCGCCCTTTCCCAAGGGAAGCGTGTTCCCCCTGAGTTTGAACACTCTGCTTAGCCATAGCTTTGAGCCACGACTGCTCTTTAGAAGGTAGCCTTCAATTACTCAGTCCTCAGACAGAAATGCAGAAGAGTGAGGCTAGCTATTTATATCTAATTCAAAGGTCTGCCAACCTAGACATTCCAAAGGGATAATCCTCATGACTGTATGAGTCTGTTCAGAGCTTTCATTGTGAAGTTAGCTGCACATAACTACAGTTCTGTAAAATAAACACTTTTACTAGAGTTACACACGCCTGGCATATTAGGCCATTCATCGGAAGGAAGTTCTCTCTTTGAATGACTTTCTCTTTTTTTCAGGCCCTCCGGGATTCCCAGGAGACCCTGGCCCCATGGGTATGAGAGGAGACCAAGGAGGTGATGGGATTCCTGGTCCAGCAGGAGAAAAGGGAGAAACGGGTACAACTTGCTCGTTATCTTGGAGCCACTCGTTTTATTTTGCATGAAGTGATTAGTGACACTAATTATTAATTAATAATTAGTCATTCTTCACTGCTCTAGAGATTCTTTTCTGACAGAACAATCTTTAACATGTTTTGGGTATATGATAATTTAATTTCCTTTTATTGCCAAGGTTAAATCAACCTAGCAGAATCAATCATATCTACATAATGAAGCCAACCACATGTAAACTATTAATTTGCCAAAATGACCTCTTTCAGGTTTGCTGGGGGCACTTCCAGGCCCAAAAGGGAAGCCTGGTGTTCAAGGTGAGCTGTTCTTCCTTCTCGGCCCTGACGACTCACGGGTTCAAGGACAGAGTCTAATGCTTGATCGATAAAATAAAAACATACGGGATTAAAGGAGTCCCAGTGGTAAAATAGGATGTTTCTATTCTTCATATTCAAGTAAAAATGCTTCATTATTACCATTACCACAAAGTGAATGAATTAGGAACTGTGATCCAATTTCAGAATTTCCTGCTATGAAAGTCTTTACAAATTAAAAGATTTTTTTTTAATCTATGTGCTTTGTTGTTGCCAGCATGTTTTAAAGGCAGCGTTTCCTAAAAGGAGAAGGTGAAATCGGTGGCTTCTCAGTGAGCATCCCTCCCTGTTCTTCTTCGATGCAGGAATAATGCCAACCCTTTCCCACCTTATCACCTTCACAGCTCTGATTCCACCCCCCACAGCCAGATTGTGGGTCGCGCTACTCTTGACAAATTCTTTTAACATCTCAGACCTGGCAATTTACTGAGCATATCATGCAAAGCACATACAAGTTTTTCATTGGACAGCTGTAGTTTGGAATGTCTCGTGCCAGTGTGTCATACAATAAGCAGCTGAAGTTTTCCCATTTTGTAGAGAAACCTGCCAGAAGAAACATTAGCTTGCTTGCACCTTTTTGTTGACCCTTCTCAGCCATGGGTCCTGTGGATTTGAGTATTTTAAACCCTGGTTATTGATGCTCACAAGAACCAGCAAGAAGTCGTCTGATGCTCCTGAGGAACTCAGAGGGGCAGGAACTTCCTCTTGACCTACCAGCTCACCTGTGAACATAGACCAAAGCTGCCCCTTTCTGTTTGCTTCTGGATGATGTGATCATCTTTGCGGATGAGTTCAATATCTCTGCGTTCTCACACACACTTCCCTCCCCCATGAGCATAAGGCTTTCCAGTCTAGGTCACCGTCGAGTTTTAAAATTATGTCCTAAAAAAGAGTTTCTGTTCCTTTCCTGGGCTAAGTTCCCAATATAACCATTTGGAACGAGAAATCTTTAGCATTTAATTGGAAATGCAATTTGATATAAAATGATCACATTTTAAGTTTTTTAAAAAGCGTCAAAAATAACAAATAGCCTAATTGTGTAAGTAGATGATTATGCACCTCAATCCTCTCTAGGATAACTAAATATGGAGAAGAGTTCATTGAGACATGGAAGGTCTGAATCCTTTTCATTAGTTTATTCTCCCAACTCCTAAAAAGAAACCATGTCATAAAACAAGGAAGAATTTGAATGGAATTGGAACATGTAACCCAAGATAGCAACTTGGTGCTTCAGACCATTGGACAAATACAGTATTTTACAGCCTAGAGTGAGCTGAAATCATCTAGACACTTTAAAAGCATAAATTATGGGCATCAAAAAGCTAACTAGCATGACAGACAAAAGGCTAGATAGTCAATATTCATCCCTTTTATTTCCAGCCTCACTTTTAAGTCTTCCCCGCATCATAGCTTCCCAAGCCTTTCCTATGCCAGCAGCCTCATCCCCACTTTGTCTTCTTGCCATCATATCTGTCTCCTATTTTTATGCCACTTGCTGTTTCTATAATAACCCAAAGATGGGAGAGAGGGGGAAGTTTATTTTAGGCTTACACAGCATTTTCCATTCGTGAATGTCAATGTACCAGTATACGTTCTTGAAGGTTATTGAGAAATATTATTATTTAGTAGTGACTTTGAGGCTATTTTTGGTAAATCCAAAGCTCCTGCCACATCTATCCCTTGCAGAGTGGTTTGCCATATGGGGGAGGAGTAACCAGAGGACAGAGATGGGATTACAGCTTTGTCGTTCCTTTGTCTGGATTGATCTGGGCGACACCTCCAATGCACACATCATTGCCATGAAGTTTTAGCTTTGGGTGCTCTGCTGAGTTTTCAGTGATTAAATAATGAAATATTTTATTTTATTTTAATGAAAGTTCATCAGATAATAACAGTCGTGGCTTACATTTACAGAATACTTTAGACTTTACACCATGCTTTTCCATATCACTTTTCCATTTATTACCTCACTGGGTCCTTGAAGACCTGAGCTAGGTCAGATCCTACCTTCATTTTAAAAATAAGAATATGACAAAGTGACTTTGCCAAGATCAAATGGCTAATCAAAGGCAGAACTTACTCGAGACCTGCATTTCTTTTACCAGCTTATTTTTATAAACTTATTTTTATGTGTGTGTGTGTGTGTGTGTGTGTGTGTGTGTGTGTGTGTTGTGAATATTAACACATTGTTAGAGATAACCACAAACTCTAACTCCCAGTATAGGGGCATTATGGAAACTTATAAGGCCTTTCCTTTTGCAGGAGCGAAAGGAGACAGAGGAGCCCCAGGCTTGCCCGGCCTTCCCGGCAGGAAGGGGGCAGTGGGAGATGTTGGGTCTCGAGGACCCCCAGGAGTGCCAGGATTCCCAGGGCCACCAGGTTTCCCTGGTGCAGTCATCCCTGGCCAAAAAGGAGACCGAGGCCCACCAGGCCCAAGAGGAAATCCAGGTAGAGGATCTACTTTTAAAGAAGATAAAAGAGTGGAAATAATGTTTAACAACAGAAGCTTTCAACTCCCCCTCCTGTGACCTTACTGCTTCTTTTCCCTCTGGTCTTCTCCATTTTTCCGTACCCACTGGATTTCACACAGAGTGACCCAAAGCTGTTGGTATTGTTGATGCAGATGGTCTGTAAAATTGGTAAATGCCAAATTAGCCCAAAAGACAGAGATGCATCCATCCACCAGTGAGCTGCTGCTCTGAGTCAGGTACGGAGCTGGAGAAGATCCTGCTCCCACAGACCTGCGTCGGCGAGAAACCATTCTTGCCTTGTGCCAGGGGCTTCACTGGCGTTATCTCATTCTGTCTTGACCATAATAGCATCACCCTCTCAAAGGGGAAACTGTTCAGGGTAATGGTCAGGAACGGGGTTTGCACTCTCTTCCAAAGAATCATCCAAAGAACCTGCCCGGATCCCCTACATGCAGTACTGACAGGCTCTTTCTGAATACAGGTGAGCCTGGTCCCCCTGGACCTCCGGGGAGTCACATCAAAGGCATAAAGGGAGACAAGGGATTTATGGGTGAGCCAGGCCCAAGAGGCCCACCTGGAGCCATAGGAGACACGGGGCCACCAGGTCCTCCCGTAAGTGTGGATATCATTTTGACTTCTTATATTCTCCCAAACCAGTTGCCAGGATCAAAGGCACGGAGGCAACAAAATTTCCCCATCTGTAATGCTTCTGAGAAGACAGAGTCCAGAAGTTCAAAGAACCAGAGCCGTGAGCATTAGATTTGGCTTCTGAGAGACCCCTAAAGTGTAGACCTTTTCTGTGTCACTCCTGACCTTTCCTTGTTTCAATTCTGAACAATTCCAGTATGGAAGCTTCAAAAAATAAAACAAAACAAAACAAAAACCAAAAAAAAAACAAAAAAACACCTAGGGGTTTGGGTTCACACTAGAAGACAACATAATTTGTCTCGGTTAATATGCTTTTGAAGTTATGTGTGCTACCCCTAAATGTACATTTCCTTCCCATGACATACACTCCAGTGTTTTTTAATACCTGCCATATCCTTCCAAATACAGGGGTGGGCAAAAGTAGGTTAACAATAATAATAATAATAATAATAATAATAATAATAATAATAAATACAATAATTAAATAATTAATATAAGAATAAACTGTTTCACATACAACTGTAAACCTGCTTTTGCTTACCCCTATATTGTCTCCCCCCAATAAATACCTGTTTGTGTTGCTTTTTTCTTTTTCAAATTCAATTTAACCTTTCATCAACCCTGCCTCTATTGATATATCCTACTTTGTCAACATCCCCCTTAAAAATGCAGGCCCTGGACAAAGAATATCCAGGATTGAGGGCGCGGTAGTCAATGGGGTGCCTAGAGGAGGGAACAGTCTCACTATCCTGACATCCCCACTTTGTAACACAACCTAAAATCCACTCGGGCTGCTTGGCTGCCTGCCATGTCCCCATCTTGTCAGCCGCACATTGAGCTCACCGTCAGTGAAAGCCCATGTGCCTTTCCCCGTGAACTGCTACTAAGTTTTCCCCATTGGCTCTTGTCCTGCGTGCTTCCTTGAGACTTGCATGTGGACTTTCACATTTACCTTTCTTAAATGTCACTTTGTTCACTTAGGCTCCTCTCCCAGCCTATTACTATCTCTCGACTCAGCCTCTCACTCAACACCTCAGCCTTCTTCCTAGCTTTCTGATTCCTCCATTTACATCACATTCTTGGAGACTGATGAGGAATCAGAGTTCTGTCACAGATGTTCTGGGTCAGGAATCGTGCTGCTCTCTCAAGATCTCTTGGTATTTGGTTTCCAAAAGCTACTCTTTTAAAACCTTTTTTTTTTTTTTTTTTAATTTGAAAAGTGAGATATTTTCCCTTCTTCAGTCTGGGTATTCTCGTGTTCTTCATGATTCTTTGAAAGTGGCAAACACTGACCCTGTGATCACACCAAAAGTTCTCCCCAGGACACTGGGATGTGGAAAGTCCGGTTTACAAATGTGATCTCTCTTAAACCTTCTGGGGGAACCACCAGCTAGGCTTCCTTCCACACTGGCACTCGAAAGGTAACTCTTCCTGGTGGATGTCCAAACTGGCGAGGTGCCTTTACCAGTTTTCTCCTTGCATGGGAGAGCTCACTCCCCAGCCAAGGGCTGGGCCTGGCACCGGGCCCTCCTCCCTGGCTATCTCGGCCAGACCTCAGAAGCCTGGGAGTCCTGGATCAGATCGCTCTGCTTGCTCTCCCTTCTTTTTTTTAACCTCACCCTGCCTTATCCAAGCAATAGGACTGCTTCTTGGTTTGATCTTCTTGCTCCAATGACAGGTGGCTCAAAGGGCAGTCTTGTTGTTCTTGGCATTTTTCATGTCCGCTGTTTTCAAGTAACGCATTCTGTCTCAAGTCACAGGGACTCTGTAGAGTAGATTTAACATACATTCCAACATATGGCTCTTTTCAGAAGCCTTGTCCCCCGCTCCTTTCCCTCTGGTTGCAAGAGCTATTCGTGTTCAGTCTCATTTGGAGGGAGCATCTCCTCCTGGGCAGATCTTGCATCCTTGTCCAAAGTGCATGTCAGAACTGCCCTAACCACCCTTTCATGCACCCATCTCTGGACACTGTTTCTACCACTCTGACCAATTCATAACTCTGCTGGCTTAGTCAGAATGAGTTATTATTTTTTAAGTTATTATTATTGAAAACTATAGTCTTAAGGAGACATGTAGGTGGCGGAGGAATTATAGGAGGTGAAACAGTGATTACAAAGTTAAATGATGTCTCTTAACCTCAGTTCATTCTTATCTATCAGATTATATACTATTTATATCCCATTTTCTTTGAATGTTGTGATTTTTTAAATTTGTCTGGTTCTGCTCTCTTTCACTTGAAATATAGGGAGCCCCCGGTACTCCAGGTCTGCCGGGGCCCAGAGGTGACCCTGGGTTCCAAGGATTTCCAGGCATGAAAGGTACTGTTTTGTGCACTGCTCTTTGGATGCAAATACAATGACTGAGATTCACAGTGTAGTTCACCCACATGTTTATTGAACTCCCACAGTCATCCCAGATAGTTAGGATTATACAAAGAAGACATTAGTGTTAGTGAAGAAGATGACTTAAAAATTAAAACCATACCTTAAAGGTGGGAACTGTAGAAAAACTAAGTAGAAACAGTTTAAAGTGGTTACCTGTGAGTGTACTGATGTGTGAGGGATAGGGGATGGGAACCTACATTAATAGCAACAGCTATTATTGGTTTATTGCTTGGGTTATTTCTTTTACCTTGTGCATGTGTTACAAGTTTAAAAACTGAAAACCTAAAAAAAATATTCATCAAACTGTTTATTAGTGGGGGAGGATAATATGTAGGTTGCAGTATTTTTTATGGAGCACATCTGTTATGTTTTTAATGAGAGAAAAAACACACTATACTTTGGGGATTTTTGAGTTTAAAATGTTCATCCCCAAAAATATAAGCTTCAGATTTTAGAAATTCTCCAACCTTCCATAAGGGTGCTATCACCTTAAATAAGGTTTTGACTATGGGGTTTGTTGTTTTCGATGGCTAAATCCCGTTATTATTTTGTGTATGGCAGGGACTCTATTATAGACTAAGATGCTAAGTAATAGGTGTAGCCAAAGTGAATAGAGCCACAGTTTCACAAAGGAAAACTTTTTCCAGGACTAAGGAGTTAACTTTTTCCAAGACACAAAGAGTGCCTTTTTCGTGCATTCAATCACCCACTCCATAAGGAGTCCATTAGTTAAGAATAAGTCAAAGCAAGTATTCTGATGAGTCTCATTAGACATTGGGTGGGTGACTACTGGCAGACAGCCTGGGAAAAATGTGTGCCACCTGTCACTTCCTTAGTCTCACAACAGGAATATCTAAGGATTGAAAAATTATGTAAAGGCTTCACTGAAGAAACATTCTGGGGAGATGTTTAGAGGGGGTTTCATAAAATCCAGTTCTGTTATTAAATATAAGGGTATCCCAAAAAATGTATACACACACTTTGAATAATTATAAAGGCATTGTTTATTAAAATACATCTCATATCAGCTGTTAAAGTGTGTATGGTCCATGAAACATTTAATCCCCTCAGATTTCAGAATAAGACCATCTATCATCTGGCACTACTGAGTTTACACTTTTTTATTTAGAAATTATTAATCCCCAAAGGGAAAGATATTGAGGCTTCTTCTGGTGTATACAAGTAAATATTGACACCTTCCTCAAGTTCTGATATCAAGTGGATAACTTATGGTGTAATTGCCAGTTAACTTTTGGTCACTGTTTTATTGTATCTCTTCTATAAATATCATATTTAGTATTAAAGTCTTCCTAAGTAATCAGGTGTAATCTACATTAGGTTGAGATTTTTTTTTTTATAATAGAGTATTTATACAAATCAATGGTTCTTTGTACCTTTGTTGTTGTTGTTGTTGTTGTCAAACACTGGGAGAAAAGTTGTACTATTTTGATAGTTTATATCAAAACAGATATTCTCTATGTACTCGTGAGGGTTCCTAACATAATATTAACTCTGGGCTGTTAGAAGCTAGAGTAATAAGCTGAGAAACAGATAACTATGACAACCAATATAATTTAGCAGGAAGTGCTAAAATAGGATTCAACGTCACTTTGTATTAATATTTTACCTTAAATATGACATTGAATTGCTTCCTGAACTTAGTGAGCTCTTAGGAACTCTCCCCCTTCAATGCTAAAATACAAAATCTTAATGCTTACTTCTAGAATATACTTTCCAATAGATATTAAACATTGAGTCCAAATGAAATGCCAAAACCCATGTGAATAGCTGTCACAGAGTTTATAACCTCTAGTCACATTTTTCAGTATTTAGCTAGGAAACCCACTATTCTAAGAGACATCACATTGACTCCCTCCCCCCTTTGTTTTAGGAGAGAAGGGTAATCCAGGATTTCCAGGATCAATTGGACCTCCAGGGCAAACTGGGCCCAAAGGGCCACCAGGTAAATATGACTGCCTTAGTATTGCTCTCCATGAAGAAAAGAGTAGCTCATCAGTAAAGCCATCTTCTTCTTATGTTCGTGTCAATAGGTGTACGTGGAGAACCTGGCACAGTTAAGATCATCTCCCTTCCAGGAAGTCCAGGGCCACCTGGCCGAGCTGGAGAACCAGGGATGCAAGGAGAACCTGGGCCACCAGGGCCACCGGGAGTCCTAGGTGTGGGACGGGAAGCATTGACTTGGATCACTAGGAAGTAGTTGAACTAGCAAATGATGCTTCACAGAAATATTACAAATTTGAGCTCATTTTAGTTTTGACTAGCAAATGCAAAGCCTTTTGAGTCTATTGAAAGTTGTTGTGCATGGTATAAACTTGAGTAAGTACACTCTAGGGCACTTAGGGTTGTTGTATTTTAATTAAGGTAAAAGTATTCTGTCCTCACTGACAACTGTTAGTCTCAGAGCTCTATTTCTGATGGCCTGAATAAACCTGACTTTTATGTATTGGTACATTTCTAATACTTTCTACAGCACTTGGAAAAGTAGTACCGGTAAATGTAAATGTAAGATTCAGCTCCTCAAAGCTTTTTCAAAATACTAGTATTAGTGTATGAAAATTGAACTAACCCCTTTATATATGTTCAGTGTATTGTAATAGTCTTCTGAATGGAATTATGTTCTAAGTTTGCTTGAATCACCTGGGAGATGTCATATTACGTTGATCAATACAAGGGCAAAGTGAATTCTGGAATAGCATAAATCAAAATGGCAGCAGTTTTAAAATGCTGTACTTCATATACTCCTAGTTCATTTCTAAGGGGCTTTTTTCCTGGGAACAAGGGTGTAACAAATTGGATGAGCAACTGTCTCTGTTTACACAAGGCTTAGCTTCTGCTCAGTTTGCAACACTTACACTGCTGAAACTGGGGACGTCCCAGGTAAACTGGATCACCCGAACTTTTATCCTATATGAACTCTTCAATACAATGTTGGTTTTTCTGTTTTGCTTTGTTGTTGTTGTTGTTTTATGTATAGGACCCTGTGGGCCAAGAGGTAAACCAGGCAAGGATGGAAAACCTGGAACCCCTGGACCACCTGGAGAAAAAGGCAGCAAAGGTTGTAAAGGAGAGCAAGGTAAATGGCTGGCATATTTCCTTCACAGGAGAGCTGTTTCAATAGACAGAGAAGTCTTACTTGAATATGTGCTACAATAATAATCTAGATTTTCCCATGTGTGCTCTTCAAATTAGACTGAAAACCAGCAGCAAAACACTCATCCTATATAATAAAGAGGTAATAGTGAATTGACCATCACTCCAACACACAAGATGGCTGCCCCCATGTGGACACAAGATGGCCACCACAAGATGGCTGGCAGCGGAGGGCAGTTGTGGGCAATCAGGCCAGCAGGGGAGGGCATTTGGGAGGGACCAGGACTGCAAGGTAGAGCAGTTGGGGGTGATCAAGCCTGCAGGGGAGGACAGTTGGTAGGGAAACCACATCTGCAGGGGAGGGCAGTTGGGGGAGACCAGGTCTGCAGGGGAGGGCACTTGGGGGCAACCAGGCATGTAGGAGAGGGCAGTTAGGGGCGACCAGACTGGCAGGGGAGGGCAGTTGGGAGCGACCAGGCCTGTAGGGGAGGGCAGTTGGGGAGACCAGGCCTACAGGGGAGGAAAGTAGGGAGGGACAAGGGAGGGCAATTAGAGGTGACTGGACTGGCAGGGGAGGACAGTTATGGATGACCAGGCTGGCAGGGGAGGACAGTTAGGGGCAATCAGGCCAGCAAGGGAGCAGTTAGGCATCAATCAGGCTGGCAGGGGAGTGATTAGGCTAGCAGGCAAAAGCAGTTAAGGGCAATCAGGCAGGCAGGCAGGTAGGTGAACAGTTGGGAGCCAGCAGTCCTGGATTGTGAGAGAAATGTCCCAGATTGGAGAGGGGGCAGGCTGGGCTGAGGGACACACACACATCTTGGGCACAAATTTCATGCACTGGGCCTCTAGTTTGGAAGATAAAATCAAAAGTTACTGGAATACACCAAGTTTCCTACCTCCTAACTAGACAAATAGACACCAAATTAGTTTGAGGACATTTAGTCCTCATGAATCACTAATTCCATTTTCATAAAGGCCAGTGCTGTTTTTATTTTACAGGAGTACTTAGTTAATAATAGCTACTTATGGGTGTGTTATACAAGTAGAGAAATATTACCCTGATACACATAGAAGAACTCGGTATCCTTACTTAGGAAAGCCATGTGTTAACTATGCCATTCTTGACTACAACCCAATAACTCTGTGGGGGGACGGGGGGGCCTCTAAAATATTTTAGTCTGAACAGAAGCTATATGTTCTCCTGGGACAAAATCTACCTTCTACAAACTACCTAGATGTCCAAATCTTATATCTTAGGATTGCTGACTTTGTTAAAATAAGAAAAAATTCTAAATGTGATTTCCCAATTACAGTGTATATGCCCAGATCTATTATAATAAGGCTATAAAGAGTAGATATTTAAAAATTCAATTGTGCTAACATTAACTACATCAATTGTGCTAACGTTAACTACATCAATTTCATAATAACTCATAATTTAGTATTGTCATGAGTGTACATTAGAGCACTATTTATTTGACTTTCTTTCAAATGTGTTTTTTCAAGTGATAAAAAAAAAAGTCTTACTAATAATTCTATTGATTTAAAAAAAGTTTACTGACCAAGTTAGTTCTTTCAGAATGGGACCAAAGGTATTAAGTACAGATTGTATTGAGAATGATTAGCAAAAACACTGGTGGTTCCCAATTTGGGGCACACACCCCACAGAGGGGCAATTTTATTTTTAAGGGAGGCAAATTGATTTTTGATGGAGGTAATTTGAGAATGAGTTACAGTATTAACAATGAGGTTTTTGCATTTCTTATGGTTCTAGGGGCCTTATCTATTTGTACAGTATATAAATATATATTGTGACATACTTATGCATTTCAGTACTCTATATGTTCTGAAACTTTATTTGCTATTTTTTCATATCACTTCATATTACTATTCTTTTTTTTTTAAACAATTTCTTATTCTGTATTTCAACTGTCCTTTCTTTCTTTTTTATCTTTCATGGATGCCATATTCTTTGGAAGCTTGTTTAGGCCAAGTTGATGGCCTTTTAGGCTTCCTGCACATGAATCATTATTCACTTTTTGAATAATAAGAATTATATGTCACGGGGAGGGGAGTGCTTCAAGATTTTAGAGATGCTTAGGTGGGGCATGGCCAACAAAAGGTTGGGAACCACTGAAGTAGACATAGTTGGTCCTAATGCTATAAAAGACCTCCTAAGAATGAGAAAGGGATCTAAGAGTCAAACAGAAAGAGTGAGGAGACTGAAAATTATATATATAATATTGGGGCTTTACCAAATCCTTGTGAAAAGTATTGACTTATAATTGGGACTAAACTAGGACACTGCCTGACTCCATGGCCTGATTGTTTGGGGAACAATACCTCCCTTGACTCACTAGGCCAAAAATCCAAGTGTCTGCTGGCTCTGCATGTCCTTAGAATTCTAAAGAACCATCACCCAGATCAGGTTGGGGTGGAGGGTCAGGGTGCAGTGGCAGCAGAAATGAATCAGGGGAAATGAGGGTGGCTAGTCTCTGCCAGAATCATAAATAATACCCATTTGATGAAGAAAAGGAGAACAGGAGGAATGAGAAAAATGGATAGTGACAAAAGTGTATTAACTCAAATGCAGAGAAAATTTACAAAGTAAAAAAAGTACTTGTTTTAATCCACATAAACTCCTATCACAGAACAAAAAGTCCGGTTTTTACTTGGTTTACTAATTGATCAAAAACATTCTTGAAGTTTGCACCTTTGAAAGGAACTGTCAATGTTTTCCTTGTTTATTGAATTTATGAAAAACCTATGTAATTTTTTTTATCTTCTTGAATAGATTTTCAAAGCATAGATATTTGACTTCTTGTTCCCATTGTATGCATTGATGTATGCATAAAAGATGTACTTAAGACCTACAGGAAGCAGACCACTGTGCTAGGCACCTCAGGGAAATACAAAGGTCTGATCTCAGAACACTCATATAAGATATACACAGGCATTGTATTTGTAATATACAATATGTGCATTATGCGGTATCTATATCAGGCATTTTGTGACATTATTCAGCATTTAATATTGTTTGACCATTTTATAAGCCACTATTCTGTGACTCTTTTCTATATTTGGGGCTTATCAGATATAAAGTTAGTACTTTGGAACAAGTTTGACGTTCTTTGTGTTGCAACATGTGTTTCTTCAAGGACCACCTGGATTCGATGGACCGCCAGGTTTGAAGGGGATACCTGGTGACACCGGACCACCTGCATCCAGGACGACGATGAGAGGCTTTCTTTTCACCCGCCATAGTCAGACCACAGCCATTCCTTCCTGTCCAGAAGGAACAGAGCCACTCTATAGTGGGTTCTCTCTTCTTTTCATACAAGGAAACGAACAAGCTTATGGACAAGACCTGGGTAATGTCCCAGTTCCAAGTTCCCACTCACTGTTCCAAATATAGATTATAAAAGTTTGTACCTGTTCACCCCCTTCACCTCTTTGTCCATACCACCACCACCCAAACCCTAGGCAACAATTAGTATTTTTATACCTTTGAGTTTGTTTTTTTCATTTGTTTAGTTTTGTATATTCCACACATAAAATACTTGTCTTTCTCTGATTTATTTCACTTATTCATGTTGTCACAAAGGGCAAGATTTCATTCTTTTTAATGGCCAATATTCTGGTGTGTACATGTATTCTTTATTCATCTATTGATGAACATCTAGGTTGCTTCCATATCTTGGCTATTGTAAATAATGTTGCAGTGAACATGGGGGAACATATATCCTTTTAAATTAGTGTTTCACAGGGTGTGGCAGGGCAGGAGCCTCTTTGGACGGGTGCTAACTTGGGTGGGTCCTCAGGGAAACGCCAGGGTGGGGTGAATAATGTTCACGAGGTTAATGGAGTGTCAGAAATGACACCTGCCACTGTCAGACTAGCCAGGTTAAAGAAAGGGGAGAGGGGAATGGCACCTGCCAGCACCTCTGACTCAGGAGAAAGTTCCAACAGATCTGTTGCTCCAGCATACACCCTAAACTAGTTCAATGTATCACCTTCGCATATGACCTATGTGCTTTTCATTCTGCTGCCTCTGTGCTAGGACTGAGAAAGAGCACAACCTGGGTTTCCCTTTGGCTCTCCCAGATGTAAACCCTGCTGGTTTTCAAAGCCAGATGTTATAGGGGCTCCTCTTTCTGATTTAGGTCTCCCAGGCTAGGGCATGAACCCCTAGCTCTTTGGGGAAGATCTCTGTGGTTATGATATCACTCTTACTTGTGAGTCACTGCTTGGGGAGTGGAAGATAGGGAAGGTCCTGATTAGACTTAGTCTCTACCCCTCTTAGCCATTTCAATGTGGCTTTTTGAAAAATATCAGTAGTTGTAGAAAATCTGTTCTCCTACTTCTCAGGTTGTTCTCAGAGATACCTGTTCTATATGTAGTTGTAATTTTGGTGTCAATGAGAGGAGGTGAACTTGAATTTACATCATCTTTTTTAAAAATATATTTTTATTGATTTCAGAGAGGAAAGGAAAGAGAGAGATAGAAACATCAATGATGTGAGCGAACCACTGATTGGCTGCCTCCTTCATGCCCTACAATGGGGATCAAGCCCGCAACCCAGCCATGTGCCCTGACCAGAAATCGAACCACGACTTCTCCTGGTTCATAGGTTGACGCTCTACCACTGAGCCACACCTGCTGAGGGCTACTCCGTCTTCTTGAACTCGAAGCCAGGAGCCTTGCTCTTAAATGCCAATATAGCTTGTCCTGTTCAACAAAAACAATTTTCACTTAAATCACTTTTTTAATCTTAAAAGCAATATCTTTTCTAAAGCTTTATCTGGCTATTAGCTATTATATTCATATGGAGAAGTAGAAATACTTTGAAGCAAAAACATTTTTCCAACTAACCTCTACCAGTCCTCGGGAAAGAGCCATGAAAGTATTATGGATAGGAGAAAGAGGAATCTTTAATTTCTATCATTTTTTAAACTTATATAGCATATTTTGTCATATAACTCTTCCAAGTTATAATTTTTAAAAAAAAAAAATTATTGTTTAATGTACTACATACCTGGTAAGTCTTCTTTTTCCCCCATTTACCTCTTCCCAGTCGCTCCCACCCCTCAGCAGTTATAACTCTTTAGTGTTGTTTTTCAGTTTTTGCCATAGATTATGTTTTAATTTGTCTCTATCTAGTAACAATATTCAAAATAGTTTTAATGTTACTGAAAGTGATACCTAGTCTGATGTTTTATTAGGAACTCTTGGAAGCTGCCTACAGCGATTTACCACAATGCCATTCCTATTCTGTAACATCAATGAAGTATGTAATTTCGCATCTCGAAATGATTATTCATACTGGCTGTCAACACCAGCTCCGATGCCAATGGACATGGCTCCAGTTACTGGCAGGGCCCTGCAGCCTTATATTAGCAGGTAAAAATTCAATCCTTTAGTTTTGTGATGAAACCAAGCAAATTACTCAATTTGTAATCACACTGTAAACAGCACATCACAGTGTAAAAAGTGATGCCCCCACATTCTTTGTGTCATGTTACAGATGCACTGTCTGTGAAGGTCCTGCGATTGCCATAGCCATTCACAGCCAAACCACTGACATTCCCGCATGTCCCCATGACTGGATTTCTCTCTGGACAGGATTTTCTTTCATCATGGTAAGGAAAAAGGGACAGCAAATTCATAGTAAAAACTGCTTATAAAATACTAAATGCCCCCAAAATGTGATTGTCATCAACTCATATGTCATGAACATTTGCTTGTAAATCTGAAAATATACTCTCTTTTAAAAAAAACCAGTAAGTTGGGGGGAGGGGTTGGTAAAAAATGGAGCATTTGAAAAAAAATCTCAGGAAATTACTCACAGATTCTAAATAAGGCATTTAGGTAAACAGTTACTACAGTATTGCTAATAAAATGTCTATTTTTTAAAATGTGGTACATATTTTATATACATACTCCATAATCCTTATGAAAACACTGCAAGATAGTTTGTATCATCTACAGATTTACATTAAAAAAAATGAATAATTTCCCCAAGGTCCCACAATAAATAAGTAGTAAAACTAGGATTTGCATCTAAATCTGTCCCGAAATCTTTATGCATTCATATGAAGATGGGAACTGAGAGAAATCGCCTTTTTAAGAAAAATTCGCCTAATATAAGTGCTAAATTAAAAAATCTATGAACTGACCATGTAGTTAGTGGTTATTCATATTCTGTAAAGCATCATTTATGAGACGTTAGTCCTCCTTCTTTACTCACAACTGTCCATTATTTCAAACATCAACACCTACCATATGCATGAATGGTCTAGGTCCTAAAGATACCTGCAGTGAACCAAAGTCCCTGCTCTTGTGGAGCTTCTATCCTAGTGGAGAAGGTAGACAATAAACAAGAAGACACAATAACAACAGGAATGAGCACAGACAGTAAATGGTCTACGAAGGACATAAGACAAGACAATAGAGAATTCTAGGCAAAAGAAAGTTTTTACTTCCTTTTTGATGACTATAGTTCAATTTGGCAAGTAAATGGAATGCTAGCAAATCTGAGCAAAGAAGTGTAAGAAGCTAAAATCATGCTTTTTTTCCTTGTCTTCTACCATATATATATATATATATATATATATATATATATATATATATATGGCACTAAAAATTTCAACACCATGCACAGAATTGTTAATTCTGACACTTTCGTTGTGACAGTTCACAAGTGCAGGTTCTGAGGGCTCTGGGCAAGCACTGGCATCCCCGGGGTCCTGCCTGGAAGAATTCCGCGCCAGTCCCTTCATAGAATGTCATGGAAGAGGAACGTGCAACTACTATTCAAACTCCTACAGTTTCTGGTTGGCTTCACTAAACCCAAAACGAATGTTCAGGTAATTATTCAAAATAAAATTTAATCTAATGACTTAATTGCAGAACTATTAAAAGGTTGCCTATGTTAGATTTTGATTACCTGTTGTTGATGTACTCATATTTTTAAAAGCTCCCATACCAATAATATCCTGTTTAGCTTGGCATTTCTAGTTTGTAAGAATCAACAGGTAGCCATGGTTTTGTACTACTGTACCAACAAAGGCATCACTAGATGTATTTAACCCTTTGTATGCCATAAGCGTCTATAGCATAAAAACAAGATGTGGAGATGGTTTCTCTTTTGGATGTGTGGCCATTAATTGGTTAACATTTAGATGTAGATTGATAATAAATTACTGAATAAAACCATTAAATGATCTGCTAATTTTAATTTATTGTATTGGACAAGTTTTAAGGCAGGCTATTTAAAAAGCAGGTGTAGTTTTCATTACAAAAAGATGATCTGTATGTTTCCTCTGTGCTACGGGAGTACAACTAAAATCATAACATGTTTACATATATACCTTTTCAGAAATTTACCTTCTATAATAAAGTTTAGATGAGCTATAATATGCATTAAGAAAACTCAAACACAACAAGCATTTCCTTTTTAACTACAAATTGATGATATTTGTCTTTTTCTTTCTTATTTATTTATTTTCAGAAAACCTATTCCATCAACTGTGAAAGCTGGGGAGTTAGAAAAGATCATAAGTCGCTGTCGGGTGTGCATGAAGAGAAGACAATGAAGAAATCAATGAATACAAAACTGTTATTTTTCATCTTAAGTAATCAAGTAATGATGCACTTATTGGTTAAGTATTTAAATGCATTTATTTAAGTTTTTTTCTCTAACCAAACAATATCGCTCTAGGATGGCTTGGTACAAAGTTTCTATCCGTGTACCTCACACAAAAAAGCAGTTATTTAAGTTAGCTCTGTGATCCTGATCTCTAAATCTGTGTTTCAAAGTCCCCTCTGGTAAGGCAGCAGAGTTTTCACAAAATATCACTGAAATTGTATTCCATCTGGATCTAAGGCTCTATCTAAATGGTGATTGTATAAAGTTTGATGTGACAAGTGAAGACCTATTTGGTCCACTAAATTCCCAAGATTTGCCCCCTTCTATTCCAGTCTTTGAGACTCAGAGAGGCTCTATCAGTTTTAGATTGCCCCACCTACTTCCCAAGACTTTAGATGCTAAGTAGAGGAGATAGGGTGAGTGGATTATAAGCCTTCATTGATGGAACTGGACTTTCAGATATGTTAATTAGCCTAAGGCTGGAGGGAACCAGAATTAAACTGAGGTGCACAGACTTCCTAGGGCTCTTTTAAACATCCCCAACACTAAGGCCAAAAGGGGGTTCCCTGAATGGAATCACAATAGCTGTGGAAACACTGTATGGCTTTGTTTTGTATTTTTAAAGTCTGTTTGTTTGCCCATTGAATTTTGTTTGTCCATTGTAGCAATATAGCCTACTTGTGTTCCAAGTAGGAACAATTTTTAACTTTAGTGACTTATTTTAATAGAATATTTTTATACACAAACTCTAAAATGTGTCTAAATTTTGACTTTTCTCTTATCAGCACAACCAAAAATAATAAAAAGAAAACTACTTAGATATGTTCTTTATCCTTGCTGCTATAAATGTTAGTGCATATAATTGAGTAGTTCAGTAATCCATGAAAGAACTTAAGGTATTAGTAGGATTATCAGGCTCAGAATATTTTTCCTTTGCTCTAAATATTCCATTTAATTTGGATATTTTGATATCCCTTTGTTACTTCTCTAATTCTTCTTTGGTAAAAACATATTTTTTATATTACATATCCTTTCAAACTATATTGAGAGAGTCCACTATGTAAAATATTAATGTACAAATTGTATAGCTTGGCAGTGTTATAAAACTTGCTTTTCAGTGTGTTGATGCATTCCCAGAAATACTTAATTCAACTTAACAAGCATTTTATTCAGCGCCAAGCGATATTCAGGCACTGTGCTAAATTACAGAAACACTAAGAGGAGAAAATTATATATATATATATATCTGCAAAACATAAAAAAACACTTATACTTGATGGTAGCACTATTTGATGAGTCTCAGAAGTCAGGCAACCTAAGAAAAAGCTCTAAATATGTTTCTTGACCCACCTAGGTGGAGTTGGTGGTGCTGATATTTAAATTCTGGTTTTGTTGCTTCAATCTCAGTTGCTCTGGAAGTGAAGATGTGGCCCCCAAAAGACAGCACAGACTGTGACCATGGTCCGCATCCTCCACTGCTCAAATGACTGCTGTCAAGCCATTTTTACATTGAAATGAAGAAGCACTTTTTATACTCAGATTACTTGTTTAGACTCCCCTAATATAATAACTTTTTCCTCTAAAAATATCTTACTGTCCAAATTGCACTATCCTGGCATGGAGGGTTAACGGGTCTTCACAAACCCTCCACAGACCAGGAGTTCTTGAAGTGTGGTCCCTGGACCAGAAGCACATGGAAACTTGTCATAGATGCAAATTCTAGGGCCAACCCAGACCTACAGAATGAGAAACTCGGGGTAAGTCCCAGAAATCTGTTTTAACGAGTCCTCCCGGTGATTTCCAATGCACCCTAAAGATTGAAAAAAAAAAAAAAAACTGCTCTGGGCAAACACCCCCCAAAACCACAAGTGTACAGGCAGTTACCAAGTAGAGCTGGCTACCAGTGTTCTCTACCTGTCCCTCTCTTGTAAGGTCAAACTCACAAATGAACTTAAGGTTATCTAATGTTACTAATAAATAAAAGCCCTAGATTGGTGCTAATGCCAAATAACTGGCTGCCGCTTATCCCCCAATCTCCATCTTTCTTGCAGTCTCATCAGTGTTTAACTTCTGAGGAAGACAAGTAATGCTAAATTCCAATGAAGCCATACTAAGCTGCTCAAACATACTTCTAAGACTGAGCATTAAAACATAGCTCCTGTGCATTACTTTCTATAGTAGTAGCTTTATAATCTGAGTTTATAAAGTTATGAAGATTTAACTTTGCAGATAAAATGTAAAATAACTTGTTTCTTTTATATTTGGGGCTTCACCTTTGGAATTTCACAGCTTGCTCGGAGGTCCCTCGTTTTGCAAGATAAATATTATTAAGTAACTTATTTATAAAAAGAATTACAATAATACAATATTTGAGTTTTATTGCTAATTTAACTTACAAAGATTTTTCTTTGCATCAAATGTAACTTACTGCTTCAGAACAATTTAATATTCACTCTGTATCCAAATGAAATATATTTAAAATATATTGAATATTTTATATTATATCTTGACAATATTACAATATTGTGATGTACTAATATTTCTGTAATTATAGTGAAAATATAATTTTATTGTATTGTCTAATAATACAATTTTAAAAATTATATCTGGTCTTATTTTTTCCAAGTGAAAATAATTTTTTTAAATTTTAAAAATTTTAAATTTTAAAATATGTTCACTGTAAAAACAATAAACAATACAGAAGTTAACAGATTGTGGACACATTCTCATAAATAAGAACTAATCATTAATTTCATGGATTTACTATATGTCAATGAATTCCCAATTAATGGACACTTCATTTAGTTTTATTATGGACATGTTGTGCATATTTCTTATCACAGTTTGTAAAAATAGGTTCTTTATGGTTCCAAGGTTTAAGACAAATTAGAGAAAGAAAAAGATTGAAGAGGGGGAGTCCAGTTAAAAGGGTAATATACAGGTAGTCTAGCAATGGGAACAGAAAGTACATGGAAAGTGGACAGTTGACATTGAGGTGAGAGACTGTAAAGATGGGGGACTTGGGAGACAGTGAAAGGCGACTTTGGAATTTTGAACCTTGGTGACTGAAATTAACTGAAAAAGGAAATTCAGGAGAAAGTATCTGGATTGAGATGAGGAAGAAATTTGAGTTTGAAACAGTTTTGGGATCAAAGCTTCAACAGGACACTTGGGCTAGAACTATGCAATAAGATGAGACTAAATGGATGAAACCTATTCAGATTTTTATGCCACCTTTTCCCACAAAAGATTTGAGGCAATGTGGTGAAAGTTAATGATAAATAGGAATGGACAGACATATGAATGAAGTCCCAGAATGAAGCTCTTTTCACAAGACACAAGGCAGTAGAGTTTCCAGGTAAGAGAGAGAAATATGCCTTTTTTCGGGTGTTGTGTTTTTTTTTTGTTTTTCGAGATACTACCAACAGTGTTAGATGCTTTCACACATCATTCTCAAGTCTCATTAACAGAATCAAACGGTTCAGGAAGATTAAGGGTGATCAGGAGTAAAGGAGAAGACTTTGGATTGGTAAGTGAATTACCTAAGAAATGTCCTGAGTTTATTTGAGCCAAACATGTCGGGGCAGCAAGATCTCAAATGCTCTGGAAAATAACAGTTTGCAGCTTCTTTTATGCATTTAAAATTAAGGAGGGAACTAAGGAAAATGATATTGAAAGACCCCCAGAGGGAGACCCTCACTCTGTCCCACGGATCGATGGCGACCCCAATCAACCGCAGGAGGCGTCACTTGATGCAAACAGCAAGAGGCTTTATTCCAGCGCGCTGGGGCTCAACTCATAACTCACGCAGGAGCAGAGGAGTCAAGCCCCGAGCAGAAAGTCTTACAAGTATATATAGGCAAAAACCACACATCGGGAGGGGTTACATACGGAGGGGGAAGAGGGGAACAAAGGAATTCCAAAGGGGAACTGAGCTCGTTAATAACATGTTTTATGACAGGGCTTGAGCTTAGTCAAGAGTCCCGTCTGGTAATCTCATATCCTGTTTCTCTTAACTGTCAGAGCACTGTTTGCTCTGTTATCCTGTTTCTCTTATACAGGGGTCTTCAAACTTTTTAAAGTGGGGGCCAGATCACGGTCCCTCAGAGAGCTGGAGGGCTGGACTATATGAACTACTAATCCCTACTGTAACACCTTGGCTGCGCTCACTGCCCAAAAAACCTGGCGGGCAGGATCAGACTCCCCTGGGGGCTGCATGTGGCCCGCGGGCCGTAGTTTGAAGACCCCTGCTCTTATATGTCAGAGCACTGTTTGCTCCGTTTGCTCCTTGCTCGGGGCTGTTTCCTGGGACAGCTTTAAGGGCTCTGTTCCCATCACTGGCGGGGGACCTTGGGGAGTTGAGATAAAACAGACAGCTTTTAAACATTTTTATTCTTTCAATATGGATGTGGGATTGTTCTACAGGATAGTTAAAAGATCACCTGCTTTCTTGAAGGTGGTTACTCTAATTTCAAAGGTGTGTTAACCTCCATGTACAGGGCTTGCTTAAGACAAAGACAAACCTCTCACTAAAAATTATGTGCCTGGGGCATCAATACTCACCAAGACCTGCCCAGTTAGTTACTTATGATCAGATAACCCTGTGAGGTTACTTCCCTTTTTTGTTTTCAGCCACACAATCTTAAAAGTTCGTTTTTTCTTGGGGGGAAGAGGACAAGAGTAAAAAAAGCTAAATTGCAATTAATTAAAAGGTCAAAGGGTAGTGGTGGAAGCAGCAGGGCCCTCCTTCCTAAAGGTTGTGGTCATAGATGGCTTATCCACCTCGGTCTCTTTCTGCCTCCAAAAAACGTTGGTTTGGAAAGTCCAATGAGTCCTAAAATAAATCTCTTAAGGAGGATTGACTTGCCATTGCTATGAAGAGTCCCAAGAATGCCATTCTCAGAGGGCCTCCCAAATTATCTTGAACAATGGCAACATCTCTGGAATATCTTAATTCTAGGGAAATTGTTCGGCTCCAGTCCAGTCATACAGAGTATTCCGCGATTCGGCGCCAGTCCGCCCCAGGGTTGGTGGACACGGACCTGGTTTTTCCCGCGGAAGGAAAGATGGCTAGATCCAAAGAGAGGTCTCCGAAAGCTTGAAAACAAAACGAGACTGACTACAGTGAAACCCGAGTCCTCCGGGATCCTCGTCTAGAAAGATCAGGGGAGCCCGTCAAACTAGGGTCACTGTCAAGGGAGGCGCCTGAGAGTTAAGGAACCTAAACAGCCACCAGCATTAAAGCATTTAAGATTAATCACGTGCAGGATGGTGACTAACAGGAGAAAGGGGGTGGCGGTAGTGAAGAGGGGTGTGTGCAAGAGGCAGCTGACCCATGATCCTCTCTCACCAATGTTTCTAACTCTCTATCCCTCTCTCTTCCTCTCTGCAAAAAAAAAAAAAAAAAAAAAAAAAAAAAAACAGCCGAAACCTGTTTGGCTCAGTGGTCGGTCTGCGGACTGAAAGGTCCCAGGTTCGATTCCGGTCAAGGGCATGTACGTTGGTTGCGGGCACATCCCCGGTAGGGGGTGTGCAGGAGGCAGCTGGTCGATGTTTCTCATCGACGTTTCTATTGTAGCTCTCTATCTCTCTCCCTTCCTCTCTGTAAAATATCAATAAAACATATTTTTTTAAAAAAATGAATAATATATATATATTTTTTAAAAACCTATAAATGTTATTCACCAAGGTCACCCCACTAAATTACATTTTTAACTACAAGTCACTTGCAGAACTGGCGACAAGGGCAGCGTCCCAGACCTCTCGCCAGAGGTCCTGATGGCGGCGGCCCTGAGCATAGCTATTTAACTGGCTGCCGCAAGTTTCCTTGCGGACATGAGGGTCTCAGAGACCACGAACGCTACCTGTACGTGAACCAAACACCTACCGTGAGGAGCCGTTCCCTGCGGTTGGTACGCGGCCCAGGCCAGAGACACACCAACGGTCTGCATCCCGGAGTCAAGGCCCCGCCCACGGCGCCGCCGCGTCACGTGACCGCGGCGCGGCCTGCGCTACGGGTCCCGGGAAGGGCTAGCCCCGGCCGTTCTCGCGTCTCTGCCGGCCCGCTGCGGGCCGCTCTGGCCGGTGTTTCGCCCGGGCGCCTCCGTGCGCTCGGCCAACGGCCTCCGAGAGCGCCCACCTGAGCCGCCAGGAGCCGGCGGGCGACGGCCCTCGCCGGGGGCCCTCCAGCGGGCCCAGGGGTGAGTACTGACGTCTTCCCGACCCGCGACCTGCAGCCCGGCGCCGAGGCCGGGATCCTCCGGCCGCCGGAGGGACCCGCGTCAGCCCCGGTGCGTCCCTGCTGCCTCCCCTGCCCGACCCCGGACCCCTGGGGCTTTTCGCCTTCACCCCAGACCTTCCGCCTTCTCAGGCCTGGCTTCCCCATCTGGCCCTGTGGGGAAACTGCCCTGCAAACGTTTGGAGCAACCTCTTCACCCTCTCTAGGTCGCTGCCTCATTGTCAAAACATTTGGACCTTTTTTTTTTTTTTTTTTTTTTTTTTTTTAGTCTATAGCTCGGGGGAGGAGGGGAACACCTAGAGAGGGCCTGAGCTTGAACCAGGCGCTTTGCTGGTCGTCTTCCCTCCCTCCGGGTCAAGGTCTTTGCATCTTTAAGTGTGTGACCTTGAGCTAGGCACCTGCCGTCTCGAAAAGTAGTTTGTGCCGTTGTTTTGTTTTTCTTTTGACTTCGTGGAAAGTACGTGTTGGAAAAGAAAGGCCTTGTGGAAAGCCGGGTCAGGCGCAGCGAGAGGCCCAGGCGGCGGGCCCTGCCTGTGAGCATCCTTGTTCGCAGGTGCACCTGCCTGAGCGGCCCGGGATTGAATCCCTCCCGGGAGCGGGGAGCTGAGCTCCGCTCCCTTCCCGCCGAGCCCGGCCCCTGCCCTGGGTGTGCGGGACGAGTCATGACCTGCAGCCGTGGAGCAAGGCGCTCCTCTCCGGGGAGGAGAAGGCTCTCAGGGGTGGAGGTGTCTCTTAATTGCAGAAGATAAGAAAAGCCTGGGGCCCTTGTTCTTTGTTCCCAAATATAGAACCAGTTGTTTCCAGGCCTCTCCTCCGTGGAGAAATTTTAGCTGCAGTGCAAATTTTAACTTGTGTGTTTTCTCTCCCTAGATGAAAAGCATTGGCTTCTGTGTCAATGTCCTTAACTAATGATGAGATCCCAGAGAAAAATCCCTTAGGAAAATGGATTTGGAAAGAATTAGTACCACGCAGTTGTACTTAGCAGTTTTTCCCCGTGTGATTACATTGGGGGAGTGGGGGCGGGGTGCGGGGAGCTTCTGTCTTTTTTGTTTCAAACGCTTGTGAATTGGCTTTGCTATTCTTTCCAAAAGGAAATTGTGGTGTTCTGTTCCTTCCTGTCCGATAGGGCTGCCTCATTTTAGGATTACGAAGTTTGGTTGGACTCTCCTACTTTCTGGTTTCAAAGTTGTTTTTCTGTGGATTCAAAAGCATATTTTAAAACTCGATCATTTATATTTTTCAAGTTTTCAGTGATTTTTATTAAGCTAAAGTTAATTTTGGATTGCTACACCCTGACTTTCTAATAAACACATTCTTTTAAGGATAGTTGCTTGGAAAGAGTACTGAAGCAGGTGGCCTAGATTAAAACCTTGAACTAGGTCCACACGATGAGTGATCAAGAATTGGCCTTTTTTTTCTTTTTCTTTTCTTTGTAATTAGGCAATTATATAAATTTGTGCAACCATGATCAGTTTGACCCAATTTGTTTCTGTCACTCCCTATGCTTTTTCTCTGGGTACCAGTGTTTTGGCATAGAAAATAAGAAAGAAAAGCATGAACCATTGTGTG
Organism: Pipistrellus hanaki; assembly: GCF_964339955.1. Lineage (NCBI taxonomy): Eukaryota > Metazoa > Chordata > Mammalia > Chiroptera > Vespertilionidae > Pipistrellus > Pipistrellus hanaki. Next base: position 61,996,950 of record NC_140510.1, on the reverse strand, counting down.
CCAAAATTGGGATACTTTTCATGAGTGGGACGTGACTGACTTGATTCTAGGTGGTGTATGATTGAGGGTTTTCGTAATAGTTTCTGTGATGTGTATTTAAACTGTGGTTTAAGGTAATGATGTAAAATTTCCTTTTAAACAGTTGGGTTAAAGAAAAGATTAGTGTAACAGAGTAAATGTGCTGTGTGAATATGAGTAAAACCATGAAGTTGGTAAATTACTGATGTTTGGGAACCACTGGGCTTAGAAAGTAGAGATCTAAGATCATCCGTGATTTTGAGAGAAATTTTGTGTCCTTAATTTTATAACAGAATTAGAGGCCTGGTGCATGAAAACTGTGCACTCATGAGGGGGGGGGTGGCAGTCCCTCAGCCTGGCCTGCACCCTCTTGCAGCCTGGGAGTCCTCAGGGAGGTCTGACTGAAGGCCCAGGCCCGCTCTCTGGGACATCCTTATCGCTGCTTCAGAGGTGGGAGAGGCTCCCTCCACCGTTGCTGCACTCACCAGCTGTGAGCCCGGCCTCTGGTGCCCTGGCCATCGGGGCAGCTCCTGTGTTGAGCATCTGCCCCCTGGTAGTCAGTGCGCATCATAGCAACCGGTTGTTCCTCCGGTTGGTCAATTTGCATATTAGGATTTTATTATATAGGATATCAGTTCTGGTTACCTAGTAGATTCTAAAGGAGAAAACTTCGGGAATTAATATCTTAACTCCAAATGAGAAGTTTATTTATTGTCAAAATATATTACCAAAAATGTCACAGTCTAATAAGGGAAAGTAAGAAAATAGATTTTGATTTATTTTACATAAGCAGAATACTAGTAATTGGGATAGTTCGGCATTAAATCTTTGTAGAAAAGTTGGATTTACTCTTAATTTAAGTAACTCTGATTGGCTACAGGAGTAATTTGGCTTTTTCCAGTAGCTGTCTTTTTCATGTCCACCTTTATGATCTAAGTCTGTAATACTCGACCAACTCAAGATTCTCCTAAGATAAGCTGTTGCTATAGAATAGAATGTCCCAGTGGAAAGTTAATTAGACTGAAATCCAGTAAATGGCATATAGAGAATGCCACATTTCTGGGAGATAATGTTCTACAATTTGTGAGCTTTGTTTATTATTGTAAAACTTCAATTTTTAATGTCCCAAGACTATAATCCTTCAGACACATCTTTTTAGTGTTATTTCTAAATATAAGCATTTACTGTGCTTCTGATGCATACAAGTATAGGATGAGTATCTCATCTAGAATGATGCACAAAAATTGATTATAGAGATTGTGGGGACCTGAGTGGTGATAGGACAGGATCTGTGGACACTTTGTTTTCTTTGTATGTTTTTATATGCTTTGTACTGCATGCACATATTGTTGGTTTAAATTAAATAATGAATAATTGTTATATATGGAATTAAGTTCTAAGTAAAATTTAGCCAATACATTTGTTACTTCCTAATATATATGTGTATGTATGTATATATACACTTATATGTGTGTATGTATATATATGTACAAGCATTAAGATTCTTTTAAATTTATATATATTTTTCATCTGCTACATTTTTCTAAATTCAAATCAGAAATAATTAGTCTATTATTTTATCTTGCTTAACTAATGAATGGTTGTAGGACACTGTCTGATGGCCCAGTTGGCCAGAGCATCATCCTGTTTACCAAAAGGAGGCAGATTGCATTCCTGGTCAGGGCATGTTCAGGAGGCTGTGAATCAATGTCTGTCTGTCTCCCTCCTTCCCACCTTCCCTACCTACCTCCATCTAACTCCCTCCCCTTCTTTTCCTCGTCCCTCTCTCTCTCCCTCTCTTCATCTCTCTAAAAACCAATAATTTTTTTTAAAAAATTATAAAATTGGTTGTAAGTTTTTTAAGTGTTTCTTTATTTTATGGGTTTTTTTTAAAATATAAGGTTGTGCATCTTTGATGACTTTTATCATTTGGAGGTTTTCCAAAAATGAATTCCTAATGTGGTATCATCTAGTTTCTCATTGAGCTCCTATTTTTCTCCCCCAGGGACAAAAGGGGCTCTATATCCAGCACGTGCACTCTGAAGCAAGTTAAAGGATTTACTATGAAGCACAGAAGCAGATAGTGCCACGTAGCAAGTTGTAGTTGGTACACATTTGTGAGTAAAGATGTTCTCTTTTAGCTCTCTTTTCTTAGCCTTTAAAACATCTGCATGCCAGATCCTTCAAATTCATACATTTGAGTAAAGAATAAAAAAGCAAGTTCACAGTCTTCATTAACCAGTTGAGCAATCTCTAAGAACTCTCCTAAACTTCTCAGAGAAGTGGAGCTTCAAGTGTGTAATATATCTCTGACATGGAGCTTAAGAAATATCCCAGCTATGACTTAAAGTTATACTGTCCTTTATATCTTATTGCCCTTGATTGGGGAAAATGTTTTTGCTGAAAATGTAGTATGGCTTCATTTTCAAAGTTAATTTTTTTTTAAAGAAAACACAACTTATACATCAAATATTAAAGCTTCTTGAAATACATTTACTTCTGCCTTTTACATTCTCTTTGTGGTTTCTTTTTTAGTCAATAAAATGAAGAGGATTTTTTCCCCTAAAATGCAATGATTAGAGTTGTATAGCAAAGTGGTTTTTTTTCTAATCTGACTTCTCATTTGTATATACATTGGATTAGCTTTTCTTTATGCTGTTGGCAAAATCATAAAATAATAACTGTATTTAATACCATATAGAGTAACTTTATTTAGGAGGGATTTGAACATTTGTTTCTCAGATCAAGCCCCAAAACTCTTGAAATCCAAAAATTATTTAAGTAGATATTTCTTTTATTCATAGGTTTCTTAAGAAATTAATTATTGAAATACTGATTTTTATTCTTTCTTTTTTACAGCTGGAAAAGCAGTGTCCGTGTTGTCATGTACACCTCCAAAAAAATTCTGATCTGTAGGGGAATTGTTGTGTAAAGTAAACTGAACTACAGGGTAGCAGTATTTTAATAGCTATTATAGACGTGTTTTAACTATATTAAAAATGAGTAAAAGAAAAACCTGTGACCCACCAATAGGAAGGTCAGTGACATTTTATTCAGTTGAGCTGGTATAAATAGGCTTGAGCAACAGTGGCCTTAAAGCTAATTGCCATGGGCTAACCATGCTCTTTTACATTTTTATCAGCATTTTGTGTTTTGGGGCAACTTACTTTCTACTGCATTTCCCTGCAGCATGGATCCTTCTTTAATTCAGGTTACTCAATGCATCTGTACCATCTTTCCCCTTAAAGGCATGTCATGCTTTAAAATAATATACATGTAAATGTGATATTAAATACAAATTAATAATATGAAACTTTCCAATCCCTCAAAATGAATGTATACATTAAGGATTTATTAATGCATATGCTATATTGGTATTCATTGCATCTCAGTCATCAGATATACATTCAGCAAGAGATGTTTTAATTTGTATTTTGTGATTTTCAAGGGATTGCATCTTTTTAGTACATTTGCCTTATAAATCTGATTTTCATCTTTTTTTTTCCATGCATGACAGCAATTTCAAATTTCTTTTTTGTAAAGTCTCAGCAGCTATTCTTCTAATAATTGATTATGAATTTTTAATTTTAAGTTTTCTTTCAGGCACTTTTGAGCTACAAGCAGCATGCATATCTATACTGTGTGTGTGTGTGTATGTGTGTGTGTACGTACATGTACATGTACATGTACATGTGCACACGCACAAATTTGTGTTGTGGTTATACAATAATTTTTAAAATTTGCTCCCAAACAATAGTTTCAAGATGCAGTTTCAACTGATAAGGGAGAGAAGGCATTAAATTAAAGAAAACATTTTCTTCACCTTTTATTTTTCTTTTGTATGTATGCAGTGCTCAGAAATGAGAAGTCTCTTTTGCTCTTTCAGTAAGGTATTGTCATCTAACTTCAATGCAGAGAAGACTAACGTTTTCATACTCAGTCACACTGTCTTTATTTATTTATTTATTTATTTATTTATTTATTTATTTATTTTTGCCCACAGAGTGAGTGGGGCAGCATTTCCTTCTCCCACTCCTGCCGAGATGGCGGAAATTAGTCGAATTCAATATGAAATGGAATACACCGAAGGTATTAGTCAGCGAATGAGGGTCCCAGACAAATTAAAGGTAGCACCACCAAATGCTGACCTGGAACAAGAATTCCAAGAAGGAGCTCCAAATGCCAGTGTGATTATGCAGGTTCCAGAGAGGATTGTCGTAGCAGGTATTTTACATTTGGGTATTAGTGCCTGGCTTATTTTTGTTTTACATATTTTTAGGAAAACTTTATAGTTTTTCAAAACATTGGAGTTAGAAAATGCAACTTACAATTTTTTCAAAAATGTTATTTATTACAATAATGTGAAATTTCAAACCATGTTTTAATCAACTAATTATTGAGGTGTAATACATTATATACATATAATATGTATAATTTTTAAGTGTTATAGCTTGTTGAGTTGTGTTTTTTTTTTTAAATATATTTTTATTGATTTCAGAGGGAAAAGGGGAGGGAGGGAGAGATAGAAACCTCAATGATGAGAGAATCATTGATCAGCTGCCTCCTGCATGCACCCTACTGGGGTTCAAGCCCACAACCTGGGCATGTGCCCTTGATCAGAATTGAACCCAGGACCCTTCAGTCCTTAGGCTGACACTCTATCCACTGAGCCAAACCAGCTAGGGCATAACTTGATTAGTTTTAACAAATGAATACACCCATGTAACCTCTACCAGTTATAGAACACTGTCCAGTTATAGAACATTTTTATTACCCCAGCAGGCCCATCTCATTTAATTTTTATCCTTCAATTTCAGGCAACTGTAATCTATAATCAGAGACTAGATTTATTTGTCTTTCCTAGAGTTTCATATAAATGGAATTATACACTGTATACTCTAGGTTTTGGCTTCTTTTGCTGTGTGTTATTGTTTTTGAGTTTCTTTCCTGATGTTGCTTATATCTTGTTCATTCCATTTTATTACTGAGTAATAATTCTATTGTGTAGATATACCATGATTTGTTTATCCATTCATCTGTTGAGGGACATTGAGTTGGTTTTTTTGTGGGTTTTTTTTTTTTTCTTTTTTGCTCTTGGGGCTATTAGGAATAAAGCTGCTATGAATATTCATGTACAAATCTTTGTTAGGACATGTGTTTTACATCTGTAGGAGTGGAATTGCTAGATCATATTATAAGTTATGTATAACTTTATAAAAAGCTGTCAAGCTGTTTTTTAAATTGGTTGTGATCTATTATATTCCCATCCGTGATGTATGAGAGTTTCAGTTGCTCCATATCCTTATCAGCATATTGTATGTCAGTCTTTAATTTTGGCCATTCTAGGGTATGTAGTAGCAAATACAGTTTAATAAAAGTACTAGCTTTTTAAAACCTCCCTTCTTACCTTTTTATATTTTTACTCCCAGGAAACAATGAAGACATTCCATTTTCAAGGCCAGGAGATCTGGACCTCATTCAGTCAACTTCTTTAAAACCTCTGGCACTAAAAACACCACCTCGTGTACTTACACTAAGTGAAAGACCACTAGATTTTCTGGATTTAGAAAGACCTCCTTCAACCCCCCAAAATGAAGAAGTAAGTAGAGTTTTAACATCAACTGAATTTGAAATAATAGAGGAAAAAGCAAAACATAAGAGGAGTTAAGAGGCTATATATCCTATCATTAGCAACATGTAATGAAAGCCTTCTGCATGGACCATTAATTACTATAAATTCTGGTTTACAGATATCCCAAATAAGATATTCTGCTAGTGTGTTATTTTTAATTTAAATCATGTCTCAGGAAAAAGCAGATTTGGGGGAAATCATGAACCTAGGCACTACACCTTCAGTGATACAGAAAAAGTTGGGAAGTTGAGCATAGGAAAAGACTGATGCATCACTTTGTTACAAAAGCAATCTGGCATACAGAGCAAAGGAAGGCTCCTTTTCCGTTGATACCACCTATTCTCCCTGCTTGCTGAAAAGTTTCTACTGAGTTAATTACCGTACCATATAACATTAATAGCCATGTTGACCTAAATATGGCAATATGGATTCATAAGGTGTTAGTAGCCACATTCAGATCTTGACTCTGCCATTGATTCAGGGCCAGTTTGTAAAACTTATTTTCTGTGATGATTTCTATAGTTGCAACTTTTTCTTTATAGCTTCTAAAATTGTGCTATGAGACAATGTGAAACATCTTTTTCTTGATAATGGAACTTCCTGTCTTTCATCTTTCATAATAGTCCTTTCCAAGGAGGATAAAGGACCTATATTACATAGGGAAGTGGCATTTCCTAGTACTAGTTATGGTCTTAAGTTGGAAGTTTCTGCTGAGGTAAGAGAGAAAATATACTTGTAGGTGCTAGTATGGATATTAAGTATTTGCTTGTTGAAAGACACTAAATTTGAGTGTTCACATGATGGAAAAGGCACTAAGATATTTGCAGAATTGTGTTTGTTTAAGAAATATTTCTTTGAATTTTATTGTAAGACACTAGATTGTGAGACATAGTTCCTGCATAGTGGTATGAGTGAGGGAAAGATACACACACAAAGATTTTTTTAATAGCAAGGAATAATGAAAATTATGAAGATCGTTACACAAGACAAAAGATATCCACAGCATGCTCATAGTTGGAGGCCCAGTTTTCGGCTCCCCAAATTCCCACCAGAAATTACAGCTGTGAATAGTATTATCTTGGAGTAAGGATTCTGCCAGGAGAGAAACCCTCCCTTTAATATTCTTCTAGTTTTGTTTTTCTTTTGATCTTCCTTCTTCCACTATTTTAGACACATGCCTACTTGGTATAAAGAACTGACTGGAACAAGCCACCCACTCTTCTGAGTAATTACTTTACACCTGAGTGAGGAAAAATTACTCTTAGTAGATCTAGATTTTAAGTCTATATGGGTTTGCTTTTGTAGTAATTTTGATACCTAGTCAAATGTGATGAGTGCACAGAGTACATTATTGCTGGGGTGAAAAACTTTGGCTGAGAATTAGATCTAATTTTGAAGGCCTTCTTTAACCACATGACTTTGGGCAAGTTATTTAACAATTCCAATGCTCATCTCTGAAATAAAAATGAAATAACACCAAGTACCTAAGATTCTTGTCGGAATTAAATATAATAGTGCATGTAATGTGTTTAGCACATGTGTTTTATTATGTTAAAAGCACAGTGTGTAAAGCTTGTTATGAAAGTTAAAATCCTATGACAGGAGCCAGATCCTGAGATGCAAGAGAGGAGTGTCTGATTTCAGTATTAGCTGTGTATTGAAGGAAAGCAATGATGATGCACTGTGCTTCAATTCCATAGAAGAGTCACGCAGCCCTCAATAGACAATTAACCAGTGAGCAAAGGAAAAAGGAAGGAACCAGTTCTAGTAGCTTTTTGAAAATGGATTGAAATAGAAGAGCAGTTCGGCCTTATGTGCTGATATCATAGATGATTCATTCAGATGCTATTCAATATCTATCAAGTGAAACCCCTGAATAGTTTACTCTGTAGTAGTCATTTTACAGCATATGCCACGGTTTCTCAACCTCAGCACTATTGACATTTTGGACTGAATAATTCTCTATTTTGAGGGCTGTCCTTTTGTAACAGCATTGTTGATCTCTACTTACTAGTTGCCAGTAGCGTCCTTCAAGTCATGAAAAGCAGAAAGGTTTCTAATAGCTGGAAACAACCCATATCTTCAAAAGATGGAAAACAACCCATATCTTCATCAGCTGATCAATAGATAAGCAAAACGTGGTATATCCATATAGTGGAATATTATTTAGCCATACTAAGGAATAAAATATTTACAGCTGCTACTACATGGATGACCATAGAAAACACGCTATGACAAAGAAGCCAGACAGAAAAGGCCGTATGTTGAATGATTCCACTTACACGAAATATCCAGAATAGGTAGTTCCCACATATGGAAAGCAGATTATTGGTTTTAAGGGGATGGGGAGAGAGGGAAATTGGAGTAACTGCTTAATGATAATGATTATGAGGGGGCCAGGAAACAGTGGCAGCTGCACTGTTTATTTTGCTCATGGATTCTGTGAGTAAAGAATTTGCATCAGGCATAATAGGGAAAACCTGTTTCTATTCTACACTATGTGGAACTAAGGCAGGAAGTCTTATAGACGGGATGATTTGGCAGCTTGAGGCTACAATCTGAGATTTATGTATGTCAGTTAATAGTAGCTGGTGTCAGATTTCAGCTAGGCTACACATGGCCTTTTCATGTGACTTCTTATGCTTCCTCACATCATGGTTTCATTGTTGCAAATATGAACAGTCTTGAGAAAAAAGGCAGAAACTTACTATGGCTTATGACCAAGCATCAGTAGCCACATTGCATCCATCTTTCCAATTTCAAGGGAAGTGGACACATAGATCCCATTCCTAATGAAAAGAGGTCAATGATACATTTGTAAGAAGAGCTTGTGGGATGGGAAATTGTGGTTATTTCCTTTAAGCTAGGAAGACTGTTTTTTAGTCTACTTTTTAGGTATTCAACCAAATCTGAATTTGTTTAAACCCCAGAAGCCAGGAACATTTATTTATAATAAAAATATAAATTTTCTATAATATATGTACCTTTAAAGCTGTTGAGAATTGTTCTTAAATAATGTATCTATATTACACATGCCTACCAGCAATTCTTACTTTTTGTTGTTGTTGTAAATTTTGTGAGTAGCCTTGATTAAGGTTCTTTTGATGCTAAGCAGCTTTTATGCTACTAAGAATATTTCCTATTCCCTTACCTTTGTGCCTAACAGGTCCGTGCAGTTGGCAGGCTAAAAAGAGAGCGCTCTATGAGTGAAAATGCTGTTCGCCAAAATGGACAGCTGGTCAGAACTGATTCCATGTGAGTACAACCACTAAGTACTGTGTCTCTCCTTTAAGTTTTCTCCATAGATATTGTCCGTCTCATCTTTTTCTGAATAATATACAGTTTTTAATTCTCAAGTTAAAAAAAAAAGCATGTGTTTTATGCCTAAGAAATTTACTTCTAATAGCATTTAAAATCTGTTTTGCATTTGCATTACTTTTACATAATTGCAATACTTGTAATAATCTTAAAAACCTGACCATTTGTTAGTTGTAAACATTTTTCAACAGCATTATCTCTTATGTATATAGTAGTCTTAGCAAAGAATGAATTGCCTATTTGGGGAATCTTCTATAAAGCATACTTAAGAAAAACTGATAAATGTTAAGTGCTCAGTTCTGTGCATCCTTTAAAATTATTTTATCTAGCATGTTGGTTAAAAAATAAAGAAAAGGTAAACACTTTATATAAAGAAAATCTTTATTTCCAAGTTACTTAATTTGTCATAAGATTGTGAATTAACCCTTTCTAGCTCTGCTTCTAATGAGCTTTGTTAAATAATGTACCATAGGCGAGTATTTTTTTTTTCTTTTCTAGGATTATTTTTTTATCTTCCTGCCTACCAAGTTATTGAATTATTAGGTTCCTTTTGTTTTCCAAAAATGCAAGTATATTGCTTAAAGGACTATTTGTTTAAAACTCTTTCTCATTTGGCTAAATTATCACACCCTGATCTTAAAGCTCTCTCACTATAAGATGCTTTAAATCAGGCAAGTGCTTTTATGTTTTTATCAAAACTAATGGGTTTTTAATAAATTAAACATCCCTTTATTTGCTAGTCAGTATTTTAAATCTAAAAGCCTTTGGTAATTTTGGCTTTTTAAAATAGATGATTTAGATATTTAATGTAAATTAATATGTCTTCCTCAGTAACAGTTACTAAGAACTCATTCATTGTGAACCAAATTTGATGCCAAGCATTATAATGTTAGCTTCTTTGGGAACTGCAAAAGAATTAGGAAATGAAACATTTCTCTCTTGCAAACCTAGGTAAAAGCAAAACATTTAAATTTCTATGCAAAATAACTAGAGTACAATACAAGTATACCATTATATTAAACATTACCAAGTTCTAGCTTGAACTTGATCAAAGAGTGATGGTCTTTGATGGGCATAAGGCAGTGGTCGGCAAGCTCATTAGTCAACAGAGCCACATATCAACAGTATAACGACTGAAATTTCTTTTGAGAGCCAAATTTTTAAACTTAAACTATATAGGTAGGTACATTATTATTAACTTAATTAGGGTACTCCTAAGCTGGCCTTTGCTAAAAACTCAAGGGGCCAAAGAGCCACATGTGGCTCCCAAGCCACAGTTTGCCGGCCACTGGTATAGGATCTCTCTTATATTAGGTGCCAGAATGGTAACTTCTCTGATATCTTAGGGAATCTTTAAATTCTCCCTGGAATAGTTAGAGTTATTCTGAATTAAGTTACATAGGAGAAAAGTAAGTTCAAATTAATATATATTTCCTTTAGGGAATATTGATCTGAAATGTTCAACCACTATTAATGCGAAATTTTTTATAACTGTATGTTTTCTTGGAGGTGACTGGTTGGCAGTGATATCAACCAGCCTATGGAATCATTTTTCTAGAATACTTAAAAGAATATTATACAAATGGTGAAAAAGCTACATAGTTTATGGCTAAGGTAGCTTCTTGATATTTAGAGCCCTCAGAATGATTCCACATAACCTCAGAGCTTTTATTATTTTCTATATGTAATATTTTTTAAGCCATCAAAGGTTTTAATAAACTTTTCTGCTATATAAAGATAGGGCTTATTTAGGTGTTTAATATTTTGAAATTTCACACTAATGAAATAAAAGCATCATGCTTACATCATGCTTACATCACTTTTGTTTTTATCCTCACAACATATATATTATTGGTATCTGAGTTCAGTAAAAAAGAAAGGAAACAGCTGTATTATGTATAAAAACCATTCTACTCTGTGATTTAGAGTAGATGATTAAATCATAAGATATTTTTGCAGTTGCCAATAACATAAGTTCCTCATAAAAGAAAAGATTAACAGACTTAACTAACATTTGATTTCTTTTTTTTAACTGCCTTAATGGCATTTTCAATTTTATAAAACTGAAAACTTCATGTGTTAATTTTTGGTAGTAAAAACAACATGAATATTTAATTATAAATTTAATATTGAAATGCTTACTTTACTTACCCATACTTTTTATTATGGTGGTTATATATATGTTACCATGTCATTTTAAGTAAGTTACTTAACTGTCGTCTTATTAATAATGTGACCTTGCCTTTTCTTCTACCATTATTAATTTTTACAACTTAAAATTGAATTCATCTGTAAGAATCTACATTTAATTAACCTTAGGAACTTTATTTAACTTGGTAACATGGTCAGGAAGAAACTATTAATAAAGCTACATTTTACTTCTACTAAAGTAATTATCAAACTATTGCTGTCTTTACCTAAGTTAGTCTTTTCTTTGTAATATGAGAGTAATTATGTGTCATTGTGCATGAACCTTTGCCTACCTTTACTTTTATTCCTTGGCATGAAGATTAGAAGTACATATGGGTGTAAGAACAAGAGCACTGGCCCCTGTTCTCTTAATTACTTTCAACAGACAGTAGGTTGATTGTGGTCAGCCATAGATATAAAAATGAATTCTGACCAGTAGAATCGTATCTAGCTTTTCCTTTGTGTTATAAAAACTGAATATGTAAAAGAAGCATAATTATTATTTAAGGTGGCACAGATCAGATTCTGCCCCAAGAAATAAAATTTCAAGGTTCCAGGCACCGATTTCTGCACCGGAATACACGTAAGATTTTATCTGCTCTGCTTTTCACCAGTAGGAGTTATTTTATTTTGCAGGCTTATGTCATACTAATATTTCACCAGGTAATTGGCATATAATATGCTAATTGGCATATAATATGTTTGGCTTTTTAGTACCTCTGTTACAAGATTTCTCAAACTGTGATCATACACTTTATATAGAAAAACAAACCAACTAAAAAAGTTATGTGTGATTTGGGGCATACCGGTGAAAGTGAAATGGAAAAATTTACACATAAGCATCTGAAACCTATATAATTTTATTAACCAGTATCACCCCAATAAGTTCAATATATTTTTTAAAATTACACTTAAGGACCAAGTATCCTTTTTCACTTTATTTATTTTGCTTTGTTTGGAATAGTCTCCATTGATTCAATTTTAACCAAGTTTAGTGATCCCAATTTTTTATTTTTTTATTTTAGCATACTATCTTGTTTCATTTTGAGTCAGGAGAATGGAATGTAAGTGTGGTTTATCATTGAGGTTTTTTAAAAAATATATCATAGATTAAAATCCTGCTTGGAAAAATATTTTGCAATCATTTAGACCCATGGAGCGAATGGAAATATTGGCATTTAGTTATAAGAATTTAAAAACTAATATAGTTCTTAAGCAACAAAAGCCACTCTGGCAACCAACGATTTTTCCCTTATTCTGGTTCTCTTATTATGCTTTTAGGAACTAGTAAATTGCCTTAAACAGTGGCAACAAATTAGTGTTCTCTGTATATAAAATTTCAAGAGAAATGACACAAGATTCGTATTCTAATGAACATTTGTTTTCCCCCTTTTTCTATTGCACCTTTATTCATTTTTGGGAGAGGCTAGAGCCTCCCCAAAGCGATTATCCTCACAGTTTGAGAAACATTATTATCAATACTATGAAAACCCATCGGGAAAGAGGTACTTGACTTTGGACTTTCCTTTTAATGATGACATAGCTATGCCAAGTAAATTTTCATTTAAATTTGAGTTTTGACATTGGCTAGTGTTTATTAACACTCATGTCATACAATTTTATGTAAGCATGAGGTAGAGCTATTACTAATGAAGTAGCATGGTAAACATGGGTGCTTTCTTAAAAATTGTCTAATCTTTCATAAAAGAAAAAGATAAAGGTGAGATTTTGCTGTTTTATCACATTACTAAGATCAATTTATCATCAAAGTGCATTTTTATTAAATTACTAATATTATAACATTTGCTTAAATAATCTCAGTGCCTTTGCAATATGTTTACTTTTTTATTTTTCACGATAGTTCACTTGTCAAAAAAAAAAAAAACAACACCCAAAAACCAAAAAGTCACACTTCCTTGGTTGGGTGGATGAGTGGACTGAGATGGAACTAACTCTAAAAGCACTCACTGTTTCCCTTTCCAGTCAATGCTAGGTGGTGGGCATGCCAGCTTGAGTCAGACTGATAGTTAAAATGGGGATTAATTCTTTTTGTTCTTATATTTGCTTATTTGTAATAAGACTTGCAAGACAGCTTAAAGCTTTAAAAAGATTGCTGCAGTATTTATTGCTTCTAATCAGGCTAATTTTGTTCATCTATAGATAAAAATAAATTTTAACAATCAAGGGCATTTAATCTATACAAAATACTGTTCAATGTGATCATCAGTTTAAAAAATACTTCCTATTCTGTTTTTGCTCTTTATGAGGGATTGCAATATAAATTAATAAAAATGTATATTTCTTACTAATTTTTGAAAATATTTCTTTTGATAAACCATCATAAATCCAAATAGGTTTTTTATGGTGGTCTTTGATGAAATATCTTTACTAGTAATGATAAACTTAATTTTATATTTTATCTTTCTACATGTTTTATAAGTTACAATTGAGGATCATGTAAGGTTTTTAATTCCCATTTATTACCAGATTACAATTTCATATGATCATAGAATCGTAGAATTGGAAGAGATCCTACAGACTTTTAGAACTCTACCTTCTGTGCATTTTATCTTAAGATTTTTTGCAGTTAATTTTAAAATATTTTATGCTTGACTACTTTATGAATACATCTAATTTCCTATTGCTTTTACTGGCAAAAGTGATTTCTCTCAAAGGAAATAGTTTCTTTTTAATTTTTAATGGGCAAAAATCTATCGAACTTTTTTCACAGATTTGCATTTAGTTTATTGACATTGTCGCTGTAACATTATTCTAAATATTCATTATTATAGACTTTAATATAGTAGTATGTAACTAATTTATTTACTAATATAGAATGATATGCAGAAGTATTTAATTTCAGCACCAAAATGCAAAGACAAAAACTTTAATTATATCAATAAGTATTGTACTAATTGGCCTTTTAAAACTTGCTCAGGTAAATTTAGCCAGGTATGTTGGCAGTTCTGTCACTTTTTATTCCTGCCTCTTGTGACACTTTTCTAACATGAATTCAGTCTGGTTTCTCACAAAGAGCAGGAATTCCAGGTGTTCCCAGGCTGCCTAGAGGTTTCTGAGTGACAGACGAGTGCCTAGACGTTGAGACCAGGCAGACTGCTCTTTTCACTCTTGTGGGATGTCGAATATGGGTTTTGCCAAGTACAATGGGGCAGTTGCTAAATTGGCTTATGTATATCCCAGAATATTTGTGGTCTCTGGACAGGCTTTTAGGGTGACTGTTCATGAGTTTACATCGGAAAACTTGCATTTCTTTTGATATCATTAGGCCTACTTCCTATGGTGAATCAGCCCTGACATTAGTTTCTCAATATGTCAAGTTTTGGCTTAGATCTTTCTCTTCAAAGTAGTCTTTTACTGTACTTCTCATTTTGGATTATTAAGACTTTCAAAGTTATTCACAAAATTGTGGATATTTTGTTTTTAATTTCCTGGGACTGTGTGAATAATATTAGATAACAGCTATCTTTTCAAAAATTATCCCACACTTATTTTGTGGTTTCCAAATAAATACATGTTAATTTAGAAAAGATTACACAAGTCAAAATACAAGATTTTCTCTTTTCACTTGTTCACTGTGTGCTCCATTTTATTTTGTTTTATTTTGGACATAATCACAGGATGAGGTTTAAACAAGTCTCTGAAAATACACCAATCTTAAGAATTTGGGTTACAGCTGTAAAAACTGCTTCATTCATATGTGTTCAGCTTGTGGGACACACTGGCAGTGGAGCCAAAGAAACTGAATCGTAGCTCATGTCGAAAAGACTGTAAGATTACTGGCAAAGAGAAGCCCCAAAATTAAAATACTTGTATTATAACTTTAAAAACTTGAACTCATCTTTAAATTTACTCATAAACTCAGTTTGCTTCATTGTCTTTGAAATAATTGAAATAGCATTTTCATGGAATCACTTTCAATTCATGTGTTTAAACTCGTCTGACATGGGTATACTAGAATTTTCTATCTATTGTCCGATCACCCAGTCTCCTGCAGGTTGCTTGTTAGCGGTTTGGTTTACTGAAATGGAATATGCATCCATAAAGAACGCTCTCTCTCCAAAGCTAGCAGATGAACACACTCATTGATGTAGTGCTCTTCCCACTCCAAAGTTTTTCTTTGATAATTTGTGTGTTTTTTAACTTGATGTTTAAGGCTGCCCACTTACAGATGCTGCATTGTAGCTGGTCTTTTAAGACACTTTGAAATATTAACTTATTTGATTGTGTTTTCTTAGGGGGAAATGATGGGTGGGAGAAAAGGGCAAGAAAATTAAAATGATTTTTAAAATTTAAGTGTTTGGGGAAACTACTCAGCTAAAGTTTTATAAAAATCTGACTTGAGTGTTTTATGTTTTTTTTCTTCATTTGCTGTGCTTATATAAACAGTGTGACACCATCGCCACAACAGGTTCGGGTCTGTCCTCCCCGTATGTTACCTGAAGATGGACCTAATCTTTCCTCTGCTCGTGGCATTTTGTCGCTTATCCAGTCTTCTACTCGTAGGGCTTACCAGCAGATCTTGGATGTGCTGGATGAAAACCGCAGGTGACTGGCCATCAGAGACTCTCGCCAGCTTCATTGCATACTTTTGGCTCCTTCTAGTGGATTGTGGTGTCTTTCTTTTTTGTTTGCACCTTTGTCTCTTTCTAAGATGCAGTGGTTTAAACAGTTTGCTTTGCTTTCTTTTAATTTGAAATTATTGTCCAAAATTCACATTTCATAAGATTCTGTTAGCTTTTCTTCAGTCAGGGAAAGTATTTACTTAATAATTACACACAGGAAGAATAACGATTTTTCCAAAGGTTTTGTTGACTTGTTCTAAGTACTCGAGTCCATTTTGGCTATGCTAGGAGTACTATTGGATTGAGTATAGGATGTTGAACTAGAATGTATTAATTTTCTTTAGTAAGTCTTTTTATTTCATCATTTATGGTACTAATGTGGTTGATTAATTAAACAGATTTGAAACATTGATGTCAGTGTAGCTGCCAGGACTTTTTTTTTTTTCTTCTCCAATTCCTCTAAATAGGAATTTCTAGGCCTGTGTTGAAAATCCCAGGTACTGTTTGTCTTTTTGAAAATTCAATCTTTTTCCGTATTAATAATTTTTGAACATCAAGTAAAATCATTAATAGCATACTTAGACTTGTTCATACAAATAAAGTTTTTGCCACTTTTTTTGTCCTTACTTCATTACTATGTAGTATTTTTTTTAAGTTGAAACTTAGGAAGCTTTCTGGAAAAGTATGGGATAGGTATAGTCTGTTTTGTTTTCACTCCTAACATTTTATCTAGTAACTCTGAGAGTTAGTGTTGACTTTTGCAATTTGAAGAATCCTCTGGCTCTTTCATAAACCTGACTTCTTACCTGAGGAACTGATATGTGTATGGCTGTTCTGGACAAACTTTCTTATTGAGTACTTTGATCCTCACACAAGCCTCTGGGGTTTTTCCCATATTTCATAGGCAAGTTGTCCATATTGCTCAATAGGAGTTTCTGAGCCTTTCCAGGCTAATCTAGTAGTATACATTTGGGCCCAGTGACTTAAAGAGCTTAAAGAGAAAGCCCATGGCAGAGGGGAAATTTTATATATATATATATATATCCCCAAGGGTTTCAAGACCTTTTTATGCTCTTTGAAGCTTCAAGGTTATACTTCTAACTGGTTCTTGTACTTCTAAACTTGATGTGACTTAGAATATTTGAGGCCTGGAAGAAGAAGCAAGGTTTAGGAAAAAAACAAAAAAACATATATATATGGAGTCACTCAGATCCTGTCTTGATCCACCCCACTGAGTAGCTAGCTTCATGATGAACTTTAATAAATTGTTTATCTTCTCTAGTCCTTATTTTTCTCATCTATTACATTAAGAAAATATGGAGGGTAATAATATTAACTTAGTTTTCTGGATTCTTGTGAGGAATCTCTCCCCTATCGCCTACCACCACCACTTTTATTTCACAGTAGGGATAATGGCCTTCAATTTTATTCAGTGTGTTGGGAGATCCTTCAAAAGAGACTGAATATAAGGTACCTGGAGCTTAAGAACTACCGTAGTATTTCCGAAGGCCTGTTTTCTCTACCCTCCTTAAAATAAATTCATTCTTTACCTGGTATCCTCTTTAACTTTTTAATTACAGTCGGTCCTTAGAAGAGACCAGATTATTAGGTCAAATTATAACATATCAAATGCTATTACAGTGAAAATATATGAATGAGAAAGATACTTATAAATCCTATGTATAATAGGATGTATGTGAAGATAATTCTATGTATTTTCACAGAAAGATACTTATAAATTAAAAAATAGCTAGATGACAAAGCGCCAGTGCTTACACACAGTTCAATGCAGTTATATGGAACTTGTAAAAAAGTTGGATTTTTTTTTTTCTTAATAATGGAAAAACATTTTGATTCCAGCTCACAAGTACAAAATCAGAAATCTTAATGTAAAATTTATTTATTATTTTTATATTATGAAAAACTATTTTGAGCCCTAAGTTTTATCTATTTTTTTATTGTAATGAAATGATAACTTTAAAATCTCTTTTCTGGAAAGGAATTATGTTTTTTTATTCAGTTAAATGAGATTTTTTTTTTAAATACATAAAGTAGTTGTATTAATTTTTTGCTCCTGGGCACACATAGTTGTTGTTATTTTGGAGCCTAGCAGATTAGATTCTTACTAGTCTATTGAATACTTTCATTATTGAAAGGGTTTTGTTTTTGTGTGTGTGTTTTTTATCGTTGTATTTCAATCTCTTGTGATCTAAATGCTGAACAAGATTTAATCAGAATTGTTAACTGCCATATCAGTATTTATCTCTACTATAAGAACTGTCTCATATGACTTTTCAGATACAAACACTAGGAATGTGAAATTTGGATAATGGTCTACTTGCATGGTTTTAAAATGATACTGCTTATAAAGTTTCAAGTGCTTTTATGTTCTTTGCTTTGTGCATCATTTTTTCCTTTCTATTTTACTACTCTTGGCTGTTACGCTAATGTAATATCTTATCTTTGGTCTTATGCTTTCACATTAGGTAGAGTTAAATTAAGCTAGAATTATTTGACAGGAAGGGAGGGAGGAGAAAGGGAGGAAAGGAAGAAGATAGTCTGTCATAAAATAATGCAGATTCACAGTTGCTTAACATAAAAAGGGACACTGTTGAAAGGTTTATTTATGCATTGTATTACATATTCATTTTCTCATCTTATGAGAACTTACATGATCTAAAACCAAGCTCAACATGAAGACAAAAGTAAAATGAATGTTCACATTAGCAAAGTTAATTTATCAAAGCACCTCAGACAAGCACAAGGTATGTTCTTTGGATTTTAGATGCTATTATGACTTAGCCCTTGGCGGGTTAGGAAATGTTCAACTCTGCTGATATCTGCTAGAGCGCCATATCTCATTCTCCAATGCAAAATATTAACATCTTTAAGAAGAGACTTTCTATGTAAGAACGTTATTTAAACACTGGCATATTAGTTAGCCATGCTTAGCATGTTTAAGTTTTATTTTTAGAAGGGGCTTGATTATTTTTATACAGTTTTTCTTTTGCATATTCTATAAGCTTTGAGTATGTAAGAAGCCACCATGTACATAATTTTATATTTTTTGCAAGTGTCCGTAAAAATATATTAGTTGGAAAACCTAGAATGCAAAGATGTAGTTGAAATGGTGTTCGTTATTTATCATTTATCTTTTTAAAATATGTGTATAATTCCTGGTCTCCCAACTAAATTATTTATTTACTGTAGCAGTTTTCATTTTTAAAACAAGAAACACATATTCTGTTAAGATTATTTTTTACTCAAGATGGTCAATATCCACTTTAATGCTGGAACTTGGAGAGCCTTGAGTCTCACTCCCTTTTGTCACATTAATCACAAAACATACTGTTGAACACATTATCAAACTTAAAAAAGATTTGTAATGTAATTATACTTATGAAAGAAAGTGATAATATGCCAAATGCCTGTCTAATTTACTCTTATATGTGTCAATTGCCAGTGTAAGAAGACAAAATGAAATACGTTGTGAAAGGTAACTGTAGCTATCTTCTGGCTCTGCATTATAAAAGGGAAATCTCTGTGGTGGAACATACTGAATATGACAGATCCATTTGAATATGTTAGCGTGAATTTCTTTCAAAACTTTAGGTAGCACATAGCATTGGCTTTATTTAAACATTCTCATGTTAGCATAATGTAAGATTGTAGTTAACTAGTAACAGTTTTCCTAATGCCACAGAGTAAATATATTAGTAGGATTCGATGGGTTTAAAACCTGTCTCAAGCCATATGTGATTTCTCACTGTTCTTTAGTGAACAAATTAGAATTCTAGCAGGTCTTCTCCAGAAGACCTTCTCTGACTCCCTTATCCTCTAGGCTCCAGAAATTTATTAAAGCAACAGTAGTGCCTTTAGGAAGCATATAAGCTAACCATTAAAACTTTCTTTAATATATTGAATTGACAAAATAATAATTGTATTGTAGCCAAAATTCTACAAATATGTCAACTTACCAAAACAAACAAAACTAGTGCATTTTCTATTAAGTGTTTACTATAATTAAGAATTTCCTTGGTATTTAAATTCAGGCTAAACCTGATCAGTACTTAGAGAATGAGACATTCAAAACAGAATGTAAGGATTCCTAAAATTCTTATATGGATCCTATCCCCAACCTTCTCTCTGTATTTAGTAAATATTGCTGATTACTTTTTGGGAAATTGACCAGTGATCTTGTGGAACTTTTGTTTTCTGATTTTAAAAATTAAGATTTCTTGGAAAGGTTTCTGCTTACCTAGGTAAGGAACTAATTGTCCTCTGGAAACCAAGTATGTACTGAGCTAAGTGACAGTCCCCACAAAGTTTTCCAATGCACCTTAGTCTTCATTTCCAACAGCCCTGTATGTCGCTCTTGGTTGTCTCGGGATCGGACTCAGTATTGTGGCTTCTAGAATATGCTGTAGTATGTCCCTCACAGCACGGCTATGGTCTCAGCTTCAGAACTGAGGCTTGCAGCTTTGCTCTGGAGAGCTCAGGGTTTGAATGAGACACAGCTACGATCAAAATTAAAGAGGCGGGAAGGAAGCAGTTGTGGGATTTGTGAGTAATGTGAAATTTTTAGTTTTTGAGATGGGCTGTTGCTATCGATGAGCAACCATGATCATGCAGGTGCTTCTAACCGGTTCTTGACATGCTTCTAAAATTGATGTGACTTTTTTCCAACTTCAAGAGAGCAATTATACTTTTTAAACAGAGTTGTCCTCTGTCTTGAATTTCATAATTAAAATACAAGCACCCAAAATTATTTTATATGTTGGTGCTATTTTGTTAACTATAGATTTCCTTAATTTTTAACCCATTGAAAATACTAAATTTATGAAAATCTTAAAATGGAGGACTTGGGAGACAAAGATGTTTAAAGTATTTGAAATATATTATATTGTATTGAAACATACAATATAATCCTATTTGACATTTATTTGTCTTGTTTTTGCTTTTATTTTATTACTTCTCTGTTTCCTGATTCTATCTTGTGCCTTCTCCAAAACTGCCTTAGACCCGTGTTGCGTGGTGGGTCTGCTGCCGCCACTTCTAATCCTCATCATGACAACGTCAGGTAAATTTTGAGACTTTGTAACTACCAGGGTGAATAGCTGGCTGAATTTGTATTTTGCAGGCAATAATGCATGTTGTAGCCATGCCTTTATATTGTAGCTTGAGCCTCTACAGTTTTCTGAATGAGTACATCCTGCTTTTCTCTGAGAACAGTGAGTAGTCACTCGTGACATTTGGCCACCAGAGTGAGGAAAACACTTAATTGTACTACAGTATTGTGTATCCCCATGTTTTTATTTAAATCCAGTTTCATTAATTTACAGGAGATCATGCTAAAATGGAAAATGTCACCTTGAATCTTGTCTTATATGCATCCTTTTCATTGTTAGCCCGAGCTTCTGTCCAGCATTTTCTTTTTATTTAATTGTCTATAATATCATCTTCCATGTATAGAGAAAGCTGTCGATAAGGCATCATCTTAAATTGGGAAAAGTCAGCATTGACAGTTTGGGTAAATTAAACATAAAGGGAATTTAAGAATTTTTGTCATCTGTTGATTTCAGCTTTTCTCTTATTTTTGCCCCTTTCACACATGCTTAATATGAGTAACAATTTCTTCTGTTAAGCACAAGACAGATAGAATAGCACATATAAATACTTAAGGTTCTTACGTGCCAGAATCCCCAATTCCCACCTTCTAGGTGGGGGAGGAATTTGGGTTAGTGTTCACAGATACCATTACTGTAATTATTTTCAGAGTTTATTTTGTTTATTTAAGCACAAATACATTATCTGTAGCATTAGACTTAAAACTGGCAGCATTATTTCTGTGATGAAAGGAAGCTGGCACATTCATTTTTAGGCGAGAGAAGAGGGAACCGGCAGTTTCTCACTGTAGGTAGCTCAGATTAGAAGAATTGGAAGTGCCTTAGGGATCTTCCCGCTCTGCCGACCTGTTTCTTCTGACAGCACTGACCACATCCGTTGTAAGTTTTCCAATTCACTCCTAAGTTTGTCTCTCTATTTTCAACCAGTGATCTGACTTATACTTCTTTTGGTTTTAAGTTAAATTATATAATTTTTTTTCCCCTATCCTTAAATTTTTTTGCAAATGAAGGTGTGTTTTTTACAGATATTGAAACCCTTAGTTAATTCAGAATTTTAATTGTAAGTAATCCTTTTCAGTTGTACTTCGTTCTGTGTTCAGTTCAGATCCCCTGACCTTTGAAGTAATTGCTTCTATTGTTTGAATTTTTCCCCAATTATTCATCTCATGCATGACCTCACAGAAATAGAACAGTTGTGGTATTTGGGGTTTTTTTGTTGTTGTTTGTTTGTTTTGTTTTTTAGATAAAGGATAGAGGAGAGGTGTCTCCAGCCCTTATTTTTTCTACTAATCATTTAATTCTGTCATAATGTTCAAAGGAATAATTAATGCAGATGTTTGTAGCATCTACTAGCTTTACAGCTTACTTCTCTAACTGCTGCAGTTACTCTCAGTATTCCAGAACATTCATTCTGTCCCCATGAGAAAAGGGGCAATTAATGAGAAAGCAAGTTAGTTTAGCCATCAAAGGCACATTTAGAGATTGTTCTATATTATTTAGAGTTAGTACTACCATAGTATTGAAAGTGCATCCTATCTGGTGTTTTTGAGTGGTTTTAAATTGTATTTGAAACAAAAGAACTTTCTAAATAGACTTGTTTTTAACATGTCTGCATAAGAACTGTATTTCTCTTTATACCCCTTTGTGTGGTAAGGTGCTTTTTATAATGGAGACCTACTTAGTATATTAGAAAATATCTATGTGCCAATTTTGTAGATTGCATAGGAGTAACTTTTAAATTCAGTTTATTTATATTCTCATTCAGAACAATTAATATGCCATTTTACTGAAATAGCCATACAGGATTAAAATAGGATATAAACATGTGAGGTGTGTAAATTATATCTCAATAAAACTGTTCATTAAAAACATATTTAAAAAGTGGAAATCCAGGCAAAGAGGAAGAGTATTTGTGTATTGGTTTCTCAGAAGTTTATTGTCATTCATTTAAAAATCAGTGTCCTTTCAGAAGTAACTGCATTTGAACAAGAAGTACTTTTTGTGTGCTTTTTCTGGAGTTTGTCTAATTGGCTTTCCAGTATTATTGTTTTCTACACAGCCTCTTAATTATTGATTATTCAGCTAGTTCTGGATCTCAATGTAGTGACAAGATGTATTCAGGCGATTTTACAGTAGAGAGTAATTGGAAAATAAGAAGAGTAGAAATGACAAGAAAAGAGGAAATGAGAGGAGGAAGAGAAATAAAATGATCAGTCTTATTTTGCTAGCTAGAGTTAGTGTCCCTGCCAGTGAGTCTCAGCAGGAGCTCTTTGCAGCCACACATGGACATAAGTTTGTCTAAGTATTGTATATTGTTATATTCTAGAGTGGCAGCCCTCAAGTCTTTTCACCCACGGGTCCTATTTTAACAATGCCCATCCCTCTGAGTTGAAAAGTGTCTCCTTTTTTGTATCTTTAGTCAGGATTCTTCTTATTCTCAAAGTTTTAAGACATTTGCCAATATTTAAGGTAATTGTTATCTTAAGTTGTTTTCTTTCCTTTATTAGTAACAACTCAGATTGTAAAATACTTTAGGAATTTATATTGTAATTCCAAACTTTTGAACAATTCTTTGAACACTATACATTACGTTACATGACTTGTCAGGTACTCTTAATTCTATTCTAATATTTAATTGTATTTTTATTTCTTATCTGCTAGGTATGGCATTGCAAATATAGATCCAACAGTTGAAGGAACTGCAGATGACATGAATGTTGTAGATGCAGTTTCATTAAGACGACAGGTATTTAATATATCAAATAAGATATAATCCTAAGTTTTATTCGTATAATGTTTAAAGTAACAGTTCCAAACATTTCATCACTTTCTCTCCTGTGGAAGTAATGAATATAAATATTTTATCAGCCAAACTACTTATTACACCATAATTGAATGTCCCGTTTTGATTAAAGATGTATTAAACCATCATTTACATGTTTTGATCAGCATAAAACAGTATTTCCTGAATGGATTGATGTAGTTCTGATGAATAACAAAGAATTTTGACATTTTAGCAAACCAGGAAAGCCCTAAAGGCTTGTTGGCTTTTGGAAATGTGGAACAGTCTCTTGGGCCTGTGTCTTTGTGTTTGGGAACTGCATTTTGGAAACTGCTTTCAGTGTGCAGAGGGTCTTTATATGCCTATTTCTCATTTTCTGTGCTCCTTCTTAGAGCTACAGTTGCATATGTATATTTTTTTAATAGTTTTATTGACTTCAGAGGAGGGAGAGGGAGAGAGAGATAGAAACACCAATGATGAGAGAGAAAAATCTGAATATTTTTAATATATACTCCCAGCCTCTAGAGTCATACAGACATACTCATGTGGGGAAAGCATATTCAATATTCTAATTGTGTCTATGCCAAATAGATATAGAAGGGAAAAAATTCAAAGTAAAATATTTCTAAGTAAAGATCAGGAAACAAAATATTTTAGCATAAGAATAAATCAGAATATCATTTTAAAGATTTAATATAATACAAAGTTAACATGAAGCAAATACTTTTCATTTTGAGTCTCATTTTGTTGAAATGTAAATGGAAGCTATAAGTTTTTACATATTTCATATATTTATTTATACTTCGCTTATTGAAGAAAGAGATTGAAAGTGGTTTCTTCGACCTTTATCATTGATTTCACAATTATACCAACAACCTTGTTTTCTGAAAGTGTAATTTTAGTATGTTTTCACAGTGTTCATTTAAGCCTTAACTTAGAATATAGGGCAGACAAAGATGCAGTAGTTATAAACTAAAGGCCAGTGCACAACATTCCTGCACTGGGTGGGAGGTGCCCCTCAGCCCAGTCTGCGCCCTCTCACAGTCCGGGACCCCTCATGGGATGTCCATCCCGAGGGGTCCTTAGCACTGCCATGGAGGCAGGAGAGGCTCCCGCCACTGCCGCTGCACTTGCCAGCGGTGAACCCAGCTTGTGGCCGAGCAGCGTTCCCCCTATGGGAGCCCACTGACCAGTAGGGGGAAGCTCCTGTGTTGAACATCTGCCCCCTGATGTCAGTGCACATCATACCAACCGGTCTTTCTGCCATTCGGTCTTTTTGCATATTAGCCTTTTATTATAAACTAGAGGTCCAATGCACGAAATTCGTGCAAGAGTAGGCCTTGCTTCCCCTGGCTGCTGGCACTGGCTTCCCTCTGATACCCAAGACCCATGCTTCCTTCTGGCCACCAGCACGAGCCCGGAACCTGGGCTTCCCTCTCAGCCCCAGCTTCATGTTCAGAAAGACATCCATTCTAATGAGCATATTACACTTTCAGTATAGACTAGAGGCCCAGTGCATGAAAATTAATACACTTGGGAGGGTCCCTCAGCCTGGCTGTATCCTCTCCCAATCCAGGAGCCTTTAGGGAATGTCCAACTGATAGTACAACTGTCCTCTGCAGGAGGCAACCAGCAGGCTGATAGGGAAACAGCACCTGCCAGTGAGGGCTGGCTCTGCCCCACCACTGTCATTTTCCACCCCCAATCAAAATCCCCTCCCTCTGTCCACTGGCACCTGCCTTGGTTGGCCTGATGCTGCCCACTTGCTAGCCCTGCCTCCTGCTGGCCGGTTGTCAATTTGCATATTAGGCTTTTGTTATATAAGATAAATAATTCGCACATATGCTTTGAGACTTTAAAAGGAGCAGAAAGCCAGTTGGGAAACTGAGTTTCTAAGATAATTAACATAAATGGAGTCACCAGCAGATTTACAGAATTTATATTTGTATTTATGACCTGGTAATAAGGGAAGCAGCTACTTCTACAGCTCCCTTTGCTCCATTTCTCGTTTGGGAACCCAACAGTCTGGAGCCCATTTAGTGTAGTGATGAGCAGCTCAGGGGTCACTAGCTTCAGAATACAAAATGTAACCCACATTAGGGGTGAGGGGTATTAAAAAGCTGCCTTGAGCCCTAACCGGTTTGGCTCAGTGGTTTACGAGTGTTGAACTGAAGACAAAAGGATTCCAGTTTTGATTCTGGTCAGGACCACATTGCCCTGGTTGCGGACTCAATCGCCCAGTAGGGGGCATGAGAAGACAGCCGATCAATGATTCTCTCTCATCATTAATGTTTCTATCTCTCTCCCTCTCCCTTCTCTAAAATCTTTTTATTTTTTTAAAGCTACTCAGAAATGCTCAGATAGAAATATCTTAATGATTCAACACAATGCCACTTTTCTATTGGCAATAAAATAAGATTGGTAGTGTAAGAACGTAGAACCAAATCCCATGGAACCAAATAAACTCCTCATTTTGAGTAGTGGGAAAGGTAATTTTTAAACACTTCTATTGTTTACTGAATTGGCCCTAACAAAAAAGTGGTTCTTAGCACTGATAAATCAGATGATTGGAATGGCCATCCCCACCTTACATGGGTTGCAGGTTCCATCCCCACGGGGTCACATTTGGAAGACAACCAATTGATATTTTTCCCATCAGTGTTTTTCTTTCTCCACCTCCTTCCCTCTCTCTCTCCCATTCTCACTCTCTCCCTTCCTCTCTCTAAAATCAATAAACATCCTTGCTTGAGGATTAAAAAAAAAGGGGGGGGGGGGAATAGACGCTTTCTAACTCAAAAATTTGGAAAAGGGAAAGGGAGAAGAGTATTTAAGTGAATCTTAGCTGTTAATAGGTAACTTTTCTATATAGTTTATTTTTACATTGCTCCAAATGAAACTTCCCATGTTTATAATTATTATTTTGACGAATTATACTACTTTATAAGAATTTGATCACTCCTTACATTAAAGCTTCTATTTTGTTTTTCACTTAGATAATCAAATTAAATCGACGTCTACAACTTCTAGAAGAGGAGAACAAAGAACGGGCTAAAAGAGAAATGGTCATGTATTCAATTACGGTAGCATTCTGGCTGCTTAATAGCTGGCTCTGGTTTCGCCGCTAGAGTAACCTCAGCTCTCAAAAAATACTGTTTCAACAGCTGGAAATATAAAGAATTTGCAAACTTCTTTGTTTCTGTGTTTGCATTGAATATGCCATTTTATAGTCCATGCCCTGAAAATGTACTTCTTCCAGAAGGGAAGGAGAAAGACTCATGTTTGCAGAGGTAAAGATATATTCTGTCACCTAGCTGTATTCCCTTGTAACTAGTCCTGCAATAACGCCTACTCAAAATTCTCTTTGCATGTTGTGTAAATAGGCTCTGATTTGTTTTTTTAAAGGAATTAATTTTTTGCCACATCAGTTTGCACCGGTAATTCTCTGAATGGGGGAGGATAGAGAATAGATTTAGAAAAGTATCTGTAAAAGAAAAATCCTTGACTTTGATCTGTTTCCCAAACATTGTTAAACAGTTTTGTTAATGGACATGCTCGCATCCACATTCAGCATTAACACATCTGAAAGTCATGGTCTGGTGTTAGAATTAATAAATAAAAGCCACCTCATGTTTCACCTTTATTATTAAAATAAGTCCTAATATTTTCAGCCGTTTATCAATATGTGTGTAAAATATGTGTGCTTACTTTTATTTTAGTTTTTCAGGTGGTTTTCTATAAGGGACATTTTTACTAAGTTCATGTGTGAATGATTTAAAAAACTACAGAATAAGGTACAATTGCAGTGTATTTAATAAACTATCAACCAAAGCAGTATTTGTTGATCGGAAGATTTTTGTTTCATTATACTGTGCTGTGAGCTCTATCACATGCTCTTATATGAACCCAAGTCTGTCTCAGGCGCGAGTCATGCAGCTAAGGGCTTGGCAGGAGCAAGACCCTATGTGCTGCTCTTAAGGAATTGACAAATCAATGGAGGAGGCTGGGAATAGGTTTATTAAAGAATTAGAGGATGATAAAAACAACTTTATTGATGAAAAGCAATTTGAGATATATGCTGAAAGGTAGGGAGAGGGGAGAGTGTTTCACATG
This sequence comes from Pipistrellus hanaki, assembly GCF_964339955.1. Classification (NCBI taxonomy): domain Eukaryota; kingdom Metazoa; phylum Chordata; class Mammalia; order Chiroptera; family Vespertilionidae; genus Pipistrellus; species Pipistrellus hanaki. The sequence continues at coordinate 61,969,191 of NC_140510.1, read as the reverse complement.
GTGGATACAATAAAGTGTAAACATTTTAAAACAAGATTGAATATGGAGGTGGGAGTGAGAAATAAAAAGGTTTGTAAATGACTAAATACATGAGGAAGGGGGAGTGTACAAATACTGGCAAAGCTGGCATGTCCCCAAAATATACATAAATTCAGATGGTCCATAGACTTTTAGGGACTTTATTCATGTCAGCAAGCTACTAGTGAAATAGCAGGTAAATGACTTACCAGCTACTTAACCTGATGTGCTTCTTCGAGCCATCCTTTCTGTGCCCTCTGGAATGGGAGGCTTGTCTGTCTCTCCATGACTGTGGAGAATTGGGTCATCTGAGGCAGTGGTCGGCAAACTCATTAGTCAACAGAGCCAAATATCAACAGTACAAGGATTGAAATTTCTTTTGAGCGTCAAATTTTTTAAACTTAAACTATATAGGTAGGTACATTGTTATTAACTTAATTAGGGTTCTCCTAAGCTGGCCTTTGCTAAAAACTCAAGGGGCCAAAGAGCCGCATGTGGCTCGCGAGCCACAGTGCCGACCACTGATCTAGGGTGATGTGAAGATTGTATGCACTGTCGCTGCCCCTTGTGTTGTTTGACTACATAGTGTGAGCTGTCCTGTTAGTCACTTGTGTTTTAATTTTATGGCTATAGCAGTTTGGCATTCATTTAATAAGTATTGAATCTTTGCTGAAAGCTAAGTACTAAAGATAGAATTCATCAGTTCATTCCATGGAATGTCCCTAGTAGCCAAGATAGAATTCATTCATTGATTCCACAGATTATTTCTAGTAGTGGCCTTACTTTGTGTCAGACGCTGTATTTGGTACTGAGCATACCAGGAGTGAATACAAGAAACATATCCCTGTACCCATGGAGCTTACAGTCTTACGGGGGAAAGTGAAATTTAAGAAGCAAATACAAATAAAAATGCCATCACCATTGTGGTGAGTACTATCAATGAAAGAGGGCTAAGGGAGGGTTAAGGGACACCTGCTTATCATTAGGTAGTTAGGGAAGGCTTCTCAGAAAAAGGGATATTTGTGCTGAAGGATGAAGAGGACTTCGCCAGAGATTAGACTTTGGGGGGAGGGGAGGAATTTGGGGGCCTGGATAGAAGAGAGGCCTGAAGCAGAAAGGAGCTGATGAATTAATGGATGAGAAGCATTAGTTGGTCCCTGTTGTCTTATTATGATGGACATACAAGCAAAAACATTTATGTTACATTGTTACAGGTATGATAATAGTAGTTTGGGTATGTGCTAACTTGATGTATTGGAATCATGCACTCTGGGAAGCTTTCTCAGGTAGGAAATAATGTAAGTTAAACTTTAAGGATAAATTGGGGTTTGTAAGAGCATGAGGAGTTCTTTACACAGCAAATGGATTCAGAAATAAAGTGCCTGTGTGTTACTAATTTTGAGGAGCAGCTATAATGTAAGTATTGTAAGTTATTTCTACAACCTGAAGCACAATGAACATAAATAAATGAGAAGAAAATGCAGGAATGATCTACATTCAGAAAATTGTAGATTTTTAGTATTTTATATCATTTTAATATGGTAAATACACTTTTATTAGGTTGTCTTTTAAAGGTTATGATATATAGAAACCTTTTTTTTGAAAGACTAATTTTTTTCTAGGTATTTATAGTTCTTTATTGTGAAAAATGCAAACAGGAAAATAAAGTATAATGACTCACTGTAGTCTTGTCCCTATATATGACAATGAAGATTTTTTTTATTGCTTTATTTTTTGGTTGATGTATTTTTAAAACATGACATTTTCCCCCCCAAACACAAAAACATGCATTTCTAAAAAATAAAGACATTTTTATATTACCATAAAGCCATTGTCAGTTGTAAATATTCACAATAAGTCCTTAATATTACCCATACCAATCCTGTACAAGGTCTGCATAATACATTTAGTTGAATAACATCTCTGTTCTCAATATAGAATAGTTTCCTCAATACACTTGTTTTTTCCCTGTACATTTTCTTGTTGAAAACAGAAGGCTATTGTCTGTTTACTGTCCTTCCTTTAGAATTTGAGTCTATCTATTTCCCTGGATTTCTAGTAAGTGAGGAATTTGGTCTAAAAAAATGATTACATTTAGGTTAGTTATTTTTTCTTAAAGTATAAAGAAATACAGGGGAAAGGCCCTACTTTGACTTCCAAAATAACTTCTGTTCCCTCTCATCTTCCCTTCCTCCGTCGCTCATCTCTTTTCCCCTCCCTCTCTTCCTCTCCACACAAGAATGGAGAATTAAAAAATTCAAACAGCACAAAAGGATTTAAAACACATTGAAAGATTCTCTTCACTGCACTACTGGTGATAATTTTTCCTATGAAAGTGGTTTTCATTTAACAACATTAAATGTAAAAGGCTGATTTTTTTAATCACCTTTAAAAAAAATCTTTTGGACTAGAGGATTAATGCAGCTGTCTAGCTAATATTTCGTTAATGAACTTCCAACTTCTAAAAGGGTATCTTAAATGTAATTCTCAGGTGATTCAAACTGCTTGTATTTGTATTTTGTTACACAATTCGACTTCTTCGCTTGGAGACTCCACACAGACAGCCCAGGAAACCGATGACAATCTGACTGAGTGCAAACAGGAGCTCAAGGAACCCCACGAGCAGTAAGCCTACAAATGCCGAGAAAAAGATAGTCCTGTGCCTCTTTTCTTTAGGACTGACGTGCAAGTCACTGGTCATGGTGTCATTCTTGATGGGAGAATTCAAACTGTTAGGAGCTACGCAAGATTCATTGGAGAACCACTGTAGATTGAAGGATTGGTGGTCCATCCTTCCAGAAAAATAAAAGATAAGATGTTTAAGAATTTCTGTGGCCATCAAAAGAATACAACATTGTACCCAAGAAAGGGAAAATATGGTAAAACAAAGTATTATTGAAATGTGCCTTAAAATTATAGCTAAGATCAGACTTTCTGAGCATATGTCTATGTACTCTACTAGGTTAAAGCTTTTTGTTCATTATCCCACTATCCCATCATTCAACAAACTTTCTATGTAGCCCTGGCCAGTGTGGCACAGTGGTAGAGTATTGGCCTTCAACTGGAGGGTCTCAGGTTTGATTCCCAGTCAAGGGGATGTCCCTCAGTTGAGATTCATTCACAGCCCTGGTCCGGGTATGTGCAGGAGACAACTAGTCAATGTGTGTCTCTCACATGAATGTCTCTTCCCTCCTTACTGTCCCTCCCATTCTCCTAAAAAATCAATGGGAAAGATGTTCTCTGGTGAGGATTAACAAAAAACAAAAAATGTTTCTTATGTCAAAAGTGGTTGAGCACCAACAATTGCATGTGGTTCAGACTATATGCAGTCGTTCTTCCACTTGCTGAAGATGTGAAAATAAAGGAGCTCCCCCTTTGAAGGAGTTCGATTCTTAGTGCAAAACCACAGTGGCATCTGCTCTTCCAGAGGTACCGTTTTCACTCAAGAGACATGTTATATACTATGTCTGATTATACCTGAAACCTATATAATTTTATCAGCCAATGTCACCCTAGTAAATCAATAAAAAAGAAAAAGAAAATGACTGATTAAAGTGATTTGTACCCATTATAACAAGGTATGGATTATGAAAAACATTTTGCCCTGAGGTGATTTTTTTTTTAATTTATTATTCTACAGTAGACAAGTATTCTTAGTGAATTTGCATTTTAGGTACCAGCAACTGCAAGTCTACCTGGGAAAACAAGTGTTTGAGCAAATGGAATATGAGAGTGCTCCTTGCAATTTGCAGCAAGCCTAGGATCCCTCTTGTGTAACTGTTTACTCTCTGTAACTATCGCCCCAACTAGAGTGGGAATACCTTGAGTGCCATTACCTCCAGAGCCCGGAGCTTAGCCTGATACCTGGTGAGCTGTCATCTGCTACAGACTGAATGAGCACGTGCGGCATCTGTGGTTGCACTCTCTCTAATTTTAGACTTCAGATCTGGTAGTAAAGGGAATGTCCAGATTTTAAATCTTAATGACTGTGGTATGAAAGTTTTGAGAGATTTTTCTTTTTTAATGTAGTAAGATAAAGGAAAAGGAGGGGGAAACTTTATGTAAGTGAATGTCTGATTATTCTCTAATATAGAGAGAAGTAATGAATTAGATTGTTCTTTTGTTCTAGTTTTTCACATTGTGCTGAGGTGCAGACACAAAACCATCTTATGAAACTGAAAGGAACCATTTACTTATAATTCTTCATTGTTGTTGCTACGTGGCATAAACTTTTAATTCATTCCTATCCATACATCTATTTCTAGTGTGTCCCCATAATCCATCTGCTGCTTGGTTTCTTTTAGGGCTTATAAGTAAGGCTCTGGATTTTATTTATTTTGTTTCCATTCCATTTTTTACAGTATGGAAGTAGTCTGTGCCTCTGGCTTACACATTTCATTAGCTCAGAGCGGTGGGAAGTCAGGGCTTCCTCATCACCGTTCTCCAAAGGCGAAAGTCAAGCTGCTGCTGTGTGTTGCCATACATTTTTAAGGCAAGGATAAGCCATCTGAGTCAGTTATCCTTTAAAAGAAGGCCATACCCAAAACATCTGAACGTGGTGATTCCTCCACTTTTTTATGAGCTTTTGCCAGTTGGAATTAATGTGCTAAATCCCTAAGAATCTGTCCCAGTAGTTTCATTAAAAAAAAAAAAAAAAAAAAAAAAAAAAAAGCGCTGAAACCGGTTTGGCTCAGTGGTGGAGCGTCGGTCTGCGGATTGAGGGGTCCCAGGTTCAATACCGGTCGGGGGCATGTACGTTGGTTGCGGGCGCATCCCCGGTGGGGGGTGTGCAGGAGGCGGCTGGTTGATGTTTCTCTCTCATTGACGTTTCTGGCTCTCTGTCTCTCTCCCTTCCTCTCTGTAGGAAATCAATAAAAAATATATATATATATATATATATATATTTTTTTAAAGCGTTGTGTGAGCACCACAATATTCTAATCTAAGAAGCTTCGGTGTAAGACAATCATGGAAAGGTCACTCACCTTAAATTTTCAAACGAGAATTTGCAGGTACTGTTGCTTGGAGAATTACAGATGAGAGGACCTTCCGAGAGAGCATTCAGGGATACCAGCATGCAGTACACTGCACCAATGATTGTGATTACATTAAAAAATGATGAAAGAAACATCTGAAAAATAAGGTAGTTCATGTGCACATGTTATTACATGTTCTTGGTCTGTTTCAAGTTTCAGCATCAGATATACGGTTGCCCTTCTCTGGCCACCTTGTAGCCCTAGATCTTAAGATCACAGTTTGATTGGGTGTGAATTATAGAAGAAGGCAGAGGACCAAGTGCCATTTTACTGACTCACTAAAAGAGTGATGGTCTTGCCGTGTTTTCTGAAAATTCTGAGCCTTGTCCATTTTAACTGAGCATTGAGGTCTGGTTCCTCTGTCATATTCTGTGTACTTCCTACTTCAAAAAACCTTGGCTAGAACATCAGCACCCACACTTTGATGTCCACTCTCTCGACTTCTAAATCTTTAGTCTGGACTTGGCCCTGATCTTGAAAGTGGCCTGAGGTCAGCATTTTGCATCGAGGTACAACAGGGCTTCTCGATCTCAGCACAACTGGCCTGTGGGCATTTTGCTGTTGGGGGCCTTTTCTGTACATGGTACAATGTCTGGCAGCATTTCTGTCTCTGCCCACCAGGTGCCAGTAACACACACTCACCCAGGTGTAGCAACCAGAAATATTGCCAGACATTGCAAATGTCCCCCTGGGAGCAGGGGCGTGTGGGGCAGAGGGTGCATGCACCTGATTTTGGTGCAGCAGCACCACTGAGACAGAGGGAAAGACTGTAAGCATCTTTCATTTTGTGAATCAGTCACAGGAAAACAAGCATGAGATTTGGGGATAGGAAGTGTTTTGGCCCGAATGGAAGTTGGTTTCCAAAAAGAAGTTCTGTGTTGTTTCCATGGAGTGTTGTGTTAATCCCTGTTAATTATAATTGTTTAAATCTGCAGAACTGAAGGGAAGGACTTCTTTTCCTTTGATGGGGTAATACTGCAGCTCCCAGAGGGGTCACCTGATGCATTCGTTAGACCTGCCTTTAAAGGGTAGGCAGAGTAAGTGACTATGTAAATAGTATGTGTAGAAGGAGCTTGGGCTTTGCTATCCTTTCAGTAAGCCCAAGAGATGGATGCTATTATTCCCATCTTATGGATGAGAAAATGCAGTTCAGGGAGATTGGCAAGGTGTCAGGACCTCACAGCTGGTAAACGTCAGTGCTCAGACCTAACCACTAACCAGCCAAAAGCCCAGAATGATGGGTTTGGAGTGTGATTCAAATCCTGCTTCTCCCACACTACTGTTCAATTTGCTGATGAAGAAGTGTCACTGTGTTTATATTTTGGTCATCTATTATTTCTGACTTCTCATCACTGCAGAGAGGCCTGGCTTTAGAAGGTGATTCCAACCTCTGTATTTCCCCTAGACTTGGGATTCATTTAAAGACTCAGGAAAACCTAAGTATTCAGAGGCAAAATCAGTAAGTGGATAAAGGGAAGGAGCAGAGAACAGCTCAAGTAGGGGAAATAGTGGGAACAGTTAAGATAGAGGACAGTTAAGATAGGTGGTCTTGGGGACCACCTCTTCCCTCCCTCCCAAGATCTAGCCTTTGCCACTTTTATGATGCCTTGGTCTCTACTTGAAAGATACAAGATATGGCCCTAACTGGTTTGGCTCAGTGGAGAGAGCTTCGGCCTGCGGACTGAAGGGTCCAGGTTCGATTTCAATCAAGGGCATGTACCTTGGTTGTGGGCACATCCCCAGTGCGGAGTGTGCAGGAGGCAGCTGATTAATGTTTCTCTCTCATCGATGTTTCTGACTATTTATCCCTCTCCTTTCCTCTCTGTAAAAATAAAAAATAAAAAATATGTATATTTTTTTTTAAAAAAAAAAGATACAATATATGACTTAAACACCAGTCCTCACAAGGCTGGTGAGAAAAGTGTTTAAAAACTTGGTTGCACCTAATCAGTATAAACTGGTGATTTAATGACCAGCACTACTATTATTACACGATGCCCCCCACCCTTGGCCAGCAAGTCAAGCCCAATACCTGCGTGAAAAGGTGGTTTGATTATTCTCAACTCGCTGTTGTCCGCAAAGGAGAGAGAAAAATGGTCATTGAAAATATGAAAAATTTATCATGAAAAGATATGTGCGGTGGGGGGGGGGGGCAGGGAGATATTCTTAATGGAAATATGATCTGAGAGAAAAATCTAAATATTCTGAAATCTTTAAGTTTGAGGATTCATAAATAATTCAGGATATCTTTCTCAAGAATGTTTGGCTCTGGCTGGTTTGGCTCAGTGGATGGAGTGTCAGCTTGCGGACTGGGGGTCCCGGGTTCTGTTTCGGTTAGGAGCACATGCTGGGTTTTGGGCTCAATCCCCAGGTCTGGGGGCAGAGGGTGGGGGGGTGGGGGGTGGGGGGTAGGGAAGAGGAGGGAATGTCCAGGAGGCAACTAATCAATGATTTTCTCTCATCATTGATGTTTTTGTCTCTCCCTCTTCTTTCCTCTCTGAAATCAATAAAAACATTAAAAAAAAAAAAAAAAGAATTTTGGAATACAACATAGAGGTAATTCAACGTCAAACTCCAAGGGATAATAGTTTAAAAAGAAAAGCACAGAGAAAGGAAACTAAAAAGACTGACTACCTGCAATGTATCAGGAACAAAGAGAGACTATAAATAATTAGCAAAGTAGTTATAACCCTAGATATCAAATGACAGAAAAAGTTAATTTTAAAAAATACAAATGTGTAATATTAATCTAAATATGAATCTCTTTAAACAGTGGTTCTCACCCCTGGAAACACATTAGAATCACATAGGGTATTTTTTAAAAATACTGATGCTGCATCTCAGGGGAAGTGGGAGAAGGGGAGAGATATTTTTAAGATCCTCCCTGGTGATTCTAACGTCCCCATTAGGCTGAGAACTATCGCTTTCAAACCTCAAGCTCAGCCAGGAACTCGCTGTGAATGCTCATTTATTCGTCTATGCCTTCCTTAGAGAATTATGAGCCCTCACACAGTGTTATTAACAATGTTCATGGCCTCGTAGTGTAGACATTGTGACTTTGAGAGTCTGATGGATTGAGACAAAAGTTCACTTACTGGCTGTGCTACACTGGCAAATTATTTGCTTTCTCTGAGCACCAGTTTCTCGGTCAATAAAGTGGATCATATTTCAAAACTAAAGGGTTTTTGAAAGAAATAAGATAACATATTTGAATCTGTTCTGAGCATAGTGACAGAAGGGTAATAATTATTCATTATTTTCCTTTTAATTAAAATCTTACTCATAGTAGGTATGTACTAAATGTTAGAAAAAATAACTAGTGTCTTCTTTAATCACATACAAGCAATGAGCATTCTGAGTCTAGCAAACCAATCTTGCATATGCATGAGAGAACTGAGGTTACATTTTCCTTAAGTATTTTATACACAGCACAAAAATAACAAGTCTTGTTATTCTAAAATTGGTTGCAGCTCTGGGTGTGATTTCTAAATCACCTTCCTTTGAAAACCTAGTTTAGATAGTGAAACTGAAGATTGGGGTAAGGTGTGAGGCTGGCTCCAAAGTTATATTTTTATGGAGGGGGAAAAAAAAAACCCTCACACTTTCTGTATCATCATATAAGCATACTACCCTGTTTCCCCGAAAATAAGACAGTGTCTTATATTAATTTTTGCTCCCAAAGATGCACTAGGTCTTATTTTCAGGGGATGTCTTATTTTTCCACGAAGAAGAATACGGTACACATTTATTGTTAAATGAAAATAAAGGAAATTTATTACCTGTATACGGTACGGTAGTACAGTAGTTGTCAACACAAACCAGACAAACTGTGAATCCTACAGTATCAAGAATTTACTCATTTATTCGATGACAATCATGTCATCATCTTCTGGAACATCATCATAACAATCCAATTCCTGAATTTCCTGGTGAATTTCTTGTGACTCCATTTCTTTCAGAATCAGTGGACCAAATCTCTCATATTTAGCCTAAGGGGGCCTTATTTTCGGGGAGATGCCTTATATTTCACTCAGAAGGAAACCTGTAAGTAGGTCTTATTTTCGGAGGATGTCTTATTTTCGGGAAAACACGGTAATAGGACGTTCCTAAAACTGTGGTTCTGCCACTGGAACCACACTGAGATTTGGTAGCTTCTGAAGCCCCAAGTGGCTTTGCTCAGCTGTCCATACTGTTGTGCACTCTGCCTCCCAAAACCGCCCCCCAACAACCCTCCCCCCCCCCCCCAAACACACACACACACACACACAATCGCTGCTCGGTACTCACCCCGCCTCTGTTGTTGCAGCAGGCTCTTTTCCTTGCTGCCAAAGACATTGTTGTTGCTGGAATAGCCTGGAAATTACATCAACAGGAAAGAGGAGTCTTAATACTTCTCATCAGATGAGAAAGCACTTCTCTCTGCCTTCTATTTATCAGCAGTTGTGGGAAATCAAGGCTCAAGAGAACAAGAAGGAAATGTGGCAAGTCCTTGATCTTGTGATCCCCATTTCAACCCTAAAGATTAAAGAGCAGGGAGGGATGGTGGGATTTCAGGATAGCCGTTTCAAATTCTCCCCTCTACATCACTTTACTCTTGGTCATCTTTGGAGAGACCTGCATTTTTTTTTTTTTAATGTTTTCTTATTGATTTCAGAGAGAGGAAATGAGAGGAGAAATAGAAACATCGATGTTGAGAGAGAATCATTGATTAGCTGCCTCCTGCACACCCTTTTCTGGGGATGGAGCCTGCAGCCTTGGCATGTTCCTAACTGGGAATCGAACCTTGACCTCCTGGGTCCTGGGTCGAAGCTCAACCACTAAGCCACACCAGCTGGGTTAGAGAGACTTGGATTTTAAATTGAGTGAGTTATTTAGTCATTATTTTGGAAGGAGTATTTCTGAAAGAATTAGTTATGTCATCTAAAATTCACTTTTTTTTTTTCTTTTAGTTATAATCTGCAGCCACTGTCAAATTTCCCAAAAACTGTCTGAATCTGGCAAGCATCCAGAAAGGAAATTGCTGGTTTTGTTTGCCTGGCAGTTGGGAACCAAGAATTCCATCAGCACTCCTTTCTCTTTCCTAACGTTCCTCTCAGTGCCGGGTCACTGCCATCTCGCTGGTTCCCAGTTTAGGATTTGGGAAATATTTTTGGTTCCACATTCTGCTTTCTACTCCTTTACACATGATATGCAATGGCCTGCCTTTTTGTTGATGTTCCACAACTGTGTACATATTGCATTCTGTATCAAGGGAAATATATTCTGCTGAGGAAAGCTGTAAGGAGCAACCTCACATTCTGAGGACTTAGTTTAAAATTTTAGTCCTATCTAGTCAGCAGCTATGACTAGAAATTCTTACTGGAAAGAAGCTTTGTATCATTGAAGAGTGGGCCGTAAAATACTTCCCTTCCACTTAAGAAATTTTAGCCATAAGGTGGGTTTTTTTGTTTGTGTGTTTTGGTTTGTTTTTTGCCATCTCAGCACAGCTGCCTTTGAGCAGTTAGTTCTCTTTCCTTCTGCCCTTGTTTTCTAACATTTTATCGAATTCTGACGACATGCCAGCACTGTCATAGGTGCTGTACGTGTTTCAGTTCATTCCAGCCTCAGCCATCCCATGAGGTAGGCCTCTTTTTATCCTCATCTTACAATGAGGAAACTGAGGCATAGGAAGTTTGAGTAACTTCTCTGAGAAAGTGGAAGAGTTTGGATTTGAAGTGAGGCATTTGATTTCCAAAGCCCAGACTCTTCACTGCTATCCACTCGGGACAATTCTTATCGTTCTCCTCTGTTCCTTCACAGAGTTGGTTCATTCTCATCATCCCCTACTCCCCCCGCCCTGGCTCATCTCATTGTCCTCTGTTCCTTCCCCAAGTTCTTTTTCCCAAGACCACATCTACCTTTGCTTTTCCAGAGCAGTCTAACATTTAATGCCTGATAAAGCAGCTTTCCTAACAAACTTCACCCCCTCTGACCATGTGCTGACCCCATGGCACCTGTGGACAACACTTTGTAATGTTATCACACTGGGCTTACATATTACCTTGAATTCCAACACTTTTATCATTCAAAGGTCACATGTATGTAGGGCAGCCCAGCCATTCTGGGGTGGAGCTAAGAGCCCAGAAGAAAAGGGAGAAAAATGTAGCCCCCAAATAGGTTGTCAATGTTAATGGGCTGAATCTCTTTGGTCGTACACATAAGCCATACTGCCTACTGAGCTTAAGGAACAATTATTTACAGGAGCTGGCAGACTATGGCCCACCACTTCTTTGTCATAAAGTTTTATTAGAACTCAGCCATACCCATTCACTTATATTGTCTACGACTGCTCTTACACCAAAGTACAGTTGAATAGCTGTGAGAGGGACTGTCTGGCTCTTAAAGCCTAAAATATTCATGATCTGATTTGTTGTACAGAAAAAAAATTGTCAGTCGCTGATTTAGAAAATAATCTGTTAGAAGAAAGATCAACATTAAATTACAGCTTTGGTGGATGAATCATCCCATTTTGCTTATTGATGTAAATTAAACTCTGCTGACTTTCTAGGTTTTATTTCAGAGATGCTGAATATTTACTTTTATGGTGTCTTCTCTCGCAAGGGTTTTATAAAGAAACAATAACTTATGGGAATCCCCTCCCAGTCGACTTCATGGCATGTCAACACATCTTTGTTACATCACAACTCACTGTTTTTCAACTCCTTTGCCCGTTCAGAGCTTTAGATGTTGAAGGGCTCTTTAAGAGATGGATATTAAAATATGAGAAAGTGTGTAGGTATACATGTTACTGAGTCATACATTTTCCAGATAATCTGTCAAAATTAGTATTTATGAGAATACTCTTTTTTTAAATTCCTAAGCACATTTTAATGCATAAGAATTTTTGTAAAACTAATAGTTCTGACAGTCATTTGCTTTTATAAAGAAGTAGTATTGTTCATTCTTCCATCTAGAAACCCATCCTTCTGTGCAGTCTTAGAAGTAAGTGTACAACTTACAAATGCAGTACAGAGGAGCTGTGGACCATTGAAACTTGGTAACACAATTCAAACCCTAGGGATCTTCTAAGTACCTGACCCTGAGAGCAACCCAAAGCCACAGCTCATCACAAGTATAACAGCTATATTTTGCAAATGCTTGTTACACAAACACCTAACTTGTTTAACATTCAACATTTTTTCTAAGACTTTAATAATTGATGAATTACCATTGAATAATAAGTGTACTCAATGAATAAGCATGATTAAGATCAGGCTTACAATTAATCTTATATCAAATAGCCTTAATACAGGGATGGGAAAAGCAAGTTTGTACTTGTGAGTATGCAAAACACAGTTTATTTTTGCATTATTATTCATTAACTGGAGACCTGGTGCACAACATTCATGCCCTCGGGGGCATGGGAGAGTGGGGAAGTCCCTCAGCCCGGCCTGTGCCCTTTGCAGTCTGGGAGCCCTTGGGGGACATCCTTAGCGCTGCCATGGAGGTGGGCCATTGCGCTCGCCAGCCATCAGCCCAGCTTGTGGCTGAGCGGTGCTCCCCCTGTCATAAAGTTTTATTAGAACTTTGCTCCTGCATTGAGTGCCAGCCCCCTGGTGGTCAGTATGCATCATAGCGACCAGTCGTTCCACTGTTCAGTCAATTTGGGTATTACCCTTTTATAGGATTATGTATTATTTATTTGTATTACAACTATAACCCTACTTTTGCCCACCCCTCTGTTTTCTTAGGAACATTTTAACTCTCTTTTTAAGTGCTTTGAAAAATATTTATTGATTTTTTTCATTTAACATAAAATAGTTTAAGGTAATTGCATAACACTCTTAGTCATGATTTCAAAAGATAAAAAGATTCACCTGTTTTGGGTAAGTCATAAAAACACAGTGAATGTATTTTGTGAAGTAATCAGTAATTAATTCCATAGTTGTTCACTTCTTCCCACAAAATCTGTTTTTGAAGCAATACCAATTTAAAATGTTTTAAAGCACTTTTGGAAAGATTTCAAAAACTACAACAAAAGTGTTTATCACACAGGCAGTTCTTTATTCACTTTTCTGTGTAGTTACGAGTATATTGAGAGTTCACTATTTTGACAGATGTTGGAAAGGACACAATTCCCTTTGGAAAGGCATTCTTTCACATTATACTAGTACATCAATGAAGATGTGTCTTTTATAATGAAGGACAGAAGAGCTGTAGACCATTAAAACTTTATACAGTATCGATAGCTGAGGACCAGGAAAATCCACCTGTGTTCTGAGCCCTTATGTCACCCACCTGTTTGCTTGTGAACCTAGTCTAGAGTTTGAGGTTCACTGTAAAGTGCCTATTGAACTTCTCAAAGAGTTGTTTGATGCTTGGATGGCATTTACCACACTGAGTAATAGAGATAGACTTGTGTAATACTCGTCATTAATATTTATGGGGGGCAATAAAGTAAATTTAATCACGAACAAGGAAGTGCAGATTCTCTGAAACTTTCACAGGTTTATGGAACCTTTCTGTTCTTCAGTTTCCTGGTGACCTAAATTTATGGATTAAGTTATAAATTGCACATTCTTCCTTGGTTAGCCTGAAACAGGTGGATTATGGTACTAATCCTGGTGGAAAACAGAACTTGGGGATCAGATAAGTCTGGAACTAGGTCTCCCAGCTACTGTGTGATCTTGTTAACCCTCATAACCTTCTGTTTGCTTGTCTGTTAAAATACAGTTGATAATAACCGCTCAGCCAGATTATTATAGAGAGTAGATGAAATAACATTGTAAAGCATGAACCCAGTAGTTAGCACTTAGCAGTGGTCTCTCTCTGTGCCTTTCTCTATGTCTTTCTCCTTCTTTGTCCCTTGCTTTCCTGCCTTCTTCATCAGGCTCCTTTCATGCTGGCAAGAAATTTATTTTTCTTGTGGGAAAGTCCATTTGTATCTAAAGCTGCACAAGTCATTCCAAATGGGTTGTTTTAACATGGGAACTTATAGGAGCTTCATGGGAATTGTCACTGTTGATAAGTCTTGGCCAGCTGTGCCTGGCTTCTGTCTAACCTTATGCAAAGGAAGCTCACACTATTCAACTAGACAGAAGCCTCTAGAAGGGCAAGCAGACACAAGATTTGTAGTCTCATCACTGTGTTGGGCTCTGTCATTTCTCTCAGCCTGAAAGAGAACGTTCGTTGCAATTTGAAGAAATAGCCCACAATTTCCCCAAAGCTTTTCCTGTAAGAGCCCCTTTCTAACAAGCAGGGTGAATAAATTGCTCATGATATTAAAAGTACAGAAACCTCCAACTTTTGGGGGGTGCTTTACTGGAGTGGCTTTTTGAGGTCAGAGTGTTCTCAAATCCAGTGTGTGAGCTGAAGAACAAATATTTCTCTAAAGATTAATGTATAACCACTCAAGAGTGTTTTCACATTAGTTTGGGGATAAGACCAGCAACAGTCACTGATTATCATTAAGGATGATAATACAGGTAATTGAACTGTTACACACACACATGAACACACATCTAAACAAAGGCTCATTTTTCTGACATTAACCAGACTCATTAGGTAGCAGCCAAGTGGTAGAACAAACAAAGCAGCCTCTTGAATGCTGAATTTCCAAACTTCAGTATCCACATCCCCACTTTATGAGTATGAAAACAAAATCATAGGATAAGTGACTTGCAAACAGTAATATATTGGAGACAGAACTAGAGCTGAGATTCTCTGCCAGGTCCCAAAACAGTATTTATTCCTCTCCACAGGTGGGTCCTACCCAGGCCACTGCATCAGAATTCCCAGGAAGAGGTCTATAAATCTATCGGGTGATTTATGATTGGTGCATTGGGGGATACTGCTTTGCTGCAGATGTCAACAAAAGATAGACCGATCAACAATTATCAAACTTAATATTCAACAAGCATGGAAAATTGAGGGAATTCATTCGAAACTTCCCTAACACTAACTATAAACTTGGAAGAGCAGCCTCATGTGCAAAGAAATGTGCTAGGTAATAACCCAACCAACTTCTTAATCCTCAATATTTTTCCATTGATTTTTAGAAAGTGGAAAGGAGAGAAACAGAGAGAAAGAAGCATCAACATGAGACACATTGGTTGGTTGCCTCCCACACGAGCCCCAACCAGGGCTGGGGATCTAACCTGCAACCGAAGAATCAAACCTGTGACCCTTCCTTCAGTCCTTGGGCTGAGACTCTAACCACTGAGAAAAACTGGCCAGGGCAGCCCAACCAGCTTTTATCAAATTTAACCTTTTTTTTTTGCCCAAGCTCCCTAGCCTATACCACATATTTAATTTATCATTCCTCACTGATAACCAATAAAATGAATACTATACCAACACATCTCACTGTATCGTAAGTCAAGACACAGCTCAGCTCACTGTACATCTGAAAGATGGATTTTGGTAAGGCACCCTTTTCAACATCAAGTCAAATAAAAGTTACTCACCATCAGACCTGCTCCTATGATTCCTGGGTACCACCACTCAAAGCAAGAGATGGGGTTTTGAAAAAATTTGCCTTCCTCGACTCTGTTGACAATGAGAGGGATTGCATTGAGAACTACTCCTGACAGAAGGAGAACCAACAGGCTGAATCCATTGCAGGAGGTACATCCTTCACAGCAGGTCATGGTCACCCCTTGGCTCAGTTAGAAATGCTGTTCCAGTGGCTGTTTGTGTGGCACTGTCTTGCCTTTATCCTGAGCCTCCTAACCAAGTTAAAGTTTAGCACTTATGAAATTAATTTCTGGAATTGGTTTAGAGTCCAAGAGGGCAGACCTTATTATGAGCACAGGAAGTAAGGATAAGCTTATATTATGATGAGGTTGGGAAAGGAAGGCGGGGGCAGGGAGGGGGGGGGGAAGAGGTCTGTTTGTTAGGTAAATATATGCATAAATATAGGCAGATGGTAACTAAGAACAAGGATGAAGAGGTTAAGAAATGCTCCTCTAACGTATTTTACCAGTGTACCTTATAGAAGTGAAAGCAAGAATACCCAGTTAATATAAATTATTTTTCCTGTTGTATTGATATTACCAATGTAGTGAAGTTCTTTACTTTGAAATTGTTTAACAATAAAACAAATAGGAGATTGGGGGTAAAGTATTTCCTCTGCTGCAAATGTTCTTGATTAGTCAAAATTTTAGGGAATATACCAAATTTTAAATTTCTTCATGTCATATTATTCCAGTCTTGCAGACTAACTCATTTAGTGATAACCCATGTAAGACTTGTGGGAGATTTGGTCAATGCTACTTGACTGGAAGTGTTCAAATAGTTACGGGACAGGAATGCTGAATGGTCTAGGGCTGCTGCTGCCTCTGCAGTAGTAAAAAAGGCAGGGGAATTGATCGAGTTCAAGCACACACCACTGCAGCTACAGTCCAGGAAGCCACTGCCTCTGTTGCAACTCCTGCCTCTACACGTCCTCAAGGCCATTGACTAAACTCTGGAGCACTACCTGTGATGTCTGCTGTCACTACAACTGTTTCTTCACTTCCGTGAAACTAGTAACTAGACCCAGGGACATCGCTGCAGTGCAGAAAATTCAATACTCCAGTCTTTCTTAACAGCAACAGACAAAAGTAGCAGAAAGAGGACTTCCACTTCATTTTTGTCTTCCATATTTCTCAAGGGTGGATCTAATTGTTACATTATCCAGAGCTTATATGTAGAGTATTCTAGGAAATGTAGTTTCTATCATTCTGGCTTCTGCCATACAGAAAGGCATACTAGAAGGACATAAAAATGGATATTGAGCAAAACAGTTCACTAAAGTGATTTAAATTGTATGGGGAAAAAATTTTTCTCTAAGTTATCTGGAATGACCATGTAACAGGTCCTTTTAAAATAATTTGAATTATCTTTGTATTTCTTACATATCTTAGATGTTTAGAATGTCTGAACATTTAGACTTGCATGTCCAGAATGATATGTAATATTTTTAAAACAAGTCGAAACTACCTGTTTAGTTCCATTGAGAACACTTCAGGAGTATTAGATTTGTTTCTTTAAGAGATAGGAGAGAGTTAGTTTGAGGAAGAATGGAGTCCCAGCCAAGTCTTATTTGTACCATTGGTGAAAACAAGAGGTGATGCAAAAACATCTTGTTTTATCCTCTCCCTAAGCCTATCGCTCCCCCGCCTAGCTCTCTGCACACCACAGACCTGGGAGTAGTGAGGATTATAGCCAAATACGGGGAATTTTCTATTACACTGTATAGAAGAAGGTAGCTCCTGCTATTTTCTGCTCAGTCCTCTCAACCCCTATCTCTGAAGCTCCATCTCATGAAAGATTCACATGACTCTAAGGTAGCTCCATTCATGCACCAAGTATGCATCATAGTACCCTGTGTTTATGTGGTATGAATAGATATGAAACACCCATCCATGTTCTGTCAGGCATCCTCTCCTAAATATACTCCCATTAAAGGTTTTATTAGGACATGGTTTTATATGCAGACACAGCTACTTATCCATCAACATTCATGCTTTTACTTTTCATAGTAGACTAGAGGCCCAGTGCATGAATTCATGCAGGAATGAGGTCCAGCTGGCCCGCCCCGATGGGGGTCCATTGGACATGGCCAGCAGGGCAGGGAGGGGCCACAGGCAGTTAGTGGCCAGTCCTAGCCCTGATCGGGGTGTTGGGGGCCAATCAGGGCCCAGGCCGGCTCATCAAGCTGGTTGGCTGCCACAATGAGCATCATAGCCACTGGTCATTCTGGTTGTTCTGATTGTTCTGGTCATTCTGCCATTATGGTTTCTGGGCTTTTATATATATATATATATATATATATATATATATATATATATATATATATATATATATATATATATATATATATATATATATTGTGTGTATATATATATATATATATATATATATTGTATATATATATATAGATAATTGTTGGAAAATGTCTGTCAATCATGAATTACATTTCCCAGCTCTCCATACATTTAGATTGGACCATGTGACTACTTCTCACCAATGGGAAGTGAGGGAAATAGACTGGGTCACTTTCACACTAAGGATCTTAACACATTGTGGACCAGTAGCCTTATTGCTAGCCTTGCCCCGGTGAGCAGAGAAGTTTCTATTGAATGGGTACAAAAATTGTTTTACATAAATGTTAAAGGCACACTTTAAAATTAAATACCCATTGTATTTTGAAGTTATTTATTACATGTTCTTATAAGCCAATATTTTTTTAAGGAATTTTTATGATTGGCTACAAGTCTTAGAACAGGAAACACGAGAATTCTCATGATCTTTCGGCAATGTGTTAAGAAGTGATGGGTGTTGTACCTTTTCTTCTTTTACACTTACATTTTGCAGACAACCAAGTTTCCTTGAAAGTCATATGTTGAAAATACGCATCAACCTAGATCCCTGAATGAGTGAGCAGGGCACAGCTCCCCAACTGCTCACCCCTTCTGCCCACCCAGAACCGCTCAGGCTAATTGACATCGGCAGGAAATAAATGTCTACTGTATTATGTCACTGTATATTTTTGTGTAAATAGCACTGCCTCAATACATTCAGTGTATTCTTTTGTTCTTCACCTTAGAACCTTCCAAAAGTCTGCAACTCCCACCCCTCCTCAAAACAACATAAAAAACAAATCAAAGACAGTGAAATTCTTTTACCTGGTGTCTTATTCAGAAATGATATTTAGAGAATACTAAAACAGTAAGAAGCATACAGTATATAACCAAGGTCAGGAATAATACAAGTGCAAGAGTTCTATAAACAGAAAAGCAAATATTTCAAAATAATTAAATACATTAAAAAGCATTATTTCATTTCATTGAGTTCATTAATATGAATTGTTATATCCTAAGGAGCAATCTGTGGCCTGTTCTTATTGCAATACAATTGATAGATCAAGTTGGATTGAGAGATATTTATATATATACTTTATAAATACTGTGTATATATTAATTCCCACTATAGCCAACATATATAAAAGTGTTGACCTTGCAGACCTTGAGACCCTGATTCTATTTCACAGAAGCACATGTACAAACTAGTCATTTCAATGACACATGCTAGTCTCAGTTTTATAGGCATGTTCCAGGGAAGAAGGCCCTCTTCCCAGGGGACATAATCCTATATAATAAAAAGGTAATATGCAAATTAACCCTCATGCCCTCGAAAGATGGCTGCCTATGACCAGGCTAGCAGTGGGAGGGCGGGGATGGGGGACGCGGTGGCAGTGAGGGGCGACCAGGCTGGCAGGCAGGTAAGTGATTAGGAGCCAGTGGTCCAGGATTGTGAGAGGGATGTACGACTACCAGTTTAGGCCCAATCCCTGAGATCAGGCCTAAACCGGCGGTCAGATATCCCCCAAGGGGTACCGGATTGGAGAGGCTGCAGGCTAGGTTAAGGGGACACCCACTCCCCCCATGCACAAATTTCATCCACTAGGCCTCTAGTTCTTCCATAATCATGGGAGTTTTCCACGCACCCAAGAAGCACTCTTAGATCTGAGCAATAGCATCCCTGCACGTTAGGGTCCCATAGGTCATAAGTACACAAAATAAATTTGTTAAAGAACATAAAGGGTCTGGCAGGTGTTGCTCAGTGGTTGAGCATCGGCCCATGAACCAAGTAGGTGGTCACTGGTTCAAATCTCGATCTCGGCCCATGAACCAAGTAGGTGGTCACTGGTTCAAATCTCGATCAGGACACACGATTGGGTTGCAGGCTCTGTCCCCAGTAGGGTACATGCAGGAGGCAGCCAATTGATGATGTTTCTCTCTCATCAATGTTTCTATCTCTCTATTCCTTTCCCTTCCTCTCTCTCTAAGAATCAGTTAAAACATATTTGAAAATAAAAGAACACAAGGGCCCCTCTTCCACTTAGGATCCAGAGCTCAGCCTGTGAGCCTAAACATCCGCTGTGTGGGGTGACAGCTCAGGCCCCGGGAAAGTGCTTCTCCACAGCGTTTGTCTGTATCCTGCAAACAGGAGCTGAACCCTCTGCCTGTCCTGGCGGGTTGTGGGCTGATGGCCTCAGAGCCTGCGGGGGTGGCCTTGTATGGTAGGGATACTTAGGCAGGAGAAAAGACAGTGGACTGGTCGCATCCTTCCTCTCAGCATGAATACACAATATCCTTGTGTAACCAAATGTCATTTCCAGTAAGGAGAGGCCAGCGTCCTTCTCCTGCTTCTCCTGGTGTCCCAGTTCCTTGTTCTGCAGGTGCTCACATGTTCCTGTGGAATTCACAACAGTGCATGTGGCGGCTGAGCAATGTTTATAGTATTTAACGTATCCTTCTCAGGCTGTTTACATGTGGGTCTAGACATAACTTGCATGGAATAGGCTATTGATCCTTCACATTGGCAGGAAATGGACATTAAACACTGGGCTGGTGAACACCTTCATAATATATTTACTAAAACTTTTTTTTTTAATGTATTTTATTGATTTTGTACAGAGAGGAAGGGAGAGAGATAGAGAGTTAGAAACATCGATGAGAGAGAGTCATCAATCAGCTGCCTCTTGCACACCCCCCACCGGGATATGCCCGCAACCAAGGTACATGCCCTTGACCGGAATCGAACCCGGGACCTTTCAGTCCCTAAGCCGACTCTCTGTCCATTGAGCCAAACCGGTTTCGGCTATTTGCTAAAACTTAATTAAATACTTAAAAAAGTAAATGAATATTTCAGCTTTACTTAAATAATTTTTATTTGAAATGTAGACATTTATTAATTATAAATTTTATCTCTTAATTTTGTAGGTAATTTTGAAGATTTTTTTTAAATATTTTTTTTTTACTTCACACTTTCTACATTTTGTTGTTTTGATAAAAATATGTGCAAATTTTTAGTATGAATACTATAAAGTTCACTTTTAATTCTGTAGTTCATTACTGTCAATGGATTGTAGATTATGTTTTAAACATTTATTATTACAAATAGTTAATAATTTGCTGAAATGATGGTAAAAGTCTTAAATAAATATATAATAACTTGTGGGTTATGTGCATCTCTATTTTACTAATCCTATCATCCTGACCCATCAACAGAATACCCAGACATGCTCAGGACAGCAAGGGTATGGAGGACCTGAGTGCAGGGAGCAGTGGGGAGCCAGCAGGCATGAGTCACTTCAGGAAGACAAGGGCCACCCTTAAAGGAAGGCTTGAAGACTGCTCTTGGATGTCTGTGCTTTTGGTGATTGGCTGCCTTAAAGGGCCAGGTGGGGAAGAAGTCCCCATAGCCCAGGGAACAGGTGAGGAATCCTTCCTGCAGGGCAGGTAGAGATGATGTTCAAAACCACATCTTCTAGGATGGGAGGTAGGGTTTGGGTAAATCCATTTCAAATCCTGCTTTCATAGGAAGTTGCCCCTTTTAGAAAATGGGGCTGGTTATTATTCATCTCCAAATTCCCTGAGGCAGGAAAGTACTAAGAAAAACATGTTCTTTAAACTGGAATAAATGGTCCTTCCTTTTATCCATGAGATGTTATAGGATAGAATACCTCTTGGGGGATGTTGTTGAATGTGAAACTGGGAGCGACGACTAGGATGTATGATATTAGGAAATGCACTGGGGTGTGAGGTAGCCCCCTTTAGACTTCAGCTTATGCTGGTCCCTCCGGCTTCATGTGTGTTTCTCACAGATAGTTTTTTCATGTATTAGGTGGCCATTTTCTGATCCTGTATCACCTTCCACATTTCATTGTCTGGAAACATCACACCCTGAAAATGAACCTTGTTAACTTAATGAGATCCTGAGTTTTGTCCACAGTCACCATACAAACCTGGGCTCAGCTCTGCTGCCCATCAGCTCAACTTGGAGCAATCAGAAAAGGAGACAAGAGCTTCTCTCTCCACCTTCAATACTGAAAACTCCAGGAGCCCTAGCTGGTTTTGCTCAGTGGTTAGAGCGTCAGCCTGTAGACCAAAGGCTCCTGGATTCAATTCTGCTCAAGGGAATGTACTTTAGTTGCAGGTTCCTCCCCTGCCCAGGGCCCCAGTCAGGCACATGCAGGAGGTAACCAATCAATGTGTTTCTCTCACGTCAATATTTCTACCTTTCTCTCCCTCTTCTTTCCTCTCTGAAATCAACACACACACACACACACACACACACACACACATATATATATATATATTTTTTTATTTTTATTTTTATTTTTTTAAGGAAAACTGATGGTATCTTGAGCAGAATTCTAAATATTTTGTAGAGCGGAAAGGCTTTTCGGGTATTCTGGTCTTCCGTATTGCCTGAAATGAAAATGAGATTTTTTTAAAAAGATAAAGTTAAAGTTAAAAACAATTATATTTTTTTGTTCCCTATCTGTTCTGGAAAGGACTCTATTGACAACTGAATTCCATATCATGGAAAGGGAACTTTTTGCCCCTCTAAGTATAGGGTCCCTTAGAAAAGCTGATGGATTCCTCCAGCATGGAGAGTATCCTCAAGAAAAATCTGCCCCAAACCCCGCAATCAAATAGCAGCCATTGGTTGCTCTAGAAATTAGCACACAGTGGCAATTATAACCTATACTTTATTTACTATAAAACAAAGTAATCTGCAGGCATAATTTTTAGTTTCATTTTTTAAGATAAAATTATAATCAAACTGTTACTAAACCGTTTGCTGTGAAACCTTAGTTCCTGTTTAAATAGATTCACTTCCAAGTTTCTCTCCCCTGTACCAATTTCCCCTCAATAATGAACACCTCCAGTGCTCCATTTTAAAGCTGAAGATATTGAGACTCAATTAGGTAAAACACCTTGCCCAGGGCCCCACGAGTGGGGACTTAGAGCTGGGATTCTGAGCCAGGTCACAGTGACCTTAGGTGGCATGCTCTGTCCATTTTGTGCAAGAAGACAGAAAGGACGTGGTCTACGGCTCTGGCATTGCTCCAGCCCCCCTCCCATTTTGCTTGGTCCACTTTTTGTTTTCAGCCCTTTCTCCCGTACCTGGGTCTCCTGTTGCATTTAGCCCTAGGGTCTGGGGCTTGGGGTTTGCTTTCCTGGCTTCCACCTTCAAAGCAGAAACCCTATCAGGTCCCACCACCCAATGCCAAGGAAGAGACCAACAGTCTAATGGGACTGTTGACATCATTGTGACTAACTTGAAGCTGAAACTTTGACCTGGCCTGCATTAGTGGGACAGCCGAGCCATCAGTGCCTACTGTGACTGCCCTGTTCCCTTTATCATTGCCTACCCAGCGGCCTATCACCTGTTGCCTGCCACAGACCCATCACATGGTCATGAAATAATTTTTTAATATGTGATGACTAGTGACTTCTTATCATAATTAGTGTAATTTATAATGTAGTCACGACAATGATGAGGTATATTATTTCCAGACTTTCTGTTTCCTTAACATGAAGATTATATATTGTGCCCTTCCAGGGACTGGACTTCCTGAGCATCCCTAGGGAAATCACCATACAGCATTAGAGTCAAGGCCAAGTTTTCACGGAGTAGATCTAAACATGAGACCCAATTCTCCATTATGTGTGGATCCAATTGCTAGGGACACTCAACATTGTCTTCCAATTAGGTTTCATTCACCAGATATCATTAGTTGTCTATCTTATCATTATAGATTCTCAAGAAGTTACTTGCACTATCTCTGTGGTCAAAGATCTTGTTCCACCCCATGTAATGAACCTGAATGCTTAGTTTGATCCTCCTTTGACCACAGAATATAGGTAAAACAAAACAAAACAAAAACATTTGGCAAACACAAGAAATCAAAGAGCCTTTGGGGTATTGACTAGTAGTTATCAAATTAGCTATTTTGTTTCTTTTCCAGAGCAAGTTTATTCTAAACTTTATTGTTATTTATACGTCATTAGTTCTGTCTGTTTCTTTGCTTTGCTCTTACTCATTTCTTCCCTTTCTTGTTTGCTTCCTTCTCACCTTAAACATCCTGATGCCTTCCCAGAGCTTCCAGAATAAAATCCAGAATTATTAGAGTGCCTTAGGAGGCCCTCCCTGAGATGGGCACAGATGCTCTCTGGCTTCAATCTCCCTGTTCTCTCACCATTTTCCCCTCGCTCCAGCACAGCTGCCTCTCTCTATCTCTCTCCAATAAATGTGCTCCTAGCTTAGAACTTTGCACTTACTGTGTGTACCAGTTGGAATTGGACCAGATAAAAGAGAAACCAGACTAACAGTTGTTTTAAAGGAGAGAAAGATTTAATTCAGAGAACCCAGTTCATAACAAGGAAGGGTTTGGAAAAGGTGGTTGATCTTAGCTTTGCAGGGACAGCCTAGCACTAGATAATCAGGGAGTCTGGAAACCGCTGCTGATGGGCACCGCTGCTCAGGCAGCTGACCTTTGGGAAGTCTGAGCTGTGGCACCTGCAACACCAAATGCTGCATTTGCTACAGCCCACACTTTCCCGCACCTGAGAGGAGGAACGGTGTCCTCCTCTCCTACCACCACTTCTCAGGGACAGAAAACACTTCAGTGAGTGGTTCTGGAAATAGAGTTCCCAGGCTTCTAGCCCAGGTGCTGGGGGAGCCCAGAGGCATGGGAGCCACGGAAACTGACCAGAAGGGCAGATTTTTCTACTGCTACCCCCACCTCTTTCCAAGGTCAGCTTTTTCTAGAGGTAGTTTAACCACTCCTCCACCCCATACTCCTGCTCACATGACCCTACTTCTCTCATGGCTTATGAGTAGCTAAAAGGATCATATTGTTTACTTGTTTATGTTTGATCTTCTGCTACTAAACTGTAATTGCAGTGATAGCAAGTGCCTCATGGCTGTGGACCCTGCACTGCCAGTGTAGACCCTGCACATATAGTGTAGACCCTGCACTCACAGTGTACACTTGTACTCCCAGTGTAGATCCTCTACTCACATGCAGACCCTGCACTCACACTATAGACCTGTACTCACAGTGTAGACTGTACTCACAGTGTAGACCCAGCATGTCAAATTCACAGCCAGTGAGCCACATGCTTTGTTTATTTGGCCTGTGTTAGTTTTTGAGTTTGACATGCTTGGTGTAGACCCTGCACTAACATGTAGACCCTGAAATCCCAGTGTAGATCCTGCACTCACATGTAGATTCTGCACTCACAGCGCAGACATTGTACTCACAGAGTAGACCCTTTGTGGTAGTGGCCACACAGCCTAGCCAGTGTGCTGCCTAAGCCTTTATGAGAAAAGTTTGTGACCTGCTCTACAGTCTTAACTTCCTTGAGATTATTTTGTGGTTTACTTGATTGATTAGAACAAAACTTTTTTCTTAATTAAGAAAATATTTACTGTTATTGTTCTGGGAGAAGTTAAAAAAAAACTGATAACAATGGGATGCACAGTCAAGCCAGGTAGCTGCAGGCCTTCCCTGAAATCATCTCCGTCATTCCCTTTGGGTGTGTCTGGGAATATAGAGATTAGCCTGAAATGCGCCTTAATGGCATCTCTCCGGGAACATGGCCTGGATTATCAGCTAACAATTGATTGTGGGGGATTTCCAAGGTGATGTTTATAGCTTTTCTTGCCTGGCTCTGGTTCAGCTCTTTCTGATAAAGGAGACCAGGAAGGAGGACAGCTGTTTGTCCCCTCCGACCTGGCCTCGCTGCGTCACTCCGGAGCTGGGCTTGGTCTTGTCAGCTCCTACAGACGTTCTTTCTGCCAGATGTGTCCTTGTGACTTGAAAGAAACATTTTCTGTGGACTCAAGTTCAGTAGGAGTTGAGTTAACCAGGGAGAAGTCATTCATATAGAAAGCTGGACCTGCTCCTAAAGACCTGGGCACATGTAATGTTTTCTTTTAAGTGTTAACTCTGTTCTCCCAAAGGTTTTTCTAGTCACTCCACCTGGACCCTCTCTGTACCCTTTGCCCCCACAACACCCACCCCTCTGTCCCTCTTTGCTCATGTGTCTGGGACAGTTTGTTGGTGTTGTTACTTCATACCTCTGTATTTGGTATAACATTTTAGTTCTCCCATAAACTTTCACAGACAGACTCTTTAAGATGCTCAGCAGCCTTCAATCTCATGTGTTTCACCCTCCGTGGAAGGCAATTGTGGTTACAAAAAACAAAAGGTTTATTTTGGTTACCATGGTGAAGTTGGGATGCTGTGGAGAAGAAACTTAGAGCAGAGGCATCCTACCCTGGTGTGTGTGTCAGGAAAGAAAAGAGCTGAGGGCTGAAGTATGAACAGGAACTGGCCATGAGCATAGGGGCGCAGCAGCCATCCAGGCAAAGGCAAGAGTAGGTGTGGAGACTGAGGTAGGAAGGTTCTGGAATTAGAAGAATTGAGATAAAGCTAGAGTATTTGGCAAAAGGTTAGGAAAGGATAGGAAATGAGATTGCAGGGTTGAAAGTGGCATGTCTTGCCCAACATTATAGGATCTGTTGGAATTCTGAACTTTCTTCTGTGAGTGGTGGGTCTGCTCTTAGCAGGGCAGTGAGGGTTCCATTTCTTGATGTGTGACAGCCGATTGGAAAGGGATAAAGACAGAGATGGAGAGACAGTGAGGATGCTGTTCTGACAGACAAATAGGTGGGGTGGATTAGATTTAGGCATGGCAATGGTGGCAGAATGAAGTCAATGGATTGAGCATATTTCCACAAGGGGACTTATAGGTTGGTGATGGAGGGGCGTGGTCAGGAATTTTTCCAGGTTCTGAAGGCCAGGGGTGGGAGGAGTACTGTGTGGCTGAGGTTGTTCTGGGTGAGGGCAAGATTATAACTTTGGGGTCAGTCATGTAGGATGGAAAATGCCTGTGCATTGTCTCCATGGAGATGTCGAGTAGGCAGTTGAAAAGGACCAAAGAGGAGGAGCCCTCACAGGAGCCACAGGAGAGGAAAAGCAGAAAGCTGTGTCAAGGTGTCAAGGAAAGAGGACATTTCAGGAGAGAGCAAACCACTCTAAGAAGACAAAGCATGCTAAGAGCTGGGGGCGAAGAGCCTGGACCTGGGGTGCTGGTCTTAGCAAAATGGAGCCTGGGCAAGAGCCATGTCAGTGGAGAGGTGGGCAAAAGAAAGGTGAGTGGTGACTTGTTATATTTATATTTCTTTTGAATTCTCCAACCAACAAAAACCCCACTCAGGTCTCAGGGAAAATGTCTTCAGGAATTACTTTGAAACACTAATGCACTTACCCAGCTTAGGAGCTGGCCAGGAGACCTCGGAGTTGTTATGTTTCTAATCTAATGTCTTTTCCACATGAACCCAGGAGCCCTGCCCTTTACCTCAATGGACTCAGGCAAAAAATTAGCAGAGTCATTGAGCTAATGTGCACGGAGCCCAGTACACGGAGTGGTAACCGCCACCTTTCTGAGCCCCTGGAGGCAAAGGTCAGGCTTATTCCCGCTACTGGGCCAAGTGTCCTTTGGTCAGTGAGATCAGGATAAGGAAAAGAAAGAAAGAAAAAAAGAAAGGAAGGAAGAAAGAAAGAGGCCTCTTGTTTACACAGGTGACAAAGGCAGACATAGAAAGTGTGCTTAAAGGAATATCAGGAACGCCAGCTTACCCCAAATATCTCCCCACCTGCTGCTCACTAGTGGGGTCTCTAAGTTTGCCAGCGGAGCTTCGTTTCCCTCAGGTCAGGGAAGGGTTAAAAGCTGGGTGCACCTGGAAGGACAAAGGATGGAGGAGGCATAAAGGTCGGCAGAGAAAGTCAGAGTACTAACCAAACAGGAACCCCAAAGGGGAGGTAGGAAAACATGCACCTGGCTTCTTTCTTGAGTTTGCTGAGT
The DNA here is from genome assembly GCF_964339955.1 of Pipistrellus hanaki. NCBI lineage: Eukaryota > Metazoa > Chordata > Mammalia > Chiroptera > Vespertilionidae > Pipistrellus > Pipistrellus hanaki. The sequence goes on along the minus strand of NC_140510.1, from coordinate 61,941,443 downwards.
AGTGAGCCACACGGGGTGTTAAAGGCACAGTCTGAGCATTCAGGCTTCCTTGTGGAGAAGTTGTTCTATCAGAACTGCTTTGCGAGGGTGTTCAAATTGCGCACCACACATCTTCAGGCCACGGTGTGTCTCCCCACCCTAATGGCAGTTTGCTGAAGGTGGAGCGAGCCTGGGTGAAGGGTGGAGCCATAAAACGTATGTTTCTACATGACAAAGTGAGTCTTTTTCATTCTTTATTTGTAACATGCAACCCAGGACAACACATAACTGAATGTTTGGATGGTTTTTATAATGTTGATGGTGAAAGTGTCTTTTATTCCAGTTTCTTTATCTAAAAACAACAGAATAGAGGCCACTCTTGAGTCAGTGAATATGGGAATTTCAGATTCAGAGCATTTTGCATCAGCTTAAGAGGGATGGAGGGCAGAGGACTGGCTAGAGTCCTTCTCTGTCCGTCAGAAGGTGTGTAAGCAAGAAGAACAATCTTACATGGGACTGAGAATACAAACCCAAGTATGTTTGACATACAAAGACAAGTAGGTATGTTTATTGCCTAACACGGCTTGCATGTGTGAGTATGTGTGTGTGTGAGAGAGGTGTGTCTCTGTGTGGTGTGAACACAGAAAAAAAAAAAAAATGAAAATAGCAGACACAAGAGGGCAGTGTGTGCTCATACGTCAGCCTGGGCCAGGAAAAGGAATTCAACCTTCTCCAGAAACTCCTAGCTTAACTGCTAGACCTGAAAAGGATTAATAAAATGTTTGGAAGGGGCAAGATTGGCCCTGGAACCTAACCTGGGTCCGAATGTAATGCCAGTGTGGAAAGGCAACCTGTTAGGAACAGGAGAATTTTGTGTTGGCAGGGGATTGGGGGAGGCGTTCAAAACTGTGAAGCAAACTACATAGCAACCTGGACTAACTGATTTGTCTGTTAGAATACTGAGAAAAGACAGACTTCAAGACTGCAGAGAATCAGAAGCTGTCTTGAAAAACTGTATTCTGGTCCTGGCTGGTTTGCTCAGTGGTTAACACATTGGTCTGTGGACCAAAAAGGGTCACAGGTTTGATTCCCAGTCAAGGGCTTGTACTTGAGTCGCAGGTTTGATTCCCTTCCTGATCCAGGGTGCGCAGGAGGCAGCCAATCAATGAGTCTTTCTCACATTGATGTTTCTCTCTCTCCCCCTTCCTTTCTCCCTTCTACTCTCTCACTAAAGATCAATGGAAAAAATAACCTCAGGTGAGGATTTAAAGAAGAAGAAGAAGAAGAAGAAGAAGAAGAAGAAGAAGAAGAAGAAGAAGAAGAAGAAGAAGAAGAAGAAGAAGAAGAGGAAAATTTACTGAATACTTGCTATGTGCCAGGGATGAATCTAAGGCAGTGGTTGGCAAACCGTGGCTCTGTTGACATTAATGAGTTTGCTGACCACTGGTCTAAGGGCTCCTGAAAGTTCACTTTCTAATGGGGGGGAAGGATGAGTTAACCAGGAAACAAATCAATAGCCTCAAGCACATATCTGTCTATTCTTTTCTCTGGGAGCCAACCCCAGCCAGCACTACCTATGTTATCTATTCTTACTCTTAAGCATGGCCCCAGGCCCAATTTCAGAGAGACATCTGCTTCCAGCTGACCTGACTGTTTGGTGGAGAGTGGTGATGACAACCACCTTCTATCAGGTGAGAGGACTTGATGGAAGTATTCAGTCTTTGCCATAGAGATGGTCTGCTTTGGCCTTGCTACCAGAGAGACTATGAGACCTCGGTCCTTGTCTTCTTGAAAGATTTCAATCAATAGACAAAGTGTAGAAAAGCAAGCAAGAATGTATTGGCCGCAGCACAAACATACTAAGGACAGTGAAACAAGGAAGGGCATGGAAGCAGCAACAGGAGAGCCTATGCTGGGCTGCTGTTGCTCATTGGGATGTCAGCGACTAGGGAAGCCAGGTTGAGGGGGTTTGCCCGGGGCCGAGCTGCCGCTGCCCAATGCAAATGTAGCGTTTGACCGTGATCTAGTGCATAAAGCAGCGCATTCTGTCAAAAGGTCCAACAGGCACGCACCTGTCCTCAGGCTGGTGTCCTCCATGTTCTGTGACAGGCTGTTCTGCTGCCAATCCATCCTGCAATTCCTGTCACATGGCTCGATCTCGCATTTTCTGCCTCAGTGGCATTCACAGGTCATCACCGGGGCACAGGGAAGCATTGTGCAGTGAAAAATGTGCCCGACAGTACTGTGTTCCTGACCAAAGTGGGACTCTTGAGTTTTGTCAGTGAACTCAGAAGAAATTGGGGGGGGGGGGGGGGGTCGGGACTTCCTCCGTTAACTGGATTCAAGGACTTGGATTAGCTGAAGACGTTGACAAAAGAAGGCAGATATCATCATTCTAAATGCACTTAGCTCTTTGCTCTGTCTCAGTTCGGGTGAATTGTCCATATTCTGTCAGGCGTGCATGTCTCCATCTGCCAGCACCATGTCTCCTGCCAGGATCCTTCATTCTCCCCATCAGGCATACTTTTTCACACTTAGTCTTTCCCGTCAGGAAAAATTAAATCCATTATTTTCCTCAGGCCTTGAGGGAGGTTCTTACTTTAGAGGAAAAGGAACAAAGCGGGGGGGGGGGGGGGGGGTGGCGGCTTTATGACAAATTAATAATAATGTAATTTTAATAATAATATAATGTATTATATTATTAATAATAATATTTAAATTGCTTATTTTAGAGTAAGTGATACATACACATGGTACAAAGTCCCCAAAGTTCAAACGTGGGTTCAGTAGGAAAACCTCCAGGTGCCCACACACTGTTTCCCAGGCCCCTGGTTCCTCTGAACAGGGGCAGCCGCAGGTGCCAGGGTCTCACATCTTCCGAGAGACAGTCTCTGCATAGATCAGCAGGGTATTCTTCATCTGCTCTTTCTTGTGTGTGAGTATAGCTCTTCATTTATTATATTTATTAGGGTGATACTGGCAAATAGGACCATAGAGGTTTCAAGTGTACATTTCTACAATACATGATCTGTGAATTGCATTGTTTTTACAACCCAAGGTCAAATCGTCTTCCATCACCGAATATTTGTCCCATTTTATTCCCACCCCACCCCCACCTCCTCCCTCTAGTAAACACCATATGTCCTTTGAGTGTATCTTTTTCTATCTCTAAATTCAGATGAATTTTGTTTTTCAAAAAAATATTATTTGCTGAAACCGGTTTGGCTCAATGGATAGAGCATCGGCTTGGGGACTGAAAGGTCCCGGGTTCGATTCCGGTCAAGGGCATGTACCTTGGTTGTGGGCATATCCCCAGTAGGGGGTGTGCAAGAGGCAGCTGATCGATAACTCTCTCTCATCGATGTTTCTAACTATCTCTCTCCCTTCCTCTCTGTATAAAATCAATAAAATATATTAAAAAATATATATATATTATTTTTTATTGTTGACAGTATTACAGATGTCCCTCATTTCCCTCTCCTTTGCCCCCTCCACCCAGCCCACGCCCCACCCCAGGCCTTCACAACATTATTGTCTGTGTCCATGGGCCATGCATATATGCATATATGTTCAGATGAATTTTTTGTTGTTGTTGTTCAGATGAATTTTCAAAGCAATATATTAAATATACATGATATACTAAAATGGTTTGCCCTAGGGCCTAGACTAACATAACTTGATGGGTTTTTCTTAAATGTCTCTGACAGAAATGTGACTGAGCTTGTAATCAGTCTGGAAACATGTTGGGTGTCCTGGAATCTGATACAGCATGTTGCTTGTCCCTTAATATCCAGCTCATCGTTTCTTGGTTATGGTGATTAGTCATTTCCCTTTGCAATGGAGAGGAGGGCAATAAACTTTGAAAATGAGGAAACAGAGATTTTTTAACATGAGGCCTTTGGCTATTGAAGCCTCAGAGGAAAGCTAACTGGGGATCCAAATGGCCACAGTCCCAGAGGTGGCACATGGTCATTTTGGGACACATTGGACTGTCCAGGGAATGCTGGGTCTGCTATGCTCCCAAGGCTTAGAGGTGAATGGAACCACTGCCGCTGGTCAAGTGGCCAGATCTCAAATGCATAGGCTTAGCCCGGCCAGAGCAAGCGCAGCGGGTCTGACAAGCTCTTCGTGTTCTCTTTGCCCTGCTCCACCTCATACCACCACTGAGGAAATCTCTCCAGGCCCAAGAGTTCGTCAAAGTCATCGTGATACTTTTCTAGATGCTCCAGGAGCGTGCCCTGTACAAAGGAGGCCCCCTTAAGTATTGACTGAAATGAGGAAACAAGAAAAACCAATTTTCTTCTCTTACTTCTTCACTTATTTTATTGAAGTTTCACTTCTGAATTAAAATTCTTCACTTTGATCTAGACTCAAAGATACCTGGACACTTCACCTTGTTTTTGTTTGGTATCGTTTAGATGTCTGACTTCTGTGCTAAGTAAGGAACTATCAGAAGTAGATTTCCTTGCTAAGGGATTGTCAGGAATATCCATATCAACTTTCAAATTCCCCTCGTCAGCACACTGAATGGAGTGATGTTTGTGTGTGTGTCCGCTGTTGTGTTGAAGCTTCAAAACTGTAAGAACTGTGAGTTGATGATCAATCAAATGTTTCTTTAAAAAAAAAAAAAATAAATCCCAGCTTCCTAAATCTTAATCTCAGTTTCCTCATCTGGCTTTATCTAGACTGTCTATCTCCCCCTCACTAATTTCCCAGCTGCTCTGTAGTTCAGCCTTTTATCTGGCTGAAATTCTTTACTTATAGATTGACAATTCTTGGTGCCCCCGAGGCAGCCAAATATATCTCCCATATAACAGGGACACACTTCCTCTTTGCTGCAGGCTGTGTGGCTGGAGAGGGATTCTGAAGATAGGAGGGGATCCTTTTGTTTTGGTTATTCAACGCTACATATTGTGTCTGGATTCTTCATGGGAGACAGGTTTCCTTCCTCCTCATCAGCCCCACTGGCCACACAGGAAGAGGTGTATTGGGCATACTGGGGAGAAATTACTGAACACAAAGATGTCTTTCAAATTTCATTCAAGTCCAACATTCCAGGGCAGTGACTCAGCTAAGCCATCCCACTCTTGAAGGAGAAGAAACACAAGGTAGAAAGACTGCTCCTGAGACCCCTAGGGCCCGAGTAATCCTTGAGGTTCCATTCGGGCTGCATTTTTGACTCATCTGATTTTCCATTCACAGGCAAGCAAAGGCAAACAAATCTGCCGACTCCCACAGCCAGCCCACTGAGAGAGGCGCAGGCGTGCTCGGGAGCTTTATTTTTGCCTATTGTGCTCTTGGCAGAATATCCTTTATGCAGATGCACTTCTTTGTGCCTAATCTAGTTTGCATGTTAGTCATTATGAAATATGGAAACCAAGCCCAGGACCTGACGTGGAACCCTTAGCTGGGTGAAAAGAGCTGTGCCCATATCATCCTGAGCCCTCAAATCCCACCTCTCGTTTCTGAGAACACCATTCCCACCCAGACAGAGGAGTTGGAGTGAGTGAGGCATTCTGCCTGGTAACCAGGTAGAGAGGGAATTCTCTATTCAAGGGAACAGAATGAGAGAACACTTGTGGATCCTTACTTCAGGTGTCCACTCCTATTCACTTTACTGAGCCCCGCACCTACATACCGCACCTACATACCCCTATGTCTGCCCTTCACTCTCCATCTCTTTTTTTTTTTTTTAATTTAATATATTTTATTGATTTTTTTACAGAGAAGAAAGGAGAGGGATAGAGAGCTAGAAACATCGATGAGAGAGAGACATCGATCAGCCGCCTCCTGCCCACCCCGCACTGGGGATGTGCCCGCAACCAAGGTACATGCCCCTGACCGGAATCGAACCCGGGACCCTTCAGTCCCCAAGCCGACGCTCTATCCACTGAGCCAAACCGGCTTCGGCTCACTCTCCATCTCAATGCCCTCATCTGGCTTTGTCTTTACTGTCTTCCCTCCCCTACCCCCCGCTCCCCTACCCACCCACTCCCACCCAGAACATCAGCCCCCAAGTACAGGATTGACCTGGTCCTTTACAGAAAATGTTTGCAGACCTCTGTTGTGGACAATAGTTTCCAGGTCACCTGGCTGGTAGAATCCAGAGTCAGGATTTGAACCCACGCTGGCCCCTGGAAGCCCGCGCCCTGCCTCCTGCGCAGCAGCGGAGAGGGTGAAGTGGGCGTGGCTCTTTTCTTTTGCTCAGTTCATGCTCTGTGCTGTGGGCAGCTGTCGTGGGGAAATGCCGAGTCATAAATAATTCTTACATTAATGCCAAGGCAGCCGGAAGGGAAATGTCAGGAGGAAATGGTATTTCAAATGAGTACACACTTCGTAATTCAGCCAAATTTTAGACTATTTCCTACAGTAATCTTCCCTTAATTCGAGTTCCGGTGGAATGTTAAATGGGGGAGAAGCTTATCTTCATGTGGACATTTGGCCCAGATATGCACATGATGTAAAGATGAAGGCATTCTCCCGCCCTTTGGAATGGGCTAAATGGACCAGAGCAAAGAGAGGAACAATAGGTCCTATTTACCAAAAATGACCCCTGTATCGTTAAATCACCCGATCTAATTACAGTACTGCGACAGTCTCTGTTCACGCTCATAATTGAGAGGCTCCAAGGAGCTTCCATTCCCACCAAACAGAATGGTTCACTCGTGTGATGTTATCCTTTCAAAAATGTGTCACACAAGCCTGCCCTCCCTCGCTGTCAGCTTCACTGCTGTGAACACCCTCTTCCGGGCAGCGCCCTGAGAATCAGGGGGTGCAAATGCTGGTGCCACAGGCCCAGGCTGGTGGCTTAAAGAGCGAAGCAGGTCAGGTGGAGACAGCTGCCCCTCCCCACCAGCTCAGTGCGGCCATGAGGAAGCAGGCCAGCTGTTCCCAGATCTGCTTTTTCATGAGAAGCCGGAAATCCAGATTCGATCTAAAATTTCCTGATTTCTAACTCTTGGCAATGAATAATAACGATAATTTAAAAACCTATGCCAAGCTTTTCTTTCTTCTTTGTCTATGGGCTAGGAGCAGCCACGGGCTCCCAGTGTATGACTCCTTGCCCTGGGCAGACTACATTGCCAAGTTAAAGGTCAAAGCGGGTCTGAATTTATTTGTGCTCATCATTGCACATTTCAAACACTCGAGGGAACGTGTGTGGTCTGCACATGTGCATTTTTGTGGCTATATCTGACCCACCCAGTCTCATGCCCAATTTCTCCCTTCCCTTTATTTCTGGATACTGAAATTCTTGGGGTTCTCTGAACCACGGCTGTTGGAAATGTCAACCGCTGAACCACATGTTCCCAGGAAAGGAGTCAGGCTGGGTTAGGCCTACAGGAGGGATGGCACTAGATTTTTCTGACATTGTTTTATAACCTCGGAGTGAGGCTTCCCACCTCTATCCCTCTTCTCTTAGGAGTTGCCAAGGAACCAAAGGATACTAGAAGCTTTGCCATCTCTCTGTTCTTTTTTCTTCAAATCTTTCGTCTACTAAATGTCTCTACAGAACTCCTAAATCTCCATTTGTTTTTCTCATGTGCTTATTTATTCATTCCCTTGATGAACATTTATTAAGCAAATGAAAGCCTTAGTATTCAACATATTGACACTACCATTATTTTTTTCAAGAGATTATTCTAGTTTTTTTAAAAAATATATATTTTATTGATTTTTTACAAAGAGGAAGGAAGAGGGATAGAGAGCTAGCAATGTTGATGAGAAACATCAACCAGCTGCCTCTTGCATACCCCCTACCGGGGATCTGCCCGCAGCCAAGGTACATGCCCTTGACCAGAATTGAACCCGGGACCTTTCAGTCCGAAGGCCGACGCTCTATCCATTGAGCCAAACTGGTTTCGGCGAGATTATTCTAGTTTTTAATTCAAATTTCGAAGTCTTTTTTTTTTTTTTCAATGAAAAACAACTACCCGTGTTTCCCCAAAAATAAGACATCCTCCGAAAATAAGACCTAGCACATGGAAAGATAAGACATCCCCTGAAAATAAGACCTAACGCAACTTTGGGAGAAAAAATTAATATAAGACTCTGTCTTATTTTCGGGGAAACAGGGTATATATATATATATATATAAATTGATTCAGGTATTACATATGTGTCCTTATTGTCCTATTATCCCCCTACGATCCCCCCCCCCCCCCAACTCATACCCTCACACCCTGTTGTCTGTGTCCATTGGTTAGGCTTATATGCATGTGTACAAGTCCTTTGGTTGATCTCTCAAGAATAACTATATTTGCCAAGCAGAATTACCAGCAAAAGAGGCATCTTCAATCCAAACTCTACTGGATTTATTTTTAGGACACCCCAATGAAGAAAAGTGTCCTCATTTGGCAACATTTGGAAAACAGCTTTTACCAGTATATGAAATGTTTGGTTTCACATTTAACTTCATTGTTTATAGATGCATCAACCAGTATTTTATTTTGTTAGCCAAATAAATGTCTACAGATTCATTGTTTGAGTGGGCTTCAGGATTAGGATGGATAAAGGTTTGTCTTCAGCCTGCTCCACTGGTGACTATGATTCAGAAACCAAGTACCGTAGGTCTGGAATCAGGACTCACTTGTCTTCTAGCACCTGACCCAACCAGAAAAATGGAGGTGTGTCAATGAGCTGGGGAGGAATGGGCCTTGTGTAAGATTAAAGAAGAGTCTAACTATGTTGCATGTTGAGTTCAAGTATCTCCAGGTTTGGGCATGGCTTACGCAGCAGAGCCCAAAGGGGAGAACTTGCTCCCTGTGAGAGGAACAAGATGGGACCACTGACCAGGATCATCACAACCCCAGTCACTGGCCTGGACACCAGGGCAGTGCTGGAATCTGCACACCAAAGACTATACTGAGACACATCTATGGACCTCAGGACACCAGAAGAAAAAGGAGCCAGGATATAGTCCCTGAGGCCCTGCAGTGGTATAGGTGGGGAAGGGAAACTGAGATATTGAAATGCTGAATTAACAATTACTATGACCTAATTTGTACCTGGGGAGTCCTAAAGCTATCTTCTCTCGAGCCACATGCAGCTCTTTGGCCTCTTGAGTATGGCTCTTCCACAAAACACCATGGCCTGGGCGAGTCTATTTTGAAGAAGTGGCTTAGAAGAAGTTTAAGTTTAAAAAATGTGGGCCTCAAAAGAAATTTCAATGGTTGTACTGTTGATATTTGGCTCTGTTGACTAATGACTTTGCCGACCACCGCCCTAAGGCACTCTGCTTTGTGATTCTGAGTAAGGTTGGGGCTCTGCAAAGTACACATTTGCTTTGTAGCTGGCTCCCTGTGAGGCCCTGCCTGCTGGAGGAAACCAGACTGAGACTGCAAGGTGGAGAGGGAGAGGACCTGGTCCTCCCTGAACCCCTCCTGTTCCTGGGAGTGGCACCGGGCAAGGCTTCTCCACCCTGGCAGCAGCAGCTCCATGTTTACGGAGCTGATCCCTTCACACACCCTGAGAGACAACAGCACCAACCAGCTGACACCCTACTCGAGGGTTGCATTCAGCTCTGTGAAGCTTTCTCCAAGCATCTCAGTTTTCATCATTTCAACTTTCTCTTGGTTCCCCAAGCCCTAAGGGTGATGATAGCTACTTCCTACAATTGGTACTTCCATGGTCATTTAGTCTCCCACTCTCTCTCTCTCTCTCTTTCTCTCTTTGCCATTTCTGTTACCTAGTCAACAAATTTTATTTAGTTAATGAGTCCTCTCTGTTAAAATTTTTCCTGACTGGCATGCACCTAATGTTTGCTCTGTTGGTGTATTCATTCAACAAGCCTGTCATGGGTTCCCACTGCACTAAGTGCTGGGGATGCAATGATGGATAAGTCAGACAAGCTCCTTGCTTTCCTAGGGAAGAGGGAAACAGACAAGCACTTGGAATCTTTTAGCCCACCCCCATTTACTGGAAAGAGAGATGTAAGCTCTCATTCTCTAACTTAAACAGTTAATTTAGCTTCTCGATGACTTGTACCATGAAGTAGCCAATGCTTCCCCTTAACCAATGCCCTTGTCAGGCTGATGGCCATGCTCCCAAAGGCTCTGATCCCAGCAGCCAAGACACACACTGTTTATGAGTCAGCTGTGTCCACTCCCAATCTTGTGCCTGCTATTTGTATTTATATTTCCAATGACATTATCCAATGAAATAGCCATTAAGGCATAAGTGCAGAAAGGATGAGCATTATTTTTATAAAAAACTGCATTACATGAAGGTTACTATCAACAGTGATGCAAACAGATATTATGTGTCTGAACAGGGCATTTCATCTCTGTGTTCTTTCCAAAAGTCCATACCTCCAGTCAAATCAGGAGAAAAACAGCAACTATTTAGAGGCACTCTACAAATATCTGGCCAATACTTCTCAAGACTGTCAAGGTCATAACAAAAAGAAAGAAAGGAAGGAAGGAAGGAAGGAAGGAAGGAAGGAAGGAAGGAAGGAAGGAAGGAAGGAAGGAAGGAAGGGAGGGAGGGAGGGAGGAAGGAAAGAAGGAAGGAAAGAAGGAAGGAAGGAAGGAAAGAAAGAAGGAAGGAAGGAAGGGAAGGAGGGAGGGAGAAAGGAAAGAAGGAAGAAAGGAAAGAAGGAAGGAAGGAAGGAAGGAAGGAAGGAAGGAAGGAAGGAAGGAAGGAAGGAAGGAAGGAAGACAGGATGAGAAATTGTCATTGAATTGAAGAGATTGGGAGACATGAGAACCAAATGCAATGTGGCACCAGGGATTGGATCCTGGAGCAGAAAGACAATAGAAAAAGGAGTACATTCAAATGAAGCCCGGAGTTTACTTAATAATTATGTACTGATGTTAGTTTTGACAGATGTGGATATTAACATCTGGGAGAACTGGATGAGGGTTATTCAGGACCTTTCTGTACCATCTTTGCAACTTATCTATAAATCTAAAATTACTCTAAAATAAAATGTTTGTTTAAAAAAACACACCAAAATTACATGCTTTAGAAGATTTGATGATGGTAGGTCGCTTTTAAGCAATGCTGTTAAATTAGGCATGGGCAAGACTTAATTATATTAATATAATTAAGTCTTATATTAATAAAAGATAAAGAAATATTTTTTTAATCTTGCTTTGCAAGTTTCCTTATGTTCATGCTTCATGTTAAAGGAACTGAAACCAGAAATTGTAGATGATGGTTTATGCAAGAAAGATATGGCTGAACCTGAATCAACAGACCCATATGCAGACTGATGGTCTTACCTCTAGGTTAAAATCAAAGCAAATGCATGTGCACTTATTTGTATTTTCACAACAATATTTAACATACCCTTATATCACTTTTTATGATTCCCCAATTTTAGTGCCTGATTTTTTTTCATATATTTTATTGATTTTTTACAGAGAGAAAGAGAAAGGGATAGAGAGTTAGAAACATCGATCAGCTGCCTTGTACACACCCCCTACTGGGGATGTCCCCGCAACCAAGGTACATGCCCTTGGCTGGAATTGAACCTGGGACCTTTCAGTCTACAGGCCAACGCTCTATCTACTGAGCCAAACCGGTTTTGGCGTGCCTGCTTTTTTATTAACTTACCCACTACTGGTCTCCATTGCATTAAGTAAGACTGCTTCTACTAAAACCTAAAACAAAGCAGTAGGGGTAACAGAGAGTGACAAGGTGGCAGGGCTGCCTGGGGTCCTCAGGGAACTCTGAGGAAATGACATTTGAGCTGAGGTCAGAATGTGGCCAAAGGAATCTGGGTTGACAGAATTTAATGAGGGAGAACGTCATGCAAACACACAAGTGCAGCAGTGTCCTGAGATGGATGTGCTGACAGGGAGCAACGGGGATAGCGGAGGGTGATCCTTTCCAGAGGGGAATGTCAGGAGGGCTGTCAGTCATAGAGGAGGCTTCCACACAGCTGTGCTTTGGGAGAGAAGAAGGCGTTTCCCAGCAGAAGGGAACAGATAGGTTTCAGGCAGTGGGAGCAACATTATCCCAGCACTGAGGCGTTTCCTAAGTATAACAGCATGACAGCTTAGGGAACCACAAGTGGCTTCATTTAGGGGAGCAACCCAGTCAGACACACATTTGTGCAAGGATATTTAGCAGAGTCCAAAGCTCGCTACTTAAAGGGTGGTCGGAGGACCAGCAGCATCAGCACTTGTCCTGGTTAGAAATGCAGAATCTCAGGCTCCTCCCAGACCTACTGAATCAAAATCTGCATTTTAGTAAGAATCCCAGGTGATTCAAATGCACGTCATAGCTGAAGAAGCATTGTAGAAGATGGATTGGAGGGATGGATTCCAAAGTCAAGAGAGGAATAAATAAATTGAAGTAGTTTGGGCAAGAGATGATGTCCAGGGTGAAAGCACTAACCCTGAGGAAGTAGGACAGATGTTACAAGATCTAAGGGATAACGTTATAAGACATGAAAACTAACTGAATGTGGCTGGCAGGAGGGAGGTGGGGAGCATGCATGATCTTTGGGCAGAAGATCCCATGGTAAGTGTGCATGGCCATCACTCAAAATCACATTATATCCATTTGCCATAAAATAAATTACATTAAAAAAACCAAGGTAACAAATTCTAAAAAGTCATCACTTCCTAATCATTTCAGTACATTTTACTGTTACCCAGGCTCTTGAGGGCATTTGCACCTACTGCATCTGTTTGATGGAAATGCTATTTAATTATGTGTGTCTGCCCATCTCTTCCTAACTCCATGAGCAGTGATGGCACAATAGTAGCTTGACATCTGCCACCGTGAGAATACATACACCATAGTAATGGGCCAAAGCTAAAATCAGGGCTTAACTTGTTATGTTGATTTTTAAGTTCAGGGGTCAGCAAACCTTTACATAAAAGGGCCAGATAGCAAATAGTTTAGCCTTTCTTAGCCGTACAGGCCTTGTTACAACCATTCAACTCTGTCGTTGTAGAATGGAAGGAGCCATAGACAATGCAGAGATGGGGAGTGCCGTTGTGTTACAATAAAATTGTACTGATAGGGCCCCGGGTAGGCAGCTCATTTGGTTAGAGAGTCATCCTAATACACCAAGGTTGAGGGTTTGAGCTTCAGTCAGGGCACATACAAGAATCAATTAGTGAGTGCATAAAATAAATGAAACAACAAATCCATATTTCTCTCTCTCTTTTTCAAATCAGTAAATAAAAATGATTGATAGAATCAGGCAGCAGTGTAGATTTTTTTGTTCTTTTTTCTTTTCTTTTTTTTTTATACCAGCCATAGTTTGCTAACTCATGCTCTAGATTTAAAAAAGTGTTAATAATGTGTTAAATTTTAGAGGGTTTCATGTCTACAGCCATTAGTACATTGTGAATAGCATTAGAACTGCAGGAAATATTCTTCCAATACTTAAGCCTATTATCTGAGTCAGCTAAAAAGTCATTCATATCATTGATAAATGAGTGAAGTTACAATTTACATCTTCCTTTGCCTTACATTCACTATTTTAAATGAAAATATTAACCAACATTTGTGGAGTTACGGTCGTTCATCAGTTGCATCAGAAGATGTTTACAGTTACAACAGGTCAGTAAAAATCAATTAAAACATTATTTAGGATCAATAGGCTTTATGGAATTTACAATAAAGATTGTTGTATCTTTTATAATATTTGTAAATTGTATGACACACATTCTTTCTATCAGTAAACATTCTTTCCATCAGTAAAACTTTAATCAATGCATGTGCACAAACAGAGCATTTTGGGTTTATGGAGAGCTGGTTGTTACATATTTATCAGCACAACAATGCTCAGATTCTGGTTTAGGTGAGTAGGGGTGAAGGAAAACAGAAGGAACAGTTTTGCAAAGAAAATTGAGTATAGCCCAGAGTGAGGGGTGCAGAAAGCAGCCGATCAAAGATTCTCTCTCATCATTGATGTTTCTATCTCTCTCTCCCTCTCCCTTCCTCTCTGAAACCAATAAAAATATACTAAAAAACAACAACAAACACAGAGAAACAAACAAACAATAACAAAAAAACAGACAAACATTGAGCAGTTGAGGACTTGTACTCCATTCTGCACTAAGGAGAAGGGGCCAGCATTCTGGGATTTCAAAGGAAAAGCAGGTAATTCACAGGTAGATGTGAAAGAGCAAACGTGATAAATAAATTCCCTCTGGGTCACTCTGAAACAGAGGGAAGTCCACAAACAGGCTTTGCTAGATTTCTCCCTGTCTGCCACATTGAGTTTATATTATGATGCTAAGGTGATATTCTCTTCCTTTAAGCAGGTTTTTCTATCTGAATTCCTTTAGGCAGGCAAAGAGGAGGGTCAAAGGTTCTTTCTTTCTTTCTCTCTTTCTTTCTTTTTAAATATATTTTATTGATTTTTTACAGAGAGGCAGAGAGAGGGATAGAGTTAGAAACATCAATGAAAGAGAATCATCGATCAGCTGCCTCTTGCACACCCCCTACTGGGGATGTGACTGAAACCAAGGTACATGCCCTTGACCGGAATCGAACCCGGGACCTTTCAGTCTGCAGGCTGACACTCTATCCACTGAGCCAAACCGGTTTTGGCCAAAGGTTCTTTCTGTGTCTTTTGTTTCTTAATAACCTGCCTAAAATCAATATCCCAAAAGGTATATTTTGAGGTGGTAAAACTTTGATCCCTCTCACTTTCAACTTGAGGTTTAACAATCTAAGGGTTGCTGGTCATAAGAGTGGATCATTCTTTCTTTTTAAAAATCATTTCAGTTTTATAGCTACTTCCTACTTATAGGAATCTAAATAGTTTAGAGCTATTTTTCTGTCAGCCTTGCATGGTGCTCCCAGGGAGACAGCTGCCCTGTGTTTGGTGTCCTGTAGTAGATCCCAGCCCTGACAAGGAAGCTTGGGGGTTGGGGGCAGTTGTGTGAGCAGCTCAGAAAATGGGCTCAACTGGGACCCATACCTATTCTGGACTATTCATCGGTAAAATGAGCTATGGTGCTTCCCAAAGTGTATTCTGCAGGAAAAGAAGAGTTTATGTGGAAAAAAAGTTTTGAGGTTTGAAATGCTCCAAGTTAAATAAAGTTCATGATAATGTTAAATGTATTTTCATGAATGCAGAACATCTCAGAGCCATGTGGATTGTGACTGCCCCGCAGGCAGTAGAGCACACAGCATTTCTCTACCAACTTAATCTTAGAATCTCTTTTTTGTGCACATCTATCTTTTATGATTGTTGTCATCAGGAAGACACTTTGACAAACAGTGTCCAGTACCTCTTCCTTAAGGTAAAAAATGTTTATTCTAATATTTTAGTCTAATACTGTACACTGAAAGGGAGGGGGAAAAAAACTTTTCCTCTACTCACCTTAGGTTCTCCAGGTGAGGCCCTATACCTTAGCCTTCCAAAAACAGATTAACAAGAAAAAACAAATAGAAGTTTATTAATTTGTATATCATGCATAGATGTGGGAGCACCAGTGATGAGTAACTCAAAGAGGTGGTTTGAACTCAGGCTTATCTATCATTGTGAGCTAAACCAAAAGGGAAAGAGATCTTGGGCTTCTGAGTAGGAAAACAGACTGTGAGAAGGCAACAAGGAAAAGTATGGTAAACAAGGATTGTTTAGTGACACCTCTTATGGCGCCTTCTCCACTGGTAAAATTGTCAACAGCCCTCTTCTTCCTGGAACAGGAGAAGGAGACAAATATACAAATGGGAATTTCCTTTGTGAAGGGAAAATGTGTGCCCTGTTTTTAAAGTGTTTCCTGTGTCTGGTGGTTCTCAAAATAATCCATATGCCAAAGAGGCAGATTTGCGGGGAGGATGGATTCTGGGACCCATCAGCACTTCTCATCTTCACAACCTGGGCTGGCTTTCGACCAGCCATTTCACCATAAGGGAAAGCTGTGTGAGGTCTTACCTGGAGCTTGAGCTGGTCTCATACATGGTCTGGGATGGTTCTTTTATGAGTTTCTTGAATATACGATAAAGAATGTTCCCATGTTAAGCAAGTCATTTTTAAATGCAGAATCTGTTAATTTGAGAAAGATAACCTACAGGCTCATTCACACAGATACGATTACTGTCTTCTAGATAAAAATATTTGATTACTTAGAAACTCCTAGGAATGTAAGTTAAGCAAACAAAGTATTTCTATCTAGAACTCTACCTGTACCCTGTTAAGAGTTTTGTGCATACTCCCAGGAATTATTGAGGATGGAGGGGAGGTTTCTGTCTCCCAGTAAGCTAAAACCACAACGAGAACATTTCCTTTTATTAAAAGTAGCACTATAGACAATGCGTATGACATGTTGCCATTTTGGGGAAGTGAAGAGGAGAGGAATGGCAGGGGTTAGGGGGAGAGAAGACCTGAGTTCCATACCAAAGGTCTTGACATTCAGAATTATAGGATGTTAGTTCTAAGGATCACTTGGTGTGACCATTCATATTGCAGATGAGGAAACTGAGCCATAGGGCAAGAACTTGCACAAGGACTCCTGGTTAATTTGGTAAAGCCAAGCCGAAGGAGAGCTGCCACATTCCCAGCTCATTTCTTTGTTAAGTCCTGGCCTCTGGAGGCAGCCTACAGCCTCATTCTGCCTTGCTAATGTGGGTCAGGTCCAAATCCACACTAACAGTCTTTCACTTCTGAGGTTTGGGAGCCAATTTCCATGGCATTTGCTGACCCTAGCTGCTCACCTCCCTTCAAGCCTTTGGTAATGCAATGTAAAGGCATCAGAATGGCTTCACCACAGGAAACACTCTATTTTGCAATCCCTTTCTAAATTGAGTTAATAGCCAAGCTCCCTTGGGACACAGAACCACTGCAATCCTATTATTTAGTGATCAGAAATGGCCCTAGCCCTAGTTTTCCCTTTCCTTTGAAGCAGCCAACATGCTTTCTTCTTTTTCCTTTCTTCATTTTTATGTAATATAAAACATAGGGATTGTTTTTTATGTCAGAGATATCTTTTATTGGCATAGATAAAAAATGTTTGCAGCTCTTTAAAAAGCAAGCAGGATTTGAATAAGAATTTACATGCCTCTTTGCAAACTACTTAAATTTGGTGAGATAAAATGACATAATGGAGAGAGTGATTTTGTAATAATAGTTCAGTGACAATCTATTGAATTTCATGCATCAGATTAGGCAATCAATCAATCAATCAATCAATATGAAACCATACCCACAAACACCAGGAAATTCTTTTATGTGACTTATTATTTGAGTAACTATTTTGCAAAACAATATCAAAATACTTTTTTTTTTTTTAAATCAGCTTTATTTATTTGGGAATGCTTCCACACAATAAAATTCATACATTTAAGTTTGATGTCCTTTGACAAATAAACATGTTCATGTAATCATTGTAACCACCATCACCACAGTCAAGCTATGGGACATTTTCATCAGGCAAAAGATTCTCTGCTGTCCATGTAAGAGTAAGTTGCAGATATGAAACCCTGTTCCACCTTTGACAAGTATATCCTTAACACAAATATAATATTTACTTCATATTTGATATTTTTATGTTTTTCCACATACATGTGAAATTGTATTCCTGGATCTTTAGATTTTTACCATAATAATTCCCCTTGCCATTTAACCTTTATGGGTTGACTGTTTTTAAATAAACATTCCCAGCATCAAATCATGTGGTAATACATAGGCAGGAATTGTGTTCATTCTCTCAAATCATCTTCTAGAATATTTACTCATTTTGTTGTTTCTTTAGAAAGAGTGTGGGAAAATGTGCTACATGCATTTCTCAAAGTTAGACTGTTACCACTTAAAAAAACACACAACAACAAAGCGACCTGCTTCTAAATGCTTCCTCGCCACCAGGGAAGCTTTGACAGCTTCACATTTACTGAAATGCTGGGCCTCTAGTTGCAGATGCCTTGTTTACATTTTCTTAAATGAGAAATGGAAATTTGAGAGGATACACAGCATTGAGTATGACTGAGTCTGTAGCTTTCTGTTCATTTATATCCATGGACAGAAGAAAGATGTCCTTCTTTCTTTCTCAAACAAAATTAGGGGTAAAGAAAAGAGAAGCAACCATGAATTGGAAGGTGGGGGTGTCTGGCATTCTCATCCTTCATATCCTTCATGTCCTTCCCGACTCCCACATTGGCTGGGAGCTGCTCTCCTGTTGTCCCTCCCCAGTACACATGAGGCCTTGAGCAACCAATCCATTGGACTATGGCTGTGCTGATGTTCCCACTAAACTGGGGACTCTCTCTTATTGTTATCTGTATGTAAAGCACCTAGGTAAGTTCTTGAGACATGTTAGGCAGTTGAATGGACAATTGAATGCTTCAGATGTTTGATTAACATAGTATAGTATTTTATAGGTGGAAAGAGACTTTCAATAATGCAGCACAAGGCAACTTGTTGTGGAAGAGGAACATGACTGAGTAGTTAAATGATTTGCCATCTATTTAGTTGAAAGAACAGGACTAGAAGTTATCTGGTTGTTTCTCCAATGCAGTTTATGTAAATAACTTACATGTTTGGATAAAAACAAATTAGAGGAAATGTAGAGACTACTTTACCCCATGTTCTTAATGTTGACATCGCTGATTTTTGAAAGTTCAGAGTCAATGCCTTGTGATGGGTAACCTCCTCGGACCTTCATGTCAAAGCAGGGTTCTCCAGGGAAATCATCTGGAACCTGCTCCACTTAGTGATGTTTTCCATTTTAGAATCAAGTGCATAGATGACTCTAGGGTCATATCAATACTGAATATTTGTTCTTTTCAAGACTGGCTTCACTCAACATAATGTTCCTAATAGTTCAACCATTTGAAATGAACTCTTCTACCTACTGAAATGTTTTCAAGATATGGGTAGATCTAGAAATAAAATTTTTTTAAGTGAATAATAAAGTTGCAGAAGGATGTGTATAGTATAACACCATTCGTGTAAATTTTGTTCTCTGCTTTTTAGTAACAAACAGTAAAATTTACCCTTTTTTGATGTACAGTTCTATGAATCTTGACCAATGCATACAGTGATGTTACTACCACCACAATCAAGGTACAGAACAGTTTTATCACACACACCTGCAAATTCCCTTATGGAATCTCCTGATAGTCAATCCTCACCCTGCTCCCCAGACCCTGCACTCTCTGGAAGCCACTGATCTGTAAGCTGCCTTCTCCAGAATATCACATAAATGGAATAAGCTGTACCTTTCAAGACTTTTTTTCTCTCGCAACATAATGCCCTTGGGATCTGTTCCAGTTACTGTGTGTATCAGTAGTTCCTTTTTCATTGTTAGTAGTATTTCATTTTGTGGCTAGACCTTGGTTTGTTTATCCAATCCCAAGTTGAGAGACATTTAGATTATTTTGCATTTGACATTGCAAGTAATGCTGCTATAAATATTTCCATACAAGTTTTTATGTGAACATAGATTTTCATTTTACTGAGGTAAAAATGTAGAAGACAGATTGCTGGGTTGGATGGTTAGTACATGTTTTAACTTTATAAGAAAGTGCTATGCAGTTGTCCTTAGTGATTGTAAGAAATGTTTAGGCAACCCACAGAGGGGAGAAAAGGAAGCAAGCACACAAAAATGACAGAAAACAACAAAATACCAGACTTAGGCCTTAGCATCACCCAAATATATGCTTTTACAAGAAACTTACTTCAAATATAATGATATAGGCATTGAAAATATGTACAATAGGTAGTACTTAGAGTCCTACCCTTTTTTCTTATTTCCCTCTCTCCCTCCTTCCCTTTCTCTTTCTCTCTAAAAATCAATAAAGAGGATTTTTTAAAAAGGAAGGAAAAGAATGGGAAAAGACATCATGCAAACAGTAGTCAAAGGAAAGCAGGAGTGGCTGTAGCAGTATCAGATTAATTAGACTTCAGAACAAAGGAAGTCACTAGAGAAGAAGGGCATTATATAATGATTTTCAAAAGGCCAATTCACCGCCGAAACTGGTTTGGCTTAATGGATAGAGCGTCGGCCTGTGGACTGAAGGGTCCCGGGTTCGATTCCAGTCAAGGGCATGTACCTTGGTTACGGGCACATCCCCAGTGGGGGGTGTGCAAGAGGCAGCTGATCAATGATTCTCTCTCATTGATGTTTCTGGCTCTCTATCTCTCTCCCTTCCTCTCTGAAAAAAAAAAAAAATCAATAAAATATATTTAAAAAAAAATAAATAAAAGGCCAATTCACCAAGAACACATAGAAATCCCAAATGTGCACACACCAAACAATAAAACTGCAAAACATGTGAAGCAAAAAGTGTTAGAATTAAAAGACAAATCCATAGTTATTGGAGACTTCAACACTCCTCTCTCAACGAGTGATAAAACAACTAAACAGAAGATCTTCCTAATATAGAACTCAACACCAATAACCAATCGGATTTCATTGACATTTAAAGAATACTCTACCTAAAATATCATAATACACATTCTTTCCAAGAAACAATGGAACATATACCAAGGCAGATTATATCCTGGGCCACAAAACTAGCCTCAAAATTTTTAAAAGAATCGAAATCATAAAGAATGTGTTTTCCAACCACAATGAAATCAAACTAGGAAAAAAATGAAAAAATAACATGAAAATCCCTAAACACTCGAAACTAAACAACACACTATTAGATAATTCAAAAAAGGAAGTCTCAAAGGAAATTTAAAATTGCATTAACATTTTCAAAATGGAAATACAACATTTCAAAATTTGACCCAATGAAGATTATATGATTGTCTACATAGTAAATCCCAAGAGGAATAAAAGAACACACTCATAGAATTAATAAGTGTATTTAGCAAGGTCCTAGGATACAAGATAAACATACAACAATCAATTGTATTTCTATATGCTACCTATGAACATGTGGACACTGAGATTACAAATATAACACCATTCACAATAGCTTAAAAAATGAAATACTTAGGTGTAAATCTAAGAAAACATGTATAGAACATGTATGAGAAAAACTATACAATGTTGACTGAAGAAAATAATCAAATTTCTATTTTGTTGAGAAACATACGTTGTGCATGTATTGGAAATACTAAATATAGTACTGATGTAAATTCTTCCAAAATTTCTATAAATCGTTAACATAATTCCCATCAAAAGCCCAGCAAGATTTTTTGTATGTATAGGCAAGATTGTTCTAAAATTTATATGAAAAGTGAAAGGAACCAAAATAGCTAAAACAATTTTGAACAAGAAAAATAAGGTAGGAGCAGGAAGCAGTCTACTAATTTTAAGACTGATTATATAGCTACCGTCATCAAGACTGTGTGGTATTGGTGGGAGGATGCATGCATAGTTACATGGAACAGAATTTAAAAAACCCAGAAATAGACCCCCCCCCCCCCCGCCCAAACATGCCCAACTAATGTTTTAACAAAAGTGCAAAGCAATTCAATGGAGGAAATATACCCCTTCCAACAAATGGCATTGGAGCACAGGGACAACCACCCACAGGCAAAAATATGAACTCCAATAGAAGCCCCAAGCCTTATGAAAAATTATTTCCAGCTAGGTCATGGAAATAATGTAAAACATGGAACTATGAAACTTTTAAAAAGAAAACAGGAGGCCGAAACCTGTTTGGCTCAGTGGTAGAGCGTCGGTCTGCGGACTGAAGGGTCCCAGGTTTGATTCCGGTCAAGGGCATGTACATTGGTTGCAGGCACATCCCCAGTAGGGTGTGTGCAGGAGGCAGCTGGTCGATGTTTCTCTCTCATTGATGTTTCTAGCTCTTTATCCCTCTCTCCTCCTCTCTGTAAAAAATCAATAAATATATTTTTAAAAAAAAAGAAAAGAAAGAAAACAGGAGGACATCTTCAGGATCTCAGGCTAGGCAGAGTTCTTAAAAAGGAATAAATGCTAAGGTGGATTTCATAAAATTAAAAAAAAACATTTCTCTGCAAAAGATCTTGTGAAGAGGATGAAAAGACCAACTACAAAATGTGAGAAAATACTTGCAAACCAGACATCTGACAAAGAAAAAAGTATATAGAAAATATAAAGAGGTGGCAAAACTCAGCAAGAAAACAAACAACTAGAGAATAGGCAAAAGACATGAAGAGGCAGTTCACAGAGGAGGATGGGAAGTAAGCATATAAAAAGATGTTCGCCCTAGCCAGTTTGGCTCCGTGGATAGAGCGTTGGTCAGTGGACCCAGGGGGCCCGGGTTCAATTTTGGTCAAGGGCATGTACCTCGATTGCAGGCCCCTCCCCTGTCCAGGCCCTGTTGGGGACTTGTGCAGTAGGCAACCAATCAATGTGTTTCTCACACGTTGATGTTTCTCTCTGTCTTTCCCTCTCTCTTCCACTATCTGAAAATCAATGGAAAAAATATCTTTAAAAAAATAAATAAGTAATAAAAAGATGTTCAATATCATAGTGGAATACAAATTAAAACACAACAAGATATCATTAAACATCTATCAGAGTGATCTAAAAAATAGTGATGACCCAAGATGCTAGTGAGGAATGCAGGGAAACTTGATCACTCATCCACTACTGGTGGAAATCTAATATGGTACAGAGTCTCTGGAAAAATGTTTGGCAGTTTCTTAAAGAATTAAACATGTAACTCCTATCACATAATAATCAAAGTCCTGGACATTTATTCCAAGGACATAATAACTTACGTTCTCACAAAAACCTATACGTGAATAACTTTGGAAATAATAATAATGTTTATTAATGATAGCCCCAAACTGGGAACAATCCAGATGCGCTTCAATGGATGACAAGCTAAGCAAACTGAAGTGCATCTGTACCATGACTATTACTCAGTAATAAAAAGATGATCTACTAATACTTAACACAACAGATTGGATGAATCTCCAGAAAAGTATGCAAATCCCAATGGTTGCCTACTATATGATTCCATTTACACAATCTTCAAGAAATGATAAAAGTATAGAAACAGAACAGGTTAATGGTTTCCAGGTGTTGAGGAGAGGGTTATGGTGGGAAAGGTGTTAGTGTACTGGGAATAGGGCACCATGACGAGTCCTTGGGGTGATAGAAATGTTGTATGTAAGTCAATGTCAATATCCTGTTTGTGATATTGTATTATACTTCTACAAGATTTACCATTGGAGGAAAACTAAAGATCCCTCTGTATTACATCTGACATCTACATGTGAAACTTCAATTATCTCAAAATAAAAAGTTTAATTTAAATTCTGGATCTAAAGAGAAAATGACTACATGTTAGTATTTATAAGAATAGTTTGGTGAGTATATGAATGCTTGTTATCTATTTTTCTGTACTGTTGTGTGAAGTTCCTTTACTTAAAAATAAAATCTTCAAGATTCAGGTCAAATGTCACCTCTACTCAAGGATACTGCCAGTTACAACTACATTAATTTCGCTTTTTCTACAATTCTATGGAGATAGATTCAGAATCAGAGCATCATAAGTCTAACCCCATGTTATTTATTTTTATTATACCTCTTACCATAACCTCTTATTTAGCCCAGAGCCTTGAATGCAATTGCTATCCTTTTTGATACTATTATAAGTATACATTTAGCTGTGTCCTAAAATTCTAACCTGAAAGAAAGAAAAGCAGAAACCACACAATTTGAGTCTTCATTCCATAAAGAAAAACAACAACAACAAAACAAGCCAAAACAAATATATTATAGAAATTCAAAGAAACCATAGGGCATTGAAAAAGCACAGTGTGCTTTTTTCCAATGCAGTTTCTCTGCCCGAGGACAAAATACTGTTTGCAGAGTAGTCATTGTTTTGTGAGGAGACTTCGTCAGATGCCCCAGGAAACCTCTCCTCTCTCCTGGGCTGGCTCACCCATCCCTGAGTCAGCTGCTGGCAGCAGAGCATGGGATTCAGGACAGACCAACCAAGTCTCCTTGGGGTTTGGCTGCTCCTAAGGACCTGAGAGCTGTCCTGAGCAAAACGGGGTCAGGAGGGGCGGTGGAGGCTAATAATAAAGTTCATTTGCTCTCCCTGTCTGCCCTGTCTCATGCTGTGGCTTTTATTCGTGCCTCTCTCTTTCTGCAAGTTACTCTGTTTCATCTCTCTTAATGAGGTCATACCCGGGGTTTAAAATCCTGGGCTGACTTGAATCTAAAAAAAAGAGAAACTTTCTCCCACATGTTTTCTGTCCACGATAATATACAGTATATGCTAAAGGCCTCGGGCTAAGCCAGATGGGGCATGTTACTGACAAAGTCACAGGGAGGGATCGGCGGGCTTGTGGAGATGACTCAGGAGGAGCTCTGATACCAAGTGACTGGAGAGCCAGAGAGTAGAAGGAAAGTAGTGGTCTGTCACCTGGGAGGCCCTTCATGGCTTGAGTGAAGTTGGGGAGTTTCCCTCAAAGTAGACTGGAGGCAGCCAAGATGAATCCATAGAGAGCAAAGGAAGGAGAAGGGCAGGGAGCCTAGATAGCGCGTTTCTGGTATGTGTTTAAAGATTAAAGGTAGGTGCAGGGAGAACAGGAAACCAGACAGTAAGATAACCTAGGAGAGGGATGCATTCCTGTATTAGGACTTCAAGGGAATATCGAGGCTAAAGCATTTGGAAGCAGCAAGATATTCAAGGATAGTGGACCCCAACACTCAGGTCCGTGTGTGGGCTAATGAATATCCCAGTTCCTTCCACACAGTCTCCAAGGATTTGCAAGATCAATGTTAGTTTAAGGCTCCACTTGATTTCACTAAATGAAGCCCCTTTGGTACTTACAGAAAAAAGAGCTACAACATTCAAAAGGAACTTGGGAGCTTGGATTAAAAGCAGACAAACATAGAAGCACTGAAGGCTGGAGAAAAATGTTATTTAATGTCTGCCCCTAATCTAAAGAGATTATTTTCATTAATTATCTAATTTATTTGGGAGAGTTTAAAATATTTATGGGACTGGTCTGGCGAAGATTTAGTGGTGACAAAGTACTGTGAACTCTGGAAATAAAAGAAAATAAAAATAGAAAGAAAGAAATTGGGGCACAGAAAAAAAATAACTTTTTTTTCTATGCTCTTTGAAAATTTCTAGGAGAACACATGAGTTACTATTAATAGTGCTTATTTCTGGGCAATGGGACTGGAGGTTGGGAAGGGAAATTTTCACTTCTATCCTGTGCCGTTGGCATTTTTTTTTTTTTCATTCAGCATAAACTTACATGGCTATTGTAATTTGTGCAAGTTAAGTAAAATAAAAAGAACAAAAAAAGAGTTTATTAGTACCCCCGGCTTATAGAGAAAGTCAGGGCCTGGTTTATCCATTCTCAGATCTGTTATGATCAGTGCTATGGTCTTCGCTGGGATGAATTCCTGTTTGAGTTATCCTGGGCAGCCTCACCCAGAGGGGAGGCATGGGGCCACTGATTTTAATAACAATAAAGGACGAAGATTCTAGATTGTATGCTTTGCAGAAAGCTTCACGTACTAAATATCACCATGAAGCCACCACTGAGTCTGAGCTGCACCATTCTTGTAAATACCCCAGGAAACATCTGAAGATCAGACACAGTTCATTAGGAAATGTCACACACAGACTGGTAAGTGAGCACAAGTGACAGATTTTAACTCAAATTAGTGCAGTAGTGCAGAAACGTCTAACCTTGATTCTGTCTGGGAGTATGTCATACTCAAAGCACCATTTCAGGGGAGGGATAACTCCTTAATAGGCTAAAGAGGAAATGTCTTTAATGTTTCAAATGTAGAGTTATTGTTCTGCTGCTGGTATCAAAAACACACACATGTATTTAACAAAGACTTGAAGTGGTTCTGGCTTGCTCCTCACATTTTCAAAACGCCTGAGCTAACCTGGAATGTGGAAAAGCTCTTTAGCCTTTGAAAATATTAACTCAAATTGGATTCCCCAAACTGGAATCTCTAAACAAGCAAAAAATTATGACTTAATTTTTAAACTTAACCTGATGCCTGAATGTATTTGTAATACTGCTAACTTAATTTTATTTTATTATTTTTTAACTGTTTTGTTAATCCTGACACAAGGATATTGTTCCATTGCTTTTACAGAGTGGAAGGGAGAAGAAGAGACAGAGAGAGAAACATCGATGTGAGAGAGACACATCAATTGGTTGTCTCCTATACCCGCCCTGACCTCGGCCAGGGATTGAGCCTGCAACCTAGGTATGTGTCCTTGACCTGAATCAAACCAGGGACCCTTCAGTTCGCAGGCTGACACTCTATCCACTGAGCCAAACCAGCTAAGGCTGCTTATCTTTTTTTAAAATACGTTTTATTGATTTTTTTTTAAGAGAAAGAGGAAGAGAGAGGGAAAGAGAGTTACAGTGATCATTGCTTCTCGAACACATGCTCATCAGCAATGGAACTGGCAACCTGGGCATGTGTACTGACTGGGAATCAAACCGGAGACCTTTCGTTGCACAGATGATATTCAACAAATTGGGCCACACTGTCTAGGGCCTGCTTACCTTTCTGATGCTAGTAATTCAGAAACAGTTCATAAATAAATTGTCTTATCATTTTTTTCCCCTTTGTAACCCCCCCCTGTCCCAACACACACCTCTGTAGCACTGAAATCTACCTTACAGATGAGACCAACACCAGGGCTAAACGCCACAGAAAGTTGGGGTTGAACAGCCAAGTAGGAAGCTTATGTGAGCCAAGGTCCTCTCCAACCTGCAGAAACACAACTTGGATTTATCTCTCTCCTTTCCTTTCATTTCCTTACCTTGCCCTTATTCTGTTTCTCCATTCTACCTCATAGTCTCTTCTTCTTTATTTAGTTCCTAAAAAAGAATGAATGGTGGAGGTGGGGGATGGTGAGAAGATAAGGTATCTATTGAATACTTTTGAGATATTTGCTTGCTATTTTAAGTTTTCCACATAAGGTTTTGATTTAAAAACTCCACTGTCCCTATAAAAATTAATTCTTATAAAATATAAGCTTCTGATTAATAATAGGGCTCTAATGATTTTAGGCAAGTTTGATGTTTTTTTCTTTAGCAGTCAATGGTTCTTTCTCCTTTCGTCTCTGAAATATAATTTACTGGATCTCTCTAATGAAATTTAACACAGTTTAACTCTTAAAATATGTTATTAGTTAAAATATTTATGGAAAGGCACTCTTGTTTCTCTGTGTTATTAATACTTGCTTATGTTCAGACCAAGAACCAAAATTAGTAGGAATTTTATCTGGATAGTTTATTTCAGAGTAACATGTGCTCCTCGGAGCCATGGAATTAGCTTTGTGTGCAGTTGGGTGAATAGTTAAAAAGCAGGAAAAAAAAAAAAAAAATCTTAGGAAAAGCCCCAAACCCAGGCTTCTCAGTCTCAGCACTATTGACATTTGGGGCTGGAGAATTCTTTGTTGGGGACATGGGGGCCTGTCTCCTGCAATGTGGAATGTTTGGCAGCATCTATGCAATAGATACCAGTGGCACCCTCCCCTCCCCCAAGTGGTGAAACAAAAATGTCTCCAAATATTGCCAGCGAGCCCCTCTCAGTCAGGGAGGGTGTTTGGGGGTTGTCGGGAGGGGACAAAATTGACCCCATTTGAGAACCAATGACCTAAATTCAGTGGCATAACTGTTTTATGAACAGTCTCAGGGAGTTATTTCAGAAACCCTCAAAAATTAAAAATCAAAGCAGGGTACATTTTTACATGTCTCGGCATTTTCCTTGGTCATTTGCCAAGGAGGTGGTCACAGTCTCTCCCAGGGGACTTAGGTCCGCTCCAGGAATGGACTTGAATGACCTAAGAGATCTTTCTCCCGTCTCAGTATTCTGGCTAATGACAGCATAATCAATGTGCTGATGCAGAAATCACACTGAGAAAACAATGGGAACAGGGTCAGATTCTCCTGAAGAAAGATTTTTTTTTCAGTAGCCTGGGCCAATCACAACATTCTGGGGGATGTTTTTCATAAGGTAGAAAGCAGAGATTTAAGGCAAACTAAAAAGATCAGCCTTTTTTATTGTATTCCAGTACACACTGGCATATAGATGGAGCTAAAATATAGTTATCAAAGGGGAAATCTTAAAATTTGTTAACAGGTGGCTTAAAAATCACAGCCAAATCTATATATTGAGTTTGGCAGTAAAACTCAATTTTCATTTTTTGGGGAAAAATATCACACTGTGCTTCCTGGAAGCTGAATTATAAAACGCAGAAATTGAGACTTGGGAACAACAACAGAAAAACCATTTCCCCCCTCTCTCCCTCTTTTTTTTTCTCTCCTGCCTTCCTTTTCCCCCCCATTAGTGTTCTCACATATAGGAAAAGTTGATTCAACACATCTGGATTGTGAAATCAGGCACGAGGCGCGGTTGTGTGGGTTCAAGTCTTGCTCACTGTTAATATTCAGTTGCACGTTTAAAATCAAGCAGCCGCCTTAGCAGGCTCTGTGAAGAAGGGAGCCCGGGTTTTCCCAGCTTCTCTGTAGCTTGCAGAACCAAGGACAGGTCTTGAGCCGTAAAAGGTAAAACTACTCAATGGGCTGCTTCCTGGTGGGAGCCTGGCCCCCCAGCTCCACCGCCCGTGTAGCTTTATATGTCCGAGAGCACCTGCTGCCAGAGGGAACACGGGGTCCGAGGCGTGCCTGGCTAACTGATAAGAATGTCACTTTATTGGAAAGCATCCTTATTAATGCTTTCCAAGCCTCAATAATAAAAACTGTAATTAAAAGTCCGATCTTCGCCGAAACCGGTTTGGCTCAGTGAATAGAGCGTCAGCCTGCAGACCGAAAGGTCCCACGTTCAATTCCGGTCAGGGGCATGGATCTTGGTTGCGGGCACATCCCCGGTAGTGGGGTGTGGAGGAGGCAGCTGATCGATGATTCTCTCTCATTGATGTTTCTCTCTAGCTTCTCTCCCTTCCTCTCTGTAAAAAATCAATTATATATATATATATATATATATATATATATAGAGAGAGAGAGAGAGAGAGAGTCTGATCTTCCAGCGCCCTACACTATAAACAAACTCAAGTCTCTGTTCTTTGTCCAGCTCTTGTATTTCCCCCTTCCAGCATTAGCCCAGGTTGTTTCTTTCTTCCCAGGGCCACGTGCTCTCCAAATCTTGCCCATCTGAACTGCCACCTCCTCCGTGAAGTCTCCTGAGTGACCTGCCTCAGCATGGATCTCACGGCTCTTGTGACACTTCACTCTCTGTCTCGTTTTGAGTCATGTGTGTTTCCTTTTCTATTGCACAGAAAAGCCCTGGAGGGAAGCATCTGCATGTGAGTTCCTTATGCTCTTTATCTTACCACATGGCTTAGGACTTTGCACCCTGGGCTCAGTAGATAACTTGTTAAACGACCCTTCGGATACCGTGTCCGTGACTGATATTTGTTCTACCCCAGTCATTCCGCCTGGAGGGCAAGATAACGCGGTCCAGCTCCTCTCCGGTCCCTGCAGTTGAAGAGAGGCAAAGGCCAGTTTGCACGCAACTCCCCAGACGGCTGCTGCAATCATTCCCTTTGCAACCGCGTGTCAGGGTTTTCGCTCCCATTCTTTCTTCATATCTGTGGTGAGCACGCCGCCCCGTAAACGCTGGCTGCTTCTTGAAACGGGCCTGTTACTAAAGACACGGTCATTCTTTTTCTATCTCTGTTGTATAATGCACCAACCTGCTCTTTCGTATTTAGAAACATAGGAACAATTACATCATCCAGCTGAACTCTTTTGTAGGGAAGCCACGGCCAGAGAGAGGTTGAAATGTGACCCCACCCGACCTTTCAGAAAGAACAGAAAGAATTTGCAGAAGTGAATTCTCACCAATGAGGACGGCCGGAATTTGGAGTTCCTAAAAATCTGTTGGCTTGTGACTTCATATAAACCCACGCTGGGATGAAAGGAACTACTTGAGCAGAATATTTCCTCCCACAGAATGAGAGTTAGATTTCTGTAATGTGGCCTGGCCCTGGTTCTGTTTGTCTTCCTTCTTTTGAAAAACCAACATCTAGGAAAACCATCTTATGCTGTCTGCTAGTTTGTGGACACGGCCTCTTATGCAAGATTTGAGATTTATATAAAGTTTATTTTGTCTTCAAGATATCGTGCCATTGGTGGGGTCTCAGACAGTTTTGGGGACAAGGTAATGGTGCTCTGGGACAGCCTACGGAAGACAGCTAGTTTGGAGTCCTGGCCCCAATTAACCTCTCTGCCTGGAAGTCGTCTGTTTGAGAAATGGAGCCTACAACAATACATATCTTCGAGAGATGTTGTGAGAGTGTGAGGTAATGCATGTGAAACTGCATTGAAGATTGTCGAATGCTATATGAACACCAGTTCTTCGGATAGCACCAGACTCTGATATCCAAACCATATACTCAGTCAAATCAGCTGCACGTGGTGTTTACAAGCACCTTCTCTGTGGAGGTACCGGAGATAGAAAGCTGAGCCGGAGGGAGATGCTGACCTTCCTCTCAGAGCATTTCATCTAGAAGTAAAGCTAAGGAGACAAATGGTTTAACCACGCTCGCTTTGTGAATCTGGAAAAGCAGCTTCTCTTATGCCTGTTGGCTTCCTCAGCTGTAAACTGGCAGTAGAAACGCTCACTTTTCAAAAACAAGACAATGCACATGAAGTCTTGAGCCCAGGGCCTGACATATCTAGTTGTTCAGTAAATGGTACCTTTTCAATAAACAAGAAAAGGTGTCAACCTCATAAAACAAGGGTTTAAATGAATACACAAGAATCGTTAAATATGGTTGGAAAAATCTTGACTTTGTTGAACATTAAAATACGATTTGAAGCTTAAAGTTTGACTAGATTTCCGCATTTGAGCGTAATGGTAGCAATGGTTCATTTCTACCATGCAGGGTCCAAAGCACTGTACATGTATTATCTCATTGAATACTCACCCAAACCTGGTTAGTGTTGTCATCCCCATTTGGCAAAGGAGAAGACTGAGGCACAGAGGGTTGAGGTGACTAATCCAAAGAACTACAGATAGCTGGGGGCTGAGCAGGGACTAGGCACACAAGCAGTGGGGTTCCTGAGCTGAATCTTATACCTGCGGTATAGATTGGGGGTGGGGACAGGGAGGCGATGGGGAGGGGGTGGACAATGTTTAGGGATGAAAAGGCAAGAGCGACAGGATTGTCACAGTGGCCACAGAGACATCACAGAGAGTGGCCTGCCATTGAGCTCAGTTAGTGCCTGCTGACTGTGCACGCAGGAAGCTGGAGGGTTCGGGGTTTTGCAACCGATTTAAATGTGCGACCTGGTTTTTGTTACAAGGCTGTCCTGTCTAAGACCCCAAGGTTATCGTCTTCTCTGCCCACAAAATGCTGCTGACCTTTGCCTTTCACCAGAGACTCCTCTGAAGAGCTTTCATTTGGTGTCACTCTTCATGAGGGCCTAGCCATTATGTGTCCTTTTTAGAAAGGTTAGACCTGGAATTGTTTAAGCTTGCACAGAAATGTTGTCCTGTGCGTGTTCGGTCACGCCGGCATCTAGATTGGGAAAAGCACCTCTGCAAAGTGCATGGAAGGATACAATAAGCGCCTTCAGTCTTCAAACACAAACAACCACAAGCATGCTCATTTTCCTTAAGAAGCATAAAGACTCAGGGCACATTTACTCTGAAATGCTGAGGTTTACAGTCACAAATTCATTGCGCCTCAAGTGTCAGACTTCCTTTTCCATAGAATCATGACATCTATACACGGCTTAATACTGTGAGCATTCAGATGCAAGGCTGCTTCCTCTGCACCAGCTAGTCAGATAGGAGGGTGGACGTCAGTGGGAACACATCACACTGCCTTAGTGTTACCCGCAGGCCTCTCATTTCACTACCAGTCCAGTGAGCCGGTCTCACTCAGGCTTTTTGGCTCCTGATCACATGAGCTCACCTCTGCCTGCAAAATTAGAGCCCCTGCAAGATAGTTAGCATAAATTTTCCATCCTTCTACCACAAAAGAATCTCTCTTTTTTTTGGCAAAATATTTATGACTTTTAACTTCTTTGTACATGCATTTTTGCCTCTTACCCATTGGAGGAAAGCCTAGTGTTCTATTAGAGTAATCTAAGCAACTGTTTTTTGTTTGTAGTTTTTTTCCAGAAGGATCCAAAGAACTGCTGTAACTGTTTTTGTTTTTGTTTTTTTAAAAAAATAACTGTGTAAACTACCTGCTGGAAGTTTTGTAAGTCAAAGCTATTATTGATGCAGCCTTTTCCACAAGGACACCGATTTCTCCTTGATTTTATCAGAACTTGGCTTTGTTTCCTGGATTTTTATTATATTTTTACTATTTTATGTGGAAGGGATATTTTTAAAGGAATAGAATATTTGTAAATAAAGGTTTTTATCTTCTCCAAAGCCAAATATGGGTAAAGCACTCTTCTTTGTAATATATAACTAACAAAAAATGAGAAGTTTGTGTTGGAAATTATTGCATGACTACTACAGACAGGAGAGAGAATTTAGCAGACTTGTGCTAACAGGTCTTGGCTTCCAGGCCCAACTTCACGGGCCTAGAAACTTATAATGGCCCCACCAAGATATAAAACAATGTCGGTCATAAAGGCACTTGATAATGATGTCATATTAATAAAGGTTATTGCCAGTGGTCTTGATCTGGCATCTAGAAGGGTTTAGAAACCTGAAGAAGGTGCTGTGCATAAATTAAATAAGAATCCAGAGACAAAACATAATTTTGGAAGGCATTTGGGAGCCAGAGGAGCTTAGCCAAAAAACCAAGTTCTCCTCCTCTCAGGACCCCTTGTTTTTTATTAACACAATTTGTCCTAAGGTGAGGTAGATACATACGTCAAAGGGTAAGGTTTTGTATACACAGTCCATTGTCAGATTGGAAGAATTTGCATAAGGCTGTTTAGGTGTTTGGCCAGCAGGAGGCAATAACATGTAGATTAAGATGTCCTCAGCTGTCTGGCAACAAGCAATCAATTTATGTATCCTTTTCAGGTTTGGGAAAATGCCTTTAGCCATTCCCAGATGATTCAGCCCTGCTAACATGCTGTAATTAGCTTCTGGCAAAAGGTAGCCTGTAAATAGTTTAAAAAAATGTTGTTTACCCCTCTTATCTTTACTTTAGAAACCCTTTAAGGGTGGTTTTGCTACTAATCATAGTCTTTCCAGAACTAAGGCTTTATCTATTCATTGATTTATACATTCAACCATTTCTTCATCAAATATTAACTGAGCATCTATTAAGTGCCTAGCACTATTAAGATACTTAGAATACATCAGTGAAGAAGCAGAAGACTCCTGCCCTCCTGGAGATTACATTCCTGTGGGAGATAGGTAGATAATAAACAATAAACATAATACAGCAGAGCAAGGATGTAGTACTTGGGAAGTTTGTAAGTGCTCTAGAAAAAAATAGAAAGGAGAGCAAGATAAAGGGGATGAAGAACTGGGAGTGTAGCAGTGGGTAGCAGGAGGGATCATTGGGATAGGCTCTATTGAGATGGATAGAAGTGAGGGAGTTAGCCAAACACCTAGATTATGCAGGGGCAACAGCTAGAGTACAGGCCCCAGGCAGGAGCCTGGTGTCTTCTCGATATGACAAGCATTAGGATGGAGTTGCTAGAGCAGAGAGAAAGGTAGCCTTGGGGAGGAGGACAGAAATGGGGGGCAGGCATGATGGGATTTTCAGTAGTCGTATAACATGACCTGACTTAATATTTAAAATACTAAGAAATGAAGCTGAGTGTGGAAGACAGATCATCAAATCAAAGGCCACCAAAGCAAACTCAAGGTTGGAACATTCCAGAAGTAATTCTTGGTGATATGCCAACAAAGAACAGAGTCAAGGAAGGGGGCTAGCACTGGGCTCTACCCTCGATTATCTGCTTGATTAAGTATATATAGAGAGCTCCTATTCTTTAATATTTAGAATGACAAGAGGTAAAATACCACACCATATCTTACTCTGTCATTATTTTCAAAGTTCCATGGTGCAATGTGTCAGTCTACTTTTTTTCTTTCTCAAAAATCTAACTTTAGGGATTTAGTTGATAGGAGAGAGAGGGAAAAAAAGGGGGAGAGAGAATGAGAGAGAGAGAGAGAGAGAGAGAGAGAGAGAGAGAGAGAGAGAGAGAGAGAGACCCCTACTATAAAAGAAGATATCAAAAATCAAGAGACAAACAAGAGCTATCAGCAATAATAAGATTGAACTTGAAACTTCTAAAGAGCTCTCTTCATAGTCTATGTAAACATAAGTTAGTTATGAGCAAGAATACTTGGGGATTCTCAATTATTTTACATGACAGAAAATATAGGAGAACAGCTGTTAGAAAAAAATCGTAGGAGAGATTGCCGCCCTAGAAATGAGGTCTCTAGGCCTCTGTTGACCAAGCAAAGCCAGCAGAATGTTTAAAGGAGACCACAAGAAAATATCTAATCACAAGAGACTCCAACAATGTTGGCAGGTCATTTAGCTGTAAGATGGCAAATAGGCTGCAGACCTCATTGCCCACTGGGAGTAACTTCTGGAGTGCTGAGTTATGAAGAATTCTGAGGCCACACCTGGTGCTGGTTTAGAAATAGGACCTTGCAGATGAGTGATATCTACCCTCAGCCAAGGGAACAGGAATGGTGTACAGAGACCACATATTTAACATTCCTGACTAGCTGGTCCTCTTGGCTCCGTGTCTGTCTACATTCAAATCATCTTAGAAAGATGAGATGCTATTCTATTTTTAAGGGGCCCAAAGAAGACATATAAACTTCTTTCAGAAATGCAAAGATTGCTACTTAAAATAGATTCTCCTTGCATGATCAAAGACCCAGTGGCTTTAATGTCAAGTTCTTCTCTTTTGAGTTGGCCTTGGGGGGGAATGGAGGAGTCCCATGTCCTGGGAACCCACTGTGGTGTCCTAGCCACCACCTGTGTCTAAGGTATTGACTGTCTCCTTGCTCTCATGTTGGCTCCATTCATCCGGGCTTTCCCTTTTCTCAATGTCCTCTTTCCGACCGTTGTCAGTCAGGCTGGCAAACTGGGGCAGAGTGAGCCTCAGGGAGTTGGTGGGTCATAGAGAATCTGGGTTCTTGCCCAGGTTCTGCCACCAGATCTCTGAGATCTTTTTTGCTCTACTATTTGGAGCCTGCTTTCCCTCATCTGTCAAACAAGAGGGAGTGAGCCTGGGTACAAGGACTGACCTGAGAGTACATGGTGGTCCCATGTGTTAAGTGCATAGAAGAGGGAAGGTGTGGGGAGATGGCATCTTTTATCAGATTCTCAAAAAGGGCTGTAATTCCCAAACTGCTGAGAATCACTGCCTACGTGATCTCTAATATTCTTTCCATTTGAAGCTTTGTATGTGAGCACCCCTTTTGTATAATCATGCTCCCCCCTGGGAGATGTGGCAAAGCATTCTCAAATGGTAACTTCCAGTTCTTACAGAGAATGGACTTATTGCCATTAATGGAACCATATTTTAGCAGATGTCTAAGGCACAACTCAAACTGTATCAGAAAGAGGAAGTGGGGTTGTTAAAATTACTCAGAAAGCCCAGATGTTTTGAAAAAGAAGACACTGTCCTAGAGGATTGCCTTGCCTTTTATTTCATTTTATTATTTATTTATTTATTTTAAATATATATTTCTTTAAAGTTAATTTTAGAGGGAGAGGAAGGAAGAGGGAGAAAAAGAGAGAGAAACATGGATTGGATGTCTCACACCCCAACTGGGGATTGAGCCCACAGCCTAGACATGTGTGACCAGCAACCATTCAGTGCACTGGCTGACTCTAGGCCAACTGAGCCACACCAGCAGGGCCAACCTCCTTGTCTTTCAATGGCTTTAAATCAGAGGCAATAACTCTGGGCCCTGTGGTCGGTCCCCTGGGAGAGGCAGCAGCAGCTGCTGCCCTTGTCCTAGCTGTGGGCCACAGCTACCTGCTGCCAAGGTCCAGCATGTAGGGTGACTGGAGTGAAAACAATTTAGCTACATTCACCACATGTGGTCGCTGTCCACTGGACGCAATATGTTAGAAATGCATGTAAGAACAGAAGAAAGTCTGGAAAGGTAACAAAATGACTCTCCTACTGGAAGAGGGACGTAAATGGGTGAACTTAGCTTTACTGGCTGTACTTGCTCTTAGGATTCCTGGAACAAACCGGGCGGCTGACAGCAACAGGAATTTATTCTCTCACAGCTCAGGAGAAGAGAAGCCCAAAGGAACCCTTTCAGCAGGACCACGCTCCCTCGGAATGTTTTAGAATCCTTCCTCACTTCTTCTAGTTTCTGGTGGCTCCAGGTGTCCCTTGGCTTGTAGCAGCACCACTCCAACATCTGCCTCCATGGCCACATGGCCTTCTTCCCTGTGTGTCTCTGGGTGTCATCTCTCTTCTTAAATGACACCGATCCTTTAAGGCCTACTCTAAATCAGGAAGGTTGCACCTCAAGCTCCCCAGCTAATTACATCTTCAAAGACCCTATTTCCAAAGAAGGTCACATCCTGAGGTTCCCTGATGAATGGGAATTTGAGGAAACAGTATTCAACCCACACCAATATTGTCTGAAGTGTGTTGTGTATTTTTTTTAATGAGATTGTATTCATGTTTTATGTTAGATATTAAGAAATAAAGTGAAACTAAAAAACAGGATGCTATGCCAGAAACCAGTACATATGCAAATACACCCCACACACACTTGCTTACCTTGGGCTGGATTGTAGGGGAGGGGGTTGATGGGAAGGGCAGGGACAATAATAATAATAATAATAATAGCCAATACTCATAGAGTACATACTATGTCTCAAACACTGTTTTTTTAAAAAATATATTTTATTGATATTTTTACAGAGAGGAAGAGAGAGAGGGATAGAGAGCTAGAAACATTGATGAGAGAAAAATACCAATCAGCTGCCTCCTGCACATCCCCCCCCCCCCCCCCAACCACCACCACCACTGGGGATGTGCCTGCAACCAATGTACATGCCCTTGACCAGAATCGAACCTGGGACCCTTGAGTCTACAGGCCGATGCTCTATCCACTGAGCCAAACCAGTTTCGGCTAAAACACTGTTTTTAGTGTTGTTGTTTTTTTTGTGTGTGTATTAAATCACTTAATCCTTATAGCAACTGATGAAGTTGGTGATATTATTATCCCCATTTCACAGGTGAGGAAACAGAAGGTTAAGTTACTTGCTCGAGTGCCTTGGGGAGATGAGGACTGTAGTCTGAACAGTCTGACTCAGTATCCATGCTCACCACTGCCCTGCTGTACTGTCTCTCCTCATGCAGGTACGCATAGGAGATACGGGCCTGATTAAAGAAACTTGTCACCACTTCCTAAACACACACAGACACACAGACTCCCCCTGTCCCTCCACATGAAATACAGCTTCTACGGCTAGATGTGTTTGGAACTGCACATTGTCAGGTATTTACTTAGGACAAATATAAACTTGTATGAACTGAGCAAAACATAGTTGTTCATGTGCTTTACTCAGGGCTTTGCAGACCACTCAGACCACAAGTGATTCCAGCCAATCAGAGAGCAGCATTGCTCTGGTCAATGGGTAGCCAGATAGATACCTCGAGGGGTTCACTTCCTGCAGCTTCCAGCAAGCCACCGGTAAACTGCAGTCGTGGTTGACTTGGTATCTTACAAGCAGCACACATAGAGTGGAGAAAAAGGAATTGCAGCTGGCATATTTGCAATTTTAAGAATGATGGAAGTGCTTACCTATATGCCAGGTGCTATGTTGAGTATATTTTCCCAGTTAATCCTTCTGAATCATGAATAGCCTCAGGGCTGGAAAGGTGACTAATAATAGATCAATAGGTCCATTCTTTTGGTAAAGATGACTATGGACTTCTTTTTGTAAACTTTCCCTGAGGGCTGTCCCAGCTGTGGAGTGAACTTTGCCATATGGTTCTATGCACATTCAGGGAGGACAGTTCTATATGTCAAAAATAATCTACATGATACTGACTACGTTTTCACTGTGGGAGCACGCTGTGTGTAACTTGTCGGGTACATTCCCTCATCTGAATAACTTCCCAGTAAAAACAGGCCCTTCCAGTGCACAGCCTGAAGCTCTGGGGGCAGAGCAGACACCTCTGGCTACACCAGCTCAGCGGTGTCCCTCTGTGTTTATCCCCCAGAGGCCAGCTCCATACGAGGCAAGTCTACACTCCTCGGGGCTTTCCCTGCTGTCCGTCAGGGAGGGCCAGGTTTGATTCACAAGAGCATTTGGCTGACCATAGGGATTAAATTGTGGATTCTGATGTCACACTGCTGACCTTCAGTCTCAGCCCCATTATGCCCCAGCCGTATGACCTTACCAAGGTCCTCAGCGGGGGAGCCTTAGTTTCTTCAAATGGAAAATGGGCATAATGATAACACCTGCTGCAAAGGCTGGTGTGAGGGTTAATGAAGTCACTGTATGGGGTGTGCTTTGCAACGCTTGATGCCTAATCCCAGGAAATGTTCATCATCCAAGCAGGGCTGTCAGCCCTGGAGTTCTGGGCCATAGCTTTCCCTCTCAGGGGCTTGGGTGCCGTGGCCACATCATTCACGGGCTCAAGAGGTTTCCTGTGTGCTCAGTTCACCCCATGTGGTGTAATGAGCCAGTGCCTATCTGCTGGCACTTGGTAAGAAATAGACAAGGAAGGAGGTGAGGACTTGTTAGAGAACCACACGTTTAAACAATTTTTGCATACACTAAGTTGCTTTTATTAACCCAGCATAGCATGCTACAGATACTGTACGGCACGAACATTTTTTGGTACAAAAATAGCTTCCAAACCATGAAAAATGAAATTGGAACAAGAACACAAAGTGGAACAGTAACATCAAAACTGTTAAGAAACATCCGAAGTCACACACACACAGACACACACACACATTCTAGTTGGCATTTTAAGGAACCAGAGGAAAATCAGAGACAGTTTAACAATCACTTTATTTAATCACAGTGGCACTGAATGAACAGGTTTATACAGCATTTTGCAACCTTAACATGCCTAGGTTTATTTGTTTTTCCATTTTTAAAACTTGTTTGTTTAATTTAAATTCTTTCTTTATTTTTTCAGTTTTAAAGTTTACTACCTACTTGTATGTTGTGCGTGTACATAAAAGCGGCAGCTGGTTTTTCCTGTAAGAGCAACCTAACATACAGAATTTTGGCCCTTAAAGGGTTATGCCTCTTCATTTAAAATGTTTTTCTGGACAATCTGCTACAAACACATCTGGCTATCGGTGACACTAAAACTACACATCTACCAATGTAACACCACAGCAAAACCGGACACAAAAATCACAACATCCGAAAGAGGGAGAAAGCCAGGGCCGCTGGGAACTGGGCACGGAGCGTGTGGCACCATCAGTCCACGTGTTTGGGGTGCAGGGCATTCGGCTGTGAGCGGCAGGGGAAGCAGGCTGGTTCCCACTGTTGCTCATACAGCGTCGCCAAAGTTCAGAGACCCACCTAGGAAGTGCCTCCATCCCACCCCTTAGCCAGGGCGGATGGGGGAGTCCATTTCCTTTTCGGGAGGGCCCGGAGGCTCTGTTGATTTTTTTTTTTTTTTTTTTTTTTTCCTGATAACTGGAGCGCGTTTCTCTCCCCATAGAGATCCCTTTCTCTCCCCTGGACCGGAAGGGGAGGTCGCCTTTCTCTCTCTCCAGTGACGGGCGAGAACAACGTCCCATTGACGACGTGAATGGAGCGTTTCTTGTCCAGACTCTCGCTGCTGCGGCAGCGGCGGGGACTTCCTCTCTCCCCTGGCTTCTGAGGAGGACGCTTCGAGTTCTCAGGCAACCAGGGCCGCCAGGACTCCTGATTCCGGTAAAACGAAAGAAGGGAGGCTGCTCCACGCCAGGCCTTTCGCCCTGCGATCTCTGACACGTGCCGGCTTAGAATTTCCCCGACTTCACCGCGCTCCAGGCCCACCCCGACCACCCTGAGCAGCCTCTCTTTTCACTCTGCTTCACTTCCCACTGGCGTTCTTGGCATCACCATGCCCACTCGTGTTAATGTGTTTACTCTCTGTTCCCCCACTCCCGTGAACACAAGCTTGCTCATTGTCAAACCCCCAGTGTCTGGCAGATAGTAGATGCTCAATAAATGTTAGAGTGAATGAATGAATGAAGGCTGAATGCTACTTCCGATTTCCCTCTAAAATCCAGCAAAGGCCTTTCTGATAACGGGATAATTGAAGCCTCATTGCAGTTGCCCTGGGTTTCTGGAATGCACGGAGGCTGGCTCAGTCAACCACCTGGCAGGGCCCGCCTGTGGGCTGGCGGACTGAAGGGGAGGACCAGTCCCTGGCCGCTGAGCAGACAGAAGGCCCTGGTGAGACACAGAGCCCAAAGGACGGTGTGAAATGAACCCAGGCAGAAGGAGAGTGGGTCTCAGACACAGCAGCTAGAAGGGGGAGAGGGCAGGTTTGAGGGCCTCCACTTGTCCCGCTCCTGTGGGGAGGAGGCGGCCCGGCAGCCCCCCAGCACTGGCGCCCTGAGCGTGTACCCAGAAACCACGCCGGTGTTTCCAGGAAGCACATGCCAACCGCCAGTGCTCTGCAGGGGGGTTTTCCCCCTTCCTTTTCTCTCTCACTGCTTCTGACCAATTAAAGAGCAAGGCAGGAAGCAATGTTAAAAATAATCAAACCACAGCCACGGGAAGGTGCTATCAGAAGAAGAAAGGGGGAAAACTCCAGTCGAGTATGGTTCCACCGTGCTTCCTACGCCAGGCCCTGTGGTGACTCAGTCTGTGAAGTCTGCGGGGCCTGGGGGAGTTCACCGGCCAGGCCAGCGCTGCTTTCCCTGTGCCTTGCTTTAATGGGCCGTAAAAATTAGCATTGGCTCCTCTGGAAAAAGTCACGGCATGCAGAGAGAAGAATGTTAATAAAAAAGAGGCTAAACCCACAGCCCTCTTTTTCCTGCATTGGAAAGGCTCACTCACCGCTGTCAGCTCAGTCCCCTCTTTAATTAAAATCAGCTTCCAGCGTGGGGGGTGGGAGGGGTGAAGAGGAAGGTGCAGAAGGGAAAGCAAGACCTCAACACCCCAAGAATGAAGAATCGAGATTCCCCAACAACCCAGACGCACTTGCTTGAAACTGGGCGCCCAGAGAGGATGGAGGGGTTTCTGAGAGGCTCTGTGCTCCAAGGTCTGGTCAGGCAGAGCCCGCAGAGTTGTGGGAGGCCTGCAGAGTCAGGGGGCTCACCTCAGAGAAGGCGCCTGGCCACTTTAATTCTGTCAAGGTTCCCAGAATATCAAAACATAAAAAGGTGTCCGAACAGGGCCATGTATAATGTACTTAGCAAATTAGCCCTTTTCATTCACAAGCAAACCAAGAAAAAGGCAAGTGTGCGAACCCAGGACTTATGAAAAGCGTGACTTCCTAGGGCCCTGCAGGTGGCAAGGATGGACGTGGGACACACACGGGTGTGTGGCAACATCTCTCTGTTTTGTCGGAGGATACAGTCGGGAAGTCAGAGGTACTGTCTGAAGTCTACATGTGAGTCCTCCTCTCCTCGCTCGGGTACTCGGAGCTCGGAGCCACCGCGGGCCATCCTCTGCTGTCTGCCCCTGCTCGCCCTGCTTTGCTCTGGAGCAGACAGGGGGGCGCGAAGGGTGGGGTGGCTTAGGATGATGAGTTGGCAGCTGGAAGGCTGGCTCCAGGGGGCCTCACCAAACACCAGGGTTTGTTCGGGACATTTTCTCCGAGTCGCCCTGGTGATAAGACTGGCGGGAGCCGCTAAGCAAGCCAGGTTTTAGAATCTTACCCCCAGAGGTTTGATTTCAGAATGTGCAAGTTCCTTCACACAAGCATTGTAGCTTTGGCAGAACTGGAGTCATCCTGGGAACCAAAGCACCAGAGACAATGGTAAACAAAATGCTGAGCCTACTGCAGAAGACCAAGGGAAGCTTTATTCTCTGGCTCCCCACTGCTGCCTTTATTCATTCACTCAGCCAGTATGTATTGAGCCCCTTTAAGGACCAGGCCCCACGCTAAGTGCTGGAGAAATAATGGTGAGCAAACTCAGGCCCGGTCCCCTCCCAGATGGAGCCTGCAGTGCAGTTGCGGGGCTAGGAACCACAACTGAAATCCACACAGCGGTATCACTAGCCATGCAGTAAGTGCCTGACAGGAGAGGTGCAAGGTACTAGGAGCGCATGTTTATGGGGTCTCACTTGGTTAGGCAGGACAGGGAAGCATCTCTGAAAAACAGATATTGAACTGGACCTGAGGGATGAGATGGTAAAGAGGGAAGGCAGAGGAAGCAACAGTGGCATGTGTAAAGGCCCTGAGGTGGAAGAAAGGAGAATAAAACAAACTGGTAAGGGATGGAACAGAGTGGGGGAGACCTGGGGTAGTACCCAGGAGACCTGGGGCATAGTGGGGTGGGGCAGGGGCAAGGGAAAGGGCAGGGGCAGGGCGACCTCGCAGGTAGGCAAGAACCAGGCCCCTTGTGCTGGGCATCTGGGTCTCAATGGTTCTGTCTTTTCTCTTTTCTTTTCTTTTTTTTCACCTCCCCTTCTTTCCTTCCTTCCTTTTTATTGACTTTAGAGAAAGATGAAAGGAAAGGGAAAGAGAAAGAAACAGACTGGCTGCCTGGCACTGGGGATCGAGCCTGCAACCCTGGCAGGTGCCCTGACCTGGAATTAAACCTGTAACCTCTAAGTGCACTGGATGACGCCCAACCAACTGAGCTAGATTTTTTTTCAAGAGCAATTAGAAGTCACTGAGATGCAGGGGGAGGAGACTGGGGATGCAGGAATCACATTTGCATTTTGAAAGGTCACTCTGGCTGCAGTGTGAACATCTTAGAAAGTAATTTCTGCTTTGCAAATCCAATAAGCAGGCTTACTATTCAGTTACAGGAAACAGAAGCTGGAGTCTTACAGCCAGATCTGAGTTTGAATCCCAGGTTCATTTCCACCATGGCCTTGGGCAAGCCAGCCTTTTAGAGCCCAGTTAGCTCAAATATAAAATGGGATGATAATACCTCCTGTCTCGTTGTGAGGGTGAGGTAATTAAAGTTAATAAGTAATCTTGCTTGACTTTGATATTATACGGCATGAAACAACCAAAATTCAGGTCATATGGCCTTTCAGCTCTGCTTGACTTCACTTGAACGTCACCTTAGAAATACCTTCTCCCACTTCTTTGAAATAAGAGCAACACAATAATAAAGCAACTGCTGTACAAGGTGCTGCAGTCATGCCTCCTGGCTTTGGCATTTATCAGATGACAAGACCATGGAGAAATGAACAAGCCAAAAACATACAAATGACAAGCGAGCTTTGTAAGTATAAAAACAAAGAAGCAAGCCATTGGCTGTTTGATAAGTGGATGTGTTGGTGATGAATAAGTGATTGCCAGTATCTTATATTTAGCCAGAGTGGGGCTGGTGGTTCAGTCTAGAATTGGACATTTCTCATTTCCTAAATAGCCCAGGGCTCTGCTACAGTGACATTCCAGTTGACGGTAAGTCAAGAGTGTTGCCCAAAAGACTCAAGAGTCAACCTTAAGAGGCTCTTGTTGGCCAGTGATAAGACAATGTGAGCACAAAGGATATGAAACACATCAAATGGGTTGAAATTCTTGAGTTTATAATGACACTGAAAAAAAAAAAATGGTAATCACTATTGCAAGGTGATACGAAACCAATATGAAACCTGTATTCTAATCCTACTTTCCCATTAACCAGCTGAGTGACCTGGAAACTTCCCTCTCTGGTTCTGAGGGGCAGAAAGGATTTCTAACATCCTACAGGCTGTGGATTCTTACAATGATTAAGAGACTTGGGTCCTGCAGCCTGACTGTCTGGGTTGGAATCTTAGTTATCCCATATGTATCCTTGGGATATACATTGAGTGGCCAGATTATTATGATCTCTGAATACATAATAATCTGGCCACTCAGTCTGTGTGTCTGTGTGTCTGTGTGTGTATATATATATATATATATATATATATATATATATATTAGCTGTCCCCAGCCACACATTGCTGTGGCTCAGTCTGATTAAATGAAAAAGAAAGAAAAGAGGTCCCGGGTTCGATTCCGGTCAAGGGCATGTACCTTGGTTGCGGGCATATCCCCAGTAGGGGGTGTGCAAGAGGCAGCTGATTGATGACTCTCTCTCATCGATGTTTCTAACTCTCTATCCCTCTCTCTTCCTCTCTGTACAAAATCAATAAAATATATTTTTTTTTTAAAAAAGAAAGAAAAGAGAAAGTGCATGTTTCTAATATGTTTATTTTCACAATGCTTGTAAGTATACAATATTTTTTGTTGTTTCATTGTCTGTGCAGATACAGAGATTGTCTGGTTTGCCGACACTAGAACACTTAACACATAATGTCCTTGTGAGACCGCACAATTCTAAAGATTGGCCCTGAGCTTTGTTGATGGTGATTGCAAACGCCAATCGAATGGGGAACTGCAATCTCTTAAATTGAAATGGCATATCTGTTGGAATCATAGGAATGCAAGGAATGAGGACATCTTCACCTTTGAAAGGTCCTGTAAAGATTGTTGCTTCTATGACGTTGCTAATTAATTTTTGTACTGCAAGCCACGTGCCGTTGCAAAGCATTGGCTGGTTGATATTTTGCAACATGATAATTGGCACGCTGATTTTCAATTGCAGTACACGCGGTGGCAATCCCTGGCAGATCGAGTGAATTCAAAAATTCTGTTGGATAAT
The DNA here is from genome assembly GCF_964339955.1 of Pipistrellus hanaki. Taxonomy (NCBI): domain Eukaryota; kingdom Metazoa; phylum Chordata; class Mammalia; order Chiroptera; family Vespertilionidae; genus Pipistrellus; species Pipistrellus hanaki. The sequence goes on along the minus strand of NC_140510.1, from coordinate 61,896,942 downwards.
TAACCGCTTCACCTGCTTCCACAGCAGTGTCGATGGACTTGTATGTGACTGCCTCGCTTTGAATGTTAGACTGAATAATATTGTTAAGTTCGTAGATGTCTTTGTTCTTCGCTGCAAGAATAGCTCGTTCACTCAGCCAATCATGATTCGTGTGAATATTGGGAAATACTGTTTCAACCAATTCTTCTTTTGACGTCACTAAATTGCAGAAGTTATGAGGCAATGAAATTTGTCCTGAGGTCAGATCAACCGACAACTTTCTGTTCCCAATTTCCCGCAATCCATGTGAGAATATCTCAGCTGATCGATCGTTTTGCAGCTGGACACGCATATTTGTAGTTAATTTTAACGTCTTTATATGTTACCACAAAGTGGAGTATTTCAGGCAAGTATTTATTTTGTCCGTTGGTGTGGATCGAGGAATTACAGGTAATGTTTGCCTGAAATCTCCTGCAAGCAATATTAATGCGTTCCCAGAGGGTCTGATGTTTCCACAAAAATCTTGCTATGATCAATCAAGAGCCTCGAGCGTTTTTTTTTTTTTTTTTTGTGCGCCATTGTGCATTCATCCCAAACAATAAGTTTGCATTTCTTCAATACCTTTGCTTTGCCAGATGCTTTGGAAATGTTGCACGTGGGAGTTTCAATGAATTGCATGTTCAATGGCAATTTCAAAGCAGAATGAGTTTTTCCACCTGGTAGCAATGTTATAGCTATTCTGGACAACACAAGAGCTAAGGCTATGTCATTTTGGGATTGAATTGCTGCCAGAATCAATCTAATTAGGAACGTTTTACCAGTTCCTCTTGGCTCATCTAAGAAGACGATTTCTCCAACCCCGCTATTGACAGTTTGCTTTACTTGATCATAAATGCCTTTTTGCTCAAGTGTTAGCTTAGGAATATTTGATTGCACACATGACAAAAGATCACCCATGTTGTAATTTTGTTCATGACACAATTCTACATCTAACAAAGCAGCAGCAGATCGATTCAGTGATGGCATTCTCAATTGATTGAGAACTTTGTTTGCGATTTCTAAGCACAAACTTCAATCATTATCAACATTGAAATGGAGTTGTAGCCAAAACCGGTTTGGCTCAATGGATAGAGCGTCGGCTTGGGGACTGAAGGGTCCCGGGTTTGATTCCGGTCAAGGGCATGTACCTTGGTTGCGGGCATATCCCCGGTGGGGGGTGTGCAAGAGGCAGCTGATCGGTGACTCTCTCTCATTGATGTTTCTAACTATCTCTCTCCTTTCCTCTCTGTACAAAATCAATAAAATATATTAAAAAAGAAAGAAAGAAAGAAAGAAAGAAAGAAAGAAAGAAAGAAAGAAATGGAGTTGTAAAGTTGGAAATTTGGAAATCGTAAATGGACCGTAAATCAGAAACATTGAAATGGAATCGTAAAATATTTAGTATAGCGTGTGTTGCTTTTACATCCAACAGATGGCGCAGTTTTTCAAAAAAGCATGTTTTTACCTGTCACAGGTGTGTCATCTATATAATAGTAGGTATAAAGTATATAAAAACACATGTGTGTTTGAATGCAATGTTGTTTCAAAATTTCAAAGCAATCAGTGAAGAACTTTCTGAGATTTAAGATTTTGAACAAATGAACATTTACATTTTTATTTATATAACTTAGAGACCCGGTGCATGAATTTGTGCGTGGGTGGTGTCTGGCCAGCCTGGTCAGAGGGAGGGGACAATGGGCGGTTGGCTGGCCTGCCTGCTGGTCGAATTCCTGGTCGAGGAGACAATTTGCATATTAGCTTTTTATTATTTAGGAGGATATACACTGAGTGGCCAGATTATTATGCGTTCAGAGATCATAACAATCTGGCCACTCGGTGTATATCTGGATTTTGTAAAACGTAACGAATGCTTACTTTAAAGGGTTCCTGTACTGGATGCAATCTGTAAACATTGAACACATAGCCTCTGGCTCAGTGTGGGTGAGCTGTTTGGAGCCTAAAGGTAGATTTCCAGATAACACATAGTACAAATAAGAAGCAGGGTTTCAGATAGCTAGAAGTGTGAAGAAAACACCTCACAGCAAATTTATGGAGAGTAACTTTCCAGGAAGGTGGGCTGTAACCTTAAATTGGTTGACTGGGCTGAGGGTAGTTGCCTGCCTTGAAGGCAGGTGTGATGCAACCTTCCAAGTGGTTCTCAGCTGATTCCATCTCCCTCTCCCACGGTTCCCCATTTGGCAATGTCCTGGGGTTTTGGGTTGCCACAACTGTGGGAGAGGTCCTTCAGGCATCTGGTGGGTAAAGGACAGAGCTGCTGCTCCGTATCCTACAATGCATAGACCTCCCACACATCAAAAATGACCCAGCTCAAATGTCAATAGTGGCAAGTTTAGAAACCCTGATATTGAGAGAACAGCAAGGGTAAGGGTTCTGAGCCAGAAGGGAGTTTGCTGAGGTCAGGGGGCAGGTGGAAATCCAATGTAGATGAGTTAACCAGGAGGAAGTGATGGAGGTTGGGCTAGAATGCTTTTTAGGGTACAGTGTGGACCCTGGAATTATCTCCAAAGCAGTGAGCAGCTTTTGAAGAGTTTTAAGTAGGGGAGGAAGGTAACCCATGTAATGCGCAATGTATACCTAAGAACTTAAATATTTATATATTATATATTTTTTATTGATTTCAGAGAGGAAAAGAGAAGGAAAAACATCAATGATTAGAATCATTGGTTGGCTGTATCCTGCACGCCCGCTACTGGGGATCGAGCCCACAACCCCGGCATGTATCCTTGACCGGAATCGAACCCAGAATCCTTCAAGTCTGCAGGCGGATGCTCTATCCACTGAGCCGGACCGGCTAAGGCAAATAACTGAGTATTATCATCATCCCTTGTGTATGCTCCCTTCTTGGCCCCAGCCAGAATCCGGGTCTCAGCGTGGCCGCAGTGACTCCTCCTGGCCAGCAGGGGGCGCCAGCCGCACTTGGCGTCCGGCCGCTCGGGGCGGGCCTCCTCTTGCCGTCCCCCTCTCTCTCGTCTTCTCCCTTCTGGAGAAGTCGGGAAGGTGGCAGCGGCGGCGGCGGCGGCGGCGGCGGTTGTCCCGGCCGGGCCGGTTGGTGTGGCCGCTCAGTCCGCGCTCCTCAGCGCCCGCGCCGCGCCCAGCCCCGTGGACTCGGGCGGCGGCGGCGGCGGCGGCGGCGGCGGCGGGCGGCCCGGTGCGCGGCGCGCGCTGCCGGAGGGCGGCGGCCGCGGCCAGGGCGGCCCGTGGGAGCGCGGGGCCCCGGCGCAGCGCCGCGCGGCTCCCGGCCCTGCCGGCCTGCTCCCCGGGCGCCGCGGCCATGGCGGCCAGCGCCAAGCGGAAGCAGGAGGAGAAGCACCTGAAGATGCTGCGGGACATGACCGGCCTCCCGCACAACCGAAAGTGCTTCGACTGCGACCAGCGCGGCCCCACCTACGTGAACATGACGGTGGGCTCCTTCGTCTGTACCTCCTGCTCCGGCAGCCTGTGAGTGGGGCGGCGGCGGGGCGTGGGGAGGCCCGCCGGGCCGGGGCGGGGGCTCCGGGCGGCGGGGCGGCCGTTGGGGGGCGGGCGGGCGGCCGCTGGGATGCGCTCGGCCCTGGCTCCGGGCCGGGAGGAGCTTTCGCTTTCGCCGGGCGGGGGTCCAGGCTGGTGCAGCCTCCGGGCTTGGGGGTGGGCGGGCGGGCGGGCTGCGGGGCTGAGGACGGGGCGCCCGGGGCGAGCATGTCCGGGGCCCGGCCCCTGGGGGCGGTGGCCGGGCCGCGGCGGGGGAAGGCCGGGGAGCGGAGCCGGGGCGGGCGTGCTGGTCCCGAGTGCCCCGCCCCTCGGCGGCCGGCCCAGCGAGGCACCTGCAGGGCCGCCCGAGTGGGTTGTGGGGAGCCGGGGTGGGAGCGGCCGGCCTGCGGGACCCCCTTCCCCCCGCGGGTCCAGAGCCCCCGAGTCCCTGGGGGAAGGCTGGCACTTAGATAGAAATAGTCACAAGATTAAATCGTCCCGATGGCACGGGCGCGGGTCCCCAGGGGAAAGTTGGGGAGGCGAGGGAGGAGAGAGCGGCCGATGCGAGGTGGAAGGGCTTGGCTGGAGCGTCAGGGTCCAAAGAGCGTCCCGGGCAGTTTGGGGAAAGTTTCGATGGGAAGAAGGCATTGGCCCCGAGCTGTGTCCTTCCAGACCCGGTGGTGGGTCCGCGCGGCTTCCCTGCCAAGGCCCGAGAGTCCCGGCCGGGCCCGGGCCCGGGACCGGGGAGGCGGAGAGGGGCATTTTGGCAGAAACGCGGAGGCCACCGTTTGGACTTTCTGGGGGCGGCTGGCATTGGTTTATCTCTGCTTCAGTAAGCTTTATTTTGGTAAGGTTTTCTGTTGCTGGGAAATTCCTTTTTGGAAAAGTGTGCAGATGGTATGGGAACTGATCAGTTGCTTTCATGCAGCGATTACGTATAGTTTCAAAGTTAAGTTAATGGACGGAGTAGGGCTTACTAAATGCTAAGAGCTTTATTGTCCCAAAACACCTCGTTTTTTTCATTTGTACTGTCCTTCCAAGTAATTTGGTTACTCCCCTCTCTCCAGCTTAAACACACACACACACACACACACACACACACACACACACACAACCTTTGTAATATTAATACCAAGACGAAGTACATGGCACATGAGAAAACATATTTGGAAAATGCAGGACATGTCCTGTAGTGTACGATTTACTTTTTTTTTTTTTTTTTTTTAAGTTGGGCACAAAGAGGCATTATTAGTCTTCCAAGACTGTTATTTCTTCAACCAACATTTACTGGTGCCTTCCTAGGCTCTGCGTGGAGGTGTGGGGTGTTCTTAGAAATATAAGAAAATTCTTGTTCTTTTGGTGCTTACATTCTAATGGGGGAAATGGTAATTAGATGAGAAAAATGTCAGGGGTTAGTATGCACTAAAATAGTATGATAGGAGAGACCTCCTCTGAGAGTTACTTTCAGGTTGTAGTCAGGGGAGCACTGAGAATTTGACAAGTAGTGATATTACTGAATTACCCCAGCATGGGAGAGCTAGGGTGGTATCTGAGATTGTCTGGTTCATGATTGTCACTTGCAAATAGTTAAGTGACTTATGTTGGGCAACTTTGGTTCTAAAAATGAAGTCAATAGTCCAATGTTTTAAGTGTATTTGACATTTATTATGTGCATAAGTATGTCTTTTACTAAACACAAGGTCCCTTGATATATATATATATTTTTTTTTATAGGAAAGATTTTTAAAAAATATATATATTTTATTGATTTTTTACAGAGAGGAAGGGAGAGAGATAGAGAGCTAGAAACGTCGATGAGAGAGAAACATCGACCAGCTGCCTCTTGCATACCCCCCACCAGGGATGTGCCCACAACCAACGTACATGCCCCTGACCAGAATGGAACCTGGGACCTTTCAGTCCGCAGACCGACGCTCTACCACTGAGCCAAACCGGTTTTGGCAGGTCCCTTGATATATTTTATTTGGTTTGAAAAATATATGTATTTACTCTTCTGGATTTTGACATTTCTTTGTAGCCCTTTATAAGTATAGTGGGGAACATTTAATTTATTGCAGCGAATGCATAAAATCAAGAAGTATTTACAAATTTCTTTCTATTAATAGATTCCATGTCTCAGAAGCATTCTATATAAAAGTATACATCAGTGTAATGACAATTGCTTATTTTTATTATTATTATTTTTAATATCTTTTATTGATTTTTTACAGAGAGGAAAGGAGAGGGACAGAGAGTTAGAAACATCGATGAGAGAGAATCATCGATCAGCTGCCTCTTGCACAGCCCCTACTGGGGATGTGCCGGCAATCCAGGTACATGCCCTTGACCGTAATCGAACCCAGGACCCTTTAGTCTGCAGACAGATGCTCTATCCACTGAGCCAAACCGGTTTTGGCACAACTGCTTATTTATTGGGGTTTAATCTATAATAGCTAGTGCCTCAGATCTGTGTTTAGTGTTGATTCCACACCTATTTATTGGACACTTGGCCTGTGTCAGACATTGTGGGAGGCATTGGTGTTAGGTGGATCCTCCTATCCTTAAGGGGCTTGCATTCTAAGTATATACGTTTAGTTATAATACATTATAACATTTCCTTTCTTTGAATGAGCTACTCATGAAATATGTAAGTGATAGAGAAAATTTCATAGAGAACTTGATGCTTGAGCAAAAACCTTCAAATCCAAGATCCATTTGGCAGGTAGGTCCATGGAGTTGATAGAACAGGTATTGATGAGCTATATAAACCTGGTTTTGAATCCTAGCTCCACTACTAGCTATGTGGTATAGAGAATGTCACTCAGTCTCTTTGAACTTGAGTTTCCTCATCTATGAAATAGTTTGCCCTGTAGGTTTTGGATGTAGATTAGGTTTCAACATTTGAGATAATGTGTCTAACATTTCATACAATGTCTAGTTCATGATAGATGCTCACTAAATGAGAGGCATTGTTAACAAGGTGGAGAGGAAATTTCCCAGGTAGGAAACAATATCTGAAAGACATCAAAATGAGAATAACTTTATACAAATCAGTTTTGACTTTTTAGATATAACTCAGATTGGTTTAAAAATATGAAGGGGATTATTGTTTGGTTTTTTAAGTAAGACTTTATCCAATGACTTAATGAGGTTGCCTAGATTTCCCTCGTCCAAAGATGGCTGCCTCGAGCTCCCGAAGCTGCATACTGTCCTTCTGGTCTGGACATTCTGCAGTTCACTCCTGGTTAACTGGAACAAGTGCCTTTATTGGACACCTGTTCTAAGCTGACTTCATTGGAACTACGTGCGAGGATCCCCAAATAGAATTCCCAAGTCAGAAATCTGGTATTCTTGGGAAGGAGGGAATGGATGCTGGATCAAATGTCTACTGCAGAAATATTGAAGGGACAGTAAGTTTCTGAGGATTTTTTTCCCTTTCAAAATCAATAATGCAGGAAAATAATTTAAAGGTAACATAACTATTGAATTTAATAATAATTAAATATTTATTATTTAGATGACTAGGCATAATTGAAAGAATGTGAATTTTGAAGTCAGATTTCTTACACCTCTGCTAGCTTTATGACTTAGGGCAAGTATTAACCAGGCCATAATATCTGTAAATTGGCCTGGAGCCATCTCTCAGCGTCAGTTTCTTCATTTGTGGTAACAAGGTGATAGAAAGTTGCTATGAGGATGAAATGGTACAATTCTTAAAATATTCATTGAACACATACTAAATGTGAGGGCACGGCTTAAATAGTAGATATAAAACAGGGGTGGGCAAAAGACAGATACTATATGGGAAATCCTATAAAATAAAAGGCTAATAATAGGCTAATATACAAGTTGACTGAACAGTGGAAGGACCGGTTGCTATGACACACACTGACAACCAGGGGGAAGACCCTCAATGCAGGAGCTGCCTCCTTGTGGTCAGTGTGCTCCCACAGCAGGGAGCACTGCTCAGCCAGAAGCTGGGTTCATGACTGGTGAACACAGCAAGTGGTGGGTGCCCCTCCCACCTCCACGGTAGTCAGACTGGGCTGAGGGATGTCCACCAGGCCTTTAGTAGTACAATTACCCTATCTAATAAAAGAGTAACATGCAAATTAACCATCACCCCACCACACCCACCAGCCACACCCACAAGCCAATCAGGAGTGTGTATGCAAATTAACTCAACCAAGATGGATACGGCCATGGAGAGAGCAGGAGGGAGGCTTGGGTTTCTCCGGCTATGGAGGAAGCCAAGCTTTCCACACAACCTTAAGCTTCCGCTTAAGGCTACAAAGTTGCAATTATTGAAGATAAGTAAATAGTAACAATAATAGCGGCAACCACGGAGCTAGAGAGAGCAGGAGGTTAGGGTCCCCCCTCACCCCCCCCCACAATGGAGGAAGCCACGCTTCTGCAGCCCTGACGGAACCAGGCTACAAAGTTTCAATTATAGAAGATAAATCCCAACAGAAACACTTCTATTACAACCAATAATAAAACATTACCTTCCTATTAAATACTTAATTTTAGTCCAAATTGTTTGTTTTGTGTAGATTAACATTAGTGTAATCAGTGAATAATATAAGAATTGTTCTGTCCTTAAAAAATGATTCATAGCCCTGGCAGGTGTTGTTCAATGGTTAGAGTGTCAGCCTGTGAACTAGAGGGTCTCGAGTTCAATTCTCAGTCAAGGGCACTACCTGGGCTGTGGGTTCACTCCCTAGCCTTGGTCAGGAGCATGCAGGAGGCAATCAATTGATGACTCTCTCTCACATGGAAGTTTCTCCCTCCCTTCCACTTTCTGTTGAGAAAAATATCCTAGAGCGAGCATTAACAACAAAATTATTAATCTTTCAGAACGTGTTTAAATAAAATAAATAACATTTGAGAAATATATACTTTGTTTTGTTTCTCTTAATACCAACTATTTTATTTGGACAGTACATTTAATCTTGGAATTTTACTGGTGAATAAATGTAGCTGGTTATTAATTTTGTGTGCATTTTGTTTTATGTTGAATCTTGCAAGAATATTATCTTTTTAAAATTAAAGTTGAGCAGATGAAGAGAGGCATTTTACTTATTTTTATATAGTTACTTAGAGGCCTGATGCATGAAAATTGTGCAAGAGTAGCCTTCCTTTCCCCGGCTGCCGGCACTGGTTTCCCTCTGGCACTCGGGACCCGGGCTGGTTTCCCTCAGGCCTCCCGAAGGCACCTGGGACTTGGGCTGGCTTCCCTCCTGCCTGGTTTTGTCAGTAAGGATGTTCGGTCTAATTAGCATATTACCCTTTTATTATTATAGGTTATTATTATAGATAGATTAGCATTAGATTACAATCAAATATCCTTTCGGAGCTCTGCTTATATATACTATTTAGTTCCTCATGAGGTCATAGTCGGCAGTGACATATCCTTAAATTCCTTTTTACTTAAAAAAAGTTTTTATTGATTTTAGAGTGGGGGAAAGAGAATCATGTATTGGCTGCATCCATCACATCTACTGGGGATCTAGTCGCAACCCAGACATGTGCTCTGACCAGTTATCGAACCCAGTGACCTCTCAGTTCATGGAACGATGCTCCACCACCGAGCCACTCCTGCTGGTCCCCTTTTCACTTTTTTTTTAGCACTATTACGTGGTTATATTCAGGGAGATACTTTGACAGTGTAGTGCAATTTAAGTGGGAAAACTATTTGATACATTTTCAGTTGCTAAATTTTGTAGGCTCTATGATGGGGAAGTAGGAAAATCAGTACAACTAATAGTATGAGAAGTTATGAAAATTCTTCCTCATTTCTCTCTTTAAGTCTTTATCTCTTATTCAATAAATCTTGGCTCTAATTTGGAACACTAACTTAGAACAGTTGTGTTCAGTAGGTATGTATTTCTACAAGAGTGCTAATACATAGTGAAGAAGCTTGATATTTTGGGGAAATGTAAAACGTCACTCAAGTTTTCTAGGAATGCCTTTTTTTTTTTTTTATCAGTTAAAGAAAACACCCTATAAATATATGTTAAGTTTAATATTGACAAGAACTGTTTATTTTCCATTCTTTTTTGTTTAATTTTCAATTCAATTTTTATTTCTATCAGAAGAATACATGTATATAATTTAAAATTAGGAAGGCTTATAATGAATAACAATAGACATCTATTACCTTCTTCCATTTCTTAATTACTACAGAAAGTGATGTTGGACTGTTGTCTGTTTCCTCTTTCTATTTTTGACCCTCCAAACCCCCCAACCTTTGTCTGATTCATTTGGTAATCTTTCAAGGGTTCTGTGGTGGGAATCAACTTCTAGCTGGCTTCTCCCACCTCTACAGGAGCTTCCATTTTTAGTTTACTCTGTAGTCAGTTACTGCTGGTACACTAACATTTTATCTTCCAGATTTGTTATCCAAGAGCAGTAATGTGCTTTGGGGCTCCGCCCATGCTCTCTTTCCCAATGTCTCTTTCTCGGTTAACGCATTTTATGCCTTTGCTGTCATTTCAGAGGGGTTTAGAGAGAGTAAAGACATTCTTGAGTTTTGTCTACTCTTTACTGGAATATCTTAAGTTGTTACTTGAGTATTATTTTCTAGATGCTTGCTAAAGTGTTAAAAGTATGTTATAGTATAGTATTTGTGATTTTCTGAAAAACAATAACAACTGTGTTTTACACCGTGTGTGTGTGTGTGTGTGTGTGTGTGTGTGTGTGTGTGTGTTTATGTATTTTCAGTGTTTTAAAGTTGGGTTCTGGATGATATTAAATAACTACCCTGTTTCCCCGAAAATAAGACAGTGTCTTATATTAATTTTTTCTCCCAAAGTTATGCTAGGTCTTATTTTCAGGGGATGTCTTATCTTTCCATGCACTATGTCTTATTTTCGGAGGATATCTTATTTTCGGGGAAACACGGTAGTATTGGAATAGATTTAAATGTCAAGTTAACTTTATTACCCTATGCCAACAATAGCAACCCCATAAATTTCCATAGCCTATTGGCAGTATTTTACCAGCTTCTCCCTCAGCAGGGGAAAAACAATAACACTAACTAAATAAGCTTTCTTACTTATTCATCCAGCACACATTGTTATTTGAGATGAACAAATGGGTATTAGCAAGATTGTTTGAAGCATAGTTAAGAGCAGCATACTGGTGGACATATGGAATGAGTCACACCATCTGGTTGCAGTGATACCTGGGTGGTGGTCATTTAAACTCCCAACTCCTGGGGATCTGCATATAACTTAATTATACTGTAAAAACATATTGGAACCCGCCACTAGGTGAGTTTGGAAGGTCTTGAAACCAATTAACTGGCAAGTATCTTTCAAAATATCAATACTGCTGTTATTAAATGAGTCATTATTTAAATTAAACTGGAGACTTAAAATGTGTTTTTTTAGGATTCAGAATGGGTGGTACCTCAATAGTGGCACTGTAAAAATGATGTGGTATACTTGCTCAACACTTACTCAATGGTTATGACTAATGTCATTACAGTAAAATGTTTTACAAGCACTGAATTCACATGACAGCTAGACAAGGTTAGAGAAAAAGGAAAGTAGCATTAGCTTCCAGGAATACACCTTAAAAATAATTAGATAAATAAAAATTAATTTTTGATCAGTTAAAGATTTTGTTCATTAATGATATCTTGTAGGTGGAGATGTTCTGTTAATGAGAAAAAAATACTTTAATTACTCTAAAAATTTTGGTCACTATAGATACTAATATGGAATTAGAACTACAGTGTTTTATTTTTTAAGTTACCATACAGTAAAACTAACTTTTTTGTTGTTGTATAGTTCTATGAATTTTAACAAATGGGTATAGGTTTATGTAACTACCACCATGGTCAAAACATGGCAATGTTCCATCACCCCTCAAGGATCATCTTAAATCTTGTCTTTCCTCCGTCCCTGGCAATTACTGATCTGTTCTCCAACACTGTAATTTTTCTTGCTGAGAATGTCATGCAAATGGAATCATACAGTATATATAGCCTGTATGATTTCAGATTGCCTTTTTCACTTAGCATAGTACCTTTAATTTTAAAGCTGACATTATTGCAGATGTCCCCCTCTCCCCTCTTTGTCTACTTGTACCTCCACCCACCCTCTCCTCCCCCTCCCTTGGCCTTCACCACACTGTTGTCCCTGTCCATGGGATACATATATATGTTCTTTAGCGAATCCCTGCACCTTCTTTATTCAGTCACAACCCCATAATCCCCCCCCCCCCCCCCAGGCATCAGTCAGTCTGTTCCATGTATCTATACTCTGATTTCATTTTGTTTGCGAAGGTATTTTGTTCATTAGATTCCACATATTAATGAGATCCTACTTGTCATTCTCTAATAGTCTTATTTTGCTTAGCATAATACTCAATAGGTCCATAGTACCTTTAAGATTAACCCAGGTTAGTTATTAATGGATTCCAGTAGTTTTCATTTCTCCTTATTGCTGAGTAGTAGTCCATTGCTTGTGTATTTCCCATTTGAGGGACAATTGAGTTGTTTCCATTTTTTAATGTATATGAATACACTGGTACAAATATTTATGTACAGATTTTTGGGTGGTCACAGATTATTTTTAAACCTCCCCTGAGAATATATTTATTGATTTTTAGAGAAAGGAATGGGGGAGCAGGGGAAAGGGGAGAAACATCACTCCGACCAGGGATTGAACCTGCAATCTACGTATGTGCCCTGACTGTGAATCAGACCTAACCTTTTGCTCTAGGGGACACGCTCCAACCAGTGAGCAACCCAGCCAGAGCAGTAATGGATACCTTCTATAAGAATAAATAGACCTTGTGATATGGTAGGGACTAGAGATACATGAGTGAATAAGCTATATACGTTGTACTGGTTTGATGCTATCACAGCTGTATAAATAACTTAAAAAGAATCAAGGATTTCCTCATCTAACATTTTTAGAAGTATATAGCGGTATTGTTCTTTGCTCTAAGATTTCTCTCCAAAATATAAACCCTTGTAACATTGTTTGACATATTTTCATTAAAAGGTCATTCATTTGCCTTCTCTGTTTTTAAAAAGGCTACTTTAAGGGGGTGGAATGATAAAGGGTTTACTGGAAAAAGGAAGAAGGTATTAGGGAACAAGGCTACGTGAGGATGGAGGGAGTAGTGGAATTTGAGAGAACAATAATAAGTTCTTACATTGTTTCGGAGCTAGGTAGGTGTAAATACATATCATAGATGAACAGGTGTCCCTAAAAATGGTGAATTTAGTTTAGTTCTCATGATGAGGATGAGGTGGAAAACAGTATCATGCTTTAAATGAATAATAATTTTGTAAATTTTCACATGGAAATTTATCTTTAAAGCTTTAATTTATTATTGAAAATTGTAAAGATACTTCAAATTAATTCATACTGTAGTTGTTTCTTTATAGTTAAGGTTGAAAGTTTTACTAGGATGAAATTTGTGATCAGTTTCTTCTGCTATGCAATCTCCATTTCTGTTGTATGACTTACCAAGAGCTAGAAGGAAAATAATTTGTTTAAAATTTAAACCAAACCTAACTCAACACAGAATTCTCTACTGAAATGTGAAGCAGATAAAAAGTGTAATAGAGTGTGCCATCTATATCTGAAAGTTAGAGGGAGAGAAAGAAGGAGCAGGATATGAAGGTTGAGGGGCTCTGTTACATATGAATTCTCCTTGTTGTTTTGATTTAAAATAACTTTACATACCATATATAATTACTCAAAAGTGTTTCCAGAATATTTCTGGTCCATAATTTTACAGCATTGTTAAATTTCAGTTAGCATGGACGATTTCAAGATGACTATTCTGTAAGAATATTGATAATCTGCTCTACAACCTGGATTCCAAATGACCCTTTACCAGAGGACATGACTGCCAAAGTAATTTTATGAAAGAAACTTTGTATAAATTACTTTGTTAGTTTGCAGAGATTATTTGACCCTTATTCTTCTGGATGGAGTAGCCACTTTGTGATATTTGGACAAAATGTAAATCTTATTCTCTCTGAGCACATTTCTGTTCACTTTTTTATGTGTGTGATAAAACATCAGGAAACTCAAGAAATATTAAGTCCGGCTGTACAGAAAAGATCAAGATTGTAAAAGATCTTAAAAATCATTTAATCATGTATCTACCTATTTTTTTCGATTCCCTTCTCCAGGGCCCTACTGTTTTCTCTTGAACACTTACTGCCTCATTAGGTGATTAATAATGTCCCTTATTATCAAACCTCACTTGAATTGATGAAGAGGTAGAACTTTATTCTTATAGTTAATAACTTTGCTTCCTTAGGTCAGTTTAGTTTTCAAAATTAGCCTCACATTTAAAGATATAGCTATTTGATTAGAGTATTTGTGTAGCTCCATACATAACACATTATCATATTTTCTTTAAAAAATGAAAATATTTAAATAATCAATTACTCTTAAAATTCTTTACCATAGGGCTCTCCCACAAATACTATCTTCTCCCTTCATCAAAACACACTAAAGCACTGTTTGTTTGTGTTTCCTAGAAGTCATGTGTTATAGGTACTCTGTGTTTCTAACTAGGTAGTCACTGAATTTATCTCTAAGTATATTATTTAGTGTGGGTCTAGCAAAACTTAGCTTGACATATCTGTTGTGGAGATTAATAGTATAAAATAATTTTTAAAGATAACTTTAGTTTATGAAATAAAACCATTGTTCCAAGTTTAAATGTGCTAGCTAAGTATGTTTTGCATTGATGTGTAATTTTAAAATTATAGTATATAATAGTAAATGTGTAAAATATTTTCTCTCTTAGGCGAGGGTTAAATCCACCACACAGGGTGAAATCTATCTCCATGACAACATTCACACAACAGGAAATTGAATTCCTACAAAAACATGGAAATGAAGTAAGTGTTTTTACAATTTCAACTTTTTTGTTGGCAGCCATTTTAATAAGATTTAGTAAGTTGTTTAGAATGGTGAATTTCACTGTCAAAAAAAAGTTATTTTTGTATTTTATATTTAGGATTTTAGTATATTCTCAATTTATTTATAATTAATGTTTGCTATCTAAGTACTTTGCTTTAACCTGAGGTGAAATACATATATTTAAAATTCATTAGAGATGACTACAAAAGGCATTTTAGAAGATGTCTAGTATTGGAGTAACTGTTAGTCTTTGCTTTAAAAGATTAAAAAAAAAAAAAAAGAACTTTATGGTGTTATCATAAACTTCTGTAAGCGTTCACTTGAGGTTCCCTCCTTCCTATATACTACATTTTATGTGATGTTTATGTTATATATATTGAGCTGGTGCTTGGAAGGAAGGAGGCTGGTAGTTCTGAGGGCACAGCATAGTGTCCTGGGAGACGCAATAGTGTAAATATTTGGAGAGGAGTGTTGTCCTTCCACTCTGCGTTATTGGGCTTCCAGTAATTCCCTTCTGTTTGTTTGCTTTTTTGTTTTTAGTTCCATATTTTGCATTAGTAAAAGTTGGTGATGTAATATTTTTTAAAAACTAGTACAAAAAAATCACAAAGAAAGCGGGCATATTTTATAATCTGGAGTAAGGATGAGCCAGTCACCTAATTAATTGCTATCACACTTTTATAGGCAACTCTTATCATTTCCGATAAAGGAAAGAGTAGTTTTGTTGTGTTCTGGTTGTATTTTTTTGATACAAGAAAAGTTAAGTGTTAAGATTTTGTTAGTTTCAATTGTCTATTTCCCTGTCAGAAGATGTATGCAAGCATTTTGTACTCTGTCTTCCAAACACTTGATGATAATATGTTAAAATTGCTTGCCTACTTGTGATACACATGTGTTTTTGGTTCTAAAATAGTGAAGAAGTGTAAATTCAAGATTATATGAAATATTTTTAAATACATGGATTTGTAGAAGTGAGCACTTTTCAGTCTCCAAATTTTACTGATAACATATTTTGAGTAATCAAGTTCCAGGTTAACATATTTTGAGTAATCAAGTTCCAGGTACATTATAGGAAAATCTAAAGCTAGAAGAAAGTACAGAAAGTTTATAATGACAGTTTAGTATAGAATGATATATTTACAGGTTAAAATACAATTTGGACTATTTGTACAAATTTTAGAATTAGCCCAGAAATGAAAATTTTAAATTACTTTCTTAGAATGTAGACCTATTATGCAAAATTTTGAACATCAGAGTGAAATCAGAAATAAAAGTATATTATTGTATTTTTAGATTAAAAGTCTAATGACTGTAACAGAACCGGAAAGGTAACAAACAGTTCACTGGGGAAATAAGTAAAAATATCCAAACTTGTTAGTTGATAAGTTTAAGTGGAGATTGGTGCCAAAACATTAAGATTTTCCAAAAAGAAAGTTATGGTAATGACACTTAATGTGAGATCTCTCTTAAACATTTTTAAAGTGTACAATACAGTGTTACTGACTGTAGACACAGTGCTACGGCAGATCTCTAACACTTACTCATCTTACTGACTGAACTTCATACACATTGAACACACTTCCCCATTCCCCCTCCCAGCCCCTGGCAACCACTGCTCTGCTCTCTGCTTCTATGAGTTTGACTATTTTAGATCTCATATAAGTGGAGTCATACAGTATTTGTCCTTCTGTGACTGACTTATTTCATTTTAGCAAAAAGTCTTCAAGATTCGTCCATGTCTCACATATAGCAAGGATTTCTGAAGGAACATTTTTTAAGACTAATATCAAAATGAATTTAGAAAATATGAAAGGCACTGGTTGATTTTAGTCAGTCCATTATGTCAAAAGGTAGAAACAAAATATAAATATGAGAGATGACTGGAATGGGTTCATGACTCTTAAATTCTAAACAGACAGTCATATTTATAGGGCATTTGGAATCCTCACCATGACAGTCACTGAGCTCAGTACTGTGGATGCTGTTACAAATCTGTGTGCATCGGTTTAGCTGACATAACACGACAATTAATTGTATTGATGAAGACAGATATGTAAATATTATAACATGGCGTTAGATAATTAAGATGAATAAGAATTTCAGAAGTTATATGGTGACAAGGAGGGTGTTGGGAAGCTCCCACAAAGAACATGACACTTTTGCAGGTTTTTGAGAGAGACTAGGACTTAGGCTGGCAGGAGGTATTGAAGGCAGAGCAAACATTGCACAAAGGAAAGGGGAAATTGGTAATAGTTCTTACTGTTAGAAAACATACTGACCTTCTAAATGCTTGTTAAGGAATACAGGCATACCTTCTTGTGTCCCTAAGGGCATCTTTGAACCAAAATATTCAGGTAGGTATACTTGATTACAATATTAGCAATATCTGTGTTCTTAAAAAATTAAGATATGTGTAAAATGTGAGGACTAATATTATGAAGTGCAGGATGGTTGGTACAACTTCATAAAAATACAGACTTCAACTGCATGTGCTTTATCATCACTTTCTCATACTACTTAAACATTTAAATCTTAAGGATAACATGCATACAGAAAAATATACAGATTTTGACTTATTTCAAAATATTTTGACTACTATGTAAAGAACCATACTTAAGTCACATACAATTTTGGATTAAAAAGGCACTATCATGCATCTTTTATGTGAATGACTTCACATATGAAGATGAGTACTTCTGAAGTTAAAAGATTAAAAGTATATTGACTTTGGAAGCAATCTTGGATCTTCTGCCCCTAAGTGAGAGTTTTATTGTTCTGAGGAGCATGTTGAGTTTTCACACCTGGGGGTGTTACTGGCTTCAGCAGGTAAATTCCATGGTTATTGGGTAGCTCAGAATGTGTTGAACAGAAATAACTTACATTGCACATGCTTTTCATGTTCTTCCAGACATTTTATATGGGAAACACCTGTTAACAATCATCTACATGTATAACTTAAGTCTTATTTTATATGCTTGCATTACAATTGTAAACAACTTTTTAAGTCATGCTGCCAAGTCCAGCATTAGGATGGGAGGGGACTACCAAGTTTCCTGGCAAAGAGCATGGGCACAGGGAAGCCAGTATTTGACACCATTAATGCAGTGCTAAGTATATGTGACTATCTAGAAATGATTTCACTTTTCATTCAGAACTTTGAAAATTGTTTATTGTTTGGAGAATCACAACACTGATGGCAACCCAATTCATGGGTCATTAATAAAGTATATCTGTATTGGTCTGCTTTGGTAGTTGTGGTAAGCAAGTAGTGTTATTGCATTATGTATCAAGGACACGCTTGATATTTCTAACAGTATATCATTAGTTTCTACAAGTATGGCTTACAAATTAATTGACTATTTAGTATCCTCAGATTCCAACAATGTGTTCAGTGGAGCAGATACATATGTTTTTAGGTTATAGAATATAGTGTGCCAGAATTTAGTAAACTATTTTGCAGCAAAGCAGTTTGCATTTAGCATTTGTTGAAATGGCTTTGACATTTATTCCAAAATTAAAATATTTCTGCATGTCATGCTTTTGTATTAGAAGTTGCTTTAAAAGAGAGAGTGTGTATGTGGTGGTTTCCTCCATTTGTCCTCTTGTGATATGGGTAAATCATGGCTCTATAGTTAAAAGAAATTTCACTATTGGGTTAACTTCTGATTATCAGAGTTAATGAAGGAGGGCTGATGAACAGTGCTATAGATAATTCAATAAAAAGAAAATATAGAAGTAATTTTATTTTGAAACCTATGGGTTTTCTTTTCCAGTAGCAAATTTACTTTCCTGATTTTTTTTTAGGGCTGAGAGTAAAGGGTTACTATTGATGGTCCACAGGTATATAAACTACATGTAGAAAGAAA
Source organism: Pipistrellus hanaki (assembly GCF_964339955.1). Classification (NCBI taxonomy): domain Eukaryota; kingdom Metazoa; phylum Chordata; class Mammalia; order Chiroptera; family Vespertilionidae; genus Pipistrellus; species Pipistrellus hanaki. The sequence continues at coordinate 61,878,686 of NC_140510.1, read as the reverse complement.
ATCATGCATTGATTGACAGTATTTGATTTTTATACTAGATTATAAAAATAACCCCCAAACACCAACTATTGTTTTGTTATTGTTGTTAATCCTTACCTGAATATATTTTTTTCATTGATTTTTTAGAGAGAATGGAATGGAGGGAGGGAGTGGAAGAGAGAGAGAGATAATGGCATTAATGTGAAAGACTAGTAGCTACTTTCTAAAGCATCCTGTTCTATAAACCATAGTGTTGGTCATTCTCTGTAAAGAGTAGTGGTCTCTGAAAAGTGGAAGGCCAGTATCAGAAAGAGCCTAAGGGACATTATCAGAGCAGAAATAGTAAGCTTTTGACTGAATCCTAAATCAGTGCATGGAACTATTATATCTTTTGGTTATAAACTAAGCAGTCTTAAATTGTTTCTCTATAGGTAAATAAAGTTGGGTGGAGCTAGTTAAATATTCCTTGAAGTGTGGTTTGTTCATAAAGGATCAGATTGGACTTGGCAGGTTAGGATTGTTGGACGAAGTGCCTCTGAACCTCAATTTCTACAAGTATAAAATAGTAACAATAACATCTTGATGTAAAAAGGTTGGAATGCTTTGAACTCGGGCATCCTATGAAAATTCTCAGCATAGCCCTAACCGGTTTGGCTCAGTGGATAGAGCATCAGCCTGCAGACTAAAGGGTTCCAGGTTCGATTTCAGTCAAAGGGCATGCACCTGGGGTGTGCAGGAGGCAGCTGATCGATGTTTCACATAGATGTTTCTAACTCTCTATCCCTCTCCCTTCTTCTCTGTAAAAAAAAAAAAAAAATCAATAAAATGCATATTAAAAAACAAAAAAGAAAATTCTCAGCATATTTCTTGTTGAATAACAAAGATTCATATGCTTATTGAATCAAGATCTAAGATAGAAGATGTTAATAGGATTATTAATATTAATTTTAATCCTTGCTCAGAGTAGTTTAAATAGGGAGAATTTTCAGATTTCCTAAAATATAATAGTGTCATTTATATTAATACTAGAGGCCTGGTGCACGAAATTCATGCACAGGTAGGGTCCCTAGGCCTGGCTGGCGATTATGGCTGATTTGTGGGGCGACCAGGAAGGTGATCCAGGTGGCCCCTGCTTGCACCACCTTGGCTGGCCTGCTGCCGCCCACTTGCTGGTCGGGGCCTGTGGACTGGGAGAAGCTCCTATGTTGAGCGTCTGCCCCCTGCTGGTCAGTGTGCTTCATAGCGACTGGTCGTTCTGCCATTCAGTTGATTTGCATATTAGAGTTTCATATAAATAGATTTGGGTTTTGTATTTAAATTCTTAGAGCATTTTAACTTTGAACCTATGTGAGCTCAGATAATAATAAAAATTGGCAGTTTTTTTTACATGTTAAATGTCATTATTGAGTGGCAGAGCTCAGTTTCATACTTAATAATTCCAGGATTTACATGTACCTTGTTGCTTATAGCAGAAATGGAGAAACTTTTTTTAAAGGACCAGATAATAGATATTGTAGGCTTTGCAGGTTATCTATAGTCTCTGTTGCATATTTTTGTTTGAAATTATAACCCTTTAAACATGTGAAAAACCATTCTTAGATTAGATGAAGAATAGTTCAGAAACAGGCCAGTGGTCCTATTTTATCTATAGGTGGTTGGTTGAAGATTCTATCTGTAAAATTTCAATTTGTTCAGTTCACAATATAAATCCTTTTATAACTGACTTTTTCTTGCTTCATACCCAGAAGAAATGTTTAATAACAGTGACCTCAGTTTTTGTTTTCCATATCTGCTCTCTGTATTTCAGTCTTCTTGCCATTTTGTTGATACTATTTTATTTATATTGAATCTTTTTTTGCAAGGCCTATCAGTATTTATACTTTCCTGTCAAATCTTCCAGGAGTCTTTTAGCCCACAGGATGAAAACCTCCACTCATATTTTAAACTCTTCTAAAAAAAAACCAAAAAAACACAAAATGGCATTGACTATAAGATTTTACATGTGCTTTTGTTTTTATTGCTCTTGTTGTTTCTTCTTTATTAGACATTTCCATGGCATAATCTTTCATACTTGTTCATTATACCTAAGCAGTGAGAATATATAAGAATATAATATCTGAGGGAATTTCAAACTTTATACTCATGTTAGTTTTATTGGACTTAACTTGTGGTTTTAAAAAAAAATTTATTTTTTTATTATTTTTTTAATTATATTATTTTTAGGGAAATAATTTCTTTTTCTTTTTAAATATATTTTATTGATTTTGTACAGAGAGGAAGGGAGAGAGATAGAGAGCTAGAAACATCGATGAGAGAGAGTCATCTATCAACTGCCTCTTGCACATCCCTTACTGGGGATATGCCCGCAACCAAGGTACATGCCCTTGACCGGAATCGAACCCGGGTCCCTTCGGTCCCCAAGCCAACGCTCTATCCATTGAGCCGAACCGGTCTCAGCTAAAAAAAATTTTAATTTAAAATATTTTTTGGTAAAAAATCCTGAGTCCTGCTCCCCAGAGATTCTGACCCCATGAGTGGGTTGAGGCACAGGAGCATCTATATTTTCAGCCAGAATCCAAGGTGATTCTAATGCTGACTGCTGTGGACCACCTTTGAGAAAATCAATATAGATTCTAAAGATTCCAGACTAGGGCTCAGGACCTGTGGTCTGATTTTAGCAACACTAACTGATTAACCTTCTCACCTTGGGCAGACTTCTTTTCCTGAGCTTCATTTTCCTTTGTAATCCATGGTAAGTACCTGTCCTGCCTATTTCATAGGGTTGATTTGAAGATAGTGTATGTGAAAATGTTTAGAAACTGACTAACATGTAAATGTAAGATGCCAGTTTTATGTGCAAAGATATCTTTTCAATTGATTCCTAAGCTCAGAGAAGAAAAAGCATCATATAAGAAAATAATGTGTTTTGAACTGAATTCAGTGGGTTTGGTGTAGATAGAAATTTTTGCTGAATTTTAGTCAATATGATGTTATTATTTTTCCATGTTGAGCTCTTCTTTTTAAGTTCTTTTTTGTTGAAAGTATTGCATATGTCTCCCTTTTCCCCCTATTGACCTCTCCCCAGCCACTCCCACCCCCACCACATACCCTCACTTCCCTAATGTCTGTGTCCATTAGTTATGCTTATATGCATGCATACGAGTCCTTTGGTTGAACTCTTACCCCCCTCATACCCTTCCCTGCCTTCCCTCTGAGGTGTGACAGTCTTTGTCTCTGAATAAATCTTTTTTCATCTGTTTACATTGTTCATTATTATGATAGTATTAATAAATATGAAAAGTTAGCTCATTAATGGTGATAATAACATTAAAACATTAACTATAAAAATTTAATTACTTGAGAGGATATCTGCCTAGTGAGGTATTTGAGGTTTAAGACCATCTACCTAAAATATTGAGGCACACTGTTGAATTATTTAATTTTTGATTATTTGTAAAGAAATAAACATGTATTTTTTAAATAAAGGTTTGGTGTTAGAGTTCTCTCTTAGTTCTAGCTGAATCTAATCAGTAATAACATAGTAATCTTTAAAATATACAGAGTGTATTCTTTTATACTAATGGTTGGCTTTCAGAGAATAATTAAAAAGAATGTAGGAAATGTTATATTTGCTTTGTACATGATGTAATATGTGGATCTTTTTGAATGATGACTGACAACCCAGAGTATCTAGAAGGAGCCAGATGTTAGTTTGTGACTACAGTGAGCATTTATTTTACTTTTTGTTGCATTGATATCCATTCCTCTCAGCCATTCTAGTTCCATCTCATCTCTCAGTTTTTCTTATTTCTTTCTTGTCAGTGTTATCTTTTTTAAAGTCTAATCTATCCTATATAATAAAAGAGTAATATGCAAATTGATTGTCACTCCAGCACAAACTGGCTGCCCCCATGTGGTCAAAGATGATTGCCAAAAGATGGCCAGCAGGGGAGGTCAGTTGTGAGGGACCAGGTCTACAAGGGAGGGCAGTTGTAGGCGATCAGGCCAGCAGGAGAGAGCAGTTGTGAGGTACCAGGCCTGCAAGGGAGGGCAGTTGGGGCGATCAAGCCTGCAGGGGAGGGCAGTAAGGGGTGACCAGGCCAGCAGAGGAGGGAAGTTTTGTACAACTTGGCCTGCAGGGAAGGGCAGTTGGGGGGGACCCAGGCCTGCAGGGGAGAGCAGTTGTGGAGGACCAGGTCTGCAGGAGAGGGCAGTTAGGAGTGACGAAGCTTGCAGGGGAGGGCAGTTAGGGGCAAACAGGCTGGAATGGGAACAGTTAGGCATCAATTAGGCTGGCAAGGAAGTGGTGAGGGAGTGATCAGGCTGGCAGGCAGAAGTGTTAGGGCCAATTAGGAAGGCAGGCAGGCGAGCAGTTGGGAGCCAGCAGTCCTGGATTGTGAGAAGGTTGTCCAACTCCCCGTCTAGGCCTGATCCTACTGGCATCAGGCCTAAGCGGGCAGTCAGGACATCCCTCGCTCGAGGGGTCCCAGATTGGAGAGGGTGCAGGCCGGGTTGAGGGACACATCCCCCATGCACGAGTTTCATGCACTGGGCCTCTAGTATATATATAAAAGCCTAAGCAACTGTTATGATGGAACAACCTGTTGCTATAATGTGCACTGACCACCAGAGATCAGATACTCAACTCAGGCGCTACCCCCACACCAATGGGGCCTGCCAGCCAACCTCCTGGCCCTTTTCACTGGCCGGGCTTCTGGGCTGGGCTGGGGAACTGGGGTTGCGTGGGAGCGGACACTGCCCATTTTCTAGGGGTATCAAGGGCCAGCTCTTTCCTCGGGACCAACGACTAACCTCCTTGGTCTGACTAACCAGCCAGTACATATGAAGCGTACTGGCAATTTAAAAATAAATGTTGACTCGCTCACGCGCAATACATATAAATCTCTCGGCACCAGTCACACACGTGTTTTAATTTTAGTTTTGATAAATGCGTCTAGTTTGGTAACCCGAAGCTCTATAGAGATACAGAACAAGGTCATCATCCCAAAAGTTCCCAGACATCCCTTCCTATTTAATCCCTCTCCTCTCCAGAGGCACCCACTGTTTTGATTTTTATTCATATTTATATTAGTAAAGTTATAAAGAGTGTGCTTTTTATGTGTGCATAAAACTTAGAGTTATGCAGCTTGTTCCTCTTTATTACTGAGCACTATTCTGTTATATGAATATATCCATAATTTATTCATTCTTCATTGTCAGATATAAGTCTAGTGAATATTTTGTCTCATAAAAATAAACGAGTAAGTCTGTAGCTTACTCATTTATTTTTATGTTAGTGTCTTTTGATAAGCAAAAGTTTGCTTTTTGGTAAAATAACAACAATTCGTAGTTCTGTAATTACTACTTTATCTTCTCAAGAAATCTTTGCCTGCTCTCAAATGAGAATAATCTCATTTTATATTTTAGAAGCTCTGAAAGCTTTAGTTTTCATCTATATATCTATAAGCTTTAGTTTTTATGTGTACATCTATGTTTCAGCTCATTAATTTTAGTGTATGTATCATGTCAAAGTTCAGATATTTTCATGAATCTATATTGTTCCAGCTTCATTTATTCAAAACACTTTCTTCAATGGATTGCTTTGGAGTCTGTCAAAAATGAGATGACGTTTTAAATAATGGTATGCTTCTGGATCTCTATTTAGTGTCATTTATTTATTCATTAGTACTTAGGCCAGTATTACACTGTGTTGAAGTAAGTCTTGAAGTCAGCTAGTGCAAGCCCCTCAGTTTCATTTTATAAAAGGTTGCTTTACATATTCTGGGTCAGAGGTGGCAAACTATGGCCACCCAGCCAAATTTATATGGTCATTAGAGTGATCTACTATTGTTTGATATGGAAAGCAATTCGGTTGTCCCTTTCTGTCCTCATAATCCCCCTCCCCTATTGGAAGCTGGTGGTATCAGTCTTCTTTGGGAGTTGACCTTTGGACAGCTGCTCAAATGATAACTGGGATCTGAGTGCCACTGGGACAGAGAATGAAAGTGACCCAGGGTGGCTATTCAGATATCTGTTTCTTATATCAGTTTTGATGAGTTGTATTTTTCAGGGAATTTGCCTGTTTCATCTCAGTTGTCATATTTATTGATGAACAGTTATTCATAATAGCTCCTATTTTATAATGTGTACGAAATCGTGGGTGGTTAGGATCCCTAGGCCTAGGCAGGCCCTTGTTGCTGGACTCTGCTGCCGTGTTAGGCTACATGAAACTCCCTGCCCTGGGACACTCTACAATGTTCATGGCCTCCTCGATGCTCCTCCAGGCTCCTCTTGCCCCCCGCCATGCTCCACAAAATTCCTCCTGCCCTGCCACTGCTCCATGAAATTCCCCCGCCACTGCTCAACAGTCACCAGTCCCGCCCACTGCCAGCCCTCCCTCTTGGCCAGCGGCTGGGCGGGAGAGGGGATTCAGTCATGATAGCATCTACTAGCTCTTTTTTATATATTTGGATAGGGTCTGTAATAATTTTGCTCTATAAACGAGGACTTTGGGTTATTTGCTTTCCTTAGCTTGTTAAGGTGGAATCTAAGGTCATGATTTGAGAACTTTCTCTTCTAATATTATTTTAAAGCAGTAAATTTCTCTAAGCTTTGCTTTAACTGCTTTGCACAATTTTTGATACGTTATATTTTATTGTTCAGTGCAAAATGTAGAGAATTATCTGATATTTATATTGATCCTCTGTAGTGATACGTCAATTTGAAGCTTTTTAACTTTTTAAGAGTGTGACTTTAATGTCTATGTAGTGTGTGTGTGTTTTCTTCTTGGGGTTTGCTGAACTTCTTAATCTATAAATTTGTCTTTCATCAAGTTGTACATATTTTTACCATTTTTTTTCTTCAAACGTTTTTTTCTGCTTAATTCCCTCTCAACTCTTTTTCTGAAGTTTCAAACTGCGTGTATGCTCGACATTTTGCTATTGTTTCACAGGTCCCTGAAGCTCTTAATTTTTGTATCAGTTCTTCTGTTCTTCAGATTTTATTAATTTACTAGAGACCTGATGCATGAATTTGTGCACCAGTGGGGTCCCTTGGCCTGGCTTGTGGGATCGGGCCGACACTGGCTCTCCAACATCCCCTGAGGGGTCCTGGATTGCAAGAGGTCACAGACCAGGCCAAGGGACCCCACCGGTGCACGATCAGGGCCGGAGAGGGACTCGGGAGGGCTCCAGGACGTGTCCGGCCCATTTCGCTCAGTCCTGATCAGCCACAACCCCAGTAGTAAGCTAACCTACCAGTTCAGTGGTCAGCAAACTGCGGCTTGTGAGCCACATGCGGCTCTTTGGTCCCTTGAGTTTTTAGCAAAGGCCAGCTTAGGAGTACCCTAATTAAGTTAATAATAATGTACCTACCTATATAGTTTAAGTTTAAAAAATTTGGCTCTCAAAAGAAATTTCAGTTGTTGTACTGTTGATATTTGGCTCTGTTGACTAATGATTTTGCCGACCACTGTACTAATCGGAGCATCTGCCCATTGGCCTTAGCGGCCTTAGCATTTCAGCATATTACACTTTGATTAGTTGATGGACGAGTGGAATACCAGACACTGAGAATATTAGACTTTTATTATATAGGACTAAAGTCCTGATGCATGAAAATTTGTGCAAGAGTACGTCTTCCTTCCCCTAGTTGCTGGCACCTGCTTCCCTCTCGCACCCAAGATCCACATGCAATCCACAATGAATATTTTTGCGGCCCCGCCAATATAACAGTATGTAAAAAATGTTTTAATAAAAATTTTGTAACTTAATTTTTATAATATCCTGTTATACAGAATTATTAATATAACGAACCAACCACAATGTTCGCTAATGTCTGATTACTGTAATCATGTTGCATTCATTTCCCTTACGCACAGGCACACTTTTTTTTTTTTTTAATATATAGTTTATTGATTTTGTACAGAGAGAAAGAGAAAGGGATAGAGAGTTAGAAACATCGTTGAGAGAGAATCATCGATCAGCTGCCTCTTGCACAGCCCCTACTGGGGATGTGCCCGCAACCAAGGTAGATGCCCTTGACCGGAATCGAACCCGGGACCTTTCAGTCCCCAAGCCAACGCTCTATCCATTGAGCCAAACCGGTTTTGGCCAGGCACACTATTTTTGATTGACACATCCTTAGTCTTGTACTGACTTGTTTGGTGTGTTGCAACAGGAAATATTTTGCTTTCGGAGAACAAGAAAAATAGGTTTATTTGCATTGCACTTAATTTGTGCAGTTATTCAGTGTCGGATAAGATAACATTCAAGAAAAAATTAATTTTTATTAAAATGTTCTATTATTTTATGTTAACAATTACTCATTTATTTCACCCCTTTGTATTCAGCATGTCTCTATGGAAATCTATGTTTCTATGAAAATTAAAGCCTTTGTTTTTTTTTGCAGCCCACATAAACTTAAACCTTGTTTATTTGGCCCATGTTAGCCTTTGAGTTTGACATGCTTGCTCTAAAGAACCTTTTTGTGATAATTGGCTGTGGATTAGATAATAATATAAAATGTTGATTTCCTGATTTTGATAATTTAGCTGAGGTTATATAAAAGAATTCTTATTCTGAGGAGATATACATTTGTGAGTGAATGTTCATGTTTCTAATTTAACCAGTTAACTGCCTTGATACTTTGAATTTAATTTAAAAAAAGGTCCACAGCTTTTGTCTATAGATGCTTATAATTTACAAATGGTTAAATGGTTAGGAAAAAATTGTATCTATCTTGAGAGAATGATTTAGCAATGTTAACAGTAAAGACTCTGAATATAGAGTGTATGTGACTTCTTTCCACTATTGCAGCTTTCTGTAAAACAGATTGTTTAAGAATATGTACACTTGAGGTGGACAATAAAAAAACAAGTGATTGTAAAAACTTTAGGAAATAAAGCTGACTATTTAACATTTAAATGTGTAAGGATTTGATAGACTAAAAGCAGTGGAAGAAATAAAGAAGTAAAAATTGGTAAATGTAACTAGCTAAAACGTGGAAACTTGTTAAAGACAACAAAAACAAAATTAAAAGGCAGAATAATTGTTTTGTTACCCATACAGGGTAATTTGACGTCTTAGTTTGAGAAAGTAGGACAATTTTCCCCCAAACTACTCTGACTTCGAAAATGAAATAAAATCTTCATTTATAAAACTATAATTTGTGAAGCACATTCATGAGTAAACGTGTATGCTTACCAAGCTAAAGCACCCTACTGAGGGAAGAAGAGGGGAAAGCTTCCTGTCCCAAGAAAACCACAAAATGCACAGCTGATTGGACCAGGAATGAACTCCTAACCCTGGGGCCTGCTGATTAATCAGACCCTCTCTTAGGAATTCAATTCAGGTTCACACAACTAGATTTAAGTGATGAATCACTTGATTTGCCATCTAATGAATAAACAGAAAAAAAATACTACTAAGATAGAAAGAGCAGGATTAGACTTACTATGAGAAACAAAAGTGATAATCTCTGTGTTTGGGGTGGGAGTGTGTATGTAAAGTGGAGAGGGCTTTGAAAATAATCAGACCACCTGGGGTCCAAATATTTTCCTATTTGCAACCCAGGTTCCCATAAAGTTTTTTTGTCTTTTTTTCTTCAAGCATTGTTGTATGCCTCTCTAGACTTGTTTTATCTGATCTGGTGGCTGGATTATGGTTCTTTGCAGCCTAACTAGAATATAGTTCTATCTGACATTAGAGACATTAAATGAAATAAGGCATGGGATGTGCTGAGTTGTGTATACTGCTTTTTACTAAACCTCCCCGTAGGTGACTGAATTAGAGCTACTGGTCTCCTTCACAACCCACAGATAGTTGCAAATAAGTTTTTTTTCGCTATTGACACTACTTAATTTCTCTCCAGTGTTCTAAATATTTGCTCCCCTTATCTTTTCTATGTCTTTGTACTTATCAGTTATTTAGAAAACAAGTGTTAAACACTTACTAATCTTCCCTGAAATTTACTCTAGTGCTTTTTCTCCTTTATTCAAGGGAATATGTATGTAAGGAATATGTATGAATATTGTCCTCCTCATTTTTGGAAAGTCCTTTCTCAAGGGAAAGGCTTCTTTCTTTTTATGCTCATCTCTAATATTCTCCCTGCACATTACATAACCAGACTCTAAAACAGGATTTTACTATTTAAATTGTTACTGTTCTTGGATGCTGGAATGGCATCAAGTAAGTCAGTGGTTTCAGGTAAGTTAGGTAGAAAGACTTTTTCTATAAAACATCAGATAGTAAATATTAGGATTTGTGGACCATATAGCCTCTGTTGTAACTACCAAAAAAGCAGCTGTAGGCAGTAGATAATAAGTGGGTGTGGCTGTGTTCCAATTGAACTTTAGCTGCAAACGTAGGCCTTAGGCCAGATTTAACCTGTCAAGTGTAACTTGCTAATCTCTGGCCTCTATATGATGAGAATTTGGATCAGTTAATTTATTACTTCTGTATGAGTAAATTGGTAAGTTACATATTCTAGGTCAGCTTGTATACCTCAGATGGAACAAAGGAAAAAAGATAATTGTACTGTACATATATTTCAGAATTGTTAGGAAGTTGCTTTCCACTCATGCATCAGATATTTATTTTGTGTCTACCATAGTGTGCAAGTCGTGGTGACTCAGAGAGAGAAGGTTCCTGCCTTAGGAAATTTACATTCAGAAACTGATACAAAGGGTGTGGAAATAAATAATGTGTTGGGATAAGTGGTATTTGAAGTTTGGTGTGGTGGATGTTGCCTCTTTGGATGGGTTGGTTAGGGAAGACTGTGGGGAGGCCTGTGTTACTGGAAAGAGTGATGCTGATAGGAGTTTGGAGAGTTAATCGGGATATTAGAATCCTGTGGGGTCCAAATTGGCTATGATGAATAATTTGACTCTTATGCTAATGAGGAAGCCATTATAAGGTAGTTTGTTCTTAAATAGAAAAAAACAAACACTGGATTAAATAAATTGTATTTGATATTTCATAAATATGATAATCCTTCACATATCTATTCTTGTTTCTGGTTCACAAAGACTCTGGTGTCTTAATGATTTGCACATATAGCAGTTTTTCAGTGACTCATAAGTTTCTAGTTCTTTTTAAAATATATATATATATATATATATATATATATATATATATATATCTTATTGATTTTTTACAGAGAAGAAGGGAGATCTGTTTTTGAGCCGAAACCGGTTTGGCTCAGTGGTAGAGCGTCGGTCTGCGGACTGAAAGGTCCCAGGTTCGATTCCGGTCAAGGGCATGTACCTTGGTTACGGGCACATCCCCAGTAGTGGGTGTGCAAGAGGCAGCTGATCGATGATTCTCTCTCAACGATGTTTCTAGCTCTCTATCCCTCTCTCTTCCTCTCTGTAAAAAATCATTAAAATATATTTTTAAAAAAAGATCTGTTTTTGAGTAATATGCTTATTGAACAATCACGGCACTACCTATTGTTTTAATCATTGTGGGGAATTCATAGGTAAATGAGATATATTCTCAGGAATTGTAATATAAAGTTTGTAATAAGTTTTATGTGAGAGGCACAAAGTGCTATAGAAGCTCAGAGGAGAGAGATTGTCCCGTCAGGACCACTTTGATTCTTTCTGCAGCAGGAATAAACGGAGATCCCCATTACATTGCCTGTGTTTCTTTCTGGTGATCTTTCTACTGCCTGCTCTTGCTTTTTTCAGCACTCCATAATCCACTGCAAACCACTTAAGAGACCCGGCCTCAAAGTAATAAGTAACACTATTTAAAGTTCATTCTATATGCCTGTTCTGAGTGCAAAACATGTTAACTCATTCCTTCCAACATTCCTGTGAAGCAGGTACTATTATTAAACAGTTTCCTTGTCTAGACTTATAACTGCCACAACCACTACATTATTCTGTAATTAGAATTGATTATCCACTCCCCCACAGAGGTCATTATAACTAATTCCATTATGTGGGAAGCTCTTTCAGATGATGGCTTTTAGGTATTTGGGTCCTCAGTGATGTTTCTGGTCCTCCAGGCCCGTGCCCCTCAAGTCAGTAGATTTTATCATTTGCTGTTTCTTGCTGCAGTCATATCAGGCACTCCCCTCATCGATTATAGATTTAAGCATCTTACATGTCTTTTTTTCCACTAGTGTAAATCAATTCTGCCAATTCCAGTGCCCATATAAGCCACATGATTATCAAAATCTATAATAATAAAAGGGTAGTATGCTAATTAGACCGGATGTCATTCCGGGTGTCCTTTCTGACAACACTGGGGCGAGAGGGAAGCCAGCCTGGGTCCTGGGTCCCAGAGGGAAGCCCGTGCCAGCAGCCGGGGGAAGGAAGGCCTCCTCTTGCATGAATTTTCATGCATCAGGCCTCTAGTAATAGATAATTTGGTTTCCTGAATTCCTTGACTTCTTATTTCCAGTGAGTTTTCATCTTATTTTAGACTAGATCAGTAACTATATCACCTCTCAGATTTTAAGTTCAAGCATCCTGTTCTCTCACCTCTACTACTACTTTCTTCCCAGCTCATTCCTCTCATTTTTCTAAGTCAAGCAGTTTTGGGACAACCTCCGGCCCACTGAAGTGAAACTTCTTTCTTGTCCATCATTCATCATATTCTCCTGTTTCTTAGTCTGCCTTAGATTCCATGGCCTGTTCTAATTGTTCCCTTTGAACTCATCATACTTTACTTAATTAAAGCCAACACTCTACCTACTTTGTACCTAAACAGCCAGGTGAGCCTGGAGGAAAACACACTATTCTGACTAGTTTCATTTTTAATACTCATGACCACAGATTGTAAATGCTGCCTGCAGTTGTAGTGGATTCACTCTATTTGCCTTCAACCTTGACAAGCTTTCCCTTTTGAGTTGATGATGTTTATTATTTTGCTAAAACAAAACAAAAAAAAAACAAAGAAAGCAAAATAAGCAGAAAATAGAACTTGATACTTTCCTCTCAGCAAATCTACAAACCTGAAAGAGCAGTTCTAGGGAGCAGAAACGAACTTTTCAAGGACTAAAATGTGACTGGGTCACAGAAACTATAGACACTGTGTCTCCGGAACACTGTCTCTGTTAAAAGAATCTTGCCTAGTAGCAGGTTTAGTGTCTTAAGTAAATTTGAGAAATGCCAGAAGTATATAGTGTGTGTGTGTGTGTGTGTGTGTGTGTGTGTGTGAGAGAGAGAGAGAGAGAGAGAGAGAGAGAGAGAGAGAGAGAGAGAGGGAGAGAGATAGGCAGGCAGGCAGGCAGTTTCCATCTGCTGGCTGAGATTTTTCTAAAACATTAGTTGGCCTATTTTACAATCACTTGGAGGGCTTGCTACTTCCAGAGGTTCTGCTTTCATAGGTCTCCTTGGCTCCTGAAAATTTACATTACAGCAAGTATTTAACTGACTCAGATGCTACTAGTCCAAGGAATTAAGGAATTGCATTTTGAAAGCCATTTCACTTAAGAATTCCATTGCCAAGAGTGGCAGATAGGGTTTAGGATTTTGAGCAACCTAGAAAATAGCCTTTGGGGGGTAATGTAGCTAGAAATAAGAGCTAAGAATGTGAAGAAGCTCTTTTAGTGACACAGCATTAATTTGTAGTGGACCCAAGCAGTTAGTTTGAATGATTTTTCCTAACAGTTTGGCCTATCCAAGAGAAGGAACAGAACTATCAGCAGTTAGTAAAGAATTTTGAGCAAATCCTACTGGCTGCTCATGTCAAATATCTATAAGTTTACCATCAAGCACTCCATTTTGCTTTGTATTCCCATGATAAGTGCCAAGACAGTAACTTTATCTTCTGTCTTCAATCCATCTTTTTAAAAAATATATTTGTTATTGTTAATAGTATTATAGATATGTCCCATTCCCCTCCCTTTTTTATCCCCCTTTTTCCTGTTCAATCCATCTTTTTAAAATGTGTTTGTATGCTACTTATTATTCACTAGTGGCCCAGTGCATGAAATTTGTGCACGGGTGCAGGGGATGTTCCTCAGCCCTGTCTGCACCCTCTCCAATCTGGGATCCCTCGGAAGATGTCCTATTGCCGGTTTACAGGGATTGGGCCTAACCCAGCAGTTGGACATCCCTCTTGCAATTCAGGAATGCTGGCTCCTAACCACTCTCCTGCCTGCCTGATTGCCACTAACAACTCTGCCTGCCAGCCTGCTCGCCCCCAACTGACCCCACCACCGGCCTGCTTGCCCCCAAATTCACCCCCTGCTAGCCTGATCATCCCCAACTGCCTCCCCTGCCGGCCTGCTCACCCCCAACTGCCCCTCTGCTGGCCTGCTTGCTCCACCTTCCCTCGCTACTGGCCACCTTGCCCCCAAATGCCCCCTGCTGGCCTGCTCACTCCAAACTGCCCCTCTCCTCGCTGTCCTGATCACCTCCAACTGACCTCCACTAATGGCCTGCTCACCCCCAACTGGCCCTCCTGCTGGTCTGCTTACCCCCAACAACCTCGCCCCCCCACCAGCCTAATCACCCATAACTGCCTTCCCATCCTGGCCTGATCACCCACAACTGCCCTCTAACCACTTCTCCCTCAGCCCCGGCACCATGGCTCAGTCCAGAAGAAAATCCAGAAGGTCTCCTGGAAGGTCTCCCAGTCTAATTAGCATATTACCCTTTTATTAGTATAGATAGAGGTCTGGTACACGGGTAGGGACCGGCTGGTTTGCCCTGAAGGGTGTCCCGGATCAGGGTGGGGGTCCCGCTGGGTGCCTGGACAGCCTGGTTGAAGGGCTGAGGGCTGTTTTCAGGCTGGCCACGCCCCCTTCAGGGTGGAGGTCCCCGCTGGGGTGCCTGGCCAGACTGGGTAAGGGGCTGATGGTTGTTTGCAGGCTGGCCACAGCCCCCAGGTACCGAAGCTCCCAGCCCCTCCTTTTTTTGCAGCCCCCCCACCCCCACCCCCCACCGCGCCTCCATGAGCTGAGGCTAGGGCCGGCTAGAAGCAGGTATCTGGGGTTTATTTATCTTCTATAATTAAAACTTTGTAGCCTTTAGTGGAGGCCAGTGCTGGCCAGGGCGGGCGGGAAGTTTGGCTTTCTCCATCGCTAGGGACAATCCAAGCCTCCTGCTCACTCCAGCTCCGTGGCCACCACCATCTTGGTTGATTTAATTTGCATGCTCATTTCTGATTGGCTGGTGGATGTGACTTGTGCGCATAGTGGAGGTACGGTCAATTTGCATATTTTTCTTTTATTAGGATTAACTAGAGGCCCAGTGCATGAATTCGTACACCAGTTGGGTCCCTTGGCCTGGCCTGTGGGATCAGGCTAAAACCAGCTCTCCAACATCCCCCTCATGGTCCCAGATTGCAAGAGGGTACAGGCCAGGCGAGAGATTCCACCAATGCACAATCGGGGCCTGGGAGGGACACAGGTGGTTGGTCAGCTGGGGAGGGACTGCAGGAGGGCTCAGGGCATGTCCGGTCCATCTCACTCAGTCCCAATTGGCCAGACCCCAGTAGCAAGCTAACCTACTAGTTGGAGTGTCTGCCCCCTGGTCGTCAGTATATGCATAGCAGTTGAGCAGCCTTAGCATATCATTAGCATATTATGCTTTGATTGGTTGAATGGATGACTGGACACTTAGCATATTAGGCTTTTATTATGTAGGATTGTTTTTTATATATGGTAGTTAACAGGGGTTTTGGAATGTAAAGTCTATGGTATTTGGTATCCTGAACTAATTCTGTCAGTTACAGTTAATAATTTGGGCAAATGACTACCATATCTCTTGTTTTCTTGTTTGGGAATTTTTAAAATAGAAAAATTAGCCTGGCTAGGGTGGCTCAGTGGTTGAATGTCGACCCATTAACCAAGAGGTTACTGGTTTGATTCCTGGTCACAGCACATGCCTAGGTTTCAGGCTTGATCCCCAAAAGGGGGTGTGGAGGAGGTGCTAATCAATAATGTTTCTCTTTCATCTGTTTCTCCCTTCTTCTCTCTATAAAAATCAACGGAAAAAATTTTTTTTAAATAGAAGAATTAGAAACTTCCACTTTTCCCATTTTGAATGTAACTATAAAGTCACAGAATCTTTTAAAATTACATTTTGGAAGGATTATTAGTCAGTTTTCTGGCTAAGGAGTATCTCTTGTGGTTCCTTTTAAGTAGCTAAATACTGTTGCAGAAGCTGGGTCACTACAGGGTTTATGGCATTTCTGTCAGTAAGTTGCATTACCATTCCTGGGTGTCTGCACTTTTCTGTCTTTGCCTCTTAAATGTTTTTATAATGAGATTTCATCTTAGCCCAGGCTTCACAGTGATGTGTCAGCTTTTCTGCCTTAATGAGGTTATAGTAGCATTTGCATTGAAGGAACCACAAGAAATGTTTTGAAACATGGTTGCTATTTGATAAGAAAAGGGGTGAGTCTTTTTTCCTGTCCTCCCTTACCCACTTCAGTGAGCAGGTAAGATTTAGAAAGATGCTGCGTTTCCTTCTCTGATTTCTCAAATTTCTGTCAAGCTTTTGAAGCTAGATACTGTATTATTTTTGCAGTATTAAAATTGGTTATTCTTTAAATTAATGCAATTTTGGAAACTTATGGACTTGTTTTTATAGCTTTATTGAGGAATAATTAATTACAAGAACTTGCACTTATTTCCAATGTCTAATTTGAAGAGTTTTGACATATGTGATGCCATGACTACAATGATAAGATAGCACACATTTTTATCATTCCCAAGGGTTTTTTTGTGTCCCTTTGTAATGTATCCATTTGCTCTGCATTCCACCACCATAGATGAGTTACATTTTCTAAAAATTTAAATGAATAGAATCATACAGTATATACTTTTGGGGGTGGATGTCTACCTTCTGTCAATCAATATAATTTTCTTGAGGTTTATTTATGTAGTTGTTTGTATCAATAGTTCTTTTTACTGCTGATAAGTCTCCTATTTGGATATTCCAAAATTTATCCTATTGATGGACATTTGGGTTGTTTTTCTTAATAGTTTAGAGGTATTATCAACAATGCTGCTGTGGACATTTGTGTACAGATCTCAGTGTGGACATGTGCTTTTATTTTTCTTGGATAGATACTTAGAAATGGGATTGCAGGGCCATATGGTAGGTGTATGTTTAACTTTTAAGAGATTGCCAACTTTCTCAAAGTGGTTGTACCGTTTTACATTCTTGAGAGTTTCTACTGTTCCACATTCTCACTAATACAAAATACGGTCGATCTTTTTATTTTTAGCCATTCTAGTAGTATATACCGTGTTTCCCCGAAAATAAGACATCCTCCGAAAATAAGATCTACTTACAGGTTTCCTTCTGAGTGAAATATAAGACACCCCCCCCTCCCCCCCAGGCTAAACATGAGAGATTTGGTCCACTGATTCTGAAAGAAATGGAGTCACAAGAAATTCACCAGGAAATTCAGGAATTGGATTGTTATGATGATGTTCCAGAAGATGATGACATGATTGTCATTGAATAAATGAGTAAATTCTTGATACTGTAGGATGTCTGGGTTGTGTTGACAACTACTGTACTACCGTACCGTATACAAGTAATAAATTTCCTTTATTTTCATTTAACAATAAATGTGTACCATATTCTTCTTCATGGAAAAATAAGACATCCCCTGAAAATAAGACCTAGTGCATCTTTGGGAGCAAAAATTAATATAAGACACTGTCTTATTTTCGGGGAAACAAGGTATGTAGTGGGATCTCAGTGTTTAATTTGCATTTTCCATATGACTAATGGTGTTGGGCTGCATTTTGGTAAAGTGGTTATCTAATTTTCTTCTAAACAATTTTTTGTCTTTATTATAATTGAGTTTTAAGAAAATTTTTGTATTTTCTGCATTCAAGTTTTTTTAAGTTCTTACATGTTTTGCAAATACTTTTTATGAGTTGATAGCCTGCCTTTTCATATTAGTTTTTTGAAGAGCAACTTAATTTTGATGAAGACTACTTTGCCAAATTTTCTTCATTATTTTCTTTATGCTCTTGCGTCCTATTTGAGTTCTTCATCATTTCATTTCTTTGATTTGTCTAGAAAGTGGAATAGCTCAGGTTCTCATTTTTTAGCCATGAGAGGAAAAAAAGCATAGGCAACTATAGAGTTTAGAGTTGTATCTGCCTTATATTTCTGTTGTTATTCTTTACTAGCAAATTGTTTATGATTATAGTAATTTTTGTTTGTTCTTTTTGGTTGATTTTTGAACCTATCAAGGATTTGTGAAATTGCTACAGGTCTAGTTTATTCTGTTTTATTGAGTGAAGTAACTGAGGTTCATAAAGGGAACATGGTTTGCTAAGAGCTTATGGTCTTGATCATTCCAACAACAAAATTCCAGGTCCTCTCCAATCCCATTTCACCGTTTGTTTCCCTATGAAGTGCTGTTCTTTACGATGCTGTTCCTAAGATTTTACTGTATACTGTAACAATAAATTTAGTTCATTTGTTGCCTCTTCATTTCTCATTGTAATAAATATTCTCATTGAAAGCAGTATTATTACAATTAAGTAGGTTAGTTTTTTGAGAGGTCATAATTTTTCCTTTACATTTCATTAAGTGAAGATGTTGATTTATAACACTTTTTTTTTTTTTTTTAATTCTTTCCAAAGGTCTGTAAACAGATTTGGCTAGGATTATTTGATGATAGATCTTCAGCAATTCCAGACTTCAGGGATCCACAAAAAGTGAAAGAGTTCCTACAAGAAAAATATGAAAAGAAAAGATGGTGAGTGAATAGTTTGTATTTAGAGCAAAGGTTTCCCAAATTACATTAATTATGGGTAAGATTAGTCTGACATAAGAAAGAAAAGAAGGGAGGGAGATCGGAAGGAAATAGGCAGGTTAGGTAGATAGGAAATAGAGGAGTAGGTAGGTAGGTAGATAGATACCCATTACACTTTGGCTTTTTATTGGATTTGGTTTCCAAAAACCTTTACTTCTACTTTATTGTAACTCAGCAGCCTGTTCCTTGTAATTACCAGGCCTCCTACCCTTTTTTGAAAGTTAGGGATTCTTCCTTTGAATCCTTCTTTAGCCCCATTCGCTTCCTAAGATACTTTCAATCTTATAAAGCCGCCTTTCTTAAAATCTTTATTCATTTAGCAAGTATTTATTTAGATTCTTCTATATACTAAGCACTATGCTAAACCTTTCATGTGTCCATTCATGTGTCTATCCAGTGAACTCAGCTTGCAGTAAGTCTTTGCTCAAAATATCCCTCACTTCCCATCCAAGAAATTATTTACTACCTGGTGAAGAAGGGAGCCTGTATACTCCCCTCACACTATCAAATAGTAAACTTTAAAATTAAATAAAATAAGGTGGACTGGTGGCTAGTGAGCCCCTTAAAGCAGAACAGAGTAGAGCTAGAGTTTACTTTGGGCTTTTAATTTTTAGGTATATGAGCACAACTTAAGTCAATTTATTAAGACTCATTAATGATGGGTTACTAGTTTCTTTATCAATATTCAGTAGTGTATATTTTTCCTTATGGGTGTGGCTAAGAAGATGAAGGAGAGAGTAACAAATGAAATAGATAATGAAGAGATAAATGGCTTCTTGTTTTCTGGGGAGCTGTATTTGGACCCAGAGAAGGATATGGTCAAGAGCCTGTTTTGGTCCCGAGGGAATACTTGCTGTGGTTTTTAAGTGAAGCGTCTCTACCTGTATTCATTGAGCACATTAGAAAGAAGTAGCTTTGATTTTAATGCTCTGCGAACTTTGTATTCTTACTGTTCTTTTTAGGAGTCTGCATTTTGCAAGGCAAGATTAGCTTGGGCTGTATTAAGCAGCACTAGATACCATTAGGTGTGAATGTAGATAAAATACACCAGTAAAAATTAGTTATGGAAAATTTTAGAAGGTGGGGTGACAGTGAAAGCAAGATGTCAAATGATTATTTTAAAATGATATATGTAATTCTATTTTTACCACTTTAGTTAACCCTTTGCACTCTGAACCATTCTGGACATTGGCTACCAGCTACTCGACGCTACTTTGCGGCGGAGTGCGTTGAAATAATTCAATTCCCCGTAATCACTAATAAACTGCAGTGTCCCCTGAGAGGGGACATCCAAGTGATATGCTAGAATTCCGATGTCCCCTGAGAGGGGACAGCGGAGTGCAAAGGGTTAATTTCCTAGAGACCTTCCACTCCATAACGTATACTTCTTATATAGCCCTAGCCTAATTTTTTATTTTCTCAGCAGTTTTACCAATTCAGAATATTAGTTTGAATAGGACTTAGCTGGAATTTGAGATAGTTTACCTTCAATTAGCAAGATAATTTTGTGTGAATAAGAGTCAATAGAAATAAAACCACATATTTCCCCAAACTTATAATATAATAGTAAACAATAATGAAATTTACCTATTCAAAATATAATCCAAATAACTGTAAACCTCAAGTAATTATAATTTGTGTTATTTTTTTTTTCTGCCCTAAGAAACTGGATAGTAGTAACAAGATTAACAATGAGAATTTTAATTGCTGGGTAGGAAGGGGGAGTGACCATTCAGGAGGGCCAGGGGCTGTGTATTTTAAAGCCATGCTCCTGCACACCTGTGACATGTAACTAGAGAACAGTGCAGTTGGTTTTTAATAAGGCATAAGAACTCTCCAAATGCAGACTTCCTAAAAATCCCTACTTTGAGCAACTATTCTTAAAACAATGAGACTATTGTCACCTAAAGGTATTTTAAATAGTTCTTTTGACCAATTTTCAAACTTTTCCTATGTTATACGTTTAGCTGATTACTTTTAGTCAGATGAGTCTTTTGAACTAAGTGCTAGTATTTGGTTTTATCCTTTGATAAGATGTGGCTGTACTCAAAAGTTGGTATCAGTGGTTTGCCAAATTATATGAAAGCATAACTTCCTCTATTCATTGTCATATTCCATCATCTCCCATTTATTGGAAAAAGCAAAGCAGTTTTATTTTTTGTGATTAGTGTATAATTTGATAGTAGCTAACACTTAATGTAGCTAGCACCGGTACCAGGAACTGTTCTAAGTACTTTACAAATGTTCACTCGTTTTTGCTTCACAGCAACCGTATCTTCACTTTATAGATGAGAAATCCTAGGCGCACCAAGAGTTGAAGTAGTTTGCCTTAGGTTTCACAGCTATTGAGAAGTGGAGCTGGGATTTGAACTGTCTCTGGAATAGATATGTGTTCTTAACCGTTTTTTTCAGCTTTCTCCACCTACTTGAAAAGAAGGTTGTGAAGGAAGAAGAAAACCCAGATATACAGGAATGAAAAAACTCTCACGTATTCCTAACCTAGAGATCAGCATTGCCGATATTTGGGCATTATATTTTTACTGCCTTTCTTTTCTTTCTTTACTCCCTTCCTCCCGTGAATCTATATTAACACAACTGGGATCAAACCTGAAAGACCGTAAAGTAACCTGGACACCTTTCTGTGTCAAAAGAATAGCTGTTTATCATTACATTAAACAGATTTAAGAGTGCTGTGGTAACATACATGTACATGTATCTGTGTACACTCATTCAGTTAATTCCTAAGGATGAGTTCTGCAGAGGCATTTCTGGGGCACAGAGCATACCTAGTAACATATTTTAATAGATATCAACAAAATTTGTAACCATTATACTCACATCAAATACTAATGAATTAGGTTAAAAGTGTTTTCATTTCTATGTCTTCCTTTGTGCGTCGCTTCTGCCCATTTAAAAATTGGGCTGTTGACCTTATTCTTATAGATTTGTAATAAGCCTTTATATTTTAGACTTAACTAATGTTTTCCTTGTTTTCTGTTCTGTTTCCAAATGTTACTTATGATCTTAAAATACTTTAGTTTTAAAAAATTATATTATAATATTAACTATTCATCATGATTGGTCTGCTGTCTTATAAAAAAGCAGTTAACTTACTTTGTTTATCTTAGAAAAATTAAGTAAATTACAAGAGGATTTTCAAAAAAAATTATTTATTGGATTTTAGGGAGGGAAGTAGAAAGGAAGAGTGAGAGAGAAAGAGAAACATCAGTTTTTGTTCCATTTATTTATACATTCATTAGTTGATTCTTATATGTGCCTTGGGTGGAGACTGAACTTACAACCTTGGTATACCGGGATGGGACGATGCTCTAACTATCTGAGCTACCAAGACAGGGTCCCAGAGGGATTTGAAATAAGATTAACATCAACATTCATGCAAAATTAGAATTTCGCTTATCATTTTTGAGTATGACATTTCCTATATTTTTCTTAATTAACTACCTGTTTAACTTTTCATGTGTTTTAGGTATGTCCCACCAGAACAAGCCAAAGTAGTGGCATCTGTTCATGCATCTATTTCAGGCTCCTCCGCCAGTAGCACAAGCAGCACACCTGAAGTCAAACCACTGAAATCTCTTTTAGGAGATTCAGCACCATCCCTGCACCTAAATAAGGGCACACCTAGTCAGGTGAGTAGTCAGTAAGTCTTTGTAGAGGCTTCTACTTGAGGACTGAATGCCAGAATTTGAGACTTTAAAAAAAAAATAGTATAATCTTGTATGCCAGTAGCATTATGTGTCAGTGGTTTATAATACATTAAAGCATTGTTGGTTAAGTGATTGGAATGTGTATTTATTTGCTCCTTTGCTGTTGCTAATATGAGTTTCTTTGAATTCTCCACAGCTTTGTGAAGGTCTAGAGGAATATTGCTATAGCTATCTGTTATGTAGTATACATTATAAAACATGAATCTGTGATAATCATCAGAGTCAGAACAATATAGCCTCTGTGATGTACTTTTTTAGGAAAGGATTTCTCAAGGAGTGTAATCCCCCCCATGCCCGATTTGTAAAGCACTGGTGTCTTTGCATTGCACTATATATCTTATTCTAGACAACTGAATAGACTGAAAGTTTTTGATAAGTGGTACCTAAAGTTTGTACTTCTGTACTTCATTACAGTTGACTGAGCTGTGACAAATCTGTTACTGTGTGACATTACAGCGTCTACCCTACACAAGAATGATTCTGAGGCATGGTACTATTTGAATTAAATCCCACTCTTTTAATAATGCATACTAGGGCATTTGGATAAATTGCTTTGTTTTACAGAAAGTTTGAGTGAAAAATGAAGAGAGGGGTTAAGCCAGTATTTTATAACTCTTCTTATGTATAAATGATGTATTCTGTGAAAGTCTTATTGCTGGCTTAGCAGTAAGTCCATCCTTTCTTGTGATCACTATTGTAATTGTTTCTTTGCTTTTGACTCTATAATTAGAATTGAGAGATGATTTAGGAAGAGATAGTGAAAACTGGTGCTTTTTAAAAAAATATCAAAGTACCAAAAACCACAAATAGAAGACTCTGTAATTTTTAAACTGTGTTTTAAGCTTGATTAGTTGGAAATAGTGTGGTCAAAATTTAGCAGATCTGACTGGAAACTTTATAGCCAATATGTGGTTTGTAGTCCCCTGTTGTAGGTCGCTCTCAAGGACAGCAGCAGGAAAAGAAGTTTGACCTTTTAAGTGATCTTGGCTCAGACATATTTGCTGCTCCAGCTTCTCAGTCATCAGCTACAGCCAATTTTGCTAACTTTGCACATTTCAACAGTCATGCAGGTAAGTGTTTTTTCCCAAAGAACTTTTATTAGAGATGTGTATAAAACACCAGAAACAACCTTTTTTGTTTGTTTTGTTAATCTTCACCCGAGGATTTATTTTTATTTTTATTTTTTTGGTGAGTGGAAGGGAGGGAGGGAGAGGGGAGAGCAATACATTGATGTGAAAGAAACACATCTATTGGTTGCCTCCTGCATGCGCCCCAACAAGGTCTGGGGATGGAACCTGCAACCAGGTATGTGCCCTTGACCAGGAATAAAATCCGCAGCCCTTCGGTGTTTGGGCTGATGACACTCTAACCACTTAGCCAAAGCCACTCTGGCTAGTGCAATAACCTTTTTATTTGTTTGTTTGTTTTTAACTTAAATACTAGGAAACATATTCTGTTGAGAATATCTGATCACTCATACCTGTTGAGGTGTATAAATCATGTAGCCTTCCCTGGTACTTTTTAATCACAAAAGAGACTATACTTAATGTCAGGTATTTACATGACCTCTTTCTAAAGAAATAAGGAAAGACTATTAAATATTTTTAACCCTTTGGTAGGGAGAATTTCAGATATTCAGAAATGATCAGATAATATAACCTTCATGTACTCATCACTTATGGCTAATCTGGTTTTATTTCTCATTCTAGTCATTTCTTCTCAAGTTACTTTGAAGCAAATTTAGACATTAATTTATTCTTAAATACCTATTTTATATGTATATGTAAAATAAGATGTCCTTTGTCAAACATAATCCTGGTAGTATTACCAATCCCTAAGTAATAATAACAATAATAATCTATATATATAAAAGCCTAATCAACTGAATGACTGGTTGCTATGACATGCACTGTCCACCAGGGGGCAGACACTCAACACAGGAGCTGCCACCTGATGTTAGTGCGCTCCCACAGTGGGAGCTCCGCTCAGCTGACCAACCCATCCTGGCGGCAGCCACTCACTCCCTCAGTAGTTCTGCAGTTTTAATCTCTGGAGAAGGGCCCAGCACCAGCAGACCTGCACCACCAGCATGATCCTGACAGGATCCTGACAGCACCGTCAGCCTCCCAGAAGTTGGTCTTGGGCACTGTGGCCACTTCCCTTTCCTAGATGCTCTGCCAGGAAGAAATGATATAAAAGCGACTGCCAGGTGGCTCCCAACAACCAGTGTGAATGTCAGTTGGACACATCCGGATCCCAGGCCGGCAAGGGCATCCCACCGCCCACTAGAGGGCCGATCGCATCCCAGCCCCGCACACCACCCCCCCTTAGGATGGGGGCCAGACACAGGGCTCACAGCTGGTGAATGCAGCTGCAGCGGTTCAAGCCTCTCCTGATCGCAAGCCTCTCCTGATCAGGACTGACTGGGTGCAAGCCTGTGGCAGTTGTTGTGGGGCTGCGATGAGCGGGAGCAGCAGGCGGCATTGGACTGCAGGTTTTGGCCTGATCCCTCTGGCCACCCCAAGTAGCAATGCCTGGCTTCCTCTCCCTAGCGCCTAGCCTCCTTGGAGTTTCTTTAGCCCAGGAACACGACTTGCTTTATAGTCAGGTGGAAACATTTTTCACTGTAACCAAATGTTTTCCCTTGCCTTATCTCATTTGATCCTCACAGAAGTCCTGGAGTGGGTAGGTAAGAGACTTAGTGGAATCCTGTTTTCTTTTTATTAGCTGGAAAATGGAGATTTAGAAAGCTTAGAAACTTGACCCTACTGAAAAGAAGTAAGAAATGGTGGACTTTGAAAACGACTTAAGGTTTTCTCACTGCGCCAAACACTGCTGTAGTTAAATATTTTACCCTTTGTTCTCCCTACATGATCTACAATAATGTGCTTCGTGTTGATATTTATTGCTGTGTTGCTGTCAATTACCTGAAAGGGAAGATGGGATGCTTCACTGGGCTGGGAAAAGTTTAGCTGAATCAGAAAGCAGTTCTAATTAAGCAAGTTTGTTCTATATTTATAAAGGCTAAGTTGACTTGCTCATGCACGATACATGTAAAACTCTCACTGACACCAACACCATGTGTGTTTCCACCTGACATTGTTGATCATGAATTTGATTGACACTTACATTAGAGAGGGGCGAATAGTGATATTAAAATACTTTTTAAAATTAATTTCCTTTCAATGTGCACAAATTCATGCACCTAGCCACTAGTAATATTAATAATTCATTAGAATTCAAATTTCCACTCCAGTTTAATCACACATACACAGTTTTTTCAGATCAGGTTTCAAGTAAGGTCTGCACATTGCAATTGTGAGATATGTCTCTTAGCCTATAGGTTCTTCCTCTATCCCTTTTTTCTTTGTAGTTTATTTAAGAAATTAGTTTATTTGTCCTGTTTAGTTTTAAGCAGTCTGAATTTGTTGATTGTACCACTGTGGGGTCCTTTATCAGGTTTCTGTCTTCTGTATTTTCTGTAAATTGATAGATACTTGATCTGTTACTGTTTCTTTTTTATAAAATATATTTTTATTGATTTCAGTGAGGAAGGGAGAAGAAGAGCTAGAAACACCAATGATGAGAGAGAAACGTTGATCAGCTCCTCCTGCACACTCACTACTGGCTATGGAGGCTGCTTCCAGGCATGTGCCCTTAACCCGAATCAAACCTGGGACCCTTCGGTCTGCAGGCCAATGCTCTTATCTACTGAGCCAAACAAGCTAGGGCCTCGTTCTTTTTTAGAGCACAGTGGTGGTGGAGGGGGCAAACCTGCTACTTAGTGTTTAAGAGGCACATAATGTTGATTGCCTGGTTTAGTAATACTAGCTCTTGATGCCCATTACTGGGATCAAGTTATGCAAAATTGTGATATTTTAAATATATCATTCCTTTATCAGCTAAAGTACTTTTTAAAAATTTTTATCTTCCACAAATATGCATGCAGTTAGAAACAATTGAAACTTTGTAGCCTTCAGTGGAGGCCTGGGCTGGCCAGGGTGTGCCCGAGGCTTAGCTTCCTCCATCACTGGGGAAACCCAAGCTTCCTGCTTGCTCTGTGGCCATCTTGGGTTAATTTGCATACTCACTCTGATTGGCTGGTGGGCGTGCCTTGAGGGTGTAGTAGAGGCACGGTCAGTTTGCATATTACTCTTTTATTACATAGGATGATTTTTTAAATGGCTGTATTATATCCATCGTATGATATTCCATAATGTATTTCAGTATTTCCCTCTTTGCTGGCTATTTGAGTTTCTAATTTTTTCATCATAAAAAAACATGTTTAGCTATTACAAACAGCCATACACATTTACAAGATTATTGCTTTACAAAAACTTCATAGAAGTAGAAATGCCTGCAAAGGATTTATGTTGATGTCTACTTTTTGGACATTATTTTCATTCTTGTCACTTAACATTTTTTCCCTCATATCCACTTCTTATTCTCATCATATCCTTTATAAAAATCTTACCCAACATCTGTTTTGTCCTCTAAAAAAAATCTGACTTGAGATTTTTTTAGAGGACAAAATTGTATAATTTAGAGAAGCCTAGAATTTTGTTCTTAGGTTAATGGCCAGTTGGAAATACCAGTGGGTCTTTTTCACTGAACATGAGTGCATTTATGTTATGATTTTTACTATTTTTCCTAGTTTCTTACATTTTAATGTGTTTGAAAGTGGCAAGCTTCTAATAGAATGTGAATATTTTTGTTTGACAATCATGTTTTGTTTATATTCAAGTTTATTTTTATATGCCATGATATGCAAAGTTGGGAACTTAAAAAGAATCAAAAAGGATATTAATTTTTATATCAATGTTTCAGATTTCATCCAGTCAGTGAATCACTCATTGCCATTTTAAATATGAATTTTTCAGAATGTATCCTATATCCTAAATTTCTATCTCCTTAATTGTAACCATGTGTTTAGTGCTCTTAATTCGAAATTTTCTTTAATAGGGTTACATTTATAATACTGTTCCTGAGGTCACTCAGTGTGTATTGCATACATATTTATCATTGTACAAAGTGATTTTGGAAATTTCTGGATAACCTTTTATAAATTGTGTGAAATTAGGCTAAGTAAACACTGGTAGGATTTAAAATCTGATCTCTAAATGTCTTTGAAGTGAGCTCTAAGATGTAGAAATGTTTCATAAAATTCTCAAATTCTTTTGTCATATTTTTTATTTATAGTTTTCATATTCATTAACATGTATTGTTCCTTACCATTTACAGCTCAGAATTCTGCAAATGCAGATTTTGCAAACTTTGATGCATTTGGACAGTCTAGTGGTTCGAGTAATTTTGGAGGTTTCCCCACAGCAAGTCACTCTCCTTTTCAGCCCCAAACTACAGGTAGAGCTTCTCCAGCATTATGCCTAAATGTTTACTTTAAAAAACTATAGTAAAACTCTCTAGATGTAGTTTTGAAAATTACTCTAAACCTAAATTCTATAATTCTCTGAATTTACAATACTTACATTTAGCAAAGCTCTGGGGAAACCTGAAATCTTTATTTTGTTCTGTGTTCATTTGTTTTTCTAAACTCTTTAGTATGTTGTCCAATTCACAGAATTCTCCTTTTCCTGCACATGAATCTTAAACTTCTTATCTAAGGAAGGATTAAAGTACTAAAGTTTTTTAGGTTCAAAAAACATATTATGATTTAGGCTCTAAGTAAAGGAAGGTAATTTATTGCTTCCATAGAACTAAAAGTAGAAGTAATTTTTAGGCAACAAACTTGAAAAATAAATGTTATTAGTCAAGAGTAGATTATTGGATTGGTTTAATCAAACTGGGAAATCATTTTCTGTGCAGGAATTGATCTTTAAACATTGAATACTCTTCCATAAACTATTGTTTTCTGAAATTCATTGAACCCATGTTTAGATCTTTGGCTGGTTTCTTTTCTTTACTTGAACTCTGTGTATTGTCTTAAAGCTTTTTCTTTCAATTTTCTCCCCCCTCCCCCTCTTTAACTTTCATCATTTACATAATTTCTGGCTATCCAGCATTTAGAATGCTTTCATCTAGCTGCAGTTTTGGTGAATTTACTTCTGCTTTTCCTCTCCAGGCTACCAACAGTAAGTTCTCTTTGTCAAGTAGGCATCTTTTACTAATTTGTATGTTTTATGCTGTATTTCATGTATTTTTCAATTATAGAATGTTAATCATCTTTTAATAATCTTCATAAGTTCTCACTTTCCCTTCACTTGAGAACACAATAATATACAATAAGAGAGTTAGTTAAATTTAAAAATTCCCATTTTAATTTGAAATAAAATTCTTCATATAAACTTTGAAAGCTTTAGAATGTAGTTTGTTTACCAGCTACTTGTAGCAGATCACAGTCATTTAAATATTCACATTACTTAATTTTAATTGAAAAAAACCAGAGTTTTAATGCCTGGTAAATTTTATCTATACATATTGTTTTAGAGTGTTTAAAAAACAGATTGATGGAAAGTGTGTGTATGTTTTTTTTAAAAATAGTCATGTATCCGTTCTATTTTAAAAATATCTTTGCGTACTTTGTATCACCGTAATATAAAACTATACATATAAATTATTTTGATTAAAAATGAAACTAATGTGTAGGCATAAAGAACTGGTATCAAAAGCATAGAATGAAATATATTAGCTTTAGTCTTTGGTAATATTTTAAAGAAGTCTCTAGATTACAGGACAGACTTTAAAATTTTAGTAGGATATATACCTGTATGTGAATTATGCTCTATACAGAAAAAAAATTGCTATAATATTTAAACTAGTTTGATATTGTATACTATAATTTTCTTTGAAATATACAAAATAGGTCATGATTTTTATGAGGAAACCATGGTGTATGAGCATTAAATTATTATGTGGAATTAAGTAATAGCTCTTCAAATAAAATAAGTCTGGATCTCAAAGATCACCTATTAAGAAACTCTGGATCAAAATAGTCATCTTAATACATTTTAAATTTCTATTCCTGGGATTTGTTTCAACCAAGTTTTCGTTAGAAGCTACAAAAACTTGTATTGTCAGATACTTTGCATCTCTTCCTATTGACAGGGCCTTTGGAAATCTAGATTTGCAAATTATAAGTTAAGTGTAGATGGTTGAAGTTGAATGCTATTTATCAGTTATTATCTACCACAGGATATTGGGGAAAATCTATATATTTCAAGGGTTCTGTTTATTCTGTTACAGGTGGAAGTGCTGGATCAGTAAATGCTAATTTTGCTCATTTTGATAACTTCCCTAAATCCTCCAGTGCTGATTTTGGAACCTTCAGTACTTCCCAGAGTCATCAAACAGCAACAACTGTTAATAAAGTTGCAACAAATAAAGCTGGTCTTCAGGCTGCAGACAAATATGCAGCACTTGCTAATTTAGACAATATTTTCAGCACAGGACAAGGTAATCTTACTTTAAACAAATACAAATTTCTGTATTAAACAGTTCTTTACATTTGGTTGTATTAAAATGTAAGGATACTACGCTTTTCTTAGTGGTTGTATAGAAATTTCATTTACACTAAATGTTCAAGACTTCTAGGATCTGAAATACCAACTACAAAACTGAAGTTATACAAACTAATTTGTTTACTTATGGTTTTAAAATAAAATAATTGACAGAAATTTAATTTTGTCTTACAAAGCCTGCTTTCCTCTTCTATGGCTATACATGGTTAAGAATCCTAAAAATAGAACTGATTGTAAGGCTTTTTGGTGGTTTCTATAATATATTTATTTTGAATGACTTTCTATTAATATCTTGGTAATTTTTTAAAATGATTTTTACAGTATATTTTTATGCCGAGTTTTGGTCTTGAAGGCCAGTATTTTGCCTCTCAAAGTGTATATTACAGTGGGGAAGAGCAAGGGTGTGCTTTCATGCTGCAGGGCCTACTTTCTCATCTCCATAATGAGGGTAGTAAATAGCATTGAACTCATGGAGTTTGTTATTACAAGTAAGGCATTTAGAACAGTGCTTGGCACATAGTAAGTGCAGTAAATATTTCTTCTCATTACTTTTTTTTTTATGGACAACCCTGGGAATATGATATTACTTGATTGTTCACATCAGGGTCCTGTATGAATTTATATGTTTACTTAAATGAAATACACGTGTACCAGAGATGTTAAGTAGCGATTTTTGAGAATTTCTTCTTTATGCACACTCTAAACCTGTTACTGGCACAGGGTCTTAGTTTTTTGTTATAGAAGCGGTAATCTATAGCAGTATGTGTTGCAACTAATCTTGCACAATATTTTCTACATTATTAGATATGACTCTAGAATCCTATTTATTTCCTTAGCTCCAAATCAGTTGCAAATTTACACGTGTTGCATGGGAAATCTGGTTGATAAATTGGAAGTATACCTTTAAATTTGGGGGATAATTTGTTTGTTCACAGGTGGTGATCAGGGGAGTGGCTTTGGGACAGCAGGTAAAGCTCCTGTTAGTTCTGTGGTTTCACTTCCCAGTCAAAGTGTGTCTTCAGACAAGTATGCAGCTCTGGCAGAACTAGACAGCGTTTTCAGCTCTGCAGCCACCTCCAATAATGCGTATACTTCCACAAGTAATGCCAGCAGGTACCTTGTCTTTGTGTTCCTGCTTCATGTTTAAATCTTTTTTCAACTCTGAATAATAATGTTAAATAAAGACTGTGGTAAAATTTTAAAATTATTAAATATTTTTATAAATTTGAGGAAACTGAGCTTAATTTGCTAATCCTACCTCATAAAAGAGTAATATGCAAATTAATCATCACTCCACTATACCCACCAGCCACGCCCACCAGCCAGTCAGGGCAACTATGCAGATAAACCCAACCAAGATGGCTACGGCTACAGAGAGCAGGAGGGAGGGAGCCTGGGGTTTCCCAGGCAATGGAAGAAGCCAAGCTTTCTGCCTGTTCTTGCTGGCCTAGGCCTCCACTCAAGGCTACAAAGTTTAATTATAGAAGGTAAACAAATCCAAACAGAAACTGCAGCAGCCACTGAGCTGGAGAGAGCAGGCTAGGGTTGCCCCTGGCAATGGAGGAAGCAAAGCTTTCCACTCAACCTAGCCAGCCCAGGTCTCTGCTTAAGGCTACAAAGTTTCAATTATAGAAGGTACCTAAGTCCCAAGAGAAATGGCTGCCAGCCACGGAGCAAGCAGGAGGCTTGGCTCCGCTCCAGGCTACAGTTTCAATTGTAGAAGGTAAATAAATTCTAGATAACCAGGGCCTCTGCTGGGTTGCTGGGGGCATGGCCGGCCTGCAAACCACCACAGGCCCTTTGCTCAGGCCACCCCATGCCCCAAGGGAACCCCCACCCTGATCCAGGACACCCTTCAGGGCAAACCAGCTGGCCCCCACCCGTGCACCGGTGGATTAGACTATCCTATCTAATAAAAGAGTAATATGCAGATTGACCGTCACTCCAACACACAATATGGCTGCCCCCATGTGGTCAAAGATCCTGCCACTATGTGGACACAAGATGGCCAGCAGGAGAGTACAGTTGGGAGGCACCAGGCCTGTAAGGGAGGAAAGTTTGGGGTAATCAAGTCTTCAGGGAAGGGTAGTTAAGGGTGACCAGGCTGGCAGAGAAGGAAAGTTGGGGGCAAACAGGCTGGCAAGGGAGCTGGCAGGCAGAAGTGGTTAGTGGCAATCAGGAAGGCAGGCAGGCTAGCAGTTGGGAGCCAGCAGTCCTGGATTGTGAGAATGTCTGACATCCCCCGGGGATCGGGCCTAAACGGGCAGTCAGACATTCCTTGAGGGGTCCCAGATTGGAGAGGCTGGGCTGAGGGACACCCCTTAGCCCCCGTGACGAATTTCGTGCACTAGGCCTCTATTTAAAATATAATCCTTGATTAACTGCCTAATTCTTTTTTTTTTTTTTTAATCAAAAGTTTTATCATTTTCTTGAACACCAAAATGTAACTAAGCATATGTACACATCTCAAAATGGACAGCTATATACAGATTTAATTATATTCAGTAGAGAATTCATTTAGGAAATTATATACTTTTAAGGTACAGTTTTTAGTCATGAAGACTAAACATTGAAAGTAACATTTTATATCCTTGGTTATAAATATACATTTTTAGAAATGTTTGCACCAGAACAGAGCACTAATTTTATATCTCTTCAGTGTCATATTGGTATTTATCAATAGACATATCTGTAACTGTGTTCAAATATATCTGGTGGAAAGGAATTCTTTGTAGCAGGAAGTCTGACACATTTTAACAACATTAGATCTTTAAAAGCTCCAAGCAAGAAGCAGTTTTGACTTCTTGATTTTAGAGTTAAGTTATACAGAAATACAGGTGACTTACACACACATTGTTTTATTCATCTCTGTTTTTCTAATTATTATTATTTTCTTTTTTTTATTGATTTTTTTTTTTTACAGAGAGGAAGGGAGAGCGATAGAGAGTTAGAAACATCGATGAGAGAGAAACTTCGATTAGCTACCTCCTGTACAGCCCCTTCTGGGGATTTGCCCACAACTTAGATACATGCCCTTGACCGGAATTGAACCTGGGACCGGTCAGGCCTATTTTTCTAATTATTTTAATCCTCAACCGAGGACATCTTTTATTTTTTATTTTAGGAGAAAGAGAGCGAGAGAACCATCATGTGTGATGGAAATATCAATTAGTTGTCTCCCACATGTGCCCCTGCTGGGAATCAAACTCGTAAAAGGTGTAGGGGTGGTGGTGCTCCAACCAGCAGAGCCACCAGCCAGGGTTTATGAACATTCTTGATGAAACAGTCAAGAAATTAATTTTATTAAATCTTGATCCTTAAACATGTCTATTTTCTGTGTGTGGAAGTAAAGTATGCATCAGATAGGTCTGCTGCTTATTGAGGTATTAGTGGTTTGGTGCACAAAATTCTTGCACGGTGTGGGGGGAGTGTTGCTCAGACCAGCCTGAACCCTCTTCAATCTGGGACCCCTTGAAGGATGTCCTACTACCGGTTTACAGGGATTGGGTCTAAACTGGCAGTCAGACATCCCTCTCACAATCTGGGACTGTTGGCTTCAGCCGCTCACCTACCTGCCTGCCTGATTGCCCCTAACCACTCTGCCTGTCGGCCTGCTTGCCACCAGCCTGCTTGCCCTCAAATGCCACCCCCCCTCCCCTGCCAGCCTGATCACCCCAACTGCCCCCTGTACCAGCCTGCTCACCCCCAGCTGCCCCCACTGCTGGCCTGCTCGCCCTCCCCACTGGCCTGCTCATTCCAAAATGCCCCCTCTCTGTCCTGATCACCTCTAGCTGACCCACACTGATGGCCTGCTCACCCCCAACTGGCCCCCGTGCTGGTCTGCTTACCCCCAATGGCCCCTGCTGTCCCATCCTGGCCTAATCACCCCCGATAACCCAAGGTCCCAGCCCCTTCTTTTTTCCTTTTCAGTGTCTCCTTGAGTGGAGGCCAGGGCCAGCTAGAATCAAGTATCTAGGATTTATTTATCTTCTGTAATGGAAACTTTGTAGCCTTGAGCAGAGGCCATGGCTGGCCAGGACAGGTGGGAAGCCTGGCTTCCTTCATCACTGGGGATAACCCAAGCCTCTTGTTTGCTCCAGCTCCATGGCCACCTCCATTTTTATTGGGATTTATTCATCTTCTTTGATTGAAACTTTCTAGCCTTGAGTGGAGGCCAGGGCCAGCCAGGGCAGATGGGAAGTTTGGCTTCCTCCATTGCCAGGGCAACCCAAGTTTCCTGCTTGCTCCAGCTCCATGGCTGCTGCCATTTTTGTTGGGATTCATTTATCTTCTATATTTGAAATCTTGTCTTGTAGCTTTGAATGGAGGCCAGGGCAGATGGGAAGATTGGCTTCCTCCATTGCCAGGGCAACCCAAGCCTCCTGCTTGCTCCAGCTCCATGTCTGGCCACCATGTTGGTTGGGTTAATTTGCAGCTGGTGGGCATGGTGAAGTGATGGTTAATTTGCATGTTTCTATTTCATTAGTGTAGATGTTGACTGTCTAGTTTGGTTATTGTGGGATGAACCAGCCACTTGTTTTCTGAAACACTGTTTTTCCTTGGAAGATGACTGATAGGCAAACCAAGGTTATTCAGATTTGGATATTTGGCAATATTATCTAAAAAATAGAGTATTTAAGCCTGTCATTTAATGAAAATAACTGATAATCACACATTAAATCAAATATTAGAATTTTGGAAAATTACTTTACCATAAGTGTGATAGCTTCCTATTACCTTTCTGATTAGTGAGTAGTGATATTTATGAATGTGATGTGTTTTTTTCTTGAAATTTTGCATAAGGAAATGTGTTGACATTTGGAAGATTGGCATCAAGTATTTTCTAGATGATAGAACATCAGTAAAAATTTCATTTAAAGCACAAGATAGACTAATGAATCCAGCAAAAAACAGTTCACTGATAAGGTTTCAAATTCCATATTGAAACAAACTTTTAGGAATTGTTGCTGTTTTTGGTATGATAACAAAGAAAATATCCACAACTAGAGGCCTGGTGCACAAAACTCTTGGGCATGTGATGGGGGTATTCCTCAACATGGCCTGCACCCTCTTGCAGTTCGGGACCCCTTGGGGGATGTCTGCCTGCCAGTAGTCAGACATCCCTCTTGCAGTCTAGGACTGCTTACTCCTTACCGTCAGCCTGCAGTGGAGGCAAGAGAGGTTCCTGCCACCACTGCTGGGTTTGCCAGCTGTGAGCCCAGCTTCTAGCTGAGCAATGCTCCCCCTGTGGGAGCCCACTGACCACCAGGGGGCAGCTCCTGCTTTGAGCCTCTGTCCCCTAGTGGTCAGTGCACATCATAGCTACTGGTTGTTTGGTCATTTGGTTGATTTGCATATTAGTCTTTTATTATATAAGATTATCTGAAAAAAAACTATTAAAATACTCCTTTGTTCAACTATGTATCTATGTGAGGACAGTTTTGCGGTGTTTTTTTTTTTTTTTTTTTTTTTTTATATATGCTTCAGCCTAAACAACATGTCACAGCTGATTGATCTGTTAAGCCAGCCATTAAAGGGATTTGCAAAAATATCAAACATTGTTACTGTTCTCATTACGTTTTTTTTTTTGTTTTAGAAAATACCCTATATAATATAGAGCTAATATGCTAATTAGACTGGATGGCAGAAAGACCTTCTGGAATGATCTTCCAGAACAACCAGTGGATGGGGGTGGGGCCATGAAGCAGCTGGGGTTGCAAAGGTCTACTCTTGCACGAATTTCATACATCGGGCTTCTAATACTTGTCATAAAGTGCTATTTATTTGTTAGCATGTAGTAATGGCTTGTTATTTTTTTTTTATTTTTTATTTATTTTTTTATATTTTATTGATTTTTTACAGAGAGGAAGAGAGAGAGATAGAAAGTTAGAAACATCGATGAGAGAGAAACATCAACCAGCTGCCTCTTGCACCCCCCCCACTGGGGATGTGCCCGCAACCAATGTACATGCCCCCTACCAGAATCGAACCCGGGACCCTTCAGTTCGCAGGCCAACGCTCTATCCACTGAGCCAAACCAGTTTTGGCGGCTTGTTATTTTTAAGTGAAAAAATATTTTAAATATGTTTTAATTTTTGTATTATACTATATGCATATTGGTAAACAGAGCACACTGAAGCAAAGGCTCTTTAGGGTTCTCAGTAATTTTTCAGAATATATTAGCTCTGAGACCTAAAGTTTGAGAACTTCTGTGATACATTGTATGTTTATAATGACTAGTTTTCACATATTTATGGCCATCCTATAGATAGAATATCCTTGCTCTTTTTAAAAATTAGAACTCTTTTAATATTTGTTTTCAGCAATGTTTTTGGAACAATGCCAGTGGGTGCTTCTGCACAGACACAGCCTGCTTCTTCAAGTGTGCCTGCTCCATTTGGAGGTAGGTGTTTCCGGTAGTCGTCCCCCCTTAAGTGTGGAAGATGCATTCTAAGACACCCAGTGGATGTCTGAAACAGTAGACAGTACCAACCCCCATATTTACTATGTTTTTCCTGTACATACATACCTATGATGAAAAAAAGTTGAATTCATAAAATTTGGCTATTCACCATACAAATTTTGTTTTGTTTTGTTTTCTTATTGTCGAGAACTTAATCACCTTTTCACTTAAAGGAAGCATTTTACAGCTTCTCTTTGGCATATACAAATTGCCAGCATCACTACTCTTTGCACTTTAGGCCATTAATAATAAGTAAAAGTCGAGCAGGGTGGAGAGAGATTTCATCACCTTACTCAATTAGTGCATAATTTAGAACTTATCAATTGTTTATTTCTGGAATTTTCCACTTAATATTTTTGGGCTGCCATTAACTGTTGGTAACTGAAACCACAGAAAGGGGGAGTCATAGATAAGGGGGAAGGAATAATGTGGACACTGTATAGAGGCCAAGTGTGTATTGTATAGCAACTTCAGAGAACCAGATGACAGAGCAACAGTTTATTATTAGAAAGCTTTAGTTTTCTATCTTCAGAAATATATTAACAAATATATTTTTATATATTTTAATATAAATGTATTATGATTTTATAGTCTATTTTATAATTTTTTTTTTAAAGCTACGCCTTCCACAAATCCATTTGTGGCTGCTGCTGGTCCTTCTGTGGCATCTTCTACAAATCCATTTCAGACCAATGCCAGAGGAACAACAGGTAAGAAATATAAATTACGGAACAGCAAATTTTGGAAAAGGGATTTATTGCAAAGAAACCATGTGAGCAAACTAGAAAAATAAGGATTCTTTCTTACTGAAATGAGTGGATAGTGGATAGGAGAGTTTGTTCCTAAAGACAAATACTTGCTGAAAGTTTATAAAATTCTGGAACTTAATGCACATTTGAGAAGGACCTTAGGAGTTAACTAGTGCCTACCTCGCTCAGTCACAGTTTTCATATTCAGGGAGGAAGCCCAGGTATGGAGGTGAGACTTCCTTGAACCACACAGCCAATTTATGTAGAAATGGGACTTGTACACAGTAATTCTGACTTTCAGAATTATAGATATAACTCATTCAATCATAGTAGAAACATGTGTAAGAAGGTTTTTTGCCCTGTTTCTGACTCTTGACATGAGATTGCAAGGGCCAAATGGGCTTTATTACATGAGGTCTTAAGATCAGGTCTTTTTCTAGCACATATCTCTCTTAGGATGTTAACATTTTAGTAAAATGTGAAAGATTTACACGATCTGAAGAGAAACCAGAGTATAGAATGTTAACATTTTAAAAATTGTGGGAACCTGATTTAATTTACCTGGTATAATGTTTTGAGTATTTTCTCAATTGCTGCTTCCCCAAATTTTAATTAAGTATGGTAATTTAAAATGAATGGACATATACTTTAGAAATAATTCTACCCCAGATGGTTAAAACAAACACAAAAAGGTTTTATTATATATATTTTATATTATATAAATATATATTATATATATTTTATATTATATAAATATATATTATATATATATTTATAACTTAAATTTGTTTTTTATTAATTAGATTTATTTATATGTAGCCTCTCTGATCTCAGTCTTGCCAGGTAGGAAAACACAAGATGCTTTTTTTTTTTATTCTGTCTTTTCAGCTATTATATTTCAATGAACTATAGCGAATAATTTTCCCCTTGTAGTACTCAGCTTACTTGAGTTACCTTTGTGTATTTCTAGTTCATATAAAAAGTTGTAAATAAAAATCAAGTATTTTCCAGGTGCTCTCTCTAAGGTTTGACTGCAGAAGCTAGGTCATTTTAGATGATCCTGTAAATAGCATTTTTGGGTATGACTCATGAGGCCTACAAGTCTATATGGATATAATTATATCTTCACATGAAAAAAAAAGTGTTTATTTAAAATGATGTATTTCATAAAGGTTTCATTTGATATTATCTAATATCCCCTTTATTGCAAACTGTGTAAATATTATAGTGTCATGAATATAGTTCAAATAAACTGGATGTGTTTTATCATGTATTTTGCTACCCACTTTGTAATAGTACATTCTAATTTTAGAACTTTTAATGAAATACATTTACTTTTATTTTAACAATAGTTACCATTAAGTTAATGACATTGGTCTCTTTATGGCTCTCCATAAGGCCTTTCTGGAGCAATGCATTCTCAAGTGTTTCCTCACGCTCATTTTGGTAGGTGGCCACCACGAATGTCTAGATTTCTGTGGCAGTTTGTCTGCCTGCTTGTGGAAGCTTCTGCTAGTGTTCTGAATCCCTGCATGTGGAATTAAGTTCTTCCATGTTTTAAAATGGAGTGGGCATGAATGTGTGGCATTGGGATTGCATTATATTTTAAATTACATAGAAATCTTCTGTAGTGATTTATGTTTTAATACTGAAAAGTATTATTGCTTACCTCCATGGTTATATTAGAATGCCATAGCTTTTTCAATTGTTTTTCTTGAGTTTGAATTTATAGTAGTTTGAGTGACACCTTTTTGATATACCAAACCATTTTACCACATTATTCCATGGAGTATGGTTTTGTTTAACTGTGCCCAAGTTCTGCTTTTTAGTGCTTTTTAAAAAGTGACTTGTCGAAGTTATGTCAGTGCATTGTCTGTTATGAAACCCTCCTGTTTCCTCGCAGTGTGCTTATTACTTATTCACTTGCTCCCCAATGGCTGTGTCCCTTCTTTTTCTCCTTAATAATGAGAAAGTAATTTAAAAATTTTTTTACATTCTAATTAGTTTCATTGAGGATTATTGTTATAAACATTAGGATTATGAGTATTACTTTGGCAACATCTGTAACATTTTTTTAGTTTTTACTTTTTGTAACATTTTTAATATTTCTGTGCTAAAAATCAGCATTTGAGTAAAATTTTTAAATCAGGAAATTAAGTGAGTTATCTTTTTTGATAACATACTTAAAACTATTTCACTGTATAATTACTACTATTCTGTATTAAAAACAACATTACTGGCTCTTATTTCACTGAGGCCTTCCTAGAACACATAATCTTCTCTAACAATAGTGATACACTGTACTGCTACTACCTGTGTTTCTATAACGCAAATTATTTCCTGAATAATTCTTCAATGGGGAATGATGGCAGCATACCACATATGTAATGGTAGTTCACACAGATTTCCCCAACCTGTGACTGCTCTGTTCCACAGAGTTAATAATGGCCAGACGTGGCAAGCCATGGAGAAGCACAGTTTTGGACACAGTGTTCATTTATACTGTGTGCTTTGTCTCTTCTAATAATACTTAGTTCAAGTCCTTTCCCATCTTTGCGCATTTTGCCCTAATTTTTATAACTCAGCAGTCCTAACCTTCCTTAACCCTTTATCCAGAGCAGTATTTATTTACCATCCATAAAAGGATTGTGGGAGTCCATATATTTCTCTTGGAAGTGATTTATTAGGAGTGTAACATGTCCTTTGAATTGTGTTCGAGTTTTTATTAAGATTTCCCTTCCCCATTTGGCTCTGGTTACAAAACTGCATAGGTTTTATGTGGCTTTCATCTAACTCCTATAAGTTTTGTTATTTTTGGTGAGCTACTTTAAACAGGTTCTAAAATTTTTTTCCAGGAATTCACATAATATGTTATAGAACACAATTCATTAGATACAATTAAATACTTAGCTATTTTACTATATATAGCAAAGCAAAATGAAAAATGTTAATATGTATACATGTGAATTCCCTGGATGATGGGCTTTAAAAAGTAGATTGCTGACTAAAGTTGAATTTTATTAATATACTTTGAGAAATTTTTCTTCATTAGTTTTATTCTGGTTATTGAGTTTTAGGAAAATAAAATTTTATAAGTTGTTATACTGTATAGTGCTAAAACTTAACTGACTTTGTTTTGAAATTTAGAATGCCTTTAATGTACATCTTAATATTTTTCAAGGTAAATGATATCTCCTGCTTTAATGTTGAATATGAGAAACAAAATGTGCCCTTTTAAATGTAAGTGATCAGCCCTTTTCTTCTCCTGTCAGCGGCGACCTTTGGCACCGCATCCATGAGCATGCCTGCGGGCTTCGGGACGCCTGCGCCCTATAGTCTTCCCACCAGCTTCAGTGGCAGCTTCCAGCAGCCTGCCTTCCCAGCCCAAGCAGCTTTCCCTCAACAGACAGCTTTTTCTCAACAGCCCAATGGTAAGATCTGACATTTACTTGTAAGTCCCCTGTAGGACTCTTGTCCTATATAATAAAAGCCTAATATGCTAAGTGTTAGGTCATCCAATAAATCAATCAAAGTGTAATATGCTAATGATATGCTAAGGCTGCTCAACTGCTCACTATGACATGCATTGACCACCAAGGGGCAGACGCTCCGACTGGTAGGTTAGCTTACTGCTGGAGTCCGGCTAATGGGGACTGAGGGAGATGGGCTAGAAGACATGCCTTTGAGCCCTCCCGCATCCCTCCCTAGCCCCAGTGGTGCACTGGTGGGGTCCCTTGGCATGGCCTGTGCCATCTCACAGTCCAGGACCCCTTGGGGGATGTCGGAGAACTGTTTTCGGCCCAGTCCTGCAGGCCAGGCCGAGGGACCCCACTGGTGCATGAATTCATGTACCGAGCCTCTAGTATGTCATAATGTTATGTGTTTGGACAAAAGAACTTAATTGAAGAACGCTGTATTGTGGTCTACTTGAATGGGTATTTGGGCCTCAGAAAAATGACTGAATTGGTAAGTTTTTGTGACTAGATTATCGATGCAGGAGAAATCAGAGACTCTAGAGAGTCCCCAGTGTCTTTCTCATTCATTTATCTGTGTTCTAATACATCTCTTGATTTTAAAAAGAAACTTTAAGGGCATAGAGTGTTTTTTTTGTTTGTTTTAAATATATTTTTATTGATTTCAGAGAAGAAGGGAGAGGGAGAAAGGGATAAAAACATCAATGATAAGAGGAAATCATTGATCAGCTGCTCCTGCACTCTCCTAAATGGGGATGGAGCCCACAATCTGGGCATGTGCCCTTGGCTGGAATTGAATCTGGGACCCTTCAGTCCACAGGCCAATGCTCTATCCACTGAGCCAAACTGTCTAGAGCTAGAGTATTTTTTGTTTTTTGTTGTTGTCTTAATATATATTTTTTTAATTTCAGAGAAGACGGGAGCGGAAGAGAGAGATAGAAACATTAATGATGAGAGAGGATCATTGATTGGCTGCCTCCTGCACCCCCACACTGGGGATCAAACCCAGGCTTGTGCCCTCACCAGGAATTGAACCATGATTTCCTGGTTCATAGGTCGATGTTCAATAACTGAGCCATGCCAGCTGGGTTGGAGGGTTTTTGTTTTTAAATTCTTTATTGTTTAATGTATTACAGTCTCCTTCCCCCCACCCCCAGTTGACCTCTCCCCGGCCACCCCCAGTCTGTGTCCATTGGTTATGCTCATATGCAAGCATACAAGTCCTTTGGTTGATCTCTGAGTGTTTTTGTTTTGCATCAGAAAATTGTGCTATTTTGTTTAAGGTTTTTTCGGTGGGTGGTGATGGCGTAGAGTAATAAATAGGCAACAGTATATATTATGGTTAGAAATATTTACTTGTTTTCAGGAAAATTCAATAGAGACTGGTTTGTGTGGTCATCCCCCCTTTGCCCCCCTGCTCATCCCTACTCGATTTTGTTTATGGCTAAAGTTTGAATTCCATAGATTTGAAGATTATCCTAAAATTATTGATATTCTTTTCTAAAGTTGTGCTTAACTAAAAATTTGGAAATAGGGTCTGTGACAGCCTTAATGATGAAATGTTCCTAAGGAATACTATGATGTTTACTTAGAAACTGCTGTGTGGTCTTACAGCCCCTCTCAAATAGTCACCATCAGTGCTCATCTATGATATTTATTAAATCCTTTGAATGTCAGTAGGTTAGGTACCTGAGACAAATTGGAATTAACTATTTCTGGGGACTATATAAAAGCTC
Source organism: Pipistrellus hanaki (assembly GCF_964339955.1). Classification (NCBI taxonomy): domain Eukaryota; kingdom Metazoa; phylum Chordata; class Mammalia; order Chiroptera; family Vespertilionidae; genus Pipistrellus; species Pipistrellus hanaki. Next base: position 61,836,337 of record NC_140510.1, on the reverse strand, counting down.
TTTAAGATACACCACAAACGCTGAAACCGGTTTGGCTCAGTGGTAGAGCATCGGTCTGTGGACTGAAAGGTCCCAGGTTCGATTCCGGTCAAGGGCATGCACATTGGTTGCGGGCACATCCCGGTAGGGAGTGTGCAGGAAGTAGCTGGTCAATCTTTCTCTCTCATTGAGGTTTCTAGCTCTCTATCCCTCTCCCTTCCTCTCTGTAAAATATGTTTAAAAAAAAAAAAAAAAAAAAAAAAAGATATGCCACAGAAAGTTTATTTCTTGTTTTGAAAGAGCATAAGACCTAACAGTTTAACACTGATATTTTATTGTTGCTCTGGTAGGAGTTTCTCTGAGACACATTGGCTTTATAAACATCAGATTGTCTCTCAAAGATGGAGTGGGTTATAATTGGTGGTTCCGTTTTTACAAGGTGCAGGTTTTGCAGCATTTGGACAAACAAAGCCAATGGTCACCCCTTTTGGTCAAGTTGCAGCTGCTGGAGTATCTAGTAATCCTTTTATGGTAAGTGAGCTGCAATTTTAAGCACTTTGTAAGTTGTTGCGTATTATTTTCAAATTAGGAAAAGCAGGATGTGTCTCCTCTTGGATGCTGTTTGCTACTGTACTGATAAGACATTGCAAGAGTGTACACATTGAGGGAGCCACTATGCAAGATACCTTTGTGACTCAAAAAACATTCATCAGTTGGAATCAAAGAATTGACATTAAATAAGCTATTTTATAACATGAAATTTGTCTGCTTTCTTGCAAAAGGAACACTTTATGAGCAGCTGTAGACATAGTAAACATTGTGGAAAGGAGTCTTGGATTCAGATTTAGTTTGAATCATAAATGCATTTTTTTAGAGTCAAGTCCATTTTGAGAATTACATGAAATAATTATATAAAAGGCACAACACAGTGCCTAATACCTAATCATTTTATTATAGTATATTGCTAATAATAGTAATACATGTGATTGCCAATAATTAAACCTAATCTAAATACTCTTTAATATTTTCATCTCGCACCACTTTTGTCTGTTTATTTTGTTTTATGTTTTCCTTTAGACTGGTGCACCGACAGGACAATTTCCAACAGGAAGCTCATCAACCAATCCTTTCTTATAGCCTTATATAGACATTTTACTGGAAAGAACTTTTACATGGTCACATTACATCTCTCCGCCTCTTGCACTGTTGTCTTGTTTTACTGATCTTAGCTTTAAACACAAGAGAAGTCTTTAAAAAGCCTGCATTGTGTATTAAACACCAGGTAATATGTGCAAAACAGAGGGCTCCAGTAACAACTTTTAACCTGTGAATTGGCAGAAAAAGGTAGCGGTATCATGTATATTAAAAATTGGCTAATATTAAGTTATTGCAGATACCACATTCATTATGCTGCAGTACTGTACATATTTTTCTTAGAATTTAGCTATTTGTGCATATCAGTATTTGTAACTTTTAACACATTGTTATGTGGAAAATGTTACTGGGGAAATAGAACAGCCACTTTTAAGGTGCTGTCATGTACCTCGGAATGAATGACCTGAAATCATTTTAACCATTGCTACTGGAAAGTTACAAAGTCATAATTGGAAGGTTTTATTCAGTCTTGAATTTTTCCCTCCTAAAGAGCTCTTCTATTTATACATGCCTAAATTCTTTAAAAATGTAGAAGGATACCTGTCTGCATAATAAAGCTGATCATGTTTTGCTACAGTTTGCAGGTGAAAAAAATAAATATTAGAAAATATGCTATTGTTTTTGTGTTCTTGCTGCAATGCCTTTACCAAAGTGGCCTTAAATGTGAGTAGTGAATTGAGAACATCTTGAATTCTTAAATTAGGATTTCAGAAGACTTCTAGTGACTAGCTTTTATGTCTAAAAGAGAAAATTTTATAAAAAGGCCATGTAGAAAATGTACTAAAACTACTATGACTGCTATATTCAGGAATATGTCAGTGGTAAAGCATTTACATGTAGCTTGTCAGATTCACCATAATCCTTCTAATTTCTTTGCAACTTCTTAATTTTGTGAAATTTGTAAATATGAGGAATTTGCATGTATGTGTATTTACAAATTTTTTAAAGTATCTTGAATTCTTAGACTTCAAAAGGCCTATTTTAAATATTGATTTTAAAAATACTGTCTTTGAATGTTTTGGAAGCAGACATCCATTAACTGTGACATGATTGCACCTCAGATTGGTTTTCTGTTTAGACAAACTGATATTATTAATAGGACATTTGTTTATGTTCATCTCTGGAGGGATAAAGAAACTGGAACCCAGTATTACCTTGAAGTTATAGAATACTTTGTTTAAAAGGGCAATGATTCTAATGTTTAGTTATAGCTTTTTGTTAATAATATTCAAATGAACTTGTTTAAATATTTATGTGCAGCAATGCCTCATTCATCCAGAGATAATCTGGCAGTCTCATGAAAACAACACAACTGGGAAACTTGGAATCAACTTTTATTTTAGTGCCTTTGAGCAACCTACTTTAATGGAGTCTTTACTGATAATTTGGTTTCCCAGCCCGTAACAAATTAGCATTCAGAGCTGTTGCTCAGAACTAAGGAGATAGAAAAAAACTATGAAGAGAATACTCTTGAAGACTTTTTAGTGTAGGGGCACCCAGCCCAGCCTAGATCACTAAATCACATCATCTTCTAATAATTGTCTATTTCGCTGATTCTCTGTCATCAAGAAAAGCTGAAATTACATATACAAATGGGTAACGTGTTTATAAAGTTTTATCTTATAATGAGTAGACTTTTTTTTTTTTTAAAAGCTTTGGTATTAAAAGAGGTGAACATCTGTTTCCTCAAACATTTTATTCATGTTGAATACCTTTTTCAGTGGTGGCTACATGAGTTATCCTACTATACTCAACTTGTGTAGTGTTTTAGACTTGTTAAAACATTGCTGTTTGTTGCATATCTAGCTGAATGTGTGGTTTACCTGACCCATTTGATAAGAAGACTGGGAGATCTCTGCCCCTTTTCTGAGCAGTATGCCTCTTCTTTTAGAATTAAATGAATGCTGCAACGGTTGTGGTGTGTGTTGGTGTATACTTGAAATGTCTCTACATTTGTGGGGGCGCCCTCCACCTTCTTTTCATGGAGTGAACACTAAAGAAATGTCTTTGAATGTCTCTGTTTTAGATTGTATTGGGTCCCCATCAATCCACATGTACAAAGTTATATAATTGTAGGCATTTCCCAAATAACCTTCCAGCTTTCCATCTAAGAAATAAGTAAATTAAACAGTTATTATGAAAATAATTTTAAAGACTATTTCTTCTGAGTAAATTCTGAATTTTGTAATTAAATCGGAACTTTCATTGACTTGAAATGAATGCTTATAAAATTAAATACTTAGTTTAAGAAGTGGTCCAGATTTATAGTAGATTTAAGTCAACTTCATTTAGACTTTCCTATTCAGATTTGCATCTGGTTTTCGATAGACCACCAGAATTGTCTCTACATTTGTGGGGTCTCCCTCCAGCCATTTTTTCATGGAGGGAACACAGAGAACTGAAGAGGAGAAAACTCTTGATGTGACAAGGCTGAAGATCTTCTAGTTTTCTGGCTTCCTGGTTGAATCAGATCGTCTCTCCTATCTTTACTCAGGAAAGAAAATTTTATTTTACGGTGGCGAACTTGGTTACGTTTAAAGGCATGCTGTATTTTCATTTTTGTGCAAAATAGAGATAAATACTTTATTTGTTCAAATAATTCCTCTAAATTTGAAGGAACATATCAGTGGTTTACTTGTGAGTTGACCCTTCCCCCAGTGCACATTGTCTTTGCTACATACAGTTCCTAGAAATTAGTAAAATGGATGCTTTTTTACCATTTCCAAACAGTTTTGAGAAACTGGGTCTCCAGACCATAACCCCCAAAGATCTTTTGTTTATATAACGTGTTGGTCAGAATTTACTGTATTAGAAATTAATACTAAGTCATTTAAGAACTATGTTTATTTAAATATAACAATAATCCATTACATGTTAACATAAATACCATTTTTATAAAAATAAGTGTTATCCAAAAACAGTTAATGGGAACATTCTGTTTTGTTCATCTTTTAAATATCTGGACTGAGAGACACAGCGGAGTCTCGTTGTGATTCTTTTTCTATCACGTGGCATGTGGATGCTGGAAACTCCTCTGTGAACTGCAAGATCCTGGGTGAAGCAGAGACAACATTTTGGTACTGTTATGAAAATAGTTTGGATCTTGTGTTTTGGGTACCCTCAAGGGTCCTCAGACCAGTCTTTGAAAACCATTGCACTACACTTTAAAATTTAAATGTATATTTTTGGGACAACAGGATGTCATTGAAAGCATAGCACCCCCTGAACTTCTATGGGTTTTTTTTGTTGTTGTCTTTTTTACTTACTTGGTGGGAAAAATGAAAATTCCTGTTGAAGTTGCAAATGTTAAGCCCAGCCAGTATGTTCAATGATTGAGCATCAGGAGTTAACTACTTTTTTTTTTTTTAATTTTTTTTTTTTAATATATTGATTTTTTACAGAGAGGAAGGGAGAGGGATAGAGAGCTAGAAACATCAATGAGAGAGAAACATTGATCAGCTGCTTCCTGCATACTCTACTGGGTATGTGCCCACAAGCAAGTGGTACATGCCCTTGATGGGAATAGAATCTGGGACTCTTGAGTGTGCAGGATCCACTGAGCCAAACTATTTAGGGCAGGACTTCACTCCTGTTTGAATCCCAGTCAGGGCACATGTCCAGTTGTAGGCTCAATTCCCAGTAGGGAGCATGCAGGAGGCAGCCGATCAATGATTCTCTCTCATTGATATTTCTGTCTCTCCCTCTCCCTCTCTGAAATAAGAAAATATATTTTTAAAAGTGCTATCATGCTTATATGTAAGATTTTTAAAAATATTTCCCAATCCTGAGAGGGTTTGCATATCCTATATATCTAATAAAACTTAGTTTAATTTGGGTTCCATTTATAAGTTGATAAAATCAGTACAGTTTATTCTTTAAGGGCTTATTTAAACTTTACAAGTAAATTAATAGGGTAATTAGTGGAACATGTTTTAAATTAAAGAGATCTTTAAAATATCACAATTTGTGAAACAACTTTATTGATAGTTTGTTCCCCAGCTTTTAAATTTGTAAAATATGTTCCTCACATTTGTATTAAGTTAACCTGTTGCATCCTCATTAGTTAAAATTTTCTTTGCATCTTTTAAAATGTCATAATGTCAATAAAATTTTTATGTAATGTATTTGGACAAGCAAATATATGGCCAATATGTAATTGAATGTTTTACTGGTGAATATTTAGCAACTGCTTCTGGTGGAAAAATGTTACTGATTGATACTTGTGGTATAAATATTGTCACCATGGCTGATTTCACCTACCAGTCTGGTATTAAACTTGGAGTTAGAAAGAGGTAATATACTAGCAGCTCTCCTAAGCTTTTGCAATCCAGCACTAGCACACACTGACATATAATTTGACAACACACTCATTAAATTTATTGGTTATTTGCTGATTGTATCCAGTATTGGAAGAGTCTTGTATTGTTCAGCAAGATTTGAACACTAATTCATTTCTAGAAGCAAACTGGGTCTGAGGCATTTAATCTGAAAATAAGTATTGTGAAACCTTGGTTTTTAAAAGTTCAGTTATAGTGCTGCAGGGGTTGTACATGCATGGCATATACTCTGAATTCTGTTTACATTTGAGTTTTGTTCAACAGTATTTTAAAAACTTGGAATTTGAATAGTTTTAAGGGAAGATGTGCTCTTAAGTGGGCCACTAGCCTACCACTCCCAGGGGCCTTAGCCTCAAACATTCAAATGAATTTTAAGGCCATTCAATTGCAAATCCAACTTGACATAAAAGGGCTCTTATGCTTCCTCTTCTGATTTGGGGGCCAGTCCTGAAGTAGTTGAATTTATGATATTTTTCAGTGAAGGTTTTTCCCAACAATACATTTTCTTTCAAATCTGGTAACCTCTGTGCATTCTGCTTATTTTATGCCAATGGATAAGAATTTAACATATCTCTAAATAAATTTTTGAAATCTGCTTGTCCAACTCACAGAACTTTGGAGTTGAATGACAAAAGGATGTTACTCAGGATTTCACGTAAAGGAAAAGTGATGTTTGGTAAAATACTTCAGTTGGAATTTAAGTGCCCATTGGTGTGTTTTGTTTTTTTTAATTGGTTCTTTGGAATTTTGAGCAGATGTTACCCAAGTTGTAGTTTAAGCAATATTTAAACTAAATTCTCAACATTCCCCCTCAATCTTGAGGGACAGAGGATGCAGACACCGTCTAATTTTCACTAAATGTCATTAAGTAAAAGGCAGCAAAGGACTGTAAACTGTTTCATAGAAGACCATGGGTACAGTCAGGCTTTTTAAATACTTTAAGTTTTTTTTTTTAATAATATTAAAGTAATACATGCTTACAATTTTTAAAAATCATGCAATATACAAAATGTATGAAGTAAAGTGTCTCCTTCCTGTGATCTTATTCCCATACCCCCGAGGAATATTTAATCTTGTATAGTCTTTCAGAAATGTTATTTAATCCTGATGTATACATATATATGCCTCTCATTCCCCCCTTACTTCAGATGTACAGTTTTGTATGTTGGTTCTTTTTAACTTGGTTATTTATCTGTATTATCACATCCAGTTCTAACTCATTATTTTAATGGCTCCAAGATTTCATTATGTGAATGTTCCTTTTGAAGAACATTTGTTTATAGATTTTTTTTGTACTGAAAACATTGTTACAATATAAATATCTTTATGTATAATATATATGAAGATTAGTCTTGATTCTGCCTGATGGGAAACTCAATAAAATAGACATTCTATTTTGAGGCTCACCAGCTGTTTAAGTATGAACTTGCACTTCCACTTAGGAAATTGTTTCATCTGAAGAAGAAAAAAAATCTCTTGAGTACCTTAAAATATTTGGAAAAATCTTATGCTTTCTGGCATTTAGTCACATTTGTTTTGCATGTTGATTTTGCCATTGCTCCTACCCATGACTCTTGGAGTTTCTAAATGTCCAGTTTGGGGCTCTGCTTATTACTTGTTGGTATTGTGCCTTATATATGTTATCTTAGAATATATAATTTTAAAATATATATTTTTTAAATTGATTTCAGAGAGAGGAAGGGAGAGAGAAACATAAATGATGAGACTTAATCAGCTGCCTCCTGCACACACCACACTAAGGATCAAGCCCAAAACCATGGGCGTGTGTCTTGACCAAGAATTGAACCGTGACCACCTGGTTCTTGGGTTGACACTCAACCACTGAGCCAGACGGGGTCAGGCAGAATATACCATATTTTTAAGAAGAAAAAATACAAATTTACTGTGCCAAAATATTTGCACAGTATTCATTATTTCTTCAAAATTAGTTATCTTTGCCTTAGAAAAGCCTCTGGTAAAAATGGAAAAGTTCTTTCCATTTTTTACAGGATTAAAGTTCAGAGAGTTTCTCTAAATGTATTTATCATTAGTCAAGGACAGGATTTGCTTCCTGGAGTAATTTGTTTTACGAGGAATAATATCATCTCTAATTAATTATTAATAGAAAAGATATCTTAGCACATGAAGTCTAAGAATCCGGAACCAGAGAAATTTCTGAGTAGTCAGAGGAAGAATGAGACACTTTTAGTCAGCAGTGTATGTCTTGGAAGTTGTATTAATGTGCCAAGATTTATGAAGATCAGCCTTAATGCAGGAGCACGTCATACAATTTATGTCATTTAATGTCATTTATACTACTGCTTCCAGGCAGTATTTGTCACAGGAAAATAGACATTTAGTTGCTTACTTGGCCAAGATTATTCAGCCAAGTGGCTGACTTTAAAGTTGTCTCTCTTTATATTTTAGTAGAGCTCTGATGCACGAAAATTTGTGGAAGAGTAGGCCTTTCTTCCCCCAGCTGCTGTCACTGGCTTCCCTCTGGCACCCGTGACCCGGGCTGGCTTTCCTCGAGTCGCCCACAGGCACCAGATTCCCAGCTGGCTTCCCTTTGCCCCAGCTTCATCAGGAAGGACTGCGGAATGACATCCGGAAGATGTCTGGTCTAATTAGCATATTACCCTTTTATAATAGAAGATTACTACTTTGAAGCTCCTGGTTCCAGCAGAGTTTGGATTTTCAAAAAAAACTTGTTTCACCATCATTAGTATAAGTTAAAATACTACTCGGCCTTTCTATCTGAAATTGTCTGATTTTGTTAACTTTCTCCATACAGACAGTCCTCTGGTTGACATATGTCATTTTGTGGTTAGAGTGGCCATCTCACATTTATTACAAAAAAAAAAAAAAGTTCCGTCATTTTGATGTATGTACATATGTGCTTTATGTTTTTTTATTTACCACAAGTAAAAGTCAGGAATTATCTTTAATTTTTTTTTTTTTTACTCTTTCACTTCATTATTGCTGTGTATGTGCTCCATGTGAGTGATGTAGGTGCTTATGGAGGTGGGTTCCACCTTACAGCGAAAATTGTGTTATGTCATGCTGTAGGAATAGATCTGACGTAACCCAAGGACCTACTATATTTTTGTTCATAGGAAGTTTTGCATCACAAGCATAGCCAGTTTTTAATGTACTTTTGCCATATAATTTTCCAAAATGGAAACATATTTTTGATTGTGAAAATAATATATGCTTGGAAAGAATCTGAAAGTAGAGAAGACTTTAAAAAAAAAAAAAACCAAATCCTGTGCAGATATAAATACTGGATTGTGTTCCACGTATAGTTAAAATAAGGACCTCTTACAGAATGGAATCATGCTTCCTATTTTGTAACCTTTTACTCAGGATATCATGGGTTTTACTTTCGTATATAGATTTTCATTCTCTTCAGTGATGTTTTATTAGGTGGGGTTCCAATTTTTCAGCATCGAAAATGTTGCCTGTACTTTCACACATGTATGGTTTGGTGTCATGTCTTAGAAATGGAATTGCTGAGCAAACAGTGTACATCTCAGACATTTTCTATATTGCTCTGTAGTCTTCCTGGTCATTTATCATTTTTTCATAATTTAAATAACATTAATTGAATACCTTGCTGTGTATAATTTATTTGTATTATATCTTGGAATAAATTATAAAGTCACACTAGTGGCTTATAAGCATTAAAATTTTGTCCTCTCAACTAAATTGCTATTTTTACAGGGGTTGCTTTAATTTTTTAAAAATAACAAAAGGCAAATGGGCCATTTTTACTTCAATGTCTGGTTGTCAGAAATCTCTGGGAATTATTTTTAATAAGTGCTAATTTAAGGGAGATTAAATAATGCCTCATCTTTCAATTACTGCTGAGGTTGGTTTTCCTCATGTTTTACTAGTTACATTTTTTCACTTGTAATTGTTTTAAAGGTTAATGTAGACATAGTAATGGGATCACCTAAACTGATATTTTTGTTCATCACATTCTATATTTTGGAATTACAGAGGCACCCTCGAGGAAGAGACCTCTTTTTCTGGAATGCTCATCTTTTAAAAATTGTTTTGTTAGAACTTTTTGTATATTGACATTAAGTAAAATCACATATATTTAGCAAATATTTCTCCAATTTTTTAATGTATATAAGTTGTTTTTATAGAGTCTATCCATCTTTTCTATATTTTTTTAAAAATATTTTCTTTATTAATTTTAGACAGGAAGGGGGAGATAGAGAAACATCAGTGATGAGAGTATCATTGATTGGTTGCCTCCTGCACACCCCCTACTGGGGATCAATCCTGCAACCCAGGCATGTTCCTGGACTATACTCGAACATCAACCACTGACCAACACCAGCTGGGTACAATCTTTTCTATAATTTTTAACTTTGAATTTATGCTCAAAACCTTAACCACCCTGATGTTATATAATATTTATCTGTATATTCTCATAGTGTTTCTGTGGTTTAGTTTTTATATATAAATATTCAGGGTGGATAACATTTTTTAACTTGGGATGGATGTTGTTAATAATACCAGAGAGTGGCCGAAACCGGTTTGGCTCAGGGGTAGAGCATCGGTCTGAGGACTGAAAGGTCCCGGGTTCGATTCCGGTCAAGGGCATGTACCTTGGTTGCGGGCACATCCCCAGTAGGGGGTGTGCAGGGGGTGGTCGATGTTTCTCTCTCGTCGACATTTCTGGCTATCTCTCTCCCTTCCTCTCTAAAAATCCAATAAAATATATACATATAAAAAAGTTTTTTGGTTTTTTTTTAAATAATAATACCAGAGAGTGTTCTGTGTCAACATGGGAATTAGAAGTTGAGATTATGAAGCTATCTCGGAAGCTCAAACAACAGCAAGTACTGTGATCTCTTGCAGCGTAGCATGATATCAGCTTTAAAGTACCTACTGAGATGGCTCCAATAAAGATGGACAATAACCAGTGTTAGGATGTGGAGAAATTGGATCCTTCACACTGCTGGTGGGAATTGAAAATGGTGCAGCCTAACTGGTGTGGCTCAGTGGTTGAGCGTCAACCTATGAGTCAGGAGGTCAGTTCTATTCCCAGTCAGAGTGCATGCCTGTTTTGTGGGCTCAATCCCCAGTGTGGGCCATGCAGGAGGCAGCCAATCAATGATTCTTTGTCATCATTGATGTTTCTATCTCTTCCTCCCCCTTCCTCTCTGAAATAAAAAATATATTTAAAAAGAGAAAATGATGCTGTTGTTTTGGAAAACAGTTTAGCAGATGCTCAAAAAGTTCAACGTACTAGTAGTTACCATGTGACCCAGCAATTCCACTGCTAGGTGTATGCTGAAGAGAAATATGTCTATACAAAAAGTTCTATGCCAATGTTTATACCATTATTCCCAATAGCCAGAAAGTGTAAACCACCACCCATCCATTAACTGGTAAATGGATAAATAAAATGTGGTATAGCCATACAGTGGAATAATATTCAGCCATGAAAAAGGAATGAAGTGCTGATTCATGCTGTAACGGATGAACCTTGAAAACACTATGTAATGTTAAATAAGCCAGATATAAAAGGCCTCATATATAATTCCATTTGTATGGAATGTCCAAAACAGGCAAATCCAGAGACAAAATAGATTAATGGTTTCCGGGAGGAGAAGGGGAGAGATGGTGGTGAGGAGGACTAGGGAATGACCATTAGTGGATACAGGGTTTCTTTTGGAGGCAATAAAAATGTTCTAGAATTAAATAATTTTGTAAACATGCTAAAACCCACTGAATTGTACACTTTAAAAAGGTAAATCCTATGGTATGTGAATGATATCTTAAAATGCAACAATGAAAGGACTGAGCATCCGTAAGTTATCCCAATATTTCCTCTGCCGTTCTGGGCTATGGAGACTTCATCCGAATCCCTGACATTAAACCATTGCTGGCAAGTGGCAGGCACGTTTTTCTTTCTTTTGGGTAATTTAACCAAAATGAATGAAATACATATTCTAAATTGAATTCCTTGACTCACTTCCTGGGGTGATAAATCGGGTCCTATGACTCATTACCCAGTGGGGAGGTGGCTGCCCTGCTTCCGGGTGCATCAGCTGCCTACCTTGCCAAATGGCTTTGCCATCAGCTACTTGCCAAATGTTACCCACTTGCTCAAGTGACGTTGTGCTGAGTAGCCTCGTCATCACTGGTTATATTCCAGCACTTATTGATGATTATACTGAGAGTTCACATGTGATGCCATGATAAAGGGGGAAGACCCCAGATGGATGTTTTTGCAATGAAAGAATCTACTTTTGTCAGGCCATGTATGGGTTGAGATGAGGGACATAGGGAAAGAAGAGAAGATACAGATGTCAGGGAGAAAAGCAAGGGGTGGAGTAACCAAGGAACAATTTGAAAATCACCCTCCCCCCACTCCCATTCCATTAGAACCTGATATTTTTAAGTGTCTGCTATAATACTTTTAAAGTGATAGAAAGCCGACACTGTTCAAATCAAGAGAAGAGTTTAGTTGTCCTCCAAGTATTTTCTGATAAATTTGTTTTATCCAGGAAGAAGGAACAATGCTAGAAGTTACGCTAAAACATACCTGGGCATCTAGTCATTCCAGCCCGCATTTTCCCTGTTTACCCAGCAACCTGCCGGGCGCAACTGCTGGTGCTAAAGGGCAGCAACCAGGAGCGTTGGCGGTAGAATTTCTCAAGTCTGGATTCCTATTCCAGCTCCAAAGCCTCACACATGTGACACTTGTCTAATCTCCCTGGATGTTAGTTTTTCCATTTGTAAAAAGGGGAACATGGTATCTTTCAAGATTGTCTTCAAAATTAAATGTGATTGGTGTATGTATGCCCTCCGTAAGTGGCAATGATTTGTGTCCTCATTCTTGTCATCATGGCTTTTTCTTTTGAGCTTTTATGTGTTCCGAGTCTATATTTTATATTTGATCCAATTTTAAGAATAGGATGTGGTTCTATATCCTTATATTAATGTAAATTACAATTCTAGCATTATCTGCTTAACTCTCATCATGAAAGTAAATTTGATTGAAATCACTTCACATTAGTTGTACACATCAAGTTAGTAACAATGAAATCTTCAATCCAGACCAAATAAAAATAACTTCTGCTTTCGGTAGACAAATGGGTACTTTGCTTAATAAGCATATATCTGGGAATACATTTTAGTTAAAATGGACCATTCTTTATTATCACTGAACTCCAAAGAATTTAGGAGCTGGAAGGGACCCTTGGCAGAATCTGAGCTCAGTGTTTACAAAGGGAAGAAATGGCTGCTTAAAGAGGGCTAGTGACTTATTGACATGCAGACAGGTGCAAGGTGATATGGCCAAGACCAGAGGGCGCTGTCCCTCATTCCCATTTGATGCTTGTTTCAAGGCATCAACTTCTGAGCTAAGAAAAAGATAGTGATACTGGTCACTTGCCCTTAACGTTTTGCTATATGTTATCCCTTCAATTACGTATGTGAACTCTGGTGGACATCTCCCCCCTCTCATGTCCTCATGACCCATCCTAGCTCATCAACCTTACAACACCTTAAGTTCAAAGGCTTCGTAGATCTGCCTGTGGCAACTACAGCCTCCCACACTATTCCCACAGTCTTATATTACAGATCTGGTTATTTCTAGATAAAAATGCTCAGCCCTATGTCTCATGGCTCCCATGGAGAAGTGTTTGATGAGGACTGGCTCCTGGTAGGTGAGCAAACGTTTCCTGACACCTGTTTTCTGTTCCTTTCCATGTCTCCTTGTTTCTAACTCTTGATTCTGTTCTGTGTCAGAGCAACTCAAAGGAAAAAGAATATTCATTAATATCCTCCCTAAAAAAGTAGTCAATCTATTTTGAAGGCCTTAGGTTCTAGGAAATAGATGTGTCTCTTTGTTCTTGCCTTGGTCCTGCTGGCAAAATGTCTTACTCCAGGATCAAGAGGCTGGTGATTGAAGGAAACAAAGGTGCTGCCTGCTGGGCTAGTGCAGGTGGAATCTGGGTGGGAGATGGGGGCAGGTAGGTGTCTCTGGAGGCTGAATATCCAGCCTGTGGAAGCGCGTTGGGTGGTCTCATGAAATATCACCATATATTAGACATGTTAGATACCTCATTCCAAAGGTTTTCTTTTTTTTTTTGCCCAACTATTTGGCCTGAATTTTAGTTTTTTGGTAGCTCAATTTTGCTTGTATCTAATTACACTTTTTTTTTTTTTTTTTTTTTTTTTAACAAGCAACAAAAACCACAATAGCAAAAGAAAAAATGAACTCTAGATGGATTAGGTGATTATTTTTATGACTTAAAAAAAAGTACCAGCTCAATCTTTAAAAACACACGAAAATTTTGCTTTCAAGAGGACGTTATTTTTTGAGTTTTCATCACCTGCTCTGGTGACCTCCAGAAGCTTGGAAGACTGACCTCAGAGGTCACCTGGGTATCCGTTATGAAAACCATTGATTTTATTTTAAATGAACTTCCCTGTATTATTATGGGGCGTTCCGCCCCCCCCCCCCCCTGCTGTTTTAGATGACGTGCATTTTTAAAAATGTTTCCATTTAAAATGTTCCTGGAAGACACGTTGTACTTTGGGTTTACTGCTTTGCTTCTCTGCTTGGTGAGTTTTCTGTGAAGAATGTCTTTGGCCCGAAGCCTAATGATGCAGCTGAATTGCATACTCTACCGAGAGAAGAAGGGTCAGATCTCTGTGTGACCCACACGCCTCACACAGACACTGTTCAAAACCCAACCTCTCTGGCCTTGTAAATGGCCTTAAATTGATTCTTGGTGCTGTGACCACCTGCTGCCATCCCCTGGAAAGAGGGTGAAGTCATTCATTCATCAAATATTAATTGATGCCTTATACTGTGAAAGGACCTCGGAGTTCAAAATCAAAGCCACGTGGTTCCTGCCCTCCAGAACTTCAGGGTGTTGTAAACAGGCACATACCCTGTTTCCCCGAAAATAAGATAGTGTCTTATATTAATTTTTTTCTCCCAAAGTTGCGCTAGGTCTTATTTTCAGGGGATGTCTTATCTTTCCTTGTGCTAAGTCTTATTTTCGGAAGATGTCTTATTTTCGGGGAAACACGGTATCAGTCAGACCATGTAAAAGGCAGGTGCTCTCACAGGTGAGGGGGTAATCGAGTCTCTGAATGATCTTCCTTTCATTTGTTCAGTAGCCATTTTGGTGTAAGGTTTAGGTTAAGATTTTTTGCATGAATGTGCCATTGTTCTAACATCATCTGTTGAAAGATTATTCTTCTTCCATTGAATTGCTTTTTCTCCTTTGTCAGAAATCAGTTGGGCCTTTCAAAGTAGTAAACATCAGCTCATAGCTCTAAGAAAACATATGGAAAGAAATACTGAAGACAAAGTAAACATAAGAAAAGTGACTGAATAATGCAAAATAAGGCTTAAAAAAATTAGGGTTGTTAGCTATTATAAGAAAATTATTGAAGACTGTCCTCAAGTCTATAGTTTTAATGACCAGACTCCTAGATTTCACTCTTGGGTCTACAGGGGACAAGAGGAAACATGAAAGCAGGGAAGATTGCTGTTGTACCTACAGAAGACATTACTAGTAAATACTAGAGGGATAGTGCATTGGGATAGGCCTACAGTGGAAGGCATGAGTTTTCTATACCCAGAGTCCTCATAAAGAAAACAGTCCATAGGCCATCCTTTGCCCTATTTAGAAGTACTCCTGTCTAAAAGTAAGTGATTACGTTTCTAAAACTATAGGATATACCACAAAGTGTAGATTAATTTTTCCAATTTCTAAACCTACTGAGTGTAGTCATTGAGTTCTTCAATTATATGGATGTTTGAGAACCACTGCTCCTTTTTATTTCTGTTCTTGAATGTGTTAATGTGCTTTTCTAAACCCATCATCAAAATCTGACCGCTCACCTGACTAGAGTGAAAGTAAGTTCTGTGGTCTAGTAGGTTTGATTCCTTGTGAGTCACAGGATTGTGACCAATCAAAGCCTCTAAGAAGATTTAGAGTCAAAAGACTGTTTAGCTTTATTTATATGGTTTACTTTCAAGCATATTTGAAGCATTTTGTGGTGTTGCATGCTTTAATATCCCAAGGAACTGTCATCAGCACCAGAAAAGATGTTACTGGACAGCCCCCTCCTTGGTTCTTGTAGGAAAAAATTCAAATGAATGACTCCAAACAAGTTCATTATAGTAAAGCCAATTTATTAAAAAGTAAAACAAGTAAGTTTATTAAAGAAGCAAGGCAAGCAAATCTATTAGACTTCATCTGGCCTAGAGCACAGATGGGCTTCTTGGCTAACCTGAGAAGTGAGGCTGGTGGGGGTTCAAGAGGGTACATACCCTTCTGTCTGTAGGCTTTAAAACTCCTCTGCCCGATATCTCGGTACAGATTAACTCTCAAGGTCTTCCTTTTGCTCTGTTACAGCTTTCCTAGAATTTATGAGAAATATTTGGCGATTTTATCTTGACAAACCCTGAGACAGCGGGCTTCTCTGTTTAAACAGTGAAATGAACACTCCCTCTTCCCTCCTATGTCCCCCTAACGGCTGACTTCTTTGAGAGAGATCTCTCCCTCTTCCCTTCCCCCTTCCCCTCTCCTGCCTTAGCAGTTCCAGGGTGATTTATACCATGCTTTCTATGGTGAGGGAGAAGAGGCAGTGAAACTCCCCTTTCTTGCCTGCATTCTTTGGTTAGAGAGGTAATAGCCATTTGTTCTCAAGAGTCCTTGGTTGGGTAAGATAAGATTTGACTGCAAACGAGCTGCAAGCTGCCCAAACTGTTGTTTAATTTTCTTCTAGTTAAATTTTCTTGTCCCGGTTTCCCTATTCCTCTTGTCCTGGAATTTGCCTAGATCCTCAGTATCCTGTAACAGAACTAGCATTCTACCAAACAAATCTTGGGAAGCCTCTGTGGCCAGTGGGGTCTTGAGCTAATACTCTAGAAATCAGCCCTTAGATGACAGAGTCCCCAAAAGGGACAGAGGAGCTTCCTGGGGCCTCTGAAACCTCATGTCAGTGGCCTTGTTGCCTACTCTATGATCAAGCCTGGGCCTACAGATGTGACTCACGCAGGAAGAATTAATTACTAGGCAGAAAGGTGAGGCGATCCTTAAGCTGAAGCAGGAGCCTGCGGATATCCCAGGTGGGGTGATTTTGACAATTCACTGAATGAGTTCACAGTTTGCAGTCAGGGCATCTACCCGGGGAGAAGCAGCAGACATAACCACAAGTTTACATACACGTGGCCCCAATAGCGATGCTGGAAGTTACCTTCTTTATTTAAGTTTGTGTGTTCTCCTTCTCCTGCCGAGGGACCGCAGGACTGTTCCCTGGAGAGGTGTCAGGGGAAGCACACACTGTCCCTGAGAAAAAGCTAGTGAGCCAGGAAAGTGTCAATGGGAAGATGGGTCTCTCTGGCTCATCTGTTTTCAAAGAGGCTGTACTTGAAAATAGGGGTAGGTTCTCTGCTAAATATTTTCACTGGGTGAGACAGGGTTAAATTTAGCTAAACTGAAACTATGTGACTTAATAAGACTAAAGGTATCTAG
Organism: Pipistrellus hanaki; assembly: GCF_964339955.1. Taxonomy (NCBI): domain Eukaryota; kingdom Metazoa; phylum Chordata; class Mammalia; order Chiroptera; family Vespertilionidae; genus Pipistrellus; species Pipistrellus hanaki. Next base: position 61,819,338 of record NC_140510.1, on the reverse strand, counting down.
TAAAGAAACAAACAGCAGGAGCCTGATGTTTTCCTATAGAAACTGAAATAAACAATAACAAGGAAGTGGTCATGTGTCCTCCCTCTCCCACTGCCAGAGGTGGTATATAAGGGCTCCCTCAGCAGAAGGGGCATCAGACCTCCCTCACCTTCTGACTATCACTCCTCGCCTTTCCTGAGTCCTCTCTACTGACACCATGGGGTGCTGTGGTTGTGGCGGCTGTGGTGGCGGCTGTGGTGGCCGCTGTGGCGGCTGTGGTGGCTGTGGTGGTGGCTGTGGCGGTGGCTGTGGTGGTGGCTGTGGCGGTTGCACCACCTGCAGGTGCTACCGAGTCGGCTGCTGCTCCAGCTGCTGCCCCTGCTGCCGTGGCTGCTGTGGGGGCTGCTGCAGCGTCCCTGTGGTCTGCTGCTGCCGCCGCTCCTGTGGCTGTGGCTCCTGTGGCTGTGGCTCCTGTGGCTGTGGCTCCTGTGGCTGTGGCTGTGGGAAGGGCTGCTGTCAGCAGTGCTGCCAGAAGAAATGCTGCTGCTAGGCAGTGGCTGGGATACACCTCGGCCCAGCAGCTGAGGGAGGCCACACTCTATCCTGCTGGTAAGACTTTTCTTTGCCCCATTCTGTCTACTTTTTCCTTGGAGCCCTCTGTCATGAGCTTTCCCCCTCACGCTTCTTATGCCCCAGGCTTTGTCTTCCTGGGATCTCCCCTTGCTCTCACTCTACACAGAGTTGCCCAAACCACATAGCATGAATTAAATATGCAGCCAAGGAACTGATGCTCCCTGGGCAAAGTCAGAGTCTCCTGGGAACCCTCATAGTTTCTTCGCTTGTACTGTCCACTTTTTAATAAATAACTCCTGCCTGGGTTCGGCCACGTGGAGCTTTCTGCCTGTATGCAGTCTTTTCTACTCCTCTGTCAATATTTGCTATTTTCAATTTGCTAATAAAATGACTTACTGCATGATCAAACTCTCATCAGTCACACGTATCATTTCCTTTGTTGGCTGCTTCCAGTTCTGGCTCCCCCACTGCTGTGCTCTCCTGCAGCCAGTGGGGGGACTGGACCCTGCGTCCAGGGCCATTTATTAGAGAGAGGGACAGCCCCTTTGGTTGCTGCCCCCAAATGACATTTTGCCTGAGGGATCCCTGTATTCACCCAAGGATTTCTGAGGTGGGGTGAAGGTGATGGGGATTGGTGGTAGCAATGGGTTTTTATTTCCTGAAACATCCAAAACATGAAAAATGGGGCCCCAAGCGGAAAAAAAGGAATATGTGCCAGGCACACCTGGGCTATTATGGAAACACAGAAAGGGCACCTGAGTCAGGTTTTGTGTAGGGGGAGAGGGTAGAAATCTCAGGGGGTGGTGACGCTTGGGCCAAGTCACGAAGGACAAAGGCTACCTCTGGGACAAGGGTGTGGCAGGAAGCATCTGAGGGAAGGCCATTGCAGGCAGAGGTGAGTCTGTGTGCAACGACCAGAGGGGAGAGGCAGTGTGACCAGTGGGGACAACTAAGCTCAGGCTGAGCTGAGTGTGAGGGGGTAGCATAATGAGAGGTGAGGGTGGAGAGGTGAGCGAGTCCAGATGCAGAAAGATTGCATTCAAGTGTTTGGATTCCGTATTCCACACTAAGAAGAAGTCTTTGAAGGATTTTGGTGGGCGGATGAGGTCCTTTGTAGAAGATATCAGTCTGGCAGCACATGGAGAGTGGACTGGAGGGAGATAAGCCCAGAGGAGGAAAATCAGACAAGACACTGCTGGAGGGATTTGCGCACTGGGGTTGGGGGCCTGAACCACAATGGAGAGATTTAAGAATGGTTTGTTTTTAGTACATTTTTTTTTTTTTAACTAATTTCAGAGAGGAAGGGAGAGGGAGAGAGGAACATAAATGATGAGAGAGAATCATAGATCAGCTGCCTCCTGCACACCCCACACTGGGGATGGAGCCCACAACCTGGGCCCACAACCTGAGCATGTGCTCTGATTTGGGAATCGAACTGTGACCTCCTGGTTCATAGGTCGATGCTCACCACTGAGCCACACTGGCTGGGCCAAGAACGGTTTAGTTGTAGAGTGGGATTCAAGGAGAATTCAAGAACGATGGTTCCAGCTTGCACAAGTGGGTGGGTGACAGATGGTGACGATCTAACTTGGACCGGTGAGGAACAAGGTGAATGAATCATTTGGTCACCCACTGAGATGGTGATGATGATTGTAGCAGCTGACATGGCCAGCAAGCATAATCCCAATTAGTCCTCCCAACAATCTAAGAGGCAGGCACTAATTTCATCTCCACTTCAGGTCATCAAGGTTGTGAAGAAAAGTATCAGCCACTACATGGAAGGGCCAGGATTCACATCCAGCCTCCTGGACACAAAAGCTTGCTTTCTTAGCTCCCAGACTGCAGGCTGTAGAGGAGTGGGATCGGGAGTGAGCCTTGCTCATCTTTGTGGCCTTTCGGACCCTGGCACAGTATGCATGGTGGAGCTTCCCGGAAATACTTTGTGCAGTGAATGTAACGGAAAATCTGCTCCATGGGGAATGGGACCTTTGGGTTCCCTACTATTAACCACAGGTCTCTTTCCTCCTGCTACAATCTTCACTAGATGGGAGGCAGAGTCTATATCTGCAGAATCATGGCACCATGGAAATTCGTAGTTGGTGCTAAACTGTATCAAATTTTGTCAAGAAGCAGCAGGGCTGGGACCAGGGGAGGACAAGTCAGGCAAGTGCAGAGTCCAGTCCTCTCTTCATGTAAAATTTTGGTATTTGGCTCATCATGGATATTTTGCATTTTAAAAATATATTATTTATCTCGAGAACTTGAGGGGTTTTTTGGTGCCACCTTAAATTTTGTAGCCCAGGCAAGTGTTTCATTCATTCCATCCTAGTCCTGGCCAGGGGAAGAAGTATTACATAGATTCAAATACAACCCTCCCTCCACTCCAACCTCTCCCCCATTGTTATTTCTATGCTGGTTTAAGTAGATTGTCTACATGGAATCATATTCATTTGTTGGAAAGAATGACTATTCCAAATTGGTTAGTCTCATACCCTGATGTGGCTTCTGTGATCCCAAAGACTGGTCAATAAACAGGTAGTCACCTGACACTTACGGAAACAAAACCAGGTTCCGTAAGTGGGAAGTTAAGGAGGGAAGTCAAGTGTAAAAGCTCATGGAAGCTGTGTCTTCTGAGGGCTGAAAGACAGAACAAGGGTGTCTAACTCCTTTGCATTGCAGCTTACCACAGTGAATCAGGTCTAAAACAACATGCTTGCACCAAAATTTGCCTTTCTAACTAAAAGTTCTACAGGAAACAGGCCAGTGTTTGGGAGATTTTTCTATAAAGAATCAGATTGCAAGAACCCTATGATTTTGCTCATATGTGGGATAGAAAACAAAAAGCAACATATGAACTGAACTAACAAAACAAAACAAAATCTCATAGGGCCCTCACTGGTGCTCAATGGTTAGAGCACAGGCCCACAGACTATAGGGTCATGGATTTGATTCCAGGTCAAGGTTACCTACCTCAATTGTAGGCCCAATCCCCGTCAGGGTGTGTGTGGGAGGCAAACCAACAATGTGTCTCTCTCACATAGATGTTTCTCTCACTCTCTCTCACTCCCTTCCACTCTCTCTAAAAACCAGTAGAAAAAATACCCTTAGCAGATGATTAACAAAAGCAAAACAAAAAAAACAAAATCTTAAGTAAAACAACAGAGGGAAAGGGGATGGGGAGGCTGAAGAGGGTAAAGAAGATCAAATATGTGGTGGCAGAAGGAGACTAGACTTCGGGTGCTGAACTCAATAGTATAGACAGATGTGATATAAAGTTGTACACCTGAAATTTATGTCATGTTATTAACTAAGAGACTCCAATACATAAATAAAAAAGAACCAGATAGTTAATGCTTTCTGCTTTGCAAGCCATGATCTCTGTTGCAACCACTCAGTCCAGCCCTTAAGACTTGAAACAACGATAGACAACACGTAAATGCGTGAGCAGCTTTGTTCCAATAAAACCTCATTTACAAAATAGGTAGCCGGCCAACAAGTGGGCCTTAGTTTGTTGATCCCTGATCTAGACATTGAACTTTTCAGATAAGCAGTGCAGTGTGGCATGGTGGCTCTGAGGACTGGCTCTGGGAGCAGGCTGCTGGGCTTGTTTTCTGACTCTCCAATTTCTTTGTGACCTCAGGCAGTTTTTCTTCATCAGTAAAATAGGAGTATTATCAGTCTCTTCATTGGAAGATTATTGGCAGGAATTAATTAAAATGATACACATAAAATACTTAAAATTATGCCTGGAACATCTAATAGCTCAAATGGTACATGGAACCAGAAGAGAGTTAAGCATTATGGAGGAAGTACTTGTAGAATGGATTTGACTTTCTCTGCAACTGGAAAAAAACACACCTTTGTGCTTGTGTGCTGGTAGGCCCCAATCTCAGCAAGACCATGCAGGGCATGTGAGCCCTTTCAGGAAGTGGGCTTTTTCCTCGTTCCTCGGGGTTTAGGTCAGATTCCATCTCTGGGGTCCTGTGACTGCTCTTTCCCAGGACCCAAGACCCCTTCCCAAATCTCTAACAAAACCCTTTGACTTCGGACCAAGAGCATCTGCTCAGTTTTCCGTGGGCCTATGAGATGATCAAAGCACAGGGCAGGAACCCTGTCTCAGTCACCTTTGTAGATGAGCCTCCCATCCCCACCCAAGGCCAGTGCTCAGAATGGCAAAGCAGAATGCACCATGATTTGGTTGTTGGTCAGCTGCTTGTGTTTCTGTTGTTAACAGTCCCTTGAGGAACTACCTTCATTGTATTCATTAGTGTAATATATTGTGATGAATAAGAATTTTAATAAGAGCCCAGCCAGAGTAGCTCAGTTGGTTGAGTGTCATCTTATGCACTGAAAGGTTGCTGGTTTGATTCTCAGTCAGGGTACATACCCAGGACACGTATGGAAGGCAACCTATTGATGTTTCTCTCTCTCTCTTTCTCTCTCTCTCTCTCTCTCTCTCTCTCTCTCTCTCTCTCTCTGTATGTCCTTGGATAAGGATTAAAAAAAGAATTTCAATTTTTAATAAGAATTAAATTCCCAACCTATAAGCATTTAACTGGTCTCTCTCTAGGTTTTCTTTAATGTATCCTATAAGCTGCTGCCAGATACATCTTCCTGAAAAACCATTTTACCATGCTATATAATTCACTTGCAAAAGAGTTATCAAAGTCTCCACTCCCTAAAGTTCATACCTAGTTTCAACTTTTATTTCCAGCTTGAACACCTGCTAACTCCCTTGAATAAACTTTTCACTACACATAATTCTGCTTTTCTTTCTGTCGCCTGAATAATTCTTTTTTTATAATATATTTTATTAATTTTTTTTCAGAGAGGAAGGGAGAGAGCTAGAGAGCTAGAAACGTCGATGAGAGAGAAACATCGACCAGCTGCCTCTTGCACACCCCCTACCGAGGATGTGCCCACAACCAATGTACATGCCCTTGACTGGAATCGAACCCGGGACCCTTCAGTCCACAGACCGACGCTCTACTGCTGAGCCAAACCGGTTGTGGCATCGCCTGAATAATTCTTGCATTTTCCCTTACGACGTGTAGCCTAACTTGAAATACTAGCCGATATTTATTGCCCATTTACTGTGCCCCAAGCTCTATTCTAAGTGTTACATTTCACCTTAACCCTATGAAATAGGTATTATTATTTCCATCAGGAAGCTCGAGGCACAGAAGGATCAGGTCACATAACTGAAGGCCAAAGGAGGCAAGTCAAGCCGTACAATGGCAGATGACAGGGTCCACCCTTCACTCCTCCCTCTGCATGGCCAGTTCCCTTTCATGCCCCAGCTCAAGCCCTGCCTTCTGCTTAAAGCCTTCCTGTCTTCACTAACTGGAAGCAATTTGGAACTCTGAGAATCTTTGTGAACCTTAATATTCACTTGGAACGTAATCAGCCAGTACTTTGAGTCAACTCTTACTGGACTATTAAGTCTTTTCCTGTCCTTAATTTAATCAAAAAAAAATTTTCTCATCTCTCTTACTAGTTTGAAGTTGCTTAGATGTACATTTCTTTGCATTGTCCACGTTGCCTGGCACATAAAATGTGTCCAGCAAGTATTTGTTGATTTGATTTGCATCTGCTTGCATGTTTATCATTAACAATAGAACTAGAAGCAGGAAGTTAATTGATAGATGCACTAAAATGTCCTCTATTTAGGACAGCAGCACACACCTGGTTATTTTTAACTGGCATGCTTACACAGTTGAGCCATGCTTTTCCTAGGAATTTATGCTACTGACTAATGGGTGGCACATTGGTTTCCAAAGAGCTGTTTGTACAGGCTGGGAGCTGGGATTGTTGTCTATCTCTCCAGGGTACAGACAAGCTGGCATCCCTGAATGTAGATGACTCTGAATGCAGATGCACTTTGAATGAGTTCTCCCCAGGATGTGCCACCAGCATGGCTTAAGACTAAGGCCACTCTGTCATGACCCTGATAACCAGGATGCCCTCTCTTCTGAGTCAGAGTCCTAACCTGTGTCAAAGGACGGACAGATGCCCAGCATCTCTGCCTCGGGACAATGACATGATATGACCTGGGACCATCTTCCCCTTTCCATTTTCAAAATGTCCTGTTCTGTCTGAAGCGATGTTCTACAGCTTAGTAAGTGGGTATACATGGTGTGGGAATGAAAAGTCATTGTCCTGGGCAGCACAACTGAGAATGCAAAAGATGCCAGGGGAACTCTGATCTTGATCAGATTTTTACAATTATATAAAAAAAAAAGGGGGGGGGTAGAGACTTAATAGTTCTTTCCTTTTCTACTTTAAAGATGGCTTTAAAAAGATAAATATAAACTAAGTTTACAAGGTTTTCATGTGTACTTTTTTGTGTACTTTCCATTAAGGAATTACACAAAGGCCATGTGAGATGCTGCTGAGGATATTTGCATCCACAAGAGGGAAGTGGCCTTGAGTCTTGGGTCAATAATCTCACCCAGAGGTGGTATACAAGGGCTCCCCCAGCTGAAGGGGCATCAAACTTTCTAACCTCCTGAATCTCCCAGCTCACCTTCTCCTGAGTCCTCTCTACTGACACCATGGGGTGCTGTGGTTGTGGTGGCCGCTGTGGTGGCCGCTGTGGTGGCTGTGGTGGCTGTGGTGGCGGTGGTGGTGGTTGCACCTCCTGCAGATGCTACAGAGTCGGCTGCTGCTCCAGTTGCTGCCCCTGCTGCTGTGGCTGCTGTGGGGGCTGCTGCAGCATCCCTGTGGTCTGCTGCTGCCGCCGCTCCTGTGGCTGTGGCTCCTGTGGCTGTGGCTCCTGTGGCTGTGGCTGTGGGAAGGGCTGCTGTCAGCAGAAGTGCTGCCAGTGTAAGTGCTGCTGCCAGAGGCAATGCTGCTGCTAGGTGGCCAGCAGAGCCTCTGTCCCCGGACAGCAGAGGCGGAGGCCTCTCCTCCACTCTGCCCACCTGCCCTGCCTGCTATCCCCTGGCATTCTGGGACTTAGCTCTTGGCCCTGAATGTGGGTTCCTGTCCTTTCTGCTTTCTGTGTTTTTAATTTTCCTACCCAAAACGTTTCCAGTTCAATAGTTTAGAGCCAAAACAAAGACACAACTATGGCCTTGTTCCTAGAGAAAAGCTAACATCACTGAGCTTAATCCAATAGGGTCTCCAATCCCAAAATTCTCTCCCTGTGTCTGATTATTTCCTCCCATTTATATGTTTTTATCTCTGCCCCCTTTCCCATTTGTATTCTTATTTGTCAACAGCTGTTATTCTTAATATTTCCAAATAAAATAAAATAATCGTTAAAAGTTTCCCTTTTGCTTTATTTATGTTTGAACATATCCTACCTCCTGGGAAATCTTAATCTCCCTTAAAAGGCCTTGGTGATGGGTAGTAATAGTGAGCAAGTTCCATGTGGATACTTTTCCTGTCCCTGCACCTCACAAACAGAACACCTAAAGTATGACTTTTATCTACAGTTTGGATTCTATTTTGAGGCAAGAGTTCCATTTACAGATAGACAACAAATTCCCCTAACTTATAAAAAATCTCAGAAAGGCCCTAGCCAGTATGGCTCAGAGGATAGAGCGTTGGCCTGTGAACTAAAGGGTCCAGGGTTCGATTCCAGCCAAGGGCACATGCCTGGGTTATGGGCTCAATCCCCCTGAGTAGGGGGTAGGCAGGAGGCAGTCAATCAATGGTTCTCCTTCATCATTGATGTTTCTATCTCTCTCTCCTTCTCCCTTCTTCTCTGAAATCAATAAAAAAATATTTTTAAAAAAAATTCAGAAGGAAGAGGGTGGGGTGCGGGAGGAGATTTACCAAAGATCTTATATGTATATATGCATTATCTATGTGCATAAACAATAGTGTGGTGAAGGCCTGGGGCAGGACTGGAACCAGATGCAGAGGGACAATGGGGGGGGGGGGGCATGTGCAAAACTTTCAACAATAAAGATTGAAAATGAATAAATAAAAGACAACCTTAAAAAAAATCATGTTTTATTCACAAAGAACCCATTTAAACACATTTTCAGAAACATCCCTACTACCAAAATAAGGATGACTACATTGATTTTTTATTTCCATCAACTGGGGCTGTTTCTTCTTTTCTAGGAGGGCAGAGTTCCACCTCTGCAGTGCAGCCTTTTATTTTCCCTCTAAATCCAGCCAGCAGAGCCCCTTAGAGCTTGGTGTTGCTAGTTTAGCTTTTCCATCCTGCTGTGCTATGGACATGGAATTTACCAGCCTCAGGCTCCACTGGGTCTTTCCTAGTGAATTGCTGCTTGCTTTTCCGTCTGAATTCATTTAACCTTGAGTGGGATTGTTAAGGTTTAGGATTTCCCTCAAATTCATTTCAGTCGGATCTTACTCAATAACTTAAACTATGCTTTCATTTATTTCTTCCCAAGCCTAGAGGGACCTTGAGCAGTCCTTACCTAATTTGTGTCTTTTTGTCAGACTGTGATTGTCCATTCCTCATAGGAAAATCATTAGATGGTGCTGTGGTGGCTTCACTTTGAAGATACAAATTGAAATACAAATACAATAGTATTTGATAATTGAGACCATGAGTAGTATTTAGGACATCAATATTTTAGAAGACTCTCTACGTTGTGTTGACATATGTTCACATTGAGAAATACCTAGACTAAAGGCAGGCCTTTGGGCGAAGGGAGCTGTGCTCAGATCATTATCACCCAAGGCAGAATGTGAAACCTGCCATGGGTATTTCCATCAGAGGTGGGAAGATAGTTCTTGCAAACATTCAGAATGATGTCATGGAACTGAATCTTGTGGCTCCGTGTTCCTCGTAGACTTTTCAGTGTATGTTCTCTCCATCACATTTGGTTTCTTTTGGACTAGAGGCAGAGAGTGGTGGAGGTGCTGTCATTGCAAAGGGAAGGCCAGCCACCCCTGTCTCTGCAGTGAGTTGCCACATACCTTCATCACAAGAAGCCAGTTTTCAGAGGGACTGGTTCCTGAAAAGGCAACATGGTCACAGTTTAAAATATATTTCTGTCATGCTGAGTGAAAAAAGTCAGTCAATGAAAGAGGAACACCACATAACCTCACTCATTTATGGATAATAAAGAACATTATAAACTGATGAACCAAAAGATAGATATAGAGAGAGTAAAGCAATAAGCAGACTGTCAAATTACAGTGGGGAGGGGAGGGAGATCTGGGGGAAATAATAGATCAACTGAAGGACTTGTATACATGCATATAAGTACAACCAATGGACACAAAACTCTGGGGAGGGAGGGTATATATGGGAGGGGGGAATGGTAAGTATGTACACAGATAATAATTTAATTTAAAAAATCAAAAAAAAATTAAAAGAAAGATACAATTCCTGACCTTTACTTGTGGCAAATAAATAATAATAAAACATAAAGCCCATATGTAAAATAAAATAAAATAAAATAAAATAAAATAAAATAAAATAATTTATATTTCTATAACTCAACTGAGCTCAGCAAATCTTTTTCATATTCAATCTACTATTGTTCTCGCTTAGTTTTCAAATCCTTATAGGTCCTGCCTATAAATTTCCCACAGTAAGGGATATGGACAACGTTTAGGCCAATTACTCAGAAAACCTAAATAAAGACCAAATTTGAAATTGGATTATAGAGAGGAAACTACAACCATTCACCAACTGACATGAGATGTAGGACGTGGGCACAGAGGTGTTCTTCCTATAATCTTCAGTCCCCATCACCCTACCTCCACCCCCATGCATATTTCCTGTCTGATTTCCTTGTGAATTTCATGGTAGCTTCATGTGGTGGGAGTTGTGTGGACTATGCTCTGGTGCAGGAAGAGAGAGCTGCATGTGGGAAAGCCAGAAACCACACTGTATGTGCATGTGGCACATTTCTTTCATTTAAACATCATGGATGATTCATCACATGGGTTCACTTTAGCCACAGCAGCCCTTTAGACCCACAGCTCAGCACACACATAAACACGTGTATCATTGCTGCCCATCACGCATGACCAAAAGAGTGTGTTAGTTTGCCAACGCTGCCATACAAAGTATGGGTGGCTTGAACAAGAGGATTTTATTTTCTCACAGTTCTAGAGACTGAAAGTCTAAGATCAAGGTGTTGGTCGGTTTGATTTCTTCTGCAGCCTCTCTCCTTGGTGTGTAGATGGCCGTCTTCTCTCTGTACATGTCTGTGTCCTATTTCCTCTTCTTAAAAGAATACCAGTCTCAGAGATCAACCAAAGGACTTGTATGCATGCATATAAGCCTAACCAATGGACACAGACACCAGGGGGGTGAGGACATGATTGGGGGTGGGAGTGGGGGTGGAGGAGTCACTGGGGGAACAAGGACTCATATGTTATATCTTAATCAATAAATGAAAAAAAAAAAATACACCAGTCCCATTTGTTTAGGGCCCACCTTAATGACCTCCTTTTAACTTAATTGTCTCTTTAGCTGAGCCAGCATGGCTCAGTGGTTGAGTGTTGGTCTATGAACCAGGAGGTCACGGTTAAATTCCCAGTTAGAGCACATGCCTGGGTTGTGGCTCTGTTCTTGGTGTGGGGCGTGCAGGAGGCAGGTGATCAATATTTCTCTCTCATCATTAATATTTCCAAAACTCTCCCTTCGTTTCTGAAATCAATAAAAATATATTTTAAAAAAAGATTTTACCTCCAAGCATAGTCATATTCTGAGGTTATGGGAGTTGAGACTTCCACATATGGATTTTTATAACAAAAGAGAAACAAAACATAGAGCTGTCATATGCTTTGTCCTTCATTTATGTGATTTCGCTAGTGACCTATGCTCAATATAATATGCCCCCTTCCACCCCTGTAGCCATTATGGGCTTATACTTATCTTCTTTCCATATCAAGCTGTCACCTATTTCACTGTAGGAATTCTGTCATGGTGGCCCCCAAACGACCCAGCATGACGCCTGGCAAATAAATGTTCAGCAAGTGTCGCTGGTTCACGGTGATCCCTGGGTCCTTCTCTCATAAATCAGTGTAAACACTGTGTATGACCCCTCAGCGAATCCTGACAGCTCCATGCCTTCTAGTTACAGTGACTGAAAACAAACAGGTCCTAGTGAGAGGGGCAGGGGCAGCAAGGGCCTCCGAGGCTTGACATCTTCTTTGCTAGGAGGGGCCGCATGTCTTAGAACTGTGCCAATAAATCTGACTTTGTGGGAAAACTATCTTGGAATCCTCAGCGAGGAAAAGCTGGGTATGATCGATGGATGAGGGCATCATTCCTGGACTCTTTCTCCTGGCTGAGAACAGTCACGTGAGAAGATGTGGTCCTAAAGGTGGGGTCTGGGGGAGGGAGGATGAGTCAGAGGGTGGAGCCCCTGGGAGTAATGAAGGGGTTCTGGGTGGCCAGAGGGAACTGAGGCTTGGGACTTTTGAAGGCGATAACAGAATAGGAACAGAGCCAGGTGGTTACCCAAACTACCTTGTCAACTTAGGATTTGAGGAGGCTCACCTCATACCCCCCGTCCCCCTCCTCAAACCCTATTTTTAAATTCCACAGGGAATGACCCCTTTGGGAGTTTTATCTGACATAGTTTTTCATGTTTCCTTTGCTTATTTCATGCTATTTGGTCAGTTCTACCCATTTAAGCATCCATCTTGGTCAGGTTCTGCTTGGGATGGTAAGGAAGCAGCCCACTGTGGGATTGGCGTAAGAATGTCCTTCTCCTGGGAGACACTCCCAAGGGGCTTGGCTGCCTTTGACCTCAGGCCCATTTGCCTGACCCAACAGGCATCCTCCTGACCCCTTTCCCTCTCATTTTGCTCTCAATCAACCATGATGGATCAACACTCAACAGAGAAAAGGGCCAGGGGTCATGACAGGAAATTAACAGAAGGGGCATCTGGGGACAGGTTTTATTGTGTATGTGGCTCCTTCAGAGAAGGCTGAGGGGGGTGGTATGGAAGTGGCTCATAATATGATTATTTTGGATCTAATGCTCATCTTCTCATGTTACAACTGAGAGTTGATTTTGTAGTTTGACATGGCTAGTAGATGTCCATGATGCCTGCCCTGGCAGGAGCCGACTTGGTCATTGGGTTCCGGGATAGCTGAGTTGGAGGACACGGGTGCTTAGTGAGGAGAGGTGGCCGAATGGAAAGCACATATGGACTATAGTGTCAATGGTCAAAGAAATGTGATGAGAGGCAAGCCTCCATTTACGTTGTGTTTTGAAGTGATTCTCAGCAATGAGACATGTCAATCAAAATCAACACGCAGTAGAAGAGGACACTGAAGCAGACAAAAGTGACCACACAAAAGATGAACCTCAAATGTGGCAAGTTCCTCAGTGGCCCTAAAGCCCGCAGGGCCGTGCACATGGCCACGTACTCAGACTTCGGCTGCTAAGGCTCTATAGAAGGAGAGGTGTGGGGAGAGCTTAATTTATGATGTTGAGGCTTTAAGATCGGGATGTGACTCTCAATCCTTTGATTTTTTAATTTTATTTTATTTTTATTTTATTGATTTTTCACAGAGAGGAAGAGAGAGGGATAGAGAGTTAGAAACATCGATGAGAGAGAATCATCGATCAGCTGCCTCTTGCACTCCCCCTACTGGGGATGTGCCCACAACCAAAGTACATGCCCTTGACGGGAATCGAACCTAGGACCTTACAGTCCGCAGCTGACGCTCTATCCACTGAGCCGAACCGGTTTGGGCAAATTCTTTGATTCTTGATAAACCCACAACAGATTAGTCATTCATAAACTATCTACATCTATTGCAAATAAATTACTATCTAGTTTTTGATTCACTGATTGCTTTACACATATAATGTCTGCCTCATCTGATGGAATCTAACCATATTTCCCCCCATAAGCGGGCAGTGTAGCACTGGACAGAAAAGAAGAAATGACTCTTTGAGGCTGATTTTAAAAAGTTTATTAGCAAGGAAGTTGTTTTGCATACACAGAGATGACAATGCAGTGGTAATAACAGGAGATAAATAAAGAAGCATTTCAAGAAGGTAGAACATTAACTATCTTGTCTCTGTTTTGGAGAGGACATGATTGTAATGGTGACTGACAGAGAAGACTGTACAATTATTACTTTGATTGGTGGTTATTAAACGCGGGCATGATCACAGAAACTACAGACATGGAAGGTTCCTGTGGTTGGTCATAAGGCCCAGGTCAAGGCTGTGACTTGCAGGTCAGAGAAGAAAAGGCAGGAGGGAGGTGGAAGTCTTACCTGCAGCACCTGTTCAGAGGCCGGCTGGCCCGCCTAGCAGCAGCATTGCTTCTGGCAGCAGCACTTACACTGGCAGCACTTCTGCTGACAGCAGCCCTTCCCACAGCCACAGCCACAGGAGCCACAGCCACAGGAGCCACAGCCACAGGAGCCACAGCCACAGGAGCGGCGGCAGCAGCAGACCACGGGGACGCTACAGCAGCCCCCACAGCAGCCACGGCAGCAGGGGCAGCAGCTGGAGCAGCAGCCGACCCGGTAGCACCTGCAGGTGGTGCAACCGCCACAGCCACCACCACAGCCACCACAGCCACCGCCACAGCCACCGCAGCCACCACCGCAGCCACCACCACAGCCACCACAGCCACCACAACGGCCACCACAGCCACAGCACCCCATGGTGTCAGTAGAGAGGATTCAGGGGAGGTGAGGAGTGATAGTCAGGAGGTGAGGGAGGATGATGATGCCCCTTTAGCTGGGGGAGCCCTTATATACCACCTCTGGGAGTGGGAGAGGGAGGACACATGACCACTTCCTTGTTGCTATTTGCCTCCATTTACATGGAAGAATCCATCATCTCTGATTTACTTCCCTTTTCGATATCTTCCCACATTTTCAGTTTTGTTCATTTAAAAAATATTATGTTTTAATGTGAGTTAAAAAAAGGCCTAAGAGTTCTAGGGAAGCATTATGGGAACCAAGCTGTCAGCAGGAATGGGCAGACTTCTCTGCACATCCATGTTTCTCAGGGGACATGCATTGTGTGTGTGAGACATGTGGGCGGGGCTTACATCCTCAGGCAGCCTCTGGCCAGATGATCTGTGGGCTCTGAGGGAGAGCTGGAGGCGGGGGAGGTGAGGGTGGGCACAGGGAAGGTTAAGCACAGTCCCAGACCGGAAAGAGCTTGCAATAGAAAGTATCATCGGGACCGGGGGCTGCGAAAAGGGTAACAGATTCAGAGGCCGCTGCCAAGGCCAGGTGCCATCACTGGATTTGCTGACCAGTAGAAATGTCTACCTTTTACCTCTTCATTTGGAGCATACCATTGTGACTGGTCTTCTCACACCTGGGCCGGAATGATTGTTTTAAAAACAGAAATAAATCCTCTCACTCATCTGCATTTCCATGATGTGATTGTTTTGCTTTGGATGAGAACTACTTCTTCTCCTTGATTATATGATATCAATCGATGACTGAGAGCAACAGCCCTTGGCAACTTATGCTGATAAAAACATGAGGCAAGAACACGAGAGTGAGAGTGGGCCTTCATCGTGCCTGCTGCTGTAGGAGCATCCGGGGCTATCACTGAGGGTGCTGGGGACCTGGACGGGGTCACGGTGGAGGTCAGATTCCCAGCTTCATTTTGTAACAGACTGTGCTGCTCAGTCTATTTTTTCCCAATCTGGTGGGATTGTTCTTCGGGACTTTGAGTGCGAGGAAATACTGTAACGTGATTTCAACAGAATGTATGGAGAGAGAACCAGTGAGATGTGGAAAGGAGCCCATAGCAACTGAGTGCCTTCTTCCTGCCAAATCTCAAAGATTCAACTGTGTTTCCGTGAAAATGAAGATCCTT
This sequence comes from Pipistrellus hanaki, assembly GCF_964339955.1. Classification (NCBI taxonomy): domain Eukaryota; kingdom Metazoa; phylum Chordata; class Mammalia; order Chiroptera; family Vespertilionidae; genus Pipistrellus; species Pipistrellus hanaki. The sequence goes on along the minus strand of NC_140510.1, from coordinate 61,804,027 downwards.
ACAACATGTTAGCATCATGTTTGCTACTAACGTGACCTTAAAAAGAAAAGCTGAAATGAGCAGTTGTCAAATATAGTTCAGAAGATGTAAACAGGCATAACCCCAGATACCCTATTTGGAAACTAGTAACAACAATAAGGAAGTAACCGCTGGTCATGTGCTCTGGATCACTCCCCTCCAGCCCCAGAGGTGGTATATAAGGGCTCACCAGGAGAAGGGGCCTCAGACTTTTCTAACCTCCTGAATCTCCCTGCTCACCTTCTCCTGAGTCCTCTCTACTGACACCATGGGGTGCTGTGGTTGTGGTGGCCGCTGTGGTGGCTGCGGTGGTGGCTGCGGTGGTGGCTGTGGTGGCTGCGGTGGTGGCTGTGGTGGCTGTGGTGGTGGCTGTGGTGGTGGCTGTGGTGGCTGTACCAGCTGCAGGTGCTACCGGGTCGGCTGCTGCTCCAGCTGCTGCCCCTGCTGCCGTGGCTGCTGTGGGGGCTGCTGTAGCGTCCCCGTGGTCTGCTGCTGCCGCCGCTCCTGTGGCTGTGGCTCCTGTGGCTGTGGCTCCTGTGGCTGTGGCTCCTGTGGCTGTGGCTGTGGGAAGGGCTGCTGTCAGCAGAAGTGCTGCCAGTGTAAGTGCTGCTGCCAGAAGCAATGCTGCTGCTAGGTGGCCAGCAGAGCCTCTGTCCCCGGACAGCAGAGGCGGAGGCCTCTCCTCCACTCTGCCCACCTGCCCTGCCTGCTATCCCCTGGCATTCTGGGACTTAGCTCTTGGCCCTGAATGTGGGTTCCTGTCCTTTCTGCTTTCTGTGTTTTTAATTTTCCTACCCAAAACGTTTCCAGTTCAATAGTTTAGAGCCAAAACAAAGACACGACTATGGCCTTGTTCCTAGAGAAAAGCTAACATCACTGAGCTTAATCCAATAGGGTCTCCAATCCCAATATTCTCTCCCTGTGTCTGATTATTTCCTCATATGTTTTTATCTCTGCCCCCTTTCCCATTTGTATTCTTATTTGTCAACAGCTGTTATTCTTTACATTTCCAAATAAAATAAAATAATCGTTAAAAGTTTCCCTTTTGCTTTATTTATGTTTGACCATATCCTACCTCCTGGGAAATCTTAAATTCCCTTAAAAGGCTGTCAGCAGAAGTGCTGCCAGTGTAAGTGCTATTGTCAGGAGCAACGGGTGCTGCTAGGTGGCCCGTCTGCAGGTGCTGGTGGTACCCAGTCTGTTGGTTAGACTGGCCTCCTCTCCATCCTCTTGCTCTCCCCCCGCCCCTGTCCTCAGTCCTGTGTTCTCTTCCTGTCTTTCTTTGAAGTTTTTCATCTGAAAAGTTTTCAAATTATTAAGCACCATCTCACGGAAAGGATATCAGCTCACCCCAGCACCCTAGTTATTGTGCAAATCACTCAACTCAGCCACATGAAATCCTAATGTTGGGTTTGAGGGCTATGCTCACTGCCCATCAGCTCTGTTTTTGTTCTGTTTCCCTGTTCACATGCATCGTTTTCCCCTTTGTGTGTGTATACACTGAGTGGCCAGATTATTATGATCTCTGAACACATAATAATCTGGTTACTCAGTGTAAATCCTATATAATAAAAGGCTAATATGCAAATTGTTCCCTCAACCAGGAGTTTGATTAGCAGGCAGACCCACCAACCTCCCATGTCCCCTCCCCCTAGCCAGGCTGGCTGGACCCCACCCATGCACAAATTCATGCACCAGACCTCTAATATATATATATATATATATATATATATATATATATATATATATATATATGTTCAGAGATCTTAATAATCTGGCCACATATGTGTTCTTAGTGGTCACATAATGTTAACCAAATTTCCTGATAAAATGAAAACTACATGCTCATAAAAAGCATTCTTTATTTGCTCTCATGGGTTTGAGCACACAATTTCCTGGTTTGTTGTTCTAAAACTCGAGAACTTTCCTTTGAACAAAGCCTTCACAGCCCTTGCATGAGTGTCATCACTCACCAAGGTCCTGTAAGAAGCATTCACCAAGGTCCTGTAAGAAGCTCTGGCCAGGTCTCTGGGAACCATGGTGGCCCCTCAGTGACACATATTTTTTTGCCATTATAGTCCCCCTATGTTTCATGTTCCTTAATTCCCCCTTTCTTCCTTTAATTCTTTTTGTGTTAATATTTTTCTATACAACATGTTATATTCCTTTTTCTGTATAGCAATTGTATAATCTGTTTCCAATGTTTTAGGGAGTTAGACTTGAAACATTAACTCTTAAATAAACAAAGCAATGGTGTTTGAGGGTGGTGGTGAGTGTGGTCTGCCCGGGGACAGGCGGTAAGGGGGAGAATTACCTGAAGAGAACTTGAAAACACTAATAAAACTGATTAAAAGCCTGCCTTCATTTTATTACCCCTATGACGCAGCAGTCCTAAGCTACAGTTCTAAGCTATGATGGTGATAAAATCTGCCCCTCTGCCTGATGGACTACTAGCATACTCCCTGCTTGGTGACTAGTCACTAATTTTTATCCTCCTCCAGACCAGTGTAAAAATCTTTAGTTTTGAACATTCTTCTACTGGCTCATACTCTTGTCCAGTATTTTAGTCTCCTGTTTGAAAATGCCTGAAGATAAAGATAAGTACAGATGCTCTTCGAATTATGATGGGCTGTGTGTCCTAATAAGCCACTGCCCATCAGCACCACTTTATTTTTTTAAATTATTTTTTATGTTTTTTGTTTTAAAATATATGTATATATTTTATTGATTTTTTACAGAGGGAAAGGGAGAGAGGAGAGAGAGAGCTAGAAACATCAATGAAAGAGAAACATCCATCAGCTGCTTCCTGCATGCCCCCACCTGGGGATGCGCCCACAACCAAGGTACATGCCCTTGACCAGAATCGAACTTGGGACCTTTCAGTCTTCAGGCCGACGCTCTATCCACTGAGCCACACCGGTTTCGGCAGTACCACTTTAAATTATCACTTCTCTCTTTCTCTTTTTAAAATTTAGCCTGTAAAAATGGGCCCCGAATTTATGTAAGTGCTGGCTTATGAAGACAAATTCCTGAGGTAAATTCCTCTGTCACTGCTCTGATTAATTTTCTTTGTGACCCTCCCCACTCCTCCCTCCCTCACCCCACCCTGTAATTCTGTATTATGTTCTGTGACACTCATGGAGGATACAGCCCCTGGGCTGCCACTGAAACCATCATTCCAGGTCACCGGAGAGAGCTTCCGTGTCTATCTGGTCTCCTGTTACAATTTTTTACTAATGCGACCACTCATAAAAAAAATTGTATTTCTATCCAGAAATTTTAAATGGTTTGTAAGGTGAAGATTTCTCTAACATCTAGCCTATAGTTGCTTTAATGGAAGTAAGTCTTTCTTAATTTAATATTTTTAAAAAACACTTATGAAATGTTAAGCAACCCGGAAACCCCCCTTCTCCTTCTTCAAGCTCAGTCCTCCAATCCCATCGCCCTGATTGAATCCAGTGAGGGGCGGGGGGTGGCATTGAGGCCATCTCCCTTAGAACAGAAAAGTAAGAACACAGGATGATGCTTGAAAAATCACCCCCACACTAGCTCAAAATCGATGTAAGTGGTTATTTTGTTTGTTAATGTAAATCTGGCCTTCACCTTCAACTATTTGTTGAGTAAAGACACCAAAGTAGACTATGAAATAGTGATCCCTAAGACCACACAAATCACATGTTTGAGTTAATGAGTGGGAAATAATTACACCCACCGGAGCTATCTGGACTGGATAATATCACAGACATTAAACACAGGGGAAAATTTTCCATTTTGACATATATGAGGCTGCCCCAAATCTGAACGACTCCTCCCCCCCTCCCCCCCCCCCCCTTTCAGGCACTTAAAATAAAAGCATCACCATTCTGCTTCTGTGAGTAATCTTTCTTTAGAGTGCCCCTTCCCTTACTAAGCCCTCTGGGGTTACAACTAATATCCATTTTCATGATTCTGACTTTATGTCATTTAAGGTAGACCAAAGTACCAGTTATCCTACTTAGATAATCTAATGGGTGTGCAATCAGGGCCCATCTGGCGGGTCCCAGCGGGCTGAGTGCAATGGCTTCCTGCCAAGAGAGCCCCAGTGACACTCTGCATTTCCCCGTGAGGACGGGAAAGACGGCAGCACAGCAGCTGAGGTTTTCGTGACCTCGAGGGGCCACTTAGCAGCACTGCCTTCTCCCTTTCCTGCTTCATGTCTGTACTTCCCGCTCGTAATGGTGACGAGGCTCAGGACACACTGCTTCAAAACGTGGCACCGTGGCATACTGACTGTAATGGGAGCAACCTGAGATGTAGCAGCTGCAGGAGCAAGTCATAAGACCCTCCTGGGAGAGGTGCGCCCATACCCGCAGGAAAGGAGCAGCCTCCTCTCTGAAGAGGAGGGGGCGCTGAGAAGGGTCTGAATGGAGGGGCCACCCTATTCCCCCCAGTTTATTCCTCTTGTTGGTTTTGTACGATCACATTCTTTCATGACTCCACATTCTTCACCAGCAGTATAAAAACCCCTAGCCGGTTTGGCTCAGTGGACAGTGTCAACCTGTGAACCAAAGAGTCTTGTGTTCGATTCCAGTCAAGGGCACATACCTCAGTGGCAGGCTTTTCACTGGCCCTGGCCCTGTCTGGGCTCTGGTCAGGGCGCATGCAGGAGGCAACCAATCGATGTGTTTCTTTCACATCATTCTCTCTCTCTCTCTCTCTCTCTCTCTCTCTCTCTCTCTCTCTCTCTCTCTCTTCTCTCTTCCTCCCTTTTCCACTCTTTCTTTAAAAATCAACGGAAAAATATCCTCGGATGAGAATCCTGATATATATAAAGAGCTAGGTGGCAGGTGGCATCACGACTGAACGGGTGGCCTGTCTCCGTGCAGGTCCCCCCGTCTCCCTCAGCCCCGGAGCCACTCACCATGCGGGGGCCTGTTGGCAGGGCGGGACTGGGGACTGTTGAGCAGTGGTGGTGGACTGCTTCCCAGGGTGGCCGTGAGCTTAGCGGAGCAGTCACCCAGGCGGAGTAGTGTGTGGGGGGGGTGTGTGGGGTGTGTGTGTGTGTGTGTGTGTGTGTGTGTGTGTGTGTGTTGGGGAGGGGGGAGTGCAGGGGAGTTTCGAGTAGCAGTTGAGGGGTCGGGGAGCCTCATGGAGCAGTGGCGGGGAGGGGGGAGCTTTGCAGGGCGGCAGCAAGCTTTGTGGACCAGTCAGGGCCCTCGGGGATCACAGAGCGTCCCGGGGCCAGGAGCTTCATGTAGCGTCTTTAGGGCGGCAGAGGCCAGGCGATGGAGGCCACGCTAGACCTAGGGACCCTAACCGTGCCTCTAGTTAAAAAATAAATAAATAAATAAAAATAAATTTTAAAAAATCGTAGTACAAAAACACTCAGGTTTATTTATTTCTTTGGGTCTTCATTTTCTTTTGAAGGCCCCTGTGTTACATATAATATATATTAAATAAATGTGTATGCTTTTCTCTTGTTAATCTGTCTTTTGTTACAGAGACCCAGCTGAGAACCAAAAGGAGTAAAAGTAATTTTGCTTCCCCATAGTATCAAGGATTGCTTTTAATAGGTTAAGCCTCAAGTCACACAGGGAGGGAGAGGGTGAAGGCAGTGAAATTCATGAGTGGAAGAGGGGCCTCCTTGCCCACTCTCTCTTTTTTAAAAAAAAATATTTTATTGATTTTTTTTTACAGAGAGGAAGGGAGAGGAATAGAGAGTTAGAAACATCGATGAGAGAGAAACATCGATCAGCTGCCTCCTGCACACCCCCCACTGGGGATGTGCCTGCAACCAAGGTATGTGCCCTTGACCAGCAGTGAACCTGGGACCCTTCAGTCTGAAGGCTGACGCTCTATCCACTGAGCCAAATCAGTTAGGATCTTGCCCACTCTCTTAATCAAGAAGACATTGATGTTTGTCCAATCAGTTCCCCAAACCAAAGGGTATCTCTGCAAATTGGAAGGTGGGGCTGGGGCAGGGTGAGGAGGATGGAGAGAAATAGTAATATGCAACCGATTTGTCATTAGTTGTGTGTTTTGATGTGACATTTGTGGGAAGTTATTACTTCATTTACCTAATTAAAAGTGGATTATTTTTTAAAATTAACCTTTTTTGAGATGTTGTGTGGTTATTTACTCACTCCTTCCAAAACCCCTTCATACTTCAGACATGAATTCCATCTATTTTTAAAAAAGATTTTCCCAGAACATTCTATCATCAGTATGCCACATCATGTCCTCATGCATTCAGTAAAGATACTTTATAGTTACCACTTCTTATATAACTAGTTGTATATTTAAAGATTCTTAATTTTCTAGATGAGGTAAAAATATTATTTAGCTTTTCTCACGGGCCTTTTTTCCCTAACCTGCTAACAATCTTTGAAATGTGCTTGAAACCTCTTTTTGAAAAAGATCTCCATGGTCCTTTCAAATTGGAAAATCCATAAAGAGCCTATATTATAACAGTAGCTTTAGATATGCTAAAAAAAAAAAAAAAATAAAGGAAGAATTACATCAGATGTCTGAATAAAGCCTTCCCTCTCATGACTCTGTGTCGTATGAAAATGCTGAGTCATTGCAGTTTTTAAATTCCAATCTTTTAAAATGACATTTGGCATTATATTAAGGAGCTTATGGGATATCAAAAGTGCATGATCAATGATAAATTCATATTTGTGATTGAGACAAGGGAGTTAGCAATCAATATATCTCTGCATTCTTGGCTTTTAGAGTTTAATTTAAGCATATTTAGTTATATTCCTACCAAAATCAATTTTTAAGAAGGTTGCTTTTCAAAACCAGGTACCTCCAATATCACATTTTGGTCTAGGGAAATTTTTTTATAGAAATAGAATTTGTCTTCTGTTATGCCTTTGGACTGTATATTTTTTGCTTACCCTACTCTGGCATCTGTGTAAACTTTAAAAAGTTTTAAATAACTTTTCATGAAAGAACCTCAATAAAAGTTGTTCTAGCATTAAGGAGGTTGGCAGAAATGATATGAGGTGATAGAAATACAAAGAAATATTTTAGAAGAGGGTCTTTAACTAGATTTCCCTTGGTGGAGAAGGTGAAAAGATCTGGAAATATTGAATTACTTGGGGTAACAAAGGTAATGCTTGACCTTTTCTGCCCAATTTAATCCCCTCCCCCATGCTTTTGATGTGTGTGAATATTCAAGAGGTCAAAGTGTATTGATTTTCTAAGAAAGCAGACATTTAAATCAGGTCAGGAAAGATAGATTAATGGATGATCTTCATCTCAAGTTCTCTTTTGCCTACTTTAGTTATAAGAATAAATTAATTTCAATTTAAGGACAATGAATTTGTGGAAAAATAAAAGAACTCTCTAGAGATTGTTAATGTAAAAGTCCTTTGAAAACATAAGTGAATCCTAACAGTGGACTCTGCACTCTCTCACAGGGACCTATGGTAATCCTTTTGAATTTTGCACAGCCCTAAATATAATCCCTTTGATAAAAGGGTCTTTGCTCTTGATTATTGGAACACTATGGAACACCTAAGTATGTTTTTTATAATTCCATGTAAAGTTGGTGCGCACTCAAAGAAACCAATCTGAGGCAGCTGCTGCTCTCTGGACAAGCCCATGATGGAATTCAGAAGGAATAGGGGAATTGGAATGAGTGACTGTTCCCTGCAGGCCAGCTGGTGCTCAGACCCTTTAGACATGTGGTCGGTCGGCAAACTGCAGCTCGCGAGCCACATGCCATTCTTTGGCCCCTTGAGTGTGGCTCTTTCACAAAATACTATGTCCTGGGCAAGTCTATTTTGAAGAAGTGGCATTAGAAGTTGAAGTTTAAAAAATTTGGCTCTCAAAAGAAATTTTAATCGTTGTACTGTTGATATTTGGCTCTATTGACTAATGAGTTTGCCTACCACTGTTTTAGACTCATTTAAGTTGTTAATGCACACACAAAAACGAAGCCTGTGACTTTTCAATGTACAGCATGACTTCATTAAAAACTGATGCTAGCCTTGGAGTCCAGCCAGCCTCCGAGCATCAGAGCCAAGAGTGGGAGCCTTGGAAAGTGGAGCTTCTCTCTCCAAGAGCCTGGCGGGCCACACAACCTGGTGAGAAGTGAGCAATTGAGAACTCGGGGTGGAGGTGGGTATCAGTTCTTCAACCTGAATGCAGCTTCTCTCCCATGTCCTTTCTCTACTCCACATCCCTGATGCTTGAGCAAGAGTGATCTTTCTTGCCTTAGCCAGTTTGGCTCACTGGATAGAGCATCAGCCTGTGTACTGAAAGGTCCTGTCAAGGGCATATCCCCGAGTTTCGGGCTATATCCCTAGTAGGTTTGGTGCAGGAGGCAGCCAATCAATGATCTTCTCTCATCATTGATGTTTCTATCTCTCTTTCCTTCTCCATTCCTCTCTGATATCAATAAAAATATATTTAAAAAAGAATGGCCTCTCTCTTTACCCTGATTTCTGTTTTCTCTATCTCTACTGTAATATCATTTTAAAAAATTTCCTTAAGATCCTTGACAGAATTCTTTCTTTCAGAATTCTCTCTGTACACTTCTACTCTATTTGAGTGTTTGATCATTCACGTCTTTATTTTTTTCATTCATTCATTCATTCATTCACTCACTCACTGATTTATCCACTAAGTATTTTGGAGCTTCTACCGGGGACAATAGGAGATAAACTTTTGATCTTTGTTCTTGAAAATAATACAGTCTAGTAGGGAAACTTGAAAAATAAATTTATAGTCTTAATAAAGTGTGATAGGATTGTAAAAGCTCTGACCTGAACACCAATCTAACCCAGTGGTTTTCATCAGGGGCGTTTTGCTTTTCGGAATACAGATGTCAACATTTGCAAACATTTCTGGTTGTCATGACAGGGATGTGTATGCGCTAATAGAATCTAGTGAGTTAGAGGCCAGTGCTGCTGCTGAACATTCTACAGAACAGTGGATTTTAATCCTTTGTTTTTTTAATCCTTACCCGAGGATATTTTTAGAGAGAGTGGAAGGGAGGGGGAGAGACAGAAAGAGAGAAACATCAATGTGAAAGAGACACATTGATTGGTTGCTTCCGGCAAGCACCCTGACTAGGGCCCAAAATTGAGCCTGCAACCTAGGTATGTGCTCTTGACTGGAATTGACTCTGAGACCCTTCAGTCCACCAGCTAATGCTCTATCCACTGAGTCAAACCCGCTAGGGCTATAATGTGCACTCTTTGGATGCACTTATAAGGTGTTCCTATAATGTGCTGTGAGGTAGGTAGTTAATTGTCAGGTTGCTTACTACCCTCAGCTTTTTTTCTCTCTCTCTTAATGATGTGGTTTAGTTTACCTGCGGTCTTAGGTCAATCCTAGTTCACTTGGTTTTGCCTAAAAATTTGACCCTAATTAAGGACCTTGTTATCACAAGGAGACAAAGGATTGTTTGTGTTAAAAGAGCTTTTAAAGAACAAACTTTATGAAAATTTTACCTTTTCTACACATGTCATACATAATGGGTACATTATATAATGAGAAGAGGACTTTTCTCTTTTTCCCAGAAGCAAGTTCATATAGAGGAAATGAGTTTAAGGTGAATCAAATCCTAGAACAGGTTTCTTGGAGTCAAGTTGGAGTTTTCAGGAAGCACATGAGAATAATACTCGCTCAACACTGGACCTGAAATGTTGAATAAATATGTGGGTGTGGAACACCCCAACTTGAAAAATAATAATCTTCAAAGTCTTATTTGATGTAGAAGCTGCATTATGTCAGGAAAATCCAAGTGAATTGTTGGGCTCACTTCAAAGAAGGCTCTGGCTCCACCCTTCTCACTATGGAGCATTAACTCTTGCATCAGCTCCCCTCCCCTCCCTTCCGTACCTCACTACCTTCGCAAAAGTGTTTCAAATGTCCAAAATATGTTCCGAGGAAAGGAAGAATGCATGGACAAGTATCTAAAAACTCCCCAACTATTGTAGCTTCTCAGCGGGGGTGGGGGTGGGGGGTGGGAAGAGGGAGGTAGTTTTGCCAAGGCAGAAAGCCAGGGGTTGCTGAAGGGTGAATCCAGACTGCCTCAAGGTCACTCAATCTCCCTGCCTTTTTCCTATTGGAAAAATGAGATATCAGAATCCAGCTGTAGGTAAATAAGGATGAAGCAAACACTTACCAACCAACTCAGGGAAAAGCAATAAATACTCAGAGGCATATGTGTCCTCTCCCCTGGCCCTCCCACTTGTCACACCTTGCCCATCCTCTTTCCATGGTACTACTCTCTGTTGTCACCTGCCATTGTGACCAAAATCAAGGCTTCCTATGTGTTAAGGGCTTTTAATGGCAATTGAATGAAAGTATAATATGCATGAAAGGCCAGAGAAAAAATTATAGTCTAAAAAAAACAACAACACACAAACAACTTAGTTGTGGAGAGGAGACAGAATTGAAGGTTGTAAGACTCCAGTCTGGATTAACTGGGTTATTCTAGCAGATATCTGGTTATTGTAGGGCTGGGGAAGCTGGGTGTGGAAAATATTATTAATTAGAAGGCCACAAGCTTAGGCAAGCCCCTACAGCTATGATTAAGAAAAGATGCAAATATTTAAGTTGCCTTGATTGAGAACCCTTGAAATAAGAAGGTAACTCGTAGAGTAGTAATTTTCAAACTTCTTGGAACATAGCCTGAGAAAGAAACATATTTCATATGTCAACCAGAACGTGTGTGTGTGTGTGTGTGTAAACAGAATGTTCTCAGAACAGAACTTATCTTTATAAGCTGATCTGCTCTCTATTCTATTCTACCACAGGACTTGAACATTGCTCAAAACCTGATTAAAACTTGCTGTGGAAGAGCCTGCCACAGAAACCAGTATAAAAGACACATTGAGGGGCAGCGCTCCTTCAAATCTTGGGACACAACACAGAAACTCCCAGAGCGACGTTTTCTGCCTTTGGGCCGCTCTTCTGGACATGTTCCAGTTTCCCCGAGACAGCGACTAGCTTTTGGCAGATTGGCTCGCAATTCTTCTGAGCTCCTCTAGGACACATCTTCTCCTGGTGTCTTTGAAAGAGCTTCTTTGCTGGGTTTTGCATTGGTAGAAAAAGTGAGAAAAAGAAAGCTAAGGATATGACGTTGAGGTAAAAGTATGATATTTTGGCCAGCGACACCAAGAGCTGGGCCATGTAGGCCATCAGCATGATGCCCCTGCAGTGGCTGCTCACTTTCTGATAGTGCTCTGGGCTGACCATATCTCGGTGGCAGTGACTATCCCATGGAAGAATTCCACCACCTGTATGGCTTTCACTCCTTGGCCAAACAAGAGCAGCAGCAGCAGGTAGGAGTATGTCCACAGTGGAAAGATGTCTTTTATTATCTGTAACATTAAACGGAGAAAGTGTGAGGACAAAAACACATGCAAGTGAAATGCACCATGGGTTTCTGACATATGCATTGTCCGAGAGATATGTATCAATCCTAGGACATGTTGGTTGGCCCAAGTCAAAATGGGTCCAATCTGAAACTTCACATAAATTTCTGACAATAGCATGAAGGAAATGAGAAACTGAAATTCAAGAAAACAAATTGTAGAGATAACAGATTGGATTCATTCCTTCAGGTATATAAAGAGAAACTATTACTCTTACCTGCTTCTTACTTTGTTGTGTTGTTGTTGTTTTTTGTACTCTTAGCAAGAAGTATTATATTATAAATAATCAGAATACTTCATATTCAAGATACAACCATCATAAACTTTTATGCACTAACAGCATCAAAACACATGAAACAAAACTACCAACTACACAAGGAGAAATCAAAAGAAATACTGTAGTCATAGGAGACTTTAGTATTTCTTTATCAGTCCTCAGCAGATTAAATTGAAAAAAAAATAATAATTCTTATGTTTTTCATTGTATTGATAATTTGAGCTTCAAGAGCTACTGAGGCTGGAAAAAGAGGCTAAAATGCATACATTCATCTTTCTCGCCTAACAATATTTCCCGGACAATCTGGAGCTGTTCAAGGCACTTTGTCTATGAGCACTGTTCCTGAAAGTCACTCTTCCTAAATAGTTTACTCTTCCTGAACGTCAGAGCCATAGAGTTAAAAATGATGTTTCAGTACTGGAAGAATCTGACCATCTTCACCTTTATTCATCTCAGTAGGTCAATTTGCAGACCATTGAGATGCCATCTGGGTGACCAGGTACATATCATAGTCACCTAGAGGGTTTGCTAAAATCAGGCGTTCCGATTGAACAGGTTGGGATGGGGCCTGAGAATTTACATTTTTAACAAGTTCCTGGATAATGTTAAAGCCTGATTAATGGGCTTCTGAGAATTAAAGCCTATGACCTGATCAAAAATTAAAAATAGCCTATCTATTTATCTATCTATCTATCTATCTATCTATCTATCTATCTATATAAAAGCCTAAGTGAATGTTATGATAGGTCGACCAAACAACCCCACCCATGTAAGAATTTGTGCACCAGGCCTCAAGTTTATAAATAAAGAGGGGAAAATCTTCAGAGCATTTTCACAGGCTTTTCCAGTAAACTTTCCTCTCCAAATTTTTACTATTCTCTACAATTTATACTCATAACTAGGGATACCTTATTTTAGGTTACTGATAATAAGCAACAAAGTCCTGGACTATGTTTTTGTGAAAGACTAACGAAAGGTTGTTTTGCACCCTCTTCATTTTTGTTGTAGCAAAGAGTTTCTATTTTCTTTTTTTTTTAACTTTAAAAAATATATATTTTATTGATTTTTTACAGAGAGGAAGAGAGAGGGATAGAGAGTTAGAAACATCGATGAGAGAGAATCATTGATCAGCTGCCCTTTGCATATCCCCAACTGGGGATGTGCCCACAACCTAGGTACATGCCCTTGACCGGAATCGAACCTGGGACTTTTCAGTTCGCAGGCTGACACTCTATCCACTGAGCCGAACTGGTTTTGGCAAGGGTTTCTATTTTCTACATGAACATTATTACAGCCCATTTGCTCATATTTGAGATTGTAAGAAGTGCTGACATTAGTTCTAACAAGACTGAAATCTACACTGAGGCTTATATTTTTATCTAGTCCAGTTAGATAAGGTACAAAAACTCTCTGAAGGTCTCATTATTGAGAAAAATCTTAAGAAGCAAAGAATTACTATGAGAAAAACCCAGGAATGGCTTGGCAAAGTTCCCCAACAATTCATGGATGGTTCAACTGTTGAAAAAAAAAAAGAAAGAAAGAAAAGAAAAGCCACCCCACAAAACAAAACAAAGCAAAACAACAATAAGTAAAAAAGACTGGTCATCAATCCAACTGACTTCTTTTTATAAAACTTGGCATTCTCTTCCCCATGTTCTTTCTGACCTTCAGTCTTTAAGATGGGGAAAATTATTGTGATAGTGAAAATACATCATGGTCAAAGCACAGAAACTTGAGTTTTTCTTTTGTGTTTCTTGATGGAAGAGTATATGAATGATTACTTGAAAGCATATAGTAAGGGACTAAGTTTCATCTCAGCTGGAACAGTGAGCATAGCTGGTGAAAATCCTCTTAAGAATTTCTTAGGTAAGTTAGTCACACTCTCATTTAGTCTTTCACATTAAAAATAAACACCAGGAAATTTATCCTAGGGCAGAAATTTTGGGCAGAAGACAAATTTGGTTGGATTTAAAAAAGAAAGAAAGTTTCCAATGGACATAATTGCAAAGTAAAACCCATGCCCTTCATCAAGAGCTTATTACTATGTAGATGGATTGGAAATCATGTTATTGATTATTTTTAAATGGTGAATAAAATAGCCTTTGGGAAGTGAAGATTTATATAACAGATAGACCCCTTGCCTTTTTAAAATATAAAACTCAAAAAAACAACAACATTGAGTTAGCATAAGAAGCCTCAATTAATCTGAACTGTCATTCATCCAGGTGATCTGATTTGCTTTTAATACCTATTTTCGAAAGTGTTACATAGACATCTAGATAATATCATGTTACAGATGAAATTGAAACATAGCACTTAGAAGTATTTTTTAATTGATATTTATCCTTACCCTATTCCCATTCCCCCCCCCCCCCCATTTTATGTTGCTATTATCGAAAAGTGAAAACTCTGTTCAGAATGATAAACCTTAAGATTGGCTGACTAAAGGAAAGGCAATCAACAGCTCCGGGAGAAATCTCACACACTCAGTCACTGACCATTTCTTCTCTGAAGCTTCCTGACCCTCTCCAGCAACTCCTCTTCCTCCAGCCTTGGCAAGACATCATGGCCTGTCAGTCAAGGACAGGACTCTGCCATCAAACAGGACCTCAAATGACTGGACTTCTTAGTACCTCAGATAACTCACCTTTAAGATGGGAAAGATAAAATCTACCTCACCTTGCGAAGATTGCGCGCATTAGTACACGTTGCAGTGTTTCCCAAAGTGTAGTTCGCGTACCCAGGGGTAAGGGAAGAGTTTGGTGGGGGTACGCGTTGCACCGAAGTTTGGTGGGGATATGCGTTGCACTGTGCTTAGCTGCGCCTAATTCTATGTTCTCATGAGGACGAGGGGTACTCAGCGTTACGAAAATTATAGAAGGGGTGCACATATGTCAAAAGTTTGGGAAACACTGTTTAGAGCAATGCCAATAGGTAAGCATGAGTGATACAATCTCTAGTGCTGAAGGCTTTGAAAGGTACTGACCTGTTGACCTGCACATCTGCTCAGCCTAGGGCAACTGGTGTGCAGGTTTTCAACTTTGTCACCCAGAGTCTAGCTCAGTATCAGATACAAAGGTCTCCTGGAACGTCTCATTGAAAGTGCAGCCAGCCATTGGAGCAAACAGGGTTTTCTAACGGACCAGAAAAATTCCACTAATAAGACCAAGATACTTTCCAAGTGTTCTGGCTATCTCAAGTTGTCCTCTGGAGTGGGAAGCATGGCCACGATTTGATTCTCAAGAACATGTAGGCTCCTCTTAGTGTAATTGGGCATAGAGAAAGGAAGAGCTCCTGGTGAGAAAAACATGAGCTTGGTAGTTGAGCAAATTCAAATCTCTTAACCCACCCTTTCAAGTCACGTGACCCTAGACAAGCTTCTTAAGGTGCCCGGGCCTCCATTTTCCTCCCCTGCACAGGTAGATTATAATGGCCATCACAAAGTATAATTTGAGGAAATTTCCTGCCATGACGCCTGTCATTACTGCAGGTGCTTAATGTGGATTGGGTCCTGAATCCAGCTTCCAGGGCAATGAGTCGGGGAAGCAACGTCTTTACAGACGGAGCCGGCATTGTTACCACTGCTCTGGTTTCTGTTTCCAGTGTGAGGGGCTTAAGCTGGGACACAGAGGTTTCAAGTGAGGTTAAGCAACTAAGATTGTTGTTCACACGGATCAGATGCACTGGCAGTTAAAGGGAATACTCTTAGAAAGCTTCCCCAGGAGACTGATAAATTAAATAAATGCAAACTTTATTAAAAAATTGTAATTCACCCTATCAGGTCTGCTGCAGCTTTTGAAAGTACTAGTAATTCTTACAAGTCTAATAATAAAATGCAAAGTAGAAGAAGACAGTGTCTAACAGAGGTTTTATTGGGTGGAAGACACACAGTGCAATGTACAGATCTTGTATCATAGAGATGTACACTTGAAACCTATATGACCCTGTTAACCCATGTCACCCCAATACATTTAATAGAAATTTAAAAGAAAAACAACAGAGTTTGTAGCAAGGAAATCTCAGATCCTTCTCTGATTCCATGTCTCAGGCATTGGTGAGGATGAAATGGAACACAGCACTTCCCAGACCACTTTGATTCCAGAGACCATAGCGTCAGGATTTTATGGAGGAAATAACTTTTGCTTCCACGCCCAATGTTGGCGGCCAGTTTTCGAAAGTAGAATGTTGAACAGAAAATGGCCGGTTTGGATGGTTTGACTGGATTTGGAATCCATTACCAGCAAAAGGAGACTCACTTAACAAACAGCTGCAACAAATCCTCTTGAATACATTTCTGCTACTCCAGTTAGGCTCCAAGGTTGCCCCCTGCTGGTACCTTTATTTATTGCAAAAAGGATATTGTATTTCTATTTTATCCATTGGTGCTCTGTCCCTTTGAATTGAATGGCTTTCCTTGTGCCCGAGGGAAACCTAAGGGCTCATTCAGAAGAATTTTGGAAATGGGAGGGTTACCAGATTCCTTGATTATGTCTCTGCTGAGAGAGAAGGGAGCAATAACTCAACAGGAAAGTTAAAACACTCCTTAGATTTCCTTTTCTCATTCAAAAGCATTTTTCTCTTTTTAAAATTAATAGTGGAGTAATAGCTATTAAAAAAAAAGAAGACATACTGAATTTACCATCCCAGGTTATCCCAGTGGCATAATTTTTAATATTTCAAGCAGGTGGTAATTTTTAGTTAATTTTTAACCTGTCATTTCAAAGGTCATTAGTAAATCAGTTAAAATGTTACCAAACAAATGCTTTTATTTCCCCTCTAATTATGTTAAGATGCAAATCTGTAGCTTTCAAAAGAGAGTTGAGTACATTGAAAATTGTGGTTATAGAATCATACACCTAAAACCTATATAACCTAAACTAAAACCTATATAATTTTATTAACCAATGTCACCCCAATAAATTCAATTTAAAAAAAGAGAAAGGAATTTGCTTCTGTTTCAGAACACTGGCCTATGCTAGTATATTTTCTGTCTAGGGGAGGGGGAGGGAGGTTTGGAACCCCGAATCCTGACTGTTTTTTATTGCCACAAGTGAGTAGGCTTTTAATAAATATTCCAACTATTACTGTGATATGCACCATCAGACTTTTCCCCCTCTGTTGTACTTAATCCTAACTGGTTGACCTTACCCAGATTTTTTAGTGTCTCTGAGTTTTGCTGATTAAAAGAAGATAAAAATGCACATCTGGTATGGCTCAGTGGTTGAGTGTCAAACTATGAACCAGGAGGTCATGGTTTGATTCCAGTCAGGGCACATGCCTGGGCTCTGGGCTTGATCCCCAGTGAGGGGCTTGAAGGAGGTAGCCAATCAATGATTCTTTCTCATCATTAATGTTTCTATCCCTCTTTCTCCCCCTTCCTCTCTGAAATAAAAAAATATATACATATAATAAAAAGCCTGTGGCCCTAACGCTGTAACAACCAAAGACTGGCACAGGTGGGTGGGGCCGAGTGACTTTGCGTGCTAGGCTTCTAATATATATCAGGCAATCAATGATTCTCTTTCCTTTTCTTTTTTTTAATATATATTTTATTGATTTTTTACAGAGAGGAAGAAAGAGAGCTAGAGAGCTAGAAACGTCGATGAGAGAGAAACATCGACCAGCTGCCTCTTGCACACCCCCCATTGGGGATGTGCCAGCAACCAATGTATAATACATGCCCCTGACCGGAATCGAACCCGGGACCCTTCAGCCCGCAGACCGACGCTCTATCACTGAGCCGAACAAGTTTCGGCTCAATGATTCTCTTTCATCATTGAGGTTTCTATCTCTCTCTCCCTCTCTCTCTGAAATCAATAAAAAAATAATTTTTAAAGAAGGGCATGGCAAGGTTCAGATGGAAAACTCATTTAAGTAATTAAGTAATATGGATAAAAAAAATAGTACTGAGTCATGATAAGCTGGAATATCAAAATCACATAAAGAAAATGTTCACTAATTAGGCTATTTAGAGAAGAACCTAAATGGATTAGTAAAATATCTGGTGGAGAGTGTGTGTGTATTTGGAAAAGAACCTAATTAAGATGACTCTGTGTCCCCATAGTGGAAGTCTGTAAAGATTTGACCAAAGGACAAATAAGTATGATTTATGATTTTTTTAATGTAAGTTAATATTTATAAATGGAGAATCATTGATTGCCTGCCCCCTGCATGAGCCCCACTGAAGATTGAGTCCACAATCTTGGAATGTGCCCTGACCAGGAACTGAACCACAACTTCCTGGTTCATAGGTCGACACTCAACCACTGAGCCACGCAGGCTGGGCATGCCCTACCCTTTCTAACCAGCAGTGTTGGTTAATAGGCACTGACCAGGTAGCCTCATCATTTTAATGATGATTGCACAAACCTGTGCTTTCTCCTAGGATGCTTTCAACAGCCACATCACTCATCTTGCTATCGTACTTAGATGCTACGAGCTAGGACTAGGGCCTCATTGCAATGACCTTTCCCTTGGATCCAAGAAATCTCAAGGATTAATGAATTGTTGATACCAATGTTGGTACTTGGAAAGTGGGGTGCTACTGTGACAAATACCTAAAAGTGTGGAAGGAGCTATGGAACTGAATAATGGGTAGAGGTTGGAAGAGTTTTGAGGAACTTGGTAGAAAAACCTTAGAATGCCTTGAAGTCCTAACACCAATAGCTGGGTCTTTCTCCACTTATTCATTCAGCGAGCCTTTACTCGTGTGCTTGGTGGGGGAGGGGTGGGAGGCTAAGAATTTTCCCTTCTAATTCCCAGGTAATGTGCTGGTTGGGGACTTCATTGTGAGTCACTGCTTAGCAAGCAAATAGCAGTCTTGGTCAACTCTTTGGCTGCAAGCTGGAAAGGAGAGATTTCTGTAGTAATTTTATTAGATTTACTTTCTTTGGAGATCAGGCACTAGAGGGCAGTGTAATCACAATCACAAGCTGTGCTTCACACTAAATCCAGACCAACTTCCTAAATAAACGACTATTGCTTCGGTCCAGGCATCTTTGTTTAATCTTTTTATTTGTTCCTCTACTGCTCAAAGTGTCCTCTATTGAAATTTCACAGGAAAGACAAGCTCAGGCAATTTTCAGCACTTAACAGGAAATGAGAAAGACTCTTTAAAATTTCTGCACACATTTTTATTTTATTTTTTATTGATTTCAGAGAGGAATGGAGAGGGAGATAGTAACATCAATGATGAGAGAGAATCATTAATCAGCTGCCTTCTGCACACCCCACATTGGGCATATGCCTCAACAGGAATCAAACTGTGACCTTCTGGTTCATAGGTCGACACTCAACCACTGAGTCATGCCGGCTAAGCCACATTATTTTATTTAGTACAGTCTCTGCCATTTAAAAATTAGGCATTTCCCTTCGCCCATCAGTGGTTTCTTATTTATGAATACTTATAGAACTCCCTGGGAATTCTACTTAAGTTTTCTCTTTTAAACAGCCAGTACACTGACATAGCATTAAAACATCTATCTGGGATCATGATAGGAAGAAAGCTCATGGCTCTCCTTGCACCACTAGAAATTGACATGAATACCATGACATGAATACCAGGAGTGTCAATCTAGTCTTGAGGTAGAGTTTCAACAGCAAAGCTCAGGAGAGCACCAACATAAAAAATATTAAAGGGTGATATTATCAAATAGAAGCTGGCTCCTAATGCTAGGCTATCAGAATTAATTAAAGTGGAGTCCTTAGAAATGAGACCAAACCTTGCAATTCTCTCAGAGAACTGTGCTATACAGAAATACACTTAGTGGAAGAAGAGGGAAAATGGCTCATGTGACAAAACTGTTCCACGTTTCGGTAAGATAAATATCTAAGCAAGAACGGGCAGTTCAGTTAGTTCTTCTGCTCACAAATGAGGAACTTCCCTTCCAGGACCTCATTGTGAGTCACTGCTTAGCAAGTAGCAGTCCTGGTCAGTGGGCACAGAAACAAGCCATTTGCATGTATTTACAAGTGATCAAAGCCAGATTTTTTTCAGTCACTGCTATTCACCGGAGGGGGGGCGGGGTTCCAAAATGGGTTGTTTAATTGAGACTAATTGTTGTTTGTCAACTGCATCCAGCTCAGCTGGGCATATAGATATCTGGTCTAAAGCTGAGAGTTTGTTGTGGTTTTGAAAACGTCCACTGGCATCCAGACTTGCGAAGACTGTCAATTTATGGCCCCCGGGGATGGTGACCAGCACAGCCCTCGCTAAGAACCTGCAGTGGTTGACGTAAGATTAGGGCTTTGTTCCCTTGATGGCATTTCTTGGTCCCCCTGGGCGTGGCTCATCTGTGGCTCTGACTTGTAGCAGAGCTTTGCACTTCCTTTCGGCATTTGGCTGAGTAGATAATGTATAGGCTTCTGATAAGGAAAATTCCAGCAATGACAGCAAAATAACTCCCATAAACTAAAAACTGTAGAAAAACAAATAGAATTAGACACACATGAAAGGTGACCATCTCCGTCATTGATTATTCATAGTGATGCTATTGATTTGCTTGGATTAGGGGGTACCTGAGATCCAGTATCTCAATAATGGGATATTTAGTTTTGCACAATATTTTCTTCTGCTCCCATCTTACTAGTAGAAGAACCCAGTATGAAAGTGTAAGCAATACAGTAACTAAAGCTGAAACTGGTTTGGCTCAGTGGATAGAGCGTTGGACTGCGGACTGAAAGGTCCCAGGTTCAATTCTGGTCAAGGGCATATACCTTGGTTGCGGGCACATCCCCAGTAGGGGGTGTGCAAGAGGCAGCTGATCGATGACTCTCTCTCATTGATGTTTCTAACTCTCTATCTCTCTCCCTTCCTCTCGGTACAAAATCAATAATATATATATATATATATATATATATATATATATATATATATATATATATATATATGTATGTGTGTGTGTGTGTGTGTGTGTGTGTGTATATATATATATATATATAAAAGAAAGTGTAAGCAATACAGTAACTAAAGCTGAAACCGGTTTGGCTCAGTGGATAGAGCGTCGGACTGTGGACTGAAAGGTCCCAGGTTCAATTCCGGTCAAGGGCATATACTTTGGTTGCGGGCACATTCCCAGTAGGGGGTGTGCAAGAGGCAGCTGATCGATGATTCTCTCTCATTGATGTTTCTAACTCTCTATCCTCTCTTTCTCTCTGTGAAAAATCAATAATATATATATATTTTTAAAAATACAGTAACTAAAAGTGTGGGCTTTGGAGCCAGGGTTGCTTGGTACAAATTATAAGATTGCCAATGGTGGAAAAAGACTAAATCCCACTGATCTGTGTGTGTCTATGTTTGGAGGGTAGAGAATGCTATATGTAATATCTCCAAGAATAAATTTTGGACACTGAAGTTACTTCTTATCTACCTTATGTGCCCCCCTTTTTTTCAGATTAAATGTAAAATGTGAAATTGGGCTAATTGCCAGTCCCTCAGTGAATTCCAATAAACCTTGTTCGATTCCAATAAACCTTGAATGGTAGGTTCTAGATGGTAGGAGGGATATGGGGACACAATGGGGACATATGGGGACACAATGACGTGTTGCCTGATGATGTTTTTTAGAGCCAAGAGTAAATGCTCCTCTATTGTGATTATTGCTCAAAACTACTCAGTGTGTTATACTGATAATTAGGAAATTTTCTTATTTTAAAATTTGCCTAGCCAAGGAATTCGAGTAACTTAAGTATTGCAGTGGTAACGTTGTAAAATCCTTTGAGATGACCTAGTTATTCTGTATTCCCACCAACTCTGAACAGCAGTGCTGCAGCTTACCTGAACGCTGACGGGCAGGTTAAGCCCTCCCTGATCCACTACGACCACGGTGATGATGGTCTGAACCACCAGGGCCAGGAAGGTGTTGATTCCAAACACCAGGGCATACCGCTCCATGCTCAGATTAACTGCAATCTGAAATCTATCATTAGACATGGGATAGGTGTTTAAAAGAGCATACATGGGATTCTTAGCTTCAAAAGACAAAAACAAAAGAGAAAGCAGTCTGCTAGGTGGGATGGGGGTTGAAGAGACAGGTGAAAACGGGAAAGGGGCTGAGATACACAAACTGCCAGTTATAAAAACAGTCACAGGAATGTAGAGCAGAGGAAATTTAGTCTATAATATTGTAATAGCTATGCACGGTATCAGGTGAGTACTAGACTTACCAGGTGATCACTTCATAAGGCATACAAATATCTAGTCACTATGATGTAACACCTGAAACTGACATAATATTGTATGTCAACTGTAATTGAAAGAAAAAAAAAAAAAGAGAGAAAGCAGTGTCTTTTATTGCAGATTGAAAACATTTGTTTTATTTTATTTTATCTTATTTTATTTTATTTTTCAACCACAGTTTACATTCAATACCATTCCACACCACGTACTCTACAGAGTGGTCCTCCCACTGCCCCAGTTACTCACTTGGCCCATACCCAGTTACCTCGACTTTATTGACTATATTCCCCACATTGCAATCTGCATCTCTATGGCTATTCTACAACTAATTTGTATTGTATTGCTTATTGCCTTCACCTTTTCACCCAGCCCCCCAAACAGCTGTCAGTCTGTTCTCTGTATTTCTTGTTAACAGTAATCCTTATCTAAATCTTCCCAAGTATAGACAAACAGGAAGATCAATGAAAGGGAGTTCAAAATATTGTTAGAGGCTTAATTAAAATAAAGAAAAAATGGCAAAATTTCTCCTGCCCGATTTAATACTTCCAGAAATTAAACCTAAACTTTCTAAATTCTCATAACTTCAGAATATTGGATGCAATTTGATTTTAGATACTGTTGTATAGTGAATTTTTATAAAAAACACAAGCAACACCTAATCTGAGGAAATTTTTGGAAATTTACTCATTATAATGTCAATTGTCTGTATTTACAGTTTCAAAGTTTGGAGAGGACAACATAACTGGTTGTCCAATGAAATCTGTAATAAATTTGTAATAAGTATATAGATTTTGAAACAAAACACTTATGAAAGACCGGAAAATGCATGTTATTTATTGTTCCCCCTGGAATGCAGGCAAAGGTTTTGTGTTTTGACTATGCTTACAATGAAAAGAAATAATATAATCCTACCTTAACAAAATGCTAACATTAAAAAAAGAAACTCAAGACACATGAGTTTGATTCATTATATTGACTCATTTCAGTGAAAACACACACACAAAACTTGCTATCTTTTTCATTTGTTTCCTTATCTTTTTCCAGGGTGCTTATATTTATGTATTTTGTCAATTGCTTATCAAATACTTTTCACAAATTAAAAAACAAAACTTGATAAAACTTTTGTTTCTATCTTTTTAAATTTAAATGTTGAACAAAAACTGCGCACCTATGGATGAGGACAATGGGGGGGTGGGGAAAGGGCAGAGGGTGGAGGGGAGCAATGGAGGGGGGAAAAAAGAGAGGAACATTTGTAATAATCTGAACAATAAAGATTTATTTAAAAAACAATAAATTTAAATATTTATCTTTTTTTATTACTACTAAAATACATTTCCTGATAGTCAGCTTCCTTTGTACTTATATGAGGAACTAAATGTTTTTAATAAAAAATAACCATCTCAGGGTATTAGTGGAGGTGGAGGGATTGAACAGAAAAGAAAAAGAGAGAACTTATGGACATGAACAACAGTGTGGAGATTGTTGGGGAAGCAGTGGTGATGGAAAAAGTAAAATAAAATAAATAAAATAAAAAGTACTCTCTGGAATTTATTTCTTATAATATTTGCATCTACATTTTTCAGTATACAACTTTTTATAACATGCTGAGAATATTTTGTTTCAAATATACACTTGGTATTATGCCAACAACCAAGTGAAATCAGGGCTGAAACCTAAACAAAATTATTCAAAATTAAGTTTCATCACACCTTATTATAGAAAATTGCTTGAAATAAAAAACTACAACCTGACAATGTGTCATTGCTCTTGCTTTATGAACCTACAGAGTTTTTTTTAAGAACTTTTATGAGTTTATTTGAACCAATCAGATCATATATGCCTGCCAGCAAGATCTCAAATGCTCTGGAGAGTAAGTTTTTGTAGCTTCTTTCATGCATTTGAACGTAAGGAGGAGACGAAGGAAGATTACATGCAGGTGGGAGACAGTAAGGTGGAGATTGGACTACAGGGCAGTTAACAAGATTATATGCCTCTTGAGGGTGTTATGGCTTATTTCAAAAGTGTGTTAACTACGGTAGATGCACAGAAACAATGGACAGGGCTTACTTAAGGTAAAAATTAAACCTTTTACTAAAAACGTTATGTGCCTGGGATGTGATTACCCATCAAGACGTGTCCTGTTAGGAATTTTTTTTCTTGATGACTACTCTTAGTAATATTCAGACAGCAAATAGTTAACTAAAAAGATGGCTTAATTATGTCTAATATAATATGAAGTATTCGACATTTAATATTGCAATTGATTAAAATCCTTCTGAAGTTCTCAAAGGTCCTATAAGACTATAAGAGAAAGAATATGGTTTAGTTTTAGGAGTGGCCAGAAATGGTTGGTAATACTTACACTGTTATGGTTATAAGTAGCATGTAGCTGGACTTGAACATCAAATAGCCAGCATAGCATGCCCAGATATCAGTTGTGTAGTGCATGAGAAGTAGGGAGCTGGCATTGACCACTGAGAAGATGGCCAGGGCCAGCTCTCCCAGAAGGTTCCAGTTGACTTTCACATAACCCACTGCAAAGGCAGCCACGGCCCCTGACAAGGAAGCATTAGGAAAGATCAAACATGTTGCCTTTGCACGTGAATATCAGCTTGGTCTCTTAAAAGCGCAGGTCTCAGGTAATATTCTAGAAGATGAATATATTGCTTTAAAATTTGTGAAAATAGTGCAATCCACCAATATGGACTTATCCTTTTCTCAACCACATTTGAGAAACCTCCTCTCTTACTTCCTATTTTTTCAATCATTTAGTTGCCACACTTTTAATTAGCATATCATCTACATGCCAAACACTGTACTAGGTGGAAGGGCCAAGGTCCTAACCACGGCTCAGTGGGGAGAAGTAAGACATAAACCCAGTTATTCAACACAACATGCAAGGGCAGGAAGAGCCATTGCTCTTGGGTACACCTGGCCCATCCATATTTGCCTTTCTTTATCATTTGTATAGTAAGTTTTTTTTTCAATGATGTGTTGCACTGGGTAGTAAGTTTTAGGCTATCTTATTAATATTTATATTTTATTATATTTACATGCTATTTAAATATTTATGTTACATTTATTTATATAATTATTATATATTATAATTACTGATTATAATTAATAAGATTAATCTTTATTACTCTTAATCTTAATTCTAGTCCCATCTTAACTTCTTCAGATCTGGCCTAATTTAGTTGAGATTTTGGGTGAGCAAATATACATTGGTTCATATTAAGAGGTTGAATAATTGACTATAATTAGGGTTAGTAATTATAGTTCTCTTTAGCAAAATGAGAGATATTTATGCTTCAAATTACTGACATTTGATTAATTAACCTTTTCACATTTGTTCTAGTAAAGACTATGGTTGCAAAGGAAAAAACACCTGTTCTTCCCTCAAGAACTTGGCTACAGGAGAAATCATTTCAGTGGAGCATTCGGCTCGGTGCTGGTTTCCGGCAGTTAAACTGAAGTCTCCCAAAAGAGAGACAATAATAAACAAATGCCGCATGAATTTTCTGAACCTTTTTGTAAATGAGGGTGTGGAAATCTCCTACTTCCTGGACAATATCTTCAAAGTCTTATGTGGCATTTAAGTTTCCATTTACCAGGACATAAATATTTATTGTAGAGCAAAGCTCAAAGGCAGATTTCCCTCTGATATTAGAATCCTGACTCTCACATATCTTCTTCTCCTCATTTAAATCTCAGAAGGGACTTGTGAACATTTTTGGTGTATAGCCTAGAACTTCTAAAGGTGGGCGCTAGCTAAACCAATTTCTTTATTAACCAAAACTCTACAAGTGATCATTTCGTTAAACTCATTTTCTAAAATAATAAAACTCCTACTGAGCTTCAAGCTGTGTGTTGGCCTTTGACACTGAAGACAATTCTAGAAGAACAGGGGGCATTATTAGCACATTTGCTGATGGTGAGGTGAAACCTTAGAAATTTGGCTCGTGTTTGTTTGGTGTTCAATCCTGAGTTCCTTCATAACAGAGAAGTGTCATGCTCCTCTTTTCTCTTCCCCGCTTCTTCCATCCGAAAGGAGATCAACATGCCCTCTAACACAGAGCTAATTTACCACCATGGAGAAATTTAGCAACTGGAAAAATAAACACAACGAGGGTAGCCCGTCAAAGGAAAACCAATCAAGGTATACTTACCTCCAAAGGTGGCGATAGCTTCCACTCCCCCATTATAGACGGAAGAATTTTGGGACGGTGCCTTATAGTCCCACAGGATTTGAACGTAGTTGTAGACCTGGTTGAAGCCTGCTGTGGAGAGAGCCCACCACAGGGACCAGTATAAAAGGCGCTTGGAGGAGTAGCACTCCTTCAGGTCTTGGAACCACTGCACAAACACTCTCCGAGCGACATTTTCTGGCTTGGGGCTGCTGAGCTGGCCGGCACCCAGGCTTCCTGAAGTGGTGGCTGTTTCTGAAGTGGGTTTCTCCTCATGGCGGCCAGGTGTTGCCCCTTCCCATGGTTCATCTAACTCCGTATTCATGCTTAATGGCCTGCGTGCTTCTTTGCTGGGCTTTGCATGAAAGAACATGCTTTTCTTGGGCATTGGGAGAAAAAGTGAGAAAAGGAAAGCCACGGAGACAGAGACCAAGCATATGACATTGAGGTAAAAATAGGATATTTTGGCCAGCGACACCAAGAGTTGGGCCAGCACCGAGGCGGCCGTGTAGGCCACCAGCATGATGCCCCTGCAGTAGCCGCTCACTTTCTGGTAGTGCTCTGGGCTGACCACGCTGTATATGTAGGCAAAGTAGGCCACCTCGGTGGCAGTGACCATCCCATAGATGAATTCCACAACCTGCATGGCTCTCACTCCTTGGCCAAACAAGAGCAGCAGGTACATAGTGATTAAGCTAATGCCTTGGAGGACGATGACTGGCTTGTAGCGGACGTAATCGGTGAGGATGAACACGGGGAGCAGCAGCAGCAGGTAGGAGTATGTCCACACGGGAAGGATCTCATTGGTTATCTGCGAAGTTGAAAAAATGGAGAGTGTGACCATGTAGCACCAGGAAATGAAAAGAACACCTTTCTTAGCCATGTGCACACTAAGGGATGTCGCTTGCACAATGTCAAATTTTGTATCCAATTGGATAGGATATTCTTCATGTTATGAAAAAGAATGGAACATGGATTTTCAAGAAAGCCACTAGGGAAACAGAACGCCCCCCCCCCCCCCCAAAAAAAAATTGTATACTTCTGTGCATCTCAGTAAGAGAGTATGTACAATCTGAACTATATTATGTTTATTAGTAGATGTATATGCACTTGAGTAAATCAGTCAAAAATTGCTCAACAGATACTTCTATTTTTTTTTCAGGTCTTAAAAAAATACCTTTACCATGAATTGTATGCCTGAAATCTTATAATTTTATTAACCAATGTCACCCCAATAAATTCAATAAAAATAGTGTTCCCTTCCTGTTTAAAGACTCATATTAGATAAAGAGGCTACAATGCTAAAAGAAACCAACAACCTTTATCTTTATTTGACCCATCCCTATGTCAAAAATGTCAGCCCTTCCAAGGTCTGGATAAATATATACACAAAGATCAAAGAGTAAATAATGGTATAAATTATGGGGTGGGAAAAAGAAATGCACTTAATATCCTTCCTCGTCAAATTTTCTGGGCTCCCCAATCCCCCCGCCTCCTAGCCTCCCCCCCCACCCCCCCATTCTACTGGCTTGTCTCAATTCGGGCCTCTGTTTAAGATGGATTAAATCATGGAGTAAGTAAAAAATGCAATGCATGGGACTTCAAGGTTCATTCATAGGGAGAGAATACTGAAGAAGTTGTTGATAAGGGGGTCTTAATGGGTACACCATACCAGCCTTTGCTCTATCCCTTCTGCTTTCTACAGCAACTTTATTGAGTTTAAATGCCAACACTGAGGGAAAGTGCAGTGATTTGAATGGCTAGTGTCACTGAGCTGTGCCTTAGGATGGATACATTAACTAGTCCATCATGGTTGAAGAAGCAGACCCTTGGGATTCACTCGCTGATTCTGAACTTGTATCTGTCATTTGTTTTGCCTTAACCACGACATACTTCCACTTGGCAATCCTTGAAGCACCGTTGTCTCTAAGTGATTTTATACCACACACAAGTTCACCTCTCTGTCCTTGCCACCCCATCACCAAGGAAACCAGCATCAATTAGTCTTCCCAGGGAAGCCATACACTCTTCAGTGTTTTCATAACTCTGGCTGGAGATTATAAAACTAGCCCATAGTAATTCTCCAGTTGAGCCACGCATTTCCTGTTGCACTTTTTAGGAAAAAAAAAAAAAAAAAAAAAAAAAGAGGTGGATCTTTTAAGTAAGAGAATTTGGCCTTCTGGGGAAGATAATGCTAGCAGATAGTTTTTCAAAACTGAGGAAGTGTCCTAAAGAGATGTAACAATTCTTTATCAGAGTTTGCTTATACATCATCATCCTGGAAGTTTACTAGGACTAGTTCTAGTGCCTGGCAGAAACTTCATTTTAGGACTAGAGGCCCAGTGCATGAAAATTCGTGCATGGGTAGGGTTCCTTTGCCTGGCTGGCAATAGGGGCCGATCATGGCCATCTTACCCAGTCCTGATTGGGGCCAGTGGCCAGGGAGGAACCATGGGAAGGTTCCAGGGCATGTCTGGTCTCATCTTGCCCAGTACTGATTGGTTGGATCCCAGCAGCAAGCTAATCTACCTGTCGGAGCATCAAGCCCCTGGTAGTCAGTGCTCATCATAGTGATCAGTCAACAGGTCAGTTGGACACTTAGTATATTAGGCTTTTATATATGTAGATTAGTGTCATGAAATCAATGGAGACCTGAAAGGTTCCCATGCAGTAAGACCAATGTTAGAACTCTACAAAAGTTAAAATATTTATCACAACCTGTAATGTATTTTGGTTTCCCATTTTTGCAAGTGTGAGGAGGAAAGAGTAGTTTGAACAGTTCTATTAAATACAAATACCATGAAAATGAGATTCATTGAAGTCAGTGCATTAATCTTATTCAAGTCTGGTAAAATTGAACCACATTAACACACATATATTGATATTAACTTACCTCTGTGCTGGTCAGGTTTTTGTCTGGTCCAGATAAGTATGGGATAAGGAAGGGTTCTGAGGGTCTCATCATGGAGAAAAACCCAAATAAGCAGAGGATGACAGTGGGATAAATCCAGGAATGGCCCGGTGAAGTTTGGAAACAATCCATGGCTGATAAAATGGAAACAGAGCCAATGTTAATTGATGTTTACTCTTTTTGGCTTCTTGGGAATAATGAAAAACTGATTATCTCCAAATATTTTATGGCAGTTTCATCCACCTGTAGCTGAAATGGAAAGGTGTGATGAATAACTGCTCTCGAATATTCCGTAGGTTAACCAGTCAAACCTTCTGTTGCCAATAAACTTCTTATCCATTATTGCTGGGGTAGAGTCACACTTCACTGTTCTTCATCACACACACATGGTAATAAGTTGCCACTAATAAGTGGTAAACAATTGGCCAATGAATGTTTGAAAATAAGTAAAACACATGTAACCACAGATATACAGGGAATAAACAGTCTGGGAGGGGATGATTAATTCATCAGCAACTGTTCCATGAAAGTAAAAAAGAATGACGGCATATACGATAAAGTGGAACCAGAAGCACGCACATATTTTGAGGATCACTTGTATCCACTCTTTCAATGGTTTTGACCAAGGAATTCAACCTTTTTCATCTCATAGCAACATACTTCTAGGTAAGTTCAAACCCAAAAGAACATAGATTGAGTTGATGAAGCCTTCTATTAGACTCTGAAATTTTTAACCTGCTGAATGGCACCTATTTACACATGAATCCCACCAGGGAACAAACCTGAAACCCAGGCATGTGCCTTGACTGGGAATCAAATTGGCAACCCTTTGGCACCTTGGTCAATGCTCAACCTACAAGCCACTAAGGCCAACTGCAAGAATTCTTAAAACATATAATACCTCACTCTTTAGTCTGGGGCACTGGCCTCTTTTCCTTTAGATTAGGGGTGTCGAACTCAATCAGAGAAGGGGCCAAAATCTAAAATCCAGCCTAAATCGCGGGCCGAATGGTTTACTGAACAGTCATAAACTGACAATGTCATAAACTGACAGCGGAGTGCAGTGATGACAGCGCGGTGCGGGCCACATTGCAAGGCCTGGCCGGCCGGATTTGGCCCGCGGGCCTTGTGTTTGACACATGTGCTTTAGATTGTCAAATAATAATAATAATAATAAAAAATGACAATAGTCAACACAATAGCCGTCCAGTGTAAATGAATCCAAATTATACCTATCTTTTTTGTCAGATTGGCAAAAATATATATTTCTTGGTGTGCCGCAGATTTTAGAAATTAGTTTATGTGTGCTATGAGATGAAAAAAAATGAAATCCCCTGTCTAAAACCATTGAAAGAATAGATTCAAGTGATCATCAAAATATGTACACCAACCATGTCAAACTCGCGGCCCGTGGGCTGCATGCCTTGCTTATATGGCCAGTGTTACCCTTTGAGTTTGACATGCTTGATGTACATGCTTCTGATTCAATTTTATCATATATGCCCTCATTCTTTTTTACTTTCATGAAACATTTGCTAGTGAATTAGTCATCCCTCCCAGATTGTTTATTTTCTGTATGTCTATGGTTTCATCACTTGAGTCTCAGGTGAGCCAGGAGGAATATTTCTAGCAAAACCACAGAACCAGTGGACAACCTTAGCTAGAAAGTCATCTCACCACATTGTACCACTGAAATGTGCTGTGGTAACTGGTCAAGTGCATGTGGAGGGGTGAGCACAAATTTGTCCTTTGCAGAAAAACTACGCATTGTTTGAGCTTTTTTACAATTTTGCTAATTGCATTAACTGATAACAATGTGACATCATTCTTGTCTGTGGCCATGCAAATGAGTTATATCCAGGGAAGCTACAACCCTCTTCCTGTCTTCCACCTGGAAAACCAGTTTTCCCTGCCTTTCAGTATTCCTAATCTATACATCTACCAATTCTTTGGATTCTTCTTTGATCTGGTTGGAGTATCCTTACCAGCTTCCTGACTAATCCTACCTAATAAAAGAGTAATATGCAAATTAACCATCACCCCAACACACAAGATGGCTCCCACCATGTAGTCAAAGATCCTGCCCCCATATGGACACAAGATGGCCAAAAGAGGAGGGCAGTTGGGAGGGACCAGGCCTGCAGGGGAGGGCAGTTAGGGACAAACAAGCTGGCAGGGGAGCATCTAGGCATCAATCAGGCTGGCAGGGGAGTGGTTAGGGGATGATCAGGCTGGGACAGGTTGGTAGGATAGGGCCTAAATGGCCAGTCGGATATCCCTCAAGGGGTCCCATATTGGAGAGGGTGCAGGCTGGGCTGAGGGAAACACCCCCATGCACGAATTTTGTGCACCTGACCTCTAATGAGTTAATAAAACCTTTAATACATGCTCATTTGTTTAAAAAGTTATCTTTATTGTTGAAAATATTATAGATGTTCCTCTCTGCCCACCAATGACCCCCTCTACCCTGCTTGTGTTCATTTTTATATCTGTTTGAGACTTCTGACTTTATTCTTTTCTGGAATTTTCTTCCAATGCCTGTTACCATTCACCATACCTCAGCCCACCCAAATAACCTCCAACTGGTTCCTCTGAATCTAAATGATTTGCTAATCGTTGTTAAACCCCCAAATCAGTTTTAATATGTTGACATCTCACTGCAGACCTTCCCAGATTTAGGCTTGGTTTTTCTCCTCCAGGCTTGGGTTTTCCATGGACAATGTGGTCCAGGGGAAGAAGAGCGTGACTCTGGAGTTTCAGGTTCATGTTCCTCTTGCCCCATCCCTGTTTGTGACAGGTACTTAATCTCTCTAAGCCTCCTCTGAAAAGGTGGATAATTACACCCATCTCACAAGGTTGTCTCGGACTGTTCCGTCACGTTCTTGGCACACACTATGCGTTCAGTACAGCCGCCTTCTCTCCTCCCTCACATGGCAAACTCAACCAGGAAGAAAACAGCCGGGCACACATAGTTCAGACAGTAACTTCAGAAAGGTAAATAATTCATAGTTCATAATTTCACATAAACTGCTAAGGGACAACAGGCCAGATACATTTATTTCTGAATATTCATGCTTGAGTTGCATTTACCATTCCCCAACCTTAAATCACTACTGCTGGTCTATAACCAACAATGCCCGAACAAAATTCATGTTTCTGTCCATTTCAGCTACTCTTAAGACAGTTGGAAGGAAAACATATCGGAATTTAGTCGTGTGTTGCTCTATTTAAAATATATACCTTGTTGAAAACACACCTCCCTCCCGACTTTAGGAGACACTAATGTGCTCAGGTATACGCAGGAATGGTTTTCTTTTTTATTTTTTTTTATTTTTTTTATTGATTATGGTATCACATAATTGTCCTCATCCCCCCAATCCCATGCCAAACCCCTCCCTACATATGCCCTCGCCTCCCCTTCCCCTCCATGGCCACTGGCCAGGCCCATATGCATGCACACAAGTCCTTTGGTTGACCTCTTCCCCTTTACCCCCATCCTCCCCTACTTTCCCTGAGGTTTGAAAGCCTGTTCGGTGCTTCTCTTTCTCTGGGTCTGTTTTTGTTCATCGGTTTATGTTGTTCATTATTTCCTCTAAACATGTGAGATCATGTGATCTAAGAAATACCCTTGTAAGAACCTAAACTGAGACAAGCCAAAATGGTTACGCTGAGAGGCAAATGAATCAGTCTGTAGAGCCTTCCTTTCTGGGCCAACAGTTCTTTTGAGTCCCAATTTCAATGTCAAATAGTTCCTTATGTGTACATGTCAGCCATGCTATTTCAGATTTCTTTCCCCCTTTCGGGTCTTGTAAGCACTGGGCAAGCCCAAACCTTTTGCATCCGAACAGCAGCAACACCGACTTGCTCTACACCCAATTCGATGACCTTTCTCTCAGTTTCAGTGCAAGGAGTTCGCCCTGGAGCCCTGGTCCCTAGGCTTCAAAGCGCCCTTTCTTTCCGCACTCGGGACCTTTTCGTTAGTTTCAGATGGGGCTTTGCAATTCTGTGCCAAGGCTTCTCTCCTGGGTCGGGCATGCGGGCTCGCCACCAGAATGCGGGCTGTCATGAACCTGCCTTTCGGGAAGGCAGCGGCGAGCGTCCGGGCACACCTCCGGGGCGATGCGCGCCGGGCAGGAGGGGCGCTCCCCGCGGCGGGAGGCGGACCGCGAGCGCGTCCAGACCCGTCCCAACCCGCCGCCACTGCGCGCCCGAAACTGGGGGACGGGGAGTGCCGATCACGCATTTCTTCCATTCATCCACCCTCCCGGGGCCTCTCTTACCTACGGAAGGGCGTTTCTGCTCGTCAAATCGCTCAAATCCTGGGTTCACCAGCCCCGGGGGACCACGACCTTCAGCCAACCCCGCGCGGGAAGGCGCGCGCTGGAGGCAGGGGAGGGGGCAGGACCGGCCCGAGACCCCGCCCAACGTCTTGTACCTGCCAGTGGCCGGCGCCCGGGCGTTAAGCGGGAGGCGGGAGTCCTAGACACCGACTCCAGACCTTAAAGTAACACACGGACACCGATATCCACCCACGGAAGCGGGATGGGCTGAGTGCAGTGTCCATCTGTTTCTATATGTCCGTTCCTCTAAACCCATTTATTTCCCTCAAAAGTTTTTGAGAGGAACACAGCTTTGATCCCCCATTCTGCACATGAAGAAACAGAGGCAGAACGAGGTAAGGTTCATAAGTAGAGAAGCCTGGATCTGTTGTTGTTGTGTGGGCATCCTGAATCCAGTGCCAATGTTTATAATCACTAGGTATTATTTTTTTTAAAATATATTTTATTGATTTTTTTACAGAGAGGAAGGGAGAGTTAGAAACATCGATGAGAGAGAAAGATGGATCAGCTATCTCCTGCACACCTCCCACCTGGGATGTGCCTGCAACCAAGGCACATGCCCTTGATAGGAATCAAACCTGGGGCCCTGCAGTCCACAGGCCGACGCTCTATCCACTGAGCCAAACTGGTTTCAGCTAGGTTATTATTTTTTTTAAGGTGGTGCGGTGGGGGTGGTTTCCTAGCACTTTTGAGAAATTGCTAGTACAAATAGTTCATATATTAAGTACTCTTTTAATTGAGAGAGGTTAAAAAAAGCATTACAAGGTTCTCATTGGTTAAAATGGAATTAAAAAACTGTTGAGCTGTTGGTGGAAATGAAAAACCCTCCCCCAAGATAAACGCTGCTTGGTTTCTAAGGGCTGCTAGTGGGAATGAAATCAATTAAAATTGGGTCCATGTCCTATTGGTTTGGATTTTCTATTCTCACCCTCCTGTGATTTTCGGAAATCTGCCTATAAAGTACCATGATGCACTCAGGAGTGGAAATAGCCTGTTCACAGCGGGACAGATGCCCTTGTGAATTCCAGGGCCCTCCCAAAGAACACTGTGCCTTTTTTTTTTTTTTTTTTTTTTTTTTTTTTTAAGGTTGAGGGTGTCATGATTTCCTCCACACTGCTCCCCAAAAAAGACCTCATTTGGACCTTGAGAAGTTACTTCTGTGTTTCTTTGCTATCTCATGGACAGTGTAAACCAAAGAAAGGTGATGATTAATTCAATTCATAGAAAAGTCAACATATTTGCTGATGAGTAGACATGGGTCTATATTTGGTTCCATATGATTCAGTGGTGGGATCACAGATGACCAGAGATGGGCCATGTGTTGATAATTGTTGGCTTGGGTGATGATTCTTAGGAATTTATTGCACTCTTCCCCACTTCTATGTATGCTTGGCATTTTCTATAATTAAGAGTTTTAAAATAATCTATTCACTCACACCCTACTTATTGAGTACTGTACTTAGTACTGTACTAAGTACTAAGTGCCAGATGCTACCCTAGGTCTTTGAGATACATCAGTGAACAAGAGGGTTAGAAATCTTTGCTTTGCAGAATGTATTTTCCAGTTGGACATGGGGTGAGGCAGAGTAAACATGATAAATGCATGGATTTTATGGCATGTTAGAAAACGTTAAGTGCTATGGAAAAGGGGGGGGGGAAGACAAGGATAAGATGAGGATGTAGAATGATGGAGAAGAGGGCTAGGGTCTGAGCCTTGGGCGTCAGTCTTGGGAAAGAACCTACAGATGAGGCTGGAGAGGAGTAGCAGAGAGGGGCAGAGGGAAATGAGGGCGGAGGAAGGAGGAAGGAAGTGGGTTGGGGTGAGAGAAGGGGGTGGTCACTCAGATGTGTGAAATGCTGCTGGGGGGCCAAATGAAAAGCCCTGTGGGGAAAGGGTGCACTTTTCACTTGATGGGCTTCCCCAGAAAATGGACCGAGAGCCTCTGGTGTTGGAACTTAATCATGTGATTGCAGCAATGGACAAAAATCCTTGATGCAGGAGTGGGTAAAGTTGACCAGACAAAAACAATCTGACACAGGAAGCTGTATTGCAATGGCCTCCCTCTCAGAAGTCAAGCCTTTGAAGCAAAGGCCCGTGTGTCCTTAGATTTCTAGTGCTTGGCTGAGTACTTGGCCTAATGTCACACTCACCTATTTGCTGAATGAATAAGTAAACCAGGTCATGGAATGCTGGGGTAAAGCTAGGGGCTGTCAGCACTTCTTACAATAGGAATTCGGTGGCAGACATAGATGTCATGAGAGTGTCTAGAGCACAGGAATTTCCCTCAATGACTTTGATGACCAAATGTCTATCTTTTTTTTGTAAAACCCAGTATAAGACAGAGTAGGACCAATCACTGGTTAGCTGAAACCTATCTCAGGTCTTTAAATAGCACCCTTCATCGTGTTCTCATTCATTGGAGGGTATACATCTTATAGAACAGACACACATTGGAATACAAAAGTGTTTTGCTTTTTGTTTTATTAAGAAAGAGTTGCTTTTTTTTGAGACATACAAATGGGAAAAAGTTAGTGGGTATACAAAAGAACAAAAAAGTTCATCCTAAGTAAAATTTTCAATAAAATAAAATATTAGCTCTCAAGACTTAATTTTGTTAAACTCACAAATAGATTTTTGATGTGGGTGCCTGGGTTCCCAACCCCTAATGTTGATAGTATATGGTGGTATTTGATCTTTTTTTTTCCCAAACGGAGACAGGATTCCAAAGAGGACAGAGAACAAATACTCCGTGATGCTAAGTCCTGGAAGATACTGGGAGAGGAAATTGATGCCACCATGATGCCAGGCTGAAGGGAAACAGCCAGCCCTGACCCTTCAGAGTGCAGGGCGCAGAATGAGCAATTCCACAGCACGGAGTACACAGGACTAGAGGAAGCCGGTGGCGGGAGAGGAGGAAAGTCTTACCAAATTCCATGAGCAAAGCCCCAGGAAACTTACCCTGGAGGAACAGGCTACTGCCTAGCAGCAGCATTGCTTCTGGCAGCAGCACTTACACTGGCAGCACTTCTGCTGACAACAACCCTTCCCACAGCCACAGCCACAGGAGCCACAGCCACAGGAGCCACAGCCACAGGAGCCACAGCCACAGGAGCGGCGGCAGCAGCAGACCACGGGGACACTGCAGCAGCCCCCACAGCAGCCACGGCAGCAGGGGCAGCAGCTGGAGCAGCAGCCGACCCGGTAGCATCTGCAGCTGGTGCAGCCACCACAGCCACCACAGCCGCCGCCACAGCCGCCACAGCCACCACCGCAGCCACCACCGCAGCCACCACAGCCACCACAACGGCCACCACAACCACAGCACCCCATGGTGTCAGTAGAGAGGACTCAGGTGAAGTGAGGAGAGAGACTAGGAGATGAGGGACGTCTGATGCCCTTTGCTTCAGGGGCCCTTATATACCCTTTTTGGGTCTAACCCAGGACACGTGGCCACTTCCTGATTGTGGTTTCACCAGCTTTCCTTGGAAAGTTTCACAAGACCCTGAGTATATTTCCTCATGGAACGCCTCTGAGCTCACAGACTTGTTTATTTTTGTACTTTTCCTCAAGTTACTCTTCTAGTAAAACATGTTTCTAAAATGTTTGACTCTAGCTGCCTTCACGTCCCAAGCCATGGTCCCCCTATGACTCAATTTCTTTATTTCGGGATAAATCATATCTATTTTTTTTAAAAAGTAAACTGTATTTTTTTAGAACAGTTTCAGGCTCATGGCAAAATAGTTCGGAAAGTACAGAGTTCCCGGAGGCCCCCTGTCCCCCTGCTCACAGCCTCCCCACTATCAGCCTCCTGCACCACAGCCGTGCAGTTGTGACAATCAATGAGCCTATGTCGAAATATCATTATCAACCAAAATTGTCTTTTTTTTTTTTTTTTTAATGCCTTCATGTTGCCAGATCACAGCCCTTTGTCTGTGCTCGGGATCAGACTGTGAGCTTCCTATAGTCCGGGATTGTATTGTATGTATATTTTCATCCCAGTATCAGGAACACAGTGGTGAGGTGACAGAGAGACAGGTTGATGAGTGAATGTTTGTGCCCCTTCTCCCCCAGTTCATATGCTAAATTTTAAGCGGATTTTAATGGGGCTCTAGTTTACCTACTGGGAACAATAAGGTTGTCATAATTGGGAGAGTGGCCATTGCTAGTGGGTGGAAGCCAGGGCTGTTCGACATCCTACCACACACTGGACATCCCCAAAACAGGATCTGCCTGGCTCCACCTGTCAGTGGTGACAAAAGTCAAGAAACACTGCTGTAAGCTGATTGATGATTCTCTCTCATCTATGTTTCTAACTCTCTATCCCTCTCTATTCCTCTCTCTTCCTCTCTGTAAAATATCAATAAAATATATTTACACACACAAAAAAAAGAAAAAAAGAAAAAGAAACAGAAACACTGCTGTAGGGCTTTATTTCCAAAGCATTTCCCCATCTATTCTTTCAATACCGTAGAGTTTTCAGAGACTCACCCACAAACAAATTATTCCTCAATTCATTCATAAAGAAGCACGAAGCCCCTGGCGTATAAAGTTCTGTGCTGGGAAGTCCACGTAACGGCTCAGCGGTGCCTTTATCTGGTCTGTGATGTAGAACCGAAACTAAGGCCGAGTGAAGCCTTAGAACACATGGAACTACAATATGGGTCGTGTCAGCTGATATCAACAGTTTTGGGTATTAATGAACAATATAGATCTACACAGTTAAATAATTCTAGTCCCCCCTCCCAAACTTCTCGCCTTCTAGGCCACTATCCAGAGGTGACTGTCATCTTGCCAGCTCTTTTTGCTGGGAGCTGACCCCCTGTTTCTTGTTCATTCCTTTCTATGACTGCTTCTTGATTGCCAATGCTCGTTTTTGTTATAATAAACTAGAGGCCCAATGCAAGAAATTTGTGCAGAGGTAGGATTCCTAGGCCTGACCAGCTATCAGGGCAGATATGTGGGGCTATTGGGGATTTGGAGGAGGGGGTGGTTGGGCACTGGCATCCTCCTTGGCTGGCTGGGTCCTGCTGGCTGGGGGCAGCTCCTGCGTTGAGCATCTGCCCTCTGGTGGTCAGTGAATATCATAGCGACTGGTTGTTTCACTGGTTGTTCTGCTGTTCAAACAATTTGCATATTAGGCTTTTATTATACAGGATGGGGATCTGACTCTCTCATACAACTCCCAATGTATTTATTCCACCATTTTTAGTAAAACCCATTACTGACAGCAACTTAATTATTATAATATAAATGTTGTTCCCTACAGAGTCCAAATAGGCTGCTGTGATTATACTTCCTTCATGTACACACACTTTGTTTTTCTGGTATATCTTCCTTTTTATTTCCATTTTTTGTTGCTTTTGCTTCATCTTTCTGCCACGTCGGCCATATTATTTTGCATGTGTATTTTTTCTTCTTAAGTAACAATTCATGAAAACTCTTCAAGCACCCCAACTCTTTTTTTTTTCTTCTTCTTCTTCTTCATTTTAATTAGGAAATGTCTTCTTATTTCAAATGCATTACAAATTGTACCGGGTAAAGATGAGTCATTGCAACGATATGCTTGTGCTTTCTAAGAAATCACACGATGTGAGTTCCACCAAAGAACGTGACCCGGTGACCTGCTTTGCAGCACGAGGTGGGGAGGGAGGCCTTTGTTCCCTGTAAGCCAGCTCTGGGGAGGGTGTCAGGCTGCTTCTGCGCAGGGCCAGGACGTTGGAGCCCGAGGCCCCCTTCCTTCCTCAATGTAAAAGGACCTCTGGGCTGCCCCAGCCTGGCCTCCTGGGAACACTTGCTTGTTCAATTGTCAGACCACCGGTTCAAGCACAGCCTGCCGTGCTATACGGGCCTTCTTAGCGTGCCCATGACGTTGACAGTACCCCTTTTTCCGAGGCTCCCAGGGGCCCTTACGGGGGTTTGTAAGGCATTTGACTTAGAAAAATAAACAAGTAACCTAGTAAACCTAGCTGACACTCCAGAAAAGGGAAGTGATTAATAGGGTATGTGGTTCTCTCGTGACAACTGAGCCAAATAGCAACAAGGAAGTGGTCATGTGCCCTCCCTCTCCCGCTGCCAGAGGTGGTATATAAGGGCTCCCCCAGCAGAAGGGGCATCAGACCTCTCTCACCTTCTGACTATCACTCCTCACGTCTCCTGAGTCCTCTCTACTGACACCATGGGGTGCTGTGGTTGTGGTGGCCGTTGTGGTGGCTGTGGCGGCTGTGGCGGTGGCTGTGGCGGTGGCTGTGGTGGCGGCTGTGGCGGCTGTGGTGGTGGCTGTGGTGGCTGCACCACCTGCAGATGCTACCGGGTCGGCTGCTGCTCCAGCTGCTGCCCCTGCTGCCGTGGCTGCTGTGGGGGCTGCTGCAGCATCCCCGTGGTCTGCTGCTGCCGCCGCTCCTGTGGCTGTGGCTCCTGTGGCTGTGGCTCCTGTGGCGGTGGCTGTGGGAAGGGTTGTTGTCAACAGAAGTGCTGCTGTCAGCAGAAGTGCTGCTGCAAGAGGCAATGCTGCTGCTAGGCGGGCCTGCCGGCTCTGGACAGGTGCTGCAGGTAACTCCATTGGTAAGATTCTCCCTTTTCCTGCCCGTCCTTCATGATCGGAAAGTCACAGGGGTGGCAGGAGACTGGTTCTCAGGCTGAGGGTTAAATCCATATCCCTGGGTGCTTGAGTACCTGCCTCCGAAGGAAAAATGCTAGCACAAACCTTCTCCATCCACCCACCGCCCATCAACGTGTGAACTCAGCAACACAGAGTGATGATTTTAATGCTATGCTTTCTTGAGATTTTAGTGTTGAAATGTTTCTTGCTATTTCCCCCTCTTTCTGTAGCTTCCCCATCCTGTATCTTTGCTACTATCTTCTGTAGACCTGCGATTTCTTCTCAATAAACCACATCAAATTGGCATCAAAGCCTCACCATCTCCTTTTATTTCTTATTGGAATGTGTCACATTGAAAGATTCCTCCAAACCCATAAAGTCGGACCCTGATGTTTATTTGAGATGGGTTTGGAATAATTAACTGGTGATCTGACTCTAAAAGGTTTTCCCACACGGTAAAGATTTGGTAGTTTCAACCTATATAAGCCATAGGGGGGATCTGGGAACATTGTATCAATAGACTGAACACTGAATGCCTAAAGCCACGGGTATCTAGTCAGGTTATTTTAGTTTGGCTCTAAGTTTAAAATTGGCTAGTTTAATGAGATTATTATTTTTTTAAAAATATATTTTATTGATTTTTTACAGAGAGGAAGGGAGAGAGATAGAGAGCCAGAAACATCGATGAGAGAGAAACATCGACCAGCCGCCTCCTGCACATCCCCCACTGGGGATGTGCCCGCAGCCAACGTACATGCCCTTGACCGGAATCGAACCCGGGACCCCTCAGTCCGCAGACTGATGCTCTACCACTGAGCCAAACCGGTTTCGGCTAATGAGATTTTTTTTATTCTATCACCTGTATTAGTTAACTGTGTCTTTGGCAGGTTATGGCTAGGAAGAGTTGTGAGTTACTAAAGCACTCTCCACTTTGATTATGTTCCATCCCAAGTAAACAAGAACTTGAAAATAAAGACATCTTGCAACATCCCGGAATCCCCTGAGGGTGAAACCACACACAGAGCACACCTTCTGAATGCAGCCCCGATTTTATATATTCCCTTCCTTAGAATTTTCTACCTAAATCTGTCCCATGTTGAAAGTGAGAGCTGGAGAAAGGGGGGGGGGTGGGCACTGGCTGCCCCAGGCTGGGGAAGGTGATTTACGCCCCCCCCCCCCTCGCTCTTGCCCGCCCCCTCACCCTGGACCACAGAGGTCCTGCTCTCTCTCCCCCGCTCACAGAGGGTAGATGCTCCCGAGTGGTGCTTTCAGAGGCGGTGCGGGAGGGGTTAGTGGAGGGGCGCACACAAGTACCAGAGGCGAGCATGCTCCCAGAGAGAGGCTGCGGGTGCGAGGGGGCCACCGGACAAAGGAGACGGGGCCCTTCCTACCTGGCCCAGTCTCTCTTCAGACGTCCTCAGAAGGCAACAGGCCAATGTGCTTGCAGGGTGGGGTGTTACTACTTTGTTACTAGACGTTAGCGTCGCCTAAGACGGGCACCAAAGGGGCCAGGTGATAACATGAACGAGAGGGACTCACTTTGCTCTGGATCTGGAGATCACCAGCCGGCAGGTCAGTCAGGCGCCGGGCATGGTGGGATATGTAGAGCAATGAGAGGTGACGAGGGAGTAACGTGTCCGGGGGCCTGGGACAGAGCATGCCGGACAGCGCATTGAGGGGTAGGTCAGTGAGGGCGCTGGGAGTAGGAAGCTCACGGTAAAGGAAGCAGGGTCAGGGTGGTGAGGGGGTTGCATTTCATGGTGTCATCTTAGGTCATTGACTGTGAGAGGCCTGGCCAACCTGTAGGGTTTGCCTTTAGAAAGGATATGGCCTGCCTTGTATTTAAAGGGCTACTCTAAGCAGCTCCTGGAGAATCACCAGGGGAGAGACTGGGAGGGGAGCTGCTCCACCTGGAGGGAGCGCTTGCTGGGTGCGGGCAAGGGGCCTGTGCCTGTGCCGGGTGTTCTGGGAACCGGCTCTGCAGGTAAATCCAGTGCCCTGGGCATGAGAGGAGGATGGGACTGAGAGGAGGATGGGACTCAGCTGGTGCCACCGC
Organism: Pipistrellus hanaki; assembly: GCF_964339955.1. Lineage (NCBI taxonomy): Eukaryota > Metazoa > Chordata > Mammalia > Chiroptera > Vespertilionidae > Pipistrellus > Pipistrellus hanaki. The sequence goes on along the minus strand of NC_140510.1, from coordinate 61,762,081 downwards.
CTTTGCTCTGAAAGGGTGATTGCTGTTCATGGATCATGCCTGGGAGGGGCGTGTGTGGGAAAAGCACTTCGGTGTGGGGGCATGTGTTCCTGGTGGGAAGATGAAGTTGAGTTTCGAGCACGTAAAGCTGAGGTTGTCAAAGGTCTCCCCTGCTATCATTGTGCCCCCGGAGAGCCCTGTGAGGGTGGGAGCACTTCATATTGAGTGAGGGGATTCCAGTCACCTCCAGGTCAGCAGTCCCCTGACTTGGGCGCAAACATCTCCGATCTCGCAGAGGCAGACACAGCGCACCCTTCGGAGCACAGCCCTGAGGTGGATGTGCAGTTGTGCCAGCAAGGAGCTGACTGGGCAGGTGTGTTTGTTTCCTTTGCAGGAGTTCAGGCAGCTCCTTGCTGGGGAGGGGGTGGGGGACAGCTGCCTTGTTCAAGCTCCCAAATAGATCTGGAGCCCTGACCTCAAGTCTCTGGAAAAGACGCCCAAGCTCAAGGTTAGTCCCCAGCTGAGGCAGGGAATTTGGGATATGACTAGGTCAGAGTTGGACACATTTCAACGAGTGTAATATTCACACCCCACACCCATGACGCCTGACCTGAAATACAGTGAGCATCCGGAGATGTGGCCATTGGTTTATTGAATTACGAGGGAGTTTTGTGAACCAGGGGTTTGGGGGCAAGACCACATCTGTGTGGGTGGGGATAAAGTGGGGTTTACCCTGAAAAAAGTAAATATCCGCCGAGACCGGTTTGGCTCAGTGGATAGAGTGTCAGCCTGTGGACTAAAAGGTCCCAGGTTTGATTCCAGTCAAGGGCATGTACCTTGGTTGCAGGCACATCCCCAGTAGGGGGTGTGCAGGAGGCAGCTGATCAATGTTTCTCTCTCATCGATGTTTCTAACTTTCTATTCCTCTCCCTTCCTCTTTGTAAAAAAATCAATTATATATATTAAAAAAGAGTAAATATCTCCACATCCATCACATTGAGTTGAAGTGAATTTAAAAACAGGATGAGTGAATCTTCCCCCTTTTATTGGATTTTCATTGTGATTTGTGTCTGGACTCCAAGAGCAGCAAAGATGCTTGAGGACGTCCCAGCGGTGGGGTGGAGAGAGGAGCTGGCTGGTGCCAGCAGCCGGGTCTAAGGAGCAGAAGCATGATGGTGGTGGTCAGGGGAAGGGGGTGGGGGGAGAGGGGAGGGCGGACGGAGAGCATGGTGCATTTGCTCATGACTTGAAATCACTCTCTGTTGTCTTCCAACCTTTATTTTTTTATTTTTTATTTTTAAATATATATTTTAATTGATTTTTTTACAGAGAGGAAGAGAGAGGGATAGAGAGTTAGAAACATCGATAAGAGAGAAACATCAACCAGCTGCCTCCTGCACACCCCCTACTGGGGATGTGCCTACGACCAAGGTACATGCCTTTGACCGGAATCGAACCTGGGACCCTTCAGACCGCAGGCCGACGCTCTATCCTCTGAGCTAAACCAGTTTTGGCTGTTTTCCAAACTTTAGTAGAGACTTGCCATTAGACTCTGGGTTTGAAGGGTTGTGGGGACTAAAGGAACACCGCGCTCCATCCTTGGGGTGGAGGAGGGAAAAAGGGAGCACGGCCTGTATGGTTAAGCGCAGAGGACAGCAGCAGAGCTACCCCGCCCAGCAGAGCATGGTCTCCGGAGAGCCAGTGCTGGCCACAGAGGGCTCCCGGGTGAGGAACGGGAGGCCAAGTGGAGGAATGCGGGCAGGGGTGTGGGGGGGTGGTGAGGTAAGGCAGCTGGGCCTGGGCATGGGACCTGCACCCTAGGGATCTCTCAGGACAAGCGGGGTGAGAGGGTGCTTGGGGAAACACAGAAGTGACTAATGGAGGGGCTAAATTCCAGCCAGCACCAAGGGGGCATTTCCTGCAAACGTGACTCTACCGTCATTAGAGACCTGGACTTTGGGTGACGTAAAGTGTGTCATTCCAGCTTGCCCTGGTTTGGAACAGATTGCATGTTATTTTACAAGGAATATTGGCATTATCCACGTACAGTAAACTATGCTTGATGCTTATACAAGAACTATCGATTGTATGCAGCAGAGTTTATTTGGCCAAACCTCTATAAGTGGACTTTGAGGTAGTTTTTAATGTTATGCCTTAATACATGTCCAAACATAATACACCCAGACATAGGGTCAAAATCCCAAGGTTCAAATCCAAGTTCTAATACTGACTGGCTTGTGCAATGAGTTCACCTCTCTGGTCTCCTTTCTTCCTAGCATGGAAATGATAATAATAATAATAATAATAATAATATTATTATTATTTATTTATTTTTAAAAATATATTTTATTGATTTTATACAGAGAGGAGGAGAGAGGGATAGAGAGCTAGAAACGTCCATGAGAGAGAATCATCGACCAGCTTCCTCTTGCATACCCCTACCGGGGGGTATGTGCCCGCAACCAATGTACATGCCCTTGACCGGAATCGAACCTGGGACCCCTTAGTCCGCGGACCGATGCTCTACCACTGAGCCAAACCGGTTTTGGCAATAATAATAATAATAATAACAATAAACAATACTTAATCCAGAGGGTTATTATGCAGAATAAATGAGCCAGTGCCTGGCACAAAATTAGACCTCAATAAATATTAGCTATACATTACATTATTTTTCTTCTAATTATTTTCTTGGGGCAATCTTTGGAGGTGAAATTACTAGATCAAAGATCACTTTGCATAGCAATAACAGTGACAAAATTGCCCTCCATAAATTCTGTGTCAGTTTTTCCCACCCACAGCGTCTGATACTTGCTTTACACCTGCAAACAGAACCGTTCACAGACTGACGCTCTACCCACTGAGCCAACCGGCGAGGGCGTGAGGTTTGTATTTTACATTTTGGTCTTATGATGAACTATAAATTTAAAGGTATTTTATGTGTCCCACTTCGTTGCAGCTATTCTTCCTTATAATGTTCTCACTGTCTCCTCCTTCGGACCCCAATCCTCTCTGCAGCTTCCTTATCTTCTAGTCTGACAGATATTCACAGCTCATCCTCTCAGTTCATGACCCAAACTGGAAATCATTCATTTTTCAAGGAGCCCTGGTTTACATTTCTTTTAAAAATGCCTGATTTTGTCCTTTGCATGTTTTTTATCCATATGGATTTGTAAGAACTTTTTACATATGAAGATATTAATCTTTTGTCTGTGCTGCCAGTTGTATGAAAACATATACATTCAATTATATACAGTATATAACTCTTGAAAATGATAATAAAAGACTATGACACTGGTTTATGTATCTACATACTAAGCGTTTGTTGTTATGTTAGAGTGAACTCTTTCTACTTATTAAAAATACGACAACCAAGTGTGCTGTAGACAGTGTGCCTTGTTATTCCAGGATCAGTCTCATACACCTCGTGTTTACCGATTGCATCATTTGCTTTTGGGCATGATTTCATCTTACTTTTATTTTTATTTTCTTTGTACAGTAATATGCTGTGCAGGTTCGTAGCGGGGGTAACAGGCCATACCACACAGCCTCGGCGGGTAGGAGGCTCCACATCCAGTTTGTGTGAGTGCACCAAGACGTTCGCAAACAGCGAAACCGCTGAGTGACGCATTCCTCAGGACGCATTCCTGTGTGAAATGGCATGTGACTGCGTTTAAAACGCTCCCCCTGTAGTTTACTGAATGTTGCTGTGCACTAACAAAGTTGAAAAGAGAAAACTTCATGCACAAAAAATGAAAAAGGGAAGAAAAAGATTGAACCTATTAGTAAAATAAACCGATCCAAAGCCCAAATGGTGGTCCCACAAGTCAAGCTCTCTATCTGGGTCTTAATGGGAATGCCTGCACGTGGCTTGGAGGACAACTGCTGAAGGGACGTGTCATGTCACATCAATAAAACACGCCATCTCTCCTGGGGAGGCCACACACGGACTGTGAGGGAGGAGGAGTCTTTGAGGCAGAGGGATGTGTCACTGAGGGGCCACCGTGGTCCCCGGAGACCTAGCCAGAGCTCCTTACAGGACCTTGGTGAGTGATGACACTCATGTAAGGGCTGTGAAGGCTTTCTTCAAAGGTAAGTTCTCGAGCTTTAGAACAACAAACCAGGAAATTGTGTGCTCAAACCCATAAGAGCAAATAAAGAATGCTTTTGATGAGCATGTAGTTTTCATTTTATTAGGAAATTTGGTTGACATTATGTGACCACTAAGAACACATACACACACACAAAGGGGAAAACGATGCACGTGGACAGGGAAACACAGAACAAAAACAGAGCTGACGAACAGTGAGCATAGCCCTCAAACCCAACATTAGGAATCGGGATTTCATGTGGCTGAGTTGAGCAATTTGCACAATAACTCAGGTGCTGGGGTGAGCTGATATCCTTTCCGTGAGATGGTACTTAATAGTTTGAAAACTTTTCAATGAAAAACTTCAAAGAAAGACAGGAAGAGAGCCCAGGACCATGAGAGAGGGGGAGGGGAAGAGCAAGAGGATGGACAGGAGGGCAGTCTTACCAACAGATTGGGTACCACCCGCACCTGCAGACTGGCCACCTAGCAGCAGCATTGCTTCTGACAACAGCACTTACACTGGCAGCACTTCTGCTGACAGCAGCCTTTCCCAGAGCCACAGGAGCCACAGCCACAGGAGCCACAGCCACAGGAGCCACAGCCACAGGAGCGGCGGCAGCAGCAGACCACAGGGACACTGCAGCAGCCCCCACAGCAGCCACGGCAGCAGGGGCAGCAGCTGGAGCAGCAGCCGACCCGGTAGCATCTGCAGCTGGTGCAGCCACCACAGCCACCACCACAGCCGCCACCACAGCCACCACAGCCACCACAGCCACCGCCACAGCCGCCACAGCCACCACAACGGCCACCACAGCCACAGCACCCCATGGTGTCAGTAGAGAGGACTCAGGAGAGGTGAGGAGGGAGACTCAGGAGGTGAGGGAGGTCTAATACCCACTCTGCTGGGGGAGCCCTTATATACCACCTCCCCTTAGTGTTTAGCCCAATTTCCTTGGAGGAATCTCACAAGACCTTTTATTTACTTCCTTCTTGAGTCCTTTTGCTATGATAACATTGCTATTTTTAATGCTGCAGCCCCCTTGGGAAGCCTCAAGTTTTCTGTTGTGAATGGAGCAGTTGTGTGTGGTATCTTTAGTCCAGAAGTAGAACAGTGAATTGCCACAGGGTTGGGAAAAAGTCGTCCCAGGAGCCTGAAAATGATGTTTGTTGTCACGGACATGGTCTGCCGTGGACAGTTTGTGTCTCCCCTGCGGCCAGCTTCTCCAGGGCGCCGGGAAGTGGAGATGGAGGGCCAGACACACCCGCCAGCCTTCTGCTGGATGAGGTGAGCCTATGAGGGAGATGCCAGGTGTGAATCCAGGGACACCAACACTGAGGGGGAAAGGCAGGCACGTCCAAACCAGGTCATCTCTGACCCAGAAGTTTAAGTCTCAAGAGAGGCTGTGGTGTTGTCTGCTGCATGAGGGGAGGGAGGGCAGGTAGGGTCAGCCACACAGAGACAGTCACTTCAAGTAAACAGCCCTCTGGCGTGGTCGGCTGTTTACTAACATTTAGAGATGGTTAGTCTTTCTCTTTTAAATCTGTTTTGTCATTGCTTTTTCCTTTCAAGGGCATTTTTGTAACTTAGGGGTGTATAATGAACCCCAGTGGAGAGAAAACGATTTTTTTTCTCTAACCTGTGATGATTAAAAAATAAATGCAGAAACAGAGGGGTTTTACCTGGCTCTACATTCAGACTTCCGTGGTTATAAAAAATAAACATTATCCTTCAATATTTTAGACATTTATTTAACTCGACAGACATCTATTGAATGCTTACAAAGAGCCAGGCACCACACACACACACACACACACACACACACACACACACACACACACACTTAGTACTTGTGGGCTCGAAACTCAGAAGTGTGTTCTAATCCAAGTTTAGATTTAAGAGTTGAGTCAAGGTTAAGATCAACAGTATTATCTGGCAAAGACTCCAACAAGGAAGGATATAAGAGGCCTCGTGAGGTCTTTTATGGGAAGTAGGATAAACAACAAGACGCTGACTGTATTCCGGGCTGGGCTCCTGGAGGTGTATATAAGGGCTCCCCCAGGAGAAGGGGCACAACACCTCCTTCACCTCCTGAGTCTCTCTCCTCATCTCTTCTGAATCCTCTCTACTGACACCATGGGGTGCTGTGGTTGTGGTGGCTGCGGTGGTGGCCGCTGTGGTGGCTGTGGTGGTGGCTGTGGTGGTGGCTGTGGTGGTGGCTGTGGTGGTGGCTGTGGTGGCTGCACCAGCTGCAGATGCTACCGGGTCGGCTGCTGCTCCAGCTGCTGCCCCTGCTGCCGTGGCTGCTGTGGGGGCTGCTGCAGCGTCCCCGTGGTCTGCTGCTGCCGCCGCTCCTGTGGCTGTGGCTCCTGTGGCTGTGGCTCCTGTGGCTGTGGCTGTGGGAAGGGTTGTTGTCAGCAGAAGTGTTGCTGCAAGAGGCAATGCTGCTGCTAGGTGGCTGGGCCAGCCTCCGGGCAGGTGCTCCTGGGTATCCTCTTGCTCCATTGCTAGGGCTTCCCTCTGTCCATCTGCTCCAGGCCGACTTCCTGTCACATAGCTTTGCGGCACTGTCCTCCTTGGTTCTGAATTTTAGTAACTTTTTCTGTTTTTAAGGTAGTCCCATGGACATTTTATACAATGACACCCAAGGAGAAAGATGGAGAACATATTAATCACTGAGCTCAGCAAAATGTGGTAATGATTTCTCCTGTGTTTTCTTCTTTCAATTCTTTCCTATCTATGTACTAAGTCTTGTCTGTACCACAGATGGCTTGTCCTCTCTGTGGCCATAGAGTCTTTCGAGATGGTCTCTTAAAAATCTCCTAATAAAATGCAAAAATAAACCCTGAGCAATTTCCCTTGTGTTTCTCTTAGAACTATTTTTATTAAACCAACGTTAATTATGGTCTCCCACGGGAAGGGGCGGCAAAGGAGATACAGATAATTATGCCCTGGTATGATTTACAATCCAGCCCCACATAACCACGAACACAGGTTGGAATGATAATAAACATGTCAAAAGGCCTTGGCGTTGTGTGCCACAACAGGAGGGACTCATTGTGGTTGGGTGGGGACTGGGTGTAAAGGGTGAAATAACTTCTAGAAAGAGATGACATTTTGGGGGTTGGGTTGAAGAATTAGTAAGGTTCTGACACATGGAGATAATTGGGGACAGATATTCAAGAAGAAGGACGATGGTACTTGGGGATGGGGAGGTAATCAGTTCTGAGACTTGGGACTCGGGAAGGAATGACTGCCTCCGAGAAGAGATAGAGATACAACAAGAAGGTGGCCCTCTGCAGACCGGGAAGAGAGCCCTCTCCAGACCCAAGCATGACGGCAGCCTGATCTCAGTCCTCCAGCCTCCAGAACTGTGTGAACATGCGTCTTCATTGTCGAAGCCTCCCAGGGAAGGGTCTTTTGTTAGGGCAGCCTGAGCTAACTAACACAGTGATGTCACAATGCATAGCGACTTCTGCTCTTTTTTTTCTGAGAGACTTGAGATACTGCACAAGGTGGCCCATTAAAAAATTTATAGTAAACAATATAACCACTAGGTGAGGAACTGACAATCTCCTTTAAGGCATTTGCTTCACTCTATAAGGTAGGGGTGTCGAACTCAATCAGAGAAGGGGCCAAAATCTAAAATCCAGCCTAAATCGCGGGCCGAATGGTTCACTGAACAGTCATAAACTGACAATGTCATAAACTGACAGCGGAGTGCAGTGATGACAGCGCAGTGCGGGTCACATTGCAAGGCCTGGCCGGCCGGATTTGGCCCGCGGGCCTTGTGTTTGACACATGTGCTATAAGGTGTAGTGGTAAAGGGAGTTGATAACCTTAAAAAGAGGTCCAATAAACTATATGTTACAGTCACTCACAAATAACTCTGGCTGTATCCATGAAATATTTATTCTCTTTCATTGACATGGGCATCTTGGGAACAGTCAGGACTACTTATTTTGCTATATTGGCTAATCTTGAAAGATCTAGGCTTGAAAAAATTGTGTTTTTGATCTATTTATCTAATCTTGATCTTTCACATTTGTTTCTAAGAGGAATATTTGGATTCAGATTGTACACTGAAAACATGCTTTGTATGAATCACAGGGCTTTGGTATACATTATGATAGGCTAATAAATATTGTTAGAGTGAGTAGATACTATATATATAAATATTTATAGATATAACCTACCTGTTATATATGTTTACATGTTTTCATATTTATCATAGTTTATTTATGTCATATTTATTCATGTATATACATTATGCATATGTAATATATACATACATATCAGGTTAGTGTAGTATATGTTATTTACAATGTTTACACATCTATATATGTGTATACATACATATGTTTGTAGATACGTATGAGAACGTATGTTAGCTATACATTCATGTATATGTTCTCAGTGTCTGTGAATTTTATGACTCAACAGAGGATTCCCCTTTTCATTTATTTGTAAACCTGGTCATTTGTGGTGCATATGGTCTCAAGTACAGTAGTTGCTGTATATCATAGGATGCATAAATTATATTTCAGATCTTCCTAATTTTATTATTAGACGTTGATTTTGATTCTAGTTTGGGGCTCCCTTAATACCATGTGTTCTGTTCCAACTATTTCCCCTCTATGTATTTACAATAATGACATATGTCATGGACCGAATTGTGTTCCTTCAAAGTTTACACAATTGAACATAGAAGTTCTAACCCAGTGTGACTATATTTGAACGTAGCACCCTTCATCTCCTCTGATTCCATTTCTTCCCCACAGATGGCAGTTTTTGTCATCTTTGCCGTTAAATACATCCTCATCATTTGCACATTCAGGAACACATAGATGTGCCCACACAGCCATTGATGCTATCTCATGAGGGGCAGTGGCTGGAGTCTGAGACAGGGACCTCTCAGGGTTAGTCTGAAGCCATTGGTGAAGAAATAGAGGTAGACCTTGGTGCCTCACTCCTGCCCCCACCCGTGCCTTGTGTTGGTGCTGATGGTGGTGGGAGGGCTCATGCCTTCACATGGGTCCAGTGATGTAAGTGTTCCCTTTCTTTTTTAGAACCTGCTTCCAGGAACTATTGGATAACAGGAATCAGTTATTAAAAGGTGTGTAAAATTTTTAAAGGTACAGCCCCAGACACATCTTCATTGAACATTTTACTCATAACTGGGCACCGTCTGCCTCTGAAGGAATGTCAGCAATGGTTATTAGTGGTTGCCAGAGCACTTTTTTGAATTTCTGCACAAGTTCTGGCCCAGAGAGGAAAGCTGGCTGTGTAGACAACACAAAGAATGTTGATTTGCTCAACTAACAATTATGCAAAAGAAGGTTAATGGCACACTAGATCATCATCCAGCATTTCTGTGCTGACACTCTGGCACAAATCACAGGAGAGTAAAGGGCATCCGATCCAAGAAAGGGCAAAGTTTAATAATCGTTCCAATCTACCTTGATATCCATTTCCCCAGGCTCTGTTGTGACAGTAGGGAGAATTGCTTCCTAAATGAGTAACACAGTTGATAACTGCTCTTCTTTGTCTTCAAAAGAGCATGAGGTAGATTGCTGAAAATGTGCAAATGTGTGTTTGTATGTGCCTTTTCAATAAAGTAAATGCCATGCGTAGATAAATATGCTTGTCCCCCTACTAGACCATTGGTTTTGGGCTTTCCTGCAAGGGGAGAACTGAACATTAAGTGCAAAAAGAGAAAATCAATTCATACTTGGAGGACAGGGAAGGATTAGATTAAGAAAGAACACAGGTGGGGTCCTCAGGCAATATAGCATTACAAAGAAGCTCCCTTTGTAGCTCAGCATAATTTCCTTAGCTTTTAAGGTCAAATCTCTAAACAATTTCCGGCTTCCAACACTGTTGCTTTAATGGAGAAAAAAAAAAAGGTGCATTTACATAAAACCCAAGACAGTCTTTACTGAAAAAATTATGAACTTGTGCTAAGCGTATGAAAATCATAAAAGTCAGATGCAAACACTAATACTAGTGAGACAATTTCTATTAGAGTGATGTATTCAACCTGCAATGGAAACACAGGGAAGGGAAGAGATCATTTTTGGGTTGCTGCTGGGGGGAGATGTGATGTGATAAGGAGAAAGGCCCCAGGAAAAGAGAGTAAGTGTGTTAGGCAGAACTCTCTGTGCAAACACAGCCATGAGTGTAAGAAGGACCCAGGGAACTAGGAAGTCGGTGGGACTGGTTATGACAGTTGGTGGAAACAACCTTGAGTTAGTCCCAGAAACCCTTGGAGAGCTGGGCGAAGGCATTTGGACTTTATTCCCCAGGCAACTAAGAACCAGGCAGGACTTTGAATCAAGGAGTGGCCTGGTCAGAGCTGTTTTCAAAAGTCCCCTCTCATGAAGAAATAAATGAGTAAGGAGTTTGAGAAAGCAATTCACAGCTGGGGGGGGGGGGGGGCGGGGGGAGGTGAAGGGTGAGTGGTGTTATTACAAATGGCCAGGAGGCTTTGCAAGTCGTTGGGAAAATGAATGAAGAGATAACTGTGAAGTGGCCTCTCTGGCATTAATGTTTAAACATAAAATATTGATCCCAGTCCTCTGGGAGGCAGACACCTCAACAGAAAATTTAAACAGCAGTTAGTTCTTGTTGGACATTTGCAATGGGAATTTCTGGGCACTTTTCACTTGCTGGTTCATATCATCTACACAATGATTTTATGAAATAGATTCCATTTTACCTCCATCTTACAGATAAAGAAAAACAAGGCACCGAGGGGCATTAGAAGGCCTACCCAGGGTCATTTAACCAGTAGCAAGCAATTTGGTTTGGGAGGAAGCTCTTAAACACAGCCCTGTGCTGCCACCTGGTGGTTGCAAGTGGGAAGTGTAACAATACAGTTGTGCAGGGCTCCCTGGCAGATGTGAAATTGAAGGGAATTAGGAAGGTTGACCTGGGAGATGTTTCAGGGAGAGGGAGCAGCACGTGCTAGGCCCAAAGGCAGCAGTCATAGAGCCGTGCGTGGGGAACGGGACGACTGGGTGAGTCAAGAGGAAAGTGGCGCGGACCAGGTTAAAGGAGACCTCCTAGGTCCTAGGAGAGGCCTAGACTTTATCTTGCAGCTTTCGGGCAGGGAGTGATGTGATGCCATTTGCATTTGATTACTAATTTAGATTAGATACATTCCCTAGATATTACAAGGACAATAGAAGTGGGAGACAGGCCGGGGTGGGAGGCCAGAGAGGAGCAGCCTGAGGAGAGGAGGAGCAGAGAGGAAGAACAGCTGAATCACCAGGGCCATTGAAGGGGTGAAAGCATGGGTTCAAGAAGTAAATGGAGCCCTAGCCAGTTTGGCTCAGTGGATAGAGTGTTGGCCTGCGGACTGAAGAGTTCCAGGCTCGATTCCAGTCAAGGGCATGTACCTTGGTTGCAAGCACATCCCCAGTAGGGGGAGTGCAGGAGGCAGCTGGTTGATGTTTCTCTCATGAATGTTTCTAACTCTCTATGACTCTCCCTTCCTCTCTGTAAAAAAAAAAAAAAAAAAAAAAAAAAAAAAAAAAAATCAATAAAATATACTTTAAAAAAAAGAAGTAAGTGGGAGGCAGCATGGTCAGGGTGAGCGGGTGTGAGGGGGGAGGAGAGGAAAGAGTGGCAGAGAGAGATAGAAATATCAATGATGAGAGAGAATCATTGATTGGCTGCCTTCTGCACGCCTCCCACTAGGGATCGAGCCCACAACCCAGGTTTGTACCCTTGGAGGCCAGCGGCCGGGTTTGTAGTCTGATCACGTTGATCTGCAATAGAGAGAAAGTAGCACATGCAGGTTCAGGGACGACAAGGAAAAGGCATTGTTACAACTTTTCATTCAGGCCCCGAAACTTCACAGTGGCACCCTGCCATCAGGGATGTTATTCTGCCAGGAGACGTTTGGGAACATCGGGAGATATCTATGGTCGGTACAATTGGAGGGGGTAGGGAGTGCCAGTGGATGCTGGTAAACACCCCCCAGAGCCCAGGGAGCCCCCACAACAAAGACCTGAGCATCCCCAATGTTCACAGGGCTGGCCTCATCTGAGGGGCTGCGGGGCAGGAGCCTGGTGCAGGTGCTGGGCCAGTCGTTACCCTACATCCATCCCCCAGACAGCTCAGGGGCCAGCGCAGAAGAGGCGATGCCAACCACACGCCTGCTTACAGAAACCAGGCCCAGTGTTCTGGGCAGATTCCCAGGGCACCCCACTCGACCCCTGGGAGTAGATGCTCATATTGAGGCCTGCAGATGAAATCCGCTCTTTCCCAGAGCAGAGGTCTTCCAATTGGTTAACACTGTTGGGATCCTGGAGTCACGAGTGTACACAAGGGCATGATGGGAAGGAACCAGGCATGTGAAGGGAGGGAATGAATCCCCCTCTCCCAGACCTCCCCTCCTCTTCCCCTCCAGACTTCCTGCAGCCTAAGCCAAGGCTGTGCCATCTGTCTGCTCACCTGGAGGCGTATGAAGTGTGGTGAGCTGAATCAGAGCTTCCAGAGAGGTGACCTCCCAGGGGAAGTCTGCGAGCTGCCACCCTGAGCATCCCGGAGAGTATCTGAGGCCCACACGGTTGGGCATGTGGGTCACAGACTTGATGAGAGTTCTTGGCTGAGGCAGGAAAGTGGCTGCTCTGGGTGAGCTCCGACTAGGCAGAGGGTCAATGCATTTGAGAATGGCCAGCCTGTCATTTACTGCCTACGTAATCCCCAGTGCTTTGGCTAGACAAAAGGATGACCGTAAATGATTTCCTGTAAGAGGCATGGCTATGAGCTGACTGTGCCCCCCCCGCCCAAATCCATATATTCACACTCTAACCCCCAGGGACTCAGAGAATAAGACCACATCTGGAGAAGGGCCCTTTACATAAATAATTTAGATAAAATGAGGTCGTCGGGATGGGCCCTGGTGTCCTTCTAAGAAAACAAGATTAGGACACAGATGGTCATGTGAAGACACCATATGCCCGTGGGTTCCCCACGCTGCCCAGAAACTTTTTGCCATTGTTAATACATTTTTATTGATTTCAGAAAGGAAGGGAGAGGCAGAGAGAGATAGAAATATCAATGATGAGAGAGAATCATTGATTGGCTGCCTTCTGCACGCCTCCCACTAGGGATCGAGCCCACAACCCAGGTTTGTACCCTTGACTGGAATAGAACCTGGGACCTTTCAGTCCACAAGCCCACACTCTATCCACTGAGCCAAACCAGCTAAAACCCAGCAATTTTTGACTGAAGCCTCAGACCAGGCAGAAGTAGATCCTCTTCTGACCCCTAACGTTGCCCAGGCTATCAGGGTGAAAGTAAGCTATTTCCAGTGACAGCACTGGACCCAGTAAGAAGTATATATATATATATATATATATATATATATATATATATACACATGAGAGGCCCGTTGCACGAAGATTCGTGCAAGAGTAAGTCTTCCTTCCCCTGGCTTCGCTCCTGGCCGCCCAGGAGCCTGTAAGTCCTTGCTCTTGGCTGGAGTACCACTCCTGTAGCTCCCTTCTTCCTCTTCCCCCTTATAGCAGGTGTCCCACCCCTCCTGGCCCTTCCACACCTGCGTATGCAAATTAACCCACCACCTTTGTTGGGTTAATTTTCATATTCACTCCTGATTGGCTGTGGGTGTAGTAGAGGTACGGTAAATTTACATGTTTGTCTATTATTAGGTAAGCTATTCCCCCAAAATGTATACACATTCTGAATAATTTTAAAGGCAGTATTTATTAAAATGCATTTTATTTTCAAAATGTAATAAAATCTACTGAAAAGTGTGTATACATTTTTGGGTGGACACCCTGTAGGTACAGGAGAACCTGAAGGACAGAGAAAAAACTGACTTCCTTACAGGAATTCACAGACTCTTCCGGCATTGAAAGCTTGCAGAGTTACTTTCTTTTCTTGAGGCACAGCCATGTTTAAGAGCTTGCAATTCTTGGGTACCAATTTTAGATAGAAGACCACAGGTTGAAGTCTAGACGGCTGATGCAATAAGATGGAGATTCTTTGAAGACAGAGACTCTCTTCTTGGGTGCTTCTGACATAAAAGACAAAGCAAGGCAGTGTGTGTGAGGCACGCTGAGCTCACATTTGCTAGAAACAGGCTTTGTGGTTTTGGAGTGCTGCTTGACTCGGTTTCTCCACTGGGTCTCAAAAATGCCAATAATTGCTGGGACTGGGGGTGGCGTAGGCGCCTTGTTCAAATGCTTTGTAATAAGAAGACAGAGGCAGTGAGGGGAACAAAATGCAGAGTGCTGGGGCCAGAGATGATGCACATCGTTCCTATTGTCAACAAATATCCAAATGTCTCCTCCTTTTATGTCCCTCCTCCAGCTACAAAATGTTAATTTCTATTGTCTTCAGACACCCTGGGGGAATCCTGGCTAGTGCTTTATATGAAACTAGAGGCCTCGTGCTGAAAATTGTGCACTGGGGAGTGGGAAGGGGGTCTCTTAGCCTGGCCTGTGCCCTCTCACAGTCCAGGAGCCCTTGGGGGATATCCGACTGATGGCAGTCTGACATCCTTAGTGCTGCCACAGTGTTGGAAGAGGCTCCTGCCACCACTGCTGCACTTGCCAGTCATAAACCTGGCTTCTGGCTCAGAGGTGCTCCCCCTTGTGGTCAGTGGGTGTCATAGTGATCAGTCATATTGCACTTTGGTCAATTTGCATATTAGCATTTTATTATATAGGATGGAGAAAGGGAAAAGAGAGGGGTGCTATGAAGTCTCATTGGTTTACACATTTCACAAATGCCTTAACTATTGTCAATTTTCTCCACAGTTTTACTTCTGAGCTATTTCTATTTAGTAAATACAGAGATGAAATGAACTACTCTACCGATGACTGATGAGGCTGAAGGGGTCTTCACATTCTTTGTACCAGGAATGTTCTTTCTTCCAGGGCTGGTATGGACCAACAGGCTTTGAGGCCTGAGTCCCAAGCAGAGATCAGAGTGTGGGCTTTGAGGCTAGAGCCTGGGGAAGTGGAAACTCTCCTGTCACTTTAACTGATCGGAACAGGACTGCCTGATGCCCCAGGGCGGGCTATGGGATGCCAGACTTCCCGAAGAAAGACCGGGAACTATCAGATGTAGAGCAGAGCAGGGAACTCTGTGGCCCTCCTTTTCTGCTCAAGTTCACTCTGGCAGAATACTGTGGGTGGTTTCAATTTGTTCACGACTTAAATCAGCATTTAAAGGGAATTGCTTGGAAATTGTTCATATGTGCTTTATTTTTAATTTTTAAATTATTAAATATATATATATATATATATATATATATATATATATATATTGATTTTAAAGAGAGAAGAAAGGAGAAGAGAAGAGAGGAGAGGAGAGGAGAGGAGAGGAGAGGAGAGGAGAGGAGAGGAGAGGAGAAGAGAGGAGAGAGAGAGAAATGTCAATGTCAATGTCTTGCACACACCCTAACCCAGGATCAAATCCACAACCTGGCATGTGCCCTGACTGAAATCAAATAGGCAATGTTTGGGTGCATGAGCCAATGCTCAACCAACTGAGCCATCCGGGTCAGGGCACTCCTGTGTGGTTTATAAATTGTCAGTAACATTGTCCTCTAGACTCAGTGATTAATGTGGGAATTTTCCAGGCCCCGGAATTGTCCTGAGAGCAGCTGGAAAAGCAGGAGGAAGAGGCCCTGGAGAAATTAATGTGTAAACGGATTCTGAGTGAGGCCTCAGGGGCCACCCCAGACGGGGAACGCCCTCTGTGCCGGGCACCCTCCATTTGTTTCTCCGCAGCACAGGTTTGTTTGTGTTTAAATGATAACATGCTGTGGCTCACCCTGTGGAAGTTAATCATTAATGAACTGTATTAATTTGCCATTGCCACTGTGTCGCATATCCACACACGTGGTGGCTCCAAACAGCACTCCTCTATGCTCCCCCAGCTCTGGGACCAGGAGTCTGAAGCCAGCCCCGCTGGGTGGCCAGTGACCGACAAGGCGTGGGCAGGGCTGGCTCCAGCTGGAGACTCTGGGGGACCATCTGATTCCCCTCCTTTCCTAGTGTCTGGAAGCCTCACGCATTCCCTGCCTCTACCTGTCCCGGCAGCTCTTCAACCTCTCCCTTCCATTGCCCCGCCACTTTCGTCCTCTTCTGGAGTCAGATCTCCCCCTTTTCTTTGCATAAGACGCCTGTATTCCACGCAGGGCCTGCCCTGACGTTCTGGGGTAACTTCCCAGCTTAAACGCTTTCCTCACATCTGCCAAGTGAGCTTGGCCTGCTAAGGTCCTGGTCACAGGTGCCGGCTGAGCCCCTGGGTGTCCTCAGTAACAGAGCAGTTTCCTTTCTCAGGAGTCAAACTGAGGACCGAGAGGATCATGTCTAGTTCGGGGGGAAATCTCACAGATCTGAAAAAATATTTCCAAAATATAGGACCAACATAACGACCCTTAAAGCAAAAGTTTTAGCTTTAGGTAGGGTAGTTTGGTCAAAGAAAGGGCTTCCTTTAGAATTCTTTAGGAATTTGAACTGCCAGCAAATGAAACATCTGTTTGCTGGAAAAACTTTTTTTTTTTTTTGTGCAATAGCAACTTTTCTTTATAATGCTTATCTTTCTATTTCATGTCTTGGTACAATGGGCCCTGTCGTGAGGACTTCCTCTGATTTCCCGGCCCTGAGGGTAGGTGCTTTCCTCAGAGTTTCCCCACTTCAGGAACTTCCTTTCCCCTCTGACCACGCATCCCCTGAGCTGTGCTGAAGTTCTGCTCTGCCCACACGAGCTCGTGCAGGCCACAAGCCTCAGCCGAGGAAAAGGCTCCTGGCGTTCGGGGCAGTGTTTCATGTCAGAAACACTGGACGGCCCCGAGAATGTGCTCGAATGCTTGGTGGACTAGAGGCAGGTTTTCAAATGAGTCAATGTAGTTGGCTCAGCACTGATCTCAGGATCAGGAGCTCTGGCTGGACTCCAACCACCTGAATAATTTGGGGTCAGCTACTTGCCTCCTTTAGTCATGGGCTCCTCACTGTAAAGCCAAGGACTTTCTGGTTTACCTGTTCGTCCCCTGCTGGGATGCGTATAAGTGAAGTCTATTTACATTTCTCCTTGAGGTCCCCAGGGTAAAGCACATTCCACTCAAAGTGCAAAACAAACAACTGAAGCCAGAAACTGAATAGAAGTGGGGAGAGATAGATAGATAGATAGATAGATAGATAGATAGATAGAGAGAGAGAGAAAGCTATGTTTCATGTTTATTTGTTCCTTCGCTGGTGTGATGAAAGGGGTAGGTTATATTGTATGAATAGTTTGGGCTTCTGAGAGGCCTAGTGAACAATACAGCCTATCCCACTGATGAACACTGAGCCCTCTTTCACTAACTCTGTGCCATAATATTTGCATAGATAACTTTCCCATAGACACCTTACCCCTACACATGCAAAGCTTCCCGGCGTCAGCAACATCCTAGATTAGAGTGGTGTGTTTGAGACAAGTGACACACCTATGTTGACACAGCATTGCTATCCAAAGTCCACAGTTACACTACATTTCACTCTTGGTGTTATACAGACTATGGTTTGGGACAAATGTATAATGATTTTTATCCATTATTATGGCATTATATTATTTTTTCATAACCCTAACAATTCTTTGTGCTCTGCCTATTTATCCCTCTTCCCTACCCCCCAATCTCCTGCCAACCAGTGATCTTTTTACTGACTCCATAATTTTGCCTTTTCCAGAATGACATATCCTTGGAATCACACATTATGTAGCCTTTTCAGATTGGCTTCTTGTACTTAGTAATATGCATTTAAGGTTCCCACATGTCTTTTCCATGGCTTGACAACTCATTTCTTTTAGCGTTGAATGTGTCACTATTTATCTATTGGTCGATTGAAGGACATTTGATTCTTTCCAAGTTGGGGATTTATGAATAAAGCTTCTATAAATATATGTTTTTGTGTGGACATAAGTTTTCAACTTTTTTTGGATGAATGCCAACGAGTGCAATTCCTGGATTGTCTGGTTTTGTAAGAAACTTCCAAACTGTCTTTCAAACTGCACTGTTTTGTATCCTACCACCAATGAATAAGAGTTCTTGTTGCTCCATGTCCTCTCCAGCATTTGGTGTTGGCAGTGCTTTGGATTTGGGCCATTCTCATAGGTGTGGGGTGGTTTCTTAATATTGTCTTAATTTGGAATTTTCCTGATGACCTAGGATATGGAGCATCATTTCATAAGCTTATGTGTTAATCTGTACGACTTCTTCGGTGAGGTGTCTGTTATCATCTTGGTCCATTTTTTAATTGGGTTGGTTTTTTCTTATTGCTAGAGTTTTAAGCATTCTTTGTGTATTTGGGGTAACAATCTTTCATTACGTGTCTCTTTTCAAATATTTTCTCCCAGCCTGTGGTTTTCTTGTCTTTTCATTCTCTTGACACTGTCTTTCATGGAGCTGAAGTTTTCCATTTTAATGAAGTCCAGTTCATCAATGATTTATTTTGTAGATTGTGCTCTTGGTGTTATATTTAAAAAATCATTGCCATTCTCAAGGTCATCTAGATTTTCTCCATGCTATCTTCCAGAAGTTTTACAGTTTTGTATTTTACTTTCTGTTGATTTTTAATGCAAAGCACTTTAGCTATTTCTTCTCTGTCCTTGTCATTTCATACTGTCAGTTTATCCACTTATCGTGACCTTTTGCTCACAGAAACAATTCCCTCTCTTAGGTTATTTCGGGTAGCAGGTGCTAAGATCATGGTGCTCTGTTTTCTGCATACTTAGTTACTCTATAATTCTCATACGGGAGAGGATGAAACATTGCTGAAATATGGGCTAGAATATGAATGCATTTTTTCTAAGAAAATATCAATTTTCCCCCTGAAACAAATAGTACAAAATGAATAGACTGCTTATAACGTAATAATTAAACAGTTGCTTTTTAATAACACCTATTATCTCTCATTTATTCTTTAGCCTTCTTCTTATAATTATGAATACCCCCTTAAAAAATGTAACACTGAATTACTTTAGTCTTTCTCCATGAGCATTTTATCTTTTTAGTTCAGCGAGTAGAACACTGAGTTAGTAGCTGGGGGACTTTATTTCTGGATCTGCTTTTGATTCACTCTGTGGTTAAAATGAAGTAAATTTGCTTTTGCTCTCAAAAAAAAAAAAAAAAAAGGAGAAGAAGAAGCAGCAGCAAGGAGATGGAGGAGGAGAGGGGAGATCTTCAGGCAGAGTGTCAGGAGACCTAGATGTGAGTCCTGGCTCTCCACACACTAGACAGCTCACTCTGGAAAGATTACTCACCAACCTGGGCCCCGTTGTATTGTCTGGAACATGAGCCAACGTCCTACTCGAACTCTGAAGTTTCTATGACAATATTGCTGCACTCTAAGTAGGTCACTTTTCATAGTAGATTTTCCCACATCTAAGGTGACCCTAGAAAGACTGTGCAAATCTAGGTAAGCTAGTGAGAAAAAGGAGACAAGAATATAAAAAAGGAAATGACAAGTCTACTGTTTTCCATTTCTTAATTTTAAAAATCAAAGTTCTGGTAAAAATCAATCAGAATTTCCATTAATCATGAAAAGGCCTCTCATTTGTCTCCATCATTGAGTAACAATCTTCCATTTAATTCCACCTGGAGTTATAGGAGTCTTCTATGTTCTTAATCTTTCGATGATTGAAGAGTGTCAACACCGATTTCCAAGAAACATTGATGTCAAATTTTTATCCTTGGTGTTGTGGTAGTTTACCTGCTCTGCTAGAAACTGGGAAAATTCTCTCCCACACCTTGAACACTGGTATGAAAAGTGATACTGACAGCAAAGGTCTTTCTTGTAATAATAATAATAACAAAAAAGAAGTTGACATTTATATGTTTTGATTCAGCTTTTTCTTCCTGCCTGTGTGCTGACAGGTGCAGTTCCAATCCCCATGATTCATTTTCTACCTGTTTTTCTTTCTTTACATCACTTCTAACAAGTCATTCATTTAAAAGAAAAAAATAGGTAATAAACCAAGGACCTCGTATGCATTTTTGCATGGCCAATGGATACAGACAATTGGGAGTTGAGGGCCTGGAGTGGGGGTTGAGGACAGACTGGGGGGGGGGGGTAAGTGGAGGAAAAAGGGGACATATGTAATACTTTCAACAATAAAGAATTATTTAGAAATGAAAAAGTACAAGAATGTGTCAGTCCAAATTCATGGCTTCTGATCCAAGGTTTTAGATTTCCAGGGGATGGTTTGACCTCTAAAAAGACTGTAGTGAAAATCAGTCAGATTGTTCAATGATTGAAGTATTATACAATTCTTGCTGAGATGGTGCATCTATGGTGGAGTTAGAAGTGATTAGAAGCCACCCAGCTAACTAAGCCCACACTCCCACAGTGCCTCGGTTTCCTCTGAATTCTTTGTGCAGTGAAGATGGTAAGAAAAATAAATGAAGTATTCTCTCAAGAGGCAGAGAGAAAAAAACCAGAAAGGCTTACATGGGGCATTACTAACCAGTAAAAAGAAGACTGGGTTCTTGGATGTGACTATAGACCAGGTTCTTGGATCAGACTATGGAGAAATTCTTGTGAAAGTTAAATTATTTCCTGAAAAACAGAAGCAATTATAAAACAGAGCTAAAAAGATAACAATAAGGAAGTCTGCTTCCTGCCCTAGCTGATCTTGCTCAGTGGATAGAGCATCAGCCTGCGAACTGAAGGATCCCAGGTTCCATTCTGGTAAAGGGCCCATGCAGAGGTTGCTGGCTTGATCCTAGTAGGGACATGCAGGAGGCAGTCAACTAATAGTTCTCTCTCATCTTTGATGTTTCTCTCTCTCTCTCCCTCTCCTTTCCTCTCTGAAATCAATAAAAATATTTGAAGAAGAAGAAGAAGAAGAAGAAGAAGAAGAAGAAGAAGGAGGAGGAGGAGGAGGAGGAGGAGGAGGAGGAGGAGGAGGAGAAGGAGAAGGAGAAGGAGAAGGAGAAGGAGAAGGAGAAGGAGAAGGAGAAGGAGAAGGAGAAGGAGAAGGAGAAGGAGAAGGAGAAGGAGAAGGAGAAGGAGGAGAAGAAGAAGAAGAAGAAGAAGAAGAAGAAGAAGAAGAAGAAGAAGAAGAAGAAGAAGAAGAAGAAGAAGAAGAAGAAAGGGGAGAAGGAGGAAGAAAAGAAAGAGGAGGAGGAGGAGGAGGAAGAGAAAGAGGAGGAGGAGGAAGAGGAGGAGGAGGAGGAGGAGGAAGAGGAGGAGGAGGAGGAGGAGGAGGAGGACGAGGAGAAGACTGCTTCCTGGCTGATGTGGTTCAGTGGTTGAGTGAACCCATGAACCAGGAGGCCACAGTTCAATTCAGGTCAGGGTACACGGCCAGGTTGCAGATTTGATCCCCAGTAGGGGGCATGCAGAAGGCAGCTGATTTATGATTCTCTCTCATCATTGATGTTTCCATCTCTCCCTTGCTTTCTCTGAAATCAATAAAAACATATGTATATATTTTTAAAAAGAAGTCTGCTTTGTCTGAGCTCAAGTTGGTGCATAGACATTTTATTTATTTTAAATTTTGCTCTTTTGGGATAATTTTAGACTTGTACAAAAGTATGGATGTAGTGACAGATCCCGGTTTGCCCAGAGGAGGCCAGCTCACATAACTGTGGCACATTGATGAAGACTCTCATTGCCAGGCCTATGAATCCACCCAGGATTCGGTGGGATTCCATCATTTCTCCACATACCTCCTTCTATGGAGGCTCTCTTCTGGGCAACCACATCGCCTTTAGTCAGCCTGTTTCCTTAATCTCCTCTGGCAAGTGGCAGATTCTGTCTTTCTTTGTTTTTCATGATCATAACAGTTTCTAGGAGTCAAAGCTTTTAAATGGTTTATCTGTGGACTTGATAAGTGTATTTTATTAAAAGACTTTAACAGCCCTAACTGGTTTGGCTTAGTGGATTGAGCATTAGCCTGTGGACTGAAGGGTCCCAGGTTAAATTCCAGGCAAGGGCCTGTACCTTGGTTGCGGGCACATCCCCAGTAAGGAGTGTGCAGGAGGCAGCTGATCAATGTTTCTAACTTTCTATCCCTCTCCCTTCCTCTCGGTAAGAAATCAATAATATATATATATATATATATATATATATATATATATATATATATATATATATATATATATTAAAAAGGCTTAAACAAAATTTTAAAAAGTCAATGCCTACCAAATATCTGGTGAGTGGCAGCATCCATCGGAGCTCTGTTATCTCTATCACGGTGGACGTGCCTAGGAGACAGTTAGCTGGCTTCTAGGAAGGATGTCTAGCAAGTCACTTTATTTTATCCAGGTTAAGTGTTACAGGGCTAGAGCCAGGAGGAGGCTGTTTTTCCTCAACTCAAAGTTCTAGTGACTTAACCCAAAAAGGAGTGCCAATTCCTTCAAACCCCGAGCACATAGGAAGGAAAGAAAAGGTTCTCTTTGCTGGTGAGCCGGGCTTGTGGGAGGTTCCTGGTAAATATTACCCCCCTCCTCCCACCCCCACTTTATTAATATTTAAATCACATGCCATTCAACATGTACAATGTAATTTTTTGAATCTATTCACAGCATTGTACAATCATCATCACAATCTTATGTTAAACCTTTTCATCCCCCACAAGAGAAACGCCAATGCTTTGCTAGCCACTCCTCATTTCCCCCTCTCCCAGCCCTGGCCACCACTCGCCTGCCTCTCTCTCTCTCTCTCTCTCTCTCTCTCTCTCTCTCTCTCTCTCTCTCTCTCTCCCTCTGTTTCCCTTTTCTGGGCATTTTATACAAATGGAATCAGATACTGTGTAGTCTTTTGTGTTCCACTTCTTTCACATGGCATGAAGTTTCTGAGGTTCATCCATATTGTAGCATATGTAGTTCCTTTTCAAAACTTTTGCAGATGAATATTTCATTGTACGGACACACCACATTTTACTTTGAATGATTGACTTCATGGAAAAAGGAGGAGAAAGCTGGCAGGCCTGTCATGGAGACAATGGTGTGACCTGGGTGAAGTAGGAGGAAAAGGACAGCTGCTGCCTTGAAAGGAGTGGATGTCCATAAAGTGGAAAGTTCTTGAAAGCAGAAGTGGTAGTTTCTTATCCATCATGGGCCTCATGCTGTCTGCCCTGCCTGGTTCCCAGCCCCACAGCCTGCCCTGCACAGTGGGACACCTCAACCCCCACCTGCTGGTACAGCACGTTCCACTGTAGGGACCACTTCTCAATCAGGGGCATGAGGAATGGATTTACTGTTTCCCAAATAGTATTTTGATATTTCAGAAGGTAACAATGGATGATCTGTTAGAAAACAAAAGAAGGAATTCTGTGATCAAATACATCTGGGATGTGCCCATGTTCCCCTTCTGGAGATTTAAAATGATCCTGAACATATGGATGCCTCTGAAAACACATCAGTAAAGTATCGGTAGCTCAGGGCCACCTAAAATTACCCTCCAGCATCTCCAGGGACAATAGTGGTCCACAGAAAAGTGTGGAAGATGCTTCTTCAGAACAAGGCCCTGGCCACCGACCCAGCCTGACCACCTGCTGCTGCTGTGATCATGGGGCTTCTGTCCTGATTGCTGGGGCCAACACTGTGTCTCAGGTCACAGTCCTGGAGGCTGCCCTCTGTCTCAGTTGCTATAATATGTCATTGAGCTTTTATCAGTTCACCCCAGAGACCCAGCCCTGCCCTGAAGACTCATCCCTGGGCTGGGGCTCTGTTAGCTCTTGTTGGATTTCCCCATGGTTCCCTGCATCCTTACCTGCCTTATTGAGAAGGCCCCTTCACAGATTATTTGACATCTCTTGGGACACTCCGGTTTCTTTCATGCTTTGTATCCTGACAATACATTTTTCTGCCTGGGTGACCTACAACTTGCACAACTCCCAACTGCTGTAGTTTCCATCCACCCCACCCGAGGCTCTGGTTCCAGTCATCCTTGTCCCAGAATATTTCATTAATCCCAACGTGCCATGTTTGAAATATGGGCAGTGCCCTTCTGGAGTGTTTTGCATAAGGTAGATGCTCCAGATTTGTTGATGACATTGTAGCATCAATGTGCTCATCTGCCCTCAGGGCTTAATGTTGTGCTGTGTTGATGCTGAAAAACCATGTGCTACAGGGTCAAGCAGACTCAGGTTTTGATCTTGGTTATGGCACTTAATAACTATGTGACCTTGGACTAGACACAAATTTCTCTGAGTTTCACGCTTTTTCATCTGTAGAATGTGGTTTGATAAGCCTATCTCACATGGTTGTTAAAGGGATTGATTTAGAATTGAGTTAGACACCATCATGTTAACAAGGATCCCATGTTTTTGGTATGTGCCATTCTCAGATATTATTTTGAGAGACATGAAATAAATGATAGATATGAAATTCCCTAAGGAAGAAATTTCACATGTTTTGAGTTAATATTTTAAGACCACTTAGAATAAGCCTGGTACCTAATGTGTGCAAGAGCTACGTTTTTAAAAAGAGACACATTTCCTTATCTTCTTCCTTCTAGAAAGAAGGACCCATGGCCCACTGACTTAGAGAGGAAATTGGAAAATCACTTCTATGGGGCTGCTAGTCACTCCAGGACTTGGGGCTGATACCCTGTTGCGGACCGCAGAAGACAACCAGAACTCCAAACAGCATGGGAGGCCTGGGCACTAGGTTAGCTGAGAGGTGAAATTCATTGTACTTTTAAAGAGATCCTCTCACCCAAAGGAAAGAAAAACTAAGTAGATATCCAGCATGCTTCTGGTTCTCAAATTACATAGCAATCCCTATGCACCCACCCTCATCTCAAGTGCTGTTTTAAGACCCTTGCCCTTCTCACCAAGATATACGCTTTTTATACCATTTTTCTTCCTGCATCCACTCAGCTTTAATCCCAGGATCACAACCTTCCCCTCTTAACCTACCCCCTGTCCCCCAACCTGCTTCCTGCCCCCAATTTCTGTCCCCTAGATCCACATGACATCAGGAAAAGACAATCCCCAATACCTAAGGACAAATATGTTTTGACTATATCAATCAGTGTTTTCTTGAACATGGATCTCATGAGTCCTCTAAAGAGTCAGACAAGAATCTGGTCCGCAGTTTCTCCCTTTCCTCTCTTCTGGGGAAACTGCAGGTGGAGGCAAAGAGGTCTGGCTGAGTTGATAGAACTTTTTGGGATGGGTCATTTCCCAACATAAAGAAACTGAGCATCCCTGGTGCGATTCTGTTCCGCAGCACAGAAGCCATTTTTCTCTGCCCGTCTTCTCTCTCAACTAAGTGCGTGCTACCACCTCATGGAAGATTCTATGAACATGGACAGGAGCCCTCTGAGGCCCCAGAACTACCTTTTTGGTTGTGAACAAAAGGCCGACAAAGATTATCACTTTAAGGTGGATAATGATGAAAATGAGCACCAGTTATTTTTACGAACGGTCAGTCTCGGGGCTGGAGCAAAGGATGAGTTGCACATTGTCGAAGCAGAGGCAATGAATTAGGGAGGCAGTCCAATTAAAGCAACACTGGCGACTTTGAAAATGTCTGTACAGCCAATGGTTTCCCTTGGTGGCTTTGAAATAACACCACGTGTGGTCTTATGGTTGAAGTGTGGTTTGGGGCCTCACTTTATTAGTGGATAGCACTTAGTAGCTGTGGAGGAAGATGCAGAGTCAGAAGATGATGAGGAGGAGGATGTGAAACTCCTAAGTATGTCTGGAAAGCGGTCAGCCCCTGGAGGTGGTAGCAAGGTTCCGCCCCTGGAGGTGGTAGCAAGGTTCCGCAGAAAAAAGTAAAACTTGCTGATGAAGATGATGGGGATGCGGATGATGAGGAAGAAGATGATGATGATTTTGATGATGAGGAAGTAGAAGAGAAAGCTCCAGTAAAGAAATCCATAAGGGATACTGCAGCCAAAAATGCACAAAAATCAAATCAAAATGGAAAAGACTCAAAACCATCAACACCAAGATCAAAAGGTCAAGAATACTTCAAAAAACAGGAAAAACCTCCTAAAACACCGAAAGGACTTAGCTCTGTAGAAGACAATAAAGCAAAAATACAATCAAGTAGAGAAAAGGGCGGTTCTCTTCTCAAAGTGGAAGCCAAGTTCATTAATTACGTGAAGAATTGCTTCTGGATTACTGACTTGGAGGCTAGTCAAGATCTCTGGCAGTGGAGGAAGTCTCTTTAAGAAAATAGTTTAGACAGTTTGTTAAAATGTTCCGTCTTATTTTATTTCTGTAACAGTTGATATCTGGCTGTCCTTTTTATAATGCAGAGAACTTTCCCTACCGTGTCTGATAAATGTTGTCCAGGTTGCATTGTCAAGAATGTGTTGTCCAAAATGCCTGTTTAGTTTTTAAAGATGGAACTCCACCCTTTGCTTGGTTTTAAGTATGTATGGAATGTTATGGTAGAACATAGTAGTAGTAGTAGTCAGACAAATGGGAATGGTGGGGAGACAAAAATATACATGTGAAATAAAACTCAGTATTTTAATAAAGTAAAAAAAAAAAAAAAAAAAGAAAGAAAAAAGAAAAAGAAACAAAAAAACTGAGCATGTGAACTGCTAAACTAAGAACCTCTGCCCTGTCCGTGGGGGCTTGCTGGACAGCGTAGCCAGCCTTCTGCACCAGAGCTCTCTTTGCAGATGCAATATTTTAGCGATCCTGCAGCTGAGCCCAGAGAAGAGTCAGTTGCTAGATCTTGGACCATGAAGCCATTGGGCAGCTGTATATTGTTGTATTGTGTGTTCACCACTCCAAGTTAAATCTTCTTCCATCACCATTTATCCCCCCTTTACCGTCTTCTATCTCCCCCACCTTAATTTACCTTTTTTTCAGACTGGGTACTATGCAGTTTAAAATATATAATTATTATTATTGATTTTTTACAGAGAGGAAGGGAGAGGGATAGAGAGTTAGAAACATCAATGAGAGAGAAACATCGATCAGCTGCCTCCTGCACACCCACTACTGGGGATGTACCTGCAACCAAGGTACATGCTCTTGATTGGAATCAAACCTGGGACCCTTCAGTTCTGCAGGTTGACTCTCTATCCACTGAGTCAAACTGGTCAGGGCTATGCAGTTTTTATACCTAATTTGTATTATTCAACTTAGGCATCTAGTCACAAAAATTGGTCCCTTTAAATGTGTCCACAAGTTCCTGGTTTAATGATTAAGAAGCTTTGGTACATAGCATTAGAAAAATATTGATTTAAGTAAGAAAAGAACGTGTGTGAACTTGGAGTTGGTGGTGCAGGTGGTTTAGGAAACTATTATCTTGACTCTGCAATGAATTAGTTTTAAGACTTTGACAAAACTCTTCAGTGTATGGGTGACTCATTGGTTGAGTTGAGGGAGTGAATTCTTAAGTCACTCACAACACTGAAATTTTACTGTGGGTTTGAGCATTCAACCCTCTTTGCTCCAGACCCATTTTTCATTTTTAACTTGAAGCTCTAAACTGATAAAAAATAGATGACAGGAATAAAATGGGTCCACTTTCTTCCCATTTCTCAACAAGTCTGGGTTTTCCTTTTCGGGAACTAACAAAAACCAACATAATTGACTGGCACTGATCCCAGTACCAGGAAACTACCTGCTCAGCCTGGCAGAGTGAGAGTGGGGAAGGCCGGGGATAATGTGCCTGGGAACAGTATATTAGTTAGATTTTCTAAGAAGATGGAATTAAGTTACAGTCCAACAGCACAGCATGATTATTTGAATGAGGAAAGAAGAACAGTGCCAAGGCTGGGAAATTACCGTATCCAATAATAGGAATCCTGGGATTCTGCCCATAGGAAACAAGTGTAGGCAATTTGGAGCCCACTTTGTGTTATGAAAAAGACTGGATAGTTGAAAGTCCTTTTTGCATCATGGACTCAGGGACATGAACAGTAAGGACTTTTTTTTTTTTTCCAGAGTAAATCTATGCTCCAAGGCAGTTATAGAATCAATGAAGACTCTAATGGAAATTATGACCTGCCTTCTCAGAAAAATGACTGCAGCTACACACATAGCCCAATATATTTTTATGACTTTTTTTTTTTTTGTGCAGTTATGGGTTAACAGTCAAACTGAGAGAAAAATACACAGAGATTTCCCACTATCTGCCCCCGCCCCCAAGAGTCATTGCATGGCTTTCCCCACCATGAAAAACCTGCATCTGGGTGTTGCATTTCTTACAATCAAAGAACCCACATTGATACCCAAGACCCATAGTTTACATAAGAATTTACTCCTGGTGTTGTATATTCAATGGGCTTTGACAAATGTATAATGACATATACCTACCTTTGTATCATACAGAGGAGTTTCACCCCCTAAAGTCCTCTGTGTTCCACTTATTCATCCCTTCCATCATCCCCAACCCTGGAAACCACTTATCTTTTTACTGTGTCCATAGTTTTGCCTTTTCCAGTATGTCATGCAGTTGGACTCATATGGTATGTAAGGCTTTTCAGACTGGTTTCGTTCACTTAGTAATATGCACTTAAAGTTCCTCCATGTATTTTCATGACTTAATAACTCATTTATTTTTAGTGCTGAACAGTATTCCATCGTCTGGATGAACCACAGCTTATTTATCCATTCACCTACTGAAGGACATCTTGATTGCTTCCAAGTTTTGGAAATTAAGAATAAGTATGCTATAAACATCTATGTGTGGATATAAGTTTTCAACTCATTTGAATAGATATTGAGGAGTATGATTTCTGATCTTATGATAAAATTATGTCTAGTTTTATAAGAAACTGTCAAACTTTCATTTTGCACTCCCACCAGCAGTGAGTAAGGGTTTCTGGTATTTTACATTATCTCTAGCATTACAATAAAAAATGTCTACTGTGCTAAAAAAAAATATGAAGAGAATGAGAAAATAAGTCATAGACTGGGAGAAAATATTCGCAGAAGAAACAAATGATAAATAACTGTTATCCAAAATATTAAAGGAACTCTTAACATTCAACAATAAGAAAAAAAAAACTTTAAAAATTGGCCAAAGTTCTTAACAGACACCTCACTAGAAAAGATATACAGATAGCAAATTAGCATATGGGAAAATGCTCCACATCATATGTCATCAGGGAAATCCCAAATATTTCACAGAGTGAAGTTTTAATTTCAATGAAATCTAATTTATCAATTATTTCTTTCATGGATTTTGCCTTTGGAGTTTTATCTAAATGTCATTACTGTAACCAAGTTCATTTAAAATTTCTTCTATTTTATCTTCTAAGAGTTTTATAGATGTAAAAGCATTTTATACTTAAGTCTATAACCCATTTTGAATTAATTTTCATGAAGGTTAGAGGTCTCTGTCTAGTTTTTAAAAAAATATATCAATGTCCAAGTTTTTCAGCATTGTTTATTGAAAAGAGTATCTTTGCTCCACTGTTACCTCAGCTTCTTTGTCAAAGATCAATGGACTATACACATGTGGGCCTACTTCTAGTCTCTCTATTCTTTTCTATTGGTTTACTTGTCTATTCTTTCACCAACACTGCACTGTCTGGATTACTGTAGCTTTATAGTAAGCCTTGAAGTTGGGTAGTACCAATTCACTGACTTTGTTCTTCAAAATTGTGTTGGCTAGACCTAATACAGATGTACAATTACTGGGTTTTTATAAATATCTTAAAATCCATCGATGGGTCTTAGGTATTCATAAAATTGAGGTAAATAATCCTGCAGTTTAGAAGTATTATAATAAATTTCACTAAGTGATAACTAATTATAAAGTGAGAATAATAATAATAATAATAATAAAAAGCTTTGTGGAAGACAGGGTTACTTATAGCAATCCCGTGGAAGTTTGGGAAAGGGCATAGGGAACAGAGAAAAGCAAGGTTGCTAAATCAAAGCAGAATAGTTGAAGAACCTTAGATTTTTATAATAAGGTAGATCAGGGTTGAAATTCTAATTCTATTGTAGTCTAGCTATGTTAACTTGGGTGGCTTAGCATGATGCTCGACAGTAATGTGTGCAGTGATAACCCCTATCTTACTCCTTCTGTGGCCAATATGGAAAAGACAACTATTGGAGAAGCAGCATGGACTGTGGGTCTGGACTGATCAGAGTTCAAAACCATGCTCTGATATTATGAGTTGGGTGACATTGGATTAGGTACTAAGTTTTCCAAAGATCTCTCTAAGGGAGGTATAGAAAGATGTACCTAAAGAATAATGACTATACAATATAAGTACAATGTTACATAGAGAATACTCAATAATTAGTAGCCATTGTTACAACAAAGGAAGCCAACTTTATTACAATGGAAAGTATATATTGAGAGAACATGGTAGCTCTATGAGGGACCTAATGCCAAATTTTAAATATTGGAGAACTATTAATTTCCATTTCTTCCTTTCTTTAAAATTTCAAACTCATGGTTGCTGCCATAACAACAACATAAAACCCCCAAAACTCTTTACATCACTCCCTTCCATATAACCTCTCCATCATAATTTTTCTTTCCCTTTTATTCCTTCTTTTAAGGTCAAGCTGCTATAGAATGATCTTCCCTGATTTTTTCCCTCCAAAACAACCCCAGGGGAAGGTGAACTAATTCTCCATCCTTATTTTCTATCCTTGGGAACCAGCCAACTGGAACAATAGAGAACAAATTTCTCCATGTCATTATCATAATATTTTTACCATGATACTATAAAAAATATTTATTGATTTTTTAAAGAGATTTATTGTTCCACTTATTTATACATTCATTGGTTGCTTATTGCATCGCCCTGGCCAGAGATTGAACCCACAACCTTGAGATATATACTAACAGCATTCTAACCAACTGAGCTACCCAGCCAGGATGATGATAATAGTCTTCAATGCTGACATGGGTGAGAAAGTTGTTTCAGATAAGTACCATATTAATGCAGACACAGAGCTCTGAGACCCAAGACCAGGGTAGCTGTGGTGGGAGAGAGGGAAATGAGTTGGAAACCAAGTGTGAAATATGTAAAATAATCTGTGACTGATAGATATGGGAAATAAGGGGTGTGAGTTATAGAAGATCACTTCAGTTGGTTTGTTCATCTGGTACACATCTTGAACCTCTACCCTCTGAGGTGCCGTACAGATAAAGACAGGATAATGCAGGTGCTTATGGTAGATAAAAAGCAAAGTCCCACAGAAATTCAGTTAAAAACTGTTTCATCCAAATATGGAAATTGTCCTGAGAAAGTAGCCTTTGAATTAGGTTTTGAATGATCAATAGGACATGAACATCTAACAACAGTGATGGGCCACGTGGGGGTGAGGCAATAGGAGGAGATACTCAGGAATGAGGGAAGATAGATGGGGAAAAGACCCTTAAATCAATATGTCCATATTTCTGGATGAGAGGCAAGACTAGAAGGATTCTTAGATTTATTAATATTTCTTTTAAGAAATTGGTGAATTTAATAAAATTATGTAGGTTTTAGGTATATAATTCAATTATACATCACTTGTATATTCTATTGTGTGTTCACTCAAATCAAGTCTCCTTCCATCACTATTTACCCTCTTTCACTCTCTTTTACTTCCCCTCACCCACTTCCCTCTGTTAATCACTATATTGTTGTCTGTGTCTATGAGTTTTTTCCTTTGTTTAATCCCTTCATCTCTTTCACCCAGGACCACAACTTCCCTCCTCTCTGACAGCTGTCAGTCTGTTCTCTGTATATACGAGTCTGTATCTATTTTTGTTTGTTAGTTTATTTTGTTCATTAGATTCCACATAAAAGTGAGGCCATATGGTACTTGTCTTTCTTTGACTGGCTTATTTCACTTAGCATTATACTCTCCAGGTCCATCCATGCTGTTGCAATAGGTAAGATTTTCTTCCTTTTACAGCTGAGTAACAGTTCATTGTGTAAATGTACCACGGCTTTTTAAGCATTCATCTATTGATGGGCACTTGGGCTGCTTCCAAATCTTGGCTATTGTAAACAAATGCTTCAATAGACACAGAGGTGAATTAGTGTTTCGAGTTTCTTTGGATATACTCCCAGACGTGGCACTGCTGGGTTTAAGGCAGTTCCATTTTTTAAATTTTTTTGAGGTTACTTACACTGCTTTCCACAGTGGCTGCACCAGTCCGCATTCCCACCAACAGTGGAGGAGGGTTCGCTTTTCTCCACATCCTCCCCAACACTTGTTTGTTTATTTAGTGATGATAGCCATTCTGACAGGTGTCAGGTGATATCTCATTGTGGTTTTAATTTGCATGTCTCAGATGCTTAGTGTCATCAAGCATCTTTTCACATGTCTATTGGCCATCTGTATGTCCTGTTTGATGACATGTTTATTCAGGTCCTTTGTCCACTTTTAAATTGGAGTGTGTGTGTGTGTGTGTGTGTGTGTGTGTGTGTGTTGGGTGTGTGTTTGTGTGTGTCAGGTCCTTTGCCCACTTTTTAATTGGATGTGTGTGTGTGTTGAGTTTTGCCAGTTTCCTGATACTTCCTGGGGTGATAGCATTGCACATCAAAGGGTGTGGGCAGAGCTTCAGCAAGTGAGGGAACTCCCACATTCCAAGGGTCTCCTCCAACCTGTAGTAGACCTGTGTGGTCAATCATATCCACTCTAGTTGCGGACATATTCAGAGTGGGGAGTGGAGATGGGGAGGCTGAATACTTGGCTCCAAGAAGGGTGGGCAATCCTCAGACATAGAAGCACAGCCCCTTCCCCTTCCATGCTGTCTCTCTCTCATGTCTGCAGCTAACACGTATTTGGCATTCATTTGTCTCCATTTCCTCCTCATCTCCAAATCCTCATTTGAATCACACTGATTTTTATCTCTTTTATGCTGATCACGGCCAGGGGTTGGTTCTGAGAAGCTCATCTGGAATAGCTGTTTGAGTCTGGGAACCTCTTTCCCCCAGCCTGAGGGAGAGAAAGGGGTTGGATGCTACCAGGGGGATCCTGCTCAGCTGCTTTTAGTCACTCCTGCAGCCTGATTCAGTTCAAGTGCTAAAGTACTGGCAGTGACTGGAGGCTGACAGGTACTTTCTACTCCATAAATCAAGTCTCTTCCTGGACTACAGGAAATGCTAAATAGGTCACAAGAAAGGCAAGACCAAAAAGATCAGCCGTCTCGAAACTGCAGGGGGAGCCAAGGAGGAAGCTAGCGGAGGAGTCCTTGCCAGCCCTCCTGGCGGAATGGCACACGTGCTGGGGAAAATTCTGTCAGAGGGTGTCATGCACACTGTGGGTGGATTGCACACCCTACTTCAATTACAGGATAGGAGTGGGGTGAGGCTTGCTTTTTTTTTTTTTTTTAGTTTTATTTTACACAAGAAATTTTTACAGGTGCCAGAAGGTGGTTTTCCACATAGGGGAACTTCTGAAGTCTTTTGTACCAACATTGAGAGTGTTTTATTTATTTTTAGCCCTTTCCCCTATTCTGAGTATATATTTTCTCTCTTAGTCAAGGAAACACTAACTCCTGTTAATGCCTCAGCCAAAATTTTGAAATACTAGTGAGAGAAAAAGTGAACAATGTCACTTCTCCTTCTGTGAAAAGTGTCACACATTAGATTTCCACATCCTGCCATCTTATTTTTAATGATTTCATGTATCACTAAATTCTTGACAAGAGATTAGTTCTTAAATATCTTTGTTTCCCCGAGAGTGCTCATCAGAGTGGGCTTCTGATAGGCTGTTGGTTTCCTAAATAATAAGTCTCCTTTAATAACATAAAATCCGAAACACATTTAGAACCTTGTTTTCTTCTCTCTTTTCCCTTTTCTTTTTCTCTTCCCTTTTCCTGCTCTTCCTACCCTCCTACCCCTCGTGTTTTGCCCTCTCCTGCTGGGGTCAAATCTCACTTCTGTCACTTACCACCTGTGACTCTAGGCCAAGTTCCTTCCTATTTCTCTGTTGCAGATTCCTCACTTGTTAAATATAAATAATACTAGCACATTATATGGCACCAATCTTATAATGTTATTGTAATGATTAACTAAATTAATGTATATGAAGTACTTATAAAAGTGCCTCAATAAGTTGCTACATAAGTGCTTGCTGTTCATACTTTTTCATTGATTTATGTTTTATCTTTCTAACTAAATTATGAGCTCAGTCACCAAGACCATCTTTTCCCTTGACCCCTTTACTTAGTGTGGTGGAAACAATCCTAATATATAAAGAGCCAGGGCCCATCATGACCTAAATGTCCGGATGGACGGCTGAACACCAGGACCAAACTCTAGCCCATGCTGGGTGTCAGTCCTGGGTCCCAGAGGCCTACGGTGGCCTGCAGCATGTGGTAGGAGAGAGCAGTAGGAACGAATCCATGGTGCGATCAGACTGGCCTCTTGGTTTCTCCCCCTCCCCCACCCCCATCTTCTGGCTCGCAGGTCCGGGGAACCAGAGCCATGCTGCAATGGGACTGGACCCTACCTGACAGGTTCTAGATTGTGAGAATATACAGGCTGGGCTAAGAGACCCCCTCTCCCTTGAGAGCATGAATTTTCATGCACTGGGCCTCTAGTATCAATAATAATAGCTTGTGTTTGATTCACTCTTTATGTGGAACAAAGCACTTTCACTTCAATTGCCTTAGCAGACCTGGCAGTGATACATGGATGTGTGTTTTATTTGCACTTTAGATGCAGAACTGGAGTGGCTTGGCCAGGACCACATGGCTTATGTGTGACACAGGTGACACTAGAACTCAGTCCTCTGCCATCTGGTCCAGTGCTGTTTCCCCCAGCCGACCTGAATACATGGCAGACGTCTAGGGAATGCTCATGTGTGTTCATATGCATCTCTAAAAGGCTTCTTCTTTGCCTTGCTACAGAGTAATGTGGCCATTTTTACCAGTGTTAATTATTTATTAATATATGTTGGCATGATTGAAATTCCTAAAAGATGAGTTTTTTCAATCTTTCCAATGAATTTAATTGCTAAAAATTATAGGAAGAATATTCAGATTTCTCCCCTCCAGCTTCTCCTCTAATGAAAGCTCTCATTTGCTTTAGCTTTTAAGGTATTCAAAATCATTCTCTACATTCTCTGACTTATTGTGACATTCAACAAGGGTCTAATGTCCTTGGAGTTGAAAGAATAAAGAAAATCATGCCTCAGTTACTTTCTTAGTTGTCTTCACATTATTTTTTATTTATTTTTATATTTTTAAATCCTCATTTGAGGATTTTCTCTCTTTTTAAAAATTGATGAGAGAGAGAAAGTGAGAAAGAGAGAGAGAGAGTCAGAGAGAGAGAGAAAACATGGACATGAGAGAGAAACATTGATTGGTTGCTTCTCATAAGGGCCCTGACTGGGAATCGAACCTGTAACTTTCTGGTGTATGGGATGACACTCCAACCAACTGAGCCACCCAGCCAGGGAAGTTGCCTTCACTTTAAAATAAAAGCTTTCTTATTTGTAATGGCTAAAATTATGTGTCCATCCTACCAACTTTTTCCAAACTTCCAAAAGTCTGTGAAAGAATAAGCTATTATGTCTTCTATTAGGTCAGAGGTGGAAAGTAAATGGTTACATTTGTATCAAATAGTAAAAGGGCCAATATATTTTCTAAAGTTGTGTAAGTAAATTCTACTCTTGATAGCATTATTTGGTACAGACAGTAAAGAAAGTAAACAGAGAAGCCGAAAGTGAGGAAAAAATACATTGGGATGGTGAGAAAGGAAGAAAAGGAGAGAAGGAAGAAGAAGAGAAAAGGAGAGACAAAATAACCTTAAATCCCCAAAGAAAGCCGACACATTATTAAAATAAGACAAATTGAGAGAAAGAGAAATGAAAGAGACTCAAATGAAAGTGTTCCATTTGCTACCAAGGGAATATGGTGTTTTGAGCTACTTATTCTTCTTATGATGATCATCATTCTAGAAGTAATTAGGAATATTTATTAATTAGTAACAAATAGTTTTAGGTGGAGAAATCTCCAGTGACTTTCATGGTGAGATAGACAACTTCTTAAAATTATATTCTAGCTTTTCTTAACTTTTTATTTCTCTAATGGTCCTACCTTTAGCTTGGGCAAAAATCATTCACTTCCTTTGACTAACTTCCGGGAGAAAAATTTCTAGAAAACAGTTTACATGACAGAGAAGTTTGCAAATATGAGAGTTTTCACTTTTCATTCTCCACTGAGAGAATACAGCAGTCCTCAGAGAGTGGAGGTACTTTGGAAAGAAGATGCTTAAGCTCAATTGTCATGGCGGGTGTATCCTTTGAGTTGAGCTTTATAAACATTTTTTGGTTTGTTCTGGAGAAGCTGTACTTATTGTTAATCCAGTACAGACCACACCCCATCTGCCATCACTCACCCAAGACCCTTACATATGAAGGGCTTGGATTAAGGTCAGCAAATCAATGAATTCACTCGTAATGAGTCCAAAGCTACCATATCACTCCTCCTAGCTGTAGTAGCAACCTAAACATCTTTTGAATGGAACCAATGACTTATTTAACTTTCCTGAACTGATAAATACACCAAGCAGATGGATAGCTCTTGGCTTGAGCTTGAGGGCATGGAGGAGCATTCAGTTGCTTATCTGGTTCTACCTTTGGGTTTGCTCCCACTGGGCACCTGGGAGCTCTGAAGAGATATGCCATAATGGTAATGTACATAGCTATAAGTGTCCAGGTACCTTGCCCAAGTTTTTCCATGATAGGAAAAATGATTAGTATGGCGTGTTGTAACACAGGAAAAACAACTAGATACAAAATGGATGCTTGCTTAGGGTCAGGCCATGGTGAAATAAGAGGAAGTTTTACGAGCCTACTGGTTAAACAGGATTATTCTGAACTGGTTAAAAATCATAAGGCTATATTGAACTGGCAGAAACAGAGAGTAGAATGGTAGTTACCAGACACTGGGAGATAGGGAACTCGGGGAGATGTAGGTCAAAGGGTACAGACTTGTAGTTAGAAGGTCAATATGTTCTAGAGCTCTAATGCGCAGTACTGTGAGAATAGTCAGTGTCGAAGTTGATAAAAGACTAAATTTGTAAATGTTCTTACCACAAAATATTCATAAAACTATATATTGTATTAATATAATATTATATAAGAGTTAATAGCAATTTCTTATTTTTGATAGACATGAAACTGCTAATTAATAAGATCTATTAACAAGTTCTTTATATCACTAAATAGTATATTGCTTCTGAAAGGGAAATGAGAGAGCAGGTAGGTATTTGCACATTGCTCATTTTCTCACGGAGATGTTGAGACTCAGAGAAATCAATGGCTTGACACATCATACAGCAAGTTATTGGTGTGGCTAATTAGTCATGCTTTAGTTCTCATTATCAAAGTAACCTGTTTTCTAAAACTATTTCATGAACATATTTTCCTAACCTAATAAAGTAACTTCACTATTAGGATTTGAAAAAGCTACTAGCCTATTAAGCCATTTTCAGTTAGTGTTTACCTATTTTATCCTGCAAATTTGAACACAAAATATAATATATTATTGATGTTCTCATGCAATATTTATGTCTCTTCTGGGGCTATCAATAAATTTAGGAGGACCATGAAAAATTTTCAAGGCTTACTGTAATCTTTTCATGAAAACCTGGTATGAGGTATTCCAAGAAACAAGATTATTCTTTTTCCTGCAGTGGCAGTTTTTTTACTAGAAAATATTAAAACTATCAATAAAAGTCCCTCTTTAAAGTCATATTTTTAAGTTCATTACTGCGTATACTAGGAAATGTGGCTCTTTTTAACATGTAGTCTTGAAAATAGGCTATTCTTTTCTAATTTTAATAGCAAAATGTGTTTGTTGTAAAAAAAAAAAAAATGATAAACGTAAAACAATATGAAAAGGAGAAAGAAACTCTAACTACTGGAGATCATTTCTTTCTCTACTCTGGTGAATTTCCTTAAGGTCTTAGTGTTGTTTTTGTCATGTGTGACTATAAACACACAGAATTTTCCATAATGGATTAGCATG
Source organism: Pipistrellus hanaki (assembly GCF_964339955.1). NCBI lineage: Eukaryota > Metazoa > Chordata > Mammalia > Chiroptera > Vespertilionidae > Pipistrellus > Pipistrellus hanaki. The sequence goes on along the minus strand of NC_140510.1, from coordinate 61,724,119 downwards.
TTATTTACAATTTTGCATCCTATTGCTCTCACTATCATTATGTCACTAGTATTTTTCCCTTTGCCTAAAATGCTTCAAAATTATTTAAATGGCAACATATTATTCAATCCTATGTCCCATAATTATTTTTTTTCATGATTAAAGCATCCCATAATTATTTTAATCACAAACTATTATTAAGCATTTGGGTATTATCATTTTATTTTCTATTCCACATAGTGCTGCAAAGAAGTTTTGTGTGTAATTTTTGCAAACATTTCTGATTACATTCTCAGTAGATCTGATTGCCTTAAATACGTGACCAATCAGTCTTAGTGTTTCCTCGAGTAAGCCTAGAAACGTACAACCACCGGACAGCTGGCTCTTTCTCTACAGAAGCATAATGAGCTTACATAACATTGACGTATTTAAACACCGCATATTAGAACTTGGAACACAGCCATTGAACTGATGCCCTTCGTAAGGACCTCATGGAAACTGCCAGCTCTGAGGCAAAGCCAAGAGCTCTGGAGGAACACGTGGCCTGGGTCCCTGACGGAGCAGCATTCCTTTGCAAGTGTTTTCTGCCTCGTCAGGTTATTACAGATGGCTTCTGTGTGTCAGCTTTGAGAAAGCACGCAGGGGAATTTTCACATTTACAATAGGGAGCTACCCAGATTTCATCACCAGAGCACTAACTCAGTTACATATTTAAAACCTTTTATCTATTAAATAAATACACTCAGAACCCAGAGGCTCCTTGGAAAGTACGGGAGTGATAGGGGCTGCCCTCTACCTTCCCATTGGTTCAATTCTTCCTGTTCTTCGATTTCCCTGGCCAAACATGTGCTTTATGAGTTCAGGGTGTAGCATATGCATGTCATAGACAATGTTCTGTTTGTGCCAGGAAAAAATATAATAAAAAGTTCCCAGCAGCCAATGAGGTAGAGGTTAGCACATATCACAGTAGCTGATAACATTCAGGCATTTGCCACATTTTACACTCATATTTAATAAAGAATAAGATGTAGTTGCTTTCACAAAACCCTAGTGCATCTATTTCTGGATGTTGTGAAATGTACAGGGAATTGGGTCTACCCAATGGTAGAGTTCTGGTAGATAAATTTGCAGCCTCAAAAATGATTGAGTATGTACCCATTTTTTACCCTAAAATTCCATTTCTTGGGCTTACGCATGTATTTGTGTGTGTGTACATTGTGTGTATGCATGAATACATGTGTATGTTTTATAACCCAAGACTAAGCAGAGATGGTTCTCCACAGCAGGAAAGAAGTAATCCTAGCAACTTTATAAATCAGAATCCCACTGAGAATTCTATCGGAAAGATTCATTTCACCCTGTGGCAGCACAGTGGAGAAAAAGTGTTTTCTAGATGTCTGCAAAGAATGCTTTTGTTTTTCCAATGTCAAAAATAAACACCAAAGTTTCATCTGATGGGCCCTCCGGAGACTGTGCAATGTGGTCTATTTGACCTGTGTTAAGTTTTCATAATATTTGCTGTCAAGTGGAGGGAAAGAGTGACATCCTAGGTGGTCAGAACTGTTGAGAAGGAGATTTTGAAGGATGTTAGTGAGATAGTGAAACCTGCTATCAATCCTATCTTAAGACAAATCCTCATTCTTAGATATCCTGGCTGCATAGGAGGACCCTGTGGTCTCTCTGGAATTATTCTGCTGAATGGAACCCCTCAACCTACCATTTTCAAATATGTAGTCCAAGATGGTAATGTAATGGGTACTTAGATGGAAAGAGAACACAGAGTTTTTAGCAGCCCTTTGGCCGATATGAAGAGCCAGGCAAGGAATGAACACATTAATAAAATCATTGAAGACTGAACATGAGCAAAGTGCTGAACCAGCTCATTTGGGGTGTGTCTAGAGGAGTAAGAAAGAAGACCCCATGGCAATGAAGGTGTTACAGACAAATCCAAACGTGTGCATCTGAATGAGCCCACCACTGGGTAAATGCTGGCACATTAAAGGCAGTTCTGCTCTTTAGAGCAGACATGATGGCAGGGAAGGACCACTGTCTTGTCTTCTTCGTTCATCAGCCTTGTTGCACTATCTTCTCACCTGATGGCTTTGGGGAAGATGATGTGTTATGGCCATGCACTGGGAACTTTGTCATTGTTTGCATCAGCTTGTTACTGGTGTGACTTGGTGAATTTCTCCTGCATGTCATGAACGGAGATTCCCTTTCTGAGACTCCAGGAAAAAGAGAAGGTGGGAAACTGGAGGCAACTGAAAAGCCCCCAGGTCAGGATAAACAATGCAGGGAGGAGTTAGGAGAATTTTATATCAATTCCTCTTTCTATGGAGAAATGAAATCTGAACTGGATGGTCGCTCACAGAGTCAAAAAATGATCACGTGGTTCTCACATATAGAGCATACACCACTTTTTGGGTCATTAGTTCAGGTGTCTGCAAAGAATGCTCACTCAAAAATTGACTTGGCAACTCTCAAGGCTCTATTCCTGAGATAATAACACTTGCTGTCAGTCAGTGGACTGGTGATCGGGGTCTTTGACTATGGTTTCAACAACAACCCTGTAGAAATGTAAAATGGAGCTGGCTTCTGGTTTTACTTGACTGGCAACGATTGCTTTAACAGTTTCTCAGAGGCATCTCTTTGATTCTTGAAAAAGAGCAAGTTATGCATGAGTCTGTCAGTGGCTTATAGGGAAGCATCCTATTTTTTGGAAAACTGATATCTTTAAGAAGTTTTGGAATTATCATATACTGACAAATAGGTTTTTGGAGTTTAATGTTGGGCCTGAAGCTGCAGGTGGAAACATCTTTGTCACGGTGTTTTTCCTTCATGAAGCTTCACTGAGTCCCAGTATCTTGGCTCTGGCTGTCACCGCACCCTGGAGTGACATTCTTTGGCCACTCCTCTCTTGAATGTCTCTTGGGTAGCAATGATGATTTTTTCAGGCCTCTTTGAGAACCTCAGGACGATTAGGCCTTACTTTTCCTGTATCTGATACATAAGTATTTCTCAGTATGACTACACAGCCTTGCAACGTAATGAATTTTTGGGCCAGAGCTCTTTGTCTAGGGATAAACGGGACACGCGGCTTGTGGCTATGCAGTATATTCTGGAGACACTGAATGCCAAACCAAGCTGTCCTCTGGGGTCTGAGGGAATCATCTGGCCTTAGCAGACACAACGGTTATTTTCTTCACAATTGGCTACCTAAACATCGATGTTTCTAAAAGAGCTTTTTAAAGCCTCCCCTCCCCAGCCCAGTCCACCTCTGATTTCAGCCCTAGCTCTAGTGTCATGAGTTTAGACCACATCACACTGACAACAACTCACCTTGAGCATGCTGTGCTTGTCTTTCTGCCCTAAGACCTTCTCAGAGGGAGAAGGCTGAAACCAATCTCCCCCCCTCAAGCACAGCTTCAAACCCTGGGCTGGGGGTGGGAGGTGGGGTGGTGATGGGGGTGGTGGTGGTGGTGGTGGATTAATGCTTCTGGTGAAAATCCCCAAATAATGAGGGATGTGAACCAGTTAAAAAATACTTCACCCACTATTGTTCAGGAAACTAATTCTGGAAGGCAGCAGTTTGTTTCTCAGGAGGTACTAGTCGAATAAGTTCCCCAGTGCCCACAGAATGACCTTGAAGGCTTGTCCCCTCTTCACCTCCCTGCCTCTCTCTCGGTTCCTGAGATTATATCACAGATAAATTACTGGCTCCTCAAGTTCTGCTTTCAGCGGACCCAAACTAGGATGCCAAGGAACAAGATGCTTGATTTGTTTTAATCAGTTATTGTGGGAACGTGTATTGTTCCATTGAAGTTGTGGTTGGTTATTTTTATTTTTAATAATCTCAGTATTTGGTGTATATGAGTAAGCCCACATGGAAAGTATAATTTATATTATCACCTGAAAGAAATGGAAGTGTTGGCTAATGTTTTACAGTAACATCCACGTGATAATCAGGAAGTAAACCCTGGAGGAGGAAATGAGGAAGAATCCACTGACTTAGGGAAGAGAACCCGATTTCTAGATTCATCTCCGGTCCTTGTGGTTTGACACTGACAAAAGCAAGCATCTTTCTTGCTTTAGTGTCCTCACCTTTATAAAGTATTGAGCTTGATGGTCTCCATGCTTCTCTAGCTTAGACATTCTATAAGTTAGTAGGTATTAAAAAACCGTTCTAAGGACCATATTTGTCCCTGAAACTCAGCTGAGGTCAGGACCTACTGGTAAGGAAGCCACAAAGCTCAGGGCTCTCTGGTCCTTTGCCTCTATCTTCCCTGTAGAACTCAAATATCAGGCCTCCTTGCTTTCCTAGCACGTTTCTTCTAAAATATCTGTCACCTAGTCGGTGCTCAACAAATGCTGGAACTCCTACCATTTTTCAAAGCTTTTAATGGGACCCCTATCAGAAAGAATAGAAAGATGGAACTCGATTAGCCAGACATAGCTTATGTTCATCTGTCATAGATATAAAAGGAGAGTTAAGTAACTTTCAAATGATCACATTTTGTGAACAATTTCTCTGAAAACATTTTATATAATATGAATATGTCACCCCATAGTGCCTTGTTTTTTAGTTACTTGTGTGTGTTTTAACTCTTTTATTAAATGTCTTCTTGAATTCGTCACCATGTTCTATCCATTGGTATATACTACTGAGTACCTTTCACTTAAGAATAATTGTGGAAAAAAAATTAAGAAACAGAGACTCTACTGCGGTAGGAATTAGGACTCAGGGACTAAGATTTGAAAAGAATGGCTAGAAAATAAAGTCTGTGTGCTAAATAGCCTTCTAATAAATTGGGTTTAAAATAATGTTCTATGTTAACCTTCTCATTAGTATGTACATTGACCCCAAAAATCAATTAAAGAGCCACATTTTAAAAAATTTTAAGTTACAACTTTAAGATGACACAACTATCAAACTAAGCATTGGGAAATACAATTGCAATTAATATTAAAAAATGTAAGTTCTCTTTTACAGTTGTTAAAGAGAGGGGAAGAGAGAAATGTGATTAAAAGATGAGAGAGAGGGAGGATAAGAGGAGCGACAACAGGAATGGAGGAACAAGAAACCAAGAGTAGTCGTGAAAGAAGAAAGAGGGTCCGTGGGCTGAAGTGAGAGGTAGATGTAGGTAGGTGTAGGAGATTTTTTTCTATTGTTATGACCTTTATTGAGTTATAACTCATATTCCATGAAATTCACCCTTTTAAAGTGCACAACTCAATGTGTTTTAGAATATTCATAGGTTATGCAAACACCATCACTATTTATTTTTAGAAAAAATAAATAAAATAGAAACCACATAGCCATCAGCTGTCACTTTCCATACCCCTCCCTTTACTCTGACACCTCAATAGTCCTAGATAATCACTATTCTACTTCCTGTCTCTATAGGGTTGTCAATTTTGAACATTTTTATAAATGAAATCATATAGCATGTGGCCTTTTGGGCTTGTTCTTTCTGCTTAATATAATGTTTTCAAGGTTCATTCTTATTGTAGTATCCATTAAAACTTCATGGTTATTGCCAAATATGATTTCATTGTATGAATATACCACATTTTATTTATCTACTAGAGGCCTGATACACAAAATTCATGTCTTCCTTCCCCTAGATGCTGGCACTGGTTTCCCTCCAGCACCTGGGACCTGGGCTTCTCTCACAGCCCCGGCTTCATCCAGAAGTTCATCCAGAAGGATGTCCAGTCTAATATTATGCTTTTATTATTATAGATTCATTAGTTTATGATACATGGATTATTTCTACTTTTTGGCTATTATGAATAATTTTGCCACAGACATTCATATACAAGTTTTTTTTGTGGACATACATTATCATTTCTTTTGGCTGTAGATTTAGGAGTGGAATTGCTCAGCCGTGTGGCAGTTCTATGATTAACCATTTGAGAAACTGTCAAACTGTTTTTCAAAGTGACTTCATCATATTTCATCATCAACAGTGTATGAGGGTTCAGTTTCTCCACATCATTGCCAACATTTATTATCTGTCTTTTTTATTATGGCCATTCTTGTGGGTGTGAAGTGATATCTCATTGTGTGTATTTTTTTAATTGTGTTTTTCATTGTATCCCTTTTTCATTTCCCAAGTTCAGCAATTTGTCTTTTCTCCATTCTTCTGTCCCTCCCCCTTTAGTTTATGCTTCTTAATTTTGTTGATCTTTCCAAAGAACCAAAGTTTCCACTGATTTCCTCTATTACTTTGCTATTCCCTATTTCCTTTATCCCAGCTATAAGTGTCCCTCTGAGCAGTGATTTTGTCGAATTATATACGTTTTGAGTATTTTGCATTTTTTATTTTCATTCCTCTCAAGGTATTTTCTCCTTTCTTTCTTTCTTCTTTGACACATTTTTTATTACACCATCATAGGTTAGGCATGCATGTTACCATTGTTATCATTGTCACTACTATTTGACATTTCTTTTGTTGATTAACCATTGCTGATAGTCTTTCTTCTTCTTTTCCAATCTTTCTGGATTTTGGATTAAATTATGTAACTACGTTAGCATGAAGAGTTTAGGGTTGGTGGGAATTACTTTCTGGGCTGAAATATTGATTAGAGTTATGTAAATGTAGTAGATTCTTAGAAGAGTTGTCACAAAATCAAGTTGAGTCTTAATTAAGGGTTAGTATTTCCCACAAAAATTGGGGAACTACTACAGCATTGTTATATTACCTGCTCTGAAAGGTAGCCTAGAAATTCAAGGTTTTTGGTGACAGCTGAGTTCCAGCTTTGCAATTGTGAATGGTTTCTGAGTATGCCTGGAATCCTACCCCATCCTCCCCCTCTCTGATTGGCTTTGAAAAGCAAATAGAGTATAACAATAGGAGTTCTGGAATGTTCCTGTATTTGTTTTATTGTTAACTCTTATCCTCTCTTCTCAGAGACAAGAGATTAAGTTAAAACTAGATGGGAATCTTCAAAGGATATAACAGGATTTTCCCTTTCCCCCCCACTCCCCCCCTCCACCCAAACACTGACCTTCATACCTTCCCAGGCAGGAAGTTTTTCCGTGTGTGTGTGTGTGTGTGTGTGTGTGTGTGTGACAACATGATGGGGCAGGTCCATCAATGGGGAAAACCCCATGGGAGAACACGCCTTTTGTGTACATTCCCAATATTTGCTATAAGTAGTGCCATCTGAGTCCCAGGCTGCTATCAGAGCACCACAACACCCGAGGGAACCGGGTACCCAGCACTGAGCACTTCTATTCTTTGAACTGAAAATGACGGGCTCTAGGAAGAATTTGCTCCTGGCTGCTTTCATGTCAGTGCTGCTGTTCCACGTCTGCAGCAAGACAGAAGGTAGGTGTCACTCTTTCTGCTCGCAGGGCAGGAAGATCTAGTATTTCCATTTTCCTCTAAGCCTTGAACTCATCTGGGGGGCCGGGGGTCCTCAGAGGATAGAAGCCTGTTAGAAAGTTTTCAAAAGGGAGTCATGGGAGTTGTCAGCTCATTGGTGAATGAAGGAGGGAGAGGTTCCTGCTGCTGACCAGGCTTTCTTCTCTGCTGTCAATCACAGCAGATTGGGGTGGGGGTGGGGGGGCTCACAGAGATCCCTAAGCTCTGGAATACTGCCAAACTGCTATTTCTGAGATGATGTAAATTGAGTAGCATTACCAGTGAACGGGGTCATTCTGAAATGTAAGGAACGCTCCCACTCCCCCAACTTTCTCATCTCCCAACTAAATAGTTTCAGCAAAGCTCAAAACTCATTATTTAGGGGTGATTATGGCACCTGAGTTCTTCATGCTTGCAAGGCCTCAGGGACATTACTTACCAACTTTGTGATAACATTTATCCCCTGTCTTACAACAGGTTATAATTCAACTGGAGGAGTGCCCAAGTATTGCTTTATTGTTGTAAGAGAGCATCACTTTTTAGCAATAGGTGCATTCCTAAAAATGAACAAAATGAAAAATTTATATGAACTCTTATAATTTCAAAAATGCTTTATTTATAGCTCATATAAAAGCAGCTTTTATGAATCGCATTTTCATTTGTAAAGTCTTTTCATTCCTCTCAGTACTCAGCAGCCAGATGATAGATGGAAATCTGCCAATTTAAAAGATTACTATCTATGAATTTCTTCATGTAAGAGTTACTCATATTCTTGAGTAATTATAGTGGATTGAAATAAGAGAGCCAGTTTGTGTTTCTTATTAAAGATTGTCCCTTTATGAGAAGTCATGTGCTTCTAAACTATATTATTGAACCAAAATTTCCCAGCACACAAACTATGTTTTTTTGAGAACTGAAAACTATGCTAAAATCAGACTCAAAGACACTGAAACTCTTCCTTTAAATATTTTACCACATAGTTCAGATTCTAGGCTTTCCCACAACTACAAGTAATTCCATAATATCACAGAATAGTTTATTCATGTGGACTCAATAGCGTTCATTTCTTTTTAGCAGCAAGCGCCTTCGATTGCTGCCTTCAATATACAGAACAAGTCATTCATAGCAGATTTATCAAGGGCTTCGAACAGCAGCTGGCCAACGATGCTTGTGACATCAATGCAGTCATGTAAGTTATTAACTGCTTTTAACTCAATTGTGTCAGAATACATGAAAATTTCAGGCATAAAAGTTTTTGCCTTTTTTTGAGTTTCATTTAGAAATATAAGATGTAGCAAAGGTATGTGTTAGTAGTGCATGTCTATTTCAAAGCTCACTTTTTATAGATATTTAATTTTATTAAATTTATTGGGTTGCCATTGGTTAAAAAAATTATATAAGCTTCATGTGTACAATTCTACAGTATATCATCTGTATAGTGCATTGTGTGTTTACCACCCCGAGTCAAGTCTTCTTCCATGGTGACGAAAGGAGACTTGACTCTAAGTTCACTTTAAATAAGACTGGACTAAGGCAAAGATTTTCCTTTAAAAAAAGAAGCATTTTCTAGATAAAATAATGGGCTACTAATGTGATCATTCCAGAAAATATGGAAAACATAGACTAGACTTTAAAATGATAATCTTCTACCAGAAAATGATTGAGGCTATAATTAAAAACTCAGAGTAATTATACTGTCACATATAATAGTCTTGATTTAGATCAGATATTATACTTTGTTATTGATTATATATATTCTGGGACTTTATTTTCTGCCATTGAGCAGCCATTTGTTAAATTGCAGAGAAAGTCAGGAAGCATCCCTTTTATTTCTTGCATCAAGCTTTATTGAGATAATATAATTCTTCTTTTTGTTTTTTGCATTTTTTTTTCACCTGTGATATAAATGAAATGCTTAGTGCATAGAACTATCAATTGGGATATGAAATTTCCATTGCATGTTTGATGAAAAAGCCATTTGAAAGCTCTTTAAACACAAACCTAATTTTCTGATTTTTCAGCCTTTACACAAAGAGAGGGTTGGCTGTGTGTGCAGATCCAAAGAAGAAATGGGTGAAACATGTTGTGTACGTCCTCAGGTATGAAACACAATCTAGTATCCTCTCTCCAAACATCTGGGGCAAGAGCAGTGTGCAGAGTGATGGAGCCTAGGCTTGCTGGCATTTTCCAGCCTAAGCACTGTGGAGTTTTTAAAAGGGAAATTTGAAGTGGACCATCAAAACAAAAATTCACTTTTTCCCACTTAGAAATAATTTTTTTTTAAACTTAGTGATTTTTTCACATGACATATTAAATTGCTCTATGCATTTAATAGTCACAAGCTATTTGATTCTTGTTGCAAAAATGTCTCCTATTAATATAATTTGCATTTGTTTGTTAAAAACTGAAATATAAGCAATGAGAAAGAGGACAATGGTTTTGATTTACATTGATGATAATAAAGCCACATTTTATCAATGGACAGAAGTCACCTAACATCACAGTGCCATAGACATGGAATTTGAAGACATGCTATAAGTGTTCACATCTTGTTTCTGTCAACACTAACTGAGCTATGATGGTCCAGGCCCTTCCTCTCTGAACCTTGATGTACTCACCTGGACTCAGAGCATCCTGACATGAGATTAGGGAAAGAGAGGCAACTGCTAGGCACCAAAGCCTTTCCCGCCAGCCAGTCACCCAGTTTTTGCTTATTTGTTTCTTCTCTTTCTCTTTACAGCCAAAAAGTCAGGAAGATGTAAAAACAGATGCTCTTTGGAATGAAATTGGATACAGCCCAGAAACAAAAAGAACCTCGCTGGAGTTGGTGGTTTCACTTGCACATCGTTGAGTGTTTAGCAGTTATCTGATTTGTGTCATTGGATTTATCCAGTTAATGAAGTTGATACATATTGCATCATTCTTTTTACTTTGTTAAACATTGCATTACTATTTCATGTTAAGTTATTTATATATGTGGGCCTTTTGTCTGTATGTTTTATTATTTAATAATAATTTCTTATAAACTACTTAGTTTAGTACGAGGTATAAAATTATACTGGAGGAATAATACTATATAAACTTCCTTTGCAAGCAGCAACCCTTTGAAAAGCTATTTAACATTCTTCTGTTTGTAGTTTTGTTTCCTAAATTGTTGTAATTACCTGTAAAAGAGAAAAATGATGAAAATAAATACAAAAACTAAAAGAAATAACCAAAAATTGTTTTTTTTATTGAGTTATATGGTATTTAAGATATGTAAAAAAATTGAAGATCTAGTAGGAAATATAAACATATTCTGAAAATTTGTATTTTCTATTTACTTCTGCCTACTTATTACTTTTATCTCCATCCCTCATGGTCTAGGACTTCATTCTCTATGAATTCTAATGGAAAGTGGGCTTTTTGACTCAAAGTCATCCAAACCAGAAATTGGAAAGATCCTATAGCTGAGATTCATAGTTCAGTGTTTTCTGATATAAAACTTTTAAAATAAAAAAATGTATCCATATATCTGCATGATCAAAGTCTATTGATGTAAAAGTCTTGGGAATATGTGGATATTTTAGAAGGTTTTAAGAATGTTGTTTGCCCCTTCCTACATTTAGACCATTAAAAAACACAGCATTCTGAAAAATAGAAAAAAATATATAAGTGTACCCATATACTTTGTGACTACAGAGACAGAACAACCATTTTGAAATTGCCTTGAGATATTTCTTAGTCCATCATTTTGTCATCAGCCCGGTTTCTAGAAATGGGCATTTGAGCACAGAAATATTCTCTACTTCAAAAGTTCTACTGAGGCATCTTTCAGTTGTTTCCAAAAAGAACATGGCTGTGCAAAATGAACCAGATAGAGCCTCACTAACCAAAGGACAGACTTCAGATGTGTGAAAGCTATCGAGAACCCAGAACAAGACAAAAAGACCCTGAACTAGTGTAGTTATCAAAGTTTATGCTGTGCCCCCACACTGCTCTTGGGACAATCTGCTTCAGATTCCAATCACCACTGGGAAGATCGCTGGAGGCAGGAACCTTGATGATATGAAGCAAAATCCAGACATGCAAATCCATAAAGCAGGGCAGTGGTGGGTCATTTAGTGAAGAGCCCAAACCTGTAAGTGGCTCAATAATCTCTGAAGACATCTCCCAGGAATAGTAACATTGAATCATCAGGGAAAGTATGCTCAATATCCTGTTTGTTTATTCTTCAAACATGGGTTTAATACCTGCTCTATGCCAGGCCCTGTGCCAAAGGAAGCTGAGATACCAAGAGGCAAAATCAGGACTTGATCTTTGCTCCCAGGTAATTAGGGGTGGGAAGTGTGGTTAGAAGGAGGGGATGACATGTGAACCAGCTATTATGACACACCGTGATTAGCACTTGAATAATGAAAGTCAAAGGGTGCTGAAGGGCATTCGATGTCAGAGCTTCCAGGAGGAAAGAATATTCAATTGAACCATATTAAATGGCCAATGCATGATGTTCTTGAATTATGAAGATGGCATCTGTTTATGGTTCAGTCCATACTTGAGCTGAGGAATGAGGAGCCAGTAGCAGCCACCTAGTTGTAAAGGGACAACAGGGGTGTTTGAAAATATCTGGGGCATTTTTTGTTTGTCACAATGTCTGGAGGGTATTCAGGGGGGCAGAAGACAGGAATGTTAAACCTATTGGAATACACAGAACAGTCTTGCACAATGAAGAACTGTCCCACCCAATTGTTAACCATGCCACCAACTGAGCAATACTGGGTGGAGCAAGGGCAAGAGTGGAATAGTTGCAGATTAAATGAAACTGTTACCTCAACTAAGTGTAGTGGTTTGAACTCGAATGTGGAAACTTGGGAACCATTGAAAAAGTCAAAGCAGGAGGAAAGGGCAGCAGGAAGAAAGGTGGAAGCAGAGGTACCAGGGAGTTTCAATGAGCAAGGTGAGACTTAGTGAGACTTCAGAAAAGCCATGGGGGGGGGGGGGGGCACAGAAGAGAAAGTTTTGAGATTTCTGAGAATTCTCTCAAACCATCCTTCCTTGTACCCCCACTAGCCACCCTCTCTTTGAACCACATGGCCAGCAAGGGCCATTGCTGATAGCTGAGAGGCCTCACCAGATGAGCCCAGCAAAGCCAGAAAAGGAGTGTATTTTTTTAGTGCTGTGCAGGGGTCTGAATTGTTTGGGACCAGAAATACTAATAACTATTACCGAGGTTCTGGAGACTGAAATTTCTAGGCCAGAATGCCAATTTATTAATCACAATGCTAACATTACAGTGTCAAGTAATGTTAGCATTGTGAGGGTATTCAATCTACTTGGCTTAGAGTGTTGTTCAAGTATTCCATTTTCTTGTGGATCTTCTGTCTAGTTTTTTGTTTGTTTGTTTGTTTTACTTATTATTGAATATATGGTGTTATTGTATCCAACTTCAATTCTTCCTTTCAATTTTGTCAGTTTTTGTTTCATGTATTTTGAGGTGATGTATTTTCCAGATGGATTGGTCCTTTGTTATTATGGAACTTCCTCTTAATTTCTAGTAACATTTTTGTTACTATGGGAGATTTTTAAGACTACAATAACAATTTTATTATCATAAATTAAAAGATGAATACTTAAATTCTTAATATCACCAAATATCTAGTCAATGTTCAAATTTCTATGTTTTTTTTAAAGGTTGTTTTTTATTTTTTGGTAGTTAATTTGTTTGAATGAAAATCCAAAAAACTTCATACACTGCATTTGTTTGTTTCTTTTTACTTTTAATCTATTTATCTTGTCATCACCCCCATTCTCTCTATTTTTCCTTTGCAATTGTTCCTGGTGGACAATTGTTCTAAAGTTTCCCAACCTCTGGGTTTTGTTGATTGCATTTCTCTGGTGTCATTTAGCATGTCCTCTGACTTGCAGAAATAAAGACTGGCTTGAAACTTCACTGGGGGTGGGGGACAAAACCACTTTACAAGTACATTCTGATGTGAAGTTGTCTAAACTGATGCCAGGAACAGAAGTAAAAGGGGAAGCTGTAAGACTATGTGAAAGTCTTCAAGAAATGTGAAGAATTGATCAAGTCCAATTCACAGCCAGAGGGAGGGAAGGTAGATGGTCATACATGTCCTTCAAAGGAAGTGATGGGAAAGGTGTGTAGGAATGGAGAAGTCCTGTCAAGGAAGCACAAGAATGCCGGTCTCCACCTGCTCCTGGCCCTGTAGTTGACTTGAGAAGATCATAGGATAGATGATGTTCTTGCCATAGACTCAGGTGAAAGAAGGAAGGATATGGAAGAGTTGTCCAAGAGCAGGACATCATGGAGATGAGTTGTAGACCCACATCAGTATTGGGATGGAACAGTGATAAGTAGAAGGGAAGATGAATGCAGTGGTTTGGATTTTGATGTTAATCATGTGATATATAATATCAAGACTATTAGGCACCAAGTGCTAGTATCACTTGCTAATATTGCTAATATATTATCTCATTTAAACATGAGGTAGGTACTATTTTTATGCCACAGTATGAATAGAGAAACTGAAGGCAAGGGAGTTAAGGAATTTGCGTGAGGTCACACAGACTTTAGAGATATGATATAATTAGTTGGTTTCAAAGTTTAAAAGGCATCAGGCATAAAGGTGCTTCTGTTATTAATGAAGACAGTAACACCTATGGTGTCTGATGCTCCTTGATGTTGGTTCTTTTGTTGGTTCTTTGTTATCTTCATAGACACCTGTGTGCTCTGCTATCTTAGAAAATATCAAAGTATTGGAACATAGAATATCTTAGCTGGGTTTTTGTTTTTTGTATCAAAAAACTTAAAAGGTATAGTTCCTCAAGGAATAAGCTACATTTGTGATGTGGGCCCCTTCTTCCCTAGCAGTGCCAGACCCATATCAAACTGTTGTGCTTTTTATTTATTTATTATTAAATCACAGTTAATTGAATAAAAGTTATGTTTCCACCCATTCAACCAACAGATATTTATTGAACACCTATTATGGATTGTTCTGGTCATTGGGAATTAACAAAATCTCTGCTTTCATGTGTTTTATAAAAGACAAAAAACAAACAAACAAACAAAAACACACACACACAAAACAAGCAGGTAACCAAAGACATGTCTACTGTAAAAGAAAATTAAAGTCAGGTAAAGGAATAGAGATTGGGGTGGGGGGTGGGGATGGAGAACTTCTCTATATTTGTTCTCACCCTTTAGCAATTTATTTTTTCTCCCTTATGATAATGCTAATGTAAGGTAAGGAAGACAAATGTAATTAAACCTACCCAAGAATCTGTTCTTAATTTTCTGAGATAAAATAAGGTCCATGGAGGGTTGCTGCTCTAGGCCTTGGTTTCCTGACTGAAAGGGTAGATGAATCAGAATCCCTAGGCCTATAAAATATTCTTCATTGGGTTAACCTTTTTTCTCACAGTGAAAAAATAGGGGGCTAACTCAAGTTAGAAGAAGTTAAATATGACTCAAACTTCGTTATTGAATTTGCCTATGATAGCATTATTTATATCTACAGAGTTTGATGATTTTTTTCAAATTTGTTGTATTCCTCTGGCTCTAACTGAATCCAAATAGATACACAATGTTTATGAATAAATGTGGTATAATAATATGGTTACAGAACATGCTGCCCGTACTCTAGCACTATACAATATAGTACCCATTATTAGAACTGAGGCATTTTTTTTTTTTTTCAGTGAATGGTCACAGTTTGAAAACTTGGTATGGGAAACTTATTTCACCTTCTTCTTGCTCCCCTCCTCCTTCACTTGAATATCAATCTATATATATAAAAGCCTGAGTGACTGTACAACTGAATGACCGAACGACCAGTCGACCAGTTGCCATGATATGCATTGACCATCGGCATATGCTCAATGCAGGAGCTGCCCCCTGGTGGTCAGTGCACCCCCCCTGGGCAGCTGGCCCCGATTGGCCCTGATCAGAACTGGGCAAGATGACCCCAATTGCCAGCCAGGCCGAGGGACCCCACCTGTGCACAAATTAATGCACTGGGGCTCTAGTATCCTTATGTTAAGTTTAAACTCACCTAAATTCCTAGGGGATGAGAAAATTACTAGATTTAGATTCATTCAATCTCAGACCATAATGAGCTTAGAACTTAGAGCAAATCCATGGAAGAGAAGAGCTGCTGGATTTCTGAGTCATGAAATCTAGAGGATAACCCAGGTGCGTACAGGTTCCAAAGAATGGGGCTCTTTTATGGGCTGAATTGTGTCATCTCCTCAAAATTTATGTGTTGGAGTCTTAATCCCTACCATATGTGAAGATAGTCTTTAAGGAGGTATTTAAGGTTAAATGAGGTCATAAGAGTGAGCCCTAATCCAATGACAGGTGTCTTTATGGGAAGAGGAGATTAGAATACAGATACACGCAGAGGTAAGATCATGGTGAAAATACTGGGAGAAGATGGACATCTATAAGCCAAGGAGAAAAGCCAAAGAAAAACCAACCCTACTGACACCTTGATCTTGGACCTTCAACCTCCAGAACTGTGAGAAAATGAATTAATTATTTAAGCCTCCCAGTCTGCAGTGTTTATTCTGGCAATCATAGCAACAGAAACCAAGAAGAGCAAATAGTCACTGAACCCAGGTCCTTTGGGATTT
The DNA here is from genome assembly GCF_964339955.1 of Pipistrellus hanaki. Classification (NCBI taxonomy): domain Eukaryota; kingdom Metazoa; phylum Chordata; class Mammalia; order Chiroptera; family Vespertilionidae; genus Pipistrellus; species Pipistrellus hanaki. The sequence goes on along the minus strand of NC_140510.1, from coordinate 61,708,139 downwards.
AGCACAGGTATTTATGAATTCACTCTTAACATGGTTCATGAAAACCACATTTTGAATGAGATCTCCAGTTCCATATGTGAATTTTCCTACTACAGAAGTTTTCTCACATTTGTCTTAGCCCTGTTATTGAGATGCAACTATGTTCACGGAGTGGAATAGTCCTGGAAAAACTGAGTGAAAATCCCATCTCACTTGAATCATCTGTTAGCACTTTATTCACATCTCAAGGGAGGAGCTGACACATGGTTCTTATCTGGAAGATATAAAGGATGGTATTGAGTTCCCCTCACCCTACCCTCAATAACGGGAGTGACAGGAAGCCTCTCTTCTGTTTTTCAGCACCCGATGATCTGCTCATGCTTTAATGCATGTAGGGTAGAGGCTTCAAGTAGAAAGACGAGGTGGCATCTATCTTCTTTAACAACATCCGGTCTTAGGCAGTTGCACTGACTGCCTTGACCTTTCGTCACTGTGTTCCAGGGTTGCTCTGAATTAGGCATATCAGGTGCAATCTCATCTGGCCCGGATGTTGGGTTTCACTTGTTTCAGGGATTTGATTTCCTTGGTTTCTACCCTCAGGCTTCCCGGAGTGAAGCTTGCCTTCCCTCTGCCCCTTCCTGCTGCCACCACACTGTTTAGCTGAGCTCTGATGTTGCCTGGGCCCGACTGGGCCTGCCTCTCCTCTGCCTGCCCTGCTGTACAAATCATCAGGACAATCTCTAGATGGGAACCCTGCCGGCAAATGAGTCAGCCTCTGTGGAAATGTCTATTGGAGTTGAGATGTTTTCCATTCTCACAACTAAGGACAGGGAGTAAAAATCTTGTCCCTCCAAAACAAACTAAAAATCCCACAATTAAAAAGGAGGAAGAGGTTTTTTTTTAAAAAAAACCTATAAAAGCACTATCTGTAGTAGAAATGCTATGGAAATTAAGGGCAAGCCACAAGTCCTGGAATTTGCAGAAGTCATCCAAGTTCAGGGAAGACCCAAGCTGAGCATGTAAGAGTATGTATGCTTCAGGTTGTTTCAGATGGGAGAAGGGATATGTGTGCACAAACACACATATGCTGTGTGTGTGTGTGTGTGTGTGTGTGTGTGTGTGAGTGTGTGTGTGTTTGTGAGTGTGTGTGTGTGTTTGTGAGTGTGTGTGTGTGTGTGTGTGTGTGTGTGTTTTGCAGAAATGGCTGTAGATGAGGGTGGAAGAGGCAGTTGCTACGTTAAGAAACCATCCATGAGACAACAACCAAAGAGATTCTAGTGAGGAGTGACATGGTCAGACTGGGTCAACTCCTCTCTGAGAATGGTTGCCTCTCTTCTTGCTACTTACTCCCATTTTCTTACATCTGCTTTGCTTCATTTTTTATTCTTTTGCAATTCTTTAATTTCTTGATTCCTCCCTTTTCTTTCAGGCTGTCAGCAGGTTTCATTTCTTTCCCCAGCTAATTAAAACTCACAATGTGTCACCAAATCAATTCTCATGTCATCATCCTTGTTCCTTTGATACCTTGTGCTATGAAACCCCACACGGGTTCAGCCCAGTTTTTCATGGTAATTTACAGATGACTAAGTGTTGGTCACAATGAGCTCCACATGTTGGGCCTGCTACTGCTGAAAGTCATCAGCTGGATCTTCACCAGGGCTGTCAAAGAGAAAGTTGCATTGGATAAAGTTCAATAGGCAAAAATGACTTTATTCAAGGCTATTGCAATGAGGGAGAGAGGCCATAACTGGAGTCTCAACTCAATTCCACTGAAAAAAAAAGGTCAGAGGAATTTTTTCACAGTTGGGTAGGGTTCTATTGTCCATCTGTGTTTGCTAACTGGCGTTACCCAAAGAAAAGTAAATTTTCTTGCATTTTAGTGATAAGAAGTAGTTTTGCAACTTAAAGCAAGGTGCCCACCAAAGTTGGGCCTTCACCCTTCCACAGAGGCTGGGAGGAAGAAACATTATATGGTCTTAGATAGTTATATTTCAAAAGAGTAGCTCCCAGAACTAACAGGAGGCATTTATAAGAATTTACATTTCAAAGATCAGAGAATCAGTTCTAATGAAAAGTTTTCTACAGTTGATGCTTCAAGAAAAGAAGTCTATGGGAAGGAAGATACAGGTTGAAAGTCCCCTCAAACTGGAGGAGACTAGGTCACGGCCAAGTGATCCCCTTTGGTAAACTCAGCAGCGTCTCCTTTGTTTACCAAAGGGGATCACTTGGCCGTGACCTAGTCTCCTCCAGTTTGACCCTGTGTGGCCTCCAGGCTGGGGCTTGCTTTGGCACTGCATGGGATGCCGTCAGCTCTCCACAGGGTGGTCCTCTTACAGCTTTGCTTCTTGCTCCACAAGGAACACTGACATCATCTGACAGAGATTCTCGGCTTCCCTCACTGACTTTCCAGCATTAGCCTGTGATCCTTCTCAGGATCTCACACCCCAAATTTTCCCTTCTTTGTCCTGTTTTTTCAATATCTTTCCCCCCGACATTTGAAAAGGTTTTAAACAAACTGTAGCTGGAAAACAAAGACACAACCAAACAAACCTTCATCTAACGATAAGTACCCTCTTCTCAAACTCCACCTGAGACTAATACTCCTCTCTATTTGTCTGTCTGTCTGTCAGTTCATCTCTCTCTTCTTCTTCTTTCTCTCCAACCACTTAGGGTCAAACCCCCTTGTTCACCACCTTCTCCCAGGGCTCCACAGAGTGACTGTCATGGTCTAGGTGCCCAGGATATACCTGCCAAGTTAGTGAATAATTGAGAGTTCACCTGCTGAACTACAACACATGAATGCGTGTTTTTCTTCATGTGGTTTGAACAACTAGATTAAGTTAACCTTTATTGGCAATCACTATTTTAGGAAGCAGGGACCATTTTTACCCAGACTCATAGACCCTGACACCCTACTTATCAGATGCAGAAACTGTATGAAGGTGTCAACCATGAACCTAAATTCTGAACAGACCCAGATGGCTCTTGTGTTTATTTACATACTGATGTAAATTTTTTACCCTTCAACTCAGATCAGACTATCCCTATGATATTTAACTATTACTTTAGCCACCCAGTCTTTCAACTTTCAAGGAACGTAGTTGATACCCAAAGAGGGGTGAGCATTTAAAGGAATTTGGGCACAGATGTGGTCTCCCTTAGTCATCAATGGGAAGCAACTGTCCGCGTTGGAAGGTTGGATGGGCTTCCATTCTCATTTACACCTCAAGCTTTCGAAGGTGCTTTTGGAACAAACTATCCTTCCACCTTTACTTTGTGATTTAAGTTCATTATAGACATTTCCATTATCACTTGCATTTTTTTTAAGTACAGATTTTTGTTTTCTGTTATTTTGTTCTGGTTTTTTTTTTCCTACTCTCTATTTATGATAGAGTTGGACCATCAGAAGGAGTAAGATTAATGAGCATCTCAAGGTAAGACCTCAGTGAAAATGAAATCATAAAGTAGGTAAGTGAACAATGTTGGCATGTACTTTAAAAAGAGCCCCAAGTGGTACATTAAATACATTGTTCTTTGCTCATCCAACAACTGAGTAAAATACCTAGGTAAGGGCCTCTGTATCTATTAAGTTGTACCTTTTAGTCTGTCTATTTTTAAAGAATTATCTTTAATATTGCTTCTAATCTTGAATCTTATTTTCCTTCATTCTATGATATACTACTTTAAGATCTTATTCTGGTTATATTAACAACATCTGGAATGTTCTTTAAGCTAATAAAATATTATTAAAGAGCTTAGTAGTAGATGTCATTCTATTAAAATGTGGATTTTTAAGACACAGTTTAACTTGGGCATTTACTTTACTACATAGTCTTGAAAGAGGTTATTTCATTTTCTTCTGTGAAGGTGGTTTTTTAAATAGAGAGTTCCTGCTAACTTGATAAATTGCTGCAGACAATAATGTAATCTGTGGGAGAGGAAATATAAAAATGTCAGTATTGAGACTTGCATCAGATGGCCAATTTGGTCTCATGACGTCGATGAGCCTTTATAGCTTCAGTTCCGTCAGGCCTGTCCTTGTACTTCTGTGTTAAGCAGGTTTCATCATATGCATCTGGAAAGGTTTTAAAAATATATCCTTGGCTCCACCTAGAGAAATTCTTTTGCTGTAGGCTAGGGTGGAGTCAGGTAATCTATTTTTTTTCTTAAGTGTCAAAGGTAGTTGGATGTTTCCGATTTAGAAATCCCTGCTCAAGTATAAGTTCATGTTATCTCAAAAGAGCTTATTTTTTATTTTTTTACTTTTTATTTATTTTTCTTTTTTCTTTTTTATTTTTTCATAGACAAGTAGGTTTATTTTGATGCTGAATACAAGGGCTGAAATAAATGAGTAATGGTTAACATAAAGTAATAGAACATGTTAGTAAAAATATTTTTTCTTGAACATTAACTTACCAGATACTGAATAACTGAACAAATTAATAAGCATAATGTAAGTAAACCTATTTTTCTTGTTCTCCGAAAGTGAAATATTTCCTGTTGTGCACACTAAGTTTGACATACTTACTCTACACTAGCCAGTACAAGACTAATAATGTGGCAATTGGCTGCTAAAAATATTCGCTGCTAGTATTAGTGGAGAGAAATGGTGTGCCTGTGTGTAAGGCATGTAAGGGAAATGAATGCAGCGATTATAGTAATCAGTCATTGGTTTGTTATTAATAATCTATGTGTATAAAAGGCTAATATGCAAAGTGTCCCTGCAGGAGTTCCATCAGGAGCCAGGGAGTTGTATCACTTGCTATGATGTGCACTGACCACGAGGAGGCGGCGCAGAGCAAAGGAAGGTCCCTGATTGCCGGCCATCTGGGGACCCTACGCTTGCACGAATTTTGTGCACCAGGCTTCTAGTTATGTATAACAGGATATTGTAAAAATTAAGTTACATAATTTTTTCTTTTGAGAGTTACTTTTACTTTATTTTTTTTTCTAAATCTATTTTTTTATTAAGTTATTATTTTTGTACATATATCAATGCCCCCCCCCTCCTGTATATACCCACCCTCCCCAGAGTTTTGTGTCCATTGGTTGTACTTATATGCATGTATACAAGTCCTTCAGTTGATCTCTTATCTCCCCCAGATCTCCCCAGCCTCCCCACTGTAATTTGACAGTCTGCTTGTTGCTTTACTGTCTCTATATCTATCTTTTGGTTCTTCAGTTTATAATGTTCTTTATCATCCATAAATGAGTGAGGTCATGTGGTGTCTCTCTTTCATTGACTGGCTTGTTTCACTCAGCATGATGTTCTCCAATTCCATCCAGGTTGCTGCAAACGATAATTCCTTCTTTTTTATGGCTGCATAATATTCCATTGTGTAAATGTACCATAGTTTTTGGATCCAATCATCTGCTGATGGGCACCTAGGCTGTTTCCAAATCCTAGCTATTGTAAATTGTGCTGCTATGAACATAGGGGTGCATATATTCTTTCTGGTTGATGTTTCTAGCTTCTTGGGATATATTCCTAGGAGTGGGATTACTGGGTCAAATGGGAGTTCCATTTTCAGTTTTTTGAGGAAGCTCCACACTGTTCTCCACAGTGGTTGCACCAGTCTGCATTCCCACCAGCAGTGCACGAGGGTTCCTTTTTCTCTGCAACCTCGCCAACACTTGTCGTTTGTTGATTTGTTGATGTTGGCTATTCTGACAGGTGTGAGATGGTACCGCATTGTTGTTTTGATTTGCATTTCTCAGATAATTAGTGACTTTGAGCATGTTTTCATGTGCCTCTTGGCCTTCCTTCTGTCTTCTTTTGAGAAGATTCTATTTAGATCCATTGCCCATTTTTTAATTGGGTCATTTATCTTCCTTTTATTAAGTTGTGTAAGCTGTCTGTAGATGTTGGAGATTAAACCTTTATCAGTGATAACATTTGCAAATATGTTCTCCCATCAGAGGGCTTTCTTGTTGTCAAAACAGCTTATTTTTTAAATACTTGTTTTTTAGACCCACACAATGTAATCAGTCAGAGTTCAGTGTATAAAGTGAAAACCACTGTAGCTATTTTAATTAGGAAAGATTTTTAATAAAGGAAATTAGATCTTAGAAAATTATTGCAAGGTCTGAGAGAATGGGTTTCAAGTTGGGCCTCCAGGAATGATTCTAAAACCATAAAGAAGTGAGCCACCAGAATTTTAAAACCATAGAATTAGATTTCTAATTCTAAAACCGTAGAATTAGAAACCTAATTCTACGATTTTAGAATTCTTTATTTTAAAACCAATTCTTTATTCTAAGAATTGCATCCACCACTAGGCTGGATGCAAGACTCTTGACTGAATCACCAACAGCTAGTGATGCCACGGTTGCCACCTCTTCAACCACCTCTAGACAGAAAGTGGGGGGAAAAAAGAAAAAAGAAACTGACCTGCAATCCAGGCATTAGAAAGCCTCATCAAGCGACCACAATCACTCATTACCCTGATGTGGAATGCTAGCAGAAAAACTCATGCTTTTGTGGCTTTGCCATGTAACAAAAGTAAAGCTGACCCTGCCATCTTTCTACATCTCAAATCTTGAAATAGTATATCTAATAGGAAGATAACATTAGAACCTTAAATCCCAGGTGAAAGGAAGTTTGGAAATGTTGCTCTAGTTTTCCAAACTCTCCAAATAGAAAAAGAAATGTAATATGAAGGTTGAGTGAGCCAATTTGCAATATCCATCACATAGATGCCTTTGAGAAAACAAAGGAATCTTTGGTATCAAGGGCATTTATATGAAGTAAAGCAAAGTCATTTGTCTGAGTCTTGTGGGGACTATAAATGAGTATGTCAGGAGGCATGCAAAGGGATTTGGAATTTCATCCTAAATTACGGAGGGATGAATACAGTGGCCAGGTCTATTTAGAAAGGTCTTGTTGATTACAGGACATAGGCTAGGTTAGAGTAGACCTGCATCCACCAGTTTCCAGTTGGGGTTACTATGAATAAACTGCCACAAATATTCTTATAAAGTCTTTTTGTGGCCCTAATTTGTTATATCTCTTGGATAATAAAGAGTGTAATTGCTGGGTCAGAGAGCAAATGTATAGTTAGCTGTATAATGGATTGCCATACATTTTTCCAAAATGGTATGACATTTTAAACTCCCACCAACCAGGCATGGTGTTCCAGTTGCTCCATCTCCTTGCCAACATTTTATTTTTTGGTAGCCATTCAGGTAAGTGTGTAGTATATTTTTTTGTTTAGTTTTATCTCTTGAATATGTAAAGCATGATCTTTGATTTTTTAAAAAGTTTTGGTTTTTTATTATTTCTGGAGATTTAGTATCAATCAATTACAGAAATTAATGCCTCCATGTGATTTTTTTTCTCTCTTAAGAACAGGAATTTGTTTCAGACCATTGAGACTCTGAAAATCATTATTGGCTTTTACCTGAGAGGTTTTTTGAGTTACACATAGTTTTAAAAAAGGTAGGCACAATGGAATACTATGCTGCAGTGAAAAGAAAAAGTTCTTATCATTTGCAACAGCATGGATGGAACTGGAGAGCATTATGCTAAGCGAAATAAGCCAGTCAGAAAAAGATAAATATCACATGATCTCACTAATTTATGAAAAATAATGAACAACATAAACTGATGAATAAAAACAAATCCAGAGACAGAGAGGCATCTTTCAGACTGTGAAACCTCAGAGGGAAGGTAGGGAAGGGTGGGGTAAGAGAGAGAGATCAACCAAAGGACTTGTATGCATGCATATAAGCATACCCAATGAACACAGACACCAGGGGGGTGAGGGCATAAGTGGGGGGATTGGGGGTATTGGAGAGATAAGGACACATATGTAATAGCTTAATCAATAAAAAAATTAATTTAAAAAAAGAGGTAGAGTCTGGACTAACAAAACAAGCCAAGAAACTAAGTTAGATATTACTTATTCACTCTTTTTACAGGTACACAAAATAAGGCTCAGGGATCTTGGTCAGGCATATACTGAAAACGTTCTAGAATATCTAGTTGCTTATTCCTGAGTTTAAAAAATTAGCATGGCTGATGAGGATGACAAATGTGATCATTTTGAATGAAGTTTTAACCTCTTATTTCATTGACTCAACTGTAACTGACTAAGAAGGAGACATTCATCAATTAGGAAATGCCTCGTAGGGGTTGACAACTGAAAGGGTTAAAGCGGGGAGTTTCTTTCATTTTACACATCTCAAACATCACTTTTTGAGAAAGTTAGGACAAAAATTTCTAACAACAAATATTCCCTTTTCTTGTTAATTTTTTGGAAATTTCTTCTTAAAGGAATAACTTATCTGATACTCACATATCTACCATTCAATATTCAGATATTGAGATAAATTTGAAGTGATTTATAAGCATAAGGGAGCTTTCTGAATTAACCAATTCATGGGAACACTTTCCATACATCAGTCACTGGGTAGTGCTAGGCAGCTGGAGATGATGAAAAAGTCCATTCGTGCCCATCAGATGGGCAAAGGTTGGTGAGTTTCTGGATCAAAAGGAATTCCCACAGACATCATATAGGTAAAAATGTAAATCATTACAACCTCTTTGGAAAAACAGCTTGGCACTTTTCACTAAAGCTGATCGTGACTCAACTGTTCTCTCTCATTCATGAGAAATGCATGCACAGGTGTGTGCCAGGATCCTTGCCCAGGAATGTTTCTAGCAGCCCCAAACTGGTCCATCAACTTTGGAATAAATAAACTAATGGTGGAATATTGCATGTCATGGAAAACTAGACAGAGGGAAGATGTCATACAGCATCTAAATGTAATAGCTTGGAATCTTAAACACACCCTTGAGTGATGAGAAGACAAAAGAGAGCCGTCTTCAGAAAGATCCTATTTCTATAAAATTCAGAAACAGGCAAAGTTAAACTTTATTGCCTAGGAATGCATATAAAGTTGGTAAAAGTCTAAAGAAAAGCAAGATTGTGATTAGTATAAAGGTGAGGCTGATGGTTATTTTCAGGAGAGTAAGCAGGGTGTGACTAACCCTAACTGCTTAAGCTTTCAGGGAGTGATGACCTCAGAGGAGATTGTACAGATTTTTTAAATAATTATTTGATGTTCTGTATGTCCATTTTATGCACTTTTTTCATATGTTGCTATATGTGACATTTAAAAACTTTCAACACCTTTCTTAAAGGTTAAATTTATAGTCTCATTCTAAATTTTGATTGGTAAGGAGGTTAAACCCAGAAGCATGGATAATATTTGACTAACTGGGCTAGTGGTTGGAGAAGGTGACGGCCTGGATAATATTGGAGGAACAGTGGGAGGTAAGAAGAGAAAGGGGAAAAGCATTTTAGTCAGAGATAAGACTCAGCCTTTTTTATTTAATTTTAAATTAATTTATTTGTTTTTATTGAATTTATTGGAGTAGCATTGGTTAATAAAATTATATAAGCTTCAGTGTTATAATTCTGTAATACATCATCTGTATATTATACTCTGTATTTGCCACCTAAGTCAAGTTTCCTTCCATCACCATTTATCTCCCCTATACCTTTTCCTACCTCTCCCCCAGCCCTCATTCTATTAATCTGTTAATCATCATACTATTGTCTTCTCTATGAGGTTTTTTCCTTTTTCTTAATCCCTTTACCTTTATCATCTAGTCCCTCCCTTCTGACTGCTGTCAGTCCGTTTTCTGTGTTTATGAGTCTGTTTCTATTTTGTTTGTTTATTTTGTTTATTAGGTTCCATATGTAAGTGAAATAATATGGTATTTATCTTTCTCTCACTTAGCATAATGCTCTCCAGGTTCATCCATTCTATCACAAAGGGTAAGATTTCCTTTTTTATGCTGAGTAGTTTTACATTATGCAAATGTATCACAGCTTTTTAATCCACTCACCTACTGATGGGCACTTAGGCTACTTCCAAATTTTGGCTACTGTGGGAAAAGGGAAGAAGCAAAGAAGGCCTTAGAGGACCCTGATGTACTGGTGGTGGAAATGCAGACTGGAGCAGCCGGTTGTCCTCAAAAAATTAAAAATTGCACAACTGTGTTGTGACTCAGTGATCCCACTTCTGGAAATATAGCTGAAGAAAACTGAAGCACTAATTTGATAAGATATACACACCCTATGTTCATCACAGTGTTATTTACAATGGCCAAGATAGGGAAGCCACACAATAGATGCCCATCAATAGATGAGTAGATAAAAATTGTGGTATATTTACACAATGGAATACCACTTGACTGTTCAAAAGAAGAAAATATTACCATTTATGACAACATGGTTGGACCTAGAGGTTATTATGCTAAGTGAAATTAGCCAAAGACAAATACTGTTTGATTTCACTTGTATATCTTATGAATCTTTAGATTCACTTATGAATCTAAAGAAGAAGAACAACAAAACAGAATAAACAAGACAGAAACAGATGCGCAGATGCAGAGAACAAACTGATGGTTGCCAGAGAGAAGAGGAATTGGGGACTGGATGAAAAAGGTGAAGAGGTTAAGAAGTACAAATTGGTAGTTACAAAATAGTCATATGGATGTAGAATATAACATGTCTCTCTCTTTTATATATAAAAGCCCAGTGACCTAACAGTGGAACGACCACAAGGACTGGTTGACCAGTCGCTATGATGTGCACTGACCACCAGGGGGCAGATGCTCAATGCAGGAGCTGCCCTCTGGTGGTCAGTGTACTACCACAGTAGGAGTGCCGCTTGGCTGACTAGGATGAGTGGCTGCTTCTGCAGTGGGCCAATCTTCTCAGGCCACACCCCACACCAGTGCATGAATCCATGTGCCGGCCCTCTAGTAGTCAATATATTGTAAAAACTATCTATGGTGCCAGGTGGGTACATGAATTGTCAAGTAAATTATATGATTGTCTGACCAGTATACCAATACAAAATAATATTGAATGAAAACAGTAACTGAGAAATAAAAATCAAGTATGTTAGAAGCTGGATTGATAAGAACATTTCTCTTCAGGTGAGGGAAGAAGAAATAGAAAAGAGAAGGAAAAAACAGTTTCAGCAGAAAAAAAGAGAAAAAAAATTGATGAAAAAAATGTCTAACAAGAGTGTGAAAGTTAAAAGTTCATGGGCGAGAATAGAATGAGGCTTATTTTAAAAAGAACAAATATTTATAGGAAATCAGAAGGGCTCCAATTTCAAATATCAACAAAACCAGATAATGGGAAAACCTTTAGAAAAGAAACAAGCATGGTGTGAGAGAAGTCCTAATAATTAAATCATTTAAAATGCTAAGGGAAATAATCAGCTAAAAGAAGCCAAAAACATTGAAGAGTTATGATGCCGGTGAAAAAGAGAAGGAAAAAAAAAAGGATATAAATGATTAGATTTTCTGAACTTCAGGTTTCTTTGTATCTTACTCAGCTAAAAATATAAGAAAAAGGGGAGAGAAGAGATGTAAAACAACACAAAACCACCCATTTTGGGTCACTCGGAATCATTGAAATGGGGGAAAACCAACTGTTCTAGGAAAGAATGGGGAAGTTGGTCGAAGTCGGAGGAGGGCAGGAAAATAACGTAGAGGAATGTTAAAACCATGAGCTCACTGTTCCTCTGGGGTACGACACTCCCTCAACTGGAAAGGCGAGTTCCACCCCAGGTAGAGGAGCAGCTCAGAAGTGAGGAAGTGACCTCAGGACAATCTTGCTCTGCTATGGGGCAATTTGTGTCTGTCACAATTTCACTCAGTCTGCCACATTTTGACCTAGTTGAAAACTGGGTCAGACTTTTTTTTTTTTTTTTTTTTTTTAAACGGAAACCTAAAAACCACCCTCCTTTAAACATATTCATATTTTGCAGTATTTTCTAGGTTCAGTTTCTTTTCTACCTTTTTGGAGATGCTTAAAAAAACCTGCGTGAGCCTCTCAAAGACCCTGGACTGTGTGTCCATTCAGAATTGGAAAGAACCCAGGAATTGACTTAAATGACATTCAGCTCATTTCAGTTGTGACATGTTTTCTTCTCTGAGCAATTATGGAGGCCCCAGGTGAACTCCATTCTGGCTCCAAAATTAATATAAGAGGCCGAAGGAAGACAGCGTGGCTGGAGCTGGGGAAGTGAAGAGGGGTAAATAATAGATGAGACTACAGAAATAGGTCAAGGGCAGAGACTTCTAGGTAGCATTAAGGAGTTTGGGAGAATTATAAGGAGGCCGAGATTAGCATCTTGAAGCAGAGTAGCAGGGACTAGAATGGCTGCTGGAGCAATGGGGAAGAAATTGGTCTGCATGTACAGCTAACATGGGAAGCTGCTCATTGATGAGCAAACTTCATCCTGGCTTGGACCATGAATGTCATGCTCTTTTTCCCACTTGCCTGGCTGGAATGAGTATGATCCCTGAGGAAGTTCATCAGATAACATAGGAACTACCCAGTTAATTTTGAATTCCAGATAAACAACATAATTTTGTAGCATTATTATATCTCATGTGATATTTAGCACATATTTATATTAAGACTAGAGGCCCTGTGCACGAATTCGTGCATGGGTGGGGCCCTCAGAGTGGCCTGTGGGGATTGGGTCAAAACTGGCAGTCCAATGCTGCCTGTCGCTCCTGCCTGCTGCTCCCTCTTATCCCAGCCCCGCTGTGCCTGCCCTGGGCTGGTGCCCAGTCAGTTCTGATTGGGAGAGGTGCTAGCCAGCCATGAGCCCTGCATCTGGCACCTGTCCGGAGGAGGGAGGGAGTGGGCCAGGATGTGATCGGCCCTCTGGGCGGGTGGTGGGTCACCCTTGCTGGCCTGGGACCTGGATCCATCCCATTGAAATTCGAGCTGATTGTCGGGAGACATCTAGCTGCGGGTTTTATATAGTTTCTTCCTTGCAGAGTGTCTAGGAAGGGGAAGCGGCTGTGATGCCTGAGGCCGACTTCCAGGAGGCTGGCAGTGCTGCTGAGATTGTGCAGGTGGCGCTGGTTCCTTGGTGCCTGGCCCGTTCTCCAGAGATTGGACCTATAGGACTACTTAGGGAGTGAGTGGTGCTGCCAGACTGGTGGGCTACCCTAGACGGGTAGGCCAGCTAAGCGGCACTCCCACTGTGGGAGTGCACTGACCACTGGGGCAGCTCCTGCATTGAGCATCTGCCCCCTGGTGGTCAGTGCACATCATAGCGTTTAGTTGTTCAGTCTTTTTCATATATAGATAATTAGTGCTATTATATTTACCTGACGTGCAAAGTTTCCTGAAGCCTCTTGTTTTTTTATTTTCTAAATCTGTCAAACCTGTCCTCAAGGCAATATCCTTGGACACCAAGAGTAGAAGGAGGTAGAATCAGATGTGGAAAGGAGTCCTGCCTCTGTCTCAAAGGCTGTGAGAGGACTACACAGGCCGCTGCCCTGATTCCAGGACTCTGACCTCAGAGAGTAAATGTGCTTTCAGCCACTAAGGTTGTGGTCATTGGTTACAGGAACCACAAGAAACTAATACGTAGTCTAATGTTTTGAAACATCTTTTCCTCTTTTTCTTCCTTTCCCCCTTCTTTGTCTACCCCATTCACACAGAGAATGCCACATCAGGAAAAGACACTGGAGCTAATCAGAACCAATTCTCTCCTTTTCAGATGAGGAAACTGAGGACATGATCACCTCTTAATTCATTTGTACAGTGACTCTCAGCATTCTGTCCTTGAAGCTACACACTCTCTTATACTTTCTCTTCCTCATCTTCCTCTTCATCTAATTATCCCCCTGTTCCCAGTTCTTTCCAGTCTTTCTGTTTCCATCCCCAATTCTTTTATCCATTATTTATCCTACTTCCTCCTTTTTCCCATCCATTTTGTCCATTGTCCGTTTATATATCCATCCTCTCGCCTGCTTTGTCCATATTTCCAAAAGAGCACTTTTCAAATTTGCTGGTCCTCACTTTCCAAAAATACTTAATTATTTTGTTCCTCCTTTCATTATGGTGCATCACTCATTATAGATCCATTGGAATAAGCACATTTATTTACACAATGCAATACTTCTAATTTAGTTATAAGATTTCCATATACAAGAAGCATCTGGGGCATTTTGGAGATACTCATTTAGTAGGTGTGGAGTAGAGCCCCACCCTGCACCTACTATTTATATACTGTTTAAGTACTTTGTATACTTTCTATATTAATATATTGTTTAATTACATTGCATACGTTCTATATTTATATATTACTAGATGCTGGGTGCATGAAATTTGTGGGGGAAGGACAGTGTCCCTCAGCCTGGCCTGTGCCCTCTCTAAGTCCAGAAGCTTCAAGATCAATCACCCTGCAGAGGAAGGCCCTGCTCACTTTCTGCAGCCTGCCGGTTGGTGGCCTGGGCCTCCCTCTGCAGGATGATCATGGGGCAATGGCGGGGCCCCCAACCAATCACATCGCACCCTCCTTGGCTGGCCTGGCACCAGTGGGTGTCATAGTGTGGTTATCCGGACAGTTATTTGGCTGTTTGGCCATCCGGTCGATTTGCATATTACTCTTTTATTATTATAGATGTACTTTGTATGTTTGTATATTATTTAAGTACTTTGGATGTTTGTATATTAAGTACTTCATATATTTGTATATTGTTTAATCCTTTGTATATTTGTATATTGTTGTTTAAGTACATGGTATACTTTCTCTGTTTGTATATTATTTAAGAACTTTGAAAAGCACTTTGCAGAAACCACCTGTTTCCCAGGCTCTGTGATTTCACAGATTGGTTTTTAAAAATGGGTGGGGGATTTACAGTGAAGGGGTTGACTAATAGAGAGTTACTAATTCTTTATTTTTTCAAAACAAAGTCATTAAAAACAAGTGAACAAACACGCCATCACTTTATTAAAGAAAAGACATTTTCACACCTTGAATATGAAAGGAGCAATTTCAGATAAGGGAAACTCATCGTAAGAAAGCACAGGAAGTAAAGTTATGCTGATCATCTAAAAATATGTGTGTGTGTGTGTGTGTGTTTTAAAGAGAATATGTTAAAGACTGTAGATAGATAAAAATAAATACAACACAACATTTTTATTTGAGTTTCTTTGAGTGTATTTTCCCCATCATGCCAGCTTGTCAATTTGCACGTCTATTTTTGGTGTGGTGTGAAATGAAGTGACAATATCCTATTTCTTCCTAGATTTAGTTTGGATTAGTTACTGTTGAAAATCTGTTCTCACATGCATGTGTTAACAGAAATAGACACAACTTTTACTTAATTTAAAATATTCTGGATAAAGAGAAAGAAGGAACCTTTAGAATCCAGCTATTCCAACTGCTTTTTCTCACTCTTTGGGACAAAGCTGCTCCGAGTGGTGATTTGTGGATTAGAAAGGAAAGAACCAGAGGCTGCAGGGCTCTCTTCCTTCCCTGAAGCCACTTGTGCCCAGGGCTGGCCCCAGAGCTGAGTGCCAGTGACTGGGTCTAGAAAAGAGAAATCTGGACCAGGGAAAAGGTCATCACCAGTAGATGCCACATCTCAGACTACAATCTGTCTTGGTCACCTTTGGAAAGGTGAGAAAAATTTGGGGACTAGTGGTTCTCCAAAGCACATCAGAATTACCCAAATAGCTTAGAAATGTATAGGAATGTGGTCCCGCCTTAGTCCTATGGAACGAATCAGAGTTTCTGGGATGGGTGCCTTGGCATGTATATATTTTAACCACACAAGTGATCTGACACCCACCCTCATTAAGAACCTGCTGTGCATCAGTGAATCTCACCATGGCTGCCCACTGTGGTTATTTGGGGAGCAATGTCTAAGCCTCACCCAGACTACTTCCATCAGGATATCAGGAGGAGGGAGCCAGGGCATCAGTAGTATTTAAAGGCTCCCTAGATGATTCTCATGTGTAGCCAAGGTTGAGAATTACAGGGGAAAAATGCCGTATCCTGCATAATTTTGTCTACCAGTTTAGGAGCCCAATTAAGGAATCCCACACAGGACCCTGAAGTCAATAGTCAGCCACCTCTAGGTCACATGTGATAAAAACAAACAAACAACAACAACAAAAAACCAACGAAAAAAACACAAAAAAAAACATGGGCTGTCTTAGGAGGCAGAGCCAGAGAAAACTTTGGAATAGTAGCTAGTGTTTCCCAAGCACTTCCTGAGTGCCTTGTCCTGCTCTCAGGGTTGCAGGCATTGTTGTGTCTCACAAGAACACCAGGTGCCCGGCACTGTTACTGTATCTTTATTTTATAAGAATAGAGGTGAATTCAGTTGCCTAGACCCATGTAGTTGGGTTGTGATGCTGCCTGACTCCGCACTCGCCCTTTTTTTTTTTTTACCAGAATGCTGTGCAGGAGGGAGCAGTTGGAGTGAGAAAGGGTTCGAAGAGGATCAGTAAGGAGGGCAGCTAGCTAATATAGAGGCTTGCAACCCTTTGGCAATGAGAATGAGCCCAAGGAAAGCCTTGCTCATGGCAGGGTCTGAAGGAAAAGAACCCTTGGGAACATCCATTGAAGGAAGGAAAATTGGTGCATGAAGGAAGCTGAGACTTGGCCAAAGACAAACTCTCTTAACCTGTTCCAACAAGTTCCCAGTTCTTTGTACCCTGAGAAGGGGGAAGAAAACTTGTTGAATGTGAGGCATGTAAGTCATAGTGTTCTTCAGTGATGATCTCTCCTATTATCAAAGAAAAGGCATTGGAATTGAAGGCACAGTATTAGACTTGCGATCACTAGGAAAAGGGCAGTAACAGCCCTGTTCCTTTGTGCTGTTCAGACATTTCTACGGGAATGGAGAAGAAAAAAGGAGAAGAAAAAAGAGGGAAATGTTTTCAGAGGGCACAGTCATGATGAAGAGGGGACTGGAAGGTGTGATGTGAGGAACAAGCAGGGTTTCAAGGTGACCTGAAGGACACCGGACCGTATGGGAGAAGAGGTCCCATCTCGAGGGGAGAGTGTTTATCTTATTAGGAGAAAGCTACCCCTACCTGCCTTGAGAAGTGCATTCTTTTACTGGAAAGGACCGAGGCAGGCTGAACAATGACCCTATGGAGGTGGGGGCCTTGTCAGGTTCTGGTATCTATGATGATTCCTCATGCTCTGAGCAAGGGCTACTGAGCAGGGGTTTATTCTCCATGGGATAGGCACGAGGGCCACAGTGCAGGACACAGGCTTGGCAAGAAGGGAAGAGAGAAATGAACAGCTTCTCTCCTACACTGACCATCACTTGCCCCCAGGACCTAGATGCCAGATTATTGAGCACTGTGCTTCCTATTACATTTTAGAGTTAACCTCTCAATCTCCTTTTGTTCATATGCCCTATATTTTTATCTGACTCTCGTGATGCCTCCTTTTTAATCATATATTTCAGCCATTTTTCCTCTTTTGTCTTCTATTCTTCTCCTTACCTCCATTAATAAATGGATGGAATTAACACCTTTATTAAACAATATCTATGTACTACCTTTGCATAGGTATATACTTAAATACCTCTTCATTGTTTTATTCCTGGTTATATTAGAAGAATCAAATGAATACAGTGTGCAGATATTTAAGTATCACACACAACTTTCATCAGGCTCATGACATATTTTGCTAAAAGAAAATGGGTTTCACCTTGCTGGTGTAGCTCAGGGGTTGAGTGTTGACCTATGAACCAGGAGGTCCTGGTTCAATTGCCAGTCAAGGCCTATGCCTGGGTTGCAGGCTCCATCCCTGGGATGGAGGCATGCAGGAGCCAACCAATCAATGATTCTCTTTTATCATGAACATTTCTCTCTCTCTCTCTCCATTCCTCTCTGAAATCAATACAAATATATTGTTAAAAAGAAAATGGGTTTCTTCTCTAAACC
This sequence comes from Pipistrellus hanaki, assembly GCF_964339955.1. NCBI lineage: Eukaryota > Metazoa > Chordata > Mammalia > Chiroptera > Vespertilionidae > Pipistrellus > Pipistrellus hanaki. Next base: position 61,690,413 of record NC_140510.1, on the reverse strand, counting down.
AATTCTCACAGGTGAACTTTCTCCCTCCACCTTGGCCTGGGAAGGTCTGAGCAGTTTAGAGCAGAAATACATCACGCATTGTGTATTTTGTTACTGGATGATGAATAGCTTTCTTGTTCTACTCCAGGTTGTCAAGCTCTGAGCACTTGTCGAACAATAGGCCCAGCAGGACAGATGGCCCCGAAAGCTAACCTCACTTTATTGTTTCCAAAGTGGTGGTTTCCACTGTGAAGAAACACAGTTTGAATTTTTATTCTTTTTACCTCTTAAAGTTAAGTCATGGGTGAATTTTAAGAACAAACCTTTCAAATAGTTCTGCTTTAACATGAAAGCAGAGAGCATGTAATAACATATTTTAGGAATTTTAACTCGGGAGGTGCTTAAAAAAAACACACAAAACCAAACAAACCAAAAAAACCACACACAACAAAAACCAAAAAAAAAAAAAAAAAAAAAAAAAAAAAAATCACGCTAGGCAATTGCTGTTAAATAGCACTTCCTGCTTCAAGGGAAAAACAACCCAAGGCGCCAGGGAGAGCAGAGGTCTGTTCTTCTCCTTACCTCCATCCCTGGTTCTACCACCTATAAACTGTTTAACAAAGTCCTCTGGGGAGACAAAATAGTCCAGGAGTTTTAGTGTGACATTGGCCCTGAATTCCAAAGAGGGCTTTGCCCAGATAACTTGCTGCCTAAAAAAAAATAATAAAATAATAAAATAAAATCAGATCTCAGTTGGAGTGATATTTCTCCTAGCTTCATGCCCCCTTACATAATAGCACAAGTTCTTTTATTATAATTTCTACAATGTTGGATTTTTTTTCCCACTCATTATATCTCCGGGAAAGATATGATCAACTACCAAAGTGCCAAACAGATGTGTTGATTGTTAAGGGATGAGGAACTAACTCTGGTGCTGCGTGCCAGGTACTCTATTAGGTGGTTTACACTCACCACCTCACTTATTTTCTCAGTAATTTTCCCACAGAGGGGTTCTTGTTTCACCCGGGGGATGCTGAGGCTCAGCTCTGAGAAGGTCAGGAAGTTGCCCACCTTCTTGTAAGATTTGGTGGCACAGTAGGAATTCAAACTCCCATCTTTCTGACTCAAACAGCTCTGAAACTTCTATTGCAGGTGAAAACATAGCCCAAATTTGGCTTTAAATGCCTCTTTCCCATTCTGTTTCAGAGAGGACAGGGAGGCGCGGTCACGTGGGAAACTTGAGCTGGCAGGATGTCTGGAAATGCAGTCTTTGGTTTCTCAGCCTCCAGCTTGCATGAAGGCCCAATTCGAGGGATTTGCATGGTCTTGGTGAAGCCAGTGTCTGATTCTTGCCACAGACACACCTTTGGCTATGTAACAACCATGAACACCCTTCTTTAAGGATTTATCTTTCAAACCTCAACAGCCGCAAAAAAATGCTCCCGTTATTGTAATTGAAATCATCCCTCATGCAAATGAGAATGCATTCAACTTTGCCCCCAAAGAGGGAGACCCAAAATATCATCTTTTGCAACATTCACCCCTGATGTTGGTCTCTCCTCCTTTAGTTTAATTCCAATCTTGAATTGTTACAGTATAACCTGTGGACCAAATGATAATAAAGAGCTAATATGCTAATTAGACTGAACAGCCAAACGACCTTCCAGATGTCTTTCTGGGTGACCTTCCGGATGAAGATGGGGCTGTGAGGGCCAAGCCCCTTGCACAAATTTCATGCATCTGGCCTCTGGTGTAAAATAATAGGGAAAAGGAAGAGAGAAGATAAAAATATGATATAGCATGTTACTGGAGGGCTAGAAGTAGAGATTTTGAGTGAAAATTCCAGGGAGGTGTAGAAAAACAGCACTTCGGTGCTGAGCCAAGAGGTGAACCAAGTTGGTGGCCAGCTTAGCCACGACCTGGGAGCAGGCAAACAGAACCCCTGCACAGAGCTGATGGCTGTGCGCCTCACAACTGTAGGCATCCATGATGCTAGAAATTGAATGTGGGGAACTCTGTTGAATCTGCTGCAGGAAATCCACTCTGCTTCTATGACTGAGTGACTAAACTTGGCAGCCGCAGCACTGACTGTGCTCCCCCCCACCCCCCCACGACATTAACTCTGCTTCCAGGTGGCATGGGAGCCACCTGCCTCATGGGAGTTGGGGGACATATGGAACCTGAGCTTTGAGGACATCTGCAGTCTCCAGCAAGTACTAGGACACCTAACAGGGAGATGAAATGGAGCTGCATGAGCCCACCTGCCAGATCTGCCAAAGTGGTAACAGTTTTGGAAATAAAAGGACTTATCAGCTGATTAAATAGGAGAAAAAGGGGAAAGAAAAGTCTAGGAATTCTGAAGAAAAGCTGGCTCTGGGAAAGGATGCTGTTACTTAGGTCAAGTTGGAGACAGCAAAGGGACTAAATCAGGAGAAAGAGTGGAATAGATTAGAAAGACAGGAGAAAGTCAAGCTTCTAGAAGGAAGGAAGCACGAATGGGGTCAGAAAGAGAGAAGGGAGAAGGAAGACATTCAGAATCCCACTATGGGAGAGCATCTGAGATATACTCACATCTTCCTGGCGTCGCCCACAAATACTGCCACTGTGAGACGCTGGGCAAGCAGGGGGCTCAAGTCCTGGGGGAAAAGAACAACAGCAATGACAACAATAATAATAACACCATAGGTCTCGAGGTATTTATTTTTAAAGTATTTTTGAATATATTCCCATGGAAAACAAAACGAAGTACAGGCAGTTTGACTTTCTCATTTTAAAATAATACTTTTTGACAGCCATGTGTTCAGTTCAATAGACACACGTGACGACAAAATCCTGGGTATCATTGTCTTTGCCAGACTTTAGAGTGGGACATGCAGGGACTGTGTCCTGGCAAGCCCACACAATCTCGTCTCAGTGAAAGTGTTACAAGCAAGTCTTCATATGCAAGTGAAGTGCTACATTCTTAAAAGGAAAGGTAGGAGAAAATAGAATTTTAGATTTTCTTTTTTTAAATAAAACATTTAGACTAAAAGGCAAGCAAAAAAGTTGGTTTAAGTAAAAGAACTATTTACAAAGGCCATAAACATACCCCTGGAGCATATAAAATTGTATGTTAACTGTGATTTAAAAAGGAAAAAAAGAAGAAAAAAAAAAAACAAGACAAAAAATAAACATCCGGTTGTAAAAAAATAATAAAAGAATTAAAGGCCATAGAAAGGGAGAGGGAAGCTCAAGTTGTTTCATCCTCTTGGCAACTCAGTTTCTCATCTATTAAATGGGGACGATAGTCCTTATTTCATAGAGGTTTTGTGAAGATTAAATCAGCTAATACTTTGTATAATACACTTTACCCACAGCATGGCATAAACTGAGCTCCTGGTAAATATTAAATATCATTGTTCCCATTACTAGCAATTTGTGTTATTAGCAAGGCTATTTAAACAACAGGTTTTGATTTTTTTATAGCTATGCCACCTAAAATTATCATTTTAAAAAAATTATGTATTAAAAAGTAATGGTTTTAAAAAATATCATTCAAATATATTTAAGGATTACAAAAGGTGTCCCTTCATCCCTCCAGGACCTCTGGGGCCAGGGTTAATAGGCCAGAGCCTGGGCCAGATCTCTCCCTACTAAACCCAGCCTGGAATGGTTTAGTGAGCTGCCCAGACTACCCCCTGAATCCAGAAGAACACAGCAGCAACATACAAGAAAAGTTAAATGCAGTAGAAAACTAAGTAAATCTAGCTCACCAATTGTTTTTCTGCAGCAGCTTTCAAATTATAAAACCTCAACAAAAATTACAAAATTATAAAAAAATAAAACAAACAAAAATCTGTCTTATGTACTGTTTTGGTATATTGGGGAGGATGACCTTCAAAAACAAGTTTCAGGAAGCCAGAAGGAAGGCATGTACTCTGTGCAGACCCTCAGCTTGTCTGACCCTCGCTCTGGACTTGGAAAGGGAGCAAGGGTATTGGGCATATGTACAACATGTATACACTGCTGCCCCCTAGCTCCAGTAGGTTACTTAGCAGTTAAGTAACCATTTCTGGATTGCAAAAATCCCTTTAAGTGATATTATATTTTGATTACATAGTTTGATATATTTTGCATCTATGTATTCCCTAGTTAGATAATTCAGTTGTAGAGGCAGATAACTGCAGCATATTTTAAAAAATATATTGTTATTGATTTCAGAGAGGAAGGGAGAAGGAGAGAGCTAGAAACATCAATGATGAGAGAATCATTATCGGCTCCCTCCTGCATGCTGCCCACTGAGGATGGAACCTGCAACTTGGGTATGTGCCCTTGACCAGAATCAAACCCGAGACTCTTCAGTCCATAGGCAATGCTGTACTCACTGAGCCAAACCAGCTAAGGCTAACTGCAGCATATTAGTTTAAAGGAAAAAAAATAGGTGCCTAGATACATCAAGGGGTATGCAGTGCACTCATATCTATATCTATATCTATATCTATATCTATATCTATATCTATATCTATATCTATATCTATATCTATATCTATATCTATATCTATATCTATATCTATATCTATATCTATATCTATATCATCTATATATCTATCTATATCTCTATCCATGACGACTAGGGCAACCAAACAAGGTGCATTGAGCATCTCTTGGTCCCTCCCCCGCGGCTCACAGGATCTGATCGCAGCAAGGCAGGTGGCAGGCATGTGGAGCAGCGAGTGAGGTGAGCAGTGGTAGGTGGCTGGGCAGTGCTTCGAGCAGCAGTGGGCTACTGTGTGTGATTTTGCACGCTGGGTCTCTAGTATTTACATAATTTTATTTGTACAAGAATCCTACAATGTAGATATTATTATTGTCCCAACTATAAGTAGAGGAAACTGAGGCTCTAAAAGTGACTCTGCTAGTAAGTGGCAGAATGATATTCAAACTTCAAACTCCTCTGACTCATTTTTGTGTCCTCTCTAGGCCATACTCCTGCCCTAAAGAAGTCACAGAGTCACCCACAGCACCAGGTTTGACTCTCTGCAAAGCTAACCTAATTGCATTACTCCATCTTTCCCCCATTTCTTCTCCATTTAATAGTAGCTTGCAAGCAAATACAGTAGAAATAGAGTACAAACCATATAGGGAAGTTTATTTATTATTATTATTATTATTATTATTATTATTATTATTATTATTTTTGGCAAATAGGGACATTTAGAGGGGAAAGGCTTTTGTGTGAACAAGATTATAAAGATCAGCGATCCTTTGGGCACTCATGAAGGAGTGCAGTGGCCCACTGGATTCAGGGGGTAGTCTGGGCAGCTCACTAAGCCATTCCAGGGAGAGTGAGTAGGGAGAGATCTGGCCCATGCTCTGGGAGTGCCCCATTAACCCTGGCCCCAGAGGCCCTGGAGGGGTGAAGGGACACCTTTTGTAATCCTTTAACCCAGAATGGATGTAACCAAAACCAAGGTTTGGCTGCCTGCCACCATGGAAGTCCAATTCATGAGACAGGTGCTAGTGAAAAAGGAAAGAGATTTATTCCAGTGTTGGCCACCTGTGAAGGTGAGGGACTCTTGTTGCAAATCCCATCTCAGTGCAGGCAGAGGTTTTATGAGGAGGGAGAGGGAAAATAGAACAAAAAGATCGAGGAGAGGGGATTGAAAAGTTCTGTAGGTGCAGACCAATACAGTCCATTTTTATAAGGACCTTGAAATTGGTCAAGTGTTGGTCTGCTGTGCATCATTCTGGTTCTATGATTGAAGGTCAGCAAAATCTCTTGGAACTGGGATGGCAGAAGGTGGGAGACTGTATCTTTTTAAAAATATATATATTTTATTGATTTTTACAGAGAGGAAGGGAGAGGGACAGAGAGTTAGAAACATCAATGAGAGAGAAACATTGACCAGCTGCCTCCTGCACATCCCCTACTGGGGATATGCCTGCAACCAAGGTACATCCCCTTGACATGAATGGAACCTGGGACCCTTCAGTCCGCAGGCCAATACTCTATCCACTGAGCCAAATCAGTTTCAGCGGGAGTCTGTATATTTTGAAGTTAGTTCCTAGCATTCTTTTACAAACATGCTATTTATCTACTAGGTACACATTAGTCAGATCAGCATTTACAGAAACAATGTCAAAAGAATGGTGGGGTGGGTTACAGTGACATTTTTGTTCAAGTGAATTTACCAGAAAGTGGCCAGAGGCAGTCCTTAGGATGGGGGTTTGAGGCAGAAATGGGTTAATATGGATATTTTAGAGTCTGTGATGTGAAACCCACATCCATCACGTATGCTTGTATGAAATGAAATAAGCATGAGGAGAACGTGATTCTAGCTTGATAAGACTTCAGAACAGATGGCATGGGAGGTTTATCAGGTGGAAGGAATGACGAGAATAAAAAGCCCAAAGCATGAACAAGCTAGTTGGGTAGTATGCTAGAAATGAATGGAATGAAAGAAAATGATTTGCTGATGAGTAAGCAAAGGTTAGAAAGATAAATGTCTTGCTTAAAGGTCATTAATGAGAAGGCCAAGATAGGAACTTCTGTCTTCCTACATGCGATCCACTGCTATTTGTCTTTCCACCTTTATTCTCTTGTGAAAACACACAGACAGTACAAAATCATGGAATCAGAGCATCAAGAGAGAAATGAAACCTCTTTTCTAGTCCTGTGTCTCATCCAACTTAACTTTGTGTTCTACAGTAATCCTGGCAGCTGGCCAAACTGCCTCCTCAACCAGAATGCTTCCTGTGCTGGAAGTTCTCAGTACTTTTGGAGCCAGCCAGGCCCCTAACTGGATGGACACAGGTCCCAAAGTTCTTTATGTGGAGCTGAAATCTGTCTCCAGCTGTTTGGTTCTTTTAGTCCTGACCTCTACTTGCCCATGATCACTTACTTCCTCTTCCAAATGGATCCCCAAATTCTCAAGCATCAAGCATGATTGGATCACCTACTAAGCACCAGGCATCAGAAGTGATGTTGTATCCCCACCAGGTCCCCATGTCCATGTTCTTTGAGCTTTGTTCAAGTCCTTTTAACCTCCCTTGTTCTTCTCTGGAGGGCCTTTGGACTTGTTAAGATATAGAACCCTCTTCCCTCTTCTAAATTCTCACAGCCATTTCTTTAAGAAGATGATTTACTTGGATACACAGAGAAAATAGTTATGTCTTAAGGAATGTAAGCTAGTTTTAATATTTAAACTAATTGTTTTAACACTAATCAACAGAACTACTAAGGTACACCTAGATTATCAGCCTAGATTATCAATTTAAATGGAAACAATATGCATATACCCTTTTCCCAATCTCAAAAAAAATAATCTTAGGATAACAAAACTGTATTGTTATCTCCACCATTCTTGATACGTGTGGAATGTTTATGAATGAGCAGAAGTCAACAATACCAAATCTATTAATTGGACTCTGCAATCATTTCTTTTCAATGAGGAACTGCTACAGAAGGGAACTTTGCCCCAGATCACATGGCTGGTAAATGGTAAAGCCAGGCTCCAGGTAAGGTGTTCTGTTCTAAGGGATTACGACAAATGATAAAGCTATTGCTTGTTGGCCCTACCAGTGTGACCTGCATGTCTCAGTGGTACCCATCACTGAATGTAAATGTGGTCACACCTAGAGATGGGTCCCTCTCCATAACTGCAATAGTTCCAACCCCCCCTCCCCCCCGAAGTCTGATTCTTTCTATGAATGATTTCCCTGAAAAAAAAATTTTTTTTTCTTTCAGAATTGGGTCCCTTATAAACCTGGAACATGCCTGGCACTGTAGGGCCTAAATACATATTTTTTAAAATATATATTTTATTGATATTTCACAGAGAGGAGGAAGGGAGAGAGATAGAGAGCTAGAAACGTCAATGAGAGAGAAACATCGACCAGCTGCCTCTTGCACACCCCCTACTGGGGATGTGCCCGCAACCAATGTACATGCCCTTGACCGGAATCCAACCTGGGACCTTTCAGTCCACAGACCGACGCTCTACCACTGAGCCAAACCGGCTTCGGCCCTCAATACATATTTATTGAATGATTCTATTAGTGGCCTCTGGCCCCACCAGTCGATGGTCCCAGGTAAGATCAGATACTCTGTGGGTCCTTCAGTAGGGTGGGGGCAGGCACAGGAAGAAGATAATAGTGATGTACCATCAGTGTGCTCCTGAGCCTCTCTTCTTGGGAGGTGCACAGCTGACCTCTATTGCCAGGCTCTGGGCATCTAGATCTCCTCTCTTTGTCTTTCTCTCTGGGAGGGAACTGTACCTCTTTTCTTTTATCTACTACTTTCCATGAGGACCCCAAAGACAGCTGACAGTTTGGCATTGATTGATGCCATGGCTCTCTTCAGGAACAGCCATGTCATATGGAAACCACCAAGTCCCATTGTAGCTGGAATCGCTCTCTACCTGCCTCCGTGCCAAATCTGAATCCCCAGGCTCATTCCCGCTTCCTTCCTTTGCCCTTCTCCCCTCTTCCTCTCTCCCTCTCACTTGTAGAAATCCCCCACCCCCCACCCCCGCTGGCCGTTTCTCATCACTTTCTTTCCCAGGGACCTTCTTTCCTTCCCATTGTTCTCTCTTGGTGCATTGGAGAATCTAAAGCTCAATTAGCTAGAGAGTTCCACTTTCTTCCCACGCTGTTCCTGAATCTTATTCACATCCTGGGATGTGGCTGAGCAACCAGCTTACTGCCCTGGGCAATCAAGGAATACTGTTCAGAGTACATGAAAGGGGATTATAGGGGAAGGACACTCAATTTCTCTCAGTGCTGACCAAGTCGATGTACCCTATTAAAACTACAGCAATTTTTTTTTTTTTTTAAACTTCACCATTCATTAGAATTACCGGAAAGCTTGTTCAAACAGATTGTTGGACCTCACCACCAGCATTTCTGATTCTGTAGGTGGTGGGGTGGGGCAAGGATTTGCATTGCTAACAAGATGATAACCTAGGCTGTTGGCCTAGGGACACACTGTGAGAACTGAAGCCGAGAGTGGTTTCAATGCTCTAGATTGGATTGGTTTCGGGAGAAAAGTTAATGGTATTAATTTTTCATTTTCTGATTGTTTGAGGCAGTTCTCAGTAGGAAGAAACCCAAAACCAAATATTCCAGTTATCTGTTCAAATCAATATGAAAGGCAATTGTTGATGGAATGTGTCAATGTTCTATTCAACAGAGAATCCCATGAACTGGTGAAAAGTATTATACAACTTTTAGGAAGGTCTTTACAGTAACCCTGTGAGGAAGTTATACTAAGTCAACCACTCAATGGTATGAGTGCCCATCACCTGGGTAAAGTAGGGGTTTTGGTTTGCAGATTTCTGTACATCATTCGTAATTGAACTGGGGCCAATTCAGAATAAAATAATCATTACTCAGTTGAGAGATTCACATAGAAGCTTCCCAAAAGGAGTCAATGGTGAATTAACTAAGCACAGATTAATGTCAATTTAAGCCAAGGCCCAAAGAGAAATTTGCCTGCGCTCATGAACTTCATTTGCTTCTCTTTGGATCACCATTTCATATGCCTACAACCCCACTGCTTTCCTAGAAAAGGGGATGAAGGACTTACACTGGGTAATTGAGGCAAAGATTCTGGGCTGGTAAGTTAGAACAGAAGGAGTCCTATTAGCAGAGAGGGCCCTTTCTTTCTTGACCTTGACAGTTAGTTTGAACAATCATTTCCTACTTGGTTTGCTCTGATGTTTCCTTTTGATTCCAGGCAGGTAATGCTTTGTGGGGAGTCCCAGGGAATTGGTTTGTCCTTTTCAAGGTATTGTAACTGGTGAGATGATGTCAGGTTGTCCCAATATTGGTGATATTAAATCTGATTGTGTGGTTAAATGGTATCTAACAGACTTCTCCACAGTAAAGTTACTACACTGAGTGGCCAGATTATTATGATCTCTGAACGCATAATAATCTGGCCACTCAGTATGTGTGTGTAAAATATTAAAGGCCTGGTGCATGAATTTGTGCATGGATGGGGTCTGGCCAGCCTGGCCAGGGGGAGGAGACATGGGCGATTGGCTGGCCAGCCTGCTGGTCAAGGGGACAATTTGCATATTAGCCTTTTATTATATAGGATATACATTGAGAGGCCAGATTATTATGCATTCAGAGATCATAATCATCTGGCCGCTCAGTGTATTTTTCCAATTTTAAATGACATTAATTTTAAATGACACAAACTTAAGCGATAACATAGGTGAACAAAATCTACTAAAGAGTCCCTTGTTTCTATAGATGAACTCTTTGCCTCTCTGTACTTGAACCTTTTCCAGCTTTTTAATGATTAGAGGGAAATTTTGAGGTAGAAGGTATGTTAGATTGCATCGGGTGGCAAGAGATGATTTTTATGTGCTGCCCATCTGTATTACTTAGTAACAAAGGCTTTCCAATATCCATCATCTCTCCAACTTTCCAAGTGAGTTACATGTCATTGAGTCAGCTCCCAAATCTGAATGAGTGATGTTCAATGTCCTGTCCATAACTGCCTTGTTCAGCTCCTGTGAACTCATGCTATGGCTTCTTTTAGGAGTCAATGTCTCTCATATTTGGTTTTCTTCCTTTCCTGCTGCCTTCTATTAATCTCAGCATCATTGTCTTTTCCAAAGAACCCTGCCTTGTCATGATGGACTCAGAGTAGGACAACCTCAGTACTCTCTGACTCCAAGAAGTAATAAGGCTCAGTTAGGTGCTAGCCTGTCTTGAAAATTTCAAATAGTTGCTATTTTCCCCCTCTCTATAGAGAAGGAGGAGGAGGAGGAGGAGGAGGAGGAGGAGGAGGAGGAGGAGGAGGAGGAGGAGGCCAATGTGGCTCAAACCAGTAGGTCACAGTTTGATTCTTGGTTCCGGGTACATGCCAGGGTTGTGGGCTGGATCTCCAATAGGGAGCATGCAGGAGGCAGCCAATCAATGATTCTCTCCCATCATTCCGGTTTCTATATATATATCCCTCTCACTCTTCCTTCTACTCTGAAATCAATGAAAATATATTTTAAAAGAAGAAGAAGAAGATAGGTAAGGTCTTTGTTTCACAGTATTTGGCAGGCCATAATATAGAGTAATTTAGTAGCATTTAAAAAAGTCACATGTATTTTTTAAAAAAATACATTTTATTGATTTTTTACAGAGAGGAAGGGAGAAAGATAGAGAGTTAGAAACATCGATCAGCTGTCTCCTGCACCCCCCTACTGGGGGTGTGCCCAAAACCAAGATACATGGCATGCCCTTGACTGGAATTGAACCTGGGACCTTTCAGTCTGCAGGCTGACACTCTATCCACTAAGCCAAACTGGTTTTGGCAAGTCACGTGTAGTTTTATAGTTGCCTGCTTCTCTTCATTAAAAACTACTATGGAATATTCATTTATAGCACTGACAACAATTTTCTTTTAAATTATATTTTAAAATGTGGAGTAAAACAAGTGAGTAAGTCAATTTAGAGAAGTTGAAAGGACAGAGAAAAACTAGATATGGAGATAAGAAGATAACACAGGAATTGCTTAAATTTGGAAAATTCCGAGTTTGGAACTTGGAGGTCAAAAACCTTAAAGGAAATTGACACTCTGCCTATCCAACTGTCCACAGCGCTCCTGATGGAAACTCCAGGTGGCAGGTAGGGGATGATGCTGGCCCAAAATAGAACAGGCCCAAAGGAGGCCTGGGAAGACTTAAACCTGTTCAAGAGTTTAGGTGTAGGCTTCCAGGTACAGGCTTCGGACACACCTCCTTCCCGTCCTCCACCGCTCACTAGACCTAGACCTGGGGCAGTGCTTCACCTTCTCTAAGCCTCAGCTGTTCTCATTCTTGCGATGGGTGGTAATAAGCGGGGCATAGCTCACACCTTTCTTAAGACCATGAACACAGGCATATAACACCTGCAGTGTATGGCACTGCGTCAGCAAACCAGGCTGTTACACTGAGTCATTTTTCTTTTGTGGGGACAGGGGCAGGGCACGTGGAAAACGACACAGGGATTTTTCTCCCACCCCTGCTTTTTGGAACCCCAAGGGTGCAGCCCAGGAGGTGGTGGCGTATCTGCCATTATGAGGTCACCCTTCCGAAGGCCAGGAGGGTACCTCGCCCCAGGCAAAGAGGGATGCGGATGCAGGTGGCCGGAACGCGGGCAGAAGCGCCGTCCAGGCCCTGCACCCTGCAGCCCCGGTGCACCCTGAGCCCCATTCATCCTGGGAGCCCAGAGGCAGGTGCTGGGGTCTTAGAGGGCCTGAACTCAAGTAGCGCTCCTCGAACCCGGCCCCAAGCGCCCCACCCCCAGAGCGCGCCAGGTGCCTGCGCATGCGTCCTGGCGTCTCCCTGCTGTTTGGCCGTTTCCATGGCTACGAATCTGATCCGTGAGGGGTCCGGGAGCAAGAAAATGAAGCTCAAGAGCCTCCTGCTCCGTTATTACCCGCCAGGTACGGACGGGTGCCCTCCGCCCTCGCGTGGGACCCGGACTCCGGCGCTGGGCGCTGGGCGGGTGGGCGGTGAAGCGGGTGCGGGGACCCCGAGGGCGGTGCGGGGCCGGAAGCAGGGCGCTCCCCAGCATCCTCACTGTTTCAGATCCTGGGCTCTGTTCCTCCAAACTTTTATAAGGAGTCCCTTAGGGAGTCTTTGAACTTGTAAGTTGCTGAGTTGTGCTTTCTGATTAGTTAGGAGTGTGGCCGATGGAGGGGGGGTGGTGATGGGGCGGGGGGGGGGGGAGGGGGAGAGGGGAGGTAGGTGGCGATGGGTGATGTCCTGGGACATTGGCTTCTGCAAGGGCAGACATAGACAAGGGCCACGTGGGGTTTTATGGTCCAGGCACGGTGTGTTGAGTATGAAAAGAAAAATGTCTGCTCAATATACATTACTTAACTGACTGCTTTGCCCAGGTGCTTTGCACTCCCTGCCCTGGGGCCTTAAAGAAGGTCTCAGGCCCGGCTCCCAATGAGTTTAGGAAATGATGAAATAAGCCCAGAATGCTATACATAAAATTGCCTAGTTCTCTCTCTCTCTCTCTCTCTCTCTCTCTCTCTCTCTCTCTCTCTCTCTCAACAGATGAGGACATGGTCGCCTTTACAGAATATTTGAAGTCCACTGGTCACCCAGCTTGTTAGGGACAGAAACAGGAGCAGAACTCTTGGCTTTTAATTCAGAACACACTTTAAGAAAACTATAAACTAAAAAGTATGAAATCCTTGCCCCAAGGCTGTAGATGACCATGCATACCTGCCCAATGTAAAGCTCAGGTCTCTGGCAAGCGGGGGCCTGGACAGCCACTTCCTCCAGCGCGAAGTCAACATTGGTAGGGAAGACATTCACTTTCTCCCTCTCAGAATTCCAATTAAAACACCAGGACAAGGCTCTAGATAGGAGAGGTAGTAATGGGAAATACTAAGTTACGATGAATGGCTTGTTCTCTTTAAGCATTCCACCACCTCATGGTGGCCGTGCTTGCACAGAGTCTGGGGCTGGTGCCCACAAATAGAATGATAAATGAATGTCTTGCTTTCATTCCTTTGCTGTGGAGTGTAGGTCAAGGTTGTGAGCTCTGGAATCAGAACTACTCTCACCCTGTAAAAATTCAGCGACCTGGACAATTTGTTTTGATCTGTTGAGCTGTCAGACGGTGATAATGGCACCCAGGTCTGCTGGCCCTTCCATTTATCTCCCTTTCTGCAGAGTACATCTCCTTGAAAGAACGTTGTTTTCAATTTCTCTTCTCCCTTCTGTCTTGAACGTACTTCTATCCTGCATTCGTCTTCATTGTTCTACTGAAACTGCCCTTTTCAAGGTCCCCAATGACCGCCAGCGTGGCTGAATCCCTGGCTGCATCTCAGTCTTTGCCTTTTTGGACCTGACAGTAGCTTTGGACCCATCTGCTCATCCTGCCCTCCTTTGGCTTCCAGGACACACTGTTTTATCTCCTGCCTCACTGCCACTTCTTGGTCCATCTTGGCAGTTCCTTTTTTCTTTTTCCTAATCTTAATGATGGAGTGTCCCAGAGCTCCGTCCTTGGCTTTCTCTATCTATACACATATGATAGGTCACCTCATCTATTCTCAAGGCTTACAGACCACCCGGAGTAGTCCTGACTGCCTAACTGCCCACCCGGTTCTTTATTTCAGATGTCCAATGCGCATTGTATGTGGGCCTCTGTGGTCTTCCTCAACTAAGTCTCCATTTCTCCACTACGGCTCACGCCAAAACCTTGGACTCACCCTTGCACACATGTGGTCCAGTAGCAAACCCTGCCAGCTCACCTTAAAAATACAGTCATTCACTGTTTCACAAGGAGATACATTCTGATAAATGTGTTCTTAGGTGATTTTGTTGTTGTGTGACCATCACAGAGTGCGTCTACACAAACCTGGATGGTCTAATCTACTACTCACGTAGGCTATATGGTACAGTCTATTGCTCCTAGGCCACAGTCTTCACAGCATATTACTGTACAAAACCACAGAAGTTTAAATCAAGCACAAGAGAACATGATGCAATCAAGAAACATGGTAAACACAGATGTATGAAACTACTGCTGGCACAACACAGTGTACTATTTTACAGCAAAAGCTTTTTTTTATTTAAATAGAAAGAGTACATTCTAAAATAATAATGAAAGTGCAGCCAATACATAAGCCAAGTCAGTATAAGAGCCATTTATTATTATTACCAAGTATTATGTACTGTACATGCTACACCATTGTACAATTGGCAGCCAGTAGGTGTGTTTGCACCAGCATCACCACAAATTGTGAGGAATGCATTGTGCTACAACATTACAATGGCTATGATGTTACTAGGCAATAGGAATTTTCCAGCTCCATTATAATCTTACTGAAGGCCTGGTGCATAAATTTGTGCATAGGTGGGGTCCCTCCCTTTGACCAGCAATCGGAGCTGATGGGGGTTGTCTTGCTTAGTCCTGATTGGGGCTGATTGGAGCTGGTGGGTGGTGGGTGGGTAGCATTACCTCAATTCAGCATCATTTTTCTTATTTATCTTAGTCTCACCAACTAAAATAAAAGCTTTATGTCTATTTTGTCTTTTGCCATACTCTAGCACCTAGAATTGAGCATGGTGAATAAATAAGCTCTTAGGTATTTGTTGAATAAATGGATGGGTTTAATGAGATGGTGTGTGTTCAGTAGCATGCCTAGAACTCTGCCTGAACTGTGAATGGATTGTGTAGTGATCTCCCAGGTCTGCTCCAGCTCTAAAAGTCCAGGGTTCTAACAGTAATCTCAGATTCCAGTGAGGCTTTAGAGCCACGCTTTCAACTATTGCCTTAATGATTATCTTCTAATGAGGACATAACGCTTGACATCTGACACAATTTCTGAATTCCAATCTTTGGTGAGCAGATTTCCAAGCTACTCCTGAATAGCAGGTGGGTGGTGCAATAACATTATCTACTAGGGAAAAATCGCTCCCCACTGAGTCATCCCCATGCCACCTTTATCCCTTCGGTCTATAGAGCAATTTTTCTTCACCTCCTAATTCTCTCAGTCCTCCCACATTCTTTTGACTAATCAGGAGCATTGTCTTGTTGGCATCCATTGAATGATCCTTCTCCCTACTTAAATTCCTGATGACTAAAGACACAGAACAGCAACATGACTAATTAAACATAAGGTATTTCCTTTTTATCTTGGTCACATTAATTAATCAATCAATCAATCAATTAATTCACTGGAAGAGTAGGTATTGAATACATGCTTTTCAACTGACTCAGTTATGACAGCTTTTGTCTTTTATTGATCAGGTACAAGTCCTTAGGAGAAGGAGTGATAAATATTAATTAAACTGATTAATATTCAGGCCACTTTAAAGGTTTCTGTTGACTGAATATGACCCGGGTAAGGACTACTGACATCTTATGGAAGCTTGGCCTTTTAGTTCATTGCAGAATTTGGGGAGAGTAGTGGCTCCTTACCTGTTTTGGGAATTATATCAATTGGATAATGATTTGCAACTAGAGGGAGGTCAGGAATATTTATACTGTAGGAAACATTACTGAGGAACTACATGTATTCAGAAGCATCTTTGTATATATTTTTAAAATCATCATCTTTGCAGCCTCTCTCACTCACTTTGGAGGTCAGTGATCATGGGGGAGGGACTATACTGCCTGATGTTTGTCACAATGGGAATGTCAATGTACATCTTTTATATTTTATTCTTCATTTTTGAGATTTCTTCTTTTCCCTTTTAGCTGTTGAATTTCACATCATGCTTGAAATGTCAATTACAAACACTAAGACAAAAATATATTCTATTATTTAGACCATTTTATAATTTATTCTTAATTTAAAAAATTTCTAATCAGCCTAGAATACATTTTTTGTACACTGTGTGGTAGGATTATAGTTTTATTACTTTTTCAAAATTCAGCTGATTATGAAATAATTATTTATTGAACAAACCATTCTTTTCCAATTAATTTGAAATACTACCTTCACTTTATTTTTAAAATAAAGGGATTTCTCATGTAAAGGTGATTCTATTATACATCTAATTTTGCATCAGAACCATATTTTATTGTGACATAGTTTATTATAATGTAAATTTTCAAATCCCAAATATAAAATAATCATAATTACTTTAACTCCATAGATTAATTTGACATCTGTTAATATTGAATTATGGTTTATAACTATGACCTGCAAATTTTAGGGGCTCTTGAACCTCCTAAAATGGGGCCTCCAGGCCAAATCATTTTCCATAATAACAATAAGATATCATTTGCTTTCCCCCCTGCATTGACATTTGCATTAATGGTGCAGAAACAGGGAAAGATGAAACACCTGGTACTTTAGAACAAATCAAGGCAGTGGCCGCAGACTCGGATAGTGGTCCTCTGCTCCTCACGGATGCGCGCTTGCTTTAGTTCCAGTGGCAGGTGAGTTTTCTGAGGCCTTGCAATGCGTTCCTGGTCTGCTTAGTGTTCCTGGTGCTGCTAGAGCTTCTTCCTGCTCCATTCCTGCTGGTGCTGCCTGCAGTGGCAGAGCTATATTCCAATATTCCTGTTCTCACTGGGTGACCTGGGGATGGGGGACTAACCCTGGGCCTGGTTATGCCACAGCTCAAATACAGAGAGACATTGCGTTGGCACCTGGTGGTAGAGCAACATCTGGGATATCCTAGGACTTCATTGCTGCTCCTTTTGGAGGTGGATGAAACTGCCTACCAATGGCCTGGTTGTGAAGTAGGGTATGGAAGACCCTCAGACTTCCCTAGCATTGCTTTAGTCTAGGCACACTGGATGGCTCCCTGGACCCAGCAGAGGAGCACATGTTGAGAAAACCTGGGACTTTTTGCTGTGTCTGCTGCAGGCAGACTAATGGAAACTGGATCAGCCCAGGATTTCCCTAGTGGGTGAACTCTCGCTGGGGCCCCCGCTGTGGAGCAGAGTTTTAGGGCTCCCTATTAGTTCTTTGTATGCCTTCCCTTCTTGTGGACTTTTGGCCAGTAAGCAAGTTGCTGTGGTTGTGGTATGGTACTTGTGGTTGTTTGGTTTTTGTTATCTCTGCCTTTTGGTGGTTCCAGGTGACACATTCTGTTGGTCTCCAGTTGGGGGATATAAGGTGATAAAAAGAAAATCTAGGGAACTTACCATATTGTCATTTCTTGAGTCTCGAGGCCTTTGGCCAGTCTACCTTCTTCTATACAACTCTCAATTATTTTATCCTTGCCTGTTGAATAATTTCAAGGGTATTTCATTGTATTTAGAGGGAAGACCAGGGAAAAGTGAACTTACAGGATCTTGTTTTAGAATTAGACATCAGTGCATATGTTTTGAAAAATTCAAGCTATTGAGAAATAAAAATGATCAAGTTGTCAAAGTAGATTACCTTTTGACATCAGTTATCATCAGAAATGTTTTAAACATGTTTGTTTAATTTTATAGGAATTATGTTGGAATATGAGAAAAGTGGAGAATTGAAGACCAAATCCATAGATTTACTTGATCTCAGTCCCAGGTAAACTAGCTATGCAATGTGACATGTATTTCATATCCAGTTTTTATTTTTTTAATATTTTTATTGGAAAACCCTGACGTAGGGTGACATATGGAGGAGCTGCATAAACTCAGACAATACACTGCTTTAAAAATGTTGTGTGGTGAGTGACTTCCTGTTTGTTTCAGTGAGTTCTACTTGAGTTCTTGTTGAATGAGGAGGTAGAAAATGGATCATTACTCTGACCTTCCCTCCTATCCCCTAAATAGACCCTTTTAAATAAAAATAAGCCTTTTAGTTTAGAATAGTTTTAGAAAAGTTGTGAAGAGAAAGTTCCCACATACCCCATACTCAGTATCCCCTATTATTATCACCCCAGACATTCAGAAGTATGGTATATTTGTCATAATCAATGAACCAGTATTGATGCATTATTATTTACTAAAAACTGTATTTTACTAAATTTTCCTTGGTTTTTGCCTAAACCTCTTTTTTCTCTTCCAAGATCCCCTCCAGGAGACCACATGGCATTTAGTCATGACGTCTACTTGGTCTCCTCATGGCTGTGAGAGTGTCTCAGACTTGCCTTCTTTTTGATGACCTTGACATTACTGAGGGGTACTGGTCATGACATTTTAAGAATATTACCAAGCCTGTTATTTTCTTAGTAGATAAACATTTCACATGGCTGACGGCATACAATCTTCCCCCATAATTGCCATGGGGTGGAGTTGGGAGAAATTAACTTTTGCCTCTGAAACTTGTGTGCTCAGAGGAAATCCCCCTGCGAGATCATATTGCCAAGAATTCATTTCCGTTAGGACGTCTTATGCAAAACTGCACTTGGAGAGATAGAATCAGAATAGAGATTATTCCTGTGGGAGCCCACAGACAGATAAGGAGAAGCTGTTCTGAAAGGGAGAAGATAAAAGAGAACTAGTATAAAAATACTGCAATATGTGTTTTATCTAGTACCCCAGGAGCAATGAGTGATTTCCCACTGCCACTGTCCTTTTGCTTTGTCCTGATTAGTGGGGAGGGGAACAGAGTCTGTCTGCAAAGGGACTTCTCACACAGGAGACGAGCTGCTCTCTATCGATAGTTTTAGAATAAACCAAACAGTTCCTGGCTGGTGAGAGGTCTGGAATCTGTCTCAGTATGGGAACAGGTGTGGCTTGGATGGTAACAGTTACAATTCCAGGTGCCTGGCACAGAGGACTCGGAAGGTATTTATTTTTTAAATAAAAAAGTAAACGGTGGCTAAGACAATGTTATTTAATTTCATCTACACCAATCTGGGTTTAATCTATTTTCAGAAAAGACAAGACCTCAGATCAAATCAAGCCTTTTTGCTAGTTTTGTAAAGGGAACACATTACAGCTGTGTGTGGTTATGGCTGCAGGCAGAAAGCTCCATTGTTAGACATTCATTTTCTCAATCAGTAAATGATGTATTTGCACCTTCTACATGTAAAACTGTAGAGTAGAGTCTATGAGAGGCTATAGAGATGTGACTCATAATGCCCACTCTGTGGGCTTATTGTCTAGTTGGAGGAACAATTTTCATTAAACAGATGAACATCATGTGAGTGATGCAGATAAACTTGTAGGTGAGAGAATAACTTCCAGGTAGAGATTCAGGACAGTGCAGACTTATGTATAAAAAGTGTATATCTTTAGGATGCTGTAGTCATCTGAAAGAGTCAATAAATGTCTAAAAGTTTGTTTTAAAAAAAAATGGGTCTTATTTCTAGTTCTGCCCAAGAATCTGGAAGTATTCTGCACATAAACACACTTGCATTATATATGACATAGTGGATTTACTATATTAGAAGATAACAATTAGAATAGGACCACAGTTGGGATATACTAGTTAACCATCTGATTTCTTGAGATCTCACAAGGAAATTTGTATTGATTCATCACATTTATTGGAAACTCCCAAAAGGCATTATGAAGTTTTTAATGCTCATGAAAGTATAATTTTTTTGATAACGAACTGTCTCAGATTTTTATCAAAGGCATAATTATAAACTGTCTCTGGTTTATTTCCATTCCAAATACTCACTCTAATTCCAATAGGTTGTATTTCTTGAGAGCTGGGACCATGTCTTTTACTCTTGCAGTGCATAACCCTCAGTAGGTACTCAGAATAGAGATTATAGTAAAAGTTAGTGGGGCCAGTAGTCTAGTAGCTCAGTGCCTTGCACAGAACTGGAGCTCAGGAAGTGTGCATTTAGGATGCTCATCAGAGTTTGGGTTTCTGGGAAGTGGATGCTGAGACAGAGGTCGGTGGTTACTGCTCAGTGACACCTGTGACAGACCAGAGGGTGAAGTGAGTGGGGCAGGAGGAGGCACATGCCATGATGATGCAGATTTCACAGTGGCCTCTGACAGCCTAAAAGGGGAGCTCCAGAGATGAGCTTGCTCTTTAGGAGAGTTTCTCACGCACCAAAACAGCCAGGCTTGTGCACTGCCCCTTTGCTCAACCCTGGGCTGAGGGCCACCATGAAGAACAGGTCCTGAGCTCAAATGCTGAGACGGATCCTGGAGCAGCTCAGCTGGAGGCTGTCCATGAACTCATCACCCCTCACAGCCTGGCCACTGGGCCTTAAGGATGCGTGCTGGGTAGTGTGCATCTTTGACTCATGTTTCGCAAAATTACCCCATTTGGATGCTTTGCAGTTCGTAGTCATTGATATTTGCCTTGATTTAATATAATTCTGGACCAGCAAAATTGACCAGAATTGGTATAGATTATTGGAATACTGAGGAAAACCATGAATCTGCCCTTTTCGGACTAGTTCTCTTTCAGGGAAATCATGTTGTAGCCAATACCATAATCAATAAAAAAAATAAAAACACAAAACAAAACAAAACAACAACAACAACAAGACAACAGAGAAACCACAATCTAAAAAAAAAAAAAAAGAAGTAGTAATAAAAATCACCATTATGCTTTGAATGAATGTTTATTTTTGGTCAGGTACTTTCTCTTTCCTTGAAAATATTTAAAGCCGACACTTTGGGTTGATGGGTTGGAAGAGATCAACCAACAACCAAAGCATTTGTATGCATATGTGTGTAAGCCATGGACACAGACAATAGGGTGATGGGGCGGGTTAAAAGGAAAAAAGGGGATATATATATATATATATAATTTTTTTTTTAAAGAAACTTTCTGGACCTCAGTTGTTTTTTGTTTGTTTGTTTGTTTTTCTTTTAATGCAAATGTAGTTATTATAAAAGTATTAAATTAAAAGGTTGTTACAGAATTAAGTGAGAGAACATATGTAAAGTGGAAAGAATAGTACTGCCAGGAACATTCAACATAACTTCATTTAAAAGAAAAGAAAGGGAAAATACATAGAAGAAGCTCATGCTCAGACCCAGGGTGCCCTTGGCCTTCTTTCGGTGAGCACCTCAGGATCTTTGCACACACTCTTCCCAGGGGAGAAGTCTGAGGAAGTGAAATGGGTTCTTCAGAATCTCAGCTGCTGCCACCCCTGCCACAATGCTCTTCCCCACAAGGCCCCCCACCCCATCCCGAGATCTCTTGATAAAGATGATAGTGTTCTTGACATTTTATAAATGCTCTACTTTGTAAAAACAATGCAACTCTTCAGGTAATGAATGCAGGTGCGACTGTAGCACAGCAGAAATAACTTTCTTTTTGTGGATCTTAGTACTGATGTCAGTGCCCTACTAGAAGAAATACAGAGAGCAGAGCCTCTAATCACAGCTTCACGATCACACCAGGTGAAACTCTTAATACAGAGACTACAGGATAAACTCAGACAGCACAGCGATCACAAGTTCGAACTTTTCAAGGTAATGTGTGCGTTCAAAATACAAGGTGTAACTTCAATGAATTTGTTGATATCCTATTAATTTGAGGTGAAATGCAAATCTTGTTTTTTCTTCCCCTCAGTGTCTCACACGTATTTGCTGAGTCTCAATGACTGTTTGTTGATTGAATGAAATGCAAACATTTATTTTTTGAAGTTTAATAAAGATTTGTAGTAAATATAGCTGCTATTTATAATGATAAATTTAAAGGATTAATTTAAAGGAAGCTTTAAGTTATTAAATAATTAAAGTTACTTTTCCATTTAGAGTAATATTAAGAAGTTGTATTTCATAGTAAATCAATATTTCAGTAAACTATTTATTGATATTATTGATGTAAAACTTTTAATTCAATGGAAATATGCTTATTTTACATAGTTTTGATTATTAAATTAAAAATATAACAAATTTAGTTATTTATTAGTTCAGGAACAGCTTATTTTTTATTAACAACATTTTATAGCTTCTTCTAGAATTACTTCATATTAAAATGACTTAATTTTGTATTATTTAACTATAATTATAACAAAGTATGATTATTATTTACATACTCAGCATATTCTATCTGATACAAAATATTAAAGCAGTCTTTTGTATTCTCATCCTTTCAATTTACTAAAAAAGGATGAGGCCATTCATGTAATATTTCTTTGTCCAGCAGGTGGCACTATTAAACTTCAAATAGGAGCTCTATAACTAGCCTGACCTTGTAATTTATCATTCAAAGGGAACAATTTTGATAGCGAAAGGAAATGCTATTAATAGTAGTTAAACTCTGGTAATAGACATAACTTAGACTTTCCCAGCCTAATCTATCACTCTGTCTGTAAACAGAATATCTAATTTGCCTATATTTATCCAATAAATATTACTCATTCACTGTGTACCAAATAATGTAAGGATTGAAAGATAAATAAAATAAGATACATCCTGACTCTAAAAGAACTTTATGATTAAAAAAGTACTAATACATTGTAAACATATTTAGTGTATTTCCTCTATAGACTGTTCATACATATGGTATTTACAAAACCATGTGTACTATGTTAAAGAAAATATTATAAATTAGTGCTATTTGATATCTTATTTAATAGAAATAATTTATCTTAAAGGCAAGTTGATGGAAAACACAGATTATGGTTTTGTTACTAACTACTAAATGTATTATCGATGATAATAATAGATAGTACAATATATATTTTCTCATTTGTTCAGATATTGAATATTGTCCTTTTATTACATATAATTTTAAGATAAGCTTGCACATTTTTATTGGTTTGAAATTTAAAATTAATGAATTAAACTTAATTTTATTTGAGTTTAAAAATGGTATTTTCTTTCATTGAAGGTTCTCAGAGCACATATACTGCCATTGACTAACGTTGCATTGAATAAATCGGGCTCTTGGTAAGGTTCTCTATTTATTTAGAAAATAATAATTTTATTAGACTTCATTTTTCAGAACAGTTTCAGGTTCACAAGCAAAACTGAGCAGAACGTAAAGGGGTTTCTCATGTATCTCATGTTCACCTCCCACACCCTTTAGCCTCCCCCACTGTCAACAACCCCAGAGGCGTACATTTGTTACAATCAATGAACCTACAGTGACACATCATTATCACTCAAAGTTCACAGTTTTCATTAGGGTTCAATCTTGATTTTGTACATTCTATGGGTTGTCAAATGTATAATGACATATACCCACCACTATGGTATCACACAGCAGTTTTACTGCCCTAAAACTCCTCTTATTTTTATTTTGTCTATATCTATATATTTCTATTTTTTATAATTTATAACATTCAAGGGGTATACTCTTTAAAAGTAAAATTTGTATATATTTAAGGTTTACAATATGGTGATTTGGTATACATAGTGAAATAATTGCTAATCAAACTAAGGTATCATCTTACAGTTACCTTCTTTGTGTGTGAAGAAAGCACCTGATATTTTTTTTTTTACATGTTTCCCATAATCAATATGGTATTATTAACTGTTGTCACATGCCTGTAGATTAGATATCCAGATTTATTCATCCTAAATGATTGCAACTTTATAATCTTGGACCAACATCTTCTCATTTCTCCCACTCTCCAGCTCCTGGTAATTCCTGTTCTACTCTCTGCTTCCATAAGTTTAACTTTTTTTTTTTTTTCTTTTAAGATTCCACATAGAATGAGATTATACAGAATTTGTCCTTCCCTATCTGTTTTTTTCCACTTAGCATGATGTCGTCCATGTTCACTTTTGTTGTCACAATTGGCAGATTTCTTCTCTCTCATGGTTGAATTATACTTCATTGCATACATCACATTTTCTTTATCCATTCATCCCTTGACCAACACTTACATTGTTCCCATTTCCGAGCTTTGGTGAATAAGCTGCAATGGACATGGGAGTGCAGATATCTATCTCTACGACCTCCTTACTGCAGTTCCTTTGGATACATACACCCACCCCCAGGTAGATTCACATTGCAGTTCTAATTTTAATCGTGGTGGTGGGGGGGGGGGAAATCACCATAGTGTTTTCCATAATGACTGCACCAAAACATTCTTGGAGAAGCTAGGAAGAAAATGTCTAGGGGAGAATTGCCGGAAGTCTTTCCCAGCAACTAGAAGGGTTCAAAAATCTGGGAAAGGCACTCCATGTAAATTATTAAAGAGTCCAGAGATGAAACATAATTTTGGAAGGCATTTTGGGGGGGGGGGGGGGGGCAGAGAAAACTTAGCTAAAGAAACCAAGTTCTCCTGTCTCTCTGGACTCCTTGCTTTTTATTAACACAAATTGTCCTAAAGTAAAGTAGATATATGTATCAAAGGCCAGGGTTTAGTATACAGAATCCATAGTCAGATTTGGGAAAACTGCCTATGGCTGTTCAGGTGTTTGGCCAGCAGGAGGCAATAACATATAGATTGAAATGCCCTCAGCTGTCTGGCAGCAAGCAATCACTTATGCATCCTTTTCAGGTTTGGGGAAATGCCTTCAGCCATTTCAGATGATTCAGCCCTGCTGACATGCTGTTATTGGCTTCTGGCAGAGAATCAAAGACATAGTGCCTTGTCTACCTTCCTGTTTATTTGAGTTTAGATATAAGAATCTGTCTTCACCTTGTATAATTACCACTTGACATTCAGACTCACCTTTCAACATTGTGCATTACTTTCTGTGTTAGAGAAATAGTGTCCCTCATAGAATATTTAAGAAATAACTAAGATACTATTATTTTACTTTAAAATATTAGAGGTCAATATATTACCCATTCATGTAGTAGAATAGTCATGTTAAAAATGGTTAAATATGAAGCATATATTTATTGAACACTTATTCATGTGCCAGTCATGGTGAACCAGATGGGTAGAAGAACTAGCCTGTATAAAATAAAAAATACGGTTCTTCAGAGAATGTGGGTGGTGAGGACAATTAAAGTCCCAGAGAGAGCCAGGGCTGCTGGCCTCGTGGACACGAGCAAAAGTTGAATTTTCCTCAAGGTTGCTAGAATGCCTTTGAAGAAGGTTAACAAAATAACGCCAATTTTGTTGAGAAGACCAATGTGTGAGGACCATTTGTGAGGCAAAACCCATTCGAATATGGTTGTATTTGTTTAGGTAAGAAATGGAGACAATGGAGCGGGTGAGATTGGCCATAGCAGGGAAGTACTTGAAGCTTGGGGTAACAGCATTTACTAATAGATTGTGGGATGTGAGAGAAACTGAGAAATCAAAGGTGATACTAAGATTTTAGGGGCTGACCAACTGGAAGAATGATGCTATCTATTAATTAAGATATATTGGAATTTCTAAAAAATGTTAGTGATTGTCATTTTTTAGGTATACCTATTTTTATAATAAGTCTGGCTATTGCCAGGATTACTCTTTATTTTATTTAGTGACTTCTTTTAGGTTTAGGGATAAAATTGGAAAGTTTCTAAGGCAAAGAACTTATTAAGACAAAGGACTTTTTGATTCTATTTTAACTGTTCTGTATACACAATTTTCATGGAAAAAGTATGAGAAATGGGGCTATAATCTTGCAGGTAAAAAATGAGGTCTTATTAACACACAACTTTTCTCCCCTTGTGATTAATTGATATTCTTGTCTTAGCTTTATCACAGGAAGCTATGACCGAACCTGCAAAGTCTGGGACACTGAATCTGGAGGGGAACTTCTCACCCTGGACGGCCACAGGAACGTGGTGTATGCCATCGCATTCAACAACCCTTACGGGTAAAACACACTCACTCACTTCTTCCCTGCTAACCCATTGATTCACTTACTCAGCCCTTCCTCCATCTATCTTCAGGAGGGAAGGAGGACGACAGAGAATGAAAATTTATTGAATGCCTGATACATGCTTTTAAATACCCCTTCCAGTGCTTAAAGGAGTTTGGAGACTGGTATTTCTGTCCTCAATAAAAAAATATAAAGTTCAAGTCCCTTTCCCAGGATCACACAGTAGTAGAGAGGAGAGCAAGAGTTAAACCTCAAGGAGGGCTGGCTTACCCTTGCAGCTCTCTGACAGGCAGCCCACTGGTGTTTGTAGCACCGGCAGATGCTTCTGGCGAATGTGCCATATACATTGATAAACATGTTTACTTTGTTTAGAAGTTCATTTGCAGTCACACTGGGGAAAATATTGTGTATAGTAACATGCTAAGTAATAGTACCAAATGCAATAGAAGAATTTTAAAGCCCATCTGTTGTTCATGGAGTCAATAGACTACCAGCGTACTATATCTATCTTTCTGCACGACATACGCCGATACCCATGACTCCATGCCTGCTGGCAGCAGCTGCGCTAACCGCGGGCATGCTCACCTTCCCTGCCCACTGGTTAGGTTCTAAGGTTACCAGGAGTTGGTCATATTTGTCCATGAATCTGCTTATGTTGGTTGTGCTTTCAGTTGTAATTATGTATTTAATTAAAATTTGCTTATAACCAATGAAATGTGAATGTGAAAATGAAGCTGTTGTTTTCCATGAAAGCCTAGAAAAGGTAAATATTGAAAAAACTTGCTAAATGAAGTTGTAGATGTGATCAATGCAAAAACTGGAAAACACATTGTAAAAAATTGAACAAATTCTTTTAAAAAAATATATATATTTTATTGATTTTTTTACAGAGAGGAAGGGAGAGAGATAGAGAGCCAGAAACATCGGTGAAAGAGAAACATCGACCAGCTGCCTCCTGCACACCCCCTACCGGGGATGTGCCCGCAACCAATGTACATGCCCTTGACCAAAATCGAACCCGGGACCTTTCAGTCCGCAGACCAACACTCTACCACTGAGCCAAACCGGTTTCGGCAAAATTGAACAAATTCTTGCAGTCAGGTTGTTCTGCAAGTATTTTTAAGTTTAAGTTCTCATTCCATTTTAAAGAAAAAATGGGAAATTGATGGGGGCCTGACAGCTGGGGAGGGATTGCGGGAGGTTGGCCGGCCAGGGAGGGATCATGAGAGGGCTCCAGGGCATGTCTGGCCCTCTCTCCCAGTTCCAATTGGCCAGACCCCAGCAGCAAGCTAATCTACTGGTCGGAATGTCTGCCCCCTGGTAGTCAGTGTGTATCATAGTGACTGGTCGAGTGGTCAAACAAGTGGTTGACTGATCGGTCAGACACTTAGCATATTACACTTTTATTATATAGGATTGTTAATTTTCATTTGTTAGTAATTTTCTAAACTAAGTCTTTTATCATATTCATTGAGTAACTGGAACCTAAGTTTAGCTGCATGCTACTATGAATGCCGAATTTGTGAGACAGGGGCAGGTGAAAAAGAAAGAGATTTATTTATTCAAGTGCTGTTTACCTGAGAAAATGGGGGACTCTTGTCCAAAGCACATATCCACATCTCAGTGCAGGCATATATTTTTATAAGGAGGGAGAGGGGAAGCAGAACAACCAGGTCAAGGGAGGGTGTTTGAAAAGTTCTCTATGTGCAGACCAACTGAGTCTATTCTCATAAGGACCTCTAAACTGGTCAAGTCTAGTGTGCATCATCTGGTCTTTGTCCTCTTGGTTCTGCACCATCCTGTTCTTATAGATCAGGGGTCTTCAAACTATGGCCAGCGGGCCACATGCGGCCCGCAGAGGAGTCTGATCCTGCCCGCCAGGTTTTTTGGGCAGTGAGCGCAGCCGAGGTGTTACAGTAGGAATTAGTAGTTCATATAGTCCGGCCCTCCAGCTCTCTGAGGGACCGTGATCTGGCCCCCATTTTAAAAAGTTTGAGGACCCCTGTTATAGATAAAGGTCAAAAATTATCTTGGAACTTGGATGACTGAAGGTCAGAGTTTGCATTTTCTGAAGTTAGTTCCTGGGATTCTTATATAAACACAAGCGTCCCAGTGCATGAATTCATGCACCAGTGGGGTCCCTCAGCCTGGCTTGTGGGATCAGACTGAAACCAGCTCTCTGACATTCCTTGAGGGGTCCTGGATTGCGAGAGGGCACAGGCCAGGCCAAGGGACCACACCGGTGCATGATCAGGATTGGGAAGGTACATGAGAGGTTGGTCAGCTGGGGAGGGACTTTGGGAGGGCTCCAGGGAATGTCTGGCCCATCTTGCTCAGTCCTGATTGGCCGGACCCCAGCAGCAAGCTAACCTACCAGTTAGAGTGTCTGCCCCTGGTGGCCTGTACACATCATAGCGAGTGGTCGAGCAGTCTTAACATACCATTAGCATAGTACACTTTGATTGGTTGAATAGCCAACTGGCTTACCGGAAACTTAGCATATTAGGTTTTTATTATATTGGATGCTGTTTATCTACAAGCTACATAGTAGTCAGACTCAGCATTTACAGAAACAATGTCAAAAGAATGCTGGGATAAGTTACAATTCTCCACTATTACAGTTGTACTAATTTGAAAAGTATTTTTAATCTTAAACATATATCTTTAATGTAAAATATTTAAAATGAAGCAACCTGATGCCATTAAAAATTAGACCTTTATTCTGTTACCAATGAAGCAGATATAGGATTGCTTCTTGTTTTAAAAGTTAAGCAAATTTCTGAGCAGGTAGAGAGCCGTGTATTAATATCTTAATTCAGTGGGTCACTGAACTGAATTGAATTGGAGTTCAAAATCCACATTTTTTTTTTTTTTATCTTAGTGACAAAATTGCCACTGGGTCCTTTGATAAGACTTGTAAACTGTGGAGTGTAGAAACGGGAAAATGTTACCATACCTTTAGGGGTCATACAGCAGAAATAGTGAGTACATTTATTTTATTATTTTTTATGTTGTTGTTCTTTGTTTTATGTTTCCATTCTTTTCTTTTGATAGATTTCATTTTTTTTTAAGAGCAGCTTAGGTTCATAGCAAAATTGAGGGGAAAATAGAAAGATTTCACACGTACTCCCAGTTCTCTTCCCTCCCCTCAACCCCCATGCAAATAGTTTGTCCCATTATTGATATCTTTCACAAGAGTGGTACCTTGCTTACAAATAATGAAACTACACTGACACATATTACTACTTCTTTTTAATATTCCATTATAAAAGTGGTGGTTTTATTTTTATAATTAATTAGAAAATTCTAACCAGTATTTTTATTCTCTATAAATTTTCTGTAGTGGCACTGATATAATTTATAAACTACTCTAATTTTAATATCTTATAGATTCCTGAATTAGACACATACTATAAGAAGTACATTAGTACCGTAGCCAAACTGATTTTCTCTTTTCCTTCCTTCCTTCCTTCCTTCTTTCCTTCCTTCCTTCCTTCCTTCCTTCCTTCCTTCCTTCCTTCCTTCCTTCCTTCCTTCCTTTTTTCCTTCCTTCTTTCCTTCCTTCCGTCCTTCCTTCCTTCCATTCTTTCTTTCTTCATTTATATTTCTTTAGAGAACTGACTTGATTAGGGTTGATGAAATTCTTACGATAGTTTTAAAAAAATAATTTCTATATCTTGTAAAATAGACTGTTTTCTAGATGTCATTAAAACTCAAATTTGTATAAATAGTTTGATACCCTAAACAACTTTTAGTTTAGTGTGCCCTTGTCCTTGGCCAATTCTTTGATACATCTTATAACAATTAGTGAGATAATTGGCACTCTGTGGAACAAGTGATAGTTTAAAAAAAAATAAACACGGCATTTATTTTAGGAATAAAATGTATTTATACTTATCAAAATTCATTTTGAAACTTTTCTTTATAAAATTAACAATTTAAAATACTATATTTCTAAAACCCTTTTCATTTCATGTAATCCAGGTGTGTTTATCCTTCAATCCTCAAAGCACATTGGTGGCTACGGGAAGTATGGACACAATGGCCAAACTGTGGGACATTCAGAGCGGAGAGGAAGTATTCGCTTTAACCGTATGTTCACTGTGTTAATAATACCTTTTAGGGTTTTCCATTTTCTCAGCCATTACTTAGGATAAGTCCATTGTTTGTTTTTGTTTTCACTTGTATTACAAAATTAGCTCTAAGTAGACCATGGTTTTTAGACTGGAGTGAGAGAGTGTTCTCATTGATGTATCAGTAACGAATCTTCTAGAGAAGGTGATGGCTATTCTCTGAGACTTGGCTGGACGTACTGGGGAAGCCAGATGAAGCCAGATTTATTTTGATTCACTTCAGCCTAGAAGACACACCTATTACAGCTTAAAACTATTGCCATCTATTTGGCTAACAGCAAAGTAGGTGGAGGCTGGCACTTTTAGGAAAAGGCAGAACTGGGGAAACTTTCCAGCAAGTTTGTCAAAGGAATGACTGTTAACATGCTTCTCTGAGACCCTCCAGCCTTCTGTATCACAAAGTCCAAAATGACAAGAGGCAAGTGGCAGAAGGTGAGCAGGCCAAAGGGCACTGCCCCAGAGTGAGTGCTGGTGGTGTGTCTGCACAGAGCCCTCTGTTTGTCATCACTACAGACTAGCACCTTCACCTCACCTGCTACCCTCCACTCCTTCCCACAGACCCGAAACTACCCAACAAAAATAAGGCAGCTATCTATGGCAATTAATAGGACCAATTGAATAAAAGCAAATCCAGTTTTCTTATTTTTTCAAAGTATAGATGTGTTAAAAAAAAAAAAAAAATAGAGGGTCCCTTTCCTAGGAGAGCTTTTTCTTAAAAAAGTAAAAAAATAAATAAAAAAAAATGGAGTTAAACAAGAAAGAAAAATTTACAACACTGTTTTCAACTAACACCAGGAGTTTTTCTTTCTCAACTCAGAGTGCCTGGTCTTATTAATAAAAGTATTATTTTTTCTGATCTGTGTTCTCATCATTTCTGCTGGTCTTTGCCTCTCCCTCCCAAACTTTTGAAGGGCTGAGCCCTGCTCTGCACACCCGTCTCCTGCCAGAGAAGAACACACTTGTTTCGTGTGTTCAGAATTTTAATGTTCCGCTACATTTGATTTTTGTCATGTGGAATGAACCAGGAATTTAATTTGTAAATGGATGTTTGTATTATTTTAAAAAGTAATTATGTGAATGTACTAAAATAACTAGGAAAATGAGGGATCTTCTCCCAGTAGAATCTACTGCTGAGGGGCTTTTCTCATTGTCTCAGTGTGAGTCGTTGGACCTAGACCTTCACCAGGTGAAAGTCAGGCCAAAGGCTACATCATTATTGATCAATTCACATTAAATTAACATAAACATTTCTTTTTTAAAATTTATTAACTTCACAAACTTTTTTCTTTTACTCATCACCTATTATTAGCCCCTAAAGCATATAGGCCCCTGCTTTCCCAAAACACGCTCTCTTCCTTTCAAAACCAAGAAAGCAAGCAAACAACTTTATTGAGTGAAAATGGAGTTGCTTTAAGTGTCTGTCCATTCTTAGTGAACCTAAAAAAGTATGTAGTCATAACCAAAATCTAGTTTTAGAACATTTCCATTGCCCCCAAAAGACACCTCATGCCCATTTCTACTCACTTCCTATTCCTATCCCAGTGGACCACTAATCTTTCCTCCTCTATATATAAACTAGAGGCCTGGTGCATGAAATTTGTGCACGGGAGGGGTGTGTCCCTCAGCCCAGCCTACACCCTCTCCAATCTGGGACACCTCAAGAGATGTCCTACTGCCAGTTTAGGCCCGATCCCACCAGGACTGCTGGCTCCCAACTGCTTACCTACCTGCCTTCCTGATTGCCCCTAACTGCTTCTACCTGCCAGCCTGATCACCCTAACCATGCCATGCCAACTTGATTGATGTCTAACTGCTCCCCTGCCATCCTGTTTGCTCCCAACTTCCCTTCTCTACTGGTCACCCCTAACTGCACTCCCCTGCAAGGTTGATCGCCTCCAACTGCCCTCCCTTGCAGGCCTGGTGACTCCTAACTGCCCTCCCCTGATGGCCATCTTATGTCCACATATAGGCAGAATATTTGACCACATGGGGGCAGCCATCTTGTGTGTTGGAGTGATGGTCAATCTGCATATTACTCTTTTATTAGATAGGATAGAGGCCTGGTGCACAGGTGGGGGCCAGCTGGTTTGCCCTGAAGGGTGTCCTGGATCAGGGTGGGGGTTCCCTTGGGGCATGGGGTGGCCTGAGCTAGGGGCTTGTAGTTGTTTGCAGGCCAGACACACCCTTTGGTGACTGAAGCAGAGGCCCTGGTATTTGGGGTTTATTTACCTTCTGCAATTGAAACTTTGTAGCCTGGAGTGGAGGCCTACGCCAGCAAGGGGAGGTGGAAAGCTTGACTTCCTCCATTGCCTGGGAAACCCAAGCCTCCCTCCTGCTCTATGTGTCTATAGCCATCTTGGTTGGGTTTACTTGAATACTTGCTCTGATTGGTTGGTGGGTGTGGCTGGTGGGTGTAGCAGAGGTATGGTCAATTTGCGTATTACTCTTTTATTAGGTAGGATTGCTTTGTCTTTTCTGGCATTTTCTTTTAGGCACTGATATTGTGCATTTCTAATACTTGCTTTACCTAAAAGTATGTGTGACGGCATCTGCTCTCCTTTAGGGACATGCAGCTGAAATCATCTCCTTGTCCTTTAACACTTCAGGAGACAGAATCATCACCGGGTCTTTTGATCATACAGCTGTCGTGTGGGACACTGTGACTGGAAGGTATTCTATTTATATAGATATATATATATTTTTTTAAATTATTGTTTGATTTTTTTTTGAGAGAGATAGACTTAGATATATGATAGATAGACAAATGATAGATAGATAGATAGATAGATAGATAGAAACAATGATTTGTTGTTTCAGTTATTTATGCATTCATTTGTTGATTCTTGTATGTGCCCTGACCTGGGAGCAAACCTGCAACCTTGGCGTATCAGAACAATGCTCCAACTAAGAGAGCTACCCTGCCAGAACCAGTATTCTTAATTTTTAAGAATTTTTCCATCTCGATCAGAGGGTTAAGAAGACAAATCTTTGTTGTTTTATTGGTTTAATTCTAAATGTATTAACTGTGTTCTAGACTTTCTAAGAATAAGACACACGTATGTATTTCATTTTTTAACCATATTTTTAATCCACAAAAATAATGTGATTTCTCAGAATTTTGAACAAAGAACGTCAATTAGCAACATAACAGAGGAATGTTAGCAATACCCTGGCTATATAGTGATTATTTATCTTTTGTACAAGTAATCAAATTTCAATGGCTTATCATTATGGTAGGCATGGATATCATGAGTAAATAAAACCACATCTAATTTCCTAAATTTAATTTGGTACCAGAACTTCAGTTTCCTTCCTAATTATTTTTGGCTCTATTTTCAAAGAAGTTAACTAAGTTAGCCTATTTGTGTTATAAAACCCCACTCTTGAGACTTGTCTGTATTTTGATAGAAGGGTTAATCATCAGGGACACTCATCAGGGTGAAGTCTACAAGAGAGAGCAGACACTGACAGGTGGTTTCAGGGCTTCACACATCTGCTGTAAGAACACTTCCAGGATTTCAGGCCACCTTTCTTTTTAACCTATGCCTTTCTGGTCTTATGTTAAAAATATTGCTATCTTTGACTGTTGAAATGAAATTAGTAGTGGACTTCTTTTTGAGCTTCAGTAAAGCCATCTTTGTTTTGTCATCAAAGAGTTTATTTTGTAAAAATTAGAATTTATATCTTACACAAATAGGTTTGTCATAATTAATTGTGCACATCTGCTGACGTCAGGCATCTTTGAATCATTTCCATTTTGCAGGAAGGTGTGCAACCTAATTGGGCATTGTGCAGAGATTAGCAGTGCCTTATTCAACTGGGATTGCTCTATGATATTGACTGGCTCTATGGACAAAACCTGCATGGTGAGCTCAAGAAATACCTTGGTTTTATAATTCTCATGTCTGCTTTCTTACTGTGTCAGATATTCATTGCAACATTAACAAATTTCAAAGGTGTTATAAAATTAAGATATTAATTTATAAATAATAATTGATAAGTTTTTAATTTTAAGTTT
Source organism: Pipistrellus hanaki (assembly GCF_964339955.1). Lineage (NCBI taxonomy): Eukaryota > Metazoa > Chordata > Mammalia > Chiroptera > Vespertilionidae > Pipistrellus > Pipistrellus hanaki. The sequence goes on along the minus strand of NC_140510.1, from coordinate 61,656,264 downwards.
TTGATCCTTCAAGTTTAGAGAAATTATGATTTAGTAAGACAATTTTAATGGATTCAAATATATTAAGAGGTATTATTTTTTAAAAGGCACATTCTTTTTGCTTAAGTCCCTCTATTCATTGATTAAACATTGATTAGAGTGAAGCTCAAGAAGTTTTAACCAGTGCCTTCCTGACTTTAAGTTTCTGTTACTAAGAGCTTATACGATGGAATTATTTGATTATATATCAAATGTATTATAATCTTAATGAACTTCACATTTCCTGGCATTGTAGTTTTAGATAAAACTTCTTAATATTGACACCTTTCTGATGAAAAGAGGACACACAGGTTGAAGTGCACACTTGGAGATTTTTTCCTAATGTGCTATCAGATTTGCATTACCTGATCTAAGTGTCTGCTTTTGGTCTCTGTGTCCAAAGTGTGCCTTTTATCTGGTTGGCTGTGGTAGCTTGTCAGAATCAGGGTAAAATGAACAGAACATGTAAAAATCATACACATGATTTTGGCACAGTTAATTCACACCATAAGAATGATATAAAGAATACTTCTGGCCGTCTTTGCATTTTGGACCAGAAGTTACAATCCTCACCTTCTTCCTCTTCCTCCTCCTCCTCCCCTCCTTCTCCTTTTCCTTTTCCTTCTCCTTTTCCTTCTCCTTCTCCTTCTCCTTCTCCTTCTCCTTCTCCTTCTCCCTCTCCCTCTCCCTCTCCCTCTCCCTCTCCCTCTCCCTCTCCCTCTCCCTCTCCCTCTCCCTTTCCTCCTCCTCCTCCTCCTCCTCCTCCTCCTCCTCCTCCTCCTCCTCCTCCTTCTTCTTCTTCTTCTTCCACTTCCCCTTCTCCTTCTCCCTCTTCCCCCTCCCCCTCCCTTTCCTCTTCCCTTCCCCTTCCCCATCCTCCTCCTCCTCCTCCTCCTCCTCCTCCTCCTCCTCCTCCTCCTCCTCCTCCTCCTCTTCCTCCTCCTCTTCTTCTTCTTCTTCTTCTTCTTCTTCTTCTTCTTCTTCTTCTTCTTCTTCTTCTTTTAAATAATTGCAGTTGTGGGATGCTACAAGTGGAAAATGTATGGCAACATTAACAGGCCATGATGATGAAATACTAGACTGCTGTTTTGATTACACTGGAAAGCTTATTGCAACTGCTTCAGCTGATGGTAGGTCATCTGTTCATATATTTAACTTGTGGAGGGACTTATGCTTTATTTAATAAATGAGTGATTCTACACTGTAGGTCATCCCTCGATGGCCAGCTATGATAGAAACTGTATCCCTATGATGCCACTGTATGTTACTGCACTATGTCTGTATCATATCATTGATAACCACATGTAATGCTATGCAATGTCTGCATCACCTCCATGATGACCACTTATGATTTTATACTAGGTGTTTATCATCTCCTTAATAACAATATATAATGGTACATTCTGGGTCATGTCCCTGATGTCCATGCACTATGCAATACAATGTCAACCTCAGCCACTTTGACCACTGTCAATGGTTCTACAATAAATCTGCATTATCTCCTTTAAGACCACATGTGCTGTCCACTATGTCTAGCAAATCTTTATGATAAACATATATAATGCTCTGCTATACATCATGCTCATGAGTACCACCATGATTGTATACTATGTGTTTCTTATTGATAATCATAGGCTGGTGCTACACGATGTGCCTCAATTTCATGAATACCACATATGATGCTACAAAACATCTATGTCATTTCCCTGTTGATCACATACGCCATTATATTATTTTGCTGGTGATTCATTTTAGCTACCCAGTTTTTATTTCATCATTGACTCCCTTTTAAAATTACATTTGCTTACTTATTCTCTTGCTGGGCTTTTCAAAGGTAATTCTTTGACATTACCTATAAGTTATTTTTATATCTTGGAATATAAACCCTGTGAATCTGGACAATTTTATTTTTCAAAGTAATTACTTTTTCATTTTCTCACAGATCTTGGCTTTTAAAAATTATCTTTCAACTGTAACTAATTTGCCCTTTTCATTTTTAAATATCATTCTCATTTATACAAAAAAATCCATATATATATATATATATATATATATATATATATATATTACCTACTTTGTGCCAGGAAAAAGGAGTATCATCAGTGAACAAAAGAGAAAAATCCCTGCCCTCATAGAGGAGACAATGACCAATGCCATACATATGTTTTATGTGGAATGTTAGATTAAACAGAATGTTAGATTGTACAGTATGTTAGGAGTTGGTCAGTGCTATGGGGGACAGGAAACAAGTAGGGCTAGAGGATCACGATAGATGAGAATAAAATACAAGCTTGATTCTTCTAGTTTTGTTTTTTCTATGATCTGCTCTTTTCACTAGAAAAGTATTAGACCAATTTCTTTATTTATCTCTGGTCTTTGCTCCTCATTTCCTTCTTAAAATTGAACCTGTCAACAAAATGAGTTACCTGGGCAGCTACATCTGTTCCTATATATTACTCTTTCCTTCCTCTTTGAAATTATGCTCAAGGCTTATTTTTAAAAATCTCATTCATATTTCAATCTTTTTTTTTTTTTTTAAATTAAGGTTTCATACTATCTTAATTCTGTGTTTTCTGAAGATTAAGAATGCTTTTGTGCTAATTCAGAGTATTACACTATGTAGGATATTCCTTTTTCTATTATTAATAAACTCTTAAAGAAAGTTGGTCACTTTCCTTTAAGGCATTTAAAATGTCCTCCTAAGGAGCAAGTTTTATATTTTAACTAGAGGCACAGTGCATAGATTTGTGCACCAATGGGGTCCCTTGGCCTGGCCTGTGGGGATTGGCCGAAACCAGTTCTCTGACAACCCCTAAGGGGTCCAGAATTGTGATAGGGCACAGGCCAAGCTGAGGGACTCCACTGGTGCATGATCAGGACTGATGAGGGCCAACTGGCCAGGGAGGGACTGCAGGAGGTTGGTTGGCTGGGGAGGGATTGAGAGAGGGCTCCACAACATGTCTGGCCCATCTTAATCAGTCCTAACTGGCCAGACCCCAGCACCAAGCTAACCTTGCGGTCAGAGCATCTGTCCCCTGGTGGTCAGTGAGCATCATAGTAACTGGTCAAAGAGTCAACCAGTTGACCAGATACTTACCATATTAGGCTTTCATTATATAGGACTAGAGGCTCAGTGCATGAAGTTTGTGTACACGGGCATGGAGTGGAAGTGGAGGATTCCTCAGCCAGGCCTGCACCCTCTTGCAATCCAGGATCCCTTGGGGGATTTCCAACTGCCGGTTTAGGCCTGATCCTGCCTAAACCTGAAATCAGACATCCCTCTCAAAATCTGGGACTGCTGGCTTTTAACCATTCTGCCTGCCTGCCTGATCACCTAACTGCTTGCCTGCCTGCCTGATTGCCCCTAAACAGTCTGTCTGCTTGCCTGATTGCCCCTAAACACTCCGTCTGCCTGCCTGATCACTCCTAACTGCCCCTGCCTCAGCCCTGCCACTGTGGCTTCATCTGGAAGGACGTCCAGAAGGCTGTTCAGCTGTCTTGTCTAATTACGCTTTTATTATTATAGATTATATTAATTCTAAAATAGCCATTTTCATCATTTTGTCTACTGCCTCCTGAGTTTACATTGTCAGAAAGGCAAGTAAAAAATTAAAATATTTTGCTTATATTTGAATGAAAATTGTGTCCAAAACACCCTATTCTTGCTAATTTTACTCTATGTAATGCTATAATTTGCAATAAGAAAGTATCCTTTTCCTGGCCTGACAAATGTTAACTTTTTTTCTGACAACGATTGCATTAGTGCTGTTTTTTTTCTCTTCTATGCTTATTTAACTCTGCCACTTTTTAATTCTAAAAACACATGTATTTTTTCTTCTATTTATCCATCCATCCATCCATCCATTCATCCATCCACACTGCATCTATTTATTGAATGGTACTTCTAGGCACTGGGGACACAACAGGGAGCAAACCATTCTGTTAGCTCTTTCTGTTGAAAAGGATTTCTAGTATCTATTCTTTGTTCATTGAGTGGCAGCCACTGTTCCTTCTTAGAGTGGCTGCTCGTGCCTTCTGTGACCATAGACTCATATTACAGGTAGGTATGATAGTAGGCTTTCTGCTTATTTCATCCCCAGCCTCTCAAGGCTTGTTTTCATTCCCTCTTTCTCCCTTTAAATATTTTTTTCATTCTGAGTTACTGCCTATTTGCCTTTTCTATCTTGAAATCCATTATCTCCTGTGATAAGCTCAGGCCTAGAGAGGCATTCCTCACACTCTTACCCACAGTGGGACCAGCTTGAATTTGAGTGGCTGGCTCTCATCACAGAAGACAAACTTAGCAGACAGCTGTGTGTCAGAGTGGTAAATGTTTAGATAATTCAAGGCATGTGGTTCAAAGTTCTGTATTTCAGATGAATTTATATATGTATCCCCACTCCCCTCAAAAAAGGAACAGCAAGAGTTTTCAGTGCAGCCACCAGAAAATGCATTACTAAGTTGGAAGGTCATGAAGGTGAGATTTCAAAGGTGAGTTGCTTTCTCATTTGGAACAATTTACTTACTTAAAAAAATAGCATGTTTAGTTTAAGTATTGCCACTGAGCTACTAAGGTTTGTCCAACTATCTCATTCTATTTAGAAATTAGGTACCTAAGTACATTATTTTTAAGTGTGTCCTCACACTCAGTATAATAAATCATTTCTAAAACTTTTCATAAACTATAAAAGTGTTTTCCTCAGCCATCAGCAAAAGATCTAGCTAGATGAAAATACTTATTAAAGCTATTTATGAAGTTTATGAAGTGATTTTCCTGGTTCTGCTGGACACACAAGGTTATATTGTGCAAAGAAAGTATCAAGTCTTCTGTAAATTAGGTGCAGTTGAGGCAGTATTTCATGGAAATATTTAACATTCAATAAAGTTTAAAAAGACCTATCTTGAAACTCTAAGGCGGTAGCTTAGAATTTTGTATTAATTTTCCCAAAATCTTATTCACAGAGCAGGGCTATCCAGGCTGTGATCTGAGGTTTAGATGTGTCCTCGAATATTTCTAGAGAAGGCTGGGACTTGGTGACTCTCGCCTCCTAGCACAATTCCTTGATCTCAGGTCAAATTTGCTCCTTCCGCCGAAACCGGTTTGGCTCAATGGATAGAGCGTAGGCTTGGGGACTAAAAGGTCCCGGGTTCAATTCTGGTCAAGGGCATGTACCTTGGTTGCGGGCATATCCCCAGTAGGGGGTGTGCAAAAGGCAGCTGATCAATGACTCTCTCTTATTGATATTTCTAACTCTCTATCTTTCTCCCTTCCTCTCTGTACAAAATCAATAAAATATATTAAAAACAAAAAAATTTGCTCCTTCCTTGTAAAATATCAGCTTCACGGTTTCTAGTCTCTGAAGGCTCCACCTGGACACCAGAACCACCGCTGCCATGCTCTCTCCCCTCCTGCTGCTGGTGGCCATTGTGAGCATAGCAGGCCTGGTCTCCAAGAAAGTGTGCAGAACATTCTCTTCACAGGCTGGGAAGCTTTAGGGGCTGGCAAGAAGAGGGAAAGGGCAAGTGTGGACATGAGAGATAGGCTGAGGAGAGAGCTGGGTCATATTTCTGAATGTCTGGCTTGATAGCTATCGACATGTTTGGCATGTCCCACTCAACAATTGCACTTCTATTTTTGCATGAATCTGACTATAAAGAGTTCTAAGTGTCTACATTATTGCATTTTATGCTTAAGTGATATATTTCTTCTTAATTTGCCACCTAATAAGAGCATGTCTATGGAGTGCCAAACTAAGGTTCATATTCATTCATTCATTCATTCATTCATTCAGCAAATGCTTTTTGAGAGCTTCCATTGTGCTAGGCATTGCTCTCTGCATTGGTGACACAGTGATGAAAACAAAGACATGGCTTTGCCTTTATCACACCTTCAGGCATGGAGGAGGTGGGCACCAATCATTGCCTTCTGATGATTTAGAGAAGGTTATGAGCACTGTACCAAAAGGAATGGAAAACCAACAGTTCTCTTTGACTGCTGCTCAGGGACCATTAGACAATGCCTAGCACATGAGAGACACTTAGAACGTGTTTATGGAAAGTGCTGCACTTTGAGTAGCAATAGTCAGAACACCCTCTCTTGTAGGCCCTAATATTCACTTATTCTGTGATACAGACTGTGCTTTTGACCCCAGAAAATTTGGGTTGCAGAGGCAGCTTAGGGGTTTGGGTATAAAGGAGCCTGACTGGGGTTCTCATCTACAGCAGGGCCCTGCGTGTTTGTTTGCATGGAGAAGGCATCACCAGTTTTTTGGAAAGAAATGGAATATTCAAACTATAAGAATGCTTTGGTCTTTGTCCTTAGAATTGTGTGTGTGTGTGTGTGTGTGTGTGTGTGTGTCAGGGGTGGGGTTGGGGTGGGGTGGAGAGGAGAGCTAGAATAGACAATATTTCTGTCCAGATTTTTCCCATCATGAAGGAAATATTTTGCATAAGAATAAATACCAGGCTGGGAACGTGATAGGTGCTTAGTGATGTCCCCTTTTTGCTGATTAAATTTGTTGGGAATCTTTACACAAACATGTCATGGTTTTTTTCTTTCTTTTTTATAGATTTCTTTCAACCCCCAAGGAAACCGTATTCTAACTGGAAGCTCTGACAAAACGGCGAGAATCTGGGATGCTCAGACCGGCCAATGCCTCCAGGTGCTCCGGGGACACACGGATGAAATCTTCTCATGCGCTTTCAACTACAAAGGCAACATAATCATCACAGGTGGGGAGAGACCAACACCACAGACTTGTGTTTCATTTAAATCGGGCTGGTAGAGATGCCAAGTTGAATACCAAAAGGATTTCACCTTCATCCCTACCTCTCTTCTGGGGTCCCTGGCTCAACTTGGAGGAAAGAGGTGTTCTATATCCATTATTTAATCTTAGTTGCATCGTGGAACCACAGGAATGAGCTCTGCCACTGGCTGTAAGGCTCTGTGATTTTGAATTTTAGTTGCTCTAGGCAGAGTAAGAATTCTGAGCCTGACTTGCTGGTTTCTGCATTCCCCAGGCATGGTCCGAATGGTTATTATCCAGTCCATGTCAGTTAGGTGTTAGTAACTAAAATAAGTTAGGACCAGGGTTCTCCACAGTCAGGTTCTGGCTCATTAAAAATTTATTCTTCAAGCTTAGTTATTTTTTTTCCTTAATGTTCCCTGCTAACATAAATATATTTGAGGGAAGAAAACAGCTATTAAGCACCTGTTCAACCATTATCAAATTTATTGTGAATTAATTTGGCAACATTTTGTAAGAATCGGTTTGAGAATAAATTAATTTAAATTGTGGGAAGGAGGGGAAAATGATAAGAATTTGGTCCGATGTCAGTGTGGTGCCTCGGGAGGAGGGTTGGTAGAGGTGGGTGCTACAACAGTGAGGGGCAGGGAAGCCCTAAGCAGGCACTAAGACCCAGTAGGCCTAACTTGCAGTGATTTTCACCATGTTGACTAAATTTAAGAATTGCTTCACTGTCTAATAAGTTCAATGTCGCATATGCAAGGTTGGCTGTGTATATTGGCTGCTTCGTAGTCATGTAACTTCAGGTATGCTGCAAATAATCTCCCCTCTGGCCTAAAATCCCCCCCCTCCTAAAAACTTCCCCCTTCTACTGAATTAATAAGTCCTCTAAAATTACTGATTACTTTCTGTGGGTTTATGGCTTTCAACTGTAACTTAACAGGTAGCTACTCCTAAGACAGGGCCATGAGAAGCCATGTATTTTATTGTGAACAGCAGGTCAGGTCTTTCCCCAGGACAAGGACAGAGGTGGGGGCTGTGATGACAGGCAGAGGGGGCTCTGCAGGGAACTTCTGGGAAGAAGGAGACTCAGTTGGGTTGGCAGAGGACCCGCCTTTCCTAATCCATGTGCTTCATGTGAGGCCAGCTCCCCATACCCCATTCCTCACCCAGTTTTCCCAAAGACCCAGGAGAGAGTGGGGAGGAATATTCATCATCTGTGCCTTGTTTTAGCCTGGCATTTAGATCCCTGAGATCCTTTAAGTATCTTCTTCTTTTTTTTTTTTTTTTAATATATTTTATTGGTATTTTACAGATAGGAGGAAGGGAGAGAGATAGAGAGCCAGAAATGTCGATGAGAGAGAAACATCGACCAGCTGCCCCCTGCACACCCCCTACCGGGGATGTGCCCACAACCAATGTACATGCCCTTGACCGGAATCGAACCCAGGACCCTTCAGTCCGCAGACCGATGCTCTCCCACTGAGCCAAACCGGTTTTGGCTAAATATCTTCTTGATTTATTTAGTGCACCCCAAAGCACCAAGGCCAACTGGACGGCAGAGCTTATTAGAACCGGGGTGACATGCTTTTCTTGCCCACAGCACAGCCGCCACTTTGTTTGAATTGATCCCCCTATTTTCAGGGCTGACCCCAGTGTCCAACATGCATTTTTAATGGCATGCCTGAGGGTAGGTTTAGAAGCACAAACTGGAAGAGAATTGGCCAGCGTGGCCATTGCATTTTGAGAGCATAAGGTGTTTGTGGTGGCATGTGTGGTATCCACAGGCTTTCCCAGTCTACGCAGCCCCACGCTTCCTGTGTTGATGTGACATGCCTGGCCTCAGAAGGAAACCACTCCAAGACCGTCCTTCCCAGAGGGATGTGAAAGGCGACCCTCGGGGAGGGGGACTTCAGGTTGCTTCGGAAGAGTGCTGTCATAGAGGGGAGTGTAGGAAGGATGCAAAGTTCACATGTTGACTGATGGTGAGAAACACTTGTTGACATTTTGATCTGCACTCCAGTGGTATGTACTGTTTAATATGCCAACACTCAAACCCGGGGATGTTCAAGTTCACTGTGGTTCTCCCTGGTGGCGATGCTTGAGGGAGCGCAGAGGGGATGGCTGGCATCTCAGGTCCCCTCCAAATATAACATAGCATGAGTTTGCTGCTGTGAGTAAGACGTGAACTTGCATGATTTAGGACTGACAGAATCATGCAAAATTAAAAAAAAAAAGAAAGAAAGAAAGAAAGAAAGAAAGAAAGAATGAAAGAAAGAAAGAAAGAAAAAGAAAAAGAAAAAAAATTCCCATTCCAGAAATACTCGAGCTGAGCGTCTCATGGGCTTGGCAGCTGAGCCCAGAGAAACTTGTACACGTAGCTCATCGATAATTGATAGTGACCCAGAAAATGTCAACTTGTAAAAAAAGAGTGAAGGGAGTGAGATAAAGGAAAACTAACTTTGTGAAATGTGTCTTCATAGGCAGCAAGGACAATACCTGTAGGATCTGGCACTGACTGGAGAAGCCGCCGACGAGCACACTCGCTAGGGATGGGAGCAGGAGCCAGGCGTCACAGATGGCAGGCACGCTGCTTTGATATTTCATGTTTTCTTTTTTCCCCCCTTGCAAGTCAACTATCGATACACTGTCCTTCGCTTCACATTAAAACTGATGAAGAGATATCATTTTTTTTTTGATATTTTAATGGAGATGACAAGAAACAGCCTACTGTTTGAAAAGTGTTGCTGGTTATTTCAACTTTGTTTTATTTTTTTAATAGCTTCATAAGACTGATAAATAAAACCTGAGCAATTTAACAGCATGTCTCCTAGATTCTACTGTGAAGGTTGTTACTGTAATTTCTGCTAATAAAATATTCAGAGAAATTGTTTGTGAATTGTACAAAGATATTTAGGATGTGTTTTTAGGGGGACATATATGTTAAGAATGGGATTAAAAGTTTTATTATTTAGTTAGTTAATTTACTTTTTTTTTTTTTTTTTTGCTAAGAATGAAAAGGTAGCCTTGGAATAGAAGGTTGCTCTTTCTTCTTTCACATTCAAGAATATGCCGAAACTGGTTTGGCTCAGTGGTAGAGCATCAATTTGCGGATTGAAAGGTCCCAGGTTCGATTCCGGTCAGGGGCATGTACGTTGGTTGTGGGCACATCCCCAATAGGGGGTGTGTGTGTAAGAGGCAGCTGGTCGATGTTTCTCTCTCATCAATGTTTCTAGCTCTCTATCTCTCTCCCTTCCTCTCTGTGAAAAACCAATAAAATATATCAAACAAAAGAAAAATAAAAGAATATATTCCCCTCTACTCCAAAAAATGTTGAGGACCTACACCATATAATATTAAGGCAGCATACAGGGTAACTAAAATGGATCCCATTTAATAACAGATGTATTCTGGATTCATGGATGAAAAAATGTAGGCAGGTTTGCTTATAAGGAAAAGTTAAATGAATAGAAGTTCAGACTATTAAACATGAAGTATGGGTGGAAAACAATTGTGGTACCAGGGAAAATAATCAAACACCAACATGATTGAAGCTGAATGTTTTATAAAGGCTGCTTTATGTAAAAGTACCTCAACACCTATTTTAATGGTAAAAGAAAAAACACTGGATAAAACTAGAGCAAGAGAATCGAAAGAATGATTTTCTATGTAATAAAAATAGCAGGCCTTGTGGCTTACTGTGTGCCAGACATTGCCCAACCACGTATGTGTATCATCCCATTTCTTCCTCTTAGCAGATAACAGTCCTGACTTTGGCATGAGGAAGGTGAGTCAAGGATATCCAGATATCAGGCAGTGAAGCTGGACTCAGAGATTGACCTCCATGACACTGTGTTCTTAGGTGAACAAGGCTTACTTATGGGAGGAGAGTGTCAAGTCTATGAGTAGGAAGGTTTGGGGTGAGAATCACCTTTCAGATCATCTATGGATGTTTAACTCTCAAGAAGAAAAAAATAAAAACAACATAAAGTAAATAAAATTTCCATGCGGTTGCTAGAGGAGGAGGTTCAGAAATGAAGACAAAGAGAGCTTGAGTTAAAGGAAAGTAGATGAAAATTTTGCTACTTTTAAAACTCTAAAGAAGCAGCAAACACTGAATCCTCCCCACTGTCTTTGATGACTTAGGGAACGAGGTGGTACCATTTTGTTTCATCACTCCAAAGAGTCTGCCAACATGTGGTTACAGAGAGCATCCTATGGCTCATGGACCAATTTAGGCGTAGGAAGCCCTTGGCCAGAATAATGGCTTGTTCCTCTAATTTTTATGTAATGAATAATTTTTTATAGAATATTTATGAAGGTTTTCAGATATCCCAACGTACTTAAAAATAAGTGTTTAAATACTTAATATTATTTTTTTATTTTATTTTTTAATAAATTCTTTATTGTTTATTTATTTATTTATTTTAATATATTTTATTGATTTTGTACAGAGAGGAAGTGAGAGAGATAGAGAGTTAGAAACATCGATGAGAGAGAGTCATCGATCAGCTGCCTCTTGCACACCCCCTACTGGGGATATGCCCGCAACCAAGGTACATGCCCTTGACCTGAATCAAACCCTGGGACCCTTCAGTCCCCAAGCCGACGCTCTATCCATTGAGCCAAACCGGTCTCGGCTAATATTATTTTTTAAAAAAACCTATAATATACAGTTTCCTGTTGGTTCTCAGCCTATGGGTAGTGATGCTATTGGCTGGGAGGCACTCACCCCAGCATGTACTGCTAGTGGCAACCTCAAAGGCCTTTCCTCACCTGGAGCCAATGTGGCTGGTCTGGCTGTTGGGGTTCTTTTTATGATTGCAAGATGCACCTCAGCAACAGACATCCGGGAGAGGGAGGAAGGGTGTGCAGACTTCAGGTTCTCCCTTTGTTAGGGGCAAGTGTGGGGTGCCTGAGGTTTTGTGGGTTCACTATTGGTGAATTTAAAGAATAAGCATGGAATTAGTGCATGGAAAGGAAAAGTGGGGTTACTCAACCAGTCAGTTATCCAAGTGGCCCCAAAAGGGAAACCTCATGGGTGGGAGAGGCCTGCTCCTCTTCTAGCTGTTTAGCTAGTAGCTGGGTCGCCCAGCTGGTGATGTTTATTCCAGGTGGATGTCTTGGAAATGGATGCCTGGGCAATGCAAAGCTTAATGTCACCCACTTACAGTGAGAAAGCTTATTGTCAGGCGCTTACACTACAATAAGAAAGCTGCTGTCAGACACTTACACTGCCTATACCCACTTTATTTTCCTCTGAAGTATTGTAGGGTTTCATGAAGTATGTATGGGGTCTGGAGTCAGGTTGTCTGGATGTATATTCTGTTTTCAAACTCTTAATTGTTGGCAAGTTACCTCTCCATTCTGTCTCAGTTTTCCTCTCTGGAAAGTGGTAATAAGACTAGTTCTTGTTTGTAGGAATGCCCGGAACCTAATAAGCATGGTGGTAAATGTTTGCCATTATTCTTATGCTCAATAGTTAGCAGTCATCTTTTTAAAAATTATGTTTCCTATCTAGACAGAATTTTCAGGAAGGAGCACAGTGTTATTTTACTCATAAATTATGGTTGAACTATGTATCTTAGGGAGAATTGTAAATTGAGCTTTTATCAATGAAATTAAAATTTAAGCGCCCTGGGGAAATTTTTATTTTAAAGGTCCTCTGTCAAACAAAGGAATTGGGATGTAAGATGATCACTCTAGATGATTATGGTCTAATCCATCTCCATATATTTAGACTTCATATAGGATTTTATGAAAGTAGATCATTATAAAAATGAAATATATTCTCTAACAACTCATATATAAAACTCAGTAACTTGTAATTAAGCATAATGCCTGATTAAAAGATAAAATACATGCTTTTTGAACTGAATGATGCTTTTTTTACACATAAATCTTATTGTCATGTAAAAACACACCCATCATCTTTTAATTAAAATTATAAGTGAATTTATTATCTTGTGTGTTTCCCACTGCTGCTTTTACCCTTAAAATAATTTACCTTTTTAGATCTCCAAAGGGATAATATTTGAAGTAAAAAAAAAAAAAAAAAGCTTCAATTAAGATATTTAAAGACACTGACAAAAATATCTATAATCTTTTTCATTATCTTACAAGATTACTTTTTGATTTTGTTTAATTCAGCTTCACTGTTAGTCTGGGTTGGGATGGTATGGGCTACAAGTAACAAAATGCATAATCAGAACAAGGTTAGTCCCAAAGTTTTCTATTCAGTGGCCAGATGACTTAAGCATCTGGGATTTGGGGGCTTTCCCTCTGCCTTCCTTGTTGGCATCTGTCCTGAGCATCCTTCCTAGTTGCCAGTTGGTTAACACATTTTTCTAGACTTGATCTTAGCCAAAAGGCAGAGAAGTGATAAATACCATTTTCTTAGTTTTATTATATTGGCATCTCCTTTTACCTCATCAAGTCCAGGAGAGGGCTTGCTGCCCCTCCTGTTTCCATTTGCCCCATCATTTTAGCAGTTGTAGCCCCGCTACCAATGTAATCATCTATCACTTTCCCCCTTTATTTTTCTCTATCTGCCCACCAAATCATACTTAGCTAAAAAAAAAAAAATTAGCTAGCTCATCTTATTGCCATTTTAACTTATCTCTATAATTTAATTATTCTCCCCCCCCTCCCCCCCCACACACACACACAAACAATCTTGTAGTTATTTACCTTGGCTTTCTTTGCCCCACCAGATACTTTCTTTCTAAAATACAAAGAAAAATATATCCAAACATTTCAAGATTTGCATAAATTAGTTCACTTGGTAAGATAAATAAAGTAGGACTTAATATAGCCCTAATTTAGAGATGATAAAACTTGCTTGGGAAACGGAAGGTGGTTTTCCCAAGATCATTTGGCCAATGGATGGCCAGACATGAACTCAAACCTAGAAAGGCTGTGTCCTACAAATAGCCCCATGAAGCTTTTAAATGGTGATGGGCTGCTTATGAGTTTTTCCACGAGATTATGCACTGTCATGTTTGGTTTTTCTTTTGGTCTGCATTCCTTTTGAATCTCTTGAATAAATACATTTTAAAAACAAACATTATGAGGCATAGGGCTTTATTCCAATTAATAAGAGTTTGATTTTTGTATATTTGTTGTGCATCTAATTATTTTGTAATCTAGTCCCAGTCCCAATTCCAAATTCACTCTTATCCCAGCAATTATAACAGATTAGAAATATTTCTTGTAAACATCGCAGACACTAAATAAAGAGGTAAAAAAGAATAGCTTTTGGTGATATAAAGAAACAAATGCTCAGATTCTTATTGTTCATATAACAATGTACATAGTGAAATGGCAGATACAATAATGATCTAGGAGCTGCATTCAGTGCTAGAAGGCCTGTGTGAGATTATAAAAGCAAGCTACTCATTTGAAACTGGAAGATTTTCTTTCCTGTAACAATAGCCACAGTAAGAGGGGGCTCCACTCATTATTACCACAGAACTATTTCACAAGTGCAGGTGTTGGGAATCGCTCTTTCCAAGACAAACACTCCTCCTAAGACAATGGAAACAAAAACAAAGACCCAAGTTTATAAACAGGCCTCCTATATATTAAAATATGTACTAGCAATTGCTTAATAAAATAGCCTAACCTTAACATAAAGACATATAAAATGAAGAATCTGAAACAAAAGCATTAGAAAATGTACAAGAAAAGAGACCACAAAGCCAGTAAAATGAGTTAATTTTGTTTATGAAATTGATGGTTTATTAGATGTATATACTTAAACAATAACACTATAGGAATTTTTTTCCTTTCTGATTTATGTAGCTGTGTTCCTGACTCTGAATATTTCTAGAGTGGTCATTATTTATTACAAAAGATAGCATTTTTAAATTCAGATTGTTAAATCCAAGGCATCCATTTTCCTGGTTTTCACAGTATTGTACAGGTTTTTTTCCCCCTCTTCATTTTTAAGAGACCAATTGCATTAGTTATCATACTAATACTCATATGTAAATACTCATATATTTTTCATTGGGAAAAAGACAGAAGCCATACAGATATTGGTGTTAGCTCACTGGGTATATTTGAGGTTGGATTATATCTTTCAACAATCATTTATTGTTTCTGAGACTCTAAGCTAGGAGTAATTAGTTTTTTAGTGGACAAGCAGGCTATGGAAGTTTTTGTTTTTTTTTAATATACTTTTTATTGATTTTTTAGAGAGAGAGGAAGGAAGAGGGAGGGAATGAAACATCCAGGAAAGAGAGATACATTGATCTGCTGTCTCCTGCATACTCCCTACTGGGAATCAAGGTCAAAACCACGGTATGTGCCCTGACCAGGAATGGAAACAGTGACCTATTGGTACATGGGATGACACACAACTGAGCCACATGCTCCAGGACAGGGGTTTCTTTCTTTTGTCAGTATTGAGTATATTTTTGAGACCGCTAGTTAGGTTTTGATGCTTGATATGATAATGATTATCAGATAACCAATCCAATTGACATCTTGGAAATGAAAAATAAAACCTGTACAATGAAAGATGTGAATCCTAATAGGAAAACACTCTCTTATTTTGGCAAAAAATCTGGCCCAGAAAGGGAAGATACAGTTGGTAATTGATGTTTTTCAAATTATAAGACCCAGAAGGTCTAAAAAAAGTTTTCTCTTAAGAATTCATGGTTTGATGCCTTCAAATGTTACTTTGGTTGAACAAGAGTAGTCTCTATTCAGGAAGGCCACTATGAGGGCTACCCTGCCATTTTAGGGTAAACCCCATGGAGAGCTATAGGCTTCTGGAGATCAATCATAACATCTGGAAAACTTCACCGTTGACTTGGCATGACTTAGAGTCTTTCACTAAGACTTTTTGCTACTTTTTTTTTACATCATTCCTCTGAAATATCCTGTTTTTTATAAGAAATCCAAGGATGGATATTGGCTTCCAACAGTGATTTTTAGCCTTTCTCATCTGGCACCCAAACTAATTACTAAAATTCTGCACCATACCAAATAATATATATTTTTTGCTGATCTGATGAAAAATGGGCATAATTTGATTCATTCATACTGGGAGGCTATTGTTCTGTTGACTCTTGTCAATTTCTTTTTATTTAACAATCTAAGGGAAAAGAGGTTAATGCCTCTGAGTAAATAATCAGGTATTGCATGTTTTAAAACTTCCTGTGGCAAGTTGAAAATTGCTGGCTTAGAATATGGAGGAGAGTTTATAAAGGTGTGTGTGTGGGGGGGAGGGAGGGATGTTTTTTGAATTCTGCATATCAAAGCCAAACCATCATTTTCTCTCTAAGTTTGGATTTTCAGGTTGTATTACCTACAACTTAATGAGTTTATGATGATTTGTGGGCATGGAGGAAATGGGAACCCTAAAACAGTTATATGGAGATGCTGATGCACAAAATTCTTGCAAGAGTAGGCCTTCCTTCCCTCAGCTGCCAGCACCTGCTTCCTTCTGGCACCCAGCACGGCACCGGGGACCAGGGCTTCCCTAGCAGCACTGGCTTTGTTTGGAAGGTCGTCTGAAAAGGACGTTGGGAAGGACATCTGGTCTAATTAGCATATTATGCTTTTATTATAGATTGTAATTGCAGGGAAGACAAGAACAAATATTTATTTTACTTTTTGGGAAATGTTGAATGAAACTCTTTGGACAAAGTTGCCTCTGCTGCTACTTTCTTGGGACTGTAGGGTCTTCATCAGGTAACTACTAGAACACATCAGATATCTGTGTTTTCTTCTGAACAATGAAGAACACACTGTTTACTGCTCTTAGCAATGAAAAGAGAAAAGATTGCTGTGTTTTAAAAACAAGCTCACTGGCTTTATGCTTTTATTTATTTTCTTATCTCAGTAGGTGGCAGTATTTATCTTTTGGCAGAAACAGTCTTGCTTCTTAAAAGCTACAAATGAAAGGTATAAAGAGGAGACTATATGACCTTTTCCGATCAAGGCTATATGAGGATATATAACAATGCTCAAGTGGTATGGCTTAAAGCTTAGGACCATCTTGCCATATCTGGGGCAAATGACATATCTCATTATACCTAAAGCACTGTGGAGACATTTTCCATCTATTTCTGAGGACATAGACCAGTAAGGAAGAAATAGTTCTATTTCTCTCTACAGATTTCTCTGCTGAAATCCATTTTACACTTAGTTATTTAGTAATGACTCAATCTATCTGGAATCCCATGTTTAATGATGTCTTTTAATATTAATATTTGATCAGAGTGTGACATGGATTTGTTTTTATGTTTGAATAAAGTTTATTGTAATTCTAGTCCTAGACTAATAATTATAGGCTGTTGTTCCTTGTGATTAAGCCCTAGTGGATTAAGAATCTAAGAATTGTGGGTACTTTAAATTTTATTATTTTAACATAACGTAAACCAAAAGGGTCAAACTGATTTGTGTTTGGTTATTAAAGACAAAAGGTAAGTCTGACACCAAATTACTAAAGACTACTTATTTATGAAGATGTCAAGGCAATTCATCCACTGTCAGTCTCATTGCAGCAGGTGTTTGAAGTGTTAAAGGTGAGTCCATTCCATAGAGTAAAAGGATGCAGTATTGAGATAGTCTCTGATTGCCAAGTGTTCAATTTAGGTGGAAATGGAGTGACTTTCTACTTGGTCTTTAGGTACATTTGGCAGTCCTTGGTTGGCAGCAAGAGGGCAGCCAGCAGTTTGAGACATTTTTTTTTTTAAAGGATTGTTCACTGGTGTAGGGGGAAGGTTTTCTGGAACAATTGGGGGTGGTGGTGGTGTCAGTAGATGTTTCATTGCGATTGATTAAATTGTCATAATGGTCTTTATTTGAGGCAGGAGAGCCTGTCCTGATAGGCACTCAGGGGTGACAGAAATCTGTCTTTAAAAATATAGACTCAGGAATTAGAATACCTGTTTTAATATCACTTCTTGGTTGTGGTACCTTGATAATTCAAACACCCCTTACTCAGTTTTCTCAGCTACAAAATGGGACTAATAATAGTGTGGGATTTATATATTTTTAAAATATATTTTTATTGATTTCAGAGAGAAAGGGAGAGGGAGAGAAAGATCAATGATGAGAGAGAATCATTGATCAGCTGCCTCCTGCAAGCTCCCTACCGGGGAATGAGCCAGCAATCCAAGCATGTGCCCTGACTCGGAATTGCACTGTGACCTCCTCATTCACAGGTCAATGCTCAGTCCCTGAGTAACACCAGCAGGGCAGGATGGTAACTTTAAATAATTTAAGAAATACATAAAGAGCCTGATATATCAGACACAATTAAAGTGTAGCTAATATTATTTGTGGACATTGCTACTAAAGAATTTAAGAATTGAGAAAGAATTTGTACATTTAATGCACATTTTCTCATTAATGATGATGGCTTTGGATATCTCTGCAGTAGACATAAAAAAAAATCCTTCCAATTCACCTTCTCCCAGGAAATGAAAAGGGAGTAAAATAAATGCAGCCAGTATTTTCAGCATACTTTGGATGACTTCTTATGTATTCAGGCATGTGAATAAAAATGTGGTTCAATTTAATAAACAAGTGGTCTTGGCTCTGAATCTTCCCAGATTTTCAGTAGTGTCTCTCCTTTGCAAATCTGTGAACTTCTGAGTAAAACCCTGTCCAGCCCGCACAGCCATCGAAATCACTGTTGATGAGGAGAGAGATTCAAATATCACTAAGTGGAATTTCAAAATTCTTCCTAGAATCCCCTTTTCAGCACTTGAGAAAATAATTAGAAAAATTAAAGGGAATTTGTCAAATATTGAAAAAAGATCTGAACATTAGACATACTCCACAGGGTGTTCTGGTGATTCTATTAAAATCTCAGTGATTCATACATATTGCAAGAGTTGACAAATGTCCTCAAATTTGAATTTTAATTATTCATAGTGTCAATCAAAGAAGCCAGTGGCCTTCTGTAGACACAATCACAGGGACACTGCTCCCGTGGGCCCCTCCAGTGCGGGGGCCTGTATGGTTTTTGGTATGTGTTTATGTCAAATGTATGACGATCCTCTTAAATCTTTTGAGATGTGAGTCCTGGTTTAGTATTTTTCTTCATATTGATACTTTATTTGTAGGTCTACATCAGACACACTCTCTTGTCCTTAATTATGGAGATGGCAGCTCCAGGGGGAATGCCTGCATTTTTGCTCAATGTAGCTACGGTTTTCCCCTATTTTCCTGAAGGAATGCATCATCCTGTAGTGGAGGGTGATGCTGGGTATTTTCCCCAGGCTAGAGGAAACGTGTCTTCTATGTATGCCTGAGGCAAAAGGATGCATACACATTCCCCCACCCCCCCCCCCGCCCCCAGGCCAGATCATTTCCAACAGAAACTAGAGTAGCAGGTGCAGTTATTAACTATTGGGTTATTACCCTGAGCAAATAATTAGGCTGAATTATATGAAATTGTTAAATTTCTTAATCTTAAGAAAACTAATTTTATGTGGTTCAATCTAAAATATTGCTGTAAATGTGCAAGGTGAGACTTTCTGTCCGGGCTCGTCCTCAAACAAATCCCTGGTGGTGGCCCATCCTCCACCCCTCACTCCTTCCTCCTCATCCCCCCCTCCCTCCCTGCAGATTGGTATCTTCCTTCTGCCAAGGGCAGACGGCAGGATTCATACAAAGGTTGATGAGCTTGGAGTCAGTATATGATCCTGGAAGAGAAAACCCACTTCACATGGTTTGTAACAAAGCGCTTAGACTTTGGATTAAGACAGTGCTTACCTTGTTGTCCTGTTGTTATGAATAAGCCATTTCACCTTTCTGAGATTGTTTCCTTACTTATAAAATGGAAATACAATAACAGAATGAAATACAGGGGAAGAAAAGGCAGCTCACAGGCCTGTGGTATAGTTGGCAGCTAATGAGTGTTCTTGACCGTCTCTTTCTCCATCGAGAAGGTGCCATTTCAAGGTTGGCATCAGGGCTGTCTTGTGTCATGGAAGAGAGGACCTTGCATGAACTGCCCTTCTTGGCGTGGGCAAGGGCAGCTCCGCTGTGTCTCTGCCCGCCGTGTGCCCGCACTGCAGCCCCGAGCCTTCCCTTCTCAGGTGTATTTCTCAGCCACGAGCTCAGGTTTTACTGACTCCCTTGGGAAGAGCAGGTGGTCCGTGTTTAAAATAGCATCAGCTGTTTCTTCTTCTTTTTTTCCCCCCAAGAATAATTGAGCTAATGCTCAATTCTAATTTAGTATTAATACAATTTCTTATGCATTGGCTATATGTACACACCTTGTTTCAGACTATCTTTTAAATATGTATAAGGTATTTTTAGATTTGGTTTGAAGGAGGAAAATAGAAATAGGAGAATATGAGTATATCTAGATATCTATGTCTATGTCTATATCTATATCTGCATCTGTAATGTTAATGTAAAAAAAGCATTTAAACCTGTAAAGGATTTTTGTAAGTTTATTTGAGCCAAATTATCGACAATTGCCAGGAAGCAGAATCTCAACATATGGAGATAGTGCTATAGAAAAGGCGTGCTTTTTTTAAAAAATCTTTTTTTATACATTACAATCAAAGGAGGAGATGTAAGTGGGTTACATAAAATCCATTGGTGATTGAATTGCTTGGAAATATGTTAAAGAAGGGCTTGGTAAACTAACAGGGATTTCCAGTTTGAGGTGGCTTGTTTCCTTTTCACTATTAACTTGACAAGTGCAAAATTTTAATTTTAAATGCAATGTTGATATTAACTCCATTGAAAACACAATGACAAATGTATTACCATGTGGGAATGTATTTCTTGAAGGAAGCTGCCCTAAATTACTTTAGCAATCTCTTTTGTTAAATCTTTAGCCACTTGTGTATATTATTGGGAAATCAACCAGCAGGAAAGATAATTTTATCTGGGTCGATGTCTTTGGTTTTAAAATAAGGAAGATGAAAAATAGTACGACTTTTAGATACAGCCTGGTGTGACCAATGGGCTGTGACAGAGGCCTGCTGGAGAATTGTTCTCCTGTGCTTGGAGTTTCTGAGGAAAGCCTCCAGTTTGAGCAATGGATTCACCATTGTTTATACTTCTGCCATAATTCTGCATGGACCATTTTGCACCAAAAGCTAGCATTTCTTCATAGGAAATATCAAACTCATATGCACACATTAACACACACATGCAGACAAACACTTCATGTAATTAAAACATTGATCAAGTTAAAAGGGAAGGAAAGATATCATTGACCATGATAAATGAGAAAAAAAGAAGATAAATAGAAAGAAAACATATTTGCAGACCAGAATGCTAAGGGGCTTCCATCTCTGCCAAAAGTCCCTTCTCATCAGCCTAAGAGTATATACAGTGTTTTCACTTCAAGATAAACACCTTTTCCTACTAAACTGTCCCTCCCATGTGGAAATAAATTCCAGAATATTAATATAATTTCCCCCTTTATGCCTGAACTGGTCTCATACTGACCAGTTCAGGCATATTTATTAATAATCACTTGTGAAAACGTAATTCACAAAGCAGATCTCCCTAGAACAATTGTGCATTAATTTATCTCAGCTGTACCACATGCTGGTGCTTGTCCAGCATCCCTGGAAATAATTATTTAGCATCAACATGGTAACCTCAAAATCAGAATTCAATTTAAATACTAAAAAATACACTTTCTAATTAGCCTCTCAAAATGCCTTCAATTGACGAAACTCTGCACTCAAAGAAGAATATACATATGAAATTGTTAAGGTGGGCTTGAGAAAAATATATTTTATAACACATACTCAGTTGAGTATGCAAATATTTGATAGGGGCAGAAATAGAATATTGGGGATCAGCTGTAATTGTAAGAAATATTAATCATGCTCTGTTAGCCCTGACTGTTTTTATTCTGATTAAAGAACGCACATTCTAACCTCCTGGTTCATGGACTGATGCTCAGTCACTGAGCCACATGGGCTGGGCCGTAAATTTTATTTTTGAAGAGGAACAAAGGCAAATTTTTCTATTACTAGGCTATTTAACAAACAACGTAGTGGTACAAAGCAATTTTATTATGATAAAAAATTCTGTAGGATAGAAATTTAGATAAGACACAGCTGGATGGTTTGTCTTTGCTCCATGACATGTGGTACTTGGGCTGGATAACTTAAAGGCCAGGTTCACTGTGATTGCCAACAGGAATGCTTATACTTGGTCTCTCCAGCATGATGATTTCAGTCTCATTTGAGTTTTTATAAAGCAGCTGGATTCCCTCATAATGAGTACCCAGGAGCACCAGGAAGATGCTCAGTATTTAATTAGCTTCAGAAGTCATTTAGCATCACTTCCACCAAACACTTTTGTGTGAAAATGTCCGAGGCCTACTCAGATTTAAGTGCATGGGACTTAGACATGGCTCAGTTGAATGAGTGTTAAATAATCTATGGTCATTCTTTAAAAATCTACCTCATAAAAACTATAAAGCTGTCTATAAGCTAAGGACAGCTCTTAAAGGCATGAATTATTGTGATGACTTATTAAGTTGGTTTGGTATTATTTTCATGGTGCTTTATTAGGACATCTTTTACAATAGAATTATAGGGCTATCAGGTTTTAGAGGAGAGATGCCAGGCTTAAGTGCATTTTATTCTACAGAAAGATAGCTAGATAATTTTTGGAGAGATGTTTAATCGATTTCTTGACTACTTAGCTCCAAAATGAATTAAACTGTTTAAAAAGATTGTCAGAATAATTTTTTCAATATTTAGGAAGAAATACATGTTAGTTTTAGGAAACCTCAATTCAATAGAACCATCAGTGATACCACAAATACTTAGTGAACAAGATAGAAAACAGAAAAAAATAAAAATAAACAAGCTGTTTCAGCCTGACAAATATACTTAGTGAGAACACAATAGTCAATCAATCCTTTCTTAACTCTTTAGGCTCAGTTATATGCCCCACCCTTCGCCCCCCATCCCCAGTCACCATTGTTGCCAATGAAATAGAAACTGGTGACTGGTTGAACCTAGGACCTGTGCAGATCCCTGGAGACTGAAAAGGTATAAGTTTCCCTATAAGTAAGTAGACATTGGAAGTCATTGGGATGGTACAAATAGATACTTGAAGAGGATCGATAAGTGCCCATGATAAGAAATATATATTTTGGGCAGAGAAAACAGATCGTATAAGGTTCTTCAAGATCATTTGCAGGGGAAATGATAGGAACTGTTATGGTTGGAGTAAATAATATCTATAACCTGTGACCACCAGAACCACAGGAAGCAGACCATAATTATGTTGCACTGAAAGGTTTTACTATTGATGCTTTTGCAAAATAAAGCAGAAACCTATATTTCTATGGAGCTGAGCTATGAGATTGGGAAAATATAGAGAACACAGAACTATTACATAAAAGTTTTATTAAAATATTTTTTATATTTTTCTGGAGTTTAGCAATTCTACTTCAAGCTAAAGTTGACTACCCTCAATTATAGGTTCTGTTCATGGGTCCATGAACCTGACACTTGAATACTTCCCCTGAGAATCACCTGCCAAAAGTATGCTTTGCCCAGCTGAAAACTAGATTTATAAATACTTCAGCCTGTTTTAACCCTGCCTCTGCAGACTCATATCCCATTTATCATGCAGGCATCAATTAGAATGACCTTTCTAAAACAGAGTCAAGGATTCAGGAATCACATTGACACTGTACCTTGGCTACTGTCTTGCTGCTTACAAAGCATGTTTATGACTGTTGTCAAAATTAATATTGTCAACCCTGTAAGGAAGGTGTATTGGTGCTCATTTTATAGACAATAAACTGAGGGTCAGAAAGGTTAATGATTTTTCTAAAAATACACAGATAGTCAGTGTCAGAGGAGACTCAAGAGTAGACTTTCTTATCCCAAATCCAGCATTCCTTTGACTGTTGTCTTTTCCTGTCGGGAATAAAGTATACATACTCACTTGTTAAGGTATGGCTTGAATCACAGAATCTACATTATATTTTGAGCTACTGTATCTAACAGGAAATATAGCAAGTTTGCCTACATTCAGAATAGTAGAATAATAGAAAGTATA
Organism: Pipistrellus hanaki; assembly: GCF_964339955.1. Taxonomy (NCBI): domain Eukaryota; kingdom Metazoa; phylum Chordata; class Mammalia; order Chiroptera; family Vespertilionidae; genus Pipistrellus; species Pipistrellus hanaki. Next base: position 61,632,475 of record NC_140510.1, on the reverse strand, counting down.
AGTAACCTACTTTCAAAACAAATGTGTATAAAACACTGCATTGCTTGGATGGACCCCACATCTTAGTTATACATTCAAAGTATTTCATATTTTGTAAAAGAATTTCTCCTATTTGTTTCCTATATTGTCTTTGCTATGAGACCCCATCCCTTCACCTACACTCTTCCTTTGCTTAGAATTATCTTCCTTATACTTCTTCCATTTCTGTTTTTCCAAATATGACCTATGAACAATTTCCTGTGGGGTGCTCCATGCCAAGGATCTTCCCCACTACTTACAGTCAGTGGAAGTCCCTCATGCCCAGATTGGGAAAGGACGGATATCACTTCCAGCATGTAATTGTTGACAAACAGGCCTGTGTGCTATGTCACCTGATTCTCCCTACCCTTCCCCTCATTGGTTGCCTTAGGGCAGTGGTCAGCAAACCATGGCCCATGAGACACATGCGGCTCTTTGGCCCCTTGAGTGTAACTCTTCCACAAAATACCATGTGTGGGCACGCACGTACAGTGCAATTGAAACTTCATGGCTCATGCACAGAAGTGGGTTTTCGACCTGGGCAAGTCTATTTTGAAGAAGTGGTTCTAATGCCGAGCCACACTCAAGGGGCCAAAGAGCCGCATGTGGCTTGTGAGCCGCTGTTTGCCCACCACTGCCTTAGGGGAACATACCTCCAACTCCCACCATGAGCCAACCTTGGGCTTTGTTACTTGGAAAACACCTTCTTGTTAATCTTTTTTTATTTTCCTCTTGCTGCCTTCTGGAATCAAGCTGTAAAAACAGAATTTAAAATTCATCTCCCAGTGTGTCTGCGATGTTCATTCTTTCTATGCTGGAATTGTGTCTGGCACACACTCCTCCTGTGATCTATTGAACCATCCTGCTGCTCTTTAGTTCGCTGCTTAGCTTTTGTTTTGGCACAGCTTTGATGCTGAGAAAGTTTAACATAATGTGACTTTTAAAAAGTTAAATGTAATATCTTAAAAGTGATGTAAAAAGCCAGTTTTTCTTTGTAATTTAAGAAGAAAGTTTTATTGAAATTGTAAAGTTTAAGTAAACATAACCCGTGTCATTCAGGCTATCTGTTTGAAGACATCTGTGTACTTTGCATTAAAATAAAGTATTTACCTGAAGGCAGTTTAGGGGATTGACATAGAGGTATAATCTACTTGCCTGGAGGTGCTCTTAAGCAGTGAAACCAGCCTTCTAAAATAGTCATCAACTCCACAGTCAATGTCAAGTAAGTAACATAGTTTTTTGTTCATTGTTCTCTCTCCTTATCTGGGTAGAGGAATGGTAGCTGAGAAAACATGTGATTGAACTGACAAGGGGTGATTTGTGGTGCATGACTCTGCTTCTTTTGCCCTCTGCATTGTCCATCCTTTGACAGCCCTCACATCTCATGCCTCCAGTTTATGCTGACTTAAAGCCTTGCAGCAGACTTTTAGAGTGCAGGCTCTGCAGTTAACGTGGTTGGGATGAATCCTGCTCTGCCCTTTTCTAGTTCTGCGACCTTAAGCAAGTTACTTATTTCCATCATGCTCCAGATTCTTCAACAACAAACTGGTAATGATAATGCCTACTTCACAGGGCTGTTGTGGAGATTAAATACGTTAATATACATAAAGCCCTTAAAATAGTGTCTGTGCACATATATAGTGCACTATATTTGTGTGTGGTCAATTATTATTATTACTAGAGGCCCAATGCATGAAACTTATGCACAGGGGCTGGGTGTGTGTGTGTGTGTATGTGTGTGAGTGTGTGTGTCCCTCAGGCCCAGCCTATATCCTCTCCAATCTGGGACCCGAAAATGGGCCTAAACGGGCAGGCAGACATCCCTCTCATAATCCAGTACTGCTGGCTCACAACTGCTCACCTGCCTCTGCCTGATTGCCTCTAACTACTTCTGCCTGCCAGCCTGATCACTCCCTAACCATTCCCCTGCCAGCCTGATTGATGCCTAACTGCTCCCCTGCCAGCCCAATTGCCCCTAACTGCCCTCCCCTGCAGGCCTGGTCACCCCTAACTGCCTTCCCCTGCAGGCCTGGGTCACCCCCAACTTCCCTTTCCCGCAGGGCTGGTCCCCTTCTCCCCCTTCCCCAACTTTCCTTCCCTGCAGGTTTGGTTCCCCCCAACAGCTCTCCTCTGCTGGCCTGGTAACCCCTAACTGCCCTCCCTTGCAGGACTATTCCCTCCCAACTGCCTTCCCTTGCTGGCCATCTTATGTCCACATGAGGGCAGCCATATTTGATCACATAGGGGACACCATCTTGTGTTGGAGTGACAGTCAATTTGCATATTACTTTTTTATTAGATAGGATATTCTGATAACTTGATTAGGTCCTCTCATGCCTCTGAATCTCAATTTCCTAAAAATTCTGGACTGTAACTTTTTTCCATACTCAAATGAACTACATGGGTCTGAACAAGGAGCCCAGACGGAGAATCATTAGGAAAATGTTGGCTAATTAACATTGGGCAGCAGCATGCCAGGCTGTTCTCTGTTTCCAGAATCTTCAGTGTGTGACAGGCTTGGACTTCTGTCAGATACTCATTAGCTGGTGTCATAACTTCCAATTTAAGGGCTTCCCAAAGCCTTCTTGCTTAGTAAAAAAAATTCATTTTCATCCTGGAATATGTTTATTTATTGTTAAATGTTATTTATTCATTAGTCAGAGGAATTCTGATGATGGCAGATTTGACCCTGTCATTCTAAAAGACAAGACTCCATGCCTCAGGCAACAGTGAGTTCTGGTGTCACCAAACCATGTGCTCATGCAGGGCAAGTAAATGTACCTGCAGGGACAGCAAGGGTTGGAGAAAGTTCAGGAAAGCTCATGAGGGAATGTACTGGAATCTTAGCCAAGGATGGGAAAATAGCTCGAGAGACGGGGGTGGGAGTGAGAGGAAACACTCAGATATTAAAGATGTATTGGCTCCTTGTCACTTCTGTTCTTTGGAGCAGAGTTAACTCTTCAACCTCTGTTCTCACCATTGCCTACTAGGTGCTTGCCAATGGTGCCAGTGTGGTTTTAATTTGCAATTTACTGACTATTAGTGATGTTGAGCATCTTTTCATCTATGTATTGGCTTATCTCTATGTCCTCCTTGGGTCCTCTGCCCATTTTTTAATGGGATTGTTTGTGTTTTGGTGTTAAGATGTCTGAGTCATTAATAAATTTTGGATATTTATCCCTTATCAGATGTATCATTGGCAAACATCTTCTCCCATTTAGCAGTCTGTCTTTTCATTTTGTCCATGGTTCCCTTTGCTGTGCAAAAACTTTTTTAGTTTGATGTAGTCCCATCTGTTTACTTTTCTTTTGTTTTCCTTGCTCAAGATATATCACACAAAAAAATATTACTAAGAACAATTTTAGAGTTCACTGTCCCTATTTTCTTCTAGAAGTTTTATGGTTTTGGGACATACATTTTTGTCTTTAATCTATGTTGAATTTATTCTTGTATATAGTGTAAGAAGGTGGTCTAGTTTCTCTTTCTTTCTTTCTTTCTTTCTTTCTTTCTTTCTTTCTTTCTTTCTTCTTCCTTCCTTCCTTCCTTCCTTCCTTCCTTCCTTCCTTCCTTCCTTCCTTCCTTTCTTTCTTTCTTTCTTTCTTTCTTTCTTTCTTTCTTTCTTTCTTTCTTTCTTTCTTTCTTTCTTTTTGCATGTATCTATCGTTTTCCCTGCACAATTTGTTGAATATACTGTTTTTACCCCATTGTATATTTTTGTCTCCTTTGCTATTGATTAATTGACTGTATGCAGGCATGGGTTTATCTCTGGGCTCTCTATTCTGTTCCATTGATCTATGTGTGTTTTTATGCCAGTACTGTGCTGTTTTGATTAAGATAGCCTTGCAGTATAGTTCAGGTAATGTAATCCCTATAGCTTCGTTCTCCAGGCCCCTGAACTGTGACCTATCCGCAGCCTGATGCAGCATAGGGCCTCTCCTGCAGGAGCCCTTCCTGATAGTAGGCTGCTCTGTCCCATCGTGCCACCTCCCATGGCTCATCTTGTCCATCCTGCTCTGCACACTGGTTCTTCCTCGTCTTTACTCATCTCTATAAAATAAACCCCTTTGAGACACTTGCATATCTCACAGTGGAACATCCCTGTCATTGCAATAAGCCCCAACCACCATCGCAACAGTCCCTTTTCCCTTTTTGTAACAATCCTTTAAAATAAAGTCTCCTTGCCACTGTCCAGAGTTTGCTTTTATTTGACATGACTCTCTGACTGATGAGAATTTGCCTTTATGTAAGCATATTCAGATCTTCTGAGTATTGAATAAAGTGCTCAGGGGCCTCAATGGCTTATGGCATAAATTCTAATAATTTATTTCCTAAATTCAAAGCATTGATCCATTTACCTGTAAGGCCTCTAGTTTACCTCTAGTTTACTTGAGTCTAGGTGGGTTTATCCCCAGGCCTGGAGATTCCCTGTTGTCTTATGCCTTTTTTCCCCCATCCCTCTGATGTATTGTAAAGTCACAGTCCAGGGGCCTTGGGAGGCTGGGGAAGACAATGTCTAGTTTTCAGGTTCTTGCTTGGACTCCCCAGATGAGGGGCTATAGGCTCCTCCTCCTCTACCCTCATGCCTCATAGAGTCTCAGTCTCTGCCTCTTCAATGCCTTACTTACACCAGTGGTCCTCAACACAGTGGCAATTTGCTCCACAGGGGACCTTTGGCAATGCTGGGAGACATGCTTGGTTGTCATAACTGGGGAAGTGGTAACTGGCTAGTGGATAGGAGCCAGGGGTACTGCTAAACATCCCACAATGTGCAGGACAATGCTCTGCATCAAAGAGTCATCCAGCCCCAAATGTCAATAGAGTCAAGGTTGAGAAAGGCTGATTTACATGAACATTACTGCTCCTAACAAATTTAATTAAAGACCATGTAATAACTCAAAACCTGACAGTGGGTCAGCAAAACCTATCTAAGGGATATATCTATCTTCTTCCAATTACACTGTGAATATTTTTCCTTTGAGGTTTTGGAGAAAAAAGGACTAGAGATTTGACAATGAAAATTTATTGATTTCTTTGCAACATTCAGTACAACACATATAACTTCATCACATGGTTACAATCCAATATTTGTGCTTTGTAGGATACGTAAACATTCATTAGAGCACAACAAAAGTACACACAATATTCTGAAATTGTTTAAAAATAAATAGATCCTTTTTCATTTAATAGCACAAAGAATTTGCAGCTTGAGATGATGAATAAATTTTAAAATTTGACAGTTGATTAATGTGTCAAATTCCATGAATAACCTAGATTTGGACTACCTATATAATAAGTGCCTAATGAGTAGTAAGACGGATTTATGGGGTGATGGTGGGAAGGGAAGGGTGGCTTACAATGAAACTTTCTTGACATCTTAAGACATGGATGACACATCAGGCCAGTATTACTGGGGTCTTTCCTGGTGTGGGGCCTTGTTCCCATTTAAAATTACTTCACCATCTCTAAAAATAGTGTAAAAGCATAGTATTTTAGGAAATCTTTAATAAACACCTTCTTTGATCAAGAAAATAAAAACCAGTGTAGCTAATTTAGTTGAAAGGAAAGGAGACTTATTAGGGAGAAGTTAGCTGCTCTCATTTTCCAAAAGACTAAATCTCTGCTACTAAAATACTTAAATATAATAAGGTTTTCTTTTCCCAAATTAAACAACAATATCTTTGGATCCAGAAGAGTGTATGGTCCTAACTGGTTATGTCAAGTCCTGCTTCTGTCAGTGTGAACGCCATCCAAGTAGCAGGTCGGCTATAGGGGGACCAGCACATTTATAATGAAACCACTGAGCTCAAGTGTCAATACATGTGACTTAAGACAACAATCTCTTCAGATTTTATGGCTCTCTAAGATAATCAAATATATTATTTAAGATAATATCTTCACAATTTAATATAGTAATAAAATGAAATTTATATTTTATATAATTCAACACACAAGCAGATTTTATCTCAAAAGAGTTTTCCTATGTTTTTTGGGGAAAGCTTGTCCTTAGGGTAGGAATTCTGTAACCATGTTAATCACCTAAAGTAGAGATGGAAACAAGAGAATCTTTGATCTCAGCTGAACACCAACAGTTTTCTGATTAGTTAGGAATGCAGGTATAGTTATCATTGGGTTGCAGTAAATAAATAAAATCACTTCAGTATAAGACATTGATGATACTCTTACATTTCTGTTAACATTCACTGATATTAGTCTGAAGATGGAAAATTTTTATATCAAAGTTCTGGAAATTTCCCACTTATATTTTGTGTTCACCTGGGCTGACACCCCTGTAATCTGCTAAAAAAAAAAAAAAAGTTACATAAAGGATACCACATAGTTTACAAAATTATTTTGACCAGTGACTTTGTTTCCAGTTGATCCACATAATTGGAAACATTACACATTTTATCTTATAAAAATATGCAATAGCCACTTTCTTAGAGATTGGGGCTAGTTATAAGGTGTTTTTTTCTTTTTTCTTTTTTCTTTTTGTCAATCCTCACCCGAGAATATTTTCCCATTGATTCCTTGAGAGAGTGGAAGGGAGGGAGAGAGACAGAAAGAGAGTAACATCTGTTGGTTTCCTTCTGCATGCTCCCCAACTGGGATCGAGCCTGCAACCCAGGTTTGTGACCTCAACAGGAATCAAACCTGAGACCCTTAGTCTGAGGGCCCATGCTCTATCCTCTGAGCCAAACAGACTAAGACTATAAGCTTTTAATTTCAATCCTCATAAAGTTTCAGTGTTCCAGCCACTCTCATACAAACTCTTTTGAACTCACTCAGAGTTGTATTGACTTGTAGCCTAGAACAGCAGATATTTTTATAGCTCTGCTAATGGTATGCAACGTTTGAGAAAGTTTAGAGCATTTAGAACAAATCACTATAACCTAAAGTGGAATAAAGAAAAGGAATACTGTACAGGGCTTAGCTGCCTTATCCCAGTCCCAAAAGCCAGTCAAAGAGACTCGGGGCCCCATCTTTCTGCTCCTCACGCATTTTGCAGTACTGAACAACGGCGTGGAAGATGTCCCCCACTTTCCAGGACTTCTGGTGAACCAGCCGCACGACATCTAGAAACTAGAGTAAAGCACAGAATTAGAACTCACAAAGCACAGTAGATCCTCAAAGTCCATCTCATTCAACCACTCCTCCAAAGCCAACAGCTCTGCAGGCTGGTTTTGAAAATCTCTGGTGCCATGATTCTATCTTCCAGAACAGTCCATTTTCATTCTAGACAGTTCAGTTCATTGGAGTGTTCTTTCAACTGAACTGGAATTTTCCTCACAGCAGTTGCTATTCATTGATTGAGAGAGACTAGATGGAAATCTTTCAAGAGTCTGTCTTTTAAACACTTAAATGGTTTCCTCTGGTCTGCTTTTTCTGGAATAGACTTTCTCTGACAGTTCTGTATAGTAAGGTTCCTAATCCTTTCTATTTGTGTCACAAATAATCTCTCATTGGATGTATACATTTAGATCCAGTAAATCAAGTGCCGAACTTTTGCATGGGGTCTTCTACTGGTTCTTCATTCCATCTTGGAAATTCACTTCTCTCATCATCAAACACTGAGTAAGTGAGATTGGATTTTCATTTAAACAGGAAAAGAAAAGCTTGAGGAAACATCCCAGATTTATCTCCTTATTATTGCTACCAGCTTCAATTGACCACAATCTAGAAAGCTTTCGAGTACAGATAAATTGTGAGCTGAAGGGTTTGAAGATGGGGAAATGGTTATAGATCATTGCCTTCATGATACTTTGGGATGGAGCCCAACCTGAAGACCTTCCAAACTCTTTAGTAAGATACTTTAAAAAACAACAACAATTATTAAATAAAAGCCCAAACCTCTAGGAAGTACTTTTATGTATGTAATCTCATTCAATTCTGTCAACAACCTTACGAAATAGGCACTGACAGATGAAAAAACCGAGGGTTTGAGAGATGAACGGTTGGTAACACAATGAATGGTTTTCTAGCAAGCCAGTCCAGTGAAATTTCTATTCTAGCACCTAACTACATTTTGGTGGTAGAAGAATATGGCATTGTTATTTATTTGGAGCACTGGAAGAAAGGACTGGCTGGGGTTTTATGAAGAAAAATGACCTATTAAGAAGATAAAAGAATATATACATCCCTATGCTCATTGTAGCTTTATTTATAATAGCTAAGATCTAGAAATAGCCCAAGAGCCCATCAGTAGATGAGTGGATAAAAAAGCTGTGGTAAATTTACACAATCGAATACTACTGGGTCATAAAAAAAGAAGGAAATCTTACCCTTTGCAACAGCATAGATAAACTTGGAGAGCATTATGCTAAGTGAAATAAGCTAGTCAGAGGAAGACAATGCCATATGACTTCACTTATACACTGAGTGGCCAGATTATTATGATCTCTGATGCATAGTAATCTGGCCACTCAGTGTATATTCTGTATAATAATCCTATATGGTAAAAGGCTAATATGCAAATTATCCCCTCAACCAGGAATTCGATCAGCAGGCAGTCCAGCCAACTGTCCATGTCCCCTCCTCCTGGCCAGGCTGGCTGGCCCCCACCCATGCACAAATTCATGCACCGGGCCTCTAATAATATATATTAGCAAGATTATTATGCATTCAGAGATCATCTGGGCACTCAATGTATGTGTAATCTACTAACAAACAAAATAGAAACAGACTTATAGATACAGAGAACATATTAACAACTGTCAGAAGGGAGGAGTGAGGAGCTGGGGAGGAGGGGGGAAGGGAAAAGGATTAAGCAAAAAACAAAAAAACAAAACTAAAACCAAACTCCTAGACACAGACAACAATATGGTGATTTCCCAGAGAGAAAGGGGTGGATGTAGAAGAGGGTAAGGAGGGGTGGGGATAAATTGTGAATGAAAGATACTTGACTTTGGGTGTCAAACACACAATACAATATACAAATGATGTATAATAAAATTGTACACCTGAAACCTATGTGATATTATTAACCAGTCACCCCAATCAATTCAATAAAAACAAAAAAGAAGATGAGGATTGTAGTTTAGTTACTATTTCTTCAAGATTTCATTCTAGGATATTTTGCTCTGCTCTCTTTGTGTTTGCTCAGATTTTTAAGACCAATCAAAAACTGAAATGCTAATTTCTATCTGTCTTTTCCCTTATTTCCAGCTTGAATTTGTTAATTCATTTCAATTACTGAGCAGTCATCTTCTAAAGAGTTCCTATTAAATTATATTTCTTCTTGCAGCTGTGATGGCACTATTTGCACAGTTATAGAAATCAGTGCTTTATTGTACTCACTTGCCTTGTGTTGGCTTAATCAGAATAAAGCAATTTTCTAGGCTGGAAAATGAAATACTTAACTTTCAATGCATGGAAACATAAACATTATCTCAAAGAGCTTCAGGATAACATAAAAAGGGAGACAGACGGGAGGCCAGTGGCAAAAGTTATAGATAGTAATCCCTCAGAGAAGAATAGCATCTGAGCCATCTTTCAATATCTTGTGTCTGTACTTAATAGGTATTCAGTAAATATTCGCTGATTGACAGGAGGTATGAGTGTTCAAATGAAGTCAAACACTTTCAAAATAATCAAGAAGACTATTTGGAATATGGAGTGACATTCAGAATCATCACAGGTGAACCTTGTCTAAGTATTTATTCCTGAGTTTTATGTAATGTATTTGCACAGATATAATTAAAAAGAAACATGCATGTCTTAGGGATGCTTAATCAATAGTTTAATATTGATGGGATATGTAAAGAAAAGGATTGGAGGCCAGGGATCTAGGCAAAGGCTGAACGGAGCCTAGATTGAGGCAAAAGTAGTAGGCGAGGAGCAAAATAAAAGCTGGTCATGGTGTATGCCCCCTATGGCTCAGCGATGGAGCACTAGCATTGTGGGGGTGAATACCCAGGACCTTTCTTCACTGTTAAACCTTCCCCAGAAGGCTCTCGGCCACAGACCTTTCTAGAAGCCAAATGTCAGCTTCTTGCCATCTATTTGGGACCTGCTAAAGGAGGGTCTCCATCTGGCGATGACCACAGGATGATGCTGACTGGCCCAAAGTTGTCAGTAATCTATAACATAGTCAAAGGATAGATTATGTCTCATGATTTCTAAATCTAGGCCAATATTCCAATAATACAGCCTTAAAAAGGATCTGGTCCCACTAAATATATCCTGCTGGGAGGCAGTGATGACTTAATAATCCCAGACATCAAGACCTTGAAACATCTGCAGGGTTGATGAGCAGAAAGGTCTTACACTTTCTTTTCTTCCTTCACTTACAAAACTTCTAGCTAAAAACAAAGCTTTTTTTTTTTTTTTTTTTTTTTTTTTTTTTTTTTTTTTTTTTTTTTTTTTTTGGTGAAGAAGCATTTCCAGCTCATTACCATAGCCTTTTAAAACTAGCAGCTGGTCCTGTCAATGTTATTGCTTTGGTAACTCTATAATCAGTTTTCATAGGTCAAGGATCTGGGCTTTTCTTTCCAATTAATTGAAAAAAATAGAAGTCAAAATTGTTCTTTTTCTGCCATTTCAGAATCATTAATAATTAGATTCCCTTCATTTATGTCATAGCTGGCATTTCTTGAGCAAATGTGTTGTCTTAGGAAACTAGAAGAATTTACATCCTGTGATGGTATATCATTGGTAGACACATTTGAGGAAGAATATCACGTGGCAGGTGGTTTTTATATTCCCTGGTGCATTTACTAAATTAGAATGTTTACCAAATCCCATGGTGGAATCTATGGGAGCTGCTGCAAACGGTGTCGGGTTGCTTTTTTGGAAACATTCAACATACACTTCGGAAAGAGGCTACCTTCTTTGGCTCTAAGTCAGAATTCCATTTCATTAAGCACAAGTGAGCTCATCTTCACCTTGCTCCTGCAATTATGGCCTGTGTAGCTGTGGTTCTCAGCACTGACTGCACACTCAGGGACCACCAGGGACCTTTTGGAAAACCCCAATGCCTCTATAAGCTCCCCAGGTGATTCTATCACACACTGAGTTTGAGAACCATGACTGAAGGATTCAGTTCAAGAATATTTTTTACATTTATAAGCCAAGAGACTATCTATTATGGACTGAATGTGTCCATGTGCTGAAATCCTAACCCCCCAGTGTGATAGTATTGGGAGGTGAGGCCTCAGGGACATAAATAGATTTAGCTAAGGTCTTAGGAGGATGGGACTCCCCTGGTAGGATTCATGCCCTTATAAGATGAGGAAGAAACACCAGAGCCTCCTCTCTCTGCTGTGTGAGGACATAGCTAGGAAGAGGGTCCTCCCCAGCAACTGAATCTGCCGGTACCTTAAACTTGGACTTCCCAGCCTCCAAACTGTGAGAAATAAAGTCTGTTGTCTAAGCCACTCAGTCTATGATATTTTAAAGCAGCCCAAGCTGACAAAGACTGTATCTAATTCTTTCTTGGTTTCTGTTCCTTTGCTATGTACATTTATTTATTTATTTATTTATCCATTCTTTTATTTATTTATTTACTTATTATTTTTTTATTAAGGTATTATATGTGTACATATCTTACCATTGGCCCCTCCCTGCCATACATGCCCTCCCTCCCCCGAGTTTTTCGTCCATTGGTTATGCTTATATACATGCATACAAGTCCTTCGGTTGATCTCTTATCTCCCCCATATCTCTCTATCCTCCTCGCTGTAATTTGACAGTCTGTTTGTTGCTTTACTGTCTCTGTATCTATCTTTTGTTCATCAGTTTATAATGTTCTTTATTATCCACAAATGAGTGAGAGCATGTTGTGTGTTTTTTTTTTTGTTTGTTTGTTTTTTTGTTTTTGTTTTTTTTTCATTGACTGGCTTATTTCACTCAGCATAATGTTCTCCAATTCCATCCAGGTTGCTGCAAATGATAAGAATTCCTTCTTTTTTATGGCAGCTGCTATGTACTTCTTCAAAACTGAGACATTAATTAAGGATAGTGTTTGTGAGAAGTCAGTCAATATCATCAACTGCTATTTCTCTGTTATTCTCCTTCCATCACTTTGTATGTAAAATGAAATAAACAATTAGAGTTGAGGCTCCTTCTTTTCTGACCCCTACTTTCCTAGGAAGGTAAGCATACATCTGTTTCCTCCCTTTCTTCTGTTCTATGCACTGCTTCCAAGAAAAGAAAATAATCTCAAAGTGGGCTTAATAATGAGAAAGGCACTTGATTTACTGTGAGGCTGGTCATTAACTCACTGCATCTCTCAGGGGCTCTTTGCCTTTAAAAAGAAGAAAAAGAGCAAGCGATCAATGATGCTTTGAATCCAAAAAGCAAAACAATTAGTTGGTGTTATTTTTTTTTTTTAACCACTCGCTTTCATGATTCTTTTTTCTATCTTAAATAAGTGGATTCAGTTGAACTGATATCAAAGTCATTGTGAATTACATTTACAAACTGTTTTAGATCATCAAGTGTCAAGGTTCTCAGCAATCTTTGCCTTAGAAATTAGCATACTTAAAAACCACCTCAAATTCAGCCTCTCTTTCAGGGTATTTCCTATGAAAGATGGTCTCAGACTCTAGTGGTCATGGGAATCATGGCAGGAAGTCGTTAAAAATGCATATTTTTGGGCCCCACTCTTAGAAGGAGCCTAGATATGTGAATTGTAAATAAATGTCCTAGGTGATTCAGTACATTTGACTCATGGTGTAAAATTTACTATTTCAGTGTGTTTCTCGTCTCCGTTGTCCAGAGTAATTTTCCTTCATAGTTCAAGGTTGGTCTTCACAACCTGAGCCTCTCTCATCCTTCCTACCTTGGGTCCTTCTGGAACTAGAATGTAAACCCCAAGAGGGCAGGACATTTTGTCTCTTTGTTTTCTGTATCCTTAGAACCTAAAACAGTGCTCAATGAATATTTTGAATGTACGACTGTTGTATTTTTGTTGATCCTCACCCAAGGATATTTTTTTCATTGATTTCTTCTTCTTTTTTTTTTTTTTTTTTTTTTTTAGAGAGAGAGAGAGAGAGACTGAGAGAATAGAAGGGAAGGAGGAAGAGAGCGAGAGAGAAACATCGATATGAGATAGACCATGTGCCTGGGCAGGGGATCAAAACTGCAACCCATGCACATGCCCTTGACAAGGAATTGAACCCATGACCATTTGGTACACAGGCCAGTGCTCTAACTACTTAGCAAAAACAGTCCAAGTTTGAATATATGACATTTAGTTAGAGTTAGCATTTTAATAAATGTACAAAACAAAATGAAAGTTTGAAAATGAAGAAGTCACTTAACAGAGAGGAGTTACAGTACATTGGGCACCCAGAATGTTTGGAATTTAGCTTTTGAGTTGAAATGTGGCTATAATTAGTTTCAAGCTGGCTTTCAATGCTCCCCAACTCCACGGTCAATGGTGGAAAACAAGCTGCTTCAGTGTTTAATCATGATCTCCTCTCCCTTTTTAGGGCAGGAGGATAAAGTTGGAAAGACCATAAGGGAGATATGTTAGCTAAATTAATTTGTCTAAGACAAGTCAAAACTTACATAAATAGGGACTAAGCTTCATTGTTATCCACACACAGAACACAATACCTTTTCAATCCTGTTTTCCTGAGATTTCTTAAAGTAGATGGTGGGGATCCCGAGCTCAGAGGCAGCGATCCATTGCAGAATGGCGCGAAGCTCAGCGTCAGGACACTCTGGCTCCAGGTCGAAGTTGATCACCAGCATGCTCCCCTGGTGGCTGGTGGCTCCCACTGGTGCTCCAGAGGCACATTCTGAACACAGACAACCACACAGCCTCATTTCATTTTCCACAGGGAGATCTTGGGCCAATTGTGTGTCAAAATTATGGGAGTGTGGCTTACCCTCTCTGCTTTCTGACTGTCCTTTAAGAATCTCCTTTTCTTCTATTAATTCACTTTGGGAGAAAACAACAGTATACGATTGGTAATGGTTAGGAAGAGTAAGCTGTGCATGGAAGATGAGGCGATGGGTTTTACTGATCTAAAAGCTTCTCAAGTTTTATTCTATGTTTTTCATTTTCATAGTCTGAAGTGATACTAGAAACGTAGTAATTGTGGCTATTATGTAGGATTATTGAGTCTTTAATAAATACCCTGCCCCTAAAAAATGAAAAGGCCAGAGAAACTGCATGGTTCTGGTGGGGAAAATTAGTCTGGGAGACTCTGAGATAGGCATCCTCCATTAACCTTCAGAGACTCAAAGAATCCAGGAGAGATGATGTTAACTAGTTCTGATTGGAGGATGGATCTGTCTTCTTTATTTTACCTGTCATTTAAAGCATCACACGCCTCTACTTTGACACAAAGATTTTTTTTCTACACTTTGATACCAACATAAATTTGCATTTTAGTCTAGGAAAATATTTTTTCTACATGATTATAGTTTTTTAATTCACAATAAGGAAAAAAGACAATCAATGAATTATAGAACTTAAATTGTACAAAATATCTCAATTAGTTGATACTTTTCCTTCTTATCAGGAGAGTGTAGTAAGCTAGAGGTGGTTTAGAATTAGAGATTCATGAGTGAGGTGAGTATTTTATTATAGACATTAAATATTTGAGATATTTTTGTATAGTAAGTACTTATATTATTAGGGAGCCCTGAATATAATGCTTCCAAAATGAGAACATATGGCCCAATAGTTAAAAGGAATTAACCACTTTTGGGAAGCCCATGATTGTCCTACATTTTTTTTGGTCTTAAATATGTTTTCTTTTTATGAGAGATTACCTCTAACATTTCATGTTATTGCTAAGATCTGGCTGACAAACTTTATTTTACTCCTAAAGCTGAGAGATCTTTGTTGTTCTTACATTCACACCTAATAATTACATAGAAGGATGGTCAATTTCCTCAGGGTCTAGATTTCTGTTAGATCTCTATGTGAGTGACATTAAGTGAAATGACAGATGGTAGGTACAGTTTCTGCTCTTACAGAGCTGAATGATGCTGCTATGGGTGGTGGTGGGCTTGGTTTTCCCTGAATTCATACAGTCTGTAGGATTGTAGGCTCATACCACAGAGAAAGATAGGAAAGGTAGCTAAACAAATATTTTCTGAAAGAAGAAAGTAAATTTGTCCTCAAATAGTTACTTTTATTTGTTTCACTTTTTGGTTCTTCTTTTAGAAAACAAACCCAAGATAATAGGGGTGTTCATCTGTCCTCATGAATCATGGCCTTAGGGAACAAGAGAGAATTCATTGCCACTTTCAGTCACTAAGAAGTACTCCCACAGGCAGGATACTTGAATAGATAGTAAAGCAAAAATGAATTAGCTATACGGAGTAGTTGAGAAAATAGCTCAGATGAGAGAGCAATTTCCCACCCCCCCCTATACTTTACTTACACTTTTTGGAAATTTCAGAAATATTCAGATAACAAGCTAAGTCATCATGATAAAAAATAGATTGTAACTCATTTAATTTCCCAGAAGCATCACAATTCAGGATGTAGTTCTGATCTCATGTTGCTCTCCTTATATTCTCTTAGTGCTTTCCCCCCTTGCTGTTTTAGAAGGTCCTATGGTGGAGGGGCAGAGTTACTGTGTGGGAATGACACATCTTCAATATGGCATCATTTGGTGTTGGGCAAAACATTTAGTACTGACAATCCCAGGTAAAGGAAAAGCCAACACACTTGGTTGGCATCACATGTTGGTTGGCATGGTACAATTTAAATGGAATTTTTGCTTCTTGGTGTCCATTAGGTAAAATGACATATACTTCTAATTGTATGGATGAGCTTGATTTGAAATGATTACATCATAGAGAACAGACTTGAAATCTAGAAAGGAGGTGATGGTAGACTAGGGCTATTCTAGGCTTGAGTTCTTGCTCCAGTGACATGGAACCACACATGCCTGGGAACCACGGCAGTACAGACATCATGAAGTCGGTGGCTGGGCACGACCTGAATGATCACAATGGATTGCCAGATGGAATTGGAGTGGCGGTCTCACCATCATTGCACCTCCGTGGCTACTTACTTAATCATGGGAGAAGATGGCATGTTTTCCTGATAAATGTCCAGGTCCATAATGCCAAGACTGCTAGTGGCACTACTGTTGCCATTGCTGACAAAGCAAAAGTTTACATATTAATGCCTGTCTCCACCACCTGGCCACACCTCTGACACCGATTATCTACTATTCTCACGGGTCCTCCCTTTAGTGTTCAGAATAATACAGCTTTGTGTCTCCAGGACTCCTAAATTGACATTTATTTCTGACCAAATTAGGAGACACATAACAAAAGACATTTTTGGCTCAAGCCAACCACCATAGTTGTTTTCTAATTTCTGCAGTGGCGTTGCATGGGGCAGATTATACTTAGTAAATGACAATCAGCATGACTTTTTTCTTCCTCATTCTAGTTATTGTAAAGATGTTCATCTATTAGCAGAAGTCCATAGAAACTAACATATTTCCGAGAATGCAGTTTGGGGGAGATACTGGAATGCTGATCTGCCTGTTTTTGACAGTGGGCACATATTCAGGGGATTTTTCTGAGGGACATTCCACAGGATGTGCACCTGGCTCATTTTTTAAAATTTTATTTTGGGGAACTGCAGAATGCACACGTACAAAGTTGAAGAAGCCAAGTTTTATAGATTCTTTATCTTAAAATCTTTGAGAAGTAGTAACATCTGCTACCTTATGCTTCATGGAGGAGGGACCATTATTACATCATTATCATTGGCTGCATAATCAACATATGGTTAAGTTACTAGCCTGAAACTTATTTACTGAAACAGTGGAGTTGAGCTAATTTTTAGGTTCTGTCTGTACGCTCAAAGGAGAATGAATCCGATTTCACCAAACCCACTAAGTTTTCTCACACCTTTTCTATTTTCCGATGTCATCTCTTCCAAGTAAGGTTTCCAAAGGGTGAGAGCTGGTATGTTGTAAAGGGGCATACTTCCCTGGGAGTACCATGAGTAACCAACTAGACTCCCTCCATTTCAAATTCCTATCTTGGGTTTTGCCTGAGGTACTGAATATATTTACTGATTGAAATCTGATGACTCAGACTTTGCACTGAAAGTAATTAACCCTATCAACATCTGCTAATCCAAAGATCAAATTCTCTCTCTCTCTCTCTCTCTCTCTCTCTCTCTCTCTCTCTCTCTCTCTCTCTCTCTCTCCTTTGTTTTTTGAATTTTGGACAAGTTGCTCAACATCTTCAGTCTAGTTGATGGAACTACCAGAAATAAAACTTTCAATAATCAAGAAACCCAGATGTATCTGAACCTCCCATATCAACTGGACTCTGAACAGTTTCCAGTATCAAATAAGACTTCAGGCTGAAACATGGAGATTCTTTTCATTTTTTATCTCATAGAGGGATAGTTTTTAGTTTATATCTGCTGACTGGCTGGGGTCTAATAAGATCTGACCTATTATTAGATCTTCTCTAGTTTTTCTAGAGCAACAATAGAAGGCAGGGCAGAGAAATCAGAGGAGCAGTCAGGCCAAACAACACAACAGTGTGGAGACACTTGCCTCATGTAAACCCAGCCTGGGTTGCATCTGAAATACAAATGAACCAGAAAGAAAGTATCAAACATACGAGGTGTAATAGCAGCTCTTATTAAGAAACTAGAGGCCTGGTGCATGAAAATTCATGCACTGGAGGGGGTGTCCCTCAGCCCAGCCTGTCCCCTCTCACAATCTGGGAGCCCTCAGGGGCAGGAGGCAACCTGGCAATCAGGGGAAGGTGATGCCTATATCACACCTCTGCTACTGCCACTGCTAGCAGTGCAAGCCTAGGCCATCCCTGGTTACCTAAGTTTCTGTGGCCCTGGGTGGCTGGGCAGCAGCCATCTGAGGTTTACCTGCGCCTCGGGCCAGCCCTGAGCGGTTGGGGGCTTGATGGCAGGTCCAGCTTCCTGGGTACCTGCAGCCCTCTCCCGACCCCCTGGTTGGCTGAAAGGACTGTGGGAGTCTGGCAGGGTTGAGGGGGCTGGCCACCACTATCTTGTGGCTATGGGCACCACCATCTTTGGGATGGCATGATGGTCAATTTGCATATTCCCTCTTTATTAGATAGGATTCACAGTTGTCATCACTGAATACATTAGCTTGGGCTCGCAGAAAAGGAAACACAGCTTATTCTTAACCTTGGCCAAGGTAATCTAAGCCATAATTGCATATTAAGATAACTCTCAGCACAAATCATGATAGGCAGGCAACCGGACCCAGTGGGAACTTTCTGTTTTTGCACTCTCTATTGGGACCCTTTGCAGAGAACCATTTAAAATTTATTTCTGAAATATGTGTGGAGACCTGTTTCCCTGGAAAGTCAAGTGAAGAGCAGGTACCTCATGGATCGCTCACTGAACTGCAGGAAGCTACTTGTGTCGTCTGGGTTGTCCTCCTCGTTGGCAAGCTGAGACCAGCTGTCTGTGCTCTCCCCACTGCTGACAGGAGGGTTGGGAACCTCATCCGGGGCTCTGCCTTCTGTAGGGACTTCAGCCCCTGGTATGTCGCTGGCATCAAGGCTGTCACTATATAGATGGTGGGATATTATTACTAAGAGTGGGAGCACAAGACTGAACTTTTCAAAGGACCTTGCTGGCTGCTGTTAAGCATGAATCTCTGCCATACTGAGCAGGTTGTTCTTACACACAGGTGTAGTCTTTCTTTAAGGACAATACTTCTACTGGTGCCCTAGGTCCCATATTTGTCTTTTCAGGATAACTCCCCATTAGCCTTTCCCGTTTCTTAATTTGTTCTCTTTCTTTGAACTCCCTCCATCCAATTCAAAAACACCTGTAAGCACCTTGGTGTGCATATATAAGAATTATTTAGGGGCAGTGGTATTTGCAATGGACATACCGAGGGCATCCTCCTCAGAGTTATGATTCAGTGTTTCTGCAGAGAAGCCCAGAAAGCTTTATTATAAGTAACCACCCCTGGTGATTTTAATGCAAGTGGTAGATGGACCATACTGGGAAAATTACCCACCCCAATATTTGATGGGGCTTTCTCTGCTGGAATCCTTTGAAACTTGGGCTTCAATCTCCAGAGATTTACTTTGCCTTTGATAAGGTTTTATATGTCATGCTATTAACCTGAGATTGCTTTAAGGTTAGTTACCAGCTTGGGGGATCCATGGACTGCCTACATGGTACAAATTAGACCTCTAAACATGCATTAGGACAAGCTGTGGTTATAAATTCTTAGGGGATTTTCCCCCCTCTCTAACCAGAACCTTAACCCTGAAATACAGATTAAAAAAAAAAAAAATCAGCTCCCTTTGCTTGTGGATGATTCTTCTTCCTAAATTTTTATTGGAGATAATTTTAAAATATAATTTTTTTTTGTTCTAAGTCTTAACCATTTATCATTTGCTGTAACCACAGTATAATTCCTATTTTCTTTTAGCCTTTAGAAAATAAACTCATATATTACAGAAACTGACATGCTTCAGGAACAGGTGCATAATCAGCTTTAACTCGCCATTTTTGTTTCCAGATCTTTTCATTTTCTGCCCCTGTGATGATGGTGATGATGATCATCCTAATATATAAAAATCCTGAGTCCATCTCATCTACATTGACCAGAGGCTCTACCTAACACCCAGGCTACGCACGCAGCAGGCTTTGGTGGGTGAAGACTTGTGGCAGTGAAGATGGGGATGGGGGAGGTGGGGCCACACTCACACTAACTCACAACTACACACATGCACAGACACACACAGTGCCCACTAGCTCACAGCCTTTTCTCTCTTTCTTTCCCTCCTTCCCAGCTTGCTCTCGGAGGTTCTCTCAGCATAAGGAAACAAAACAGACTGGGCCTGAAGAGGCCTGAATGGAAGGGAAGGCAGGCAGAGGGTGGAGTATCCCCCACTGACCCCAGCCAAAAAAGAGAAAGAGGGAGATAAGGAGGCAGGGAAGCCTGGAGGACTGCTGAGAAGAACAAAGAGAGAGACTGGGTGACATCAGGCCAGCAGGGGAGGGCAGATGGGGGCAACTAGGCTGGCAGGGGAAGGAAGTTGGGGACAAGATCAGGCCAGCAGGGGAGGGCAGTTGGGGGCAAGATCAGGCAGGCAGAGGAGGGCAGTTGAGGGCGACCAGGCAGGCCGAGAGGTTAGGGGAGATCAGGAAGGCAGGCAGAGGGGTTAGGGGCAATCAGACAGGCAGGCAAATGCAGGGGCGACCAGGCAGGAAGGAAGATGAGTGGTTAGGAGCCAACGGTCCCAGATTGTGAGAGGGATACCCAATTGCCGGTTTAGGCCCGGTGTGGGATCGGGCCTAAACCGGCAGTCGGACATCCCCCAAGGGATCCCAGATTAGAGAGGGTGTAGGTTAGGCTGAGGAGACCCACCCTCCCAATGCACAAATTTCATGCAGTGGGCCACTAGTTATTAACAATAATGTTAAGTTCAGTCTTGTATTTAAAGGGATGTTTATTATATTAATTCAGAATTTATAATTGATTCATAGTGGAAAAAGTTTTCAAGCTAGCTTGAAATTCAAGTGTGACTTCATATGGCTTGCCCCTTATCTACCTTTTAGGTCTCATCTCAAATGCCAGCAGCCACTTTGACCAATTAGTTATTCTCTATCACACTACTCTTTATTTTTGTCTCGTCACACTCTACAATAATCTACACTAAAAAGAGAAACATGCAAATTGACCATACTTCTGCTATGCCCACAAGCCACACCCACCAGCCAATCAGGAGCAAGTATGCAAATTAACCCAACCAAGATGGCTGCAACCACTGAACAAGCAGGAGGCTTGGGTTTCTCCAGCAATGGAGGAAGCCAAGCTTCCCACCTGCTCTGGCTGGCCCTGGCCTCTGCTCAAGCTACAAAGTTTCAGTTATAGAAGATACAATAAATAAATTCCAGATACCAGGGCCTCTACTTGGGTCACTGGGAGACGTGGCAATCCTGCAAACCACCACAGGTCCCTCACTTAGGCTGCTCCTGGCCCCAAGGGAACCCCACCCTGATCGGAGACACCCTTCAGGACAAACCAACTGGCCCCCATGCGTGCACCAGGCCTCTATCTTATCTAATAAAAGGTAATATGCAAATTGACTGTCACTCCAACACACAAGCTGGCTGCCCCCATATGGTCAAAGATGGCTGCCCCCATGTGGACATACGATGGTTGCCTCAAGATGGCTATCAGGGGAGGGCAGTTGGGAGGGACCAGGCCTGCAGTAGAGGGCATTTGGGGGCGATCAAACTTGCAGGGGAGGGCAATTAGGGGTGACCAGGCTGGCAGAGGAGGGAAATTGGGGGCGACTGAGCCTGGAGAGAAGGGTAGTTGGGGTGGACTCAGACCTGCAGAGGAGGGGAGTTAAAGGTAACCAGGCCTGTAGGGGAGGGCAGTTAGGGTAAAAAAGGCTGGCAGGGGAGCAGTTAGGCATCAATCAGGCTAATAAGGGAGTGGTAAGGGGGTGATCAGGCTGGCAGGCAGAAGCAGTTAGGGTAAGGTGACCAGACATTCTGCTTTTGGCAGAATAGTCCTGATTTTTAACAATTTCTCCCACGTCCAGCAGTGTTTTTAAAAAGTCCAAAAGATTTAAAAGATTCTCTCCAAAAATTGGGACTTTTTAAAAATGATGCTGGATGCGGGACAAATTGTTAAAAATCGGGACTGTCCCGCCAAAAACGGGATGTCTGTTCACCTTAAGTTAGGTGCAATCAGGGAGGCAGGCAGGCAGGCAAGCAGTTGGGAGCCAGCAGTCCTGGATTATGAGAGGAATCCCAGATTGGAGTGGGTGCAGGCTGGGCTGAGGGACACTCCCTACCCCAGTGCACTGGGCCTCTAGTTTACTTTATAATGAGATTTTTCATATATGTTGTTTGTCTCTCCCACTGCTGTGTAAGAGCAATGGGCACCAGCACCAAATCTCTATATTATCCTGCATTTGAAGCTCCAAGGATAGTGCACATCAATGGGTATCAACTATTTGTTGGATGAATACTATTTTTCTTGAAACAAATATAAATGAATGCACAACATAAAATATATTTCTAAAAAAGTCAGATGATGTCATTAAGTGCAACATGTGATGTTGAGAATTTTAGTTAGATGTTTATACTTGTGGTCTCAAACTATCCAAAAGTTAGATACTTGTTCTTTAATGATCTTAGATAGGGTGGTTAATTTAAGCACTCATTGCTGCCCGACAATAGAATAATAATTTTTCCAGAAATCAAGAACTGGGATACATCACATTGTTTAAACTCTTTAAATTAAGGGATAGTTCAGGTATTTGGACAGATGTGGTGGCCTAAAATGTAAGTACCGTATTTTCCGGCATATAAGACGACCCCCTAATTTTACAGTTAAAACATAGGTTTAGGTCTATATTCGCTGTATAAGACTACCCCCCACTTCCGAGGCAACACTAGTTCTTTTTTTAATAGACCACCTCTCTGACTCTGGCCAATCCAAGCAGGCTTTTTATGCATGCAAATTATACAAGTTCTGTACCCGAAGCTACACTGTGTTCTAGTAAAAAGCCTGCTCAGATTGGCCAGAGTCAGAGAGGCGGTCTATTAAAAAAAAGAACTGGTGTTGCCTCGGAAGTGGGAGGTAGTCTTATACAGTGAATATAGGCCTAAACCTATGTTTTAACTGTAAAATTAGGGGGTCGTCTTATATGCCGGAAAATACGGTATTCTATTTGGATATGACTTTCATAATATATTCTGAAGTGGTTAGTTTCTCTTTTATAAAATAAAAATGAAAGCGATTTTTATTTCAGTATGTTGAGATTTTATGAAGTTTTTAGTAAGAATTATGAAAATGTCCCCCAGAGAGTAGCCTAAAAATATCTTCAGGACATGACACCTCCTCACCTCCAAACAGAATCAGATGGAATTGAGTTCTGTATTTAGCTATTTTGACACATCAAATTTCATGAAAACAAATTCTAGAAAATGTGATCTAAATATGACTAATTTCTTTTATTTTAAATCCTAGAAAGTTCCTTTTAAATAAAATTCTCATGTCACTTGGGAAAAAAATCTCTGGAATTAAGGCAACACTATACCCAACCCAAATAACAATAACAACCATAAAACAAACATTTATTGAGTTGTAGGCACTTAAGAATCCTCTTATGACATTATTATATTCCCATTTATAGACAAGTAAACTGAAGTAGAGAGATGAAGGCATGTGCCCACGGTGATATGGTTAAAGGTTAGTTAGTAGAGTTTATGTTCTATTATTGATATTGCTCCACAAAGAAAAAATACACTGAGTGCCCAGATTATTATGATCTCTGAACGCATAATAATCTGGCCACTCAGTGCATATCCTATATAATGAAAGGCTAATATGCAAATTGTCCCCTCGACCAGTAGTTTGACCAACAGGTAGGCCAGCCAACTGCCCATGTCCCCTCCCCCTGGCCAGGCTGGCTGGACCCCACCCATGCATGAATTCATGCACCAGGCCTCTAATATATACATATACTGAGTGATCATATTATTATGCATTTAGAAATCATAATAATTTGTCTTCTCAGTGTATATTTAACATTTAGTAGTCCTTACATTTTGGGAGCAGACCCATCTCTTGAATTTCTAAGGCTGATGACATTTTCCCCCCTTTCAATATTAGAAAACAAAATCAGAAATCTACATCATTAGCCAAGAGGATTTGTGCTTGGGTCATGTGTGTGAGTCATCATATGAAACACAAAGCTAAATCAGTTGGAGGCTTTAATCATATGCTTTTCTAAAATTTCTGAAAGTCTCAAGGTTGTAGCTATTTTAAGCACAATATTAGTGACATGCAAGTA
This sequence comes from Pipistrellus hanaki, assembly GCF_964339955.1. NCBI lineage: Eukaryota > Metazoa > Chordata > Mammalia > Chiroptera > Vespertilionidae > Pipistrellus > Pipistrellus hanaki. The sequence goes on along the minus strand of NC_140510.1, from coordinate 61,608,688 downwards.
AAAATTGTATACCGGTAATGAATTTTATTTCACTGTAGTGACAATCACAATTTGATTTGAACCTATAACCATAAATCTTGTTAAATTAGTTCATGAATGTTCCTTAACTAGGTCACCTTTTTCGACTAAAAATCTTAGCTGGTTAATGATCACTGTGTTTAGGAGACTTTAAATCAAGCATTTTCCATTTCCTGCTGTCTCAAGTTAAAGTAATTCTAAAGAATTACATATTGGCTCTTATATATCTTTAACTCTTTGATCACTTTTAAACATTTGTAATTCACCATATTTCCTGAAGTTGAATACTATGGTGCAAATATAAAACTTTGATGAATATTTTCTATAGTTGGAGAATTACTGATATATAAAAACTTGTCTTCTTGGTCATCTTAGCCTATTCTTCATTTTGTTTATATTTGTGTTCTTTTGCTTGTATATTTTATGCTCTCTTTTCTTCAATTTCCTTTAGGATTTAATCCAATTGGAAAGTTAAGTTCTTAGCACTGAGGGATTGAGAATGAAATATTTACAAGCATCTAACCACACACCACCCACACCTTGTAATGATATAATGATTGGGAGCATCAGCACCAAAAGATGAAGCCCTATAGCTTCCCTGGTGAGGGTGGGAAAGTATTAGGGACCTTTGAGGGCTGATGAAATGTGATGAAGGCTTCATTCAACTTGTTTATTGTAACTAACCACTTAAAAATTACAGTTTCTTTGTGCAATAGGTTCATGGTCCTGAAGAGCTATGCAGGCCATTTCTCATCTTATGTTTTCCATAAGATAGAGTTTAATTTTTGTTTTTGTTTTCTTCTGTTTTGTTTAACTTTAACTATAGATCAAAAATTATAAATGATACAATGGTCTCATATTTAAGAATCCTCTCAATTTTCTATGAAAAATGGGAGTTGTAAAAATAACGGACAGTTTGTTAAGCAACCTGAGAGAAATAATTACTTTGCCTCAAATTCAAAATGTATTGTCACCTACATTACAACTTTCTGAAAGAGAAATTGAAATAATAATACTCTGGAGTTGTTTTGCTTCTAATGCTGCCATAATTATACCATGCATCTAAAAAGCCAACACTTGCAGGACACGGTGTCCTTGCAGAGATTTTTAGAACAAGGAAGAAAGGAAAACCTAAAAGGAGAGGCCTTAGAAAAAATAGATATCAAAATATTTAAACAATATTAAAGTTTATTTAAATTTAAAATTTTCAAGTAGATTAATTGGCATATTTTTTCTTTTGCTTGAAAATTGCCATGCATGAATTTTTTATTGGGCAATTAATTTTAATGGGGAGAACAATACCCTAGATCCTCTATTATGTAAATGAATCTCATTTGTTTCAAAAATTTTTAAAAATTACTTTCATCTTTCCATTATTATAAGTTCTTCTTAACCCAAGAAAGCCATGTATTACCTCAGACATTCAGTTCTTACATCAATAAATCCCTAAGATTTAGAATAAATATGAATTAAGATGCAAACTCCAGGCCCATGCACTCTTAAGGAGTCTCACAAATCATTCACTCACCCGTGGTCTTGGCAGTCTTTCTTCTCAGTGTCTCTACCCCTCACATTTGGGACATTTTTGTCGTCTTTTGAATGCTCCTCTGCTTCTTCCAGGGGGCTGCACTTGGAAAGGGTGTGTTCAGGTTCACCAGCACACTCTTCTCTCTGATCTGTTTCAATCTGAATTAAAGGCACTTCCCTTGAACAAAGTGATTGCCTGTTGCGGTTTACAGAGACACCATCATGGCACAAGGAAGTTTCCTTTTTAGAATTGAAAGTAAGAGGAGCAGCTTTGCATGCAGAGGACACTGAGGGACGTTGGCTTTCGGTAACAGAGTCTTTCCTCTGGTAATCAATAGGCTCCTGAACAAGAAGAATTGGCCCACTTTGCACTCTGCTAGAAGCTAACCTGTTTGCACACTTGTCCACTTGCAAGGGGGGGCCACCAGAAACAGGCTCAGCATCAGCCTGGGAATCATCCACTATAATTTTGTTCTTCCGCATGAGAGCTTCTATTGAGTTTGCCCATGTCTCATGAATTAACATGGCTGTGATCTGGTCAGTTCCACCTCTGCGATACAAGCAAGAATCAGATTTGCAGAGCCCCGTTGAGGAAGCACTGCTGACTGGCTGTACGCTTAGGCGATCTCGCTGGTTGTTCTGAGCAAAGCCATCTAAGGAGTTGGCTTTGAATGGCACATTCACTGTCAGCCTGGCACCCAGGGATCTGCCATCTGGCATAGACGACTGTCTGTAATACAATGGGGATCGCAGAGAAGGTGACAATAAACCAGCCGCCCAATCCTGGCTGCTTCGTCTGGAGAAGGCGTTATCTTTGCTTTCTCTTTCCATGTCCCTCAGCATGTACCTGTAGAACTCCTCGGTGATGCTCTCTGTGCTGGACTGCTTAGAGGGACAGTTTGACCTCACACTGAGGTGGTCATTTTTCTGGCACACCTGCTGCATAGCTGAGTTCACAATGCTGCTGGCATTCTTGCCTGCATAGTAATCCAGCAGCAACTCAAATCCTCTTCCTTCATTCTCCATCTGATTCACCATGAACCTGGAAAACTCATCGGTGATGCTCTCACAGCTCGATTGCTTGGAGACAGAGCTGGCCCTGCTCACTGGCTGACTTAGGCTGCTCATTAAACCCAGGCTGTTGACATAGGCCCTGGCATTAGAGTCCTCCTCGGCAATGCTTTCACAGCTGGAGGCCTTCAGCCGGTTCCACCTGTCTCCACTCTGTAGCCGATTCCGGGGAAAGCTCTGGGCTTGCCAGACGCCGTCCACCATGGAAAACTCTGTCAGGTTCATGATCTTGGCTGCTACTTCGTTTGCAAAGACACTGACAGAATCTTGGGTGTCCTCAAGGTTCATGGACTCGTCCATAACCCTGTTCATCAGCTTCTCTTTAAGCTCCGGGTGCTCATCTGTTTTCCTCTTGATCTCACTGAGCCGCGGTGGCTTGTGTTTCCTCACAGCGGACCCACTGGCCTGACTCTCCTTCCTCTTCAAAGATCGGCAGGTTAGGTTCGGGGTAACCAGAAACTCGGTCCCTCTTTTCCATGCACAAAACCAGGGTTGTTTTCCTTTTGAGTTGTCAAGGCAAATTGCTGCAATTTCAGTTGCCATGGAGACAATGGTCTCTGCTAATTCTTCCGCAAAGTCTGCAATGCTGTATACCTCTGTGTGTTTTGCCTGCAGCATAGACTGAGCAGGAAGCGGCAAGTCACTCCCTAACAAAGACAGATTAACTTGCACTTCATTGTTTAGAAGTGAGGCACAATTGTACTTCTCATGGCTGTTGGGACTGAAGCTGTTCTCAGCATCCTGGGAACCGCTGCTCCACTTGGTGGCTGCCCATGTCCTTTCTCCCTCTGAAGAGGCTCTGCTTTCATTCTCATTGTGACTCAGTGTCTGATGAGGGTTTATTATATCCTTTCCCATGGTTCCTTTCAGATATATTTCCTTAGGGAATATTTTAGCAGATGAAGAACCAGGCATTCTGGGACCACAAGACAATTCAGATTGCAGCATGGGGTTCTGGAAGAGACCTGGCTTCGCTGGGCCCTTGCTGTCTTGCTTTGGAGGCATGTCCTCTACAAGATCATTGATAACAAGACTGGTGCTACGTGGAGGAATATGTGGATGGCTGCTGGAGTATTCAGTGGCTTTAGCCCATGCTTGACTAGCAGCCTCATCACGTGGCTGGTTGCCTAGTTCTGTTTCCCTCCATCCAATGGTCTCCTTAGAAAGGAGAATGGGACACTCACCATGCTGTACAATATGGCTCATCTTCTTGAGAGTAAAGCACATCACATTGAAGAGCAGTTGATTTGTACCTTCCATTAAGATGTCCAGAGTTTCAGATGAATGCGTGCCTTGGGGGTCAATTCTTTTATTTTGCTGGTGAATTCCATCAAGGCAGTGCTTCAGAATCAGATTGGACAGAGCTTGTGCCAGTTCATTTCCGAGCGCATTTTCTGAGCACGAGCTCTGAGGCTTGGAAGCAGTTTCCATAATTCTTCTGTTCATTGATTCCATGAGGTCTCCAATGCTGCTGTAGGCAGTAGGCCTTATTAAAACCAGAGCGGCCTCTTTGAACAATGCCTCTGCGATGGCCTCATTTCCCAGCGCCATGTCCCTCCCTGTTGCTAAATTAAAAAGTGGAGGAATTGCTGCAGAGGACACAGCTGCAGGCAAGAGTCCACTTGAAGCTTCAGGGCACTTCACCTCTCCGGTTTCAGCCAGGCCACAGACAGCGACGGCACTGGCCACCTGCGCCATGCCGCACAAAGCAGATGGAAACGAGTATTCACTGATGGACGGTTCCTTGAGTACTTGGGGTGCTTGAGTCTGTAGTAGGTCATTGCCACCTGGTGGGTGGTTGAAAATAAGGGATTCTTGCTCCATTTTTAGTCTTTCTGTGGCCTGTGGACTGGAAATAGTTCCAATCACGGTGGCTGCACAAGCTAAGGCTACCTCTAGAGCACTCTGGGGGTGTCTGCTGGCATTCTCTCCAGAGGGGACACCTGAGTTTTCAAAAGAGACTTCCATTTCAGACCATGCAGAGATGTCTGGCTCAGGGGCAGCATTATTGCCATCGGGACTCTGAACAATGACGATTTTGGGGAGCTCATTCCATGACTGAGGAACCACAATATCTTTTGTGGAGCAGCGACGAGAGAGCAGAGCACTTCCTACAGAGACACTGACTGCCGTTTCCTGGGGTAGTGTAGGCTGAGACTGAGATAATCTAATAAATGCATCTTGCAGCACAGATTCTGCTAAATTTGTGGCATACTCGCCCGTTGTGGCTTCTCCATCTTGTATGGGGAGAAGAGAATTTGTTCCATCTTCCTGGTCTCCTGGGTCTAACTTGTGGTCCTGCTCCATGACAGCGCCACGGGCAGAAGGTTCATCTTTCTTAACCACCTTGGAGAAATAAGCATTGCCTGGAATACAGAGTGCCTGCAATTTTTCCACTTGATCTTTAACATTTTCTGAATGATAGTAATTTGTGGCTGTCATCTCATTCCCCACAGTTTCACCTTTCCACTCTGATAGCTTAGCTGATGGATCCAGACTCTGCAAAGTTATGTCTTCTGCTACTTTTCTCAGAGATGTTTCTGTGTTAATCAATGATGTGTGATATTTGCTAATGTATTTGTCTTCCAAAGTACAAAGTGCCTTTTCCTTATTGTGATCCCATTCCTCCTGAGTGATTTCCTTCGACTTTTCCCTTTCCATAACATTGGCTGAAACATTTATATTCTCATAACCTAGTGAAGAGAAAATGAAGAGCACGATTACTTTTTGAATAGCAGGTTCTTGTGAGCCTAAAATAATTATTTTCTAAAAATGCTTCAAAGCATCAGGTATCCTCCCCACATCCCCAAATAGCATTTGAATGTTTCTTCAAAACAAATGTTTCTTCAAGAAAAATGAATCTGAAAAGGCTTCTGTGCTTCCTTCTGGAATGCTGCTCAATAAAATGGGTGTCAGTGCAGAAAAGAAGTGCAAAGCATTACAGCAGAAGAAGGCTTTTGGGAGCTGACAACTAGTCACCAGCCTTCAGGGGCAAAGTAAGCCCGAAAATGCATTTATAACTTCCAAGTGAGTCAGGAGGGAAGAGAGAGGATGTTTATAGCAACCTTAATAGTGAGTCTTGTTACAAAAATGTGCTCTGAAGTTTGCATAGTATTTGCCCCAGGGTCAGTGGCAACAGTATCTGGGGTATCCCTTCCTAAGGCTAAGAGTCGGGGAAGGAGTCCATTGTTCACTGATCTCCACTAATGAGTCAATAGAAAGAGTGAGTAAATGAGTACTAAGCACTTTCTTGGGTTCTTTACTTCTGTCTTCACCATTTGCTCTCTCTAATTCTTGATTTAATCTTGTGTTGTTTTATACAGTCACATGCTATACAGGCTTGAAGCCTAGACTATAAGGTACAGCGTAGGTGTGTGGTTGGCTATAAACATCTGTTTGTATAAGTGCACTGTGATATTAGCACAACAATGAACTTGACTAACAATGCATTTCCCAGAAGGCATCCCCCTCCTTAGACAGCACAGGACAATCTCATATCATACTTTCAAATATATTACTGCTACAGGAATTACTATATCCCAAGATCTAGATAAGAGCTCAGAAGACTAAACAAAGACTAGATAGCTGGCCCCAGGTTTCACAGCTTCAAAGAAACTGTTAGGATTGAGGCCAGTTTAACTCAGCTTCAACAAGTAAGAGGCTTTGATGGAAGACTTAGGGAGGTTAACTTTCCTCCCAGTGATAGTCTCCATTTCTTGGCAGTCAAGAGGATTTCCCTTTAAAACACACATTTTCATCAGAACACCTAAGACATCTTTAGAGAGAACAGAGCCATCTAACCATTAAATCTAAGTGCCTCAGTCAGCATCTTCACCAGTTTTCGTATCCTTTTTTCCTCTTAAACTTAGTGAAGATTGTGATGTGTCATCCAAACTGATATGGCCTGAAACTTTTCTAAAATTGCATGTAGACATTTTGATAGGGTGACTAATTTCAGAATGCACATTTGTTTTATTGGAGAGTTCTCACCGTTCCTGTATTCTTCCACCTCACTCTCCTCCTCCAAGTGCTCAGATGCGGTGATAAAGTCTTCCTCGATTGAAGACAGGGAACAGTTTGTGTCATCCTCCACCTTCAAGATGTTTGTTTCCAGGTGGAGCTGCCGCTCCTGAACCAATTCCAGGCCAATCAAAAATTTGTTGATTTCAAAGATGATGCAATTGGTACTGTTTGGTCTGTTCCCCCTTGCACACTGGACTAAGCAGATGTCTGGCAGCCAAGGACACTAAAAGTAAATAGGAAGAAAAAAAAAAGGCCTTTATTAGAAAAAGAAATTAGAAAATCATTGACTCTGACCTTTCTTCTTCCCTCAATCTCTCCTGTTAAGGAGTGGGGACCTTTAAAATATTTGGAACATCTAGGCTTATTCTAATAAACTGCTTGAAAAAAATTCAAGTGCTATTTGGGAACGCAGAGTACCTAGGAGAACATTTGACATAGGGGAAAATAGACGAGTTGTATCACATATTTTTGTTCTCTTCTATCAAAGCAAAAATTGCCCTGGGCAAAGTTAATCAGGTAAGGAAGACGTTCTTCAAAGCTATTAAAATTGGAGAGAGAGGCCAGAACTGAGTCAGAACACAACTCCACAGAAACAAAAGATGATTGGGTTTTTAAGAGCTGGTGTAGAATTATAGTCTATCTGTGCTCAATAATTGGCTTTGCCCAAAGGAAAACTAAACTTTTTTGTATCTTCATCATAGGAGACAGTTTTGAAAACTGAAGCAACTCTCACAAAGGTCTAAATTGTTTTGTAGGTACCACAGTCCCTATGTTTTCTTATTAGTAGATCAGCTATATTGAGGTAGCACAGCAATGGCAAGTCTCATCTTAGTCAACTATTGCCCATACCTGCTGGTTTAGGGATATCCTGTTTGGCTGCCTTGTCCCATTAAAAGTTGCTTACTTACTAGTTCAGAAATGGGCACATGACACATGAGAGCTAATAGGATACAATGAGATTTTTCCTGGGAGCCACCTGGAAGAGATATTCTCTCTTCTTACTCAACTTGAATCCAAAGGATATTGATTCCTTGTGAGAAGAGCTTGTCTGATAATGGAGTACACAGAGAGAAAGAAGAGAGGCCACAAGAGAATTTGCATGTCTGATGACTTTGTTCAAATCCTTGTATTTAATCTACCCACTGGACTTTGTAGTTACATGAGACAATGCATTACTCTGTGCTTAAGTCAATTTTCTGATATGTTTAATTACAAATCCCAACTAATAGGCCTGGTCCAGAAATACTCTTAAAACTGAGGTTTATAAGTCGCTTTTGGTCATAATGATTTTGCCTAATATAAAGAGAAGGTATTTAGAGCCATTTCTGTGTTCTTTTTTCAGACGATTAATTTTTTTACTAAGGAAATGTATTATTAGGTTGACTCCAAGGATTTTGTTCTAGTCTTGCTTAACAAGTTGTAATGGACTGTGTGTAGATTTTTACAAAGCATTAGGAGTAGAGCAAGAAATAGTGTGTGGGCCTCTGAATTTTTTGATAATTTGTAATACTGAAGAATAAATTATTTAAAATTTTGCAGCAAAACTAAAACCCAAGAAAGGACAATTTGAAGAAAAACAAATGCTTATTATCTTAATCTATAGCTTTCACTATAAACATACTTATTTGAGAAAATTAGCAATCTTTTATACAATGTGCCTTTAGAAATCTTTTATGTATTTTTCTGTAAGTTGATTACACAATTTGTATATTTTTATTTTTCTTCAGATAAAGAATATAATAATGGCTTATCAAATAACAATGGACAACAGGGTGTTGAATGAGAATAATAATTCCTACTCAATTTTTAGAAGCATTCATTTCTTTTGGAAATTTCATTCCTTGGAAGCAAGAAACTCCCTTTGCTTCCTGAGGGCTGCTATCTTTTTAAAAATATATATATTTTATTGATTTTTTTTTTTTTTTTTTTTTTTACAGAGAGGAAGGGAGAGGGATAGAGAGTTAAAAACATCGATGAGAGAGAAACATCGACCAGCTGCTTCCTGCACACCCCCTACTGGGATGTGCCCACAACCAATGTACATGCCCTTGACTGGAATCGAACCTGGGACCTTTCAGTCAGCAGACCGACGCTCTGAGCCAAACCTGTTTTGGCTGCTATCTTGTACTTACTACTTGGCTGTTTGGTGCATCCTAGAACTAAAAAACATCCAGAAAGAAGACACTGTGGGGTTCTGGGACCACAAAGTATGAATTAGAATTTTGGTGTTATTCTTGTAACAGAAGACAATTCTGCTTTTTACTACTCACTATATTTTCAGAAAACCAAGCTAACCAATCAATGCCTAGTGTGTCTGTTCTAGTTTAAGTGCCACATAGCACTATGAACTTGAGTTGATGTAAAGAAAGGTCTGTCAAACTCGAAGTTGCAATATTTTGGAGAAATGCAAATGAACTATTAAATATAGAGACGTTCTTATTTTTATGCTGTAAGAGTTTATGTGAGATCTAGTTGGGGTTCATACTGATATTTGCCAAGAGCCAACCATTGATAATATCACTAGTGAAGCAGCACCTTATCAAGAGCCTATACTTCTTACCTGTGAAACTTTAAAATCTGCCTGGAGATTTCCAGATGTTAACCCTCTGAGGAGGACAATTTCATTTTCTTTTGGTTTTTGGACATTCATGGAGCTGATAAGTTTTGGGAGATCTGGTGAAACGTTGACCAATTTCTGTAGAGCAAGAATCTTCATTAGTTTAAATGATTTCTTTTCACTTCCAAAACACTTCCCCCAAACTATTTACTTACAAAAATAATATACTCATATAACTATTCATACTGTAGGTTACTTAATCTACTAAATTATTACTAAAGAGATTGTGTGAAATTGAAGCATAAAGCTTTAGATTGGTAGGAGAGTCTTTAAATATAAAGCTTTTAAAAACTGTTAGTACTAAACTTCCAAAAGTTAGCATTTTACAATTGCTGTCACACCACAAATATACTTAGTAGTTCAGAAATTGTGTTCTTTTAAGTCCTGGGGTAAGAGACTTATGATTAATAACCATCTTATTTTCTAATAAAGTCAATAATAATATCAATAATAAAATAATTACTAACATTGATTTTGCTCTATGTTCTTGGCAATAAGCTAACTGAAGTCTTTACATGTTATATTTTACTACATTTATTTCCCACAACAGGGATTAAGTACCACTATTACATTTTTTTTTTACACTTATGTAGTCTGAAGCCCAGAGAAGATTAAGACCTCACACAGTGTATGTAGCTAAGTCAGTGTCAAAGTATCTATTCTTAGCCATAGCAGAAAATTGCCTCAAATCACTCATATAAATCTCCAAACACACCATTCTTATGATGCCAACTTGCTTTGGCATCTCTCTTTGATGGATACTGCACCACAATCTCATCAAATGAAATCATATGTACAATTTATTTTTAAAACCCCTCTAGTACTACACAGATGAATGCTATCTGGAACTTAGAAAGCTTCAGATGAAGCATTATCAAAAAACAAAAACATTACAGGAGTAATTGCAGGTCTACTGTTCTGCGATAATCAAGCTGCGAATGGCATGATGTTATACATTGAAAGCATTACATTAATAGTGAGATCAAACCATCTGCAGCTCTAGGCATAAAATGATCATCACATCAATCATTTCTTCCGTTGTGTCTAGCGGCTATAGCACAAAGGATAGCATGAGCCTTCAAACTCCTGTATATTGTCAAGGATTTACATCAGGATTCTCACAACTTTGGATGATTTTAGAATATTTAGCTGCTGCAGAGTGTAAAACATTTGAGCCCCAGGGAAGTGTAAGATTGGGAAAGCAAGGTTGGTGATAAAACATTTGATAATGAAAAAGCAGAAGGAAGCAGTAACCCTGAGAGCCAGAAGGAAGGGCTGGAAAAACCTTGGAAAAGCTATCTCAGACAGTGCTTGAGAGGGGAGAAGGAGAGAGCAAAAAAAACCTCTTTAAGGAAATGGTGAGAGAAGGAAGTGCCTGCTTGGAGGAACTATCTCTTGGGAAAACAAGTTTCACAAATATAAGGCAGGCAAACTGCATGGGAAGGTGAAGGAAAGGGTCAGGGGAATGGGCTGTGATGAAACCGTCCAATTCAACAGTCAGTCCCCTACAGAAGGAGCATCATGTAGAGATGAAGTCATGTTGTTCTCCCATCAGGGCAGCCCGCCCTTGTAATGCGCTCCTGGAGAGCGTGAGTCCCCAGTGTTACCTGCTGCAGGTGCTCTGTGCTGCACTCATCCTTGTTCACATCCAGGTTCACAAAGCAGACCTGGGAGAGAGGGCGAAAGAGGCAGTTAAGTAAGAAACCTGGCAGTTCTCTTTGAAGAAAGCAGGAATCAGTTGGGGGCAAATGATTTGAGTTCTACATATTTAATATTGTAGATTAACATCAAAGATAACATGATGATTGAACATGTTATCTTTGGGCTTCTACGCAAACTTCTATACCCTGGTCATAATTCCCACTGATCCCACCAAATGCCCTCTTCCTTTCATGACCCAACAAACAAAGCAGTGTCTTTGTATTAGAGTCAATGCAACTGTTACAACAAAATCTTCAGGTTTATAAAGGGTGATCAAATCTCATGAAATAGGAAAAAAGACTGTAATACCCTAGACCTCTGTTTATAATTGCAATAAACAGGTCTTCCTATTTTCCTATTTCCTCTTCTCATTTCCTGCTCCCTTTCTCCTCTCACTTTTAATATAGCGTATGCTAAGTGGATTTCTCTTTGTTTCATGCTTTTAAGTTAATTTATTTAATCTTATTACATAGCTGGTCCCCTTTTAGCCATCTTAAATACCTGTCTGAATAGATTAGAGCATAAAAACAACAGCTTCTAAATACTAAATAGTAATTCAGAACAACAATAACTTAAATCTCAAACTCATCCCATGGATAAAAATGTACTGTGGGCATTCAGAGGGAGATGGGAAGAAGAAAACTTAAAAAAAAAAGTTTCAAAGAGGTATACTCTTGAGAGTTGGCTAGGATCTTGGTGGGTGGGGAACAAGAAGGTGTCCTTGGGAAGTCAAGTAGCATGAGTGATATTTGGAGGTGGAAAGTTCTACACACTGTAGAGATGCAGGGAGGTAGAGAGACTGACTGGCAGGCAGAAGGGCCTGCAGAAAGGGAAGAGTCAGAAATGGGAATGAGGCTCTATAACATTTTGCTAAAAATCATCCAAACTATTTATTCTTAACAAGTTGGTTTGGCCATGTAAAACTGAGAACATTAATTATGTGGCTATTTAATCAGATGTTTGGACTTAAGCCGATGCCTGCAGGTATGAGGCTCTCTGATTTCAGTAGTTGTTCATGGTCATGGTTTCTCATAGTCCAAACCTTTTCCTTTGAGGTTAAAAAACAATCAAAACAAAAATATAATAAACATTTTTTGGGAAAGTCCTTAAAGTAAAATAGCTATAGACTGCTGAAGTGTCAGGACTGCTACTGTTTTACTCTCCCCAATAATGGGAGATTTCCTGGGCTCACAATAGTTTTACAGTGTATCCTCAGAATGCTGCTGTTGAGAATAACTAGATGGCCCTAAGTGCCACCTACACTCTCATTCAGAGGCCCTCTTCCTTGGATTATTAAGACGGGTAAATAGGGAGGAAGTGAGCAGGAAGTTTTTTGTTTTGTTCTGTTTTTTTGCCAAGAGAAGCGTAAGTAGTAAGTGGTACTTGGAAAGGGTTCATGATCTAGTGTGGCTTCAGGATATTTATATAACAGCAGTAACTTTGTCCTTGGAAAACTGGTTCAATATTCGTTAGTTCTTCAGAGTTTTTAATAGCATGCAGCTGGGATGGCAGTGACTGAATTGATTAGACCATTTTCCATTCTCCTTGAAGAAAGGTGCATTACCTTGACCCTGGGTTCTTATCTTATATCACCGTGGGAGCAGGCAAAGCAAAGACCAAAGAAAGGCATCTGTAATAACAACCTATCTACCCTCTGATATTGTCTTTAGTTCTCTGAAGATGAACTTATTTTCATTCATTTCAGGCTGTAATGTGAGCTCTGCCTGCATTTGGAGGACACTCTTCATACTTATTAGCTGAGCCAAGATGGAAATAAAGCGAGATAAAAGCCAACCACTTGCTTATACTTGATGCATGTATCTTTTTTGGGGGGGATAATCCAGGTTTTTAGGGTCTGATGTACATACAATTTTTGGAGACCCTCTTTAAGGGAAAGAAAAAACAAAAAGAAATGGCAACAAATTTAAAATACAAAAAGGCTGAGAAATACTGTAAACATGACCAATCAACTGCCAATACACCTCTACAATACTTTCCCCTACATTTTAGCTCCATAATATCTGTCTCTTCATATGACAGCAGCTTTAGATTTTTTCTAAAGGGAATAGAAAGATAACCTAGCTATAATATTATTGTCTGTATATTTTTTTTTTCAGCTTCACAAACCTTGGCTAATAATATCGTATACATTTTCCAGGTTGATGACAAATTTGGTGGGAAACCACTGTATAATTTCTTTGATATATGGGTTGTTATAGGCATACCTATTACTTGTAATACAGGTTTCTGCTATACAAATATAAGAATTTGGGTAGATTTTTTTTATTGATTTCCATTAAAAAATAAAAATAAAAACTCAAATGATGTAGCTAGTTGTTATTTTCAATGCTGTATTATCAAGTAAATTTCTTCCAGGAGGGACCCCAATCTTGAATTTATAATTCCACATGTCTGGTGACAGGAAGAATTCTCCACAGGATAGTTTCCTTGTTTTCACTCTACTATCTATATTTCTTTATATATTTCTGGTATTGGGGATAGTAGGACCTGCTTATATTGCAAAGTCATCTCTGAGCTGACACCTTCATGTCTCAACATCTGTTTGAGTTGCCATTGTCCATGGTAGGAAAATTTCTGGAAGCCAATCTGACATGTGGATGGCTAGCTATCCCTTAACTATCCATGAAAGTACCCTCAAGTCACACGAATATATTTCATAAAAACACAATGCCATTCAGTTTCCTTTAAGTGAGACCCCACACCTGTCCGTGGTCATTCCAAGGACTCTCCATACAAGGGAAGGTAACATATAGTGGGAGTCTGAATGGAAGGAAACAACTGCAGTTAAAATATAATCCTTTTGAAAATTTTACAAAAACATTTAATCATGTGGGCACATTGGCAAACCCCCTTCCCTAGGTCACTGAGAGTGGAGCCTGTGCACCTGAGAAGCCTAGACCGTTAAGCTTTGATGATTTCACAGTAAATCCACATTGTGGTGAAGTGGTCCATGTGATGGAATCGCCCTCTGTGTATGTTGGGTTTTTTTTACTTGAGATTTAGGTATGTACTAGGCATCCACTAATGCTGAACCCCAAGAGAGTGCAAGACAGGCCTTTGTCTAGAAGCGCTGGAGGGAGTGAGGCAGATTAATGAGAGGGCTTAGTGCTCCCCTCTCCAAGGTGTATGGTCTTGGTGCTGGTGCTGAAAAGACAAGCAATACAAGGTATTGGTCTTACTCTCAGGGAGATTTGGTATGTCTTCAGGCAGAACACATTGCTATAACATTATCAAGTATTAGAGGAGTGACAGGTCTGCGTGTTGGAGGAAGTTGGGATAATGAGCTCAATCACATTGGGTTTGCAAAGAAGGTTGGTTGTAGGTAAGCTTGGAAGGCAGGCAGGACACCTACAAAAGTAGAAGAGGGAAAATGGCACAAACAATAAATGGATGACTGTTCCTGAATCAGCATCGGCTAGTAATGATAAGCGGCTCTTTGGTCAGCAGAGGAGAGGAGAGGGAGAAGACAGAGGCTGTGAAGTCCAAGGCAAGAAGCACCTTTTAGAGGTATTTCAGGAGTGAGATCAAAGGTAAGCGCAAAATGCCTTTCTTTCTGCTCAGTGAAGACTCTGGGTATGATTCAGTTGACTTTTTAAAGAGTTGGTTGAAATAAAAAATCATAATTCCATGAATCTTCCCTGTGCAAGAAGAGTTGGGAAAGTGTCCCATCTCTATAGGAGGTTATAAGGAAACGTTTGGCAATGGGAAATTTAAAATAAGTGTGTGTGGGTCAATATGAGTGTCATATGTGACTAAAACATTCTGCACTATGGTTCTCTGGTATATTATGGTCTTCTTAGGAATGCGTAGGGTCTGGTGAGGATGCTTTGAGCAGGGAGGCTGAGGATGTATGTCTGAGACAACAGCCACTTGGGGATGTGGGGAAAGAACTCTGCTGACTCTTCACCTCAATCTGAAGTGAAGCCCTGGAGTGATCTGTACACTTGAAACTAATATAATATTGAATGTCATCTGTAACTGAAAAATAAAAAAACAAAACAAAAAAGTACTTAGGATGACTTCTTTGTCCTATAAATAAGAATTTTCTAAAAAATGTGAAAAGGCAAGTTTGAGACCCATAATTGGTAATAAACACACGTAAAAGTTTTTAATGTTTTTCTTGGAAGGGAAGCTCTTTTCTCTTCACATAAGAAGCAGTTCATGTTGTGCCTGCACACAGCCTTGCCTCGACCATCTACAGACACACTCCGCCAGGGCCACGACACATCATTGCCCAGAGAACAGAGACACTCCCTTTCTTGCCTCCAGAACAGAGCTGATCTGATGTCTGCACATCACTTTTACATCCAAATGGCTCCATTTTGTCATTATTATGGTTTTAAAATGAAATGCTTTTGGAATAAGTATCACCGAGTAAAAGTTGCCACTTTGTGATTTTGACTTTTCACATAACCTAAAAGTCCAAAAGTCTTCAATCTATACATAGTAAACATTTTAATATAGTTATTTATTTTACTTATAAGCCACTTTCATAAAAGAGAACCATGCAGCCATTTTTAAAATTTCATAATGAACTTTTATTAGATTGTGATATCCTATATAATAAGAGCCTAATATGCTAAGTGTCCTACCATTCGACCATTTGACCTGTCACTGGGGCAGATGCTCCAACCAGTAGGTTAGCTTGCTGCTGGGGTCTGACAAATCAGAATTGGGCAAGATGGACCAGACATGTCCTGGAGCCCTCCTGTGGTCCCTCCCCAGTCCTGATAGTGCTCCGTTGGGGTCCCTTGGCCTGGCCTGTGCCCACTTGCAATCCAGGACCTTTTGGGGGATGTTGGAGAGATGGTTTCGCCTGATCCCTGCAGGCCAGGCTGAGGGACCCCACTGGTGCACGAATCCATGCACCAAGCCTCTAGTAAGATATATTTTAGTAAAAGGCTATTATGAGAAACAGGCTAACATTAAAGTCTAATGACACAGGAAAAATAGTTTTAAGTAGATTGCAATTCATAGCAATTTTTGTGAGTTCAGTGTACTTAATAAATAGTTTTATTTCAGGACAAATTAAGTAAAAAAATGTTATTATGTCATATAGCAATTTCTGGTTTTACTTTTTGAATTGAAACCATAGAAAAAGAAATTATGATATTGTATGTGGACAGTTTTATTTTTTTACATATTCACTTTAGTCAACATTTCGGACTCTTCAGAGAGTCAGATGCAGTCTTTGAGAATTGCCATTGCATTATGCTTCCACCAAGGGCAAATCCTTGTGCAAGGGTTTATAGTTTATAGGACAGTGGAGTTCTTAGCTCAGAATGCTGGGTATTTTCTCATATCTCCTGAAGTCAGCTAAAACCTGTGTTAAGGAAATCATTCCTATGGAGATCCTGCTTAGAAATGTTAACAAAAACCACGATATCAAATTGCCTTTAAAATCTAGGCACGTGAATGTTTACCATGACCAAATATACACTCACGCTTTCTCCTCAAAGAAACCCAATTCCTTCCTTCTGTAGCTTCCAACAATGAAGCCATCTGGCCATGTGGGGATGATAGGATCTCTTAATGTGATGGAAAAAAAAATGCTAATCCACAGATATTCTAAAGAACAAATTGTTTCCTTTTTTCTCTCAACCAAAAGGCTTCTGCTAGATTCAGGACCCAGGGCCAAAATTATCTCTTAAAGAATATGGCATTTTCCCCGGACTAGTACTTTAAGCTGTGGATAACTAAAATGGCAATTTATACTTCCGTCTTGCTGTGCCATGGTGCTTTCAGACAACCTGGAATGCAGAGGACTGATGGAATGGCACTGCATTTGTACAGTTATTATTGCTTTGAAACGACTGCAGCAAACACACAAATGAAAAGTAATGTTTGACTCACACCTAAGAATGTCAAACATCTTTGCCCTTTTTTATTGTAAATATTAAAAAAAAATTTTTTTTTTTTTGAAATGTTGCCCTAGCTTGTTTGGCTCAGTGGATAGAGCATTGGCCTGCAGACTGAAGGGTCCTGGGCTTGATTCCGGTCAAGGGCACATGCCTGGCACAATCCCTAGGGGGGCACGAAAGAGGTGGCCTATCAATGATTCTCTCTCATCATTGATGAGCATCACTTATACGGCTGGAACATTCTCCCATCTTTGAGGTACATTAGTGAAGAAGTGACAAGAAAAATTACTTTGCCTATAAACAAGCTTAACTTCAAATCCTGGCTCCATAACTTACTAGTTGATAGTCTTGCTTAGCCATAGAAAAAAAGGGGGATAATAAAACCCTAACTTTGTGGAATTTCTATAAATATTATATGAAATATAAAGAAAAAATCTGAGCAAATTAAAGGACAGTTTATTGATTTCTGTGTTATAATCTATAAGCATGAACTATTTGAAATTGATGCTCTTAGATTTTTTTCATTCAAAAATGGCAGTTTCATAAGGTTCAACCTAAATAATGTGAGAGAGTATTTATAAAGAATAGCATTTCAGAGAATGCAAAGTCTAAAATTTGTCTCCTTATATGTAGGTACTTCCCCTGCTACCAAAATCTTACTTACTTAGTATAAATATTAGTTTCTATTTAATTATATACAATTATTTACATATAAAAATTTATTTACATTAAAATATTTTTTTTAAACATTTATTACTTATGTTTAGAAATCAATATGTATAGACACAGAGTGTTACCTTGTTTTTCAGGACTATAAAATATTTAATTAAGAAATTCCTTCCTTTTCATCCTCAGAAGTGTTTATAATTTATCTAAATGCTCACCATGTTATGAGTATTGCCTGTTACTACCTGTCATAAAACTAGTGAATGATTGCAACAGATATGAAAAAGGTAACTAACTACATATAGAGAAGTAAAAAAAAATACAATTTTTTTTTTACTATTAACTAATTACAGATTTTATTTGGATTCTGCTAGTTTTCTAGGATTCTATTATCTCAGAAGTCACATTGAAAATAAATGAATAAATAAATAAAATAAATGAATAGTGCAAGCCCAAACTGAGATATCTAACCAGTACTCCCTAATACTGTCGAGGTTATAAAATCAAGGAAAAACTGTCAAAAAACACTATTTAAAGCAGAAATGTAGGCATGTTACAAACATCAACCACTGTATAATCATTAGCATTTATAAAGTTTCCAAATATAAATAGTGCTATTTGTGAGAATTTATAGGCTGAAGACAGCCTCTATTATTAGAAAAAAAGATCTTGCATCAGAATCAGTAAATGACAACTTTTATGTGTACAGATCAATCACTTGAATCCAAAACATAATTTCAATTTCTCAACGGTGTATGACAGAATATCTGGGTTGAAAAGTGAATCAGATAATTGCAAAAATATTTCTCCAGGTATGAAGCAACAATCCAACTTTGACTATGGCATAAGAACAAACAAAATGCTATTGACTTGAGAAATTGAGTATACATATTGTATGTCTTCAAATTTTGAGAATTTTATGTTTTAACTCTTCTACTAAGCTTACAGTAAAGATTATTTTTTAATTTTTCACCTCTAAAGTAATAGATTAAATTTCCAGTGGTTGTCTTTTTTCTTTCCTTAAAGTCATAAATATTCACAAAGAAAATGCAAAAACTGTAGAAACTCATGTGTGTAGTCTGGGTAGTTCAATTATTTTAGAGTAGCTGAAAAGCAATTTAAACACAAAATTACTAAGAATACATGATAGTGACTCTAATTTTAAAATGCAAATAACTTATGAAAACTAGACTTCTAATGAGCACCTCTCATATTTTTTGACAGCCAAACTCGGAAATAACTACAAACTCCCTCTCTGGGATGCCTCAGGCATGACTGAGCAAAAACTATGTGCCACTTTAATAGTTAAGCAATGCTGCAATCTCATTAGTATATGAATAATGTGTGAAAAACAAAAACAATAGTGACTACTAAATACATATCCTGGGTGATGCTTCACAGGGAAGTAAAATGCTTATTTAGAGACGTTAGCCCTCACATGAAGTTGCTAAGGGGGAAAACGCACGTTTTCTTCAGTTGAATAAAACTATCTACATGGATTATGTACATCGATGAAAGGCAGCAGAAGTTGGTGTGTCAGTCCCATTGCACTGGGTGTCTAACCACCACTCTACTTGCTCTCCTTTAGGTCTACCTATGAAGCCGGTAGCTCCAGGCAGATATTAGAACTACCGTTCCTATAGCTTTGTATCCTGGGTCCCTTGAGAGACTCATTCATTTAAAATGTTCGAACAGTCTGGCAAGTGCTTAGAAGTTGCTTTTCAAATAAATGACCATTAAAGTCAAGCCTTTGGAAATGGAAATTTTAAAGTTTGTAGTATCCACACAATCAGTAAATCAGTGTATAGATAAAACAGTTTAGAGAGAAAATAAATAAAAAATGAGAAGGAACATCTATCATATGGAAAAAGAAAAACAAGTCTTTTATATTTGTTTCTTTTGACAATGATTATGGTTAATTGCTAAAATATCCATGTTTTCAGGGACTTTACATGGTGAATACTATTTTTTATTTTGTTTCTGTTGGTAAAACATCCTGATTTCTGGCCAAACCCCAGCAAAAAAAAAAAAAGGGGTCCTTTTTTTTTTTTTTTGGTCCAATTTGCTTCCTTAAACTTTATTCGTTGAAAGCAATGACTTCTGAAAAATGGCCTTCTCAATGGAGGTGCTAGTTCAAGCTAGCTCGGGCTCTTAGGAAGATATGGCACATAAACCTGTGCACTTAAGCTCTGATTGTGGAATCCTGTTCAAAACAGGTGACCCAGCCCTCAAACTTGATATTCTAACCACTCAAAAAAAAACCAAAAAAAAAAAACAAACCCCAAAACAAACAAACAAACAAAAAATCCACAAAAAACAGTGATAGCAAGAGGGCAGGAAGCTGGAGTTTCTGCTTTGTTTTGAGCTTCATATTTTGATGTTTTGAACTTTAATCATAGGCCTCATCATTTATGGAAAACTTTTAAGAAAAAAAATCATGATAGTTTTCTGGCTTAAATTTAAAATTCCAGCTTTTAGTTGAAGGGTACTGTGAGTTGCCTATTTGCCGCTTTTGGAAAGCCTCAAAAATACCCCCACGCTCTGTGCAAGGGGAGAGGGAACTGTCTAGGAAGGGACAATGTGGGCCGTGAAATTCATTCCTTTGTAATGTTCAAACCTCACCATCCTACACATCAGTTGCCAGCTAACATTTTCCCACTCAAAAGAAAAGCAGAAGAATGCATAAAAAATATTCTTGGCTTCAAATAGCTCTTGTCAAATAAATTTAAACTTTACTAGGCATAAACACATAAGAAAACAATAAAAACTTTTCTGAAATGTAAGCGCAAATATATATAGAAAAATGTGCCTTTTAGGTTTTTTATTGCAGCAAGAATTATAGAATCTTAGAGCAGAAAGTGCATTTAAAAATAATCTGGTTCAACTTTCTTAGCTGTAAGGAAACTGAAAGGTAGATAAGCAAATGATGCTAAATCTTCTAGCTAGTTCATTTGTTCATTCGTTCATCCACTCATCCATTCATTTGTTCATTCATTTACTTACTTAACTCACTCTTTCATTTCATTTATTCACTTAAATAATATTTACAGGGCAGTCCTTCTGTTCTTATTACTGACATACAATAATAAATAAGAGTTAGATATGGCAATGAGCATATTGAGTCTTATTATCCTGTTCTAGGTGGGATGAAAAGTTAAGGTATAAAAAGTTATTTGATTGTGGAATGAAGAGAAGGCTAAGAGAGAATTTAGGACAAAGGAAAGATAAGTACATTTATTTCTTAAAGTTACCAAGTCATTGGGGAGAGAGAGTAGGAGAAGATGAGAGGGAGGTGATAAATATTCGAGTACCTGAAAATTACTACATTAAAATTAAATGAAAAGCAAAGCAAAATAATAGAATGACCATAAAATGTCAAATAATTAACAGTGCCATCCATCAGCTCCTAGGATTTTTTTTTTCCTCTTGGGGAAGGTTCATGGCATTGATTCTCTTTCCACCTGAAGAGGAAGCTCCAAGGAGCACAGCAGCTGGTGGGGAGACTTCAAGAACTTAGGGTTGCTTCTGGTGGCCCCTTAGAGGTTATGTCTCCCCACTTGCATTCATTCGCCATGAGTGTAGGGAGGATAAATAGTGGTGACAGTGGAATCCCATGTGAGAGGTCAGCTCAGAGACTGTGAAGAGCTAGGGCACCTTTCCTCAGCAAGTGCATCCCCATGGCAGCTGATGGCATTGGGGCTCCCGGTGAGGGGTGGGGTTGGGCTGTCATCTGAAGTCTATTGCTCTCTTGAAACCCGGGCTTTATGGTGAACCTCTGACTCTTGCAATTGCCAACAGTAGTATTTCAGGACTTAAGCACAATTCTTAGAGATCTCAGGATTCCAAATTGCTACTCCAGTTCTTTGGGGCACATTGCTGCTAGTGTTTTCAACAGTTGTGAGACCCTGGGTGTGAGAATCAGACAATAAAATGATGAGATCGTGCTGCTGCCCACAGCATGGGTTTTTATTTGTTGCATACCCCACCTCCACATTCAGTCTTGAAGAACAGAATGAGGGTAGGAAAAGGAAATGCATTTATTTCTTCTCATCTTTCATACCTCCTCTTTAATATATATATATATATATATATATATATATATATATATATATATATATAATTATTATTCATTTTTTACAGAGAGGAAGAGAGAGGGATAGAGACTTAGAAACATTGATGAGAGAGAATCATCGATCAGCTGCCTCTTGCACACTCCCTACTGGGATATGTCCACAACCAAGGTACATGCCCTTAACCTGAATCGAATCAGGGACCCTTCAGTCCACAGGCTGACGCTCTATCCACGGAGCCAAACCGGTTTCGGCCAGACCTCCTCTTAAGTGTTACCTCCTCAAACTGATTTCTTGCAATGCCCCTGCTGTTGTCTCCTACAGCTCTTTGCACTCTCCTTCACAGCAGTTAACACAATTTGCATCAGCTTTATTTGTGTAATTATTTCCTGTCTTTTTTTCCAAACTAGAAGGTAGACTCTTGAAGAGTGGAACTGATGTCTATCAGAGTGCACAGCACAGAAAGTGTTCCATAAATAGCTGCTAAATAAATGAAGAATGACTAGGTCACAAATGAAGATGGAGAGATCTTGAAGTGTTTATATGAAATATCCCATTTGGCCCAACCCTTTGTTATTTTGGGCTATCATTTTTTTGTCGGGAGCTCTGATATCATAGATCTTGGCATAATGTGGTGGGACCGGCTTTCCCTGAGGACCAAGCTAGCAATTCTCAATCTTTCTGACTCCAGAGTGTCTTAAAAAATGTTTGTCACTCTGGATATGAACAAGAGGGTAAAATAAATAAGCAAAAAATAATATTTCTGCTCTTCAGGAAGTATTACATTAGAACACGAGACAGAGGAAATCATATTTCCTCAGGGAGCAAAGGTATGAATAAAATCTTGCTTATATTGCCAAATGCACTTTTAAGCCAATTATCAGGTAGCTTGGAAATATGAGTAGGCACAATCACCTTCATGTTCCCTGTGGTTTGCTTTGGAAAAGTTTCTTTTCCTTTGAATGCCTACATATGTGAGTTCAGGCATATTTTGGGTTGGTATAGCCGTATTTCTAAAAATAGTTTAGATGGTCTCATGGTTTATACCCCTGATGCCCACACGTGAAATGCCTGCAATATTGGATCTAGCCAGGTGTGCACTATGTGGCAATGCAATGAACTGCTCCTGTTTAAGGTTTCTGTCTCCCTTTATAACGAAGGAAATGAGTCTTTAGGGAAAATGTTAATGAAATATCTACAGAGATTCCACAATTTGATACTTATGCATAAATTAATCAGAAAGAGTTACAAGGCAATTTACACGTGCTCAGTGGAAACCCTCAGAACTGAGATGGTAGCAGATGTTTTCATAATGACATTCCAATGAAGAAGATTTTATTATGATCCCCAAAATGCATGTGAGGGACCTGAAGTACAGCAAAGACAAGCAACTTGTGCAGTCACAGAGCTGCTGGCTGATACTCAGGATTCATTCCCAAGCAGTCTGTTTTAGAGGCCTATTCTGTACCACACTGTCTTGTAGCACAGCATTTATCATATACTATGTTATATATTTTATCATATATGTTATATTTAATGCTATGCTATTTTTAAAAGTTAGTGGATTGGTTAGAGTATCAGGATTTTACTTTGATTAGGAATTAGATACATTTTCAGCATTTTATTCTAGTAATTATAAGAGAAATTTTTAACCATGGATTATTGATAGGAGTGTGATATTCACTTCTAGGAGTTTAATATATTTGTAGTCGAATCCATAATGTTCTTTGAGGATTATCTCCAAGAGGCATCTAATGTTGGGCTCAATTGGTGGTTTGGACAAAGACATAGAGAACCAGAAGCAGGAGCCAGGATGGATGGCGGGGCTTGGGAGATCTTTCCCAGGAAGAGGTGGGGAGGTGTGGTTGACCTTGAGAAGTCGCAAGTTCTCTGGATGTGCTCTGAGTTTGATGGGTGACTGAGGAAGGACCATGGGAAGAAGAGATATCATTGCCAAGAGCAGCCCATGAGAAGATACAAATTGGCCCTGTCTCCAAGAGTAGAGCACAGGTTGAAGCTGGTGACAGCAGCTTCATGAACCACACAGAATTTGGGGCCAACCAGAGAAAACCTTCGCAGCATCATCAGATTCTCCATTTTATTATGTGTGCTTCAAATATTACATATGTGGATAGTCTCTTCTTAGTGTTAAACTTTCTCCATCACAACATAATAATGGCATATTAATAGTAGGCATAATGGACTGCACTGTTTCTAAGGTACATGTGTGTATATGGATAGAATGATCAGGAATAAGAACTTAAGTCAATTAGCTTTACTATTATTTTATCATCAGTATAAATACTATTACTACTACTTGTTTTCTCAATTTTACCTGTGAACTGGTAAAGAAGAATGTACAATACGTTATTTAGACAAGAATTTGCGCTTGACACGATTTGGCCTGGATATCCAGCAAATTAATGTTAGCTGTGGCCACTACAAAAAAGAAAAAGGAAAGGAATAAAAGAGAAAACCCCACTTTTTTTTTTTTTTTTTTTAAAGAATGAAGGGACCTTATAGGACTGAGTCTAGACTCCAGCCTAATTATCCCTGATGTAATGCATATCATCCAATTCATTTCAGAGGTTGCAAACTGGCACATTTGTCCAAAATTAGCTGATACCCAGATTGAAAATGTGTTAGTGTGAAATTAGGGTAGCATTCATCAATTGAAGGATTTAATATTAAAAATCTGGATTTCTAGTTTCTTTTTTTACAAAGCAAAAACTCTGGGACAATAAGACTTCATTTCTATGTTGAAATAATTCCCCAGACACTATCAAGTGTGGTATGTGCCCTTTATTCCCCAGTCTCTGCCACTTCTTCTTGTATTCTGGACACTGAGGTCTAATGGCAAATGTTCTTTGTCATTGTTGATTGCATGGTAATTTTTTCAATAGTACAGAAATTTGTCTGTGTATTAATGAAATACTAAGGTCTGCATTAATGAAAAAATAAAAACGCCAAGACTGAGTTTTGAGAATAATGGCAGAGAGCCCATTACTCTGTGAAAATGTGGATCTAACCCACATTTTTATCAGGAAAAGTGTGTTTGTGTTTAAAAGAAAACAAAATAAAATAATAAAATCGATTATAGAACAATTCACATAAAAAATACTATACAGATATAAAGGAAAGACACACGCTGAAACAATTTGTGATCTGTAAAAAAAAAAAAAAGCATTTGTTTTGGATGTGAGTAAAATAACATGATTCTGTGGAATTAGGGAGAATAACTTGTCTGGGCAATTGCTCTTTCCAGATGACAGATTTATTAAATAAAGTCTATTGAGTGCAGCAGAAAGCATGTGTCCTGAACAGAAACAAGTTTATGCAAACAAAATTCTAGATGGAAAAAATAGTTACTTGGCATGGTGAAGCTACTGCTAAAATTTTACTATTTAATTTAGATGAAAACATTTTTTTTGTGTGGTGTTTGCTAAAAGCATAAATTGCTGCCTGATTATCTTATTTATCTCTATCTATCTATCTATCTATCTATCTATCTATCTATCATCATCTGTCTATGTGGTACTACCCAGTTAGCTGTATTTGTTCCTTACTGTTGATAACAATTTTTATTTAACCCAGAATTTTTGGATATAGTGCTCCTGTTGATATACTATCAGATAGTGACATACCTTGCTTATTGAGAGAAGTTACATAACTTATTGCAGGCTGGTTAAAGTTAGTAAGGGGTAGTGATGCTACTGTGGTGGGTTTTAAAGTAAGACATATGAAACTAATATACACAGTGGCAACATTTTTCAAGAATGCAGAATTTTAGTGTTTGTAATACATTATAATGCAGGTACAAAAGTTAAAACTAGACAATGTCATGAACATAGCAATGAACTCCATGAACACAATATGCTCCTACATCCTGAGCCAAGATGAAATGGCTGGATGAGCTGGATGTGAAGCAGTACACAATTTTGGTAGCTTTTGTGTAACAAGGTGCTGAAGAGAGTTTAAATTGTGGGAAGACATTGAATTCTTCATGTGTTTGTAATTGCTTGAAATATCTGGCCATTTTAACTATATTTTTTACTGATTTCAGAGAGGAAGAGAGAGAGATGGAAACATCAATGATGACTGATCGGCTGCCTCCTACATGCCCCACACTGAGGACTGAGCCCACAACCCAGGCATATGCCCTGACTGGGAATGGAATCTTGACCTCCTGGTTCATAGGTTGATGCTCAACCATGCCAGCAGAGATATTTGGCCATTTTAGTTGCCAGAGAAACACATTTAACCACTGAATCATTATCAGAATGCATGGTTTTATTGGTCCAGTCATCCTGAAATTATGTATTTGGAGAACATCATTTGAGGAAAAAACAAACAAAACAAAAAACAGCCTGGTCCATGTTTATATGCTTAATTCAGTCCCCCCCCCCCCCCCAAAAAAATGAACTACATTCACCACACCTTTAAATGACTGATATTTAAAAATATTTCTCTGGATGATGTTAAATTGCAAATAGAGTTCATTGCCATTTTTTAAATTTCTCTCTCTTAATATTTAGATTATGAAAGAAGTGCTACCAATGGAGAGCACAGAGATATGGAGTCAAAAGAACTAGAATCTAAAAAGGATAACACTGGAACACCAGGATCCTATAACTCCCCCAGATGTAACTGCCTTAAATATAGGAAGCATGGGTCTGCCCAGGGTTGGCAGTACCTGCGTTTGAGAACAGCTGTTTTCCACTATGGAACGTAATGATATCAAACATTACACATTACAGAGGCAGCATGGCCGAATTTGGTTTTGCACATTGTTCATGGAAAAAGAAAACTTGCCATCACCATCTCTTGTAGGAGAAAATTTTTAGTTTCAGATCAAGGTCTAATAAATATAAACATTTATCAATGGGCTGTTTTCTATTTTTAGAGTATATGGTTTAAAATGTTTTACTTTAAACTGTTTTTTTTTCGGTCTTAATCATGTTTGTAGTATATTAAATATTTTCATCTCCATTCAATAAAAATGAGTTGCTGATGAATATAAGATTATATTACCTGCCTCATCCCTGGGAGCATTTGTTTGTTTGTGTTTCTGAACACAGATGTTAATTAAAGCGTGAGATCAGTGAGGGAAAGAGGATACAGAACAAGAAAACATGGGGGACAGTGCGGGCTCTTTAAAATCCTGACCTAGGCACAGAGTCAGAGAACTGAGAAAGCACATAGCCAGACAAAGAGCCAGAAAGCCAGGTACGTGGGATGCTGAAGAACTTGAGGGCAGACACTGTTGGAAGATGCAGTCTGCCACAATCCCAAATATCCTTGTATGTTCTTGCTGGGTATGCCAAAATGGCAAGGCCTGGACTGATCCTTACCAGAGCCATTTCTCAGCCCTTTGTTTGCAAAAAATAGTATTGAAGGATGATGTAATGCCTCCACTCCCTGGCAACAAAGCATGGACTCACCATGACTCTCTATTAAAGCGGTGAATTCTCCAAGCTCAGCATTCCTTAGTTATGATGCAAAGTCACCATGGGTCACCCCTGTGGTTCTTGGGAGGCAAGAAGAATTAACACAGCCACACTGCCTTTCCAGCTCCTGTTGTGCTATAAGAAAATCCCTTTTCTCTGAGCCAGTCTCGTGTCTTTTCCCAGCACTCATAAATCAGTAAGCTTATTAGCTTGGAAGTAGGACAAAATCTCAATCCTCTCTCAGTCCTTGACAGACACTCATTCAAGGAAGGACTGCCAGCATTGCCAAGAGGTTAAAAAAAAAAAAAAAAGATAAGGATTGAGAAGGTATCTACTTGCATAAACATGGCAAGAACAGTTTCCGTGGAGTGCCAAGGGTCAAAGACCAAGTCTGAACTGTATTTAAAAATATGGCTATCCATGGAAGTGAAGAGGGTAGTCAATAAAGAAGAAATGGGGTCAAAGGATAATTCTGTTTCTGGCAGTGTTTTTTTTCAGTTATTTCATTGTGATTGGCCTTGTACGCTTTTGTCTGATTCCTGTGGCTGCTGCTCAGGGCTGTGCAGTGTGCTCTGTAGAACTCCAGGGGGCGCCAGCACCCGTGGTTTAGGTAGAAGAACATAGTTCACAGTAGCACTTTCATATGTCCTCAGAAGGTGAGGACAAAATAAAGCTGTATTAGCACCAGAAAGAAAGAGGTATGCTTAGCTTTTTCTAACAATTAGACAATTGACTCAAAGCCAGAGAACCTTCAAATGTTTTCTTTTTTCATGTTTCTCATATCTTCCACTATATTTTGTCCCCAAATAAGTTTCCAATGAAATGTGGTTTATTCTAGAGTTGAAATATGTCTCTGTTCAGAAACTTCAAAGACCTGTGGTCCCAGGGCCCACATCTGACCTCATCATCAGCCATGGGTCACATCCTTTTAGCACCTTCCATGCTTGTCTCTCCCCGGTGGATCTCACCTTGACACAAAGTAATTCGTTTTCTATAAAATGGTAATCTGTGCCTTTTTGGAGTGTATCTTCCTTTAAAAAAGTTATCCAATTACCCTGTGACCCTCTTCAAGTCACCGTCAAGCAGTTTGACTCCGCAGGGGCAAAGTTCCTCTCACCTTCCAGACGGAACTGAGTGCACCTGGAGCTGTTCCAAAGCTGGTGTGTGGGGTGGAGCGCCAGGACCAGAGCTGTCAGGGGGGCGCGTTTCTAGGTTGCACGTGGTTGGCTCAGACAGTGACAAATCACACTCATGTCAGTGCCCACGTGCAAAGGGGAACACGTTTCTCAGCTCGTAAAACTGTTTGAACCAAGAGCTTTGGAGGAGCATCTGTTCTCCATAATAAAATCACAAAGTGACCAGAGCAGGCAATCTCTTCAAATTTACCCACTACACATGTTTTTTATTTTTATTTTTATAGATCATCCTGTCTATGAAGCTTCCTTTGGTTTCTCTCATCTGTCTTGCTTCATTATGTCTATTCCTTCTTGCAGAACATACCCAGGGCTGTCTTCCTTCACCTCACTTGGCAGTTCAGCTGCACGGATGTGACTTTAAAAGCCCAAACCACAAAATATTTGTTGAAAGACTCAACACTCTTGGCTTTTTTTCTCTTGGGCGATGACATCAGGGCAGGCTATTCTGTTTCTCTTTCAGCAGAGAAGGAAAAAGAACTAAAAGAGGGTGGGGGCATTTGGGTTTTCTATCTGCTACGGATGCTCCATTATTTGAATCCCAGGGGCTCACTGGTAACTACTGGGCATGTTGATGGGTGCTCCCAATCACAGGTAATAATGGATCGATTCTTAAAATTGCTCAATGAAAGAGCATGGGTGAAAGCTCAATATTAAGCTAATGTAGTTTGCTAAACATAAAATTATATGCAAACTATAACACAGGGAGCTAGAAATCTGGGAAAGTAGAGGCACTTCATTTCATAGGCTCCATTAAAATGATCTTGGCTTAGTGACTGATAGGTCCTCCTGGAGCTGAGCCAGACAGCCACCAGACAGCCCATCTGGCAGCCAGCCAGGCAGATGGACAGACAGTCATAGAGAGATACTGCCACTCAGTCTTCTCTTTAAGGTCCTCTCCTCCAGAGCTAAGTTTTATTCCAAAGAGGCCTCACACCTTCAAATGAGCATTACCCTTTTCTCTGTTTACATAGTGGGAGAAAGGTAAGATTTCATTTGAAAAAAGATTTCTGCTGTTTAAAAGTCTTTGATGCAGGACATACTCAGAGGCTGCATTTGAATGATTTACAAATATACACGCATAGCACTGAAATGTCAGTATTGGTTATTAAATACAAGGAGATGGATATATGCATTTCTCTTTGGAATCAAATGAACTTTAAAAGTAGCAATGCAAGAAGGCCAGAGTAGTTGGCACTAATATTTTGAGCACCTTAACATTTATGTTCAGATATTCTTTAGCTATCTTTAGTAAATCTTTGTTATCATTTACAGTTTCAAACACATTCTCTCACTTCTGGCTTTTTAGGTTTTATTCCTTAGGATTTTAATATTATTATGAATTTCATTTTTAAGGAATGAAATGAAAATAAATCACCAGATAACTATGAAGTAGTTGAATTCTGGTGTTAAAATCATGTAACTCCTGAAGTTCTTTTGTTCAGAGATGCTTTAGGATCTTTCTTTAATGTAAATATTAAACCTGGTGGGTGACTATTTGTATTTGCCTTTGGGTGTGTTTCCGTACCTGCCTAGAATCCTCTCCATCTTTGTCCAATTACTGTTTTTCTAGTTTTCCTGCTACAACTTAAAGGAAAATCACATCTTCTCAAGAATCTCCTTTGGATGTTTCGCTTTGTCCATCACCTCCTTTGACATAGCTCTTCCCACTCCTATGATTCCCCCCTTCTCTCATGTTTACTTTGGTGATAGTATATCACACTGAATTGGAGTTGAATGTGAATCTCCCCCTCTCCCCGCCTCCGCCCGCAACCAGCTCTGTAGAGCACCCTGTGGACATAACTTACCTAGCTTTTTAAAAATTATTTCTTAAAATATTTTAATTTATTTTTTACAGATAATATGGTCATTATAATAAGCAAAACAACAAATAATAAAAGATATTAAAGACAAAACTGATTAACTCTCCCACTATCCCATAACCACACAATTGTGATAGTAAATTTTTTTTATTATGCTTTTCATGTCTTTCTCCAAATAAATATATATATCTACATGTCTATAGATTTGGATTTCTATCTCTCTATAGCCTAAATCTATCATCTATTAATATATATATGTATGTACATAAACACAATAATTTTGTGTGGGAGAAATAGAATATTAGTATGCATATCACAACAGGGTTTTTCACACAGACATCCATATATCTTAATAAATAAATGTTTCCTATGCTGGAAACCAGTTTGGCTCAGTGGATAGAGCATCGGCCTGCGGACTGAAAGGTCCCAGGTTTGATTCTGGTCAAGGGCATGTACCTTGGTTGCGGGCACATCCCCAATGGGAGGTGTGCAATAGGCAGCTGATCGATGATTCTCTCTCATCGATGTTTCTAACTTTCTCTCTCTTCCTCTCTGTAAAAAATCAATAAAATACATTTAAAAAATAATTATCATACACACACTATAGTTCTCAATAAATGGGATCATAATACATGTTGAGGTTTCTATCCACAACATATGAAAGTATATTTGGTAGGATGGTGAAATTAAGCTAAGAGAAAGTTTAGTCTTTATGTTATTTTTAAAAACATTAATTGACCCTACTCCTTTCTCTGTCATTTCCCTATAAAATCCCTATTCCTTCCATAAACTGATTATATGATAAGAATTTAACATATGACATATATCCTTGTGTATGTGTGTGTACAAATAACTATGTATCTACATATAGATAAGGAATTTGGACATTGCTTTATAAATACCTTTTATTATATTTGACTTTTCTTATTCAATCATACAGTTTGGAAATTCCTCCACCTGTAGTGATATAGCCCCAGCACGGTAGGTCTTTACAATGACTGCCTCCTATTCCGTGGGTGGAGTGGTGTAATTTATCCAACCAGTTTATTATGGGAATCACTTTGCTTCCAGGATTTTTTTTATAATATATTTTATTGATATTTTGCAGAGAGGAAGAGAGAGGGATAGAGAGTTAGAAACATCGATGAGGAAGAATTATCAATCAGCTGCCTCTTGCACATCCCCTACTGGGGATGTGCCTGCAACCAAGGTACATGCCCTTGACTGGAATTGAACTTGGGACCTTTCAATGTGCAGGCCGACACTCTAACCACTGAGCCAAACTGGTTTTGGCTGCTTCCAGGATTTTTGATTTGTTTGTTTCTGTTGAAGAATGCCATGTATAGATTCTTATTTTCAGTTACTTTTATGGTTTCAGTTTCAAAAGTGGGATTTCAGGCTTGAAGGGCACAGTACTTTCAATTTTAACAAATGCTTTGGTTTCCTCTCTACACAGGTTTGAATGAATTAAATACCCACCAGCAATATGTGTGAGCATCCTTTTCCTTATATCCATATCAGTAATATTAATGATCTAATTAATGTACTGATTAACATGCAAAAGGGACTAACCCATGGCATAAATAAGCAGAAGCCTGATGTTCCTAAGACCTCTACATAGAATGTATTCCCCAGATTTTCAGCAGTGCAACAATGCTCTCTAAATTAAAACGACATGCCAACAATCCCATAATTTCTGGACACTGTGAACTGTTCAGTCAACACCACATTGTCACTCTATTTTATCTGTTACGAGACAAGCCTAATTCCCTCTGGACCATGTAGACTGATGCATATCTCAGCCCTTCTGTGAGTGGGTTCTACTTTAGCAGTTATTCTTAGCATCATCTAACATTTTTTAAGATAATAAAAGTAGTGTCTTTGGGTCTGAAGTTAGCAGTAATACATGCCATGAGGTAGACCAAGGAACCGTTCCCAATGACCTGTGGTTAATTTGAGAGAGATCTACTCTATGAATTATTAATGACAATGTTAAGAAAATTTTAAAAACAATCAAAGCAGCTTTAAAGTTTAGCTTGCAAAAATCACCATGCAGATGGACATGGATAAACTTCTGGAGATTGACTTCGAGGTCCAATGGACTTCTATTCCCTATAACCTTAAGTCAAGCAATTGTCAGCACTAAGGCAGGTTGTATTTTTTGATAATTTGAAAAGGGCTGTTAATAATGCAAAAGTTTCTATAAATAAATGCCATGATTCAAAAGTGTATTTAAATGCAAAAATATTCTATAATATGTTTAATTGATATAATTTCAGATACATCATCTGTGCTCTGAGATGTACTAATGCCCCTGAGAAAACTAATCTTGAATTATTTTAAGTCTTTTAGAAGCCCCATCCCCCATAGTATAGGACTTTGCCTTTTGAGTCTGCTTGGCTTCTTTCTTTTTCTCCTTTCTACCTTTCTTCCCTTCTTTTTTCCTTTTCACCTTCCTATTTTCTCTTCCTCTTCTTCTCAACATATATTCCTGCCAATCCAGTTTCTGATCAGCCTAAAATAACCAATTTATCAAAGAAAAATGAGGTCATTCTATTCCAAAGCCAAGAACAACTAGACTTTAAGAGGTCAGAGACTATGTCTATCTTAGTTGCCATTATAGTAAAATGACTATTAAGATAAAAAGAACATAAACTATGGAAGAAAATTCAAATTACAGAACATCATCAAAAAATTGGAACTCAATATGAAGAGGTTTATCTAATGCCTACAGTTTTTTTCTTTTGGCCACTAATATACATGGTCTCTGAATTTACACAGATGTGTCTGTTTTTCCAAATTAATCAGACTTAGGGCTCAGGTGTGCACCTACATGTCCCTGTCAACTTACTTCCTGAAATCAAAGGCCAGAAATAGTGGAATGTATCCTCTAATCACACCCTCTTTGAATTACCAAGGACTTGCTTTTCTTTTCTATAGAACTGACAAGCAGTTGATTTTCTTTCTGACTTGCAAAGCACACATCAGATATTTCTCAACCACCATGACCATGGCTTTTGTGATTTCTGGAAGATTGTGATCATCAGGCTACAGTAAAATGGGATGGCAAATTAGGGTTTTCAATTCTAAAAATACTGTTCATAATCACAGCTTGGAGGATAAAAGCTGGATTTAAGCAGGAAGCAATATTGTTCTAAAAGATGCCAGATTTTTAGAGGAAAAAGAAAAGGCAGTATATCTGTCTAATCCTCAGATGGAAGTCAAGGGAAAATGCTATGAAACATGTAATTTCTTAGAACACGTGGAGTAGTTAAATTAGAAGGAGCTAAGAGGTAAAGCAGAAAAAGGATGAAACAAGAATGAGAGAGTTTGTGGAAAATTGCTGTGGAAATGAATTGTCGATTCACTTCATATTTTTATATATTTATACATGAATATTGTTTCTTATAAATTTGTCAAGTTTTCTTGGGTTTTGTTTTCAAACAAATGATGTGATGACAATTTTCATGCGCTAGAGGAAGCCATTATTTCTGTAACATCTTAAATGTCTTGTGGAGCTTCATTTTAGGCAATCCGCTAAAATGTTCACTGTTGATTAACTTTGAAAAGTGCTTTCATATACGAAAAACCAAAACAGGCTTTTCCTGAGCACGGTTAAGCCTCCCTTCAGTTTCCAGACGCATGGACAGGGCTCAAGTCCATTTTTTTGGCTTTTATTCTTTCAAAGGACATCTCTTTAAATAAAGGGAGCTCTGCCTATATGAAGAGTGAGAATGAATTATGACAAACAGAGGAAAAGGGTATCTTTGAAGACACATTTACTGAAGGAAGAAAAATAGTCAATAAAACTGAGCTGTCATAAGAATAGCTTGAAGCTTGTGGCCTTGATTGATGAATTCCGCTCGTGGTTACTAAGGTAAATTCAAAATAAACCCCTGGTTCTTTTACTTCTTAGGTAATTCAGACAATGTGTTTCACAGACCAAACATCACAACAATAGCAGACTGCTGAGCTAACAGAACACCTTGTTGAGGGTCAGTGTAAAAAAAAAAAAATAATAAAGGCCCGGAAATTATGCTGTTCTCACTAATTAAGCAAAATATCACTTTTTTCCAACACTGCACTGTCAACAAGAACATATAAGTGTTTGAAGAGAGTGTTAATATTGGAAGGAACTTTTGATCTCACAAAGACCAAGCTACTGAGGAAGATGTCATGATAAATGACTAACCTTAATTTTAATATCAGTTATTTTAGCCTGCATCTATCTCATTTGACTTATCCATGCTATCAGACAAAAATTGTACTAACCAAAGAGTCTTCTTTGGTACAGATATATCTATTGGTGAATTTACAGTTGATAATACATGAAAATTACAGTGGTTTCAAGATTACATGACTACCTTCTCTTGTAGGCTGATAATGTGATTATGTGGGAACAAAGGAGTGACATAAATAGACGACTGGGTCTGCTATGCAATTAGAGAATGACTCAGTTTTAGCTATTTCTCATTTAGCATCCTCTGTCTGACCTCCTTTAATGTCTACATAGCTTCCAGCTAACAACTATATTGCCACTCAATCATGTAATCAAAGGAAATATTTTGCAAAGGAATGTATTTTAAAATACAGTCCTGAAAAACAAATCTTTAAAAATCAATGCTGTTTAATACGCTTTCAATGGCTGCTCTGGACATGAATGACATCCGTTAAATGTTTTAGAATAAAATTAACAAAAGCATCTTCTGAAGTTGGACTTCATGTATTACAAGTATAATAACTCCATTTTTTTTCTCCCCTAGGGAAAATATTGGCTCTCTCAACAAACATTCACTTTTCAACTTTATACAAAAATGAGGTACCCTTCCTCAGGGGCATTAGGAGTTTTAACTTTCATGACTGAATGTCAACTCTACTGTCAAAAGGGCTGAACGTTAAAGGATACTAAGCTACCTTTCATGGGAGATATGAACTTCCAGGCTTCAGTTACAAACAAGGCTTGGCTCATAAACTCAAGGTACCAGAGCGAAATGGCCTGGAAAGAAGAAACTATAGAGACTTCCAGGTTTGGGACAAAGGCGATGAGCTCTAGTGAAACTGGCAAAGCTGACAGAAACTACAAATGCAAATATTTTAATTCTCTAGAAAGTGAAAATATACAGAATATGAAGAAGCATTTTTCAAGAAAATCTGCTGAAACTCCGAATGGAGTCTGTGGTATTTATACCACATCCCACTTTCTCTTTTCCACTGCCTGCATACCCCCTCCGCTAACTGGAGAGAAACTCCGTTTGGACTCCCCTCCCCGCAGCTCACAGACAAAGGTTACTGATCTCACTTAGAGTCAGAAACCGCCAGCATTTCTCATCCCCTCCAACTCCACATTGAAGAGGCTGAATTCCTGGAGGGGAGGCCAGAAAGTCAGGGGCTTCTTTCCTCCATAGAGGCCCTATCCAGATGCTATCCCAGATGTGACAGACCGAGAATCCTAGGGCCGTGAACACTCTCATTTCCACTTACTTAAAGCGCAGATGCTCCTCACTGGGAGGACAGCCAAGAAAACCAGAGGCTACTTGCTACCCAGTGCGCAGGACTCAGAAAGTTTGCCTGGGAAGAGAGCTTCTCTCTAAGAAAAGAGCTCAGGAACTCTTCCCAAAGGACTGAGATTATTTAAAACAGGGTTTAGGGAAGTTCAAGCCTAAACGCACTCTTAGAAACAAGAGCTCCTCTTAATTAAGAGCAATAATAATTTAGAGAGAGAACAAGAAGGCATAGCTAAGAAGAGTCTTCAATGGGTCAGAACAAAATTCAAAACTGGGTTCAAAAACAACACCTGCTTAAATGTAATTGGAGTAGAGTGCTGAGCAATTTATACTCCAGAGCTTTGTTATTGCAATAGAGCAACCAGCTAGTATACAGCAGAGTCAAATAGGTGGGGCTGTAAGAACAATGAAGCAAGAGAAAGATAAGGCTTGCTAAGACCAGTGTCTGTCTCAGTGACTGTGCACAGGCCCAAGGCTGGGCATCCCTGAGGAGTGGCAAAAGGCTTAACCTGTGAAGGGGGAAATAGCCTGCACTAAAACAAGCTGGCCAGATTAAAAGAAAAACAAAACAAAACATTTAAAATCCAACAAAACAAGCTCAGTTTCCAGAGTTGCTGTGTTATCTAAATGTCCAGTTTTCTGAGCTTCTAAGAGGCAGATAATATTTGTTCTTTTTTAAAATGCAGTTCAGAGATTCTGGAAGAGTAGTCTTCATATTATAAGACACCATCAATGCCAGCTGGTTGAGTAAATGTAGGCATTGCCATTGGAGATGACCAAGGGCTATGTTACTTTGGCTTGGTGGTACAGGTATATATTAATAACATGTATACCTATTGATGCATTAACATGACATTTATAAGATATAATCTCACAGTAATTTATATTAAAATTTTTTAAATCTGACAGTAATTTAAATATGAACATGTGACAATCTTAAACTCACTAAAAACAACTAAAATCTAAATATCTTGAAATTTTTCAATAATACTAATTTAGGGTTTTTAGTAATACTAATTTATGGATTAGTAATACAAATCTTTTATGCCTCAAATAAAAATAATTCTACAATGTAGAAATTGTACCTTTTATTCCATTTTAATAAAATTATTATATCGAGGGTGGGGTTTACTGGAATACTGAAAACATGCTGTAGTCAATGAACTAGAAGCTGATAGATTTGGGCTTAGAGCTGGCCTTGCTACTAATTTACTCTGTAGCCTTGAGCAAGCCTTCCCTGCATTACTCTTTGTTTTCTCACCTGAAAAGTGAGTGGTATGGACAATATATCTTCTTGGGTTTATTCCAGCTCTTGGCTTCTGTGATTTCACGATTAGAAGTTCAGTGAGCTAGGCAGGAAAGAGAATACTAGTGCATTCTGTTTGTTTAGCAAATGGCATAAATATACTCACCAACTGATATTTGAACTTGGTGCTACCACTGGGTTCTGGCAAATGACTGGAGAGCATGGGTGCTGTTGGCATCTGTGTAGCAGAAGCTAGGGATGCTGCTAAATACCCTTCAATGCATAGGACAGCCCCTTCAACAAAGAATTATCTGGCCTAATACAATATAGTGCCCAAGGTTGAGAGACCCTGCTTTAGAAGATTCATCCTGGTGACTAGTTAAACTACTAGAGCCACTGCAGAAGTATTAGCAGGCTGTCTGGTTAATGAGTATATTAAAATGAGAGTTCAGGTGCATGAATTCATGCATGCATGGGGTCCCTTGGAGTGGACTGCGGGGCCTTGGCCCCAGCTCATGCCCCCAGCCTCGCAGCCCCATAGCCCTGCCTGGCACTCTCCTTGGCCTGGTGCTGCCCACTCACATGCTCCACCATCCTGCTGCAGTCTCGCTTTTGTCGGGGCCCATTGGGGCAGGCAGTGCCTCCACTGCTGCCTGCTGACAGAGTAGTGTCACTGATGCCCACGCTGTTCTGCGCCACCCTCTGTGATCAACGCATATCATGGCTACTGGTCGACCAGTTGACTGTCTGCCCCCTGGTGGTCAGTACATGTCATAGTGAGGGGTTGAGTGGCCTTAGCATATCATTAGCATATTACGTTTTGATTGGTTGAAAGGCTGACCAACAGACCGGACACTTAGCATATTAGGCTTTTATTATATAAGATGCTTCAACCTGAGACTCTAAGTTGTAAAAAGAAAAAAATGCTATCACTTTTAGCTAGTTTTCTTGGGAGTTTGGGAGAACTCATTAAGAAAGACATGTTAATGCAAACAAATAATTCTACTAAAAGGAAATCAAAATTATGTAGCCAAATTCCTTAAAGCTTAAAGGTATTTTAATGAGAAACTTTGTTTGTTGTCAGATTTTCTTGACAGACTTTCC
Source organism: Pipistrellus hanaki (assembly GCF_964339955.1). Lineage (NCBI taxonomy): Eukaryota > Metazoa > Chordata > Mammalia > Chiroptera > Vespertilionidae > Pipistrellus > Pipistrellus hanaki. Next base: position 61,570,796 of record NC_140510.1, on the reverse strand, counting down.
ACCCAGAGAAAAATTATAATAATAGCAGGAATTGTATGAAATTTGAGACCCAACGCTAGTCTGAGCTATTTAATAATGCATTCTTCTGTCAAAATAAATTTTAAAACAGTTGAGAAATGGTATGAACACCCAGGTTTAAAACCACACTCAGATCTATTCATCCAACTGTATTTATAGTGGCAAAAATCTCAATACCTCATTATACATCTGACTCAGGCTTATGTGCTTAAACAATAAGCTCTTACTTTGGGGGCTGGGACATGGAGATTACCGGATGAGCACTTATCAGAGTACCCACATTTCCTTTAAAAAAGTAATCAGGTAAAAAAACACACGCAGAAGGCTAATATACAATTATTTTTTTCAGAATGGCAAATCAGAAAGAAAATAAAATTATATAGCTTTATAGGAGAATGCTCTTTAGAAAAACGATAAGCACAGTTTTCATATTTGCTACCTTTTGAAAAACTGTTCAGTATGACTTTCAGGGGCTCTTGACTTCTGGGCAGATAGTCCCCGTTTGACATACTTGTCATATTCTGACTGCTTCAAACTGCTCTTCACTAGGACTTCTCATTTCAGCTGGGAATTGAATGCAGCTCCCTCTTGAAATAATGACTAAAAATCATTGTTTGATGCTTAAGAACAAACAGCCGTACTGAGCCCCACATGCAACACCCTGAAGGCTTTCCAGCTTGAGATTGTCTGTCAATAAAATTCTTAAGTGGCATATTGAACTCAGAAACCTTGGTCCACTGAGGTACTTAGTTCCCAGACACAGCAAATTCATAAACTTTGCTTGTAGTTCAGCAGAATGGGTACCATGTCAATTAAAATTAAATATGAAAAACTTGGCTGCTCATGTGGGTCAGGAAGAAATGAGTGAAAGAAGCAATGGTTCTTGTAGAACAGAGTGCCCCAGAGTTGTGAACAGAATACAAAGCAATAAAATACAGGACAACATTGCTACAGGTTCCTTGGATTCTGTTGTGATTATTTGTAAGGAGGTTTAGATTTGGGATGATTTTATAAAACTAAGTTTTTAAAAGTTAAACTTTAATAATGATAATATCATTGTAAAATACAGTTCTTTTTTGGGAGAATTTTTTGAAAAGGAATTAAGTACATTTCCCTTGACTCTTTGGACTACTCCTGAGTGGCTATTTTGATCAAGTTTTCTTACACCCTGTCCTAGTCAGCCATCTGTATAATTCACCTCTATTTCCCCTTTGATAATAACTGTCCTTCAGCAACATCCAACTACAGACTCTGTTTCTTCCTCCCATCCTAGAAATCTACTCCAAATCAGAAAAAAAGAAAGGAATGATAAGTTAAGAAACGGACCATGGGATTCTTTTTGAGAGATTAGAGTTGATTTGTCAAAGGGATCCTGAAATTTAGGTTTAGAATCATGGACAATTTTTAACATTTGTGCCAGTTTCACTGATTGTGAACTATTGTGGGGAAATGAATCTTCTACTAAGCCTTTCATGTGTTCTTAGATGTTTCCCCTTTTGAAAAGAATAGGAAGAACCACAAAGACAGGATGAATCAGCTCAACACTAGAAAGGATCAAAGAATTAAGAAAGGAAGTCAGGTAAGTTTTAAGTCTAAATTTGAGTCCTTTGGGATTGGTGGGGGATGGGAGGAGAATTTTCTTTCACCTAGGAGGATTCAATGGTCATCTTAAATTTGGCTATAAATTTAGCATCTCTAATTGTAGATGAGCAATCCAGATTCCAAAAATATAAAGTTTAGGGAAGACCTCTTTGCCCTTCACTAGGCAGATTTTTGTGCCCCAACTTCAATGGGAGACTTTTTAATACAGGAGCTGCTTGGATGACAACTTTTGACCAAAGTATAGCTGCTGACACTCTTCCATCTCCATTTCTCTCCCTTTACAATTTATAGCTGTGTAGTTAGAGATCAGTATTGGCTAATGCCTGAATTTTCCAACTCATCTCAGAACTGAATTTGCAGAGAAGGTATCACTATTAATTACTTTCCGCCTAATCCTTTTTGTTTATCCCAAATAATTTTTTAGCCATCATCTAGTATTCTTGACAAGGGATCAAATCCCCAAAGTAGCAGACTCAAAATCATTTGCCCAAACCGAGAGATCGAATTAAGTCTGTTGAATGGACTCTGCTTTCCTTGTGAGGCGAGGCTCTGCATTGTGAAATGTTTCACATCCTCTATCTGCCAGTTCTTCTGGTTCTGCTCATTATATATAAAAACTTCTCCATTCCATTTTCAGCTTCTTTTTTTTTTCTTTTAGCAGAAGTGCTGGCATGCATCTTACCTCCAGGAATAGCTCAGAGTTAATGCTCTCAACTTAGTCATGAGAATTACATTGCTCTCTTTTTGAAAATGCTCTCCCCGATCTCTGTAATCATGACCCTATAAGAGCTGGTTTCAATTCAAATAAAACATAAAGCCTCATAGGACATAGAGGAAAGAGCATATTATACAACCATAGGTACTCACATTCTAAGCCATAAGAATTATATATCTACAAGAACATCTCTTGAAAAAGCTTTTATACGTAAAGCTCAACTCCAGTATATTAAACTCACGCTTGTACACTTCTTGGGTTGAAAAGGTTTTCAAACAATGACTATAACTTATAAAAATGGTGCAGAAATGTTACACAATTTTCATGATGGGAAATAACCCGCTAGCAGGAGTTTATACAATATGTTGAAAAGAATCCTAGAGAGCTCCTGCATGGCCTTTTATTTCTCATCATACAGTACTGTTTCTGAATCTTCTTCTCTGCCATTTTTGAAATATAAACATAGTTTTTCCTTTTTAGATCATTGATCAGGTAAATTAACCTGTTGAAATGAGCAGAATTGGAATAGAGATGTGAGCTCTGTATATTTTATTAACAGTCCATATTAACAAGTATAGATTTTCCAGAGGAGACCTCTTATTTAACGAATTAGAAAACTCCTGTTCTGAGCACGAGTCCACGAGCCTGATTGCCTGCTTTCTCAGACCATATCCCGGGTTGCATCTACTTACGGAAGCGCAAGCTGTGTTTTCGGACTTGTCTTCCACGAACCCAATCTGGCAGGGTGTCCTCTGATTCTGCAACCAGTAGTCTGTAGACTCGAGCAGACTATTGCTGCAAAGCACCTGGGGGAACCGAGAAACCGTCTCAGTGCTATTCGGCAAGGCGTTCTGTTTAAACAAGCAGCTCTTTTCTGAGGGAACTTGATGTTTCCTTTTCCTCAGAGTCCCTGGATGTTAGAAAAATAAACTTGCGGGAAAATAGCACCTCCAGGCTGTGTAAAATATCCATGCAGGAATTGATGTTAGAGGAACACATTGAAGTCAATGTTATACTGATGCTTCTTCCTCTCTCATCAAATCCAGCATCTGAAAAGGACAATGCATGTGTGACTTGTGCACAATTTGCAGTCAAATGCTTATGGTGGGGAATAGTTCAATTGGCAATGGAGATCAAACTTTATTTTAGTGTAAGTGCTCTTTCACTAAATATTTTCAATTAAAATAAAAAGGAATGTGTTTCCTTTCGGTGTAATTTTGCTACTGAAATGATCATTCTTCAGTTCTCCAGCTTTGCTAACTTACCTGTGAAATAGAACACCATCCTTCTAGAACACATATAGAATATTTTAAGTTTAAAAATTATCAGGAATGAGTACAGTGCCTCACAACCATCACCTTCCCATTTAGAAATAGGATGCTAATGCAATGCACACTTGAATACACAATTTAACAAAACCAAATATGCTGTACAAATACCTTATTCCTGGGTTTGGATTAAAGCAAGGAATAAAAATTGTATTTCTTAACCAACACATTTTGAAGATGCAAACTCATAATCATTAGATTCAATTTCTTCCATGACTAACTACTACCTAAATATTTTATAAGATTTTCTCATCTTGTATAAGATTTCCAATGCTTCCGGCACCCTTTATTTTATTAGGATACATGTCTGCTAATATTTGACTAGTACCTTTACTTGAACAATATAACAGATTTACTCAGTTTGGTTAATGCCAGAAAAATAGAATGACACTTCAATTGCATTTCATTTGTGCAACAAAGGGTTGTCATTCTGTAAAGATAAAAATACATTAATTTTTGTCTCTGAAGCGTGAACTAGCCAAATGTGTAGCTGGCACATTTTTCTATAACATTTTTTGTTTTGTTTTAGTCAAGTGATGTTATTACCTTTAAAGCTTTCCCCACTCAATGTTTATTATTACCCAGAGAAGACAAATTTTCATCTTTCTTTCCCAGAACAATGTAAAGAGACACTTTGGGGATGAGCAGGTAGTTGAAAGATGAACTTGGGTTGTCACTGCAGACTGAAGCTGGCATTAGAACTCAGCTCACTTCCAGGTTTTACCTCAATTGTGATTCTTAAAGTGTGAGCTTGACCTGAGGGGTCCCTGAGATCTTTCAAAGGATCAAGTGGTGAAATGATTTTTATAATAATGGTAAGATGTTATTTTCCCTTTTCACTTTCGTGGTCTCATAAGTACTCGGTAGGGCTTTTCAGACTCCACGTGACCTGTGACAGTGCAACAGAATGAATGCAGAAGCAAATTTCCTTAATTCTTCTCACTAAAATGTTTTGGTTTGGAAAACAGATATATTGCAAAAAATGTGTGTTCACATGTAATGTGTTTATTTATGATTCTTTTACAATTATTTTTAAATAAATAATAAGTTGTTTTTTAAGTGGTATTATTATATAAAGTTAAATAAATAAACATAAGCAACCTTTTAGCTTTAATTTACACTATATAATTCAGAAGTATCAATTAATATGCCCCCTATAAACAAAAATTTTGTGAGGACTCCAATACATTTTTTTCTTTTAGAGTGCAAAGATATTTTGATTCCCTCCAAAATTTGAGAACTATTGCGTTAGGTTAATTTATTTGAAGTAAGAAATATCTCTCAGTTCTTCTTCTCATTACCATTCCCTTTTAGTTCCAGCATAAAGTAGAGTTGAAGAGCATGGGCATAGAGGGGATAACTGTGTTGAAAACCTAACATGCTCATTTAAAGCAGGATTAACTGGGGCAGCTGATGTAAATTCTGAGTTTCAGTTTCTACATCTAAAATAGAGCTAATAACGCCCCCCTAGTGGGATCATTGGGGTATTCAGTGAGTTGATAAGTCATGCAGACGGCAGGTTATCCTCTCAATACACGGTTTTCATTGCTACTATTTGAGACAGACTATAAAGGTAAACAAGAAGTTCGATGCCTTCAGCTGAAATTAGTGAATTGAAAGCATTTCAGATGTGTGAAGACAATTTTTTAGTAAATAGTCTCATCAAAAGTGTAATTATAGTTCTGCATTTTGTAGTATTAATTACTTTTACTATTTTACTTAATGGTTAGTATGTGCTGTGAAATGGGCTAAATGTTCATATACATACCAGCTTTAAATTTAGTCTTCATTGCAATGCTATAAGGCAGAAATCACCATAAAGGTTAGACTCTTCACAGAAATGATTATTTTGAATATCATCTTGAAGCTCAGAGATATTGAAGTTCCTGCCAAGTGCTCAGAGCCCAACTGTGGGTCTGGTTTTGAAGACACCAGGGCCTGGGAGTGAAGTCATGTAACAATGCTGCCTCTCATAACCCATACTAATGGGTCTAACTTGGGATGCATTTCTGATAAGTTACGTGCATCTAATTTTTGTAAATATAACTACATTTTCCTATGGACTCCCATTTTAAAGTTAGTTTTAACTAATGAAATGCTAAAGTGACATTTTTCTTCAAGAAGGAGAAACTTTCTGTGATGTAAATTGTAATTGAATTCACTCACTTGGCAAGTATTTAACTTTCACAAAGGAAAGCATGCCTTTGCATCTGTTTCAGGTAACATTAACCCAAACTCATGGCATTATGTTTCCGCTCCTCACCTTGTTTTGACCTTTAGAATTTGGAACAGCCATCAATAAAACAAAGCCTTCATGGCACCAGGAGGACATTAGAGATTTAAAATGGAGGCATCAAATGAATACACTAGTTAATAGTACTTTACAATGCAGTTTAATAAGTCCTCTTCCTAGAATCACTTCTTAGTTAAATTCCTCAAAAATTAAGCCCTGGACTTCTCTCTCTCTCTCTCTCTCTCTCAAGTTATTGATTTTAGAGAAAAATGGAGAGAGAGAGAGAGAGAGAGAGAGAGAGAGAGAGAGATTTGTTGTTTCACTTATGCATTCATTGGTTATCTCTTGTATGTGTCCGAGATGGAACCTGCAACATTGGCATATCCGGACAGCGCTCTTACCATCTGAGCTACCCGGCTAGGGCCTGGACTTCTATATTCTAATCTCTTCAGGGCACCATAGTATCATAGTTGTAACAGAAGAAAGCAACTGTCAGTTATCAGAGCATACAAATTATTCTTGTCCTAGGAGAAGAACAGAGTTCAGAGGCAACATGCTTGGGTCTTTCAGAAAAGTGCTGAGGTGGGTCAGCACATTTTCCTTGTGAAACACAGAGAGGCAGAGAAGAAGGCACCAAAAAGCATAAGCCTGCAAGGGGCCCCAAGCTGCAAAAGTGACAGTCTCATGATGTGACTGAGGTAATTGCTACCTGTTGGATTTCTTCTGGGAAATAAGCACAGAAAGAGTAATCTGTCATGTCTTCTATTTTAAGGGTATTTTTGTACCTATCTTTAAAATAAATAATAACTAAAACTATATAAAGACCTGTCTCACCCTATCCTAGGAGTGAGGGAAAAGTCAAAAGCCTATGGACCTGCTTACTCAGTGGAAAGTGCTAGAAAGACTTTGCATTGGCGGTTCTAGGTCCCGGGTACCTGTGCTTTACAGAAAGCCCACATGGCAGAGCAAGGAAGTGGAATTGGAAATGAAACTAAGTCTTTTAACATTAAGAGCTATTTTGAAGAGAGCATCTTGGTTCGGTGAGTGTACTCATTCACCTTGTAACTTTAAATTTTAAATTTTATCCATCATAACTTAAAAAAAGTAGTGTATCTGATCAGATAAATAATTTAAATGTTTTCTCATATATTTTATAAATATTTAGAGTTTGTTATTTAAAACTTTTACTCTTGCCCTAGCCGGTTTGGCTCAGTGGATAGAGTGTCGGCCTATGAATCAAAGGGTCCTGGGTTCGATTCCGGTCAAAAGCACATAAATAAAAGACAATTAGATCTTCAAAATAAATTAATTTAAAAAACTCTTATTCTTTAATTATTGACCAAATAATAGTAGATTTATTTAGAACTCACTGGGATAATTCAGACTTACGAGGTAGAATTTAAGGGCTAATATACTGAATGTGCTTGAAAACAGTGATTGGCTCATCTCAAGAGCCCAATATAAACTGACTAATGTAGAAATGATTACTCCCTATACCCAGGCTTAGAAGGGTAAATAATTTGTCCAGTTAGTGGGTAACTAGGATTTCAGTCAGGTTCTCTGGCCCCAAAGCCCTCATCAGGCAGTGCTCCATTGCAATTGGTAAAATTACATAATTTTTCATTCTTGGGTTTTACCAAATCCCAGTCTATGCATTTATCCTTCCCTCCTTCAGAGCCTTGGTTTAGTGGTTGGGAGGGCTGAATTCCAAACCCGATTCTACTGTCTGTGTGGTCAGCTTTCCCACTAGCTCCCAGCCTCAGTTTGCCCATTGTGAAGAATTAAATCAAGGTCTAAAGATCCCTTCTACACATAACATCCAGTAATTTACCCCTTCCTCCTCCAGTCACTCCCCACCCACTTCCTCCCTTTTCCCAAGCACCTCAAGAGGCAAATAAGCAAAGGGAATAAAAATGCAGGCTTTAATTAACCACTTAGCATCACATGTAAAGCAATTATAACCTGTGAAAAACTTTTGGTTTAACAGTTAGACAAACCATTAGAAAAATAAACATATTTGAAGGAAGAATGTGTGCGTGAGAATTTAATGATTTTGAAGCTTTATGAATATAATCTCCCCACTGAGAGAGTCACTTTCTGAGGGGGAAAGAATAAAGCTCAGCAGGCTCTCAATGGCTCATTTATTTGTCTACTATTTTTAGTTGCAGGTTCACTTATTTCAGATGAAGAGCTGATAGCGAACGTGCTGTACATTCACAAGTTTGAAATAATAATAGCACATATGCTCTCAAAACTTCATGAACATCTTTAATGATAAAGAAAAAAGTCCTTCTGCTTTATTTTACACGTTTCTTTTTTATAGAGATGACCAAGTTGCAGGAGTTTAGTATTGATATGGAAAAGGGTGGTAAGTAGACTTACAGGAGCCTGGACACTGCCCTAAACATTGCTGAGAACAATGCCTTAAAGTTTTTTTAGAGTACTTGAGATCGGAGAAGACAGTAACTTATGGTTAGGCACAGAGGCTTGGAGGGAGAATTGAAATTCTATTCCATCTCATCACTTTGTGGGTGAGCTTGAGCAAGTCATTTAACTTCAGTGGGAGTTAGTTTCTGTATCTATTACAGAGGGACAATTAAAGCAACTCTACAAAATTGTTCCAAGGCTAAAATAACAAAATTTTTTGTAAAGGGCTAACTCCTAATAGAGTAGGCAATTGATAGGTAATAGCTGTTAATATGAGAATGCAGTAAGATTTACACAATACCATCTCCATCTTAACATTTTATTGATCTTGGCACAACAGTGGACAAATTCTCTTTGTTTATTATTTTTTTTAAATTAAAAACTTTATTTTTGTTGATTTCAGAGAGAAGGGCAGAGGTAGAGAGAGGGAAACATCAATGATGAGAGAATCATTGATCAGCTGCCTCCTGAATGCCCCCTACTGGGGATTGAGCCCAAAACCAGGGCATGTGCCCTGATGGGGAATCAAACCCTGACCTACTACCGAGCCACTTCAGCCAGGCTTCTTGTTTATTATTTGTGATGCTCTATTCTTATGTTCCTCCTCCTGCTTCTCTAATCTCCTCCATAAGTCAATATTGGGTCAACAAATTGTGCTCTTTGATGTTTGACAAAGAATATTAAGATGACTAAAATGTCTGCTGTCCTTTTGGACAGGGAGAACAAGCACTCACAGGGCTGTGATAAAGTAAGCAGGTGCTTTGATCAACGGTAACCAGGTCAGATATCACCAGGATGGAGTGGCCAGTTCCTCCTGCGGGAGGACTAACAAGAGATGATGCACCTGACCAGAGTGTTGGAAGATGCATCTCCATTGTCTGGGATGTTGGGGAGGGTGGAGAGGGAAAGGCCCTCTTTCTAGCTAGCTTTTCCTCCTCTGATGCCATAAGAGCCTCAACGTGTTACTCTTTCCACTCCCCTCAGTCATTTTCCTCTGAGAGCTCAGGGCTTTCAAGACATTAATTACTACCTGGAGGGTGAGTCACTGCTCTACAGCTTCCACTTTGACCTTTCCCTGGAACTTGGCTCCTCCCATTTCTCACTGTTGGTTGTGACTCTTGGATCTCTTGCAATCACCTTGGACTCTTTGTATCTAAACCCCACCCCCTCCTTCTGGAATTCCTGTCTCTAAAAGAAATCTGACTCCTTGGTTTCTCTATTTGCAGATAATGACAGAACAATTCTCCTTGTTGCTCCCATGCAGTCTGGAACACCTCTTTGTTTCTAGTCTTATAGTCTGTCCTCCAAAGTTAATTTTTTCTTTAATTCACTTAACATTGAATGCATCTTATGGGCGAGTTTCCAGGTAACACAATAGACTAATTAGGAACTGATCTCCGTGTTTACAGAACTTTAAGTCTGAAAGGGAGCCAAACAACAGATAAAGGAGCATTGAAACACACATTTTGTTACAAATTATGGTAGGTAATGTGAGGAAACTCGCCAAGGTGCCCTGGAGAATAAAAGGGATAGGGGCAATACTTGGGAAGGGTGGGTAGGGAAGCCTGGACGCTCACAGGGACCAAACAATTCGCATTGCAACCATCTCTCTTCTCTATTTCTCTCACCCCAAATCCTCCAAATCTACCTTGCTCACTGAAACCAGAGTAAGGGCTAAGTACTTAAGTTGTGAAGACAAATCTAGTTCAAGTTCCTTTCTTTTCATTAACTGTGCAGCCTCAGGAAAGTCACTTAACCTCTGTGACTCAGTTTCCCCATTGACAAAATGAGGGTGCTGTTACCCCTCACAAAGAGAGATTTTTAACTGACATTAGAAATAATAAAAGGGTATGATTATTTGAGGTGTTAACAAAAAGCAGTTATTATAAATACGGTTACTGCTGTTATGATATTCTCTCTGGACTTTAACCTAAATTGACTCAAAAAACATGAACGCTTTACCTTCTAGTCCCATTAGACACTAGGCTCAGCCCTGGGAAACAAAAATGAAAGGCAATATTTGCTGTCAGCAAGCCCACAATGTTATGGGATATTTACCAAACTATGGCCTAGCCTTCAAGACAGATCTTAATTCTGCTCCCTCCTGTTAATCATTTCATGAATATTTATTAAGCTCCAATGTTTAAGGTATTGTTCTCTGCCCAATTTAGGTGTTTTCTAGGTGTCATCTCCAATTATTTCCCTACACATGCCCTCTGCTATAATCCACTTGTTTACTAATAAGGTCACACCTCTTTGAAATTAATATCACTATGCATATAACTTAAGAGACTTCAAATGTCAACCTGGGCCACAGTGCTTCCTAATATGGCAAAAAGTGAAGCAGGCAGTTTTAATGATAGTTTCAGACAGGTGCTGGCTTTTCCTGGGCCACATGATTATTTGTATCCTGAAAACAACATTGTATTTCAAAGCAGTCACAAGAATTGTCACAGAGGACAATTCAGAAGTTTCAAACTACGCTTGTTTGTTTCTGTCATATTATGCAGATGCCAGCTGGCTGAGGAATGCTTTGAAAGTTGATCAGAGCTTTTTCCACATAAAAGTGATAACAGAGTTTGTGTCTCAAGCACAAAATGCAAGAGTTACAAAAACAGATATGCTCAGGAAATGCAGATATAGTTTAATTAACGAGTGTTCAGCAATCATTTAAACAAAATCAAATTAGACATATAAATAGAGAACAGTTGATTAATTGCTATTTAGAATCAGTATAATGCTGACATGTTGATAGGTGAGGAGGATGTGATTTCTAATGTTAGGAGAAGCAAAATGTAAGATAAAATTATGCACGTAGGAAAATATATAATGCACATCCTTGCCCTAGATTTGGGATGGTTTTGTGTAGATGTGCAAAGTGGAGGTCATGCAGAATTTGTCACTGGACAAAGGGACACTAGGTTGAATGTTCATGGATCACCTGAGTGTTAGTGCACGTTTTTGGCCTTTGACAAAGGTAAGAAAGTGACAGTTCTCATTTCTCAGACTTTTTTTTCTTCTTTGGAAGAAGCTACTGGAAACAGCTACTTTTCAGGTAACAAGTTGTATGCAAATGGACCCAGAATTTGCTAAGAGACACACCTGCTTCTCGGATGCTCTCCATCCTGGAGATTATGAGTCCTTGCAGAGGTCCTTCAGAGGTGTCAATCCCAAAACACAGACATAAGCCTAGGAAATGCGGTCTCACAGATGAGGGGCTCATGAGCCAGAATGCCCCGTTAATGGACTGTTCAAATTGAGCTGGGCCACATCCTTCCCCCTCTGACACAGGCAGAACTGAAAACTGAGTGTTTTAATCAGAAGGACAAGCTTGGTAGGATATAGAAAAGAAGAGTGCTAGTAGGACCAGGGAAAGCATAGTGTCTACTCCACGCTACAAAGCTGAGAGGGTTTCTTGGATGGGGACTGAGAAGAAAGAGAAAGTGCCTTTGGGCTTGTGTTAGGAGGCAAAGATGGCAATTCTTTTTTTAATAGTGCAGACAGGAAGAAAAATGTTGAGTGGCAAATTAGATATTTAAAAAATGTCAGGCCCCTTCCATTTGTGACTAGAGGTAGTTAGTATCTATCTATATAACAGAGGAATATGCAAATTAGCTGGGATGCTGTAATGTCACAGCTGAACAGCAGGGACCTGAGGCTGCATGGCGCCTGGCCTCAGTGAGGGACTCAGGCCACGCCCCCCACTCCATGGGGCTTGACAGAAGACCTCATGCTGTGACCCAAGCCTGGGCACCAGGCCAGGGGACCTCAGGCTGTGCCCCCTGCCTAGTGGGGTTCAAAGAGGGACCACAGGCCATGCCCCTTGCCTGGCAGGGTTTGATGGGGGACCTGAGACTGCACCCTCACACTAGGAGCCAGGCTAGGGGATCTGAGGCTGTGCCGCCCACCCGGAGGGGCTTGACAGGGGTGGGGCCGGCTGGGTCTTGGTCTCACCCAATGAGGGTGGGGCCAGCCAGGTCTGAGTCTCTTGTGTTTTCAAAGCACATGTGGGTGGAAGGCGAGGACTTGACTCTATGTCTGGAGGCATGCCTGGACTCTAACAGGAGGGAGATTTTCATATACATTTTACTAATTTTCTTTCATCTTTTACACTTCTATTATAGAGAAAGGGCAAATAACAATATTAAAATATTTCCTCTAATTAATTTCCTTTTAATGTGCACAAATTTTGTGCACTGGGCCACTAGTATAACATAAAGGTCAGAGGTAATGACAAGAATTCAGAAAGAAAGATCACTTGCCCAATTCTAGCAGTACAACATAACTTTCAATTCCACAGCATGTTCTGAGCTATTTTGGGTTCTCAGAGTCCCACTCTTTGATTAAAAAGAAAAGAAAGAAAAGAAAAAGACACAGCAAGAATCTTCTACGGGTTCTTTACACACAGCCAAAATGGCACTCAAGAAGTGGAGTGGTAGAGAACAGAGTAAGGATGTTGGATTCTTAAACACTTTATAAGCAATTGTTGGCGGCAAAGGGAGGTGGAACAGTGTCCTGAATAGAAGTCCTTGCATATACTGACTTTTGAATAAGAAAGTGGATCCTAGTCAAACTGAAGAATAAGCCATAATTGATAGTTTTAAACAAAGGTTCCTGCAAAGAACTTCTGAATTTACATTTTCCAAAGAATGAACTTCCATGCACAGCCCCACCTCTCTGTGTCACAGACCAGGCTGCTCAAAAGGCAGGAGAGGACATGCAGCATACCCACCTGTTTTTGCTGAAGGCAGAGGAAATTAGTCCCCTGCAGAGCCTTGTTATCTGCACGTGGCCTCAGTGCAACTATGGCTCATAGATGTCATTGTATTTCAGGGCCTACAGGAATGTCCTTAAGCAGTCAGAGAAGTTGCCTCTAGAGGAAACTATGTGTCTGGCTCTTTAAATGCAACTGAACTGAATCTGAACCCATGGACTTCTGAACCCAATCTGAAATAATGGACTTCTTTCTGTAGCTTCTTTCCCAAGCTCTCTTTTCAATGACCTCAATGGCACCACCACTCATGGATATCATGGCTTAAATAGTCAGAATTCATTCTTCTGTGTAACTCTCATTGCCATTCAGTCCTGCTGATCTTGACTCCCACATGCATCGCAGCAGAGTTTGTTTTTCCTCCCACTGTCTGTATACACGTCTCATCTCTCCTTTCCCCACTTCCCCATCTACACCAAGGATGCCTCTCCTGAGATGTAAGATTTCAGTCTTGCTTTGCTCAAAGTAGCCAGATTTTGATCTACTGGATTCACTTTTTTCAAGTATCACTTTTACTAAGACAATTCTCTTTCTTTTCTTAAAAATCTTTCTGTTTCTTCAGTGCCTTTGATTCCTGCAGAACAGCAATAATGCAGGACACCCAGCCATTTGACAAAATATGGATAGGGTATTCGAAGCTGGGCTTGGTGACCATTGCCAGGTTGCTTGGTCAGAAGAGATTGTTTATAGAGCTGGGCATGTTTTATACTCCAAGGGGAAAAGCCTAGAGTCTTCCTTCCATAAAAAGGTAAATACACTTAATTATGCTGATTTTGTTTTCAATTTTATTTACTCTATTTTATGCTTTTTAAAGTTCTTCCTTTCTTTAATGAAACAGTTTCTACAGACACAGTAACTCCTTTTCATCATGTGCTTCTGAAATTTGAGGCTTTGGGTCAAGAGCAATACAATTCTGACTAATAAAAATGTCTTTAGAGATACAGCTCAAACTGTGCAAGACCCTCCCAATTTATATGCCCATGCTTGAAGACATCAATGAATTGCTTTAATTAATAGAAAAGATATGGGCTTAGATGAAAGTGTCGTTTACAGAATAAAAGAAAGCATTCAGGGACATCCATTCTGTCATTCTTTAGATGTATCTAGATGCCAATATGGACAGCAAATTTAAGTCAGTTTAAAGGAGGCTGGTCAGGGTGGAGAATGCTCTTGAGACTTCAAAGAGCTGATCAGAAGTCAGATAAAGATCAAACTCTGCCTCTGGGAAATTGAAGTGTTTCAGTCTGCTACCTTTGATAATAACAAGTTTAAGGTGGGCTTTATTAACATCACATAAAAAGAAGATATTTGGGGTGTTGATTTTCTCCAACAATTCTTTCCTTGGATAAGTCCTATTCAGAGACTTGGTTCTACTCTATCCCAAATAGTAGGTCTTCAGATCATGAAATAAAGCATGGATTGAAACTGTCCAGCTATTGTGAGATATGACATTGACTAAAATGCTTTCAACATGGAGGAAAATCTAACAGATATTTAACAATGAAGGCACACTGCAGGCTGTGTTCAGATTACTTTTAAAATCAGTTTTAAAATTCTATCACAATTAAATTCTTCTGTGTAAAGATCATTTATTTGGAATCAACTAACATTTTTGAGTATCAACTATGCGTGCCAAGGACTTACACACAAACCTTCAACATCACACCAACCCTAAGTCATCTGAATCAGAGAAGTTATGTCACTGACCTAAGATCACACAGTAAGAAGAGAAAGCTGGAATCTAAGCCAGGTCTTTAAATTCCAAGTTCAAGTTTGTTATACATGTCCAACTGCCACACTAAAGATAAGAGATTTTTATTTATTTTAATGATATACAAAGATCTTTCACTTAGTGTTTAACATATGTAAAAGGACAGCATTTATAACCACTTAGCTCATCATTAACAGTGGTGGCTGTCTTGTCTTACAAGAAGGACTGGTTCCATGAGAAGGGGGAATATCAGGCAATGTTTGTGTGAGATACAATTCAAGGAATATTATTGAAGGCTCTAGTGTTCATGGTCCACTAGCAACTCTTTCTCTTCCATATTTTCTGTACTATTTTGAAATTCTATAATTTTAAATGCATTACTTTGGAGAATCATATTTCACACATTAAAATTTCTTCATGGGTTTCATGCCCATTAAATTAGAGTGACACAGAGGTTAACTTACAGTCCAACTTGGATAGATTGACTGTGTCTGCTTGGAGATTCATGATGGGTAGAATGCTGAAGTCACGTCCAAGTTCAATAGGATCAGTTATCAATGTCAGTTAAGGGATGCAATGGTACTAGTTCATTAGTAATAGTAGTTAAGATTTTACTTGTCAAAGCTATACTAAGCCATACAAGCACTAACACTTCAGTGTGAACTTGTCTGACAACTTTCCTAATATTAGAAAAAGGAGAGGTGGTAAAGGAAAGATAATTCTGAGGCTAGAGCTTGGATAACTATATAACTTATTGTGCATAGCAGAACTACTGAGAGCAAAAGAGGGGCCTAGTAACAAAACTCCAAGACAATATTAAATTGTGAAGGAGTGGTGTGGTCACTTTGACCCTGGAGAAAGGCAGTCCATCATTGACAAAAATATATATTAATGAGTTCCTCCTTCAAATAAGCCTACCAATGTCTCCTTCCAGATGCCAAAGCTTCTCATAGCTATAAATTCTGGTGACCACATTTCTCCAGTAACAAAGAAAGCTGAAGCAATTGCATCTGGATAGGATTTTTGAAAGCCTTAACAATTCATTAGGAAGCAAATGAAAAAAAAAAAAAAAAAGAAGTCAATTTGTAATTTTTCAAAGGCTGATTATTTGACTAGTGTATTATCTTCTGGACCCTTCTTTTATTTCTTTCACCAGTTGAATTAGTAACATGTCAGTTCAGATAAAAAGATTTGATGGGAAAGAAGATGAGGCTATTGCATGAAATGAGTTTGGGGAATTACTGATGGATTTCAATTGTCCATGTTACTCTTATTAAAGGTGATTGACTGTGAAGAGTGGTGATTCAGCTGGATAGCTTTGCTATTTTTCTAAGGTATAGCTGTCATTGTTCCTTTTGCCTTTTTTGAACAGAACATACATTGATCCTTACTTTCCCAGTCCCATTACCTGTGATTTACAAGATTTTAAGAAGAATTGACTCATAATCATTTAAATCAGCTTGCAGTAATAAGGGTAATGAATCATTCAATGGTCCATATCTTTTTTATTGAGAGTCTATGTTCTAGAAGAAAATCTTGTTGAGCTACTGTTTCCAAAAGAAGTAAAACTATTAGAACACACATGATGTATGATGAATGGCATATATGTCTACTAAACTGTCTTTATTTTTTAAAATATATTTTTATCGATTTCAGAGAAGAAAGGAAAGGGAGAGATAGAAAAATCCATGATGAAAGAGAATCATTGATTAGCTGCCTCTTGCACACTCCACACTGGGGATTGAGCTTGCTACCTGAATATATGCCCTGACCGGGAATCAAACCATGACTTCCTGGTTCATAGGTCAAGGCTCAACCATTGACCCACACCAACTGAGCTAAACTGTCTTTAAATGAAATTATTATGTAAGCCTAAGAGGATATTTGAAATGACAGAAATGCACTATGAAAAATTTATATTACCAGTCACAAAAGTATTGAGTTCTTCTGTATTAGTTTATAGCAGCTCTTCCTAAGTTTGGTTGGGTATTCTTTTCACTCATTCAAATCTTAATCATACCCCAAAGTCCAAACTAAGTGAAATAAGCCAGTCAGAGAAAGACAAGTACTATATGATTGCACTTACATGCGGAATCTAATGAACAAAATAATGAACAACATTCCTGCTTAATGTTGCTATCTATTGCAGGCCAAGGGTCTACCTATGTTCTTAGCTTTTAATGACCATAATACTAGTTTTTCGCCTAATTTATACTATCTTGACTTATTGTGAGATACTTATCTTACATAATTATATTTTGAGTTTTGAATTTTGTTTGATTTTTCACATAAGAAGCCAGTATGATCTCCAAAACTACACTTCAACGCTTCAATAGTGGGATTTGTGATCTAGCATTGCATCTCTGTCCAAGATCTTACCGAATTTTGACTGTATTTAGGTTGAACCATTTGAAATTGTCAAACATTTCATCTGTCTGATCTGTAAAAAAGGTAATTTCAAATGGTTCAACTTACTACTGGTTGTTCTAGAAATATTTGTGGGAAGTGTGAGAGCATATTTAAAACTTTTCTTATTTGTAGATATATTTGTAAATATATTGTAAGTAGAAAATATATAAGTGCTGGCCTTGACTGGTAGTTCAGTTGTTTAAGAGAGTTGTCCTGATATGCCAAGATTACAGGTTTGATCCCCAGTCAGGGCACAGGCAAGAATCAACCAATGAATGCGTAAATACGTGGAACAACAAATCAGTGTTTCTCTCTCTCTCTCTCTCTCTCTCTCTCTCTCTCTCTCTCTCTCAAATCAATTATATAGACTGATGAAGTCCTTTAGAATAAGTGATCAAGTTTTGGTTTTAATTTTTCAAGTAGACATACAGCCCCAAGCAGTTCTTCCAAGAGTTCCCAGACCTGACCTGATTTTTTCCAGGAGAATAACTGAATCTGAAATTAAATTTCTGGGTCTTAGGTTGAATTGACTGGAAAGATAAAGTTCTTAAAGTAGATGATTTTATGTTGTCTAAATGACAATTTTTTGCAAATGTCTCTGCAAGATTTATCAGTTTTTTAAAATTTTTTATTAAATTTATTTAGTTGACATTGGTTAATAAAATTATATAGGTTTCAAGTGTATAATTCTATAATACTTTATCTGTATATTGTATGACCACTCAAAGTCAAGTCTCCTTCCATCACCATTTACCACCCCTTTACCCTCTTCTACCTTCCCTACCCACCTTTCACTCTGGTAATCACTTTAGTGTTGTCTGTGTCTACAAGTTTGTGTGCTTTTTTTTTTAATCTCTTCATTTTTTTTTTTAAAACAGAACTTTTCAGCCCCTTCCCCTCTGACAGCCATCAGTCTGTTCTTTGTGTCTGTGAATCTGTTTCTATTTCATTTATTTTGTTCATTAGATTCCGCATGTAAGTGCAATCATATAGTACTTGTCTTTCTCTGACTGGCTTATTTCACTTAACATAATTCTCTCCAGGTCCATTCACTCTTGCAAAAGTCTATAGTCTACAACATGCAATTTTGTTTCTCCTAATAAATAAGCCAAGCACACCCTTCTCTTTAACAAAATATCAAAAGGAGAAGAGCCATGCATTTTTTTAGATACCGACTTAGGCGTCTAATATAAGGTGTGCCATTCAAAGCCAGTGAAGACTTTTCTGAATGGAGATCCGAGAGCTGGTCCCCTTGGCTACATGTAGGGAAGAGGGACTAAGAGGAAGTTGGAATTGAGGTGCCGTGGCCCTAGACGTGTATAATTTTCAAGTCACATCTTTTTTGAACTGCTTGAGTTTCTGATCATTTCCAAGAATTATATTTTTTAATGTCACTAGGGGTTATTGAAAACCAATTGTGGGGTATTCTGTTGCTTGTTTTGTGGTTTCTGCTTTAGAAAAAGTGCTTGAAAAGTCAAACTAGTGTTCAAGTTCAATTGGGAAGTAGAAGGTGGTGTGGGACAAGGTTACCTTCTTACAGGCCGTGATGGAGCTCCCCAGGCTGCTTCCTGAGGTGCCGCTGGCCCCTCCCTGCTGGGCTGCTGGAACCTCACACATCAGTGGTGACTCCGAGTTGCTGTTTGTGCCAAAACACAAAAGAGAACACATTCCAGTGAGCCCTCTTCGTATTCAGGAAGGAAGAAGCATAATGGAGTTAATAAAAAATTTTTTTCAGATTGGTGACTGGCTGCCCGCTGCAAATCCTCCTGCTGACATTTCTATGTTGGCTTCACTTTTGTAATTGGGAGACACTGTAAGCTATTCCATTGTGAATATAAATCTGCAGCCCAGTGGTCAGGTGAATGCAATGCATCTGCCTGACTTCTGGCTCTGTTAATATCTGTCTAATAATTTTATTTAATTTTCTTCTTTTAAATTTATTTTTCAATTTCAGTTGACATTCAGTATTATTTTATATTAGTTTCAGTTGTATAGTGGAATGGCCAGACCATCATAGACTTCACAGTGCTTCACCTAATATTTTCAGTACCCACCTGGCACCATACCGTTAGTACTATTAATGACTATATTTTCCATGACTACTTTGTAACTTCCAATTTTTACTTTTTTTACCCCTTATTCTCTTTCACTAATCCCCTTAAACCCTCTCCTCTTTGGCAACCATCAGTCTGTTCTTTGCATCTATGAGTCTATTTCTGTTTTGTTAACCTCTTTTCTAAGCAAGTGTTAAAACAATAATGTCTTTCTGTCTTTACTCATTTTATTTTTTTAAATGATGGGAATATATATAATCAGAAGGAAAGCTGATACCATGAAAACACCATGAACTTTCAAGAGTAATAGAAACAGAGAGAAAATGAAAAGATCACACATGAAAAATTTCTTTTTTTCCCACAAAGCACATTGTATATGACTTCAAGTGGACCAGGTGCTACAGTAATTATCATATATAAAAATGTTTTAGAAATCCTGAGCTTTCTAGGTGTTAGGAAGGAAGGGTAAGTCTACTGCCCACATATATCTTGGTATGAAAATACTTCTGTCTATAGGATGATTGTAAGATCCTGGTTGGAATGAAGGTAAGAAAGGGAATTTGAAAGTGTTGCTTGGCTTCAGGGCTCATCCCATCTGTTCTTAAGCTAAGGCTGTATAGCATTTATAAAATAATTTTTAAAACATATATTTGTATATTGTGAGAATTAAATGAGGCAGTAGAGTCACACAATGGGACTAAAATCAGTGTGTTACTTGATAACAAATGTGATTCAACTCCATTGCACCAAAATTCAAAGTGAAACCATCTTCTAGTCTCCAGAAACACATAAATCAATTCCATGATGCCTGATATCCCAGACTATATGTAGATAAACTTATCTTTTAGATCATGGGTGTCAATTTCTAGTAGGTGACTTTACATCCCAGTCTGTTCTCACACCTTTATGATGAAGATGAAATTTTTGGAGTATTTGCAAAGACGCTTTCCTTAGTCTCTAGAGAAGCAGAACATTGGCTGCTACAGGATGAGGAGAGATGGCAGCAACACAAAACTCGGGGACTCATTAAAATGAGTTCAAATTGACATGAAAAGAACTGCTGTCAAGACACCATACAGCCTCATAACTTGCTCCTAATGCATAAGGCTGCAAGCTCTTCCTGGGATATTTTCCTTTGATTTTGACAAGTGTTGACAATATTTATTAAGCACATCCTTTCAGAGCAGTTTCGTGCTGAAACTGCTAAATGGGTTTCAATAAAAAAAGGAGATCAATGTGAGGGGAAAAGATACAAAAGCAGAATTTGAAATGTTAACTTTAGAAATATAGGAAGAGAGGCGTGCTCTCTTACAAACAATGTCAATTCTCCTGTGGTTGGGGGTAGGGGCAGGCTGGGAGAGGTCAATGGGGGAAGCAGGGGACATATTTAATACTTTCAACAATAAAGAATTTAAGAAGGAAATAAAAGGAAATGTCATTTCTGAGTAAGGCACTAAGTGGCCACTGTGCTGCCATCATTAATGGTCCTCGCAGTGTGACTAAGTAGGTCACCATCAGTAATGACAACGGCTTATGCTATAGTCAGCTCTTTCCCCAGAGAACCATCCGGTGCCTGGGAATTGAGTTCTCTATAGGATGTAAGTTTGGTCTGTGAACCAGGAGGATTGACATCGCCTGGAAGCTTGTTAGCCACCCGGGAACTCAAGTCCCTCCCTGGTACTAATGTCAAAATCAGAATCTGCATTTTGACATTAAACTCAGGTAACTCATAGACCCATTAAAGCTTAAGAAGCACTTTTCTGACATACTAAATTAAATACACATTCACATTTGCCTTGGGGCTTTGCACTTGATGTTCCTTCTTTTAGGAATACCCTTCCTAATCCTCCTCCTTTCTCCTGGATAATTCCTCCTCCATCCATTTGTATCACTTCTTGCACCTTCCCTCCTCCTCTCCTGCTGCTCTTCCTCTACCATCTTTCTCCATTGCCTCATGCACACACTCACACCCTCACATCTCCTTGCCCATATTTCCACCCTCACTTCATCCCAAGAAGTGAGACCGCCACTTTTCTTGTATGTTACAACAGCACTTACAAGACCCATGCCTTGCTGTAGCACTTGTCAAAATGGCATATAATTTTGTAATATTTGTCCATCCCTTTAGGCTATAAGTAGTGAAAGAGAGGGGACCCTCTACCACCTAGAATAGCACTAGCTAGTGATGGATGCTTAATAAGTGTTTATTCGTGTTGTTTGTTCTTATTTTTCTGAGCATCCTGGTTGGCTTCAAAGGATTATGCACAAAAGGGTGCTTTAATTCAATGTTAATTTTTTTCTGCAGCAGTAACAGATGGTGGGATAAGCCACATCTAAAGAGATAATTTAGAGAATCAGTTCTAATGAAAAGGGATCTGCTGCTGTTGTTTGTTACTAACATATCAAGTAACTATAGTGTGAAGTTTAGTGATTTTAACACATTTTTAAAAATAAGATTTGCAAGTGCCCTTATCTTCTCCCCCTCTTAAAAAAATGCTTTTAGTAAACTAGTAATTGCCATTGGTTGGATTGTCTCAGTCCTATTAAGGATATTTATTCTTGAGCATTTTTCTAAATCCTTTCATCTCAATACTGGGGGGGGGGGAGGGGGATCACATCTATCAGAAGAGATCTTGAGTCAGGAATTAAGTTGTTCTGGTTAAAATTAATGTCCATGATACACCCCAAGAAGAATTTAGAGGATTTTAAAATACAGCTTTGCTTGATTCAAAATAAAAGTTTGCTAAAGTGAATGTTCTTATTTTATTCTCAGCCAAAAAAATTAACTTGTTACATGACAACAAACAAACAAAACAAAAGAAAACACATTGGTTTGGGTCAGTCTAAATGCTCAAAATATCCCTTGCTACCTCTGTTCTCACCATAATTCTTCAAAGAAAGGACATTGTAACAATGCAACAGAAACTATGATATGTTATCTAAAAATGAAGGGTATTTCTTTTTAAGAAAAGGTTGTTGGCATCTTCGCTATTATTTTTGCTCTCAAATCAGTGAAAATGTTGAAGACCTAAGTTTGTGTACTTTTTGTGAGGCATTATTAAATGACAATAAAGAGAGTATAAAAGGTCAATTATTAATAACCACAAACTAGCTCACTCTTAGCAGACAGACTGGCCTCAAATGATTACACTCTAATTCAATCTTTAGTGTTAAAAAATGACATGATTATAACATTGTTACTTCATTTGGGACATAATTAGTAAACACCAATGGCAGGTAATTTCCTATTTTCAGTCCTTACTAGTAATGTACTGAAATCTTTTATCCTGAAAAATTATATTGATTACTGTTCATTGGGGATTTTTCATTCAGGCAACTATCAGATATATCATATATGTATGTCGAGTGAAACATAAGAAAAGAGTTGTACTATAGAACAATACTATTACCAACAAAGTAATATGTAATATGTGTAAGTAAATATATAATATGAACAACCTTCTGTACTTCAGATGCTATGCTTTGTGAATCTATATACCTCTGAGTAAAGAGGAGATGGCAAGTAATGCTTTCATGCATTTCGTCTATTACTATCAATTTTATTGTCTTTGGACATTTAAAAGCTATTTCATAGTTTCAGTCTTCAGCAAGACCTCAAGAAATAATTTTGAAACTAAGACTTCTTGTTCAGAAAAGAGAATCAAGTAAGAAAAGATGATAGCTTAACTTTTAAATTTTGCTTCCTTTTCTTAAGAAGGGCTATGGGAAAATTTTTAAGACTTATATTCTATAAATGTGTAGATGCAAATATATTATTTTACTGTAAAAGAAAAATATACACATCACTGTTGCTAAGTTCATGTTGCATAATATATGTTTATCCACGAAGGCTGTTAGATGCTTACTATTGAATTATTTATCCCTAAGGTGTTTTACTTAAATTTTAAAAAGGTTTTAGGTATATATTTGTTTGGATGGTCAAAACTCATTATGTTTCCACATTCTGCTGCATCTACGTTTTAGAACAGAATATGTTCCAGTAACTACCTCAGCTTCCAACGGTTTCTGTTCTTTCACCAAAATACATAGAGAAGTGTTTCACTCTGTTATACAATCTTCTTTATAGTACTTTGAACAAAAATGAGCACGATTTAAAGCATAGCAGGTGTCTAGAACTCTATAAAATATTTTGCATAGTCACTTAACTATACTCTTTTTTATAGATGAGAAATCAAGGATTAGAGGCTAATACAGAATTAAAGTTATATCATTGGTACATAACAGATCTGAGATTTGATCTGCATCTCAATGCAATACCATGTTCTTTTCCACTGCAACTTCTAACATCCCTTCTAATTCTTTGCTTCTATGACAATGACATCTAGGTGTTCTTTTTATTCTAAAATAATTGTAAATCAGGCCACACTGGGTAGTAATTGGTGAACTTAAAGGCCCTTTTAAATTCAACATATTGTGAATCTGTTACACTCATTTTTAGTCCAAGTGCTGGCCTGGAAGACATTTGATTATGTGATCTCCAAATAACAACTATCTCCAACATTTTAAATATGTGTTAACTAAGTGCCTTCATATGGGGTCCAAGCCTAACTGAACCTGACCGAGGTCTGTGCTCTTTCCCAGGTGATGTGCTATCTTCACATAGTACCACCTGCTGTTGTCACTTGCTAACTCCTGAAGAACTGTGATGGGGCTCAGAGACGAGCAATGCAGACCAAGGGTGAGGGTTCACAGGGAGATGCCTGGCTGCAGCACCAGCTTGGATGGTTACTCCTTTGTGAGAAGAGGAGACTTGAGTCATTGAGAAGAGTCACCAGAAGCACTGCTAGGCTTAGGCCTTCAGGAAAGAAATAGAAAAGCATCCTCCATTGGTGATTTCAGGGATGAGGCTAGCTCTGCCTAACTACGAAGTTCTGTCTGAGCTTCATACTGAATTCCGTATTAATGGCTTAGGGTCTTTTAAGCTAGAAGATAACAGGACCAGAAGGGATGGGGCACAGGAAGAGTAAAATCTGATGGCAAAAATAGCTAAGGTGCACAGCAGAGTTTGCATCCTGGTGGAAGTAATACCGTAAACCAGAAAGCCTGCAAAAGCAGGGTAAAAACATTGAGGATTGAATACCCAGGGGCTCATGGTATGCCAGAATAAAAAAGCAGGCCCTGGTCATGACTTGGATGTATTAATCCCCTGTATCCCACACCCTACAACCAACCTGGATTCCTGGGAGTGGTTCTTGGCGGGCAAGGCAGCAGAGAGGCAGGTGGGTGAGTTTGGCTCAACTACCCACATGGCTGATGGAGAGGGCCACACCCATAACAAAGGAGTTACAAACACCAGCAGATGTGGAGAGGAAGCAGGAGAGGAGGAGAGGAGAGGGGAGGGGGGAAAAAGAAACAGAAGTTTTAGTATCATTCAAAGAGAAAGATACACTCACAACAGGCCTGCCTTTAAAAAGAACAATAGTAGCTAGATAATAAGGTTGTAACAATTAAAAAAGAATCTCTGATAAGGGTTCAAAGATTGCATGCATATTTTCAGAGAGCATCTCCCATGGGTAATAGGCTTGATTTTTTTGTCTTAGATGGAACTTCACATCTTTGATGCATCCAAGGTAATTTACATCTTGTAGATCATAATTGTAGACCCTTCCAACCTGGTTCATGGGTATTGACAAATAAAGAGCACACTTTGTGCTTCTTAAGCTTAATATATTTAATATTAAAATTAATATGAGGAGTAAGGGAGGACAACAGATTTTTATGGACATTTATTTCAATTTCTCAAAAGGCCCCCATAATTCAGGTTCTGTACAATACTTACCTTAGCCCCCTGCTCTAGTCCTTTTTTTCAATGCAAGTCAATAGTATATTACCTCAAATCAATTTCAGAGCTACTATAACTATGAAAAATGAACAATAATACCAAAATCTATAGTAGAAAGTAAGCAAGGAGACAGAAGTTTTCTTTGTCCATTGCTGTTAGTTACTGGTCCCTCATTAGAATTCAAGAAAATTTTACTGTGTGGTTACTGGTCCCTCATTAGAATTCAAGAAAATTTTACTGTGTGGATGAAGATGCCAGAGAGGAGCTAGACATCAGAGATATCATAGGAGGTACCTGGTGTAATTGCATGGGGTAAAGAACCAGGTGAGAAAGAGCGCCCACCTGTGGTCACATAAAATTTCCAATCTTTATCATTTATTTGGGGCTATAATTTTTTTGGGGACAGGTCTTGCATACTTTCTTTAAAGTTAGTCCTAGAAAATTCATATTTTTTGATAATGTGTAAATGATTTTTTTTAATTCACTTTTTATTTTTGGCTTATATAAAGAAATATAGTTTATATGTGTGCTTTGATTGATAGCTAACATGCTAAACTTAGTTATTAATTCTAATAACTTATCTGCAGATTCTTTGAATTTTATATGGACACAATCAAATAAACTGCAAATGCTGAGAGTTTGGGTTTCTTGTCCCATTTAGATAAATTGATTTTTTGCAATTTTTGAGTCGTTTAGAAGTTACCCTTTCCCCCCTCCCCCAACTCCTTTAGTAGTTATCCCAGAAAATAGAATATCTATATTTACCTTAACACATCCTGAAGTTAATCAACATATTTATCCTCCTACTGGTCAATTCAAAACTTTTAGCACACTTAACATCCAACTAACTCCTTCCAACTTGTATTGTTGTCTTGCACTAATAGTCTTGAACAATCATAGGGAATTACTACTGGTAATATTGTTTTATAAAGTAAGTGTTTGCTTAGATTTACTAAGTAGATAGTAAATCTTTCTTTCTTCTTTACTTCTTTCTGCCTGAAGTTGATATTTTATAATTTTCTTTAGTAAGAAGTGATACTCCAGTTTTTGTTTGTAAAAAATATCTTTATTCTTGGAAGATATTTTCACTGAGCATAGAATTTTAAACTGGCAATTGTTTTTCTTCATGCATTGAAGACATCACTTTATTATTTTTGGACTCCCATTTTTGCTTTTGTGAAGTCAGCTGCCAATCTAATTGTTAGTTTATAATGGTAATATTTTTTTCCCTAAATGCTTCTAAGATTTTCTATTTACCTTTGATGGCCTGTTATTATCAACTGTTTAATCCTTTTAGTAAATTTTTAAATGTTTTCTTAAAATTTAGGTCATCTTCAGCAAGAGGATTGATGAATAACTTTGTTATATGATTGGAATTAAAACTCAAAGGCTTTTTAGAGATTATCTGAAAGTGTAGGAAAAGATGCACAGAGGGAGGAAATAGTACCAGTGCTTTCAAAGTTGAAAGAAATGTGGGTAGGACAAGGGAGATCTAATGTTGGTGAGCAGAGAAGATCAGACAAGGTAGAACTGACCTATCTCCCAAAGAGCTTTTCATAAAGAATTGGAAGCAGTAACAGGGAGAAGGAAGTACATAATTAGGTGACCTACAGATATTTAGTTACTCACGCATTTCATTCCATAGCAGCAAGCTATAGCCAAAACAATAATAATTATTATTATATGTTACCCCTAAAGTTAGATAAAACTGTCTTCTTATTTTATGAAGGTTAGTGTATTGCTAAACTGACCATGTAGCCTATATTTTTCAAGATGGACCTGATTGAGAATCTTCTCCTAGAATGTACTTTAAAAAAGCAAATTTGTAGAATAGGTGTCCTGGTTTTTAGTTTAAAAAATACAGTCTTGATGTATATTACAAAATCTCTTTTATGGAAACAGGCATACTTTAGAGGACATTTATCCCTATCAAACTATCCAGGAAGAGAAAACATAATATGTGAATTTATTGATAATCTTACTAACCTTATATTTTTTGTGTTATAATAATTGTCATTGTGTTTATAGATTTCACTTTGCAGAAGAAGCTTAGGTAAGCGATTCCAATACAGAATTGAGATAGAATGCATGTTGCCTCCTTGCCAGATCTAAATTGCTTCCCCATAAAGCATTTTACCCTAATGGAAGTTGAACAGCACAATCCAATATCTAAGGCAGGTATAATGATCAATTTTTTTTTATGACTCTTCACTTGATTTCAGTTTTAAAATGCCACTTAACGACAACCAGGTTTTAGAATGAGATGCAAAAATGGAGCAAAGAATCAAACATCCACTTCCTCCTCTCATGAGTTCACTGAACTAAAAAAAAAGTAAATGAATTAATAAAAATCCAGACAAAATGTAGATCATCATCTTAGGCCCTAATTGTAATGCTTAAATACACTGAGCTTGCAAAAGAAATATATATCTGTATTTTTCCACTTCATGGTAAAAAGTACATGAGCCAATCTGTAAATCATTATCAATGTGCAAAGAATGTTAGAGAGATTTTGTGGTATTCCTCTAAGCTTTTATATTTGAGAGGAAAATTTTAGTTAAAAATAATAAAGTTTTCATTTAGGCAGAACTTCAAAAATTGAAATAATGAGATTACTGGCTAAATTATATATCTACACAATTTACAGATAAGTTATTTTTAAGCCAATTAAACATTTGCAAGGGTCAATATTTAGCCCACCTGACAAAACACTTTTCAAAATGACATAGCAGCATTCCTTCTTTTTGTGCATGTTATATTTTTAACCACTAGTTCCTTTCCAAGGTACTCTTAGGCATTATCAAAGAGTTCAACTCTATTTTTCATCCAAATTAATTTCAATTATTGATTTTTCACTGACACCATTTTCTTATTTTTTCCTTAAAGCTACCTTTACTCAATCCATTTGATTTCACAAGATGAAAACAAGGCCTAGAGCTGGGCCCTGAATCTCTTTTGGAAGATTAACTGTGAATACTCTTTTCACTCATTCAACAGGAGGTACTTATGAGTTAAAATTTGATAGGCTAAGAATTCTTTGCATTCCAAAGGTAGGCGATGAGAGAAAAAGCAATCGAACACAAATGATTAAATAGCTATAATCTATATGCAATTATTATTAATTTAGAGCACGAGTATCATGCCCCATATAAATCATAGCAACCAAAAACGTTGCTCACTAAAAATACCATAAAATAATTATGAATATATATATATATATATATAATTTTATTATTCCATAGATTCCCAAGTAGCCAAATTTAAGAAACCTTGACTTGTTCTTGGAAATCACATTTCATTCTTTCCAGGGGAGACAGAGCATGGAATTTTACTGAGGCTGAGCAGATGAACGTGCTTCATCATTATTAGGACAACACAGCCATTGGCACAGCAGGTTTATGCTGTTGCCTCATTAGATGTCACTGAGAAAGCGAACTGAGAGCAGAGAGTGAGCAAATCCATGTAGAGAGATTATGTAAAGAGCCTGCCAGGCAGCTCAGTGCCTTAAACAGCCATTCCCTTATTTCTAAAGTGTTCAAGAGTGCTGTAAACATTTCGAAGAGAACTCTTGCAAGTTTAATATTCATTACAAACTATAGTCGCAAACAGGCCGTAGAACTTCCGTGTGGAACAGGCAAAGAGAGGAAAGCGAAGCTTATAGGTTGAGGAGCCATTAACTGCAGCTCAGGGAGGGAGCTCAGCAGGAATCAGTTTACTAGCCTGTTTCTGGGCAGAACAGAACTAATTGTGTCCTATATAGAAGATCACCGCACTTAGACATGTCTTCCCTCCTGACAGATTAAAATGCAACTATGCCAACGAAGAGAACAAGACTCTTTTTCCCCCTCAAGACCTACTTTGAGATGATTACTATCTTTCATGCAAACTTTTGCAGTGTCTACATTATGATTTTCCAAAGAAGCTGACACATGCATCTCAGATGGAGTTGCATCAGGGTTGTGATAAGACTACAGAAAAAAATCCTGAAGAAGTTTTTTTTATATCAGTATTCCTGACATAATGTAGGATTATTTGACTGGCCTGATTCTTCTTCCCCATGGTAAAATGAAACATCCTTTCAGCCAAAATTATATGTGCAAGGACTAATATCAGTAAATCTTCATGCTTATTATATACTAGAGGCCTGTTGCACTAAATTCATGCATGGAGGGTGGGGCAGTGTCCTTCAGCCCGCCCTGCATGCTCTCCAACCTGGGACCCCTCAGGGGATGTCCGACTGCTGGTTTGGGCCTGCTCCTGCAGGGACATTGGACATCCCTCTCACAATCCGGGACCACTGGCTCCTAACGGCTCACCTACCTGCCAGCCTGATTGCCCCCTAACTGCTTGCTCCCCTGCCAGCCTAATCATCCCTAACCACCTCTGCCTCAGGCCCCATCACTGTGGCTTTGTCTGGAAAAAAGTTGCGTCTCTGGAAGAAGTCCAGTAGACCCAATCTAATTAGCATATTATCCTTTTATTAGTATAGATGCCAGAACTTCTGGTCTTTGATTCAGATTTACCTCTGAGTTTCTCACTTTCTAAGGCAAGATCTTTCACAAACACACAGGCATTTAATTTCTCCTGAAATGCTCAATTAAAATGGAATTTCTTTCTAATAATTGTTTGCAGTTTCATCAGCCACTCTGTAAGCAGTAAAAGCAGAGAGGCCATAGTCCTTTCTAAGCAATGATAAACAAGGTAGGGATCTCTTTGTACATTCCTTTTTCTAGCTACTGAGCACCAAGCATTGTGTGTGAAGTGCTCAAGATACTGCAGTGAACAAAGCAGATAAAATCTTCACCTTCATGGAGTTCATAATGCTTTAATAGAGACAAAAAAAAGCAACATGTACAAGTAAAACATGTAAGATATTAAGCAAAATAACAGCTGAATGCTACTTGTTTAAATAAAGATTTTTACACATAGGTTGCCTAGTATTTTTCTGCTTACAAATAATGAGAATCAGATCAGGAAACATTAATAAACAAAGAGTTAAATAATTTTGCCAAAGTCAAAGAATATGATCTTATACCTAATTCTTCCAATTACATACCTTTGGATTTCTTTTTTCTTTCTTTCTTTCTTTCTTTCTTTCTTTCTTTTCTTTCTTTCTTTCTTTCTTTTCTTTCTTTCTTTTTTTTTTTTTTTACAAAAAAACTGTCAACACAGCACCCAAAGTAAAGTAAATGTTCCAAAAGAGTTGTGTATTGAATATCATGGGAAGAAAACTTCTAAATGATCTGAAAGTTTGAATATATATGTGAATATTTAAGGGATCTCCACTCATAATCTCAGTAAGAGCAGAACTTGTTGTGAATAGAACAAGACAGATGGATAACTAACAATGGGAAACCTGCCATTCTCTTTTTCTATTTGTTTTT
The DNA here is from genome assembly GCF_964339955.1 of Pipistrellus hanaki. Taxonomy (NCBI): domain Eukaryota; kingdom Metazoa; phylum Chordata; class Mammalia; order Chiroptera; family Vespertilionidae; genus Pipistrellus; species Pipistrellus hanaki. The sequence continues at coordinate 61,540,341 of NC_140510.1, read as the reverse complement.
ATAGAGACTGCTTTCAGAGGAATTGTGGGTCTATTTGCCTCATTGTAGGTGCTTCTATTACTTTGGCCAGTTGAGATGGGGGTAAAGAAGGTATTATTTTGGGGAGAAGGCAGTGGAAGAAAGCTAGGGAGCAGTATACCTGAGGACAGGATTGACCTACAGAGACCACTGACATTTGGGTGAGTCAGACTGTTTCCCAATTAGAGATTCCTTCATTAGAGAGCCTCGGAAATAAACATTTAAGATGAAATAATAATTAAGATTTTATTAATTATTTCATTTTATTGAATTTATTGGGGTGACACTAGCTAATGGAATTATACAGGTTTCAAGTGCACAATTCCACAACCCATCATCTGAACACTGAATTGTATGTTCATCACCCCAAATCAAATCTCCTTCCATCTTTGCATCACCACTTATTTCCCTATACCCTCCTCCACCTCCCCCACGCCCCTACAATCACCATGTCCATGAAACTGCTTAGATGGCCACACAAGGTCAGCAGTTGTTTTGTCTTGGTTGGATAACTATGATCCTTAAAAGGAAAGAAAAGTCACCAAGAGAAATGAGGAACCAAGTTTTAAATAGTGTTGCTTCTTATTAGCCATAGTTATCAGCCTGTTGCAAAATATACAAGACTGATGTGGAAATGCCAGGGAACAACAGCCGCCCAGTTTCATGAAGCTAATTGTGACGGATACTGTTGCAAAAGGTCAGGAATTATACAGCAGTATGAATACCTCACTCACAGATTTGTTCCTTCCATGACTACAATAAAACAAGGCAGCAAGGAAATCCAGCAATTATCTAGTGAATTTAATAAGTAGGCACTGTTCACTGTTGATCATCCAATCAAACAATTTCCTATTTATTGTCCAAATTGTCCCTAACTGCATCCTTCACCTACTTTCCTTTTGTTCAGGCCTGAGAGGGCTCAGTGAAAATAAAATATTCAAGATAATTGTGATTGGACTTTACTTCTTTCTTTTTCAGCATACAGTAGTTTGTGTTCTTTGAGCCTTTATAGGACCGAGGCCAACCACTTCCATCTCCATTCTGGGAGTGAGTAAAATAGCCAGGAGTGGGAAGAATCAAAAGCAAGTTTAAGGTATGTCACAGGAAGTATGAAAGGTCAGAGTTCAAAGACTGAATTTTATTGCCAATTTTACAGAGTGAACACAGGGTCCACCAGAAAAACAAGAAAAATACCAAAAGAATCAAAATTGAGGAGATTGTAATTGGGAATGAGAAAAGTGGCATAAGGTGTGGAGCGGTATGAACTCTTCCTTGTATGTACAGTTGAGAACATGATAACTAACATACATCTCCATACATACCATAAAGGAGCTCTTTGGATCCTCTGGGTTGCCTTTCCTGTTGCATGACATATGGCCAACCTATTGGATGTTTGGTTCCGGATGTCCTTAGCTTGAAGCTCAAGAAATATTTTTAAAGTGTCCTCTTAATGACAGTTGCCACTTTTGAATAATCCTCCTCTGATAATCCTGTGATCTTATCTTTCTATTCTTCTTCCTACCTCTGTCTCCCAGCATTGTGATATTGAAATTATAATTAATAAGCTACTATAACAGCTCCTGTTTATGGAACATTTAAAATATGCCAGGCACTTAGCTATTTCCTTTATATGCATTATCTCAAGTAGCACACTTCTAGCCATCTCTCCTTTGAAAAACAATGACATTAGGATGAAGACCCACTGGCCTCCAAGGCTTAACATAACCTGGCCCCAATCTAACTTTCAGGTCTTGTATGTTATTCTATTCTTTTTCATTTCCTGCACTCCAGGCACCCACCAGGAGTAATCTAAATACTCCACTGCTTCTCACTTGCCCCAGCACATTTCCAACTCTATTCCGACTGCCAGAGCAGCCTTTATAAGGACTTTCTGACTGCACAAATTTAAGTCTTGTTTGGTGTTATATGTTCTCAAAGATCGCCTACTCTTTTCCTTTGGAGCACACCTGCTAATTTGCTATATATCCGCTGATGATATTTGACTACAGTAATGTCTTTTTGTCTCATTGGTATTGAAGTTCCATAACAATTGAAGTGACTTAATTTGTGTTTATTATTGCATACCCAGCTGATATTATCGGGCATACAATAAGGGATCAATATCTATCCTAAATAAATGAAAAAGTAAATTTTATTTTTCAGATGTTTATATTTATTTATCTTATATTTGTCCCCAGTTCTTCATAAAGAAGCTACTTTTGAGCTACTTGCTGCCTTTTAGACTTGAAGCAAAATTGTGGTCCTTTAAAAAGGGAAGGGAAGGGGATTGACATTTATGGAGGGTCTCCTGTCTTCCGAACACCATTTGGTGTTTTTCACACATTCAACTCAAATTAATACATGTGCATTGCAAATAGACTAAGAATTGTGAGATATTTTGGAAACAGAAAGACTTTGCAATCTTAACTATAGTGGAGAATTTCCCAGAAGCTTTTTGAGTGCGTGAAACATTCAATTGCACCTGTATTGCTCCATTAGATAATTTGCTCTTCTACAGTTAATGTTTGTGAAAATTAAAAAGATTTTCAGCAGTGTCACTCCCTGGAGAAAATCTGGTAATTGTAAATTGAAAATTGTCCTCTCAAAGTTCTGGTGTCTTTGTTTTTCATTAACCAGTCATTACAGTTTCAAGAATATATAGGAAAGCAAATGGACTGATCACTAGCAATTAGTCTCCAGTGAAGATCCCTCCCCATCTAAACTGAGTGTTTATCTTTGCCCACAGCTCACCACCATGGGTGGCTGCTGATTTGACTTTTATTTAAGTAAAATGCTAATCAATTAAAATGATGATTCTAATGCTAGAGAACTCCTTATTACATGTCAAACCAACACCAAGTGAGAATCTGGCAGAGTGAGATCAGTTCACATCAGAAAAAGAGAAAATCGATGAGGATGATGACAGACAGATTCTTCATAGGAATATTTGAAAATCAAAGCATTAAAGGGAGCACTGGCAAAAATTGATGAGGTCATTGACTATATTTACAGAACTGACAATGTTTGCCAAAGCCGGTTTGGCTCAGTGGTAGAGCATCGGTCTGCGGACTGAAAGGTCCCAAGTTCAATTCCAGGCAAGGGCATGTACATTGGTTTCGGGCACACACCCAGTGGGTGTGCAAGAGGCAGCTGGTTGATGTTTCTCTCTCATTGACATTTCTAGCTCTCTATCTCTCTCCCTTCCTCTCTGTAAAAAAATCAATAAAATATATTTAAAAAAAAAAAGAACTGACAATGTTTAGGATCTTGTGGGAATAAAGTGTTATGTTAATATACAATTATGAAGGAATAATTATGATCTTCCAATCCAATCAAAACAATTCATTATTTGTTTATTGTATAATTCATATTTACTTTGTAGTTTTAAGATATTGATAAAACAAATTTTATATATTTTATTATTTTTAAGGATAAATTTCCAAACATATTAACTATTTTTTCAAATTATTTAATGACATTTAATCTTTTTTGTAGCAAATTTATATGCACCTTTTCAGGTTCTAATTATCCTCACAGATGAAGATGGCATTCAAGTGACTAGGTTTCATACTTTCTTTTCAAGTAAGTAAGTAAGCCTTCCTCCATACGTATTTTCCCCAAACTTCCATACTGGCCCCATCTAAACTTCAAAGTTAAACTTGATCTAGATATTCACCATTTATGCCTTCTTCTTTATATATGCCCTTCTCCACCCCATGGAACAGATCTCAGACGCAATAGAAATACTGAGGACAATGTCATTATTAATATTTTGTCCATATCCTTTCTCCTTCATCAGGAATGTCTATGATCTACAATGATTGAGTATGATTAAAGTGGAGATGACAGCTTCTCTGGATAACATGTTCTCTGGATATTGAATCTTTTCTTTAGATACTTCTTTTAAAGTGACTCTTGTGATAAAACTATGACTCATTTTCTGAATGACATGATTTCAACACAGTCACATTTGCTCCACCACTGCAAGAAAGGAAGACTAACAGTTCAACAGAATGCCCAACCTGTTGCAAATTACACGCGTGAAGTGTATGCACCTTTTTAATTGCTATTTTAAAGCACTGTTTGATTCATTCAGAAAAAAAGTAAAACTTAAAAAATCTTCAGGTTATATTGAATGCATGAGTCAGCAATAGCACATTATGCAGGGCTAAGATTTCATATAGAAAAAAAAATTACTTCACTTGGTTCTTTACTTATTTATATATATTTTTGGTTCCGTATTTTTTATCTGAATTTTGGTTTAAGTTACCCAGATAAATTATTTACTTTAAACTGACTACTCCAACTGTGAGTGAGTGAATAAGGCTATGCATAGGCACAATCTGTCAAAAGTAAATTATTTCATTCTTATTATGTTCTTATTATTTTCAAAATTATTGATTTTTAGGACAAAAAACAATTAAGTGTGTCATTGAACAATACTTAATTTAGAGAAACATCACAAATTTTCAGTTTCTTTGGAAACAAAATTAAATATTTATCTGATTTTTTAAATGCATTAATACCTAAGCAAAATATGCTAAAATATAAAATGTACAAACAAAAAAGGACATTTTTAGGCATTCATACTCTTTTAAAAATATATATATATATATATATATATTTTATTGATCCTTTACAGAGAGGAAAGGAGAGGGATAGAGAGTTAGAAACACCAATCAGCTGCCTCTTGCACACCCCCCACCGGGCATGTGCCTACAACCAAGGTACATGCCCTTGACAGGAATCAAACCCGGGATCAAACCCAGGACCCTTCAGTCCATAGGCCGATGCTCTATCCACTGAGCCAAACCGGTTTCTGCCCTTAATACTCTTTACACAAATTGATATCATTACATATTCACATATATTTAAAATTTATGTCTAACATCATGTTAAATAATTGGGAAATACATCTCAAAATGTTAGCATTCTATTTTATTATATATTTATTCTAAAGCTGTTGGTTTTATTTTAATCATAATAAAGTAACTACTTATAGCTTTTCAGATATAATCAGTCTTATTAAAGAAAGCCTAATTAAATATGAATAGACCATTATTTTATATGAGTTCCATTTGTCACAGATCAACTTAAATTCTCTAATGTGCAGAAACATTTTTTTTTTTTTGCTTTGCTTATAAAGAAAGTAATTGATTAATTGCATGACAGATCTAATGATGCATATTCCAAGTAGTCCCACTAGGAACTTGTAACAGCTAACAGAAGAGATATATAAAATAAAATGGTAAAAAACAAGTTAAAATTCAATGCTAAGGAAAATAGAAATTATAACAAGAGGTCAATATCATGGTTAAAAACAGCACAAGTTTTCAGGTAATAAGCTCCCACATGATTATGATTGAGCTTTAAATTTGTCCCAGGGGTTTCTAGAAACTGAAGTGAAATAGAGACATGAAATAGTATATTTCTTAAGGAACATAAGGAAGGTGACATAAAGAAGACATAGGTGACAGACAAATTCCAAGAGCTTCTATGTTTTAGAGATTATTATTATTATTATTTTAAGCAAATCCAACGCAGTGCTAAGTAAAGGGATCAGAAACTTAGGGTTTTATTCTTGGCTCTATCTCTACATATTTATAAGATTTGAGCAATTCATTTAACTTTTCTTGATTTCAGTTTCTTTATCTGTAAAGAAGGGGGTTGGACCATGTGACCTTCACTGAATAAAGTCCTTTGTGGTTCTGACCATGTTCAGTGGGTTCTCATTTCTCCAGCACAGAGAGAAAAGCACTTGATATTTCAAAAGGCTTATTTTATAGGTACATTTCTCATTAGGGAAAAATTGTTTTAAGAAGTTAGGGAACATCTGTCAATTATGTCAAATGCTTCTGTGAATCAAATGAGATTGATTTAGTGAGGTCTTAGGCTCTCTCTCAAGGGTTCACTCAAGAAATGAAAAGATAAACTGCAGTTAGTGCGTGCTGCATATCTACTCCCTAACCTGTTTCCTTCCATCTAAAATCCCTTTGCTCCCAAGATGACGTGCAAGGAAGTCAGGAACTCTTAGTCCATTCCAGTATCTGGAAGGTGTCAGGAGAGAATGTCTTGCTCAGTATTTGTTGTTTGATGATGGATTCTCTAATCTTCCTCTTCTTGTGCTGACATGCCGCCATTGTTTTGCCAATCACTGGGCAGTATTAGAAACATCGAATGGGGGTTCAAGGCCAAATGTCCTTGCCTATCTTGAAAATGGTGTGTGAAGTCAAAATGACCTTTGCAAATCTCCTAAGATGAATTATGTGGCACATTGGCGTTTGTAAAAAAGGCCTTCAAAAGTTATTTGTTGTGCTATATAGCAAGGTATAATATGCAATAGACTATACACAGCTAAATATAAGCTTACTACATTTTTAAATAGAGACAGAGAAATAAAAGACAGAAAAGAAAATAAACATACAGTACTGAATTTGCATGAGTTCAATGTATATATGGTTTACTGTTTTATCCTTAAACTGCAGCAGCTGTATGAGCTGTGAAATAGGAAATGTGTGAACTGATGTCAGATGAGTGTGATTCCTAGTTCACACTCCATGTGCCTAGGAGGGCTCAGTAGGCTGCAGTATTTATTGATATTACCTGGGGCTGGCCCATAGGGCCTGCTTCCTGACTGCTTCAACAACTGACCAGGGTGAGTATCATTCCTCCCTTTCTCCAACCACCCTCATATCACCACACCCAGGAGTATACTGCTAGCGATGGGGAGCTTTGCAAGTACAGCACTAAGAGAATTCTGTGAGGTCCCTTCAAAACCTTCATAAGAGACCACCTACCGTTTTACCCCCAAGGTGGCAGGGTTAGGCATGGTGAGCTAGGTTGTGCTGCAGTATCAGATAACTCTGAAATCCCAGAGGATTAAAACACAAGTCTATTTCTTGCTCCTACCACAGATTGATTGAGGGCTCTGCTTCAAGTTCTGTTCATGCAGAAATTCAGGCTGATAAAGCAGCGCTATGTGAAAATGTTATGAAAATGTTATTCGCTGTGGTGGAAGGTGGGAGAAATGAAGCAAATCACATATAGCCTCTTTTAAATTTCCATTTGGAACAGACACACATCACTCTGCACACTTTGCATTGGCACAAGCAAGTCATATGGCCATTCCTTCTACCACAGAGAGTAGCAAATGTAATCCCATCTATGCTTAGGAGCACAATTAAAGATATTTCCTGAACCACCGTTACAACAAACATATGCCCCAAAAATGAATTCTGCAGGTCTACACTGATCTGGCCTTATGTTCTTGAATAAGCTTCAGGAATTGATGGTGGTTTCAGTTCAGCTGCACTGAATGAGTTTCATACTGCAGTGGAGGAACAAATAGCCCTGTCATTCTTTTCCTTTATTTAAGAAAGAAGGATGCAGAGGGGAGGGGATTGGGAGGCTGGGTGGAAGAGGTGAAGGGAATAAGAAGTACAAATTGGTAGTTACAAAATAGTTATACCATAAGAAGTCAGCAATATTTTAATAACTATGGAGGTTAACAGGTGGGCACTGGAAATATCAGGGGGACCACTGTCATATGTAATTGTCTAACCACTATGTTATACTTATTAAACAAATATAAATAATATTAAGTATAAACTTTAATTAAAAGATTAAATAAAATTGCATCTTTAAAAACAACGGAGGAAGGGAGAGAGGGAGAGGGAGAGAGAGAGAGAGAGAGAGAGAGAGAGAGAGAGAGAGAGAGAGAGAATCCCTAATAGAACCCTAGTAGAATCTCAACTGCCATTTGAGAGCCAGCATAATGCATTTTTTAAATTAACGCCTGTGCTCTCATAGCAGAATAATGGGTCCTCCAAGATGCTGATGTTTAAATCCCCAGACCTGTGATTATGTTGTTGTGTGGCAAAGTGGAACCAAGATTTAAGATAGAATTAAAGTTATTGCTCAGCTGACTTTGACATAGGGAGATTATTCTGGATTATCTGGAGATTGATGCAATCTCCAGAGTTTTTAGAGGAAGAAGAGGTCAGAGGTTAAGAGTGATATGAAGATGGAGGAAGAGTGTCAGGAGTTGAGGCAGGGAAAGCGGGCAGCCTCTAGAAGTTAGAAAAAGCAAGAAACAGACTCCCTTCCACCCGAAAGCCTCTAGAAAGAATGCAGCCCTGCCAACACTGACTATTCCGGTAAGACCCACGTCAGACTTCTGGTATACAAAACTGCAAGATAAAATAAACGTGCATTGTTCTAAGCCACTAATTGTGTGGCAACTAATGGTTGAAGCAAATAGAAAGCCAATACAATACCTTCATATATATTTTTAAACTAACTTGTACTTCTGAAACCCTAGCTACTCAAAGATGTTCTGTTAACTATGCCAATAATTAGGCCATGTAATATGTACTTAAATGAAAGGAATAAAAGTAAGCACAACGATCTGAAAGTTATTTAATTTTTTAAAGAGAAATTCTCTCAAACCATATGTCACTTCTTTGATCTCAAAAAAGAAATGTGCAGGTAAAGGTTTCAGTGTCTTAGACTTCTTGAAAATATACACAAGCCTTCTAACTCATGTGCCCTCATGCTCTAGGTTTTCATTGTTTTCCTGTGGTTGTGTCAAAATCTCTTACAGCATCACCTGTTTTTGAAGCTGCTTTTTTTATTTTTTTTATTTTATTTATTTATTTATTTATTTTTTTATTCAGAGACTACAGTTTGAGAAAAATTGAGTGAAAAACAATGGCATCTTGAAATTACATGCTAAGCTCACTAGGGCTAGAACCATTTCTTATGCAAGTCTTGATTAATAACAGTTTGATTTTTCCTTATCATTGCCTTTTTTTTTTCAAAAAGCTTGTATATTCTGTCATCAATTCTTTACATTTCAAAGTTTTGTGGACAATGGCATACTAAATAATATTTCTACACAGTATTTTAAAATTATAGTTCACTTTTGCCTTCAAATACCTATCACTGCCAATTAAATATTATAGAAAGGAAATTGTTTCTCGAATTCAAGGAAATAAAGGATCAAATTAACTCATCGAGTAGTTAAGTGAATTTTCTATATGAATAAGGATGCTAATAAGCTAGCTGAATTACTACACTGATTTGTGGGACTATGATGTGCATTGGTGAATAAACAGTAACACTCAGAAGCTCTAATTGGTTTCAGCTGATGTTAAATATTTATTACCATTGTTAAAGGCTACTAAAAAATACAGAGCGATATTATTTGGCTGGCCCTTTAACAGGTAATTTCATAGGACCACGATAGGAATAATCTTGAGGAATCACTGGCATAATGCATCTCTAATATTTTAAAAGCTGCCCAAGCTTTTGAATAGGAATCTAATCCCGATTCAGGCACAGTAATATTGATCTGCAAAACGGGATTTAAAACAAGCAACCTCTTATCAAAAGTGTCTCTATGGGAATGTGAGAACCACAGGGCTCACCCTTTCAATTCTAATGACCTTAGGCAATGGAGTACCTGGTACAGAAAGTGGTCCCTCAGTTTGCTTGACTTTCAAAATGCCTCACACTCGTACCTAAAAACCAGTGGCAATATACTTTTTAAGTCTAAAAGAATCTTCCTGCGGTTTGTACTGTCCTTTTTATGCATTAGGGCAGCATAGGAAGATTCGGTGGCACCGTGACCTTGTTGGGCCCCAAGGTTAGAGATTTTTTTTACCGGAGAGCTGCCTCAGGCCCAGCACGGAACACAGGGCGCCCCTTTTCAGAGCCCTCTGCTACCTGGACAGCAAGGGATGCTTAAAGCACAAATGCCCGTGGAGTTGGGAAAGCTCTGCTTCATTACAAAATATGAACACTTCTCATCTCTAGATGGCAGCCTTTGACGACTTTGAAAAGCAGTATCTGTCCCCCTCTGCCACCCTCACTCCCCTCGCACCCCAATCGCGGCTCCTGGTCAATACAGTACCTGCTCCCTGTGTGCCTAGGCTGTGCCTGCTGGGCTTTGCTGCTCTCCGAGGATGCGCGCTTACAATGTTCATCCCGGTGCCTGATACCCTGGACTGGGTGCGGCCTGGATGTTTGCTTGGGGGAAGGTGGAGTCGGGACCAGGAGGCTATCCACAGGGAGCCCCTCGCCTGGGAAAGGCGGGGTGCGGGGGCACTGAGCCCCCATCACCCTGCCCTGCGCTCAGCAACCAGCACAGACAGCGCGCAAGCCACCTGCCCAGGGCTACAGCCTCAATTTACCCCTGAGGTTTATGTGGATGAAAATAGAAAAATCTCAGTTTCTCCAATTCGCAAAGGACTTGATCAGAAGGAGCGCAGAACAGGGCAAAGGGTGGGGGGTCGGGAGACGGGGCAGACACAGACCAGGGAAACAGTTGCTCCGATGCTCCCACCCGGGCAGCAGCGTCTAAGGGGCGTCCTTGACTCACCCGTGCGGCGACCCCAGGGCTGGGTGGGGTCGGGGAAGGCGCTCCGCAGACGTGGGGGAGAAATCCAGTCTGGCAGGGGGTGTGAGGGCAGCAGAGGTGGGTGGGACTGGGGCGGAGGGAGGTATTTTCTGCTCCTAGTCTGGGGCAGGGGTTAGGCGCGATCTGTCCACCACAGCCCACCTCACTCCACCCCAGACCTTCATCCTCACTCCATCCCTCCCCAGCGACCGCGGACACTCACCCAGATCAAGGTGGACGGAATTGGCGGGGGGAGGGAGGGAAGGGGGTTAGTTTGCCCTAGTCCGGCTTCCTCCTATTTCCACCCGAACCTCGGAAACCCGCCTCCCTGCAAGGTGCGAAACCTCTCCAGGCTGCGTCCGCACACAGCCCGGCTCCAGCCGGGCACAACAGACCCCAGGTCCCGGCCCTCCAGGCGGCTGAGCCCCAACGTGCTGCTCCCGCTCCGAGGCCGCACCCAGCCTGGCGCCCCGGGCAGAGCACAGGAACCCTCTTCCCCCAAGCGCTCCTCGCCCAGCCCCGGGCGAATTCATCCGGGGTGCAGAGTCCTCGGTCTGGTTCGCGGGAGCCCGGCGCAGACCCAGGCGCCCCCAGGGCAAGTTTGAGCGACACAAGGGCGAAAACGGAGTTTGCGGGGCACTGGGTTGGGCTAAGGGGGAGGGAGGGGAGGGTCTTACCTTGGGACCGAGAGCAGAGAGCTGCCATCCATGGTGGATGGGGGCGCTGAGAAGAAAGGACCTGGTCCCCGAAGCAGAGGGCCGGAGCGCGTAGGGGGACAGAGGCGCGCAGGCTGGGACCGACTGGGGCAGCTGGGCTGTGGGAGGCGAGGTCTTCCCGGCAGGAGTCGCCCCTTCTAATCTGGCCAGAAGGCTTGGCCAAAGCTACAGCCTTGTGCGCAGCTCCCGCCTTCCTTCTTCCTCCAGGGCTGCCCCAGTCGCGGTTGTCACTCGCTCCTGCTGAGCTTTCCCTGGCGCTCCCAGTGCCCTGCAGAAGTGACTCCAACAGAATTTCTTTCTCCCCGCCCTGCTGTCCTGTCCCCTCCCCTCTCCTGTTCTCTGGGGTACAGCAGCCTGAGCCCTAAAGTTGTTCATCCACTTTCCCAGATTTGCGCTCTGCTCCCGCCCACATTCCCACTGGCCCCTCACCATTCCTTTGGCCCCATCTCTGGGTTTGATTTTTGTTTGTCTTCTACCAGGTAACAATGCTGTTCGATCCCCAATTAGTTTCTCTTTCGTTAGCCTTTATGCGTTGTGATTCCCACAGTTCTTCACTTAACTCATTTTGCTTAATTGTGGCTCAGGCATCCTGGGTTTGTTAGAAGCCTGTGTGCACATGGAGACTTTGGAACCAATGACAGGGGTCATCCTTTAGGGACAGCACCCAGGCCCTGCCAGGAAGGGCTGTCACAGAAATCCCACAGTGCCTGCTTCAGTGTCTCCCTGAGCAAAAATGACAATTGTTTTAGGGGGAAAAAACATACATAGTAGCGATGACTGCTAAGATGATTGTGCTGTTGACTCTGACCCTTAAAAACAAAAATTTCATTACAAAATAAATGTAAAAATATGGACCTTGACCAAGTCTCACGCTGAAATGTAAAATACAAAACTATAATACTTTTACTACAAAACTTAGGAGCCCAATCTTTGGGATTTAGGGCTAAAAGTTCTTGCACTTGACAACAAAAACACAATCCATAAAATAAAAATTTGATAAATAGGATTTCATTGAATTTAAAAACATCTGCTATGAGAAAGACCCTGTTAAGGGAGTTCAAAGACAAGCTACACACTGGAAGCAAAGATCTGTAGTCAGATATCCGACCAAAGACTAGAATATATTTTTAAACCCTTTCAAATGGTCTCTAGAATATATTTTTAAACCCTTTCAAAGCTCAGCTGTAAACAAATCTAACTGAAACTTAGTAGACAAATTTAACTAAACTGAAATTGCCCTCAAAAGGATTTGCAGATGACAAACAAGTACATGAAAAGATGTTCAACCTACTAGACAAATGCAAATTAAAAACAGTGCTGTTTCACTATACATCTATCAGAATTACTAAAATAAAAAACAGTGACAAGAACAATTGCTAGTGAGGATGCAGAGAAAATTCGTTTCTGTCCCTCACCTATTGCTGGTGGGAATGTAAAATGTAAAATGTAAACTTCACTCTGGGACAATGAGAGGCTTCTCTTCCCTTCCCCCATTCTTGGAATATGTATTCTGTTTGCCTTCTCTATACTACATGCTGCCCCAAGGACACAGCCTTGAGATAACAAGCTATTGTTGAGACCATCTGGATTGAATCTGTGACTGAATCTCATTCATGCCGCTCTGTAAATGTTTAACGGTGCTGAGATCCACACATCTTGTGGTCACCCAATACAAGGGTTGTGTGTAAGTTCCCTTGCTTATTAAGACTACCTACCACCTACAATCTGGAGTGGTCTGCCTCTTTCTTCAGTCTCTCTTTGCCCTCTGTGTATGGGGAGCAGTTTCAGATTTCACCAGTAAGCTCCCATACACCTTGTTCTCCATAGCACTTGGGAGGATCAAAGTACTCACTCCTGCCGAAACCGGTTTGGCTCAATGGATAGAGCTTTGGCCTGTGTACTGAAAGGTCCCAGGTTCGATTCCAGTCAAGGGCATGTACCTTAGTTGCGGGCACATCCCTAGTAAGGGGTGTGCAAGAGGCAGCTGATTGATGATTCTCTCTCATGTTTCTAACTCTCTATCCCTCTCTCTTCCTCTCTGTAAAAAATCAATAAAATATATATATTAAAAAAAAGTACTCACTCCCCTTATGGATTATTTTATTCCGCAGGGAGGCTTGGCCCAATAAGGGGGCCTCCCTGGGCATGTGAGACCCTGGAAACCTAGAGAACATACAACGAATTCTCAGGCAGTTGGGAATGAGACAGGCCATCTATGTCCCATGCTAGAAGACCCTGATGTGTGATTGTTAAGAGATAAGAAAAATGACTATGTGCACTCAAAGTCCTAAAAATTTTCTGATGACTGAGACTTGGAGTTCTACTTTGTTTTATAACTTGGAGTTATAAAACAAAGTAGAACGTTTTTGTGTTTTGCAATTGCAATGATCACTGCACCTGTCAAAACAACTAAGCAGTGAGCTTTCACAAAAATGGAGGACATTTGTAACTTTTTGTGCACTGTGTTTAAATAAACAACTGGGAATTTTATATTTTAAAAAAATCTCATGGAGAATATGGCATCATGGAACCCTACAAAACATTAGTTTGATTGAAAGTTTTATTTTCAATTTCGTAGTTTTACCAGGGCTCTCAATTCTGGTGCCTGTGGTACTGCTCTACAAATGTAGCCTGCTACCAATTATGAGAGCAGGAAGAGGGAGACATCAGTAAGCAGATGGTCCTGGATGGTGGCCATCAGAATTTGCGCTCCCAACAATACAGGAGGGCTCCAGGTGCTGTTCTTTTAATATGGCCTCAAAACACGGTCAGAAATAATTTATTTTGGTTCTGGTTTCTGGAACAAGTCCGAGGAGCTAGAATGGGAGGATTCTGAAGTTTCGGATTCAAGATTCAACGATATGTTGTACAACTTGGAAAAAATACTCACAGAGCCTACACAGTTCCTACGAGTGCATAAAATGACCCAGATTCACCTGGGTTGGCATGAACAAGCGACCTGCTTAAGCTTTAAGAATGGCTGTGGAAGGGCAATCTGCTCAGCTTTAAGGATAGTTGTAGGAGGGGAGCTAGTGAGGTGCGACTCTTTCGGAGTCTGGAAATCAATAGTCAGCGAACTCAAAGGTCGCAGAAAAAAATGAAAAATGGGAAGAAACCCCCACGGAGCCCAGCTATGGTCTCTCTTGGCTCTGCTGCCTCCCTGATGTCTGCAGCAGCATCGGTGATGTTGACCAACTCAATAAGATACACTTCAATACTGTCAGCTTAATGTGATTCACATTCAACTTTAACAGTAAATATGTACCTGGACACATTAACTTACATGCATGGATGACTGCTCTTGACCATGATTTTTGTTGTACCATGATTTTTGGGTCAGTGAGACTCATTCCTGGCTATATATCAATGCTTAAGCTCCACAAATACCACTTAATTAGAGTCTTTGGAGATAATACCCAGGCGTCAGCATTCTATGGAAGTTTCTCAGGAGGTTCCAATGTGCAAAGTCTATGCATCCCTCTCAAGTCTACATCAGCTCTTGAAAAGCTTTTTCCAAAAATACCTTATTTTATAGAACAGAAAACAGACATACGGGGAAGTTGACTTGCTTAAGATTTCTTAACAAGTCAGATGCAGAGCTGGGCTTAGAACAGAACTGTTCTAAATCTTCCATTTAAGAAGGCCATATCTGTGCTAGTGACAGTGCCAGGTCATAGAGCAAACATAACTGTGCTTTTAACTGATCTTAAAGGTTTCCTTTATATATCCTAAGCGTTCCAGCAAACTTTATCAATTTTCATAGCTTCTAAGTATTTATTTGTTCCACAGTTATTTATGAAGCTCCTATTAAGTAGCAGACTTCTTTTTGTAGGTTCTTGGTTTAGTATATCAGTAAGTAAACTATACAACAGCTCTTGTCCTCCGGTTCCTTACATTCTAGTAGGAGGACACACAGTTAACAACACCTATAGAAATACGGGTATCTCCACTTTCCAAAAGTTCTAGGTAAGCCACTGTTTTTGTGAGAGTTCCCCGGGGAACTTATACTCAGCATCTCAGCATCAAGCTGCCACAGCTTTGAAATGTGTCTGTGAGCATCTGTGCTTCACTTCGACTGGATTTGTGCATCTGTTAGCAAGATGTGTCCTCAGGTATCAGAAAAGTCTGAGAGAGCTCCTAAGGGAGTTAAACTTAATGTAAAACTCTGTGTAATGAAGGGTTCCAATTGTGACCAAAATAAAGACATTGCACATGAATTGAATTTGCCTGAACCCACCATTGGTCCTATGTACATGCAGAGCTGGAGAATCATGGAAACTGCTGAAGTCTGCTTGGTTCTGCGGGTAGCGAGGTTGCCTCTTTCAGTCCGCATCCAGTAGTGTATATATGGAATGTCTATTGCTTGAGTGCATTGTTGGGTGTACCAAGCTTAGTGTGTATTTATCATATCATCGCTGCTTTTATGATAAGTTAGTGTTATTTTAGGTTTTCCGTGTTAGCTGGTATGATTTGGTAGTTTATGGTCTAAGTTACCAATTATTTTGGGTCTGGGAACATTCAAAAAAATGTTTTTGTGTAAATTAATAGTATTTGCTTCTTCACTTTATGTCATTTTATCTTATGAAAAGTTTCATGGAAATAATCTACTTTAAATAATCTACTATAAATAATCCTATATAATAAATGTGAAGTATTCAAATTGTCCCCTCCACTGGAAGTGTTTCCAGAGTTCAACCAGGGGGTGGGGCTGGTGGGGGGAGGGAGGGAGTACTCGGCTGCTGGCTGCTGCCAGCTGCTAGGGACCATACCAGTTCACTAATTCCATGCACTGGACCTCTAGTCAGTTTAATGAAAGATTGCTAAAAATATAAATTGAGCAGAGAATTGAAAGTACCAGGTAAAGGCATCTTCCAGCATTAAATGAATGTTCAGGTTCAGCCTTACTGAGAAGGTGATCCTTGAGGAAAGATGGGAGTGAGCATCTTGGGAAGACTGGTCCAGATGTTGGGGATAGGGGACTGCTAGAGCAAAGGCCCTAGAGCCAAAGTGTGTGTGTGTGTGTGTGTGTGTGTGTGTGTGTGTATGTGTTTAAGATGGGTCAATACCAAGGTTGGTGTAAATGGAGTGGAGTAGCTACCAGAGAGTTTAGAAGAAGATGTAGGGAAGAGCAAATCATAAAAGCCCTTGTAGGCCATTTTAAGACTGGTTTTATTCTCAGTGAAATGGAGAGCCTCTGAGGGTTGTGAGTAAAGGAGTGAAATCTGATTTATGTGTACAAAAGTTTACTCTGGCTGTAATATGAGAGAAGAGTCTAGAGAAGCAACAAGCAACAAAGAAAGCAATTTTCTAGTCTATGGTGGTAGTAGTACAGTGGCAAGAAATAAAGGGATTCTGATTATATTTTGCTACTTTGTTTGTTTGTTTTAGGCATATTATTAAATTTATTTTTCATCATTTACTTACAGTAAAATTCACTTTCTTTTGAGTGTGTACAGTCAATGAGGTTAGACTAGTGTGTCAAGTCAGAGAACCATCACCTCAACCCAGTATGGAACAGTTCCCTCTCCTCCTCCCGAAATTCCTTAATGCCATACCATTGTACTCAAATCTTCCTCCCATAAGTAACCCCTGACAACACTGACCTCTCCATCCCAAAAGGTTTCCTTTTCTAGGGTGTGCTATATGTAAAAGTATGCAGTCTGTAGTCATTTGTCTGGTCTCATTTTTGTAGCATAATGCACTTGAGATTAACCCATGCCAATATGTATATCAGTAATTTATTCCTTTTTATTTGCTAAGTGGTATTCCATCGTATGAATGTACCAGTTCACTTATCAGTTCATCCTCTCAAGAACATCGGGCCTGTTTCAAGTCTACTTCATTTATTTTATGATGTAATGTTCTCAGATTTATAATACACGTATTTGTATCAGTGTTTTACTTGTTAAGTGACCTTCAAGCAACTTGAAACAGAGACCAAATGTTATTCACGTCTATCTCACTGTAGGCTTGAAGGTGCTACAGAAAGGCTTTCTATTCTATTGGTTCAAGTAAGTTCCAATAATGGATGGATCTAGGTGAGCTCCAAATTTTATATAAGTTAAGGACATTATCAACATACAAACCCTTTAGCTAAATAATGTAAATTGATAACAGTCATCTTTCTTCAGCAAAAAAATCTCTCATAGGATTGATAGAACATGCATATAAGTACTCGTAGATGTAAACAATAAATTATTTTAAGTCCATTTTTGAAATTAAGCCAAGAAACTGATAATTACTTTCAATGAAATTAATCAGCCATTTATAGAATGTCTTAACATTTTATTCTGATAAGACTCAGAGTGATCAGTTATTCTTTGTGTTTCCTGGAAAAATTAAAGAACAAAGTTCCTGGTAACTTTGCCAAGAACAGTCTGTTAGTCTTTGAAGGAAACAGTTTATGAATGATAAACTAGTATAAGCATGTCATGTATACACAGTTTGGCTTAAGATTTGTCAGAAATTCTAAAAAAAAAATGTAATATAGGAATTTTTCCTTTACATGTTCACATTTTTTCAACATGTAGCAATTTTATAAACACCAGAAACAAATTTCACCATAGACTAGGAAAGAGACAGTTAGCATAACCTCTTCATTTTCAGATAGGAAACTGAAATCTATGGAGTTTAAAAGACTGGCCTAAGGTCACAGGACAAATTACTGTCACAACAAATCACACTTTCTGACTTCTAACTCCCTATGCATTTGGCTATACCATCCAAGTAGAAAACATTATTAAAACATGTTTTTACTTGTGGTTTCGCTTTATTTTTTTTTTTTAGTATATTTTAAATATGTACTTCATTAGAGTACTAATCTTCTAATTTTGTGGCTAAATACTGGGTTTTTCCTTCATTTTGAATATTTCTTGAAAATGTGCTATTCAACCTTGCATTTTGATATCTGTTTGTTTTTTTCTTTATGAATTCACTAAAATATTTTGTAATAATTATTTTTATATAATAATTAATTGAAAACTTTTCATTTTATTAATGCTTTGGGCTTTATAAAAAACTTGGATAATGTTACAATGCTTGAAGCAAGCAGCAACCCTGTTGGGAAAGTATATATCTTTTGATGGTTGACTAAACTGATGTTGTTACCTTCCCAGTTAAAATAATTAAGATGCTTGCCATTGCAGTAAGCGCACATTTCTAACTCTGTACAGGTGTGACATGATCAGCTGACTTTACCTTCTGTTACTCACACCCTCTAGCTGCATTGACCTTCCTCTCCTGCCTATGAGTGCATCATGGCCGTCCCCATCTTGGGGTCATGGACATACTGCTCCCTTTGCCTGGAACACTATGCAAACAAGATCCTCTTCTCTTTGTCTGGTTACATGGTATCTATCCTGTGATGATTGCAATTCAAACATCAGTGCCTCATAGAAGCTTCCCCTGACCCCAAACTTGATTCTGATCCTCTGCTATATGTTCACAGCTCTATCTACCCTTCCTCAATGACATGTATTGCAGTGTAACTTTACACTCATTTTTGTGATAATTTGCTTAGTCTACTGTTGTCCTTACAAAAATGTAGGTTCCAGGAGGGAAGCAGGTATGTAATTCCACCATCTCTTGCTATATAAATACCATCCTAAAGCTTAGCTGCCTAAAAGACTAATAACATTTGTTGAATGAATGAGACAATGAAATATCAAAGCAGTTAGTGAGCTACACAGTATCTGGCATCTAGTTCATGGTAGGGATAAGAAAATAGTTTTTTAACTTTAAATCTAATGCTAGTTGCATGATACTAAACCATAGAGCGAAGTGGTCAGTGACATGAGGTCGATCTTAAAGAGTTTACAGGCGTTTCTGTGAGATAAAGGAATATCCTCACAAGAAGAATAGACTGGAAAGAGGTCTGGAGGCAGCAAGAGTCTCAGGGACCACTTAGCACAATACTGATTTTTCAGTCCCCCACCAGCAAAAAATTAGAACAATAGTCCCTACCCTCAAAGTCCTTTAAACGATTTTCTCTTCAAAGAAGATTAATGAGATTGTATCTATTAAATGACTCAAGTCTTCAGACTGGACCCCTGGGTGAAAACCTAATTCCCAGCCAGTCAAGGTAGAAAAATGTGTTGCCAACTCTGAAATTCACAGTTAGCTGTACCCAAGCCTGGCCTCCCCAGGGGAGGGAAGAGGACAATACTTTGCTCTGGAGTGTGATGCATGAGCTAGGAGCTGCCATGCAGATTTTCCCAATTAGTTCAAACCTTTCCAAGAACGCCACCCTTGAAAGAGTTCCAGCTTCATTTGTAAAATCATTTTATCTTGTGAAACTTTCAGTTTCACGAACATTTCACCAAACCAAGTGTGCTCCCAGGAGAGGATCATGTGATCAGTAGGCATTCTTTTTTGCCGTCATGTGTTTTGTCATTAGGGGAAGGTGATGAATTGGAGACTTTAAGTGAATCTTGCTTATAAATCACCACTTTCAAACATCCTCTGACTAATTAAGGCAAAGTTGCTTATAAAATGCAGGAGTTAATCTCTTGGAATAGGTGGGTCACATGGAAAGGGAGGTCTGGAGAAGTCACTCTGATTTGCTCAGGCAGAAACTCTTGTTAGTCTAAGCCTTGCCCGGGGAGCATTTAGCCAAGGCTTTTATGTTTCCTGGAGATGTGCAGAGGCACCCATGGGAGAGCATAAAACCCGGCGTCCTTGATTGGGACCCCGAAGACCACTATCACCTCTAGCATATTTACATACTATTTTCATTTCCTGTTTCACAGCCCAGGTTTGCTTGAGAGAACAACCTGTCAAATCCCACATTTAGATTCTTTTCTGGCAAATAAATAATTGCTAGGGCATCACACTGTCTTCCATGGCTAGAGAAGAAGACACAGAAGGTTTATTTTCATAAGGATGCACAGACCAAATGACCCACTCTTATTTGGAAGTCAGTCTCAGATTTTCTATAACTGTCAGAGATATCCCTAATATCTGTGATGACATGAAAAGGATGTCCCAGCAACCCAACCTGCTGGCCAAGATAAAATAGTTTTCTGCACAGATGGTGGTCTGTTCAGCCAACAATGATACAAATTTTTACCCTGTGTTCAATTGTTAGCGGACCAGCATGCAAACACTTGTGTTCCACATAAAAGCTTTGCTCATAGCAAGGCTAAACATGGACAGTGCCGCCAGAACTTTTCTTGGGTAATAGAAATTTTATTATTTTTAGTTTAAAAAGAAAAAAGCTAGAAGTAATGAATAAATGTTCCTATCCATTTATAGAAAAAAAATGGATTGATATAATATATAATTGAATAGACCATTTTACATACTTGCAGATATAACTAAGGGGTTTCTTTAAATTGTATTCAATTTACCAGACAGGGGTTCAGGTAAATTATCTCTATGAAAAAATGAGAACAGTTTTTCAAGGATTGAAAAGACCTAGCAACCTTGTCTAATGTTTTAAAAAGTCATTGCAGCTCTGGAATCCCCTGTGAGTCTGAATGGACAGCTCTAGTAATGGGCTGCCTGAGTCGGGGGCAAAATGAGTGATTGGTCTGGATGAAGTATTTACAGTGATTGCAACACTTTTGCAAGTCTAAGAAAAGCTTGTGTAAAATCACTAAATAGTGGAGTGTATGGCTTCCAGGAATTTTGTTACTGTGAGCTGGAGCCCTCTGCTGTGGCTTTCAGACCCACACAAATTCCTCTGGTGGCATTGAGGAAGCTGTTCTCAAATACAGCATCCTCATGAACTGAGCTTAGAGAGCTCAAGCGGCCTTAGTTCCTGTCCCAGTGCCTCAGTTTTAATTTTTTAGCCAGAGTTTCCAACATTCAGACAACACAAGAGAGTTGTTCTTCTGATTCCCTGAAGGTCCTCTTCTTTGTTTTCTACAAAGAGGATATACAGTACATTTATTGTCTTAATGCTATTGAAAGATAATTTTTTTCTAGAGGTTTTATTTGTAAAGAGCCTATTGACAGTATGAGCTTTGATGATACCCTGGGGAATAATAAAGTCATTAAGTCAATAAGTTATGAATATTTTTTCAATGAATTTTGCTTTTCTCTGTCCATATTTCTCAGTATTATTCAGAAATACAAAGAAAATAAGTTTTCTGTATCTCTGGAATGAATGAATGGTCCTTTCTGGTCTTTGCAATCAATTTTTATTTTGGACAACTGAATCCTCATTGCTAATATGTATTCTTACCCCTTCTCTCTGAAGATCTTGCTGCTACCCAAGAGTCAAAAAGGGCCAATTTCTTTCCATGCCAATCTTTTTTGTTGTTCAAGTGCAATTCCCCTTAGAGAACTAATTACCTTATTATGTGCATATCAGTATGTACTATTTTTTAATGTAGAATCTTGATTTGATTTATATGGATATTTCCCTTTGTACTTGTAGTCCCTGGCAATAGTTAGTGCTAAGTAAACACTTCTTTAATTTATTTAATCAACAAATATTTATTGAGTAGTAGCATATAATCATTGTGTTATGATAGCTGCTGTGGTTATACAGTGAATGAGATCTAGTCAAGAAAGGGCTTTTCATCTCATTAGGTCATTAAATGGGAACCAAATTTAAAGTTAAACATTTATTAGTCACTTTATAAAGTCACTTCAGATATATTACTTCTTGTGATGTTCACAACCACCTTGTGATTTTAATAAAACATATATAATTCTCACAATGGAGAAGAAAAGAAAAAGTCAGAAATTAACTTCAATGGTGGTACCAAGACTGGAACCAAGTTTTTGTTGTTTTGTTTTAAATTCTGAATATTAATTACCAAAGGAGATAATTATATTATTATAGGTTATCTCAAGAATACAGTACAAAATAGCATTGTGTCACAAGCATAACCCATAAGGTTGGTCATTTTTATAGCTAAAAGTTCATTTTTAACTTTTATAATTATTTTTATCGAGGTCTTATACTTAAATAATAAAACACTGCTTTAAAGGCATGATTCAATGAGTTTTGACAAATAAGTATTCTCATCTAACCACCTCTCAGATCAAGGTATAAACATTGGTACTGGATTTTAATATTTGAGCTTTTCCTCTTGGATCTAAACTCAGCCCTTGAGCATAGGTTTCTGGGGAGTACATGGAGCCATGGATGTGGGGATGGTAGTTGACTCAGTGCAACCAGGTAGATGGAACTTAACCCTTTCACCATGCCCATTGACTGGGCTGTGGCTTCAGGCTTCAAAGCTCACTGTAGTAGACTCCAAAACAAAGCCATCTATTGGAAGGGCAGGACATCAACTTTATTCTAATGGCTCCTAGGGAAAAAAGTATTTTTTATTCTTCCTGGGCCCATATACTTACTATTATTTCCTTGGCCTTATTTTCCCCTCACTTTCCTCATTCTTCTACACACCACAATCAGATAAAGCATCCCTTTCATATGAATAACTCTGGTTATCCATTGCCTACAGGAAAATGAGTTTTTTCATTTTTATATTTTTACTAGAAGCCTGGAGCTTGGATTCGTGCACTGGTGGGATCCATTCGCCTGGCCTGCACCCTCTCACAATCAGGGACCCCTCAGGGGATGTTGGATAGCCAGTTTCTGCCCAATCTCTGCAGGCCTGATCCAGATTGGAGGGAGCCCAATTCTGTGCATTGAGTATCTGTTCCTTGGTGGTTAGTGCGCATCATAGCAACCGGTCAACCAGTCATTCGGTTGACCAGTAGCTTAGGCTTTTATATATATATATAGACTATAGACCCGTTGCATGATATTCATGCAAGAATAGGCCTTCCTTCCCCTGGCTTCACTCCCAGACGCACAGGAGCTGAACTGGCAAGTCCCTGCTCCCGGCCTGCCCGGGGAGCCGGCAAATCCCCACTTCTGCCTAGATCACTACTCCTGTAGCTCCCTCCGCCACCACCCCTCCTTGTCATAGCAAGTGTCCCGCCCCTCCTGGCCACTCCATGCCTGCATATGCAAATTAACCCACTATCTTTGTTGGGTTAATTTGCATACTCACTCTGATTGTGTTCATAGTGGAGGTACTATCAATTTACATGTTCGCCTATTATTAGGTAAGATATTTGGAGACACATAAAACAGAAAATTTTAGGAAGGGAAATCACAGATAAATGAGGTGATTTCTGCCAAACACAAAATAAAGTATGCCTGTAGGCTCTCTGGAAATGGGAATTACAGCCTTTTATGTGAGATATCAACTGAAAGTAATGTGTGAGTCATATTAGATGCCTCACAAAGGAAAATTCTCCTTGCAAAGCAAAGGATGTCAGCTAGGAACAAATAGCATTGTTATAACAATAGCATTTGCCACTTAAGGAAGCAATGCGAAAATTCTGCATGTCCTTTCCTATGTGTGAAAATAAAATATTTCTGCTTTGAAAACATGCAGTGCGGGTTGCTAATAAAGAGGAAACAAGGAAAATGTTGACTATCATGTTCATTTCCAGAACATGAAGTGGTTGTTTTTTACTCTGAAGTTGGGTATGGAAAACTCACATGGGAAGCATGAGAATAAAAGGACTCTTTTTGATCATTTGTAAAATATATTAAGCCAACCAAGGAATCATTTCCAAAGACTTGTCAAGCTGTGGACTAAGCAATTGAAAAGAGAACCATGAGACTAAATATAGCAGAGGCAACATGCTGCATTTAAGAAGAGATGTGGTGTGTACTGTGTATACCTGTGAGGTGTACCAATAAAGGTCTATTTGAAAACCGACAATTTCTACTGAAAAATTAGAGCTTTCCCTACCAATTATCTATCTGAGTTCTATAAAATGTATGTTTTTAATCTAAGTGATAGGCTCCTTAGAATATAATTGGAAAGTAATTTTTAAATGCAGCACAGGGAAATTATACATAAAATAAATATATATAAATACTTAAACACACATGTGTATATGGAGATATCTAAGAAGCCAAATTACTATGAAAAGAAAAGAACACATGTATTATTAAAATTGAGCATTTCATTTTATTTTCTGTGTTTGTTTTATTGTTCTTATTGTGTTAATTGCTATCTTTCTGATTTCAAAAGTAAACTATTTGGAGATAGTTTGAGAAAAAAAATCTCAGAAATTGCATGTATCTAGCCCGTCTACAATGACATTGTTGGGTAATTGCATTTTATCTTTGCCAACCCTTCAGCCTGAGCACTCCATCCCTTTTGGGTGTTACTTAGTACATAGTAGGTGTTCAAAAATTTATATAATTATATGTGCTCTTCCATATTAGTTTGCTCTCCCAACCTTTATCTATTATATTTTTTAAAAAGTTTTTCAAAACTTCTCCATTCTCTTTAAATCTACCATCTCTGTTCATCTTATCTAATAGCCTTGATAGACAATCTAATCTTTTATTTCACAGAGTAACCAGAAGTAATGAAACTGGAGCTGCCTACAATCCTGCATAAGAAGCTGAAAAGTCTGCCTAAATCCACATCAGTCCAATAGTCACTGATACTCTGTCTCCTTGGGAGAGGACTCCTATGAATGCTAACCCCAAAGCAAGAAAGAGAGCGAGAGAAAAGAGAGAGAGAATCAGAAGGAGAAAGAGAGGAGAGAGAGAGAGAGAGAGAGAGAGAGAGAGAGAGAGAGAGAGAGAGAGAGAGAGAATATTTCATATTAATGTAAGCATGTAAGAGCTCACTCCCTTGGCATAAAGAGCTGATCACACCAACTCTGAGACCCTCACTGCTCCAATGATCTAGTGAGAAGACTAACTGGAGGAGAACCAACAGCCTAAGACAGCCTCAAAAAACAAACACTAGACAAAAACAAAAAGCCCAAAACACTGAGCAAGACTGGGATTATGAGCAAGAATGGGAGGTCAGCATTACATTCTAGACAGAAACTCATGGTGCAGAAAATCTCAATGCCCAATTAGAGCTGTGGTGGGAAAAGTACTGTGTGTGGATAAGCCTTATAAGCATGTCCTGGAGTTAGGATTTGAGTGAACATATCCTAACTCCAGGACATATAAAAGATTAGATTGTCTATCCAGGTGCCTGCTGCTCTGGAGAATTCTGTAAGCAGGCGACACTCAGGCAGCCTTTGTTCCTGCTGTTTGGGAGGACAAGTGTTGGGGAGCACACGAGACTGGTTGGAAAGCTTGTAAGGAGGACATTCCAAGAAAAGGGATGTGTGTGGAAGGCCTCTTGCCCTGTTTATTGGAATTCTGACTTAGGGGAGTGCCAAAGGCAGTGTTTTATATAATTTAAAAATTATTCTTTGACCTTTCCAAACAAGTTTGTGCACATGCAGACCCCTGGGTATTTACTGGAATCTTTATGATTAATCTTTGGGTGTCCTTGCCTAAAGGACACTACAAACTCGTGTGTCATCCCAATATTACTTACCCTACTGATTGTATCTAAAAGATAAAGTATCTCAAACTGCTGTTACAATAAGAGCATAACCAGGCAGGCAATCAAGGCTGTCTGGTTCCTTTAGCCAGGCAGTCCCTTAGCCCTCTCTTTCACTAGTAAACGTGTCAAAGTAATCCATTCATCTGTCACTCAGGGTCTGCTGGCCAGCCCTGGCAGATAAGGATTCATGGTATTCCTTAGACTTAGTAGACACAATAAAACATAGATGGTTCCTTCCTCAAGAGGGTAGTCTACCAACTTAAGGAGACTCCAATATGGAAAAGCTATGGGATATACTTCTAAACATAAGCTGAGATGAGGGAGTGACAAATAGTGGTCCAAATCACACCAGCCACATCAGGAAATTGTGTAGAGTAGAGGTCTCGAAGGTCCTCCTAAGGAAGCCCAGTCCTGGAGCCCATGAGAACAGCAGTATTTGAACACCTGTCTCCCAGAGGACATGGAGCATCAAAAAGGATCAAGCAACCGACCATGGAAGCAGGCAATGAAGTTTGGCCCTTTCCTTTAATTCCATTCTCACTCCTTTCTGAAAGAGTTAGAAATAGAGGGGAGGGGGTAGCGGGGAGCAAGGAGAAATATTTGACAAAGAAGAGATACACTCTTATTTGTGATGAAACTAGAAGATTGGCACTTGGAGCAAGTCTTTTATTAACATGAGATCATACAAAAACATAGAGGATTCTCAAACTAACTAGAACCATCCTGTGTGCACTGCTATGATCTAATGACTAGTTTCCCAGTGATGTTTTAAAAATTTTTTAAATATATTTTTTTGTTGAGAATATTTTTCACACTTTATTTTCAATTCTTTTTGGTATATATTAAAGTAAGACCATTTTATACTATCTCACCTCCTTTCCAAAAAGTGTAAAAAAAAAACCCATAACAAATTTACTGAATGTTATGTAACTTTATATTAAATAAGCAGAGAAAAATATGCAATCTTAACTTTATCCTAAAATTATTTGCCTGTTCTATCATGAAAGAGTTTTTAATCAATCATATGTGAAATTAGTATACATGAAAGAAGAAGACGTTTTAGCAAAAAGTTGTGCTGGTAACTAATGAGGAATCTGATTTCTCTTTGTTTAGTATAACCAATGAACTCTCAAAGGATATTGTCCATTCAATGGCTCAGAGCAAAGCTAATTCTTTGACTCATTTACTGCAGGAGCCAAAGATATCTAGGCTCAAATTATGCCTCTGCCATACTCAACCTCTATAACTTACATTTAATGTTGCTTGATCTCAGTATTCTTAACTATAAATGGGGATGATAATGATTTTACTGTAGGAGTTTTACTAGATGTGGAAATAGAGATACCTCATGTAGTGTCTGGGATAGTTGTTATAATCTTTATTACTGCATCTAGTGGTGTTTTATTTGTTTATAACTAAATTACTAACATATCCCACTTATTATGTAGAGCTTGACCCCTTATGGATATAACTGTATTTTAGAATATCAAACCCTGTTCTCTTGAGCTTCTATTCCCTCCCAAAGTAATGTGCTTCTTCAAACTGTGGGTTTTTAATCTTCCTTCAAGAATGAACAGTTCTTAGCCTTATTGATGTCTGATGTCAACCATATTATCTTTTCCTTCCTATCCTGAGACATATAGCATGCCATTTTATCCACGCTTCTTAATCTTGAAGTAATTTTTCCTTCTCTCTTTCTGTGCTGAATCAGCTATGTTATACAGTTCATTAATTTTCTCTTCTATTTTAACCCACACAAGGAATTTTAATTAGTCAGTGGCAGGTGTATCATAAAGCTATTTAGGGATGGGCAAAGCGGTGACTCTCAGCCCTGAATGCACATAGAGTCGCTTGGGGAGCTGTAAAAACTCCTGACATTAGGCATTCTCCCACACAATGTAATCAGAACCTCTGGGAATGAGGACCCAGACACCTGCACTTTGTAAAGGTCTGTGGGTTTAGTAAGAACCCAACGGTGAGGAATCTGGCAAAAGGAAAGAGGAAGGCCTCAGCTCCAAATCACAGTTTGAAGGTGACTCATATATCGTCCTTACTAATGACTGACAAAATGAAAGAACAAAATCTACTTAGTTGAGCATTTACATTTTCAAAGGATCATAACCAACTTCAGTCATATTTATGGTGTGTATTTTAGTATATAAGAGGGAAAAATAATCATTTTCAAGAAATATTTATTTTTAATTTAACTTCCTTCTACATCTACATTTCCAAAAATGAAAATTCTGTACTGATAATGGCATTATCATATCATAAGTTTTCCTCATGCAACTGAGAGGATGATGATGCTCTACTGTGTTAGAATAAGTTTCAGGTATGGGACAGAAAAGTTCAGGGACAACAAAAATGATAGGAATAATAGTAGTGTTTGAGTATTTGCTGTGTGTCTGGAACCTTATATGTTTTCTTCTGTTTCTTTTATAAGGTATTGGATATTTTATTGTCCTATTTTACAGCTGACTAAACAAACATGAAAGGTTCAGCAAACTGTACAAGATTGCACAGCTCATGAATGGGAGAGCTCTGATTCTGACCCCACCATTCTAGCTGCAGGGTTTCCCGTCAGTCCTCCTCTGCCATTAACAGTTAGTTATTGCTTATTTGTAACTGCAACCATTCCTCACAGCTTATTCCACTGCCCAGAGCATACTTGCTACAGTCCTCTGAGGTCTTTTTGGCAGCCACAGTCAGTCGTTTTTGGACAATTTCATTCACAGGTGTCTCCCTTTTGGAAAGATTTTTCAATAACTGACCATAAATACTTCCTAATCCTAAAGACTCTATAGCCTTCAAATCTTTATCCTCAATCCATGAAATGGTGACTTGCAGAGAGAAATTTCTCAGTATGTACTTATGGGATAAATAAATGAAATGAGCAGAGAATGAGCAAAGCTAGAAATGAGTCCTTCGGAGACATGCATTGGGTAAAAATGTGTAAAGTTGACAATCATCCTGATTTTGTAGCACATAACACGGGCCTTGAAACAAAGCCAATCTTCATTTGAATTCAGTTTTATATTCATAAACTCTGCCAACACAAATTGTTTATCTTTTTGAGCTTAGGTTTCCTTATCTGTAAAGTGGGATTAGTAATGATGACATCTAAGGGTTGTTTATAGATTAAAAGCATACACCCATATTTGGAATTCCCAACATAAATAATTTCTCAGATGTGGTCCTTATTTTCAAGGTGGTGTGTTTTGTTCTCTGAAGTTTATAAATGCTCTTGAATCTACTGACTTTTAAAAAAACTGGAAGGAAATTTATGTATTTTCCACATATTTCCAGCACAAATTTAGATGGTCTTTTGATAACATTGAGCACACCAAAACTCAACAAGCCAACATTAATAATTTAAAAAAATTTAAATTATATATACAAAAAATATATAAAATATGTATATGTATATATATATGTATATATATTGTATAGCCAGCTTCCAATACTTTAGTCCTAATTTTAAAAATGTATATTAAAACTCTTACTCTGTATTAAAATTACTTCTGACTGTTGTTAAAAATTTATAATGTTTTAAGGCTAATAGTATTTTTTATTGTTTTATTTACTTGCCTAATAAAATATCTGCCTATATTTTCACTGAGTGATTTAAAATAAATATATTTTGAAAAAAGAATAATCATGATTCCAGGGCTGGTAGATAAAATATAATTCCATGTGATTTTCTGAGCAATAACAAAAGAAAAAGCATTGGCTCCCAAATATGAGAGAAATGCAAAGAAGGTGGATTAACCAATGATCCTGAGAAAGTAAATACTTAAGTCCTTATTTCCTTTCTCTTTCTGCAGTCCAAGATTTTTAATGCTGATCTGAAATCTGAGTAGTGATTTATAGGTTGCATCAATGGATTTGCTCATAAAAAGACCGACATTTTAATTGCATTCTAAACACCATAGAAAGATTTTATTTTATCTATGGAGAAACTCCTTGGAACATTTGATTATTTCTGTGACAGATGTTTCTAGCCAATCTGGTGAGTCATCACCTGTTGTTTGTGTATTTGACTTTCATCATGATGTGCCTGTTTTCAAGTAATCCTTTATAATCCAGCCTTGAGTCAGCATATTTTTACTGGACTAACTGCCATTTGATACTACATGGCCTGCAATTAAAGAGCCAACCATAACACTAGGAAAATGTTATCATTATCTTAAGTAGGTTTTCTGGGAAATGAAGCCTTTTTTTGCTTAAATTTACTGGCATTTTTTTACTATTGTGTCATGTGGGGGAATAATGGGTCTGGTCAGATATGTCCACTTTAACAAATGGTTTCTTTTTTCTTATAACATTTCTTTTTATAACACTATACTGGAACTATAATCTTTTGTGCTTCAAAAGATACTATAAAATATGAAAAAATAACCCATGGAAAGGTAGAAAATATTTGCAGATCATATATCTGATAAGGGTCTTATACTTAATATCCAGAATATTTGAAGAGCTCATGCAAATTAAAAATAAGAGGTAAAAAGATAAATAACCCAACTTAAAATTGTACAAAATATTTGAACATTTATACAAAAATGTATAAATGATCCCACTTCTAGAAATGTATCCTAAGAATCTCAAAACACCTATCAGAAAGAATATATTGCACCCCTATGTTAAACACACACAAAAAAATCTGCATAAGAATTATTTGACCAAGTTTTGACTGAGAGATTTCTTTGCATATTTCAGTGAATACAAGTTTGTTTAGAGAATTATACTAAATTATAGGCCTGATGCATGAAATTCTTGCAAGAGTAAGCTTTTTTAGCCCTCACCGCCTTGGCCCAGCTTTGTCCAGAAGGTCATTCTGCTGTTCAGCCATTTAGTCGATTTGCATATTATACATTTATTATTATAGACCGAGGCCCAGTGCATAAATTCATGCGCATTGAAAGGAACTGTGGGCTGTAAGGCTTTGGTGTGTACAGGGGGATTCTCGCCCATCCTCCATGCCCCACTTAACACCTTCCACCATGGCCCTGGTCTCCTGTCTGCCAGCAGCCCTGGTCCTGCCACCACCGCTCCCATGCACTGACAGCGCCAGCCTCACTTGCACCGGCTGATGGCCTGGAGCCATTGGGGCCGGGCCAGCAGAGGGTGCGAGAGGTGGCTGTTGTTCTGATCACCCCTCGGGAGCAGGGGGATATGGAGAAGCCCTCAGGGCAATCAGGTGGAGAAGCCCTCAGGGTGATCATTTGCACCTGCTGATGGTGCTGAGTGATCAGGATTGGTGCTGGATGCTGGCAGCATGTGTGAGCACCAGGTGGACCAGGGTGCATGGGAGCAAAGCATTTTCAGTAACCAACAGAGGCTTGCCCCGGTGACAGCGACTGGTGCCCCACCTTGATCTGGTCTGGCACCCCCACTCACCTGCTCCACCATCCCTCCATAGCCAACACCTGCCATGTTCCATGCACACCCCCTGATGGTCAGTGCACAGTTGTTTGGTTGTTCTACCATTTGGTCTACTTACATATTAGTGATATATATATATTGTTAATTAATTGTTGTTTATATATATATAATATATATATTAACAATAACAGTTTTAAAATGCTTTCTACATGCCAGATACTATTCTATACACTTAATATTATAATTATTTTCTCCAACATACTTATAATAAAAGAAGTGCAATTATTACTATTGCACTTTAATAAAATGTGAAAATATCAATACACAATAAGGTTAAATATATTACAGAGAGGAAGAACGAGGGATAGAGAGTTAGAAACATCAATGTGCCCGCAATCAAGGTACATGCCCTTGACCGGAATTGAACCCAGGACCTTTCAGTCTGCAGGCTGACGCTCTATCCACTGAGCCAAACCAGTTTCAGCTCAGGTTAAATATATTATAAGGTAACATCCCTAGTAAATGGAGAAGCCATGGTTTCAACCTGGAGAATCTGACTCCAGAGCCAGCTTTCTTTTAATATTGTGACATGTTGTCTCTCCAAGAAATGAGTAAAAGTAGTCAAACATCCTGGGATTCTCCAAAGAAGTCAATATAGAGCTCATATGTGTCCTCAAATTCCAGATAGTGTATGTAAGTGTTGCAAAGGGGTCACTGCAAGAGATCTCTGTCTATGGTAGCTTCAAATGGTGAGTTTCTGGAGCTCCTCAGGATTACAGCCAGTGGATAAAGGTCAGTCTTCCATGCCCCCTGGTAACTCTAGTCTCTCTCAGGGGTTCACTTGGAGGCCTTCTTACTGGGTTGCATGAGGTTCATAAGCAACATGGTTTGCATGACCACTTAATAAATAATAAAAACTCAGAGGAGTACAGCAGGGAAAGTTTTCCCTTTTTTCTTTACAACTTCACTTTAGAAAATTGAAAATATTACTAGTTTTTAGAACAGTATATTCATTTGCTAGGTTTGCCATAATAGAGTACCACCAACTAGATGGCTTAAACACCGGAAACTTATTGTCTTACAGTTTAGAAGTCCAAGATTAAGATGTTGACAGGGATGCTAAAATCTAAGGGCTCTGGAAGAGAATTTCTTTTAGGTCTCTCGTCTAGTTTCTGGTAGCTTGCAGCAATCTGGCGTTACTTGGCTTGTAGAACATCTCCGTATCTCTGATGCATTTTTACATGGCATTCTCCTTATATGCATGTCTGTGTCCAAATTTATCCTTATGAGAACACCAGGCGTAGCAGATTAGGGCCAACTCTATTCCAGTATGGCCTCAACTTAATTAATTACACAGACTACAATCCTATTTCTATAGAAGGTTACATTTTTGAGCTATGAGAGTTAGGATTTCAACATATGAACTTTTAGGGAATACAAATCAACTCTTAAAGGTCTATATCCTCCATTTTTAAATACAGAATTACCATATGATACAAAATTCCACTTCTCAATATGTATTCAAAAGAATTAAAATCAAGAACACAAATACATATTTGTATACCCATGTTCATAAGAGCATTATTCACAACAGCCAAAAGGTGGAAGCAATCCAAATGTTCACTGATGAATGAATGGATAAAGAAAATGGGGGATAGGCATCCAATAATCATATCCAGCCTTAAAAAATGAAATTCTAACACACCCTACAACATAGATGAATTTTTAAAATACCCAGTTTAATGAAATAAACTAGACTCATAACTACAAATATTGTATGGTTCTATTTATATATGTTACTGAGAGTGGTCAAATTCATAGAGACAGAAAGTACAATAATGGTTTTGGGGAGCTGAGAGGAGAGGGAATGAGGAGTAATTGTTTAATAGGTACAAAGTTTCAGTTTGGGGTAATGAAAAAATTTCTGGAGATGTAAGTAATAATGATTACACATCCATATTAGTTTGAAAAATTATAAATGCTTATTGAAAATTTCAAACAGTACAGAAGTGCATAAAGTAAAATGAAAAATTCTTACTTCCCCCACTCTCACTTTTCCAAGAATTCTTTATCTTTGAAATGGTAAGATATAAAACAATTTTATGATGTTAGCCCAGTTTTCTTAAGTAAAGAACACAGGCGATGTGTAGGAAGTGTTATTAAAAATTAACAAAAAATATGACACTTATAAAGAGGAAGATAAATGTATCCATGACAAAAGAGCAATTTGTTATATGGGATCATAAGTGTTTATCCAAATACAGGGCCTCAGGAAGAGCCTGCGTTCTTTCTAGACAGATAAATAATATCTGGAGCACAGATGGGTCTTTTTGGCTCCTCACTCATATATAATGTGATGTGTTTATAAAAGAGTTTCTTATGGCACAGCAAAGCATTTCTCTACTTTACATAAAACTTATTTTTCACTCAATAACTCATTAATCTTAAAATTTTAACCTCAGCCGAAACCAGTTTGGCTCAGTAGCTAGAACGTTGGCCTGTGGACTGAAAGGTCCCAGGTTCGATTCCAGTGAAGGGCATGTACCTGGGTTGCGGGCACATCCCCAGTGGGGGTGTGCAAGAGGCAGCTGATCGATGATTCTCTCTCATCGATGTTTCTAACTCTCTATCCCTCTCTATTCCTCTCTGTTAAAAATTAATAAAATATATTTTAAAAAATTATTTAATCTCAGAAATCTTTTCTGTGAAAATGCTTAATTGAATAGGTTTGGCTATAGGCTTGTTTACTAATATTTGTAGTTTACCAGGATAAAACAATGAGTTCAAAAGCAAATGTGCTCTTTTCTTTCTTTTTTTTTTTTTAATATATATTTTATTGATTTTAGAGAGGAAGAGAAAGGGAGAGAGAGGTTGAAACATAAATAATGAGAATCATAGATTGACTGCCTCTTGCACATCCCCTACTGATTGATAATCAAGCCCATAATCTTGATTGTGTCCTTGACCAGAATCGAACCCAGGACCCTTCAGTCTGCAGGACCCCTTAGTCTGCAGTCTGCAACAGGACATAATCATCACACTAGATACATGATAGTTGACCAATAGGGACATAACAAGAGCCTATGGTACCAATGACAGAGATTCTTTAATAATATGTTAGCTACCATTTTCATACCGACCTACTGCAATAAAAATGTATTCCACGAACTTTATAAAATCATTCTTTTTGCATGTGTTCTGTAGTCTCTTAGACATGATCTCTCAATTTTGCTAAACTCCACCCATCAAATTGTAATCACTTGACTGATTTGCTAGCCCTTTAATTAGTTAGATGTCATTAATCCATTCCAAGATTCTATTTCCCAGAATGCAAATGCTTTTAGATAATGTAAAATATTATTCTTCTCATTTTATATATTCAAAAATTTGGCAAAAATTGAATAGTTTATATTGCATTTAAACTTCTTAAAATAATTCTTGTTATTTTGAATGCTCTGCGCTGACCAATATTTTGAGTGAAATAATTGACTTGCTTTTGCACAAGTAAATTGTGTTAGTTTATAGTTTGTTTCTTTATATATTTGACATAATGAAGCAGATCCCAAACTTGATTTTAAAACTATTAAGATTGGCATTGATTCAGTGCAGGTTCCCACTGTCAAGCAGGGGTGGGATGGGGGGTTCTCTCTAACCACTACCTACAACCATAGGGAAGGCCAGTGCTATACTTTGTCTACAACAGTAAATGAGATCAACACTAATCTATATTTATGCCTGAAACAAGACAACAATAACCCTGGACTCATTGGGAGCTTATAAAGTCATGTAATTTTTGCCTCTCAAAGTGGGCCTTCAGAACATCATGTGGGAAATTGTTAGAAACACAGAGTCTCAGGTTTGAAATCTACTGAAACAGAAACTCAGAAGGGTAGGTCCCCAAATGTGTGTTTTTGTTGGTTTTCCAGATAATTCTGATGCAATATTTTGTGTCATGACCATTGGCCTACCCAACAGTTCCTGCTAACATAATCTCTATTTTGTTTAGTAGAAACATCGAGTCTTTTCTGCAGTCACTGGGCACAGGTCATGATTGGTCTAAGCCAGTTGTATGAATGGCATTTACCTTTGCCAGGACTAATACAGGAAAGGGCCTGCCAGCTACTTCTGGCTAATCCTTCCCAAGAGAAGCCAACTGTTCTCTTATGGGAAGGATTCTATTCCTTTGTAAAAGAGAGGGCCAGCCCTGTGAAGAGAAAGCTATTTTACCACCAACACATCACCTGCCCACTGCATTCCACAGAATATAGTTGTGTGATGTCTGGAACAGCAGTTGCCAAATTTCAGCTAAAAAGGGAAGGCTGAGATAAATGCAGAAACACCAACTCAGTGGCCTGATACTGTAGAGCTCCTGAGCAGCCTGGAGACCACCTGTCCCAGAACTCCAGGCTTGGAGACCACCTGTCCCAGAGTTCTTAGCCAGTGCATTATAATATCCTTATGGGTTAAGCCATGGCTAGTCAGGTGTTCCTTATTTTCAGTCAACACATCTTAACTGATGAAAACTGTGAATGCCAACATTTTAGCAGACATTATATCAACTGTAGGAGTTTATAAAGGGATTGCCAGCTAACCTTAGTTTTAGCTATTGTGTGGCTCTCAACTAATTATGCCAAAAGTATCCAGATTTGGAGTTTAATTTTAGAATCAAAATGCCTTTTTCTAAATGTGCTTAGGAATTAATAAATTCTCAGAGCTGTGGGAGAGCAGAAAAAGATTAAATTTGTGATGGCATTAAAAGAATGGAGGAGAGAGAAGCAGACTCGTCTTGTGAGTGGATACAATGGATGACTTTTGGGATGGAGAATGTGGTGGAATTCCACTAAGCAAGGGAATAAAGATGAGCTTTGGAAGGGAATTGGTAGGTTTTCATGAGGAACTGGGATCTTAAGTGCAGTGGGTAGTAATAGCAGGTTGTTAATCACAGGAATAACATGTGCTATGAGAGAAGACAGGAAAAAATGATGGGTTCTACCTTAAGTGATTGAAAAGGGTACATTTTATACTGTGTAGTAT
This sequence comes from Pipistrellus hanaki, assembly GCF_964339955.1. Lineage (NCBI taxonomy): Eukaryota > Metazoa > Chordata > Mammalia > Chiroptera > Vespertilionidae > Pipistrellus > Pipistrellus hanaki. The sequence continues at coordinate 61,504,450 of NC_140510.1, read as the reverse complement.
TTTATTTAATTGGACAATTCTTTTAGAGACTTCCAAAAGATTTGCTAGAGGAACTCAGGGACTCAGCATAGAGCCTTAAATTTGTCACAGTAACACATCACACATCACGGCTGGATCTGTAAGAACAAAGCACATAGGAGTCTGGATCAATATGCATTCTTCTTCTTGTAAGTGGTTGCACAGAGCACATCTCCCTCCAGCAGCAAAAACACAGCAGCCCGTGAGGGATGCTTCTGCCCAGGGAAGCCCATTTAAAGCTGGCCACAAAGGCATTCCCTACCTAGGAAGTAGCAGAATTCCACACTCCCAGCAGGTGTTTACCATCAATCACACTGTGTGTACAGACTGGGCACAACAAAACAACACTATCAGTTAGGGAAATTTTAAGAAGCCATGCCAGGATCCAGCCAAGAGCCAGCCGTGAGAGCAGACTCTTCTAACTATAGCAGCCCCAGGCCTGCTATGTTAACTGTATTCTGCACAGTGGATTACAGTTAAAATCACAAAATTAGCCAGCGTTACCCTTATACATTCTATGGTTAGCTGATCAAAATATTTCACGTTTATTTTGTGATGAGTTCAGGTTGACGTTGTATATGACTTTTATAGTAACTGAAGTATGACTTACACAGAATATAAAAAATTGACAAAACTTTACTAACTTTAGCAAACTTTAGAGGATCATTAAAACTAGAATAATATATTTAACTTTAGTATGTGATATTCATTTTGCTATATTTAAGACATTATTTTAATTTGCTTCCGTGTAAAGAGATAATGGTCATGGCATTTGGGCAGGGAACTGTGTTTAAGAAGGCATGACAAATAAAGGGTTAACATGAAATGTAGATGTAATTTACTGTCAGAACTTGAGAGAAAGTGTTTGAGAAGATGGAGCTAGTGATATGATGAAAGCCATAATACACACTTATGCAAATGTGGAATTTGTTGAGCAAAGCTGGTTATGTTGATACTTGAAGTGGTGGCATGAGGACTCCTTCTCCCTTTCAAATTGGAGAGGAGACTACTGTCCCCTCTTCTTTATATTTCTTGAGTTTGCTCAACTTGCAGAAATAGCAAATGTTCCTAACAAGCAGAGACTAGATTTTACTAGGTGGTTCCCAAATGAAGTGAGCTTCGTCTGCTTTCCAGATGGCGCCGCTTCTATCATTTCTAGTCAAGGTCAGAGTTTTTTGACCACAGATACTTTAAAGAAAAATGCTTTTTTTTTTTTTTCCTATTCAGTGGAAGAAAAAGCTATTTTTTCTAGGTAACAACTATAAAATTATTGTATCAAGAATAAATTCTTGCTTCCTGGTTGATATGAATTGGGTAGACGATATGAAATTGGGTAGTTGATATGAAATTGGGTAGCATGGCCCAAATCCACCATATATCTTAATGTGTCTTTATGCACTGAATCTCAGAAAGAGTCCAAAAAAGCTCTCAGTTCTTAAATTAAAGTAGTCGGCTTAAACTCCAGTTGTGATTCTGGGATATGTAACACAAGTTAAGGAGACCTACTGTGTGTACTTAACTACACCATTATTCACATGGTAGCTACTAATAATCAAGTAGAGCTTTGCTGTCATTTCACATTTATCTGCGGCATATTCAACATCATTATGGGAGAAAAAAAAAAACCATGATCTCTGTTAGCTTTTTGAAATCGAGTTCAAAACTGAAGATATTTATGAAAGATAAAACCTGGAGTCATGAAATGCTCTCTCTGCTGTACAAAGTGAAAGGCAGGTCTACATGGAACTAAGAGTGATAGAGTGCCTTCAACATGCCAAGGGCTATCATAGTTGCTTTTCTATGGTAACCTGCTTTAGTCTTTACTATGACTCTAGGAAATACTGCACAACATCATTATATTACCTAGAAAATTGGAAATAGAGTGGTTGAAAAAGCCCAAGTTCACATGATGTTCAGTGGAAGAACTAGAACTGAGTCATTATCTATCTTGGTTCTTGTTTAAGTTTTTGTTCACTATAGTGGCTGAGTACAGATGCGTGACATTTATATGAATGAAAATAATTTTAATTCGATAAAATATGAATTTGAACATGAAAAATTATTCTTCAGAATAAGACAGAAATAAAGGATAATTTAAAATCTGTCTTAGAAAATGTGTCATGTTGGATGTGTTGAAGTATTCTGAGCTGTCTTTCCATTCACTGTCACATATTTCTCTTTTTACTATGCTATTATCCACTTGATATTTGTACATGAGACAACCAATAGTCTAGCCCTGTTTTAGTATCATTTTACAATTACCTGTAGTACATTCAGCAACATTATGGAGACAAACAAAATCATGTTCTTATTTTACTTCATTAAAAAGTATATTCTAAACTACTGATTTCCCTTTCTGCTGTCATTTTATTTTTCATTGAAGAAATATCCTTGAAATTAAAAATGGCAGTCTCTCTGGCATTAAAACTCTCTTAATAATTGTAACTGTCAGTAGAATGAGAAGGGAGTGAGTATATGCAGAATTAGGGACTTAGTCCTTCAGTATACCCAAAAATCACCTGCATCCTAGAGAAAAATGTAATAAGTCTAGAACTCTGCATTTTTATTAACAATGATCAAGTGTAGTATACATGATTATACTATGCTTTGAGAAATATTACCTTAGGTGGAGGACCTATCAAAATTTAAAGAAAGGTTTTTTAAATCCAGATAGAGAGACTGAGAATGAATCATTGAGGAGGAATTGTGGGATCACATGGATGTCCCAATATGCACAAAATCAGTCCTACAAACACCACAATTTCTTTAATCTGCTAAGATGGCATTCCTCCTGCTTGGTAAGGTGACCATCTAGATATGGGGTGGGATGAGCCATTATGTGAGGGCAGTGATGCAGGAAGTTACAAAAATATTTGTGGAGGAAAGCAAAGTTATTGATAACCGAAGGGAAGACCTTCATTACGCAGTGTTAGTGCACAGGACAGCAAAATGCATAGTGGGAAAACATGGGGCCAGTTCAGCAGCCTAACTGATTCCCCATGATTTAGTCTAAATTCTATCTTCAACTGGATAAATAGTGTTGAGTTTGGATAATGATACTGAAAACTTAACAAATTTTTTCATATACGTATTTATGTTAAAATGTGTTATTTTCAGTGAAAAATATGATCACAAATAAAGATCCTTTAGGCTTATGACTTTCTGAGCATTTTTTTCTTTTTAAAGTCACAAATAGATGTTGAATTTTATCAGTAGCTTTATTTATCTATTCTAATGTTTGCAAAAAGTCCTTCTTAATCCTAATAAAAAATAATAATATGCGAATTGACCATCACTCCAACACACAAGATGGCCAGCAGGGGAAGGAAATTGTGGGCAATCAGGCTGGCAGGGAAGGGCAGTTGGGGGGGGGGGGGCAGAGCTGCAGGGGAGGGCAGTTGGGAATGACCAGGCCAGCAGGGGAGGGTAGTTAGGGGCAACCAGGCTGGCAGAGGAGTGGTTAGGGGCAATCAGGCTGGCAGAAGGGCAAGCAGTTGGGTGCCAGCAGTCCTGGATTGTGAGAGGACCCCCCTCCTCCCCGTGCACAAAAATTTCCTGCACAGGGCCTTTAATATTTACTAAATCACAACCAAACTTTCATTTTAAAGAAGTCATTCTATACAGAAATGTAAGATGCAATACCATTAACCTTGAAAATAGTCACTCAAGTTAGCAGTTTTATGGGATACTTAATAGAATCCCCTCAGATGAAGACTAGCTGTTCTCATGACTTATTTGAAATAAAGATGTGGTAATGCTATTTTCACAAGTTCAGTTGTATTTTTATCTTTCTTATCTGAAACATTTCAGGCTTCTCTATACTTTGAAACACTGATTGACAGAGTATTCACTGTGTTTCAAAGATGTCATCAACTTTGAAAATTGTTGACAGAGAAGAACACATGTATTAAAACAAGATACCAGCTGGTAAAAATATCTTAAAAGGTTTTTTCAAGACTTTTCCTCTTCTTTGTATTGTGCTATTATCCAAGAAGAAAAAAAAAAAAGCAAATATCACAATACCAAATAAAAGAATTATGAGCATCCTTTCTTGTAGGTGCTATTTATATGCTATCTTTTATTAGGTAGAGTGGTTAGGCTGTTATTTGTTAGGGATAAACAGTTGCATTTTATTAGGTTTGTCTTTATTAAGAATTTTTGGTAGCTATAAATTCACACAAATTTTCTATGTAGAAAGGACCTGACTAGGAAAGGCTACCAGGGCAAATCGATATACACCTTTTAAAGTACACTTAACAAAATGTACAGCTTTATTGAGGCACAATTGAAATACTATAAAATGTACATATTAACCATTTCCAATTTGATAAATTTTGACATATATATGAATACATATATATACACATATATATATATATATCCATGAATTAATTACTACACTCAACCTAATTAAAATAGTTATCACCTCCAAAATTTCTTGAAACTTTTTGTAATTCCTACATCTCCCTCAGTTTTTGACACCATCCCAAGGCAATCATCAATGTATTTCCAATCACCAGAGATTAGCTTGCATTTTATAGAATTTTATGTAAATTGCTAGTATGTCATGCAGTATATACTTTTTATTTACTGTCTTCTTTTACTTGGCATAATTATTTTGAAATGCATTTATTTTGGTATAAGGGTCAATAGCTCCTTCCTTTTATTTCATTGAGTAGTATTTCAGTGGGGGCTATTATCACTCTGTTTATCAATTCATCTATTGATGGACATTTAAGTTGTTGTGTTACTATGAAATCTTTGCTAAACTGAAAACTACTGAGATTTTCTTTTCTGTTATCTTCTAGAAGTTTTATAGTTTTAGTTCTTACAATCCATTACAACTACACTTCTCTATATAGTGTGAGATAGGGCCAAAGGGTTTTGCATATGACTATCCAAATGTTCCAGTACCATTTGATGATAAGATCATACTATGCTATTGAAGTGTGTTGGCATTTCTATCACTAATAAATTGTCCATACTCATGTGGGTTTATGAGTTCTCTAGTAGTAGGTCCAATTTATTTATGTTTCTATTTACATCAATAACACAGAGATGGATTATTGTAGCTCTATAAGAAATATTAAAATTAGATTATGATAAACTTTAAACTTTGCTTTACATTTTCAAAAGTTGTTTAGCTCTCCTAATTCGTTAGATTTTCCATATAAATTTTAGAATTAACTATCAATGTTTTTTCCAAAATTTCAGGTGGAATACTGACTCAAATTTCATGAAATCTATGGATTAATGTAAAATTAGTATATTAATAATATTGAATCTTGTGATCCATGCACACACATATTTACCCATTTAGTTAGATCTGATATAACTTCTCTCAGTAATATTTTGTACTTCTTATTGTATAGACTTTGCACATATTTGGTTAAATTTTTACTAAATATTTTAAATTTTTTATTCTAATATAAATAACATTAAATTATATTAATATTTAGATTAAAATTTCAAATGATTATCATTAGTATATAAAATACATTCAATTCCTGTCTATTCATTTACTATCCTGCAATTTTCCATTTATTTATTATATTTGTAAAACAAACTTTACGTCCATATCATGGAAATCCCTCAGAAATGAGAAGGAACCTGAATAACTATCCAGAGAATTGTTTGGTGAGAAAGGCCAATTCTAAAAGGTAAAAACTATATGAGTCCAGTTATATAACATTCTTGAAATGATAAGAAATAAAGAACGGATCTGATGCTACCAGGACTTAAAGAGAAGGTGTGAGTGATAGGGAAGTGATTGTCACTATAACAGATAAACATACACAATCCTGTGATGACAGAAACATTCTGTATTTTAAAAATATTAATCTCAATATTCTGGCTGTGCTATTTTACTATAGTTTTGCAAAAGTAACCTAGGCAAACATTACACAGGTTCTCTGTTATTTATTTTCTTCTCCCCTTTCCCCCTCCCCCTTCTCTTTCTCCTTCCCCCTCCTCCTCCCCCTCCCCCTTCCCTTTCCTCTTCCCCTTTCCCTTCCTCTTCTTCTTCTCCTTCTCCTTCTTCTTTTGGTTAATCCTCATCCAAGCATATTTTCCTATTGATTTTTAGGGAGAGTGGAAGAGAGAGGGGAAGACAGAGAGGAATATCAATGTGAGAGAAACACATCGATTGGTTGCCTCTGACTAGGGCCAGGACCCTAGAAGCCTGCAACCAAGGTATGTGCCCTTAATGGGAATCAAATCTGGAATCCTTTGGTCCACAGGCCAATGCTCTATCCACTGAGTCAAATGGGCTAGGGCTTTCTGTTATTTCTTATAACTGTATGTGAATCTATGATTATCCCAAAATAAAAAGTATTATTAAAAATCTTTTGGGTCTCTAATATTTCTATTATTTGTTTACCTTTAATACATGTAATATAATTATGGTTACTTTTAAGTTTCTTCTCTATTAATTCTTTCATCTGTGTGATTTTTATGTCATTTGATTGCTTTTTCCCTCACTATGGTTGGCATTTTTCTTACTCTTTGCAAGCCTGGGATTTTTATTTTATTGGATTGCAGACAATGTGAACTTTATTGTGTCCTGGATATTTCTGAATTCCTATAAATATTCTTTTGCTCTGTTCTGGGATAAAATTAAACTGAGTGCAAATAAGGGGAAAACTACAGATCTTTGGAGCTCTTTTGCTGCAAGTTCTCTCCTTTCAGATATGCTCACCTTCAGACTGGAGGCAAGTTGATCTCCTTGGCCTACCAACTCCTCTTCTTAACCTCAGGGAAAGCACCAGGCTCAGCTCACATCACCCACCACATGCTATGTTCTGAAACTCTCCTGGAAGTGACCTGGGGCAACTGCAGGCAAATCTTGTGGCTAATTTCCCAACCTTGTGTCCAGCTTTCCCTCCCAAGATATGGCCCTTGGTGACTAAACTTTTTAAAAAATATATTTTTATTGATTTCAGAGAGGAAGGGAGAGATAGAAGCATCAATGATGAGAAAGAATTATTGATCAGCTGTCTCCTGCATGCACCCTTCTTGGGATTGAACAAGCAACCCAGGCATATGCCCTGACCAGAAATTGAAATGTGACCTGGTTCATAGGTTGACACTCAACCACTGAGCCATGTCAGCTGGGCATGATAATTAAACTTTTAGCTAATTAAGAAAAAATATGTTATTTGTATGGATATGGACAGCGATTATTTAATAGTATGGCTTGCTATTCTTTTTTCTTTTTTCTCTTAAAGGAGCCAGGTTCCATTCTTGTTAAAAAATAATTGATTGTGATAGTCTCTTAGTTCTTTTACTAAATCCCTCCCCAATTAGCAAGCCTTCTCTGAACCACACAGCATCTGACATCAAGGAGTGCCATCATCATCCCTTAGTAGTTGAAGCGAAGAATGTTGGAGAGTTTTCTGTATGTTACTAATGTCCTCTTTTTCTATGGAACATAGTGTATGATGACGAAATTTTTATCATTTTTATTTTTTAGTAGCTTGGATTATACTAATTAGTGGGTCATTATTAGAGATATATTGAGGGGGGGTGAATAATTTGTTCCTGGAATAGTATTCATCATGCAAGAGAAAATGTAATAAAGCTCCTTAATAATATACCTAAAAGTAATCTATATTGATTAAATGACATAAAATATCCATGCAGATTAATAAGGGTTAATTTCTGAGATAATAGGATAATAGGATAATGGCCATTCTCTCAGATGAGTGTGGCTTCCTGTGTAAATATACTTATAGACAGCTCAGCTTCCATCCTCATCGTGTACTCAGGATGTAAATGTGTTCCTATCCAGTGCCGGCTCTGATCCATGAGAGGGGACTGCCTGGACCACACTGTGTTGAGATGGACTGTGGAGCCAGGGGAAACAGTACTGTGATCTCTGAACAACACCCTGCGTGGCTGGGTGTGCCTGAGCAGCAATCCACAATCCAGAATGCAGCTCTGCATTCTGACTGTCACAGCATGGGCTCTGGCTCGTTAGGGGTCAGGACTGTGTTGGACACTGTTGAATTCCTTACATCTAACATAGTACTTGAGTGAGGATGTGGTTCTAGTGCAATGATTATTGAATGAATCCTCCATAAGTGTGCTCTGTTTTTTTCATAGTGCTTACTAGGTTCTCAGGTAGTATAGTATTTACCTACTCACTATGTTTATTTTCTGTATCCTCATACTAACTTTCAAATTTTACAAAGCAGGAATTTCTAATATTTTTGCTTCACTGACAGCATCTTAATGCTTAGTAAAGTGCTTGTGTCATAACTAGCATACAATACACATTTATTGAATTGATGCATCCATTACTATAATTATTGTTATTTCCATACCTTACATATCTAGTTTTATGTAGGAAGTCAAACCTTAGAGGGGAAAGAGAGAAGTTTCCATTCAATCATAACACAAAGTCAACATTAGTTATTCCTTACCTTCTACAGAGCTGCACTCAGCTCCAATACAATGGCCTCTATTATTTTCTTTTTACCCTGCTAAATATAAACTCTTTGAATTTTTCAAATTCACCCATAATAAAACAGTCATGTCTTAAAAATAATATTCCCTAATTTTTTTTCTTGTGAGGAAACCATTCCATATGCATCACAAATATAAAACCCAAAGACCAAAATACTGTTGATTGATTGGATCATCCATCTTTTTTGACACCCCCCCCCCCCCACATTCTGTTTTTTTGTTAGTTTTTTGTTTCTGTCTAAGAAGAAAGAACCCAGGCAGAGGCATTCTAATCTCAATGTCCATCTGCCTATTTCAGATGCTGAGTAGAGTATCAGTGTGGGCAGTTTGGGGGAAACTGTAGAAGAGTATTATCCCAGTCTAGGCATGTTCACTGCCTGGGCAGCGGACAGAGGCCTGGAAAGTGACTCTTACAGCATGCTAATAAGTGTGTCTCTGACTTTTTCATCTCTCCACTTTACATGATAACCTCCCCAGGTGGTTAATATGCACCAACTCATTCATTTCCAATTGACTTTTGAATTATAGAATATTGAAATTCTTAAGGCTTAAGCCATTGCTTTTGTATTTCAAAAGCACCAAATATTACAGATGGTGATATATATATATATATATATATATATATATATATATATATATATATATGGCAATGCAAGCATTACAACCAACAAGATAGCGTACTGCTGGCAGAGCGACAGAGAAGTGAGAGGTAGAAAGAGTAGAGTTTCACTTTCCAGTTGGTGTGATTAATGCGGTACGTCCCCTCCCTTTCCATCAGCCAGCACTATTGCCATTTCTGTCTCAGGCCAACAAAGACAGTCTTTCTATACTGAGCACCCCCCACTTTGGTTACCTAGCTCTTTGCCTACCCGAGGAAGTGCCATCTATGCTAACTAGCTTCCAGGGCAGGTCTTGTTGTAATTAACAAAGAGTGTTATCTATCCTCCCTTCTTTCTATCTGTGACTTTGGCATTCAATTCTCAAGCTTTTATTACACATCTGAGGTGCTGAGAATTTGGTCTGTGTTTCTATTGCATCAAAATTATCTGTGGCCATTGGGAACACACATTGCCAGGCACAAACTTATTAGGGGAGGATCTCCAGGGGCAGAGCAGGTAAGGACAATGTTTTTTATGTGACCTCTCAGATATTTATGATATATTTTCCTGACCACCAAAACCCAAAGCAATAACAGGAGGAAGAAGAGATTAGCTTATTCAGGTTTCTCTCATCCACACAAACATGAAAAGCTGTGCTGTGGTTTCTGACACCATCTGATTTCATTTTGGTATAAAAACCTCATTTCTTTTGTGAGCCTGTTTACCACAAATGAGCTGACCAGGACTTTCTGTAGCAATATTTGCTTTTTAAAAATCATGTTAAGATTGTCATATTTTTCTTAAGAGTCTTTGTAGATCTGAAGCTATTTGTAAAAATGTAAATTCAGTGACTTCTGATACCTTCTGCTTCGTCTTATTTTTGTGTGTGTTCCCTCTGAAAAATAAATCTCAGTATTTCATACCTATGAATAATTTATACACAGTGGAAAAATGCAAAAAGAAATAACCCTATAAGTTCCTGATTTGAAAGTCTCAAAATATCAGCCTTGAAATTCTCCAACATCTTGCCTGACATATATGGGTTTCTTTTTGTTTTTCTGGTTGGGTGTTTTTTGCTTCCTCATATTTCAAATATTTGATTTGATTCTTGGGGTCCTCTAGTCTACTGTTGAATTTCTGTATATTATTCTTTATTTCAGACAGTGTATGCTTAATTTCCAACTAGTCCTTTTCCATTTTTTTGGGTATTCTCACTAAGATCCTTGAAAATCTCGCTAAGTTCCTCAGAGGTCTCACTAAAATTTTCAGAGGTTTCTAGAAGATTATTGAGTAACCTTGTAACTGTGATTTTTATGGCGGTATAGGGTATACACCTGTACCTTATGTACTGCCTCTCACAACCACACCAAAACTATCACTAAAGACAAAACTACTATCACCCAGAACCGTGGAAAAGCTGGCTGAATAGAAGTTCTACAACTAGAAGGAAAGAAAAAAGTGCATTGAGACTAGGTAGGAGGTCCAGAGGCATGGAAAAGCAGAAGTACGAAGATGCAAGAATCGGGCTGGCCACTGGGTGTGCTGTTTGTTTTTCTTCCTCCCCCAGACCCACCTCCAATACACTTATCCTCTTCCGCCTGCCCACCCCTTATTCTTGGTTCTGAGAAAGACCATAAGAAGTGGTATTTTTAAATGATAAAATATTAGTACCATAGAGATAGAACTCTGGTAATATTTTTAATTATTGTTGCTTCAGAGATGCTTATGAACAGTTCAGTCCACATCATAGCAAAGCGAATGATGAAAGCATGTACAATGGCCCAGGAGTGGAGAAAGTAGTTTGAATATCCAGGCACAGCAGAGCCCTGGTGACAGATGGAAGTGCTTCAGGCAGAAATTGCTACACACATTCCTCTATCCGAACTGCCATCTGTCAGCACAAGTGTGTTACTATTTTGGGACTAAATTTATCCATTTGGAGAATAATTTTTAAGCTTGGTCTTAAGGTTAAAATGAAATCTATAATTCACCAAGGCTTTTCTGTTTGCCACTCAATTTCTTATTTTTTTTTCACAAGAAATATGGGTCAGGGAGATGATTGTAATTTGGGGACGAGCAGGGATGCACAGGGTATTCTTTGAGGGGTGATAGGATATTAACATTTCCCACTGATATGAAATAAGAATAATTAAAAAGAACAATGAGGACATCATGCTTTCCACAGGGAACATATTGTTTTGAAATTGTAATCTCATAATAGTCCATGAATAGGAAAGTCTGGACTCAAAACAGAGATGTCCATTTCCACAATGTCTACAAAGGAACTGTGAACCTAATTTCTGGATTTAAAAGGAATACCCAAGGATTAAGTTTTTAGCCAAATGCCTTTTTTACCCCCTCACAGTTGAGTCTAGATGTTAGATCAACCTTGGTCTTACTTCAGTAAAAAGAGATGAGCAAAACAATGTTTTGCTGTGCCTTATAAGAGTGAAGTATGTTAATCTATGAGAGTGAAAACTCACTCAAAGAATAGAAATGGGAGTTCAAAGAGCACAGTAGCATGTGCTCCACCAATGGCACAGCTAAGCAAAGTTGCCTCACTTTTCCCTGAAAACAAACTCAGCTGTGCCCTTCTCTTTTGAATTAACAAAATATAAATAAAAGGCTATAATAAATACAAAGAAAATAAATCTTATGTGTGTAGACCAGTGGTTGGCAAACCGTGGCTCACGAGCCACATGTGGCTCTTTGGCCCCTTGAGTGTGGCTCTTCCACAAAATACCACTTGTGGGAGAGCACCACAGTGCTATTGAAACTTTGTGGCCCATGCACAGAAGTCCATTTTCAGCTCTCAAAAGAAATTTCAATCATTGTACTGTTGATATTTGGCTCTGTTGACTAATGAGTTTGCCGACCACTGGTGTAGATCTTAGATGAGCCCCTAATGATGCTCTTGGAACAATACCTCTTGACAGACACCTTGGGCACTGGCATCGGGCCTTATGTAACATTGTGAAGACTACCCATGTCTAACTTGAAGTAATGGTGCTCCCCAAGGAAAAAGGCTTCCAAGAATACCTTTATTTTCCTTGTAAAATTGCCTGGTCTCTCTACTGCTTATGTAAAATTTCTCCCTCCATCAAGTTCTATCAGATGGCTTTATTCAACACGTTTCCCTTTGACTCTGTCCTTCTAAACAACATGAAGTCCAGTGGTCAATCAGGACTCGCAGTTTACTGGCCTATGCCAGTTGAGCAAGAGGACACGGAGATGGGTTAGGAATGTGAGACTCATTGGGGTTGTGCCTGGGAAAGCTAATGGAGGAAGCAAGCAAGATGGGGCAGCCTTCACATGAAAGGACATCTGTGAAAGGAAAGAGGGAAGGAAGCAGAAGTGGACAAGGAACCTGGCAGCTACGATGCCGATCTGACAGTCTCAGCCAGCATAAAAGGGAACTTGGAGCGAAGATTGCCTGTGAGAAGAGTCTCGAATTGAGCAGAAATAGCCAAGCTCTCGAAGTCTTGCTGTGCTCAGTCATTAGCTTGGAGTTGTCCAGGAAGAGCCGGACATTTGCTCAAAGGCTGTGGTGGCTGTAGTGCATGGCCATCTTACAAAGTCTTTCCTGAAGGCAGATCCTAGTGGCACACCTTCAGGTGGCCACAGTGTCAACCTGTGATTGTTTCTTTACACTATTACTTGGCTCTTGCAGCTGTTTAATTTACCAGGTATGGCTGGCTGAATAATGCCCTTCCCCAGGAGATGTCCAACTCCTAGTCTCCACAATTTGTAAATGTGTACATTAATTAAAGGGGCTTTTCAGATGTGAATACATTAAGGATATTGAGATAGGATGATATTCTTGGATTATCCAAATGACATGACTCCATTACAATCACTGGGGTCTTTATAAGAGGAAGGCTATAGAATTACAATAAAGCAGAGAAGCAGATGTCAAAGTAAAGGCAGAAATCGGAGTGATAAGAAGACAGGTCATGAACCATAGAACGCAGACAGCCTCTAGAAGCTGGGAAAGGCAAGGAAATGGATTCTTGCCTACAGTCTCCAGAAGAACAGTCTCCTGCCAGCACCTTGATTTAAGATTTCTGACCTAGAACTGTAAAATAGTAAATTTGTGCATTTTTTAAAGATAATTAGCTTGTTGTGATTTATTGTAACATTAACAGGAAACTAAGACACCAGATGTTTATAACTTGTGCCCTTGTGAAACATGACTCTCTTATAATAGAGAGCCCGGGTGATAAATGCCTACCAAATTAGAAATCATAATTATACAGATTTTATTGGCTCAGATGTTGGCCCAATAGCAGCTGCCTCACTATTCAGGTTATAAAGGTTAGCTAATTAAACCAAATTCATCAAAACATTCCATGAGATTGGAATTACAACCCCAGAACCCATTAGTGGAGCTGTGTGGATCTCAGGGAGGAGAGAGGGGAAATGAGACCTACCAAGGGATGCCAGTCACGTAGGAAATGAAATCCAGGAAGGGAAATGGAATTAGCCACTCCTCAGTAAATTTGGCATAAGGATTATTTTATGCTGATTATTTCAAAGGAACAACAGGCCCAGGAAAAGCTCTGAAAACTGAGAAGTTACCTTTTGTATAGACATTTAAATTCATAGGCGAAATCTCCATTTGTAAGGGTATCTCCTCTCTGTACCTGGAGAGGAGGAGGTCCAACTCTCCAGAGACTCTTATCACTGGAGAAGGTGCTGTTCTAAATCTGCATGACAACCATACCCTTCTTACTGTGCTTTTCCTGACAACCTCCCATAATTGCCTCCCCAACCCCACATATATCTTTTTCCTTTAGCTGAAAATGGTGTTTGAGGTGGTGGTGGCTTGGGCCATTTTGAGAAGGTATTCTGCTTTCCTGGATATCTCCCATGTATACAGGAGGTATACATGCTAGTAAACTTCTATTTGTTTTTCTCCTACTAATCAGTCTTTTATTGGGGGAGGGTGTGTGGGTCTCAGTCACAAAACTAGAAGAGCAGAAGGTACATTCTTTTTCTTCTCCATACCACAAAGGAACCCCAGAACCCAGGGGTCTCTCAGCAGGTCCATATCCTGCTTTATCTAATGAAGTAGATGACCTTTTGTCCAAAGCAACCACCCTTCTCCCAGGGTCAGTATGCAGATTGCTTGCCCTGAAGAAGGCCCCTGTAAGCTAGTTAAATGCAAACCTTCCCCTCTATTGTGGCTATTAGTTGCTGTGCACAACCTGGATAATACAGTTGCTAGGAGACCCCTCAGACCTAACCCTGCCTCAGGAGACAAACAAGGAATTCAGCCAGGTGCACAACTACACAGCAGGGGGCTTAGCACCAAATGCTGGCAGGTTCTGTGAGAAGAGTTTCTGCCAAGAGTGCAATCAGGCACAGATGCTGAACCAGAGCTCACCTCCCTCTACATTACATGGTGCCAATGGAAGTGATGCTTAAACAAGTTGCTCCCTCCTTAAACAATGCCTCAAATTATTTCCCAGGTTAAGTGGCCTTCCCACTTAGACCCACCTGGCTGGCAGGTTTCTGTGCTAATAATCCTACTAATGGTGCAGTCTTGGAATTTTAAAGCTGCCATCCACAAAACGTCCTTACAATTAACTCATCAATGTGCCTGGAATTATCATGTATGGTGGATGGGATCCCCACAAAGCTCAGTCACAGATATCCAGGTATCCTGTGCTCCTTTGCAAGATAATCGAAAGGAACTCACCAAAATGTGTTCAACTAGCAATAGACCCATACTTGTAGTTCCATCCTGAGCCAGGCCCCCAGCATATATACTCAGAATGAAAAACCATCCAACTATTCTGCCCCTCCATGGCTTTTCACCCAGGAAGACCATTCTTCCCTGAGGTGCCCCCACCCTGCCAAGCACACCAGTGCCTCAGACATCATCAACCCAGCACAAGACATCAATGAGGGTGACAATGCTCCCAAACCTTATCAGATATTGGAATTCTACTCCCCACGAACCCCCAGATCACCTCTGCACCAGAAGGGACATGAACATGGTTGACTCAACCTGCAGGTTGAGTACAAAAATGCCTCTGATTGGTTGGCTTGTTTGTCCATCCCTTCTCTCAAGGACCTTAGTGTTGACTACTATTTAATACCTTAAATACTCAAACAGTATTATATACATACTTGCTTATATTCAAGTGTATATAGTTATCTGTAGCAACATGGTAGATCAGATATCAGCTATTCTGTCATGGCCAGAAAAGAAGTTTATTTTATTATTTACTTATTTTCTCATTTGCCTAAGTCTATACATCTATGTTCATGAAATTGTTAAGATGTTATATGTTAAACCTTTTGAAAAACCACACAAGCAAGACGCAAAAGCTTGGACCACGATAAGTATACTATGTTTTGTCGGGAGCTGAAAAAGAATTAGTGACTACATCTTAAAAGACACCTCCATCTTAGACACTGAGTTTCTGACTTTCCAGAACTCATGTGACAAGCTGTGGTGTGGCAGTTAACTAGAAACAATCTAAATGCCTAGCAGCATATCTGGCCATTGAGCAAGGCACACCTGTTGTGATAACTCGCCCCACCCCGGAGAATCTCTGCTGTATCCTCCCCTGCAGACACATCCTCCCCGCCCTGGAATTTCTCCGTGGCAACTTCCCCCTACAGCCTATGTACATATATTGCGGCTGCAACAAATAAAATTTGAGGCTTGATCAGAACCCTGTCTTGCCTCCATTTCTCCACATCTCCTGTCCTCCCTCATTCCCTTCCAGGTGTCTCCTCGCTCCCATGTTGATCTCCCGCTGGTCGGGACAATGTTTCTTTGTATGCAACCCAGGACTTCAATTTTAATGTATCTACATCATGTTATTGGCTTTAGATAAGTTTTGGAGCAGCTTTTAAACACAATCTCATTCAGTCCTGTATGATTCATTTTGAATCTGATTATAAGGCTATAAATATACTGTTACAGAGAACTGGAATAAATCAAGCAATGCTTGGAGAGTTTGGAGTCACACTGTATTCACCGGTGGGCTTAGGGAAAATGAATTCAAATTCTAAGCCAACCTACAAGCAGAACTTCCCTTTTTATTAAAGAGCCAGCCCTATGTGTGCTTAGTGGTTATCTTGCTCGTGGCCTTGAAAACAACACAGTTCTATCCAATTAAAACATGCACCTGGCATAGCATTGAGAGTATGGGCATATCTAGTATCTGGCCTATAAGGTCAGACAGCTAAATTTATCTTCCTCATTATTCGAGCAAGCTAAAGCATGCTAGAAAGCAAAGTTACTTTTTTAGAATAAGAGGCCGTCTAAAAAAACAGAATTCCAAACAGTAGTTTTACAAAATAGGGGTTAGCCTTCTCAATACTGCTGTCAAGTTTCATCTTACTAATTCTGGGTAAGTTAGGATTGTCTTAAAGTTTAGTCTTCTATGTGCTGAAAGTGAGTCAGGTGGATTTTCCTGAGCAAGGGTGGTTTCTTTCCTGCGTTCATGTACAGGTGGATTTGAAGAATGAAGCCACAAGCAAAAGGTGGTAGATGAAAAGGGTGGACATTTATTGGAAACAAATATAGACTCCCACATGGAGAAGGGGTCCCAGAGGGGTAACCCACCAAGCTCCTTTTTTTTTTTTTCCTCTTGATGCTGCCTTCCAATATCAGCTTCAAAGCTCAAAACCCATGTGGTGCCCTCCTTATTTTTCCCCTTCAGTGGTAGAATTCTCTATGTCCTGTGAAAACCTGTTTTCCTCTTTCTCCCATTTGTCAGCATTTCTCTGTGAAATCCTCTGTGAAAGTTTGTTTCCTCTTTCTCCCCATACCCTGTGACTTTTCCCTATCTTCCCTATGAACGGATGTCTTTCTCTCCCCTTATCCGTGGCACCTTTTTTCTCTGTGAATGTATGCCATTTGGCAGCTCCACGCCCTCAACCAAGTATGCCTCCCTCCTCCGTGGACCACCTAGTTCCTAAAACTCCCTAAAGCTGCCTACAAACTCCTTTCGGTAGTAATTAGATAAATACAATCATTAATTCATGTTTTAGACCAACATGCGATTAGATTAGTCAGTAACAAGAGCTGAAATTTAGCTATCCCCAAAGGGCTATGGAACCATCATTAACACTAAGACATTCCATTTACAATTTTAGCAAGTTCTATTTCTGCCTGAGTGTAAGATCAAATACCTAGTTGGTAATGCTAAGGACTGACCACAGTACAGGGGTAAGGCAATTAGTGAAATACAGGAAAGTATTTTCATGATATAGGTGAAATTAGCTTATTATTAGAATGATTTGGATTTAATGCCTCTTTTAGCAGCATAATTCTAATCCTTATTAGGGGTCGAGAAATGATTACTTAAAGAGTTCAATATGATGATGATGTATGTTATTAGCATTAAAAAGTTATTAAATTGATACATTTTATTTAGTGTCTAATACTGCTGTAAGAAGTGTGAGGTTAGAAAACAGTAATATGTAAAACATATTGTCTTATAGGTATATTAGTTAGAAAAATAAATTGATGTTATGCTCTCCACTCTAAATAAACTCTTTAAAAATGGAAGCCTATCCTCTATCAAACCACAAAAAAATGGTTTTCGTAAAAAACAAACAAACAAACAAACAAACAAAAAAAAAACTGCTCTAAAATTGTACAAACCCATTGTACAAACCTATTGTGAATGTCATAAAATTTGATTCCTGCTTGACATTAGCTCACTCCAGAGCACTGTTGGTCACAGATTTTGCTGAATTAAATCCTGGTTGCTGATTGTGTTTCTCGATGGCTCCACAGAATTTACATGCTCTTCAGTGATGCGACCTTGTCCTTCCCTATCGAGAGATGGCGCTCACATCTCTACCTCTCTGCTATCTGGGCAGACTGTAATTCCTCCGAGCAATCGAATTAAATAAAGTAACACCATGCAGCTTTTACACAACCCTTATGAAGACTGGCAGTTTCAGCTCCTTGCCTCTTGGTTCACTCCTCCTTGAAACCCGTCTGCCATGCAGTTAGAAGCTCATATTACATGACGAGACAACGTGTAGGGACTCTGGTCAACAGCTCCAGCTAAGCTACCCGAAGACATCCAGCAGAATCGGGCAATCACGTGGGTGAGCCTCAATCTCATCTAGCTCTCAGGTAACTGCAGCCCCATCTTGATATTTGACTGCAACTGTGTCAAAGAGAGACCCAATGACAAGCACCCTCCTGAGCCCAGTCAATCACAGAAACAGGACAAATAATAAGTAGTCGCTTTAGCCAACAAGTTTTACAATGGTTTACTATACAGTAATGCATAACCAGAATAGCCATATTTTTTTTTTCCTTCCTATAGCCCCAAGGGATATTTGAAGGACTCTACATTCAAGTAATTTGCACAAGGCTACTTATATATTGATAAGAAGACTAATTTTAAAGCAGTATCATTGTGAGTTACTATTCTTATGTTTATTTAGTAGATATGAAAAATAGATATAGAGAAGAAATATTACTTAACCAAAGTCTTGAGCAAATGGTAACTAGCTATATGATAAATATGTATAAGGAGTTGAGTAACCACTAGAATCTTTGGGCACTGTGATCTCGAGAGAGAGCTAGGGTTTCCAGGCATGAGATTTTGAGAAAAGGCTTTAAACCTACAGGTAGTGACTGTTCTCTAGGTCTGTTATTCTTATATTATTTGTAGCTATTTTCATTCCTTTATAATTGCTGTGTCTCCTGACCAGATATAACCCAATAAGTTCTAATTTCCATCACTCTGAAGGACAATTTAAGGAATTTGTGCTTTCTGTTCTTACAATTCTAGGCTCTTCAAGTTTAATGGTCCTGGTTCACAAAGCTGGGGTGATTTTATCAGGAAACACAGCAAGGGTTCCATCAAATTACTAGAGTCCCAGTGCATGAAATTTATGCATAGGTAGGATCCTTAGGCCTGGCTGTCAATCAGGACTGATCAGGTTCCCTGTCTCCCCACCTCCCTATCTCCTCACCTCTTACTTGCCTCGCTTCCTCAGCACCCTGCTGCCACTGCTGATTGCCTGCCATGTTCCGTGCTGCACCTTGGTGGTCAGCACACATCATAGCAAGCAATTGAACTCCTGATCTCCCATTCAAACTCCTGAGGAGACACTTTGCATATTAGCCTTTTATACACACACACACACACACACACACACACACAAGCTATTGTTTTTTTTTTGTTTTTTTTTATATGTTGCCCAAGAGATCAGGTGACACAGAAAGAAGTCACCATTTGACACCTAGGTCATCCACTTGGGCATCTCTTATTACTTCCTTGAAAAATTTTGATGGAAACATTGTATAAGGTAGTCATTATGGCCAGTGGCTAATTCCTCTCAGTCACTGAAGGTTTTAGTTGCCTCATCTAGTAAGCCATCTGGACTAGCATAAGTCTTAGCTAAGGTAGAAGAAAATTTGAAATGAGCAGTAGAAGACAGAATGGTTGGTATCATTGGATAGTTCTGTATGTTGCAATAATTGTGATTTTTTTTTTTTGTACTGCTAATCTGGGAAGGATGTCTCTGCCCTCAGTCCAATGCCTCTCCTCATAAAGTACAGTGTCCTCCTGACAGGATCAAGTCAAACTTTGGTTGAGTGAAGATAAAGGAGGATGTGTGTCAAGGTGAGATGGGCGGGATGGGGGTGCTGCAGGAGTAAGATGGTAAAGAAATCCTTGGAAAGCTTGTAGGAAAGATATATGAAATTGCGAGAGGGCAGAGACAAGAAAGACATGAGGAGTTGGAGAAACAAAACAAAAAAACACACCAAGAATGGAAAATAGAACTGCTGACCAGTATCTGAAATATTGTTATGGCACCAAGAGCAGCCTTGGTTTTTCCCTGCTTTTAATTAGCACTGATGCTGTACCACTGGGCAGTTGAATATTGAAGCCACTCCTCACACTGAAAGTGAGGCCTAGGCACTCTGGCTTAATTTTGATGGACTGTTTCTTTCGCCTAACAAGTTTTGCCTAGGGCATCTAAAGTCAAATATAATAGTTGTCTCTCTCTAACACATTATGCCCATAAAAATGTAATCATTTACCTTTCATTTTGTTCATATTGTTATCCTATCACTGAATTATATAATTCAGCTAAATTAAGCAGTGCAAGCATTGAAATAAGCTGGTTAACTTCATTCCCTCAAACATGGTAATCAAGTCTCATTTGACTGGTTAACTCAGTAGACAAAAGTTAATGAGTTCCTGACATAGGATTTAACATCTTTGAGGATCTGTAGGGATCACCAGGTCTTTTCTTCAGGAATGACACACCCATTTCTCTCCCCAGCCAACTTCTGGGAATATTAACTCCTAATTATAGCTGCATCCCTACCTGGGAGTTGGCCTTAGCCATAATGAACTGCCTCAATCAGGGTTATAGACTCCGCCAAGGGGGGCGGGGGGGGGGGGGGGGAGGGGGGGCGCTTGCTGCTAATGACTTGCCTATGCAAAAATATAGTATCTTAATTTAGGGCAGTACTTAAGATCTCTCCTAGCTCCAGAACTCCCCATAGAATTGGGGGAAGCCTTAATTACAACAGCAATGCAGGTCAGCTTTCCCTTTGCCCAGTCCTGCCTTCCTCACTTCCTTATAGGAATCATCCAAGAGCAGCCCCCAACAATCCATCTGTGCACAGCTCTTATCTCAGAGTCTTATTTCCAGGGAACCCAGTCTTAGGCAGGTGACAGAGTCTATTTCGAGGAAACCCAGTCCAAGGCAGGTGACAGGCTGACAATCATTGTTCTGTTACATCACCACAAACTACACCTGTTAAAGCTGTTTTTCATGGGGAAGCTGGGAGAGATGCAAAGTGATCGTTTGCTATGGTCATCGCACTCCTCCAAAGTCAGGCAGGCCATTTATCATAGTTCTCAGAAGAGAACAGAAGAGAATTCCACTTGCACCAAAACATAACACAAGGGACATTAACAACAAGGAATTTCAAGTTATTATTGCTGCAGTGCCTTTGTTTACCAGCAAAGAAATGTGGAAAAGTAATAAATTGTTGGTGCAGCAACTGCAAATGCAAATTCCAACACTTAACTGAAAACTTCTAACATAGAAATAGCAAAATATAAACTACTATTTTAGATTTCAATCCATATGTTGGGCAAACTAAGGAAAAAGTTGTGAAGTAAGTTTAATGTGTAGTGGAGATAAAAGACAGAAATTGTGAAGATGCTAAATTCAACAATCCTTTGCTAGCTTTCCAGGACTCCTTACTGACATGTGCTGTTTTTGTTGTCGTTGTGACTGCCCTCATGAGGTTACTTCTAATTCTTAAATGTTTGCTTCCTGGATGAGCAGGTTACACAAAAGGGATGTCTCTCCCTGGAGCGTGAATTGCAAGGTGTCAGGCAGGAAGTCACTAACTGTGGTTTGAAGGTTGCCAGATGATGTTGAGGAGTGATTTGCATATTATTGTGCTGATGAATTCCACCTCATCTACAATCTTGTTGGTTTGTCTTCAGGAGACATCTGCTCATGATCGGACTTCTGTGCAACTGAACCAGGAGACCAGCTCCCAACCCTCCCGAGCCAGGTGAGCAGGTGAGATTCCAGATCTAGTTTCCTCCTGGCAGTACAGTTCCAAGAACATGAGATGTGCTAGCTACTTCACAAAGATCACCTCATTTGATTCTTATGATATCTCTGCTGATATAAGAATTAAGAACCTAACTGTATAGTTAAGGAATCTGAGATTATGGACTGTAATTCAACAGAGAGATTCCAGTAAGTGTGGACTCAAAATATGAACCCAGCTCTATCAGGCTACAGAGGTTGTTTTATTATTCATACCCCTAAGATACAAGTTCTTCTCGCCCTATAGAGTTTGGGCTTCTTTTTTTTTTTTTTTTTTTTTTTTAAATATATTTTATTGATTTTTTACAGAGAGGAAGAGAGAGGGATAGAGAATTAGAAGCATCAAAGAGAGAGAATCATCAGTCAGTTGCCTCTTGCATATCCCCTATTGGGGATGTGCCTGCAACCAACGTACATGCCCTTGAGCAGAATCTAACCTGGGACCCTTCAGTCTGCAGTCCGATGCTCTATCTACTGAGCCAAACTAGTTTTGGCTGGGTTTCTTTTTATGAACAATGGATAATGCTTGAAATTTTAGAGTAAAAAATGTAAAAGCAATCAGTGTGGTATTTCAGGATAACTATTCTTCTTAAAGTAGATAGCTGGGTGGGGTTTGGCAGTACTTGTGAAAATTATTGTAGTTGGTCACATGTAAGGTAAAATGGCTGATATGGAGAAGAGAGGACAGACATGAGAGATAATGTATGACTCTCTTTCACGGCCCGCGTAGAAAGAGTTCCAATTCAGGGTTCAGGTTCTGGAGAAGGGCCGCACACAAATGAAAAGAGACTTGAAGAAATTCAATTTGGCGATTTGGGGGACCAGGCGATAGTCCAACTCTAGTGGGAGAACTACTCCTGCTCTGGCCCTGCCATCCCTTTTATTGAGGCTTTGGGGAAGACATCTTAAGCAACATAAACAGAAATTTACATGTAGCCCTTAGGCAGGAAATAACAGAAACTTTCATGGACAAGGTAGATTCTGTTTCAGCTAACATAATCTCAACTAAAGGTTAGAGCAATTAAGGTTGTTGACCAGCCTTCCTGGCTTCCTGTCAACATCTCTTTTTTCAGTGAAACTGATTTGGTTTCCAGCAATAATGCAGTGACAATTAATGAGAATAACTGATTACTAGTGAGCAAGGCAGGGGAGAGGGAGCAATAATAACATTGAGTCAAGTGAAATGAGGAACATAAGTTTCTAAACCTTTATTATTCTTTATAGATTTTAAATTCCAGGTAGGAATGATAGGAGAAGAAGTAGAATGTTGGGGAACCAGCTAGAATTGTAAGAAATATTAATCATGCTCTGTTAACCGTGATTCATTCACTCTGATTAAAGAAGGCACTTTCTAATCTGGCTGGCAGGTACACACATGGGATTTGGGAGCTCACCTGGAGATCTAGCCCATCCTCCCCATTTGGAGCTGCCTATTATCATGGGAAGGTTAACAGCTCTGTTGCAGAAGCCAGAATCTCTATCCCTTTGCAGATAGATACTCAGCCCTCTGTTACTACACATTTGGCATACCCTTTGGATACTTCCCCATTTAATCTTTTGTCCTGCCACCCAATATAAGCAGCTGGGTTATGGTGAGGTGGAGAGCAGATTTTTGTGGATGACGTACTGTTCTCCCATATTGCTGGCAATATTGGAATGAGCACTCATCTATGATTCAACCCTGTCTCTGCTTAATTAGCAGCATGGACCCATTGTTTGTCCAGTTACAGGAGTGGCTACTAACCATTTGGGGACACAGAGTGATAGTAAACACTACTGGACCCTTTTCATTTTAATTAAAATAATTAACTTTAAAGCATAACATCCTATTGACAATGCCTGGTTTGGTTAAATTTAATCACATGGGATATATAAAGCCTGATATTGACCTGTTAAACAATTGGGCAGTCATCCACAAAATTAAATGGCACATATTTTAATGATATAACAATGTCACCAGAGATCTCTAGAGTCTAATATGGCTGATGAGGAAAATGAGACATTTTTTTTGTGGGGAGACTAGGAGCCCAACTCTGTACCTAGTTAATTATATCTCTAATGCACATTCCTGTTAGCCTATAGTCTAGTCACTGCCCCTTCTTTAATGATCTGGTCTTGCACAACCTGTTTACCTAAATATTACATTTTACAGAGGCCATAAACCATGAAAAATACACAATTCCCAGTGGGGGTTATCAGCGCTGGTACCAGGCCAAGCTATTAGGTGTGGTCTCATGGCTCCCATACAACATATGGGACTTTTTGCAAAGCCAACGAAAGATCTGGAAGTCTGATCCATATATGGTGGACAAAGAAACCAAAAGTATAGGGAGAAAGCTTCCTCCATATTGGTTTGCTCAGGATTTGGAGAACTGACCCCCTGAGTCACTGTACTAGTACATGTGAAACACCTGGAAATAAATGGGTTTTTCCTGTGTCTCTGGGTACTCCTGTGTATTTTTCAGTGGCCTGGTAAATTCCATAACATGGCAACATGGAAATCTAGTATCTGTAGTCCTAGAGAGAAAATTTCATTGTGTGTGTATTTTTGTTTTTTTCCTGACAGAGAATAAAGGCCTTAAATAAAATAAATAATTTTGAAATAAATATGTGATATGATATTTACTGTTTTTAGCTTAGCCTTTAAAAGCTACATCCACTATTTTAAAATTAAGATTTCCCATATAAAACTTCACAATTCTATACTTCCTTAAAAAATGGAATGATATAGACAATTTTTTTTCTTAGCTGCACCTGAGTAAAGGGGTGTCCTTTAGATAGGTATGGGCTCTGCTCTTCATCAGAATTCCCATCTCTTTCTGCATTTATCATCTGCTTGCTTAATTTTTAAAAAACATTATTAGTACATGCATGTTCCCCATAAGTGTTTAAATATAAAATCCCAGATTTAGGATGAAGGTAAAGTGTTTTAAATATAAAATGCCAGATTTAGGATGAAGGTAAATTATCCTGGTTGCATGAAGATCTAGAAAAAAGAATTATTTAAGGTCTTGGCTAGTGGAATCCCTTTATTGTATGAATACACTTAAGTGAAATGTATATGTCTGACAACTTGAGCAAACTGATTACTATAATTAAGGTCATTGAAATACAAAAAAAAAATAAGTAAAGGCTGCAATTACAGTTAGCAGGTCATTAGCACACAGGAAAAATGCAATTATGTTAACATTTACTGCCTAAGTTATGAGGATCTGTAACTCTTATCTGGCATGATGGCAATGTGTTTGGGTTTAATTACAGATTACTCTTGCTCAAATATTTTTAGTCACAGCAGTTTGCTTTCAGAGGGCCAAAATTCAGGATTCATGGCAGTGTGCTGAACCTGGAGCTGCTTTGGGCCCACTTCTCTCTAAGCCAGGCAGTTCCACAAAGGTGCTTATTGTTGACTAGAGAGTTATCTTCTGTTGTGAGTCACCTTAATGTGTTTAAGCAGTGCTGGCTTTTCTTATCCTCATGTCTATAGACTTTTCCAGCCTAGGTTTTTTTGTTTGTTAGTTTTGTTTTTATTGAGATGCAATTTACATACTATAAAATTCACCCATTTAAAGCATATAACTTAGTGGCTTCATGTGTAATCACAAAGTTTTGCAACCAGTGCTACTACTTAACCCCAGAATTTTCTACCACCCAAAAAGACTTTCTGTACCCATTAGCAGTTACACCCTTCTCCCCAAGTCCCTGACAGTCACTAATCAATTCTCTATTTCTGTGGAATTATACAATGTAAGGTCTTTTGTGTCTGGTTTCTTCACTGACTATAAAGATTTCAAGATCCATCCATACTGTAATATACCAAATAACTCATTTATTTTTATTGCCAAATACTATCCTATTTTATGGATGTACCACATTTTGTTTATTCATTCATCTGTTGATGGACATTTTGGTTATTTCCACTTTTAGTTCTTAAGAGTAATTTTGATATGAACATATGTATACATTCTTGTGTGGACATATGCTTTTAATCTCTTGTGTATATACTTAAGAAGGGAATTGATGGATCATATAACCCTAATGTTTAACCATTTGAAGAGCTGCCAGTTGGAATCGAACCTGCCACCCTTTGGTCTGCAGGCTGACACTCTAACCATTGAGCATCCAGCCAGTGCTTTTGTCCATTTTTTGAATGGGTTATTTAACTTATTATTGAGTTGTAAGCATTCTTTATATAGTCTAGATTCAAGTACTTTATGAGTTATATGATTTACAAATGTTAAAAATGCCATGAATTCTGTTGGTTGTCATTTTGATTTTCTTATTGATAGTATTTTTTGAAACACAAATTTTTATATTTGTATGAAGCCTATTTTATCTATTTTTTCTTTTGGTTGTGCTTTTGGTATGTAACTACGCAAAGAAACCATTGCCTAATTCATGGTCACAGAGATTTCTGCCCGTTTTTATTTAGGTTGTTGATTCAGTTTGAGCTAATTTTTTTAGTATTATGTGAGGTAAGTGTCTAATTGTACTATTTTGCTATGGTCCTCACATTTTTTGTTAAAAAGCCTACTTTCCTTACTGAGTGGTGTTAACACCCTTGTTGAAAATCTCTTGACCTTAGATTGTAAGTGTTTATTTCTGGACCTTCAATTCTATTCCTAATCTATATGTCTATCTTTATGCTAGCACCACATTTTGGTGTGTATTTAGAGAATGATTGAAGGACATTTTCAACACCGAGAGAAGGAGATCACAGATTTCTATTCATAAAAGGCAAATAATCTGATTATAATGAAAATTAAACAAGAAAGTGAGTTGTAGAAAAAAATCCCTTTGAAGAACCTATATTAAATTCTATGTTGTCATAGCAACTATGGAACCAAGGATTGGTACAGACATATGAATTTTAGACTAACAATCCTATATTTAAGCTCACTTCTTTGCTGAAAATACAAGACAAATACAGCTAGCCAAATTAAGATCATAACCCCAAATTATTAGGATGGTAACATCAATTCATTTGAAATGATAGTTTCTTTAGGGGATGAATGAATGACACATAATTACTATACCATTTTGTATTCCTAACACCAATGTTTGAGAATTCCAGTTCCATATCTTTGTCTGAACTTCATATTGTAATTTTCTTTTACCTTTCTTTTGGGTATCTATTGGTATCTCATAATTTTATTTTGCATTTTCCTAATGACTAATCAAATTTAGCACATTTTCATGTATTTATCTGTCACCCATATATATTCTATAATGAAGTGTCTAATAAAATATTTTCACATTTTAATTGAATTTTTCCTCATTGTTGAATTTTGAGTTCTTTACATATTCTGAATTTATATACTTTTTTAGGTATGCAGTTAGAAAATATTTTCCCTAAAAATGTAGCTTGTCTTTAATTCTCTTAACAATGGCATATGTAGATAAGAAGTTTCTAAGTATAACAAAATTTAATTTATCATT
Organism: Pipistrellus hanaki; assembly: GCF_964339955.1. Lineage (NCBI taxonomy): Eukaryota > Metazoa > Chordata > Mammalia > Chiroptera > Vespertilionidae > Pipistrellus > Pipistrellus hanaki. The sequence goes on along the minus strand of NC_140510.1, from coordinate 61,477,352 downwards.
CTTTAAAATGGGTTATGCTTTTGTTGTTGCATCAGAGTCCATTTTCTTAACCCACAGTTACAGAGATTTTTCTCTCCGTCATATTTTAGGGCCTCACACTATTTATGACTCTCACTTCTTTCCTGAAACAACACTATGCTGAGTCTCAGCTCTTCATAAGCCTTATGTTATGTTTTGTCTCCTGTGTTACCCTCACTTACCCTGACACAGTCTTTCTAGGAAGAAAATTTGTAGTGCATATTATGTGGTTATTCATAAAAAAGCACTATTTCTACATTTTTACATACCTGGACAGAAAACTCCTAATATTTTAGTTTAAAACTTTAATAGCATATGAAATGTATTTACTTTTATTCATCAATTATCTGTTATTACCAATGCTTGAATATACAGCTGAAATTATCAGACTGAATACAGTAATGGTACCATTTTGTGTTTTACTTTTTTTTTTGAGTTTTAACAACAGGAAACTAATTATGCTTATTATAAAATTTTTACTTGAGTTTCTTTCTTGCAGGAGAAGTGGTTCATTGAGTTGTTGCTTAAATTAGAACAGTTATTTGAGGCTTCCAAGGCACTAAGTTGGATTTTATTTAGCAGTGTTTTATGCTACATTAATTTTGCTTGTTTTCCAAAAAGTGGTTTTTCCAATAATTTATTCTTGGTCCTGTGTTAGGGGGCTGCTGTAACAAAATACCATAGATTGGGTGGCTAAAACAACATTTCCCCCATCCTGGGGCCTTGGAGTACCAGATCAGTCAGGGTGCTATGTGGTTGGGTTCTGATAAGAGTTGACTTCCTGGCTTATAGACAGCCATCTTCCTCAGATGCCAAGAGAGGGGAGCTCTAGTCTCTGTCTCTTATGAAAACACCAATCTCATCATGGAGGCTCCACCCTCATGACTTTATCTAAACTTGATTACCTCCCAAGGATCCCACCTTTTAGTACCATCATATTGGGAGATAAGGGTTTCAACATATGAATTTGGGGAGGATACAAACATATAGTCCATAAGAGTTCCTAACTCCTTGGAACAGATGCAATGTCTAGGAAATGCAGTGGGAGGTGAGATACAAATACTCTCAATAGCACACTCAAAATAACATAATCTGTAAAACAAATTTCTGTTATTTAGACTGACTTAACTGCTCAGAATACTGATCAAATGTCAAAAGAAAGTTTACTTCTGATAAGTTGTACAATGTACATATTTTTCTTCCTAGAGAATATTGAAGCAATGTAGATTAAGATGTTAAACAGAAGAATAAGAATACTTGAACAGAGAGGTGGGTTTATTAAAACAACTTTTTATATAGGTAAGTTTCAAACTTTACAGAGAAAAGTCACTTATATAATACATACATATGTGTGTATATAATCCATTACATCATTAAATTTGAAAAAAACAGTATGTCGGATATTTTAAAAATTTGTTTTTAATAATTATATTTTGAAGTTAGTTTGTTATTTATCATATTAAGCATGACAATATACATCTTGAATAGAAAACAATTGGAATGTAATATTTACAGGAAGATGTTTTAAAAATTCATGATACTTTCATTTGGTAAATGTACCATATTCAACAGACTAAGTGAGACACTCATTAAACAAATGATGATTAAAATATTGCATAGGAATATTTTATTTTTCTGTGGTTTTGTGTGTATGTTTTAATTAAATAACATTACATTCACTTGGTTTTATTCTTCATATTTTCTTCAAAGCAATTTAAATATAAAAAATAAAACATTACAGATATATTTGAAGCTTTTTTTGGTTCCTTTCCAACACCTACCATCTTCCTCTTTAACATATGCCACTACTTTGGTTTGATATTTATCATTCAAAATTTTTAAAAAAATACATAAAACATTAATTTCTTTGCATTTAAAATCTTTAAATGGTGTTATTGAAAATGTATTATTCTTCATTTAGCTTTTCACTCTGCATTTTATTTTCAACATTATGCATATGTCCCTACATGTCTAGTTTATTCATATTCCATTTTATGAATATGTTTTCTTTATTCATTCACCTGCTCAAGCATAGTAAGGTTCTTTCCAAAATTTCAGTTTGTGACAATGCTACAGTGAATGTACTTTGCACATGGATGAGAGTATCTTGGGATATTACTTAGAAATGGCTTTTGGTCTCATGTTGGCAGAATAAATTATTCTCTTCCATATTTGTGGCTTCTCCTAATTTCCCTTTCTTTGCCAGTTGAGTTCTGGACAAAGAAATACACATGAGGAAGTAATATAAACCACTTTATGAGGATTCTTTAAAGGACTTGTGAGTCATTTTCTTGTATTCTTTTTGCTTATTGGAGAGCTAATGCAGATAATTAAGTAGAGGACAGGGAAGTCTAAAATATGAGATAAGAGGATGATGACTCTTGAATTATAAAGAAGGCAGCTGGCTAGACGCATGTACAATCTGTGAATAAAATAACAATAAGCTTTAGCATTTATAATATATATAGATTAGAGGCCTGGTGCACGGATTGGTGAACCAGTGGGGTCCCTCGGCCTGGCCTGTGGTGATGGCCAAAACTGGCTCTCTGACATCCCCTCAGGGGTCCCGGATTGTGAGAGGGCTCAGTCCTCTATTAATTATCTGCATTAGCTCTCCAATAAGCAAAAAGAATATAAGAAAATGACTCACAAGTCCTTTAAAGAGTTCTCATGAAAGTGGCTTATTCTACTTCCTCATTTAATAAATTTTTCTTCTCACCCAGCTCTATTCCTACTTTATTTTAGGAAGTAGATGACTATCCAATAACTGTCAAAATTGACCTAATCTTCAAAGTCCAATTCAATACCTAGCTTACCCTCAAGTGGGACCTTGACTGTTGACTTCTAAGGATGTCTTTTTTCTACACAGTTCAACAGCACTTACTCTCTGCTTATTTATTAAGCACAAGTCCTAAACTATATACTGAATTAAGTTAATTGTGTTCTTATGTATTCTGTTCCTAAGATTTGCTGTCATATTCCAAGCATAAAGTTGAACACATTGTCTTCTAAAAAGAACTAACTCAGTAAATACATAGTGGTTAGTTGATGGATTAATTGATCACTATTTCTAATCCTCTTTATTTTTATTTATTTATTTTTTTATTGCTGGGATTCCTTTCTTTATGGGATGTTGGAGTATGGAGGCCTTTGGTTCATTGCTGGCTGTTGGTCAGTGTCCACTCTTCGTTCCCTGCCACATAGTCCACCTAATGGTCAGCTCACAGCATGGCAGCTTGTTACATAGCAAGCAAGGACTGTACCATGGTGGGGACATTGCCCTATAAGACGTTTCGATTGCAGAGCCCATAATCTTAATCACCACTTCCTGTGTTTCAGCGTTAGTATCTAAATCATCTAAAAGGGCTCTTATGATAGTTCCTCTCTCAAAATGTGATACTGAAGATTAAATGAGATGATATGTGTTAAATGAATATAGTAATATCTGATATATAGTTGACACCAAGTAAGTGTGAAATATTTATTTTCTTGAAAAACCAGCATGCATTACCAAAAACTATTTTGGGAAATGTCAGGACTACCTTCAAACATGATATCAAAATGTTTTCTGAGTCAGGAAAAAATCAAATGCCAATGCTAAATTCCATGATTATATTAAAGTTCTTTCAAGAGGTTGTTTTTTTTTTTTTTTGTTTTTTTTTTTTTTGTTTTTTTTTTTTTTTTTTTAGTATGACATTTATGATAGCTGGCAAATAGAATATTTAGTATATTCATTTCTTGACTATGCTAGATAGCTATGTCAGCCTTATATTTGTTTTGCCACTTTTAAAATATTTTCAACTTTTACTTCAAAATCACTGAGATGTTTTTATATCACCACCTAGAAGTGTATTACCTGTTCACTATTTAAAACTCTGAGTTTAAAATTTAATGTGGTCACACTTCTCAGAACATCATATCAGGCAGTTACTAGAGTGGTATTTATTCAGAGACCATAGTTTATGTGCATTACAGTATATTATAAATGACTTTCTGGGTTTTTCAAGGAGAAACCTAAATTCTCCATAATAAAGCATTGAATTAGTTTTAAAGTGGAAAAGAAAGTTTCTAAAGGAGCCATTAGCTTGGGTCATGTAACCATAATTGTGGAAGTCTATGCATGAGCAATGCTACCGCTTTTGTCAAGAAAAGAGTGGGAGAATGATACCAATTTTACTGCAAAGGAATCCAGATTTTATATATTTTTCTTAGCTGTCGTGTTTCCATAGAAACAGTGATTGAAAAAAAAAATCAATGTTAATTTTTGCTTCATTGTGTCAGTCTTCACACAGCATATACACGTGTGTATAAATGTGTTTATATATGTGTATCAACATGTATAGGAATGCATTTATGTATGTATGTATCAACATACACATTACATATGTGTGAGTGTATTGTATATGCATGGATGTATCAACATATATATATGGATGTTTTTATAAAAACAGTGTCAATTTATTGTTTTCACCTTTACTTACCTTTACTTGCCCCTTTATCTTCCATTAAACTGATCAAAATAGATAAGGATTGAATAACTTTCTAGATAATAGTTTTGGATTTAACTACATGTAAAAATAAAGTGAAATGTTTCTTCATTTAATCAAAAGTCTATGTGTTTTATGAATAAATTAATATTCTCTCATTTACTACCAATGCTTTTTATACTTTATTTTCTTTCAACAACATCATTTGAATAGAAGGTACATAATTTACGCTTTTCATTATTAAAATATTTCTAAGTCAGAATTTGGCCTATTTAAAAGCACTTTATATTTTAAACCCGGAGACCTCTAAAAGAATATGGTGACTATTGTCAGTTCCTGAACAGGAAATTTTGTTTCTTAAATGTGGCACACAATGTAAAGCAGTATTGCATTCCTTTGGATATTTTTTAAATGTGGGGTTTTAATGGAACAGGACTATTTACTTTCTAATTTGCTTAGTGTATGATTTAATGTGAGGGTGTCACACCCTCTGTGGAATAATGCACTTAACACAGTTTTGTAACATGGAAGGGTTGTAGCAATAATTTGGGTTTATGTGAAAAGTGAAGTTGGTGTGTGTGTGTGTGTGTGTGTGTGTGTGTGTGTGTGTGTGTATGATAACAGAAATGAGCTCAAATTCGTAACTTCAAAACCAGCCCAGCACCACGGGGATAATTCTTACATTCCACTTAGGCTTATTTCAACTTCTTTATCAAGCCAGCTTTCATTATCGATGAGATACTTACTTGTTCAATCTTAGTATAAATGTAAACATGTTTCAGAATTAACTCATACTATGTTAGACACACTTATCAACTAGACGACAGTGTGTACTTTCTTATCTTTAACATTCCAATAACTGTTTTTCAAAGTTACTTAGGTAGGCTTCTTTATTACAGAATTGGTCATGCCACTCTTTTGTAATACAGTTAGACTTACTTGTCACAGTATACACTTCATTTAGGATTCTCTTTATAACTTGGTTGACTTTTAAAAATTTTCATAGAGTAAAAGGCATTCTTTGGGGCGTATAGTTCTATGAGTTTTAAAAAATTCTTTATATTGTGAATCCACCAGAACAGGCTCATGCAAAACAATTCCATCATTTCAAAAATGTGTTCCTGTTGTCCCTTTTCAATCAGCCTTTTCCTGCAATGCCAACTGGGTTAGGGTTCGAGAGTGCATCATTGAACATAGTAATTTTTTTTTAAATGTCAAATTTAAACTGTTCATAGCTACTATGTAGAAATATGGTTTATTTGTATATTGGCCTTGTATTCTATAATACTGTTAAACTCTCTCATTAGTTTTAGGAGACTAGATTCTTTAGGACTTTCAATGTAGAGGATTCTATTGTCCACAAATAGAAGCAGTACTATATCTTCCTTTATTATCTATAGACTTTGAATTTTTTTCTCTTGTTTTATCGCACTGGTTAGGGATCCAGTGTGATATAAAAAATAAATGGTAAGAGTCTGTTCCACCGAAACCTGTTTGGCTCAGTGGATAGAGGGTCGGCCTGCAGACTGAAGGGTCCCGGGTTCGATTCCGGTCAACGGCATGTACCTTGGTGTGGGCACATCCCCAGTAGGGAGTGTGCAAGAGGCAGCTGATGGATGATTCTCTCTCATTGATGTTTCTAACTCTCTATCCCGCTCTCTTCCTCTCTGTGAAAAAATCAATAAAGTATAAATATATGTATTTAAAAAGAGTCTGTTCCATGTGTCCATATCTCTGGATTTATTTTGTTCATTAGATTCCACATATGAGTGAGATCATGTGATACATATGTTTTTCTGACTGTCCTATTTTGCTTAGCATGTTGTCTCAAAGGGTAAGAGATCCTTTTCTTTTACTGCTGAATAAAAGGATGGTGTAAATGTACCAGAGCTTTTTTATCCACTCATCTACTGATGGAAACTTGGGCTGTGTCCAGATCTTAGCTATTATAAATTGCACTGTTATGAACATAGAAGCATGGAACAGACTGTCAAATCTCAGAGGGAAGGCATGAGTGGGTGGGTGGAAAGAGATAGACTAAAGAGCTTGCGTGCATATATGCATAACCCATGGACACAGACAAGAGGGTAGTGAAGACCTGGGGTGGGGGCAGCAGTGGGCTAGAAAAGGTAAATGAGGGAAAAGGGGGGACATACGTAATATTTTCAGCAATAAAGATTTTTTTTAAAAAAGAGATGATTTGTAAGATATATAATTCAAAGATGCTAGTAAAATATGGTATTGTTTTACCAAAGCTCGATAGAGTGGCATAAACTTATAATACCTAGGATATAGCAAGTTTTTTGTTTGACTTAGTTTGTAGTCACCTCTGAGTCTTCGTGAATGGAAATAAAGTTTAAGGTGAAAATGCTTAAAAAAAAAAAAAAATGGTGAGAGCAAACATCCCTGCCTCTTTCCTGGTCTTAAAGAAAAAATATTTCAATTATATATGCGCTTGATTGGATTTGGGTATTTGAAGCTCAATCTTTATTCAAAACATCTTTAGTAATTGTTTCCATCATTTAAGTATTTACAAGTATATTACTTGGAGGTTTGGTAATCTGACTTCCTTTCAGCTGTGTAAAGCTCATGTAAACCTGATCTTTTCCAGGTTTTCACATTCTGGTATTTAATTTACTTGTTTATGAGACTATCTTGGGAAAGTAACACTCTAAAACTAAAGGCAAAAATCTGAAATAATCTCAAAGCTAAAAATTTTTAATAAAAAATAAAAGTAATAAGGGTAGAGTCCAGGTTGATAGAAACAAAATGTTTGGCTCTTGGGGACTGGATTAAAAATTTTTATTTCAAGAAAAAATACCTGATGATTCAACTTAATTTCAAATAACTGGAATTTGAGTATGTGATTAGGAAAAAATAATGGATCTGAGTACATAATTGTTCAGTAACTAATGATATATGCAGAGAAAGTCTATTTCTTTGAAAAAAAATGACATATAGTCAAAGTTTCCAAAATTAAAAAAATTCATTATTATATTTTAAGTGATAGATAATATGATCAGTAAATTATTTTGTATTTTGATACATGCCAACTGAATATTTTGAGAGTGACTATGTAATTCCCTTTTCATCAAGAGTGTCTATATAACACCTAAATGATAGTTTAAGTAGTCCAGACACAGAATTAAGATTTTGTACCTATCAGGATCATCTTCACTAAATTATGGATTCAATTTTCTATTTCAGTTTATTTAAAATGCTGGACACCAAAACATGAACACCAACAGTTTATAAAGAATTAATAACAAGGGCACAGAAAAATATTGATGATAACAAATACTTTTTAAAAATTGAAAATTTAATTTTTCTTTGTTTTTATATTTCCTATGTCTACATTTTTAGAGGAAAAAAAACAACCTTAATACACAGAAAATTTTAACTTTGCACTGGTAAATGTTAGAACCAGAGTTTTTATTATTAAATATGGTTTGGATAAAAAAGCTGTGGTACATTTACTCTATGGAATATTATACAGATTTTAAAAAGAAGGATGTCTTACCCTTTGAGATAACATGGAGGAACATGGAGAGTATTATACCAAGTGAAATAAGCCAGTCAGAGAAAAAGTAGTATCACATGATTTCACTCATATGTGGAATCTAATGATCAAAATATACTGATGAACAAAATAGAGCCAGAGACATAAGAGAGTGCAGGCCAGGCCAAGAGACCCCACCAGTGCATGATTGGGCAGGGAGGGACTGTAGGAGGCCTCTAGGGCAGTGTTTCCCTACCTTCTCTCATGATGAGAATCACCTGGTGGAGTTGTTAAAACACAGATTCCTGAATCCCAACTAAGAAGTGCTAAACTAGAATTTTTGGGAACATATAGGTAAAATTGTATACTTAACTAGTGCTCTAAGACAGATTTTATATACAGAGCACTAAGTTAGGTATGCAATTGTATACTTAACTAGTGCTCTAAGACAGATTTTATATACAGAGCACTAAGTTAGGTATGCAATTTTACCTATATGTTCTCAAAAATTCCAGTTTAGCACTTCTTAGTTGGGATTCAGGAATCTGTGTTTTAACAACTCCACCAGGTGATTCTCATCATGAGAGAAGGTTGGGAAACACTGCTCTAGGGTGTATCTGGACCATCTCACTCAGTCCCAATCAGCTGGACCTCAGTAGCAAGCTAACCTACCAGTTGGAGCATCTGCTGAGCTGCCTTAGCATATCATTAGCATATTATGCTTTGATTGGTTGAATGGTTAACTGGATGACCAGATACTTAGCATATTAGGTTTTTATTATATAGAATATGTGCAGCACATGGACACAGACAATAGTGATGAAGGCCTGGAAAGGGTGGGTATGGGTGGAGGGAGTCAATAGGAAAAAATGGGGGCACATCTGTAATATGTTCAACAATAAAGATAAATTAAAAAATAAATATTAATATATATGGTTTTAAATATTCTAAACCATTTGTTTAAACATATACATAGAATATGTGGCTGATAAAAATCATCTCAGTTTCAACTTTTTTAAGATTTATCAACAGTAAGTAATTTCTGTCAAATACCTTGATTGTTAATAGAGATTATAGCTCATATTATGGTGTGTCTTTCTATAGTTGTACTTTATATTTATACTTCATATACTTTTGTTCCAAATTCTGCATTTTAGAATGCTGCAGAGCAGATTGCTTTATCTGTATTAAAATTATTAATTGATTTATTAACATGGTTTTCCTGGAATTATTTAATGTGTTATTGCACATTGGTTGGAGCAGCATAGTCAATGACTGTTATTCAATAGGAATTATTTGCTATCACATTAAGCAGGGTTATTACAAAATTCCATATAAATCTTCCTGTTGCTTGGAAGTTCACAATTTTTTTAATAACATAGTGGCAAATGTAAAAAAATACCCTCACAAATTCCTTGGTGTTGAAGAATGATAAATCATTACTACTTGAAACAAAGGAAAATAATGCAATATAGGTTCAATCTTCTCTCCAATGCCTCCTATGGCAACACAATTCAGTATAATGGAAAATATTATAACTAAATCACAATTTGGTTAAATTTCATGACCATTATTTCTTTTATAAAATGCTGTCATCTTTAAAAAGTGAACATTTGCTCATTTCCTTCCTTGGCCTACAATAATATTGAGTCATTGATATTTGTTTAATGCTATAACACATAAAAATCACTCATTTGGTCATTTTCGAAGTTATTGATAATGCTTTACCCCCCTCCCCCCGCCCCCAAAAAAAGCCAAAAAAAATAAAATAATCATAGCAAAAATTGTAACTAGTTGAAGACTCACAAATAATAATATATCAAGGGCTTAATGCACAACGATTATGAAAATTGTGGCCCTTTTTTACCTTTGAAATAAACTACAAGCAGTGTTATTTTGAAAGGATGATTTTTTTTAAGGTTAAGACCATTCATTGCCATTTCAATAGATAATTCAAATATTGAGTAATTGCAGCTTTATTTCCCTTAGGCACTGAAAATGTACTTTACTAGAAATAACAAATGGGCTCTTTACAGCTAATAAAAACCCAGGGTAATGGGGCACAGAGGTCCAATTTTAAAAGGCAGCTGCTATTGCTATAAACAAGGCGTTTATGCCATAGGACCTCCTCTTTAATCACTGGACTGGATGTTGCTGGTAGTCAATTTCCAAATTCTTTCTGCACAATTAACTTTTCCCTGGACTTTTTTTCTTTTTCTTTATTTATTGATTAAGGTATTACATATGTGACCTTATTTCCCAATTGCCCCCTCACCCCCCACCCTCATGCCCTCACCCCCCTATGAGATGGCAGACAGTTAACTGGTAGACCAGTCATATGACGTGAACTGACCACCAGGGGGTAGATGTTCTGACCTGTAGGTTAGCTTGCTGCTGGGGTCCAGCCGATTGGGACTGAGCAAGACAGGCCGGACATGCCCTGGAGCCCTCTTATGGCTGGTCAACCTCCCATGTCCCTCCCCAGCCCTAATCGTGTTCCGATGGGGTCCCATGGCCTGGCCTGTGCCCTCTCACAATCTGGGACCCCTTGGGGGATGTCAGAGAGCTGGCTTTGGTCCAATCCTGTAGGCCAGGCCAAGGGATCCCACTGGTGCACGAATTTGTGCACTGGACCTCTAGTTTATTAATATTGCAATTGAGATAGATACATATTGGAGTACAAGGAGAGAATATAATAGGGAGTTTTTAATCTAGTAAGGGCATTCAGCGTGACACCAGGAATATGGAATGCAGAGGGAACTATGAGAGGGCCACTGGGGATAGAGCTTGGAAACTGAGAGGCTGCCTGGCATAAGATAAAGCTAAAGAAGTGGAGGCCAGAGTGTGCAGTGCCCATTTGTCCAGAGCTTTTTCAATTTTCAGTGGTACAGCTCCATAGTTTAAATTTTTTCTTTCCATATTTCATGGTTTGATACTTTCATTAAATAAAATAAACAGTGGCTTACTAAAAACATAAAATTTAAAAATAAGACATCATAAAAATACAAGCTCCAAATTTGTTTTTAGTTCAATCAGACATTAAATTACTCTGAATTGCTATGATGGTGTTTAGACGTTTGCGCATGGTTTCTGTGCTGATCATCCTGCAGAGCAGGAGCGGTCACAGACACTGGGCTCCAGATGACAAATCAAACAACACTGCGTTAGGCCATGGCCCAGCTTAAGAGCACTAGGAAGCATGTGGGTAACATTATCATGTGTGTATTTGGAGAGAATCTCTCTGGCTGCAGTGTGAACAGACTAGAATGGTGGAAAGAATGGATTTTTGTGAAATAATTAGGAAATCAATTCATAGAGGGGAGAATGATAATAATTTGGGCCAAGGCATGTGGTCCACTGGCCCGGAGTTTGACATGCTTGCAATGTTTTGGGTCCTTCAAAGATATCGTACCTTCATCTCCAGAATCTGTTAATATGATTATGTTATGTGTTGTATGCACAGTTGATTTTAGGATAGGAAAATTATCCAGGTGGACCTGATCCAATCACATGAGCCCTTGAATGCAGAAAGCTTTTCTTAGCAGGTTGCAGGAGGAGAATCAGAAAGGTGCAAAGTAGGAGAAAGAGTCAATGTACCATCCCTAATTTTGATTTGGAGGAGACAGTGTGATCAGGAACGTGGGTACTCTCTAGAGCTGAGAGCAGTCCCCTACTGATAGCCATCAAATAATTGGAGACTTCAGTGCTATACCTGCTAGAAGCAAACTTCTACCAATAATAAGAATAATCCTCTAAGGGGATGCTAGCTGCCAGATGACAGTGCAGCCAGCTGACATCTTGATTTCAGCTTAAGCAGAGAAGCTAGCCCAGTCTCTGTAGACTTTTGACCTATAGAACTGTGACCTAAAAAAGTTGTTGTTTTAAACTACTAAATTTGTGCTAATTTGGTACAGAACAATACAAATCTAATGCAGCAGGAATGATGGCAAGGGAGATGTAAAGAAGGGGATGAATGTTAGCAATATTTATGTAGTAAGTGAAATGGATAGGAGATAGTGATAAATTTCATATAGAAGATGAGGGAGAGGGGGAGGTGTCAAAGATGACTCCTAAGTGCCTGGCTTGTATAACTAGGTGGTTGATAGTTCCAGTAACAGAGATAGAATATGCTGGAAGAGGATCAAGTTTTAGGGGGAGAGGTCATGGTTTCCTTTTTAGGCTGTATTTGTTTTGAAGTGACTGTGATTCATCTGAGAAGAGCTGTCAAGCAAGTGGTTGTATTTATAGACCTGGAATTCAACACGAAGTATGGGCTTGGAATATAAATGTGTGTGTTTTCTATATAGAGGTGGTGATTAGAGTCCTGGATGAGGATAATACAGATTAAATAGAATATGCATCTAGGACAGAACACAAGGGTTTAAAAGAGAGGAGGATATGCAAGGCAAGGTTGGGTAGTCTGATAGGTGGTCAGAAAGCCAGGGAGAGTTAGATCAAAGAATTTGTATTTGTTTCCTACTGTTGCAATTATAAATTTCCATAAATTAGGTGTTTTAGAACAACACAAATTTACAGTCATGTATTGCTTAATGGTGAGGATACATTCTGAGAAATGCTTCATTGGACTGTTTGGTCATTGTGTGAACATCACAGAGTACATTTATACAAACCAAGATAGCATAGCTTACTATACACCTAGACTATTTGATATGCTTATTGCTCCTAGGATACACCTCTGGACAGCAAGGTACTAAATACTGAATACCACTGGCAATTGCTACATTACAATGGATAAAATGTCACTAAGTAAAAGGAATTTTCCAGATCCATTATAATAAATGGGACCACCATTGCATATGTAGCTCATTTTTTATCAAAACATTGTCATATGGTGCATGACTGTATCATGAATAGTTTTGTCCATTAGGAAAGTCTGTCATAGATCTTACTGTTAGAGTCAAGGCATTAGTAAGGTTGCATTTCTTTATAGCGTCTCCAGATAGGATCTGTCCCCTTGCCTTTTCCACTTTCTGGAGTTGCCTGCATGCCTGTAAAGCTCCTTGTCCAATCTTCAAAGCTAGAAACATCAAGACAAGTCCTGGTAGTATTGCCATCTTTCCAGTTCTCTCTAACGTAACACAGTCACAGGTCCCAGGGATTAAAAAGTGAGCATTTTGGGGAGTTATTTTTCTATAGTCCACAGAAGTTAAAGGTTTATTTACAGGTTGTGAACTGCGATAATCTTAGAGAGAGCTGGTTGGATAAACATCAGAGGTGGAGGTAAGTAATAATAGCTTAGTAGGTATGGAGTGAAGTAAGAAGTGAGGAAATTTATAAAAAATTTTGATAAGTTTGGTTGTGAATAAGCAAAAGGAGGTAGATGGTGGCTGTGGGTAGCTTGAAGTATAGGGATAATTATTTTATGGGAAATCCTAAAATTGTCTAATAATTGATGTATCGAATTGAGAGAAGTTGTCTGTACATCAGAGGAAAGTAATACTCATTAGCTTAAGGGTCTTGAAAGGACAGGTACAAAGATAAGCTAAAGCCTATATTTGTTTCTATGTATCATAGAATTATATACTTGAAAATTATAAAATTTTATTAAACATTGCCAACCAAAATTTAATTTAAAAAATAAACAAGAAATGAGGGTTGGATCAATATACCTATAGATATAGTTATACATTTATTACCAGAAATCTGAAAGGTTTTCTCATTTTATGTCCTCTTTTCCAACTGTATATTCCAACCAGAAAAAGAGATTTGAGTGTGCAAACTTGGAGCACAATCATTAAAAATAAACATAGCCGATAGCAATCATATTCCCAGTGCATGACCAGTTCTGCCTGCTGAATGAAAATGTCCACCTTGCACTGCACATAGATGAGGAAACTCCCTGGTGAGGACGTGTTTTATGAGCCATCAAGCTTTATGATGTGCCATACTATTTGAGAAACATAAAACATTTCCCATCTGTGCTTTCTCTTAAAAGACTTTGTAGTTTTGATGGAATAACTAACTAAACAACAGTTTGTTCGATGACTGATATAACCATTTGATAGTTAATGGAGTCTTAAACTATTTTGGGAAAAATAACATGTGATATTAATGGAAGCAGACAAGGATATAGAATGTACCAATGGGTATTATACTAGTACATCTTGGGCCCAGTGTATTACTGAACCAGGGTCTAAGCGCTCACTAAATCCCAGAGTCCAAGGCAACTAGTGAGTCTGTTATTTTATGTCCATGAACTGTAAGGGAGCATAACAAGATGCTAGGTATTCTAGGTACACCAATTAGAGAAGATACCACTCAACAGTGGACCCTAATCAGAGTTGCCAGATGAAATACAAGACTTCCAGTTAAATGTGAACTTTAGATGAGGTGCAAATGGTTATTTAGCATATGTATGTCCTAGATGCTACATGGAACACACTTCCATTAAAATTTGTTATTGTTTACCTGAGAGTCAAATTTAACTGGTTGTTCTCTATTTTTATTTGCTAGATCTGGCATCCACAACCCTAATGAAAATTCAGATATTTTCTGTTTGTGTAGGGTAAACATATTTGGTAGGAAGACAAATCTAGATTTATGGGCTGAAAAGTAATACTTGAACCACTTTAAGATTTGAGAAGTCTGAACATATTGTTTGAAATACAAAATACTAGTGTTCCTGGCATATTTCACTGGTATAGGAACAACCAACAGTTTGTTGCAATTAAAATAGGGCTAAAACAGCTATTCTGGGAACACTCTTATGATTGCTACATGTATTTGGGCTGTGGGTTTCCTTGATGTCTCCCCTGATAAGATTTTTGGTACTAATTTTCTATGAGTTTTTGTTTGTTTGTCTCCGTATAATACAAAATACAGAATATATTTTATATGTTCATCTTTCATCAATGAACAGGGCAAATAAGGAGGATTTACCATAACCTTTATGTTTTGAGGACAAGCTACTTTTCCTTCCTATTTAGAAACCAGCAATAAGTTCAGAGGCATGAGACCAATCATTACAATCAGCTTGAAATCTACCTTATGAATATTTACTTATTCTTTCACATATTCAACAGATACTGCTAAATGACTACACTGATAGAAGTGAAGGGAAAATGATAAACAAGATAGACAAGAGTCTTAGACTACTACGTTATGTTAGAGAGACAGCAACATGTGGGAAGTGTCAATTAAAGAGTCAACACAGAGAAGTAAAATAGGTTGATATAAGAGAGATACATCATGGCCGTATTTAGATTGGGTGGTTAGGGTCACTGGTTGGAGGGGATGGTATTTGAACTGAGATTCCGAAGTTTTCATCACAAAGGCCAGCAGGGAATTGCATGGTGAGATTAGAGTACAGAGAGGAGAGTGGGAAGTGTGACAGAAAATGAGAAGTCAGCTGGAGAGACCTTACAGGGTTGTGTAAATCAGGGCTAGGGACTCAGTTTTCTTCTCTCTTTGCTGGGAAGCCTTATTTTCTTTCTAATGGGGAGTTGTTTCTTTCTCTTCTCACTTTTTGCTGTTCCTTTGTGATTATTTCTATGTATTAAATCACACTGCTATGTCACCCAGATTTTTTTGAGTGTTTCTTATATAGTAGATGTTTTGTGGGACCCAATGGTGCATCTAGCAGGTCTTCTAGGCTGGGTATTCTAGGGATGTCCCCTACTTGGGATATTTTGGTTCTCTTGGTGTAGTTGGGTCTTGAGTATTATTGTCTATTTGTGGACAAAGTCTCCACTCAGGGTGTCCGGTTATGTGGCTTGCTCTCTACCATGTTGATCAAACAGCACAAAATACACTCGACAAGACACAACACAAAGGGAACAAAACACGAATGTACTCTCACCACTGATAACCCCAATAAAAGTGACCACCACAGAAAAGAGAACTAGGCGAGAAAAAGGAGAGCAAAAATTATTTCAAGAAAAGAAAAAAAAGGTAAGAGACAAAATAAAAAAGATGAAAAAAGAAGGAAAAATATATATGAGGAAAAAACACCACAAACAAACAAATAAACCAAAACATACAGACAACAAACACCCAGAACAAAGGGGGTGGGAGGTGGGGGATAGAATCTGAAGAGGTAGAACTTATATACAGAAAGTAAGGTTAAGGAATTGAATGAATAGGAAAAGGACCACAGTTCAGTATAGAGGAGGTAAAAAAAAGGAGTGGATAAGAAGAAAAGAATAAATAAATAAGTAAATAAAAGATAAAACAACAAAAAATTTTAAATTTATCTATTTACTTATTCATTTATTTTTGGAAAAGGAGAATAGAGGAGAGAGCAGATAGGTTTGAGTTTAGTGAGTGAAACTAATTAAACAATTAGGAGAAGAAGAGAGCAAGAGAGGAGAGGAAACAAAAGGATTTTAAAAAATTGACTAATGAAGAAAGAGAAAAGGGTGCGTGGACTTGGAGCAAGGGAAGGAAATTAGATATGTGAGTAATCCAACTGAGTCTATAATAATAACACATCAAAAAGCAAATAAAGAAGGTCAATTTGTAACAAGGGGTAAAAAGAAAGGAAAGAGAAAAATACTAAAGTGGGGACAGAAGAGAAAACAGGATGAAAAAGGGAGAAGTGAGGAATAAAAGGGTGGAAAAGGAGAAAAAATAAGACAAAATAAAATAACAATAAAAAAGTAGAATAAAAAACACAAAAAAGATAAAAAATAAATAAGAAAAAAAATTTAAATAACAAAATGAAGTGTCATTTGCTTCAGGTGAGTTTTAATGCCCCATGGGGGCTGGTTTAAGACCCCACTTTTTGTTCTTCCTGACACTTCGCCGTTTCCTGTTAGGTAGTCAGACTGTGGTGGAGTTCCAAGTGATCCACTGCTCCTCTGCATCTGTCTCCAAAGCCTTGCCTGCCAACAGGTGGGACCAAAATCACTCAATCACTCCAGCATCTGTTTCTGAGAGTGCTGTAGGTAGGGGGTGGTGCAGTATCACTTTCTGGGACTGATCAGGTTCCTCTTCAGCCCAGTCCCTGAGGGCTCTTTGGGGCTATCAGAGTCTTTGTTTCCTTTGTTAATCTCAAACTGTAGGCTAGGTGAGGCTGCTAAGAGGGGCTCTTCAGGAGAAGAATGGCTGCTTAGGTTTGGAGGGCCTCAAATGTCTCAGTGCCAGATTCATGGTCACCTCTCCCTGCCCTGCTCTCCTCCACAGCCTCTCCCCAGATCATGACTTTAAATATTCGGTGTCAGAATTAAATGATTCTCACCTGCCAATATGACAAAATATAGAAAAAAACTAAAACAATATTAATAGATGGCGCTAAAACCAGAGAAAAAATACAATGAAGACATCAGTTATCATGATAATGTAAATGAAATGTCTTCTTATAAAAATTAAAATGCTTGCCGAAACCGGTTTGACTCAGTGGATAGAGCATCGGACTGCAGACTGAAAGGTTCCAGATTTGATTCAGGTCAAGGGCATGTACCTTGGTTGTGGGCACATTCCCAGTAGGGGGCATGCAGGAGGCAACTGATAGAATCTCTCATGGATGTTTCTAACTCTCTCTCTACCTTCCTCTCTGTAAAAAATCAATTTAAAAACATTAAAATGCTCTTATAGTAGCTAAGAACAAAAAAAAATTCAAGAAAATAATTACAGGTTTGTTGACTCATAAAGAGATGTGCATACATGTTGCTATTGAGCTGTCTAAAAGATTTTCATTTCTAACTTAGTGTTTAAATAAAAGTAGTATATATTGTCCTAACTTTTTGAATTCTAACATATAAAAATTTCAGACATTTGGTAATAATTAAAATACTAATTCCTAGAAATTCTACAATATACCTGACCTGAATCTGCCAGGATACTGGAAGTTAAGTACCATGGTGAGAAGAACTGACCTTAATGGGAATGACTTCAACATCCTTCTACCTTCAAGGTGCTGCAGATTCAGGGGTGTGTGAGAGTGTGAGTGTGACTGTGTTTATCTGTGTGTGTGTATGTCTGTGTGACTCTGGTGTATGTATATGTATGTGAGTGTGGTGCAGGGTGGTGGGAAAAGATGTTTAAAACCACAAAGTGGTGTTTATTTCTATTCCTATATTTTCCTGTAGTAAAATCATTACAATTGTGAAATCATTGCCTTATAATTTATTGCTCATCAGACTCAGAAAGCATTTTATAAATGAGAAATGTGATTGCATTAAGAGGGCCTGAAATTTTAATTAACAGAGATGACAACACTGAGTGTAGTTGAGGAAATGACTTGAGATTTTGGAGGAATTTTTTTTTTGTGTGTGTGTGTGTGTGTGTGTGTGTGTGTGAGAAAAACACTCGTTCTGCCTATGTCATACTTTTAAAACCATTCCATAAAGAACTCCTGTGGTATGAATTGGAGTTCCATTTTATCATTAAAGGTGGAAAAATTTTATGCAGATTAGTTGGAAAGTTTATTATAACGAACATTCTTCACTTGAAAATTTCTGTCTAAATTTTATAAAGTGAGGTTGTAAGTGATTGCCTGTCAATCTTGATAGTAAAGTGAAAATAACCCTAAAATGGAAAACTGATTTGACTCTAGCTTGCTCTATTTTGCCGTTACTAATATTTTAAATGGATTTCTAACCTAAAATATATCCCATTACAAATCCAAAGCTTGTTCCTCTCATGTCACAGGAATGGCAGTCCTTAAATTAACTTCTCAATGGGACCAATTTTTAAAATAAAGTACTATTCACCTTTTCCCCAACATTTGGCAAGTGAAATAGAAATGGTAACTAAATTTTGTTGAGTTCTTGATCATCTGGCAAATCAAGATAAAGCACAAAGGATATTTTAGTCAATAAACAACTGACAATTTATCTCATGAACAAAAAGCAGATGGTGGTCAGAGGACAAATCTTTTACAATTACAATCATGCCTAAAAGGATCCTGTAATTACAGTGCAGTGTTCCTCAATCAGACCATGTCATTGCTTGCGAAAGATGGTTGCTTGTGAGACTCTAAAGAATTTGTTTCTTATCAACTGTGAATCATGCCTTTCATCTCTGCAATTAAGGCCTTTGATATGCATGACGGTCAATAGCCTTGGAATAAGGAAACAAAATCAGGCCAGATATTCTGTTTCTGAAGTTCTAAAAACTGTAACAAATGCTGGTCTCCTTTGTCTCAGTTTGTGCATATGGAAAAATGTTATTTTAGAAATTTTCTGGTTCAGATTTGAAAGGTTGTCTATTTTTGAAATATTGTTTATTAAGTGAAGGTAATATTTGATTCCTTTTAGTTGAAGATCTTTGATTACCTAAATATCTGAGTTAATAATCTTACTATTTTTACAGTAAAATAAATTAATGATTTTTAAGGCTGCTGTGGAAATCTTGCCGATGCTCTATCCAGTGAGCTAAACCAGTAAGGCTGAAAATGTTCTTATGCTCACATTTCAGTGATGCTTTATGGAATTCTAGATTAAAATTTATCTTTCTTCAACATTTTGATTCTATTTCCCATGTTTTAATTTATTGTATTTGAGAAATCTAATGTTAATCCAATTCCTGGTCCTTTGTAGGTAATACATTTTGAGTCCTGTTGCTTTTGAAATATTCTCTTTATCTTTATTATATGTTGTTTTACTAGCATATGTCTAGGTGCAAATTTATTTTATTTTTTGAGCTAAATAATTGTTTTTTCACATAGTAATTGGTACCTGCTTAACTTACACTCCTTGTTGTATGGCAGTTCAAATCAGTTCACTTGTTTGATCCATTCCTTCACCTGGCTGAGGTAATATATACTTTATTTGGTTAAGTAAGTTGATATGTGTAAAACACTGAGGATGGCACTATTATGAAGTAAGGGTTCTGCAAATTTTTGCTACAGTAATAATTACAATAAATGAGGTAATGATGAAGAGGACAAAAGAAAGAGAAATCGTTGATATTTGAGGATTAGTACAGAACAAAAAGCATGAAAACCAGGGTGGGGTGAATCTGTGAGGCCAGTCTAACCAGTATGACTACATCTGGCATTTGGTCAACATGGTAATAAGCACAAAAGAGAAGGTGTAATTCAATTATATCATTGATAGCATGACCACAGGGAGAGTCTTAGAGAAGTAACACCTGTCCCGAGCGCTGCAGAGCAGGTATAAAGGTTGTGTCAAATGTAAGAGTGAGTGTAGCCCAGCCAGTGTTGCTCAGTGGTTGCACATCAACCTATGAACTTGGAGGTCATGGTTCTTTTCCAGGTCAGAGCACAAGCCTGGATTGTGGATTGGATCCCCAGTGTGGGGCTTGCGGGAGGCAGTTAATCAATGATTCTCTCTCATCATTGATGTTTCTATCTCTCTCTTTCTCTCCCTTCCTCTCTGAAATAAAAAAAAGTGCAGAGTGTAATATAAGTAAAATGAAGTGAAATTATTAGATAGAATTACATGAAATTGTAATATTTAGGCCAAAAGTGGTAAGTGTTGGCAATTTAATATTGTTCAACCAATAAAGCCAATAAAACAGAGTCTAAGCATTTCTTAATAGTCAGACTAAAACATTTCCCCTCCAGTAGAATTAAAAAATATATAGATATGAAAAATTATCAAAAACATAGGGATCAAAGACAGTGGCATTAAAAGAAATCTGTGCATTTGAAACAGACAAGTAAATGGAGACACTTCTGACTCAGCTGTTAGATATCTTCACACTGTAGAGGACAAATCGGGGCAACAAAAACAAATGTGGGGAGGGGGTAATCAGAGGCTGGTGGAAGAATTGCCTATAATCACTAGTGTCTAAAATATGGTAGCAATTACTGGTAAGAACGGATTGGTCATTTAAAGAGTTTTTAGCCTTACTACCTATTATAATAAGATGTTGGTGATGACGTATGTGGTTCACATGAAGTGTTGTTCTGGCTTACCTCAATTAGCGATGTCTTCTTGTTCAGAATCCCTTGCAAGTGTTGCACCTGCTTCCAGATGCAAATATCTGCATATATTGGTATATATTTAAAGGTGACATTTGCCTGGCTCTGCCAGGCTTGGTTCAATAATCAGTTATACATCTAGTATCTATGCAAGAACTGACTTTGATGAGCATAACCAGGTACGCTAGTTTTACACAAGGGATAAGTGAACTTTTGCTTATGCTAAATAGCTGTCATCTTCCCAAATTATTTTACTGATCACTACTATTTTGATTTAAAATGGGCTCAGTTAAAAGCTGGATTTCAAATGGATCAGCAAATACAGGACAGTTCTGTGAAAGCTACTACACAGCATCAGCCAAAACATATCAAACAGATCTGCATTCCTATGTCAATAATGCAAAATCAAAGCAAGGCTGGATATACATGCATCTTCCTTCCCTACCAGATTAAGTTGTAATAAACAAACCACAGTGCATCTTCAGTGCATGAGCCCCAGACGCAGGAGAACCTCCCTGGAAGGAAGATTTAAGTGCAGGACACAGAAGAGAGTGTTCCGTTGGCCATATGCTCTGTGGGTGTGCCACTGGCAAAGCACCGTGTGGGAAAGAAGCTGCACTTCGGTGTGATACACGTTTTGTTTTCCTTATACTGCAGGCAAAGCAGTAAGTGAGAGTGGTGACTAAGTTATATCATAGAACATGGAATATTTCTTACCAAAGTCAGACTTTGGTAGCAATTTCCTTTTTGTATTTCTTCTCTTCTTATAACTGTTTTACAGTAAAGGATGCACTGATACCATCAGCATGAATTTTCCCTCCCCCACACCTCACGCCTCATGAAACCAACATATTAATAATAACTGACATTAAAAGAAATGTGTGCCTGGCACCTTGTTCAGTTCCTATAAGTGTTGCACCATTTAATCACAATTAAACACAGATAATAGGTTGGTGAAGGCCTGGGGTGGGAACCAGGTGGAGGGGGGCAATAGGGAAAGATGGGGGACATCTGTAATACTCTTAATAATAAAGATTTAAAAAATCCTAAACACGGTTTTGTGAGTAAAGTGATGGTGATTTACTGACAAGGAAGCTAAGACGTAGACTTAGAAAAGTTGTAGTGCTTGCTGAGATTCACATTACCACAAGCAAAGGTAAGGTTTCTAATAAGGTTCACATGACAGAGCTAGGATTTGAACTAAGGTGTAAATCCAGAGTGTAATTATAAGCCACTAACTTTCTCCAGTAAAAGTTCAATATCTGCAGTCAATGATTTATAGGGATCTATGTTCACATACTAATTAGGATGAGCAAAATCTCCCAATGCCAAATTCTATCTTAGCAGCATTAATGGTGATTTGATTTTTTGTTGTTGTTTTCGCAGACTTATATGCTACTAGAAAATATGTGAGCTCAAGAAATTTGTCCTTCGTGGAAAGCTTGAGTGGAAATTGTCTATATTCACTTGTTGGTGTATGCCTGTGTATATATTTTTTTTCTCCATTGCTGTGATATCATTATCATATAAATGTTGATTTATAGAAAAATAAAATTATGTGTACATATTTAATAATTTATACATTTTTAATTTTCAAATTACTTAGTGTTATTGTCATTATGATCTCAAAACTTTTCATTTAATTTATAAACTTGCCCATATCTACTATTGAGCATCTTTGACCCAACTTCTTAATTTTAGGCAGTATTATAAAATTAGTCTGTGAAAACCACAAGATACATTGTGGATATAAGCATTTAATGTATGCTTGTTACTCTATGGTAGAAATAACCTACAATTTGAACAGGAAGATATATGAACTCAATAAATTCATAATACCTTTGTGTTAGGCTTACATATTTGTAAAATAAGAAAATATAACAGTTTCAATTTATTTAATGGTTGTAAAGATTATGGAACATGCCTTATTAAGAAATATTTTTTAACCTAAACAAGTAATGAATAGCTACATTCTTATCGTGCCACATTTAAAGCAATTTCTTTCTACATTATTTTCTAGGCAGAAACACATAGAAGTAAATCAAACAATACAGAATAAAAATATTATGAAGAAACTAAAATCACCACTATATCTACCACCTAGAGATAATATTCAGTGTTTTGATGAACATATGTTTAGGCACTTCTTCATGCATTTATATTTATATGAAATCTCTAAGTATATATAATTTTTTAAAATTAAAAGTGAGATCATATTCTGCATGCTGCTTTAAAATATGCTTCAGTAAAGCAACAAGCAGACTGTCAAATTACAGCGGGGAGGGTAGGGAGATCTGGGGTAGATAAGAGATCAACCGAAGCACTTGTATACACGCATATAAGTACAACCAATGGACACAAAACACTGGGGAGAGAGGGAATGTAGGGAGGGGGGAGGGCAATGGTATATGTACAAAGATAATAATTTAATTAAAAAATTTTTTAAAAAGAAAATATACCAATAAATAAATAAATAACTCCCAAACTAAAAATAAATAAATAAATAAATAAATAAATAAATAAATGAAAAAAATATGCCTCAGCAATCTGGTGTGGGCATCATTCCACGTCACTAAATATTGATTTACAATTTTTATGATAGTTTTTTATTAAATATGCAACTTTTAAGTATGCATCCAGAGGAATTTTTACAAAGTATATATTACATGTACTAGAGGCCCGATGCATGAATATTCATACAAGAATGGGCCTTCCTTCCCCTGGCTGCCTGCACCACCTTCTCTCTGGCTGGAGCCGCCATCCCATGCTGCCCAGAGTCCCAGAGTGGCTAGGGTGGTGTGGAACATCTATGACATCGCCATGGCAACAACACAAGTGTCCAGCTCTGCCTCCATCCATGCCTGTGCATGCAAATTAACCCTCCATCTTTGCTGGGTTAATTTGCATATGGACTCCTGATTGGCTGGTGGGCATTGCAAAGGCACAGTCAATTTACAGCTTACTCTTGTATTAGTGTAGATACACCAGCTAGGTTAAGATATAGAACATTGCCAGCAGTTTAAAAGCCTTCTTTCTGTCTCTTCCTAGTCATATTCCATACTATTCCTGTTCGAGATGTTCCATTATTTTCTGGCTTCCACAATTTCTTTTGGGAGGTCAGTGTAGCCCAACTTTTGCTCCTCAGAGAGAGTATCTTTCCACACCTCCAACTCAACCCTAGTTGTTTCCATTTTTCCTCTCTGTTTTGTTTCTAGTAGTTTTACTATGATGCATCTAGTTGTGTGTATGCATTTTTTTAAATCAGTTGAAAATATTTTTAGCCATCAGTTCTTTATTATTTCTTCTCTATTCTATTTCTCATCTTCTGGGGATATTAGGTTAGAACTTTTCTTCTAGGCTCTTCTGTTATTCTCCATATTTTTCATTGTTTTTCACTCTCTGTTAGCATACATATTTTCTATAACCTTTCTTTCATTTACTGGTCTTTATTTCTGTTAAGCCCTGGTCAGTGGTAAGCCTGCCTAGTGGATTTCTAATATCAACTATGACTTAGCTTTAGAGTTTCTGATTATTTAAAAATTTAAATACAGTTTTCTAATGGTATTCTTCATCTTTTGATTAATACACTGACTAAATAAAGAAGGTGAAGTAAATATTGAATAGCTAAAGATCATATATGCATACCCCATGGACACTGACAATAATTAGGTAAAGGCCAAGATAGGAGTAGGTGGGGAGGGTGGAGATGGGCAAAGAGGATTCCTGCAATAATGTCAACACTAAAATTTTTTAGTAATAAAGAAAGAAGGTACACTATTCTAGACATACACAAACATTGAAAAATTGTTTATATTTATAATTTATCCTGCTATTCAACTTACAAACTTAGCAAAACCCGTAGGTTAATAAACCAGAGTGTTGCATGCCCTTTTTTGGGTCTTCCTGTATCTAGATTTGGTCCTTTCATCTGACCAGTTAAGAAACCCCAAATTCTACTTTCATCCTCTTAATCCCTTTGGGATTTTTTTTTTTAAAGATTCATTTTTATTTCCACTCTGTAGTCATGATCTTCTGTTGTGTTTCTCAGTTTCCTGCTCTGTACCGAGGATCTTCAAAACACTGGTGGAGATGTCGGTCTCCTCTTCCATGTTCTTTTCTCCTGGATTTTAGCTGCTTATATCTTGGTTGCTTTATCAGTTCTCCAATGATTTCAAGTAGATGTTATCTATGTTTTACCTGTATTTTCTAATTGTTGTCAGCAAAAGCATTTGTCAGTGATAGTCTACTTTACTACAGTTGGTCATAGATGCTCAAAATTAGTTTTAATGCTGAAATAATTGCACATTGCATAAATTATGATAGGCACAATTTCATACAGCTTTTTTCTATTGCTTTATTTTCTATCAAATGAAGAGGCTATTTATGTATGTAGTGAATTTTTTTTTATGTACGTATTTTTAAATCCTTTACCTATTTTTCTATTAGAAATTTTTCTCTTTTAGCTACAGGATCTATTTTAAATTGAGGATATTGACCTTCTAGGTTTTATAGACATTAAAATTATTTTCCTAGTTTACTTTTGAATTACAATTGTGGCATTTTTGATGTATAATTATTTAAAAATGTACATGGCTTCTGTGATTATTTTGTATGGTTTTGCTGTACATCATTATTAGAAAATTATTTCTAGCACTAACCAGTTTGGCTCAGTGGATACAGCATTAGCCTGTGGATTCAAGGAACCTAGGTTCAATTCCAGTCAAGGGCATGTACCTTGGTTACAAGTGTTGGGAGCCAGGAGAGTTGAGGCAAGCAACTCAGTCTTAAGGAAATAGAATTAAGTTCCTTCTAGCAGAAGTTATGCGGTGCCCTGAGGGCTTGGCCAGAAGATAAGATAACCTGCAGCTTAACATCTTCCTGCTTAGCATCTTCCTGCCACTTCCCCTTCCTGATCCTCCCTCCCTAGATAGCCCAGCCTTGGAATGTTGCACCTTGGAATGTCACACCGCCCCTGGCAGTTAGCCAATCCTGTGTTGCCAGTTACCAAAGACCCCCCTGCATAGGCAACCCTGCCCCCCTTTGTCTCTGCTGTATAAATACAGCCATTTCAGAGAATAAAAATCGGAGCTTGATCAGAACCTTGTCTTGCTCCCATTCTTTCGCGTTCCTTGTTTGCCTCATTCTCTTAGGTGGTTCCTGCGGGCCCCCGTTGTTGTCCCGCAGGCCGGGACATGCAGGCACATACCCAGTAGGGAATGTGCAGGAGGCAGTTGATCGACATTTCTCTTTCATCGATGTTTCTAACTCTTTATCCCTCTCCCTTCCTCTTTGTAAAAAAATCAATAAAATATATTTAAAAATTATATCCATCACCAAATATATGACATTAATCTATATTGCAAGAATAATATTGTTTTATGTTGTATATTAAAGCATTTAATATATCTGGAATTATTTTGCAGATTCATGTGGATATACATAATACTTTTTTTTTTTTTTTTTACTTTTATAGAAATGGTTAGGCAGTCATTTCAGAACCACTTAAGAAATTATGTAATCTTCACAATTATTTTTAATATCAACATTTTCTTATATTAACATTTGCTAAGTTTCCACATAATTTAAATGGATTTAAGGCTTTACTATTTTATCTCTACAATCTTGGTTTATGCATTTTTTACATATGTTTTGATGTCTGAAAGGGTGTGTCTTCCCTCGTATTTTCTCAGAATATTTCTGGATACATTTACATGCTTATGCTCTCAAATTTGCGCGATTTAATTTCATATTTAAAAATAATTATTTAAGAATGTTTATGGGATTGTATTTCATTCAAACATTTAGTTTCCCATTTGTCAGTAATTACTGCTTGCAGAAAAGTACATTAATTAGTTATTTTGCATATTAATTTATTATCCTTCTGGTTTTTAAAAGTCCATTTCATGACATTGTGTAGTGTGGGCTCACTGTAAGTATGAACCCAGTTTCTGAAACCATGCTAAAATAATCAACTCTTCAAGCATAGCCAAATAGACTGATCAAATTTCATTTTTGTCTTATGGAATGTTGGGTTATAGTTAAGGAACTCTAAATAATATTAATAATAATACTTACAGCATTAATAACATAGAAATGATGACAAGAATAATTATGTAGTGTGCTAAAAGCCC
The DNA here is from genome assembly GCF_964339955.1 of Pipistrellus hanaki. Taxonomy (NCBI): domain Eukaryota; kingdom Metazoa; phylum Chordata; class Mammalia; order Chiroptera; family Vespertilionidae; genus Pipistrellus; species Pipistrellus hanaki. Next base: position 61,450,367 of record NC_140510.1, on the reverse strand, counting down.
AGAACCTCAAGTGACACTGGGCACAAACTTTACCTCCACTGCACAATTGTTAGCAGTCTGGCACTGGGAAAATTACTGATGTCCTATGTCTCAATTACTTCACCTTTAAGACAAAGTTATTGTTATTTTTAAATGAAATGATCAGGTTGGTATTAGTGGTTGCTGTTATTATGATCAATAAGGTATTAATATTAGTTACTGAGCATCTATCAGATACTTGGCACTATACCATAAGCACCAAATAATTTATCTTCAGTTGTCACCCATTTATGTTAGTATCTTAGGAAATAAATTAGATACCCTCTCTTCTTATTTATCATAGGACATATGTACATATCCATAAAGAGGATAAAAATATTGTACACAGGGACAAATTCATCTGGGAGTCATTATAAGCAAATAAAATTTGGGATCATAATAATAAGACTACAGTAATATTGTCTAATTTCCTGCATTTCTCTTTCTATTTCTTAGTAGACATATTTTGATGAGAACTCAATCACCATTTCTTAGTTCTACATCCTTTTCTCTACTGCTTCCTTTACCATCATCACAGTTGGATACTGAGGATAATTGGGAAGCAAAAGGATTTAGTCTTCAAGTGGGAGAATAATCAGCAGGAACAGATGGAACATTTTAGAAAAAGAGATTGTGATTTTATGAGCTTCTCCAAAGCTACATAAACTACAGGAGATTGAGGAAAAAGAAAAATTCTTTCCCAATGGCTTGTTTTTTCTGAGTTTGTTGTAATTGGATAAGGACAAACCAGGAGCTATTCCATATCTTTTTTTTTTCCCTTGCAAGTGTGTATATTATACAAACAGATTGAATTTATTTGTGTTTTTTTTCTTTATTGATTATAATATTACATATGTGTCTTCCCACTGCCCTCCCCACCCCCAAACTTTGGGTAAACTTCCATGTAATTTAGAAGTATGTAATTTAGACACTTTAGTTATAACAGAATGATCTGCTATGTCCTTAGGAAGGATGGTTGGCCCACTGCAGAGCAGTGCATAGATGGTGGTATATTTCAATAAAGCTATTATTACAAAAAAGAAAAAAAAAAAGAAAAGAAAAGAAATTTGTTGGCTCTTCCTTTAGGACAGCTTAGAGCTTGACACCTTCTCAACAGCTACTGCCCTATCTGGGCCATTAGCATCGCACCAACTTTTGATCTTTCACTCTTGCCTTCATCTCCTCCCAGCATTCTTTATTCAACACAATGACCCCATTAATTCTTCCAAGAGTCAGGTTACTCAAAACCCTCTAATGGGTTCCTGTTTCACTCAGAGTAAAGTGTTAAAGCTCTCTTAAGAGGCCTTATCTTTTCAACCTCTCCTCTTATTCTTTCCTGCTCACTAATGCTGCTCCCATCAGCCTCCTTGCTCTTCCTCAGCCTCACCAAGCATGCTTCCCCTTAGCACATTGTCACAGCTATTTTTCTACTCGAAACAACATTCATCCCAACACCTCCACAACTTTCTTACCTCTAATAAGTTTTTGCTCAAATGTCATTCTCTTGGTGAGGCCTACCCTGAGCCCCATACTTAAAATAACCCCATGTCCATCAAAGCCCTTACACCTCTTATGTAAAATATCTTCTCTTCTCCATGGCAACTTACCACTTTATGCAGTTGCCTTATTTGTTATGTTCATTCTTGTGTCTGTCTCCCTCCATGAGAATGTATGTTCCATGAGGACAAAGCTCTTTATTTGTTAACAGCTCTATCCTCTGAGCCTAAAACAATGCTCCTGTTACATCATAGGTTTTTGTTTTTTTTTTTTCTTTTTTAAATAAATGTTTGTTGAGTGAAATAAATGCAAACAAGCTCATTATCTGGGAATTTTTAATCTGGAGGTACTATATTCCTCAAGGGATTCCTGAATTCCTGATGTTATGCAAACTTTTGTGTGGAATATTTTGGTTTTCTGATAAAACTATTCATAGTCCTCATCAGTCTCTTGAGGTGGGGGTTGGGGGAGAAGAACAAAAAATATGATCCAAAAATTAGAAACATTTTTTTCTTGCAATTTCTATCCATACTCTTAATTGTATTTTTCATATATTTTATTTTTATAACAATTTTCATTCACAGGAAAATTGAGTAGAAGGTACAGACTTCTCATAAACTCCCTGCCTCCTCCTTATTAGATATTTTTTGTAAATCAGACTCAATGACAGTTAAGTTCTGTTGCTCAATTAAACTGAATTACTATGTTGGGCATCAGTCTACTCTGAATCACTTCTTCTTTTTGTCCTAGGTAGTTTTCATAGAACAAAGTATCTCAAACCTTAATGTGCATAAAAATCACCAGGAGATGAGAATGAAAAGCAGGAACTTATTCATTTAGTTCTGGCCCAGGGTACCTCTTTCTAAAAAAGCTCTCAGAAAACAGAGTCTTCGCTCCTGGTGTGTCCTCAGTCAGGACATCTGCCTTGTTGGCATTGACACCCCCTGGACACTTATTAGAAATGTCAGTTCTCAGGCCCCTCCCCGGATCTTCTGAGTTATAACCTGCATGTTAATCAGATCCTGGGTAATTTGTAACTACATTAAAATTTGAAAAACAGATCCAGAGAGCTATACAATGGTACCCAGTCCTCACCCAAAGAATTAAATTAGCATCTTGGGTGAGAGTGCAGGGGCATGAATATTAGCAGTTCTATGTGAGCACCTCAAATGACTCATTTCCTATGAAATTCTCAGCACAATGAATGTCCAACAACACCTGCTACCAACAAAATTTGAATTCCAGAGAGGGGATTGAAAAAAAAGAAAACTGGTAACTTTCATGAAGATGTGTGTGTGTGTGTGTATATGTATGTACATACACATGCAACTATATACACAAACAAATACAACAATAGAGCATATGTTCATATGAAACACATATGTGTATATAAACTAAGTAACTTAACAAGGCAATCAAATCAAATAAATAATTGAAAATTACATATAAATTTAGAAATAGTGGCTTAATTTTTAATAGTTGATTTAACAGAATAATTATTAATTTAACAAGTAATTTTATATTGATTTGCAAATAATTATAAATCATTATATTAAAGATGGGAGGAGAATATGTAAAGGATTTAAGAGTGGGATAGCCTGCAGACACAAATAGATAATGTCTAAATCTGAAAGTCAAGATATTGTAGCAGCAGGTTATTTGAAATCTGGAAGTTAAAAAAACAGATGAGGTTTTAAAAGAAGTGGAGAGTTTCCTTTCAGGGACATGGAATTAACCTTCAGAAAAATAAAAGTCAGTTTGAAAAAAGAACCATGAGGCCATCAATCATGCCAATTCACAAGATTATTAAACATTTATTTTTCTTAAGTGTGGTGTGAAATACAGAGAAGAGTAAGCATAGACCTCACCCAGTTGCCGCTCCAGACTCCAGTGTGGCCACTGAAGTTGTCAGAGGCAGGACTGTTTGCATAGTTCTGTAATTATAGTAGTTGCATTACAGCCTCATATAAATGTATTTACTTACAGGCTTCTGTCACATAACCAACCATGGGCTCTTTGAAAAAAAGTTCTATATTTTACTCAGATCCTCTTTTCTGTACCTCACATATATTAGGTGCTCAACAAACATTGCTTGAATGTAATTAATAGATTATAAATTCAAGGCATAGCTATAAACTTAACTGTGTCTCAGGGTTAATGGAAAATGTTTCACAAAGATCTTGTTTCTGAAAATCTGGTTTAGGTGAAACACTGGATATCAGGAATGTGTGTTGTTTCTAAAGCTCAGCACAGGGTTCGAAAGTGAAGTCAGTCAAGAGCCATTAAAGTTCCCTGAGAGGAACACTGTGTGCTGTGGGATTCGGAGGAGAGTGAGAGCCTATTTGAATAGGGGGAATTTAAGGAGCCAGTGTTAGAGGCAGGCATCCCATCCTGTGTCCCTAGGAAATGGATCTTAGTGTTGCTGGCTCTGGCCATAGCTGTCAGCACCCACTGCTGACTACCAGGAAAGTGTGGATTCTTAAACTTAGGCTTAACCCTGAGGCTTTACTCAAAATAGCATGGCTTCACTTTTTCAGGGTTGCATAACAGGTTTTCTCATCACAATTTTATCCAGGTGGATTGCAGCAGGGTTCTCTCTACCCTTGTATAATAATTATCTCTCTGCTGAGAATCCTTTCCCTTTCAAATACCAGGCAGAACATGGGCTGGTGCTCAAAAATTAATGCACGCTGGTCCTGCTCTTCCTGTCTCCCACAAATGTTATAACCTCAGGCACAAGCCATTAACCACCCCGAGCCTGTGTCTTCGTGTATTAAATGAAATAATGATCACGGACTATTTGTTTTATAGGATTGTTATGAGTATCTAATGAAGTCATGGGTGGAAAAGCTTGGACTAACTGTAAATTTTTACAAGCCAATGGTAATTTTGTTATTATGATCATTGGCTAATTGTTGTTTTCTATGTTGTCATTACACTGTCATTTATTCTTTAAACTTGGGTGCCCAAATTTAGACCATTGGGAGGCAGATTGCTTGGTGATTCACATCGAAATAGGAAGTTAGAACTAAGTGGAGATATCAGTAGATGTTATTTAGGAGAATAAACAAGGAAAAGAATGGCTAAACATTGTTGCTGATGCAAAATGTATTTTTCATTTTAATATAGTTCAAAGAAATAATTGTGGAGTAAAAAAATTAATGATACAGGAGATTCATACACACAGATGTAATGTTTCAAATATTATAAAGCTGGAAAGATAATGTGGTGGGTACAGGGAAGTCTTGGAGGGTAATTTTTTATTTATATATGTCTGACCTTTATTTTTGTACATTTCATATGCAATGTAAAGATTCAAAGAATAGCTCATTTCCTCTGTATGCTAATAGAAAAAATCAGGAAAAATAATTTAAAGTCAAATGGAGACACTTGTTTAAACTTCCCATTTAAATGAATATGTCAATTACAAAGTATTAATTTCAGACTTACATCAAAAAGCCAGAAAGAAAACTCAAATTGTGAAGCTTTGAAGTAAAAAAAAAAAAAAAAAAAAAAGGCAAACAGAATATTAATCTGCTGTAGCCAGATATAATGACCTATTTTTCCATGGTCATTTTTGTAACAATCACAATGACATTTTCTATCACAGAAACTTTAGGCAAGTAATTTTTTTTAAGGAATAATTTAGTTCAGGCATACAAGAGAAACACTTCTGCACAGCATATATATTTCACCCAAGAGGCTTTGAGGATAACATCCTCCTATTTCTAAAGCGAAAGTTGGATTGTGCTATTTTGCTATCACCTATTGATAGGTACCATCCTTCTCTCTCTCCTGCAATGTCTTTCCTGGCTGCAGGGAAGAGCAAAAAAGTAATTTTATTATTCTTCAAAATTGCTATTTACAGTACTTTGATAAATGCCAAAAGTAAATTACATTTATGGAAAGGCATTGTAGAAATATGGGAGAAAGAAAAAGCATAACTCATGGACATAGATATCATTGCCAAACGTGAAAATCACATATATTCTCGACTTCTTAAAAAGGATGCCTCTGAACACCATCTCAGGCTGCAGAGAATCTGGCCTTCAGTGCTGGCTGACACAGAAAGGCCTTCAGTGGATCACATAAGTTTCTTTTCAAATTTCCAGAAAAAATATAGAATGCCCAGTTCAACTGGTTATTTTTTATTATTATTAAATAACAAGTAATTTGCTAGTATCAGTAAGGCCTGATTCTAAATTAAAAATAAAAAATTCTTTTTTGTCTGCAATTCCAATATAACTGGGTGGTTCCTTGTGCTCCTATTTGCTAAATCCGACTACTAATTGGCTTAGCATTGTTGTTTTTGAAAGGAGCCTTGAGGGTATTAAAGTTTATTTTCTGTAGACTGTTTCATCAGAGCAAATTTTTTATTAACACCTCCCATGAGCTATACTTGCCACTGTAGGATCATCCCAAATGTGAACCCATGTCAACGAAAATGGAATGAGGGAGCCAGAATTCTAGAAGGGCTGATGCTCCTGAGAAATGGGGAGGGGTATCTTTGGGACTCCTTTCCACAATAGTGAGGGTCTCGTGTGTCTGGGCATGGCTGGGAGGGCTTTTTCCTGAGAGAAAGTGGATGGGACCATCGCTGAGAGGCAGTGTGAGCAGCTCACATGCTCAGGTGGACAGAGAGAGCAGAAACAGATGCCATGTATAAGAATAAGAAACTCTATGGGGTGAGGGAGACCAAGGAAGAGTCATGCATGTGGTGACACATTTTACATATTTTGTGAAATCTGTTGCCATCTTATCAATGAACCCCTATACTTTCACGGCTTCTGAATTGACTGCTAGCTTTCCTTCCTTTTCCTTCCTTCCTTCCTTCCTTCCTTCCTTCCTTCCTTCCTTCCTTCCTTCCTTCCTTCCTTCCTCCCCCCCCCCCCCCCCCCCCCTCCCGAGATCAAGCACAGTCAGACCACAGAAAGAAGCCTGCTTTGAGAATGTCCCCACCTAGGACAGTGTAGATGTTGACAGAATGATGGCAAAAGATGCAGATAGGAAAAGAAGAAGAAGAAGAAGAAGAAGAAGAAGAAGAAGAAGAAGAAGAAGAAGAAGAAGAAGAAGAAGAAGAAGAAGAAGAAGATACACTAGACCTAAGCTTGCCAGGCTCTTGTACAATTGTCACAGAAGAGATTTCACAATTTTAAGTTCTGTGAGCATCTATGGTTTCTTGTGAGAGACTCTAAGCAGATGATTTAAGCAGCATCATGTAACAATTGTTATTTTTGAATAATTTTAGATTTATAGGAAGGTTATAGAAATAGTGCAAGGAATTTTATATACCTTGTTCCCAGCTCTCCCTACTCTTATGTAATTATGGTACATATTGACAGTGACACATTAATATCAAATAAACTACGTCCTTGGTACTAGGATCCAATCTAATCCTGGAAATAACCTGAATTTAGGGTCCAGGCTTTGTACTCCAAAATCCTGGAGAAATGTAGGATGTCCTGTGCCAAGGAGAGAAAAAAGGTCTTTGTGCCACTGAGACTATCCCATACAGTAGGGGGATGTACAGCTCATTTCCTATTTTGATTTACAACCATTTCTCAACAAGCGAGGAAGGGTTGTGGAGCCGGAGGATTCTCAAACTTGAAATTACTTAAGGAGATTTAAACAACATTGATGCTTGGGTTCCACCCCAGGTATGTTGATTTCATTGGTATGGGGTGCAACCTGGGCACCAGATTTATTAAAATTTGGAAGGGACTCATCAGAGTCCATCAGTAAAAACATATCCATGTTGCATTTTATGCTGAATCATCTGGCCTCTTTTTTCTCAGCTGCTTGAGAAAGGTGAAGAATTTATTTAAATCCAGCTATTATCATCATGAGTCAATCAAATCTTAGTCTAAGTGTTCCATTGTTAGTTCCAATTTAGAATAGGTGGGATTTATATGACATGCATTGTTTTATTTTTTATGAGATAAAGTCTATTTAGAAAGTCACAGTAGTAGAAGAAGTGAGGTGTAGAAAAAATGAGCTCAGGAAACAAGTTAGAGCATAAGAGCCACTGAAGCTTAGGGGAGAGGAGGGTGGTGGGGAGGAGAGAGAAGTACACTCTGCATTTCATGTTAGTGTTTTCATTCAGTACTTTTGCAAACAGTCCTTCAAAGAATAGCCTTTTCTATCCTAATGAGCCCAGCTGGCCAACCTCATTGTGTTATTTCATACTTCACTTAAACTTTCTGCAGCGACTACACAGTGCTAGTAATTTTGGAGAAACTTAAACTATAACCAAATGGGAAAAAATCATTAACAATTCAGAGCCACAGTGTTTTGTCTTATTTTTTCTTTCTTGATTGAAATTATGACTTCATCAGGAATCCTGTCTTTCAGAGCTTAAGGTCATAAAATCTCTTCATCTTAGGGAAATGTGTATCAAACTGGCCTGAAATTTGAACTATTTGACCTCTTCGAATGCTACTGAAAAATCAAAATTTAATGAATCCATCAATCATTCTCACTGCCTTCTTTCACATTGGGAATTTTTTTCTGCAGCTTGCTCAGAAATAGAGTATATTAAATTTTATTCCTGCTATAACAAACTATCACAAATGTAGTGGCTTACAACACAGAGATTTATTATCTTACAGTTCTGGAGGTCAGAAGTCTGAAACAGTTACACAGGCTAATGGGGATATAGCAACGCTGCGTTCCTTGTAGAGGCTGTAGGGCACAATGTGTTCCTTGGCTTTTCTAGATTCTGTAAGCCTGCATTCCTTGGGTCCTGGCCTCACCTTCACAGGCAATGATGGCCAGTCAGTGCCTTCTCAGGCCTCCTCACTCTGATACTGTCCCTCTTGTCTCCCTCTTTCATTTAGAAGGATCTCTGTAATCATACTAGACTCTTCTGGACAAGTCAGGTGAATTCCTCATCTCAAAATTCTTAAGTTAATCACATCTATAAAGGTCCTTTCTCCAGGTAAGGTATTTACAGGTTCTAGGAATTCAAACATTGATATATTTTCTATGGGACCATTATTCTTTCCACCACATAGAATGACCAAGCATTTTGGTATTTATTCACACATTTGCTGAAGGTTGTATTCCACCAGTGTTCAAGAAACCACAATGTGTTCATCAAGAGTGCAACTCTTTTGCCCATCTGCTCTCTGGCGTCAGGTAGTTTTAGATGGAACTTCTTGTATTTTGTGGTTCACCTGTAACTAAAGTTTCATTAAAACCCAGCACACCAGAAAACCCAACAGGCAATAGTTTCCTCCTTGTCACTTCCCACATGCTTTTGCTTCTAGCTGCCAACATACCCCTTTCTTCTCCATTTATTCACTGACTGGATTTTATTTAAACTTGAAGGCTCAACTCAATTTTCATCCCCTCTGGGAAAACTTGGTCAAGGTTTTTTCTTCTGCAAAAGCCAAATTCCTTCTTCTCTTTGCTTATCAAGCCTTGTCAAATTGCCACAGTTACCTTTTTCATATATTAGGCTTCTTCTTAGTCTGAGTCCTTGCAGAGGTGAGTTTGTGACCTACTTATTTTTATATTTGGTGTTTGTATGTGCTGAACCAACATTGGTTCAATTAATCAAAGAATGAATTATAAGTTCATCTTGAATTTACCCAAAGTGTCTCAAAAATAAATTTTAGTGCTAGTATTAATCTCCCTTTTTAGTTCTCATTTTTTTTAATATACTTTATTTTTAAACTACATGTTGTGATGTATGTTCTCTATCTTGAAGTTTGAAGTACAAATTAATAAGATTGAAATGCAAATTATGGGCTCAGGACATGGGTAATGTTGGTTCACCATGTTATTTTGAGCACACAACACAAAATTTGGCACACTCGATTTAACAAATGTGTCTTATATAAGAATGAATAAATGTGGCCCTGGCCAGGTGGCTCAGTTGGTTATAGGTTTGATTCCTGGTCAGGACACAAAGCCAGGTTGCAGGTTTAGCCCCAGTTGGGGTGCATTCAGGGCACATATGGGAGGCAACTGATCAATGTTTCTTTATCACCTTAATGGTTCTCTTTTTCTTCTCTCTAAAAACATACCCTTGGATAGGATTTTAAAAAAGAAGAATGAATGGATGTGTATCTACTAGAGAGATCTTTTTTATGATAGAATATGCCTTTTTTATTTAATTTGTGTGTGCATGAGCTAAAATATAATATATACTTTAAAGTTTCATGCAAGATGTGGTTCCAATACTTTTTGTAAGATCTGCTATGAAAACATCTTAATACATTTACACTTTCATTTATTGACCATTGATCGATTGAGGACACATACTGCCGTGGGAAGCTCCTCAGACACAGGTGAGCCTTGGTAAAGACCAGCCTGGTAAAGACCTGACCTGGAGAGAGGTGCTACTTAATTGGCAATTCTGTCCGCCAGAATTTTAAGTAGCCTAGTACATGTCCTAGAAAGTAATTAATAACACTCAAGAAGACATTCTCTGACAGGAGTTTAATAAAGACAGTAGTTTTTCACTTACTTGTTTTGTCTATTTTAGAATGAATGGATTAATACTTAAGCGGTTTTTATTTGGGATCATTTACTATTTTAATACAACTAGAAATATTTACATTAGCATGAAAACGTTAGTTTAGTGATCTTCTATAATTGAAAAAAAATCTCTATTAGCAATTTGCATATGTCATTTATCTTTGTGAGCTATCTTTCCTGAATTATTCTAATTATTTTTAAGTCATTAAAGCTATGTTTAGAACAAAGTGTCAGTCTTTCAAGTGAGCAGTTACAAAAATGGGATGGAGAGGAAATGTTTCCTTTGGTAGGACCCACGGATGTTCAGAGGATATTACTCTCACTCAGCAGTTTCAGTTTTGGACCCTCTACTTTGGCATTGTTGCCTTTCACAATAGCATACAACATGGAACAGATTCCAAGAGTCCACATTATTGCTTAGTTTTGTTGCTGAGCTAAATTTTGCACGACGGAAGCTAACCAAAGGAAGTTGGGCATTTTGAAAAAGTGCATAACACAAATTTTCTTTCTGCTTTATTCACAGGCTGGCCTCCATTTTCTTATTGCATGGTTAGTCTTAACTCAGTGAAATCTAGGCTTTCATGACTCTCAACAAATTTATATTTGTAGATGTCATGAAAAATTTTTCCATAAATGGATAAGTTCCTTATTTTTTTATTTTATATTTTTAGTTATTTAAAGGTTCACAATAGTTGTACAGCCAGTTAACAATAATGAAATCCTTGATATCTAAAATTACATTCTTAGTCAAGAGGACCTAGATATAAATATATTGTAAATTTACAGTGGTTGCTGGTGCAGATCAGGTGACTAATGCACACAAAATAAGTTGATTTCTCACCAAGTTTTATATATTATGTTTATACACATGAAAGGATATTGAGATGAATCAGGGTATTTTAAGCAGATAAAAAAGGATAAGATAGAGGGCTTTTATTTTTTTTAGACTAGAGGCTCAATGCATGTAATTTGTGCAAAAGTAGGCCTTCCTTCCTCTGGCTGCTGGCACTGGCTCCCCTCTGGCACTCTGGACCTGGGCTTTCCTCCTGCACCTGAGATTTTGGCTTCTATCCCTCTGGCTGCTGATAAGGCACCTGGGACTAGGGCTTCCTTTATAGCCCCAGCTTCCTCTGGAAGGACATCTGGTCTAATTAGCATATTATGCTTTTATTATTATAGACTAGAGGCTCAGTGCATGAAATTCATGCACTTAAAAAGAATAACTAGATCACTAACTTTTCAGCTTGATTCTATTCTAATTATGCACCTAACACATTTTGCTTTTAGCATCATTTAATCACATCTTACATATTTAATATGTATTTTTTCATAATTATTTAGTTAAGTATTTTCTAATTTCCATTTAATTGCTTCTGATAATCCAGAGTTGTCTTGATATGCTTTTCTTAGCATTCAAACATTAAATTTTTAAAAGTAATACTTTGTTAGTATTACTTTTAAAATTTCATAGTGGTATGAAAACATACCCTTAAATATAATTCAGATATATTAAGGTTCACTTTATTGACCTTTAAATGAGTACTTTTGGTAAATGTTAATTTGTACACTTGAAAATAACTTATATTTTATGCTATACAATTTTAATTTGGTCACATTTCTGAATGGAGATGTTGAAATTTTAAATACCATTTTTTATTTTTTACTTGGACTACTAATTACTGAGATAGATGTGTGAAAATATCCCAGTATAGCTATAAATTTATTGATTTCTCCTTTTAGTTCTGTCAAATTTTGTATATTTGATATTTGTAAATATTAATATATCTTAAAGCTTTTTTATTATGTGCATAATAATTAAAACTTGAGTGATGTAAGTAGTGAGAGTAGTTATTGGTTTCAGTGCCATGGAACTATTGGTGACCTTAAGGAATTAGTTATATTGAAGTGGTAAGATCCAAATAAGGGCTAATTAAAGTAAATCAAGAAAGAATGGAAGGAGACATGGAGATAGAAGTGATAAACAGCACCACTCAGAGATAATTTGTTCTTTAAATAGGGGCATAGAAATGTGATGGTGGCTGGAGAAGAGAGTTAAGATCAAGGGAGGGTGTGTGCGTGCATAGTCTATTTAAGGAAGTTCTTACCACTTGTTTTAAAGCAGATGAGAACTTTATACAGAAAAAAAATATGATAATGAAGGAGAAAGGAGAGCTAATTGCAGAAACAAATTCTTGGGAGAGAGTCTGGAACACAAGGTAAAGAAGAAAAATGGACACACATAAAAAATTCCTCCATTTTGTGATAGAACCATGAAAGTTTTCTTCTCACTGCATCTATTTTCTCTGTGAAATAAGGGTCATTATTTGAGAGTGAGGAAAGGTGGGAATATTGGGGACTAAGAAGAGGATGTACGGAGTAGTTGTATGAAGTAGTGGGAGAAGAAGTATCTAGAGAAACTATCTAGAGTCAGATAGTGAAGCATTAGTGAGAGCCTCCTTGCGAATGGTGGTTATGAAGCCAAGTGGGACCAGCTTCCTGTTTCTCAAATAGAAAAGCCTAAACGGCAGAAGAGGTATATTCGAAATCTTTGGGCAGGGCATGAGATTTCTTCCTCCTTTCTAGATGAAAGTTCTGCTCTTTATTGGGAAACAGCATACCCGAGTCATCTACTGCATTTCTCAGTTTAGTGCCACTTGCCAGACCACAGATTTTTTGACTACTGTAAATTTTCTGCAGATTTTGGTAATTAACTCTCAATCCTAGTTCTGAGTGTTACAAGGTCTTGATTTTTTTGTTTCAGGAGGAAGTTAGGAAGCATTGAGCACCTGATCTTAACAGATGCCATTTTCCACCAGAAAGAAGTGAAAAGAGCGTTATCCACATGGTGACACATTTCTACTTTATGAAAATGTGTCACATTATCTTGCAGAAATATCACATGTGCTCACCATAATTCTTTTTTTCCCTATTTTTCACCTTCTTGTGTCCTTTTCACTGAATTTTAAAATACCAATCCAACGGTGACTCTCCCAGAGCTGCTGCTCATGGACTCGACTGAGACTTCCTTGGGCCTCAGGGTCATCTAAAAGTCAACTCTCCTTCATGACGAGATAGCTCTATTTTTGTGCTAACTTCAAGTGTTCAGAAAACTAATTTATGTGATAGATTAAGGTGACAATCCATAACTGCACCCTAGGCACAGTCCTTTCACATGGTGCAACAGATTTCCAAAATAAAACAGCTTTTATTTCAACATAGTGTCCTCCAGAGGACTGAATACTGTTTGGCTGTTAAGTCCTTCACACATCATTATTCCTCAGGCAAGAAGGTGATAAATCTCCGCACAAAACCAGTTCAGCATGCATAGGAAAAAGATAGAGCTAAGATCATATCTGATTTGATTGCAGACTGGAATTACAATTAAAAATAAATACTAAGCGTGTATATACATTCTGATAAGAAAAGTGTAATTCATGTAAGGTAAGGAAGGATATCAACTCAGACATCTCCTTCCCCTTTCTCCCTATCAGCAAGGCCACCTTAAGGCCTTATCTTCAGCATTCCGTAGGGACTAGCGTTTGCATGTATTTTGTGAGTCCCATGGCTATACTTAGATGGAAGCATGGTTGTTGTTTTATTTGTTCTTGTACAGGAATGTCTGGAACAAGTCAGAAACATTCTGTGATCTCCAGCCCATAGCCTGGCATAGCTTGACACATGCTCACCTCTCCCCACCCCTCCCCCAAACACACACAAAAAAAGCCTTTTCAAATTACAATCATTTGTAGGCTGTGATGCTTGGAATAGAAGGTCTGAGACAAAAACTGGCAAGGAGATCCTGAGGACTTTGTGGATTTTTTTTTTCTTTCTTTAGATGAACATTTAAAGGGATTAATAGCATGCAGAAAACTATCAGTGCAAGTGGAAGCAATGGATCCCTTCAAAATGCTATGGGTGAAATGCTATGTTTTTAGGGGGTAATATGAAATATTCAGCAGACCCCATGTCCCACCTCAGGCCCCCACCCTCCCAGTCCAACCTCTGATGTGTTTAGTAAGAAGGTGGTGTTCTGCACAGAAGGGAAAGGGTGCAGCACAGACACTCGCTGGATGTGGGAAGCAAACCATCTCCCTGCACCGTTAGACTCCTCTGTGCTCCAGGCCGTGGCCTTAGCCGACTGGTATGCGTGGTGAAGAAGCACCTGTGTTTCGCAGAGCCAGTGTGGGAGGAAGAGACAATCCTTCCCTGCCACCAAGATAATCAAGAGTTTTGGCCAGACCTTTGAGCACACAACAAGGAGCCAAACACAAAGCACAGGCTATGGCACTACAATGGATTAATAAGGAGCTTAGTGATTTGTCTCGTGACCCAGTAGCACAATGTTCTGCAGGTCTAGTTGGGGAGTATGTTTTACTGGCAACCCACATTCATGGGAGCTAATGACAACCCATATCAAGGCGGTGTCATTTCATTTTCCTACAGACAGACCACTCCTCCAAACCACCTAAGATTGCATTTACAAGAAGAATTTGTCACGCAAATAGTAACAGTAATGGAAGCATTTGTCTTGATATTCTAAGATCACAAAGATCTCCTGCTTTAACTATTTCTAAAATTCTTTTATGCATTTGTTCACTGCTATATAATCCAAACCCAGATGACTCCCTAGTGTTAGAGACTGCACGGTTCCATAAAACAGACAGATAATAAATACAACAGACTATCATGGGAATGGACGTAGAAGTATGCCATCTGATGCTCCCTTCAAGTTAGAATAATCTGCATTATAGCAGGATAAACTTAACTGTTCTTGTTTTGATTTCCTCATCCGACTGCTCTCCTATCAGACCTCATCTTTGCAAATTTTGGTTTTTGTTTACCTCCCACCATTCATTCACATGCTCATCTGAGAAGACAAGTTCTTCCAGTTTTGGACAATAACTGCTTTTAGAAACAGTTAAGTAGTTATAAGAGAACTGTGCTTAAGATTCAGAATTTTAAAAAAAGAACACGTGTATTATGTGGCCAATGTCTTCACTCTAACATGCTGAAGAGATCATGGGGGTTAGGAGTGGGTGGGGGGAGGAGATGGATGCTCAGTTGTATTAAAGTAGCAGCATCCATTCTTTTTTAAATATATATATATATATATATATAAATATAATATATATATATAATTATTTTTTTTACATAGAGGAAGAGAGAGGGACAGAGAGTTAGAAACATCAATGAGAGAGAATCATCGACCAGCCGCCTCCTGCACATCCCCCGTTGGGGATGTGCCCGCAACCAATGCACATGCCCTTGACCGGAATTGAACCCGGGACCCTTCAGTCCGCAGGCCGACGCTCTATCCACTGAGCCAAACCAGTTTTGGCAGCATCCATTCTTATTAAAGCCTTCCACTGTTAGATATCTGAGGTTCCCTGGTATATTTTATGGTGATAACTAACGTGGCTGGAGAATTGGTATTGGATTTATAGCATCAGAGAGAAAATGTGATGAATTTTCTGCATGTCAATAAGGCATGACCTGTTTTTGTTCTACAGAGAATGGAAATTGGAAGTCAAATACCCTTTGTATTCTAAAATAGGGTCTCAGACATTTTGTAATTTTCATTTAAATTGTTAGGAGGTTTGAGTTATTCTATCTTCCAATACACTGTTTAATATAGTACCAAATTAATGATGCAAATTGTCAATGGCTGAGTGATCAACTAATCGCTCTGCTAGTAATTGATTTATTTTTCTTTAATAGTGTTGCATAAACAAACAAAAAATATTCTGTAAGACAGAAAAAAAATAATACTATTAGGACCCAGTTGCAGATTATTCTTTTTCTATGGTATTTTTAAAGCAAAAACCAAATTTAATATACAAATTATTTTTTAAAACCTTATAGAAAAATCAACATTAATCTTCCTTATTTTATATTCAAATAATCATTACCTAAATGGGAAAAATGCTAATTATGGTGCAAGAAGATACATTTTCATTTTCTTCTTGTTGATTTTCGACTTAATGGTTACTCACTAAAATATAATTTAAAAAATATGCCCTGTATTACTAGAATCAGACTTAATGAGAAAGCACACGATAGATGAAAAATTCAATTGTGGAAAATTTGTAAAAGTAATTGAAACTCACAAAAAATCATTATTCTTCAGTTTATCAAGTACAGAATTTTCCACTTCAATTCCGTAGAACTCTTTAATACCAGCTGTGTTATGTCAACTTTAGGCATCAACGTAATTATTGGTAATGGTAACAGAATAAAATTACCATAGCTGGGAAAATGCAAACCAAGTAGGTTGACAAAAAATGAACCTGTTTGTCTATAGGAGTTTTATTTTTATTTTTTTAATTTCTTTATTGATTAAGGTATTAGATATTTGTCCTCATCCCCCAATTACCTTCTGAATCCCCCTGTCTATAGGATTTTTAGTGTGACATATACCATACTGCAAAACGAATAACTTAGTGTATCTAGTATTGCATGATATGAGAAATACCAATCAGGAGAATGATTTAAAGGAATTCTTCAAGTTTCCTTAGAGATATTGTGACATCAACAGCTTGGAAAGCTTCCAAAGGTATTTTCTTATATTATCGTGAGTGTAATTGAGGCACTGTTGTTCAATATTCAATTCCATCTGGGGAATACAAGAAACAAACAGGCTAATGGTGTGTGTCAGCAATTTTTTTCTGTGAAAAATGTCCCATACCCTATGGTGACTGCTGAGCTGAGATACTGTAACACATATAAAATGTAAAGCAGTTATTCACCAGCACTATTGTCTAAACACTGGACCAAATATATCACCCATTTTTATGCAATTCTTCATTCATTTATTCATTCATGAATGATTCAGCAAGCATTGATGGACAACCTTTTCCTTTATAAGCATAACTATAGGCACTCAAGAAAGCCATGGGTCATTTCAAACTGGTTAACATTAAAATCAATTTACAGGCATAACTTAATAATTGAAGATATCAATAAACATGTGCTCTTTAGTCAACATTATTTCCCTTCACATATTTTTTTATTAATTCTAACATATATTTAAAATATACTGGTCTATTAAAATTTTATTCTTTATTAAATGTTTAGAGTCATGCACAATGTCACCCTTTATCAATCTGCTTAGCTTTATTTCTCACTTTATCAGGGTGTGAAAGCACAAACACACTTTATGAATTTATGCAGTTTAAACCAAAACACTCCCTGAAATCACAACAAAATTGCAACAACATGATAGAAAAAAACTGCTTTTTGCCCCATCCCCCAGATCTCAGCTTTTTTCTTTACTTTTAAATATATTTCCTTTATAATTGGACTAATACCCTTTGGACTTCAGGCATTACTGTATAATCTAGTGTGGTGTTTATTATTTTGCTTTGAAGCACCATTTTCCAAATTTAAGGGTAATACTCATCCCTTCTAGAAACTTCGGAGAATGCAGAAAAGTACAACAACAAAGCAGATGAAATTTCCTTGTAGTTGACAAATACAATTTAGAAAGTTTTCATTTTCCTGGCATAATTAGTAGTAGGAAAGTGATATAAAACAAAATCAAATTTAAATGGGAAACTAGAATATTATTGAGCCTGCCAGACTTAGCAAATATAAATCCTGGGCACTCAAGCTAAATTCAAATGTCAGATAAACAAGAGGTGATATTTTAGTATTAACATGTCCAATGAATACATCGCATAAGATACATTATATATACATATACATACATACATATATATATACATATACATACATATATATATAGAGAGAGAGAGCATACTGATACAGTCTCTGTGTGTGAGCATGTGTTGTGTTTTGCCAAATAATCTTTCTCCCAGTTTGGAGATAATCGTTTATTTTTTTCTCCTTCTAACCTTCCTCAACAAGAGTGAATTACTTTAACTGTTTTTTGTATGTTAAACTCAACTTGAAAAATCGAGTCTATATTTGTGAAATAAAATCATCTTAAATCGTTTTTGTTTTTTTTATATATAATGTCCTTGTTTAGTATTTTTTTTAAACTTTTTTTTTTAAATTGATTTCAGAGAGGAAGGGAAAGGAAGAGAGAGAGAAACATCAATAATGAGAGAGAATCATTGATTCGCAGCCTCCTGCACACCTCCTAATGGGAAGAGAGCCTGCATCCTACTGGTTCATAGTTTGATGCTCAACCACTGAGCCACACTGGCCGGGCTCAAACCTCTTTTTAATTTAATATTTGCAATACAGTGCGGGGTACATTTGAGATTTAGTAAAGTGAAACAAAATTAGCCATAACTATTAAACTCTGCAACTTGAGCTCCACTAAATATTAATAATATAATATGAATATCAACATGCAGATAAAACCAGTGCTTCACAGAGACCACATATGTAATTACCTGTTTTAACGGCTAAAAAGCATCTCTTCCAAACCTGAATAGGATAATCATTTACTGCCAGACAGCTCAGGGCTTCTTAATCTACCGTGCATGCTATTGCCTCCTGTTGGCCAAACACCTGAACAGCTGTAGGCTATTTCCCAATCTGACAATGCTTCTGCAAATCCTATCCTTTGAAACCCTAGCCTTTGAAGTATATTATCTCCACCTTGCCTTAGGACACATTGTGTTAATAAAAAGCTTGGGTCCTGAGTCAAGGTGAAGTCTTTAGCTCCTTTAGCTGAAGCTCCTCTGACCCCCAATGCCTTTCAAAACTATTTTTCGTTTTTGGACTCCTTATCAAATCTACATGCAGCTCCTTTCTCCAGATTGCTAAACCCTTCGTAATGCTGGGACAAGAACACCGGAGTTTTTTGATGATGTGATCACTGACCTTTATGTCTTTCCATGGCTTTATGAAAAATGTAAATAAAGATTATACTTTAAAAGGACTATGGAGTTTCTGGGATGGCTTGGAACATATTTACTGAATCTCAATTTGAAAACAACATCATAGCTCATACTTGTTTTCTTTCCTCAGCCAGATGGTGCATCATCTTGGGAAAAGGAGTAACCTGTCACAATATGTGTGATCTTTTGTAAAAAAAGAAAAAAAAAATCTGAAAGCCCAGGACACTATCTTTGGAGACCACATGCAAATTTTTTATTATATACTATTTCAGTTTTCCTGGTTTTTCTTAAAGGGATAGAGCAGATTGCTGAGAAAAAAATAGCTTGGAGTTGTTTCATAATCAACTGCAATAGAAGAATAGAAAACCACTCTAGGTTTTTCAAGCAGAGAAAGGTATAATGCAGGTCATTGCTTATATAGGTGTCTGAAGAGCTAAAGGAATGAATGAGGCAAAGAGGCCACTAGAGGAGCCCAAGAGAGCAGGGTCTTATCTGGAAAGGTAGAAGCTGGTACCATTTCTGGGCTGGAGTCCAGCTCTCACTTGATTCCGTTCAGAAACAATGTCACTGCTGATATTGCTCCCCTGAAACTGCCCCAATGCTGCTGAACAGATAAGCAGGAGCCCACACAGCTTTTGTCCTCAATTCCTAGAAACACGGCTGTATTTCTCTCTCCATCTTCTGATGCTCTGCCATGATAGCTGGCCTACAAGTAATTTTATTTTGTTTGACATGGTTTTATTATAATATTGATAAGATGCCATAGGAACTTAATTTTTGTTTATATCAATTACCCCACGGTAAAATTTGTTTTGTTGTCTTCACTTTGCTTACAGTCACAGAATCTACTGATGAGGTTAAGTGGGGACTTACAAATCAAACCAGAATTTAGCTGGCCAAAGAAGTTGGAGACATGCAATTAGAAATTATTCCTTAGTCTTTTCAGTCTTTGTCTAAGAATTTCTACCCACCTGGAATCAGAGGCCTGACTGAAGCCTCAGCTGGTCAACACACCACTTATATTTCATGCAATTTACTAGCACAGCTCATGGTTTCACCTGGTAAGTCAATCAAGTCCACATATTTTCAGATTAATTGCTTAATCTAAACAATTTATAGCAAAATCTTACTTTCATATACTTATTATGAGCAAATAAGTCTTCCCAATAAAATGTGAATAGATTTTAGACTTTCAACATATTTAAAGAAGCTCTTCTCAAAATGTGAGCCATGAACCAACTCCATTGGAAGATCCTGATGCACTTTGTAATCACACAAAAACCACTAAAAACATGTATGTGGGGTTTCCCCTAGATGTGCCAAATCAGAATCTCTCAGAACCTGCATTTTATGTAAATTCTCTCTTTATTTTTTGTAACAGTCATTGTTGCTGCTAGAAAAGGGTCATCCCCTGAAGCTCTTTCAAGTAGACAGAGGTGTAATACAGGAAATTGCTTATCCAGTTGTTGTGCACTCTGGTCCAGAGAAATGATTCTCAGTGGTTCCATGGTGGTCTGGACTGCACAGTGTCATATGTGGAAACCCTAGCCCCATAAGTGACTGTACTGGAGGTAGGGTCTTTAAAGAGTAGATTAAATTAAATGAGGTCGTAGTGTGGGGCCCACATCCAATAGACTGATATTCTTAAAAGAATAGAAAAGTCACCAGAGCTTTCTCTCTGCCATGTGAAGACACAGCGAGAAGGTGGCTATATGCAAGCTGGAAAGAGAGGCCTCACCTGAAACTGGAATCCTGCCAGAATCTTGTTCTCAGTCTTTCTAGCCCCAGGACTGTGAGAAAATAAATGTCTGTTGGTTAAGCCATCCAGGCTATGATAGTTTGTTATGGCAGTCCAAGCTGACTAAGACAATTGGGGCTGGAAGGCTGCCCCCGATTCTACACACCTATCATCTATCTCCCCTTCTGCCCACTCCTCACCTGTGAGAGAATGTTAGGCAGATGGATGGCAGCGCACACATTCTGTAAATACCTGAGTATCAGCTCTGGACACTTACTCACTGCTGCTCCCCACGTTACACAATCTCAGAGATTAGGGTATGTCACATTTTTGCCCTCGAAACAATTCTGGCACTGACCTCTAACACACCTTTCCATTGTTTCTCAGCAGCTCACCTGTTCAAACTTTATATTTCCTTCAATTGCACTGAATTTTTGTGCCATGATTCTGTCGTCCACTGGCTTTGATTTTGGCTGTGTCCTGATAGTGTTCCCTCTTACCCAAATGACTAACTTTGCTCACGCAAAACTCCTGCTTTGTGAATTTTTATCTCAGGCTCCATTTATTTTATTTTGATACCTAACACTCTCAGTTCTGGAAACGTAGGTGGAAAGCACTCTCAAAAGTTGATAGCCAGATCACACTTACTGCGAGCCCTGTCCCCATAGCAGCCACCCACAGAAATGCTGCCGCTTTCAGAGTGAGCTGAGGTTGTGCTATGTGAGCAGCTGCCCCTCATCTACCAAAAGGGGGCAGCTGGTGCCGCAGTGGATGCCAAAATTCAATCCAACCCACTGGGGAAATGAATAAAGAGTTGTCTAGCATTTCTGTTCCATGCTCAGTGAGATCCTATTTTTCCACTCTAATAACATAATGTAATGATCACATAATGAATGCTAAGGGTCTGACTTTCATGAAAATAGCTCTTGCTATGGTCTAAACCAGTGTTTCCCAAACTTTTGATCTATGTGTAACCCTTCTATAATTTTCGTAACGCTGAGTACCCCTCCTACTCATGAGAACGTAGAATTAGGCACAGCTAAGCATGGTGCAGTGCATATCCCCACCGAACTCTGGTGCAATGCATACCCCCACCAAACTCTTCCCATACCCCTGGGGGTACGTGTACCACACTTTGGAAAACACTGGTCTAAATGTTTGTGCCTCCCTACCCCCAAATTCATATATTGAAATTCTAATCCCCCAAAATGATGATGTTAGAAGCTGGAGCCTTTGGAAGGTTTCTTATGTGTTGGGAATGAAGCCCTCTTAAATGGGATTGATTAGTGTCTTATTAGGACCCCACTGAGTCCCTAACCCCTTCATCCAGTGAGGACTTAGTGAGAAGGCCATTTGCAACCAGGAAGAAGGCTCTCACTGGAACCTGACCGTGCTCTGGCACCTAGATCTTAGAATTCCAGCCTCCAGAACTGTGAGAAAATAAATCATTGTTGTTTAACCCAATCTGTGGTGTTATATTATGGCCACCCATACAGACATCTATGTTCTTCATGTTGCTAATTCTCTCTCTGGTCCTACCTATTTTTTAATTAAAACTGGGTTTTTAAATATATATATTTTATTGATTTTTTACAGAGAGGAAGGGAGAGGGATAGTTATAAAGATTGATGAGAGCTGAAGCTGGTTTGGCTCAGTGGTAGAGCGTCGGTCTGCGGACTGAAAGGTCCCAGGTTCGATTCCGGTCAAGGGCATGTACATTGGTTGCGGGCACATCCCCGGTAGGGGGTGTGCAAGAGGCAGCTGGTCGATGTTTCTCTCTCATCGACATTTCTAGCTCTTTATCCCTCTCTCTTCCTCTCTGTAAAAAATCAATAAAATATATTAAAAAATAAAATAAAAAAATAAAGATCGATGAAAGAGAAATATCAATCAGCTGCTTCCTGTACACCTTCTACTGGGGATGTGCCTGCAACCAAGGTACATGCCCTTGACTGAAATCGAACCCAGGACCCTTTAATACACAGGCCAACGCTCTATTCACTGAGCAAAACTGTTTGTTAAATTCTAAATTTGTTATTATATTCTTTAGTTTCAGGAACTCTACTTGGTAAAATAGTTTCCAGCTTTGAAGTATCATTCTCAATATTTATTTGTTTTTTAAAGTATTACTAATATTTTAAAGTTTATACCTGAAAGTTGCAATATGTAGATCACTTACATGCTGTTTCTAACATCTATATTTTTTATTCCCATTTAGTTTTTTGTTTGTATTTCCTGGCATAACTTATTTATTTATTTATTTATTTATTTATTTATTTATTAGATTTTCAAGAGAGGAAAGGAGAGGGAGAGGGAGATAGAAACATTAATGAGAGAGTAACATCCATCTGCTGCCTACTGCATGCCCTCTAGGTTACCTGCAACCCAAGTAACATGCCATGACAAGGAATCTAACAAGTGACTTCTCCGTGCATCGGATGACGCTCAACCAACTATAATAACTCACACCAGCCAGGACATGGTTGTTATTTTTTAAAAATTTAATCCTGAACCTCATATGTGTAAACCTGTAGATGATCTGGGAGGTATTTTCTTCCTCAAGGGACATTCTTTTCCTAATAACAACTAGAGTACAGGCCTACAATCCCATCTACTGGAATCTTGCTCTTTTTGGTTTGCCTATATTCTTAGTGTAGCCCTTTGGAAATCTCAGTTGAATTCTGAACTCCTCCTCTTTGTCAGCCCTAAACTGTAAAGTTTGTTTCTTGGCATCATACGTGTTAAAACTGCTTGCTTAGTCATTTAGCTTTCTGTCTCTTTTCTGAATATTTTTCCTCTGATTTTTTTCATATCTTCTTACAAATGCATCTTAGGAGTTTTCAAATGCTTCAAGGGTGAGTTAATTTTAGAATAGCTGCTCACTTCTCTGTCTTTCCATTCTGCTGTGATCTTGATCTCTTAGTTCTGATGTGCTGCAAGCTCTGAACTCCAACATTTGTCTCCTCACACTCCAGCAAAACGCTTTCTTTTGGTTTGTGTGTCCAGTGCCGTGAATCAGCAAACGCCTGACGGTAAAGCTGTGCAGATCTTCTTCACTCCAGGAAGCTTCTCTTTATGTGGGGGCTTGGCCTCTCAAGTCCTGCCTTGTTTTATTGCTGTCTGACACATTCCAATAGTTTTTCAATTAATTTTATTCAACTTTTATAGTTGCTCTCAGCAAGGGTGTTGTTATGACATCAAGCGAGCTGTCATAGTCCAAAATAAATGCCTAAATATTTAAATATATACAATATTAACTTTTTTATATTCACAACTTATTATCTCCATCTTACAGATCAAAAAAAGTCAAAACAAACGTGAGAATAAATAATTTGCCCAGAATAAATAATGGTTAGTAAATTCAAATAAACAGTTTGATTCCAAAAGTCATGCATTTTACCTGCTATACTTTACTTCAAGCAAGATAAAACCCAAATAATAGTGGCTTATATAATGACTTTCTCTTAAACTCAGGGGTCTATAGAGTATCTCCACATAATCACATTTGTGTTTCAGGAGGTTGAAGCCGGAAAGAATAAAAATAAGATGGTGTACGAATAAAAAAAAAAGCATCAATCTAAGAAAACTTGAGAAGAATCATATTTTTTCACTGTGCTCAAGTATACAACTAGAAGTTAATCAATGTGAATAAGGTTTTAGTTTGAGTTTTAAAGGCCACCATGAGTTTCTCCTTTCACTTTTTCTCATGATATAATTTCCATTATCCAGAAAGAAAGAAAAAAAGAATTGGATGTATTGTCAGAACTTCTGGTTCTATTCCTGCCTTGCTGATGAGTTCAGATCAAGCACAGATTATCCTTGTGTGCAGCCAAAGATGAGTCACTGAATTCTAAGGAAATCCCGAACGGTTACAAGTTATTTTACTCATGATATTCTATATCAATTTGCTTTGTGCTTGGAACAGTTTGTGAAGATTTTGTGGGCAATGAAATAGAGCTACTGTTTTATTGGGTTTGAAGGATACTTTAGGTTTTTAGCAATTTAATTTTTGAGATACTTAACACCAAGATAAAAGATATTTAGAGGAGCATGGTAATATACCATAGAGCAGGTGAGAGGTTAAGAAGACTGGGAAACTGCTGACTGCCTCTGATTATCTATTGTTTCACATGTTTGTAAATGCAGAGCCATGAGGTCAAAATTGTCAGCAATTCAATAGGGATTTGGGCATTTTTATACTTCAGCTATGCAAAACAAAATAAAGACCTTTGTAGTAAGGCAGAGCCTTTGTAGTGAGGGTTAGATTTCTGTCTCTGCTCCTGTTTTGCTCACTTTTTTTCTCTTTCCAAATAAATCATGAGAATGGATTCTTTATAATGTCATCTCAGGAAAAATTATATACCTCAAAAGAAATGATGTCCTTTTAAAACTAAAATACAATAAGTAAACATACTTACTGTGTAGTTAACATCAACAGTAAGCTTATTTAACTGTTTACCTTTGGAATCCTTTTGTCTTAAACCAGAATAGCGCTGGTCTTTCTGGAGGGATTGTCTATCTGCCTTCTGAAGAAACATAGAAGAAACAGTGTTGGGCCCACTGCCATTAGGTATTATTTCAATTTTTTTTTTTTAGAATACACTTTCCTCACTAATTTCATGGAATGACCTGGTGCTTTAAGTAATTTCAAGATAGTGCTTGAGACTGGATAATTGCTTGTTCAGATGAGTTGACAGTTGCCTGCATTAAACATTAAATCTTGATTTCATTCCAAAAAGATGTTTAAGTCCTGGGGTGATTTCAAGGAACCCAACAGAATGCAATCCTAATGTACAATAAAAAATGTTGATTGACTAAGCAACTTACTTAGGTTGTCTGCAGTGTGCAACACCATTCTTTGTCCTTAACTAGTTTGCCCTTTGTGATAGTATAATAAATTTACTTGCATTTTTTCATAGAGGTGTTAATCTTGTGAAGTCCATACCGTGTTGTTGCCTGGAAAAAAAGAATAACTGCCGAGGGCTAGAAGGGGTCTAGGGTGAACTAAGAGTAGCCACTTCAGGAAATGTGCTTAAATTCCAGATTCAAACCAGGGACCCTCACAAAAACCTGATTAGAATTCCAATTTCACCACTTGCTAAATCTGTGGCTTTGGTGGAGTTACTTAATTTCCCTGAACTTTAGTTTGTCATCTTTAAATGGAGATAATAATACACAAATCTCATAAAATTTATGAGGATTTTAAATGATTATATATGTAGAGGATTTAGCAAAGTATCTGGCAAATAGTTAACTATTTAGAAAAAATTGCTATTAGCAATGGTCATATTAATAGTTATGAATTTCACAAGCCACATACTCAGGGTGCAAAAAGAAAAAAATATTTTTTAAATAATTGAATTTACCTTTTTATTTCTCCCTAACATTTTATCTTTAAATTATTCAAACATATAAAAATGAAAAGAATTCATGGCAAATACCTCTAAGGCCCCATCTACATCCTACCATTAACATTTTACTATACTTGTTTAATACAAGACTACTAGTCTTCTATTTATTCAACCATCCATCCATCCATCCATTCATCCATCCTTCCAATTGATTTTGCTCACTTTATGAATTTTTAACTTATGATTCTTTTTTCCTATTTTGCATTTTTATATTCACTAGATAGTCCTTAGCTACATACATTTATCACATTTGCAGGTGATTAAGATTCTTTAATTAAAAGCATCATAAAGTGAAATGATGCAAGTTAAAGCTGGTGTTTCCATAAACTATGGAATTATGTCCCTGAGAGATTAATGATGTACCATATAGAAAGGGCTACAGGTACTCAAAATTATCACAAAATGTTGTGGTTATTCTACAATCAACGTAATTTTAATAAGCAGAGTAACAGCACCATGTGTTCTATTACATTCAACACTCAAATGAACAATGAAGGGGACTGAATGTTGAATGTCACTCTGTTCTTGAAATGACCTTTCACTTAAGAATAAGTATACAGAAAAAAAATCTTAGAAGTTTAAACTATGTCTGCTTGTCTCAATATTGTAAAAAATAGTTATGTCTCAGTTAGTGAGAGGACCACTTCAGAGAGCAATTTGGTAAAATCTAATAAAAGTATGGATACAGGTGCTCTGCAAGCCAGTAATTCTATCTCTAGGAATTTCCTCATAATAAAATTCTTACATATGTGCAGAAGATATTTGTATGAGTCTGTTCACTGCAATACATTTTGTAATAGCAAAGTACACTCTATGCTTCAACAATAAATACTAGTAAAGTGGCCATATTAATACAATGCGATTCTATTTGCAATTCAAAATTGCAATTCAATCCTGCATGTAGCAAATTGAATAAATCTAAAAAAAAAAAAAAGTCATGCTGAGTGTAAAATAGTTGGTAAAATGTCAAGTATGGGTGATAGTCTTTATGCAAATGTATGCAAATTTTAAAATACATGAAAGAAAGCATATGACATTTTTAAAATACTTTGGAAAAATAGGACTAAGTGCTAACATTATGACTTATGAAATAGTCTTTTTTTCTCTCTTTAAGTTTCTGTGCTTTCTTTTTTCTCTATATTAACATAAATTACTATATTACTCTTATTTCTACTGTTATACTTTCTCCTATCATCACTACTGTTCTTACGTGAACATTACATTTCAATAGCAGTATTTATTTTTCATAATAATGCATCTGATTTTCAAGAAAATCAGGTGAGTTAACACCATTTTTCAGAAATTATCACTGAATAGGGGATGAAGTGACATGTACATGTACTCTATCACCCAGTAAGTGATAGTCAGAATGGACCACAGGTTTCTGATGACAAATGAGCATTTCCCCCCCCCCCCCCCATTTTACTTTCTGTTTCTGCCTGTTAGAGTGATATACACAGGAGAAGTCAGTAAGTATTTTTATTGGCAGGTAGTAATAATAAAAAAGTACCTGAATAATCAAAGGTTATAAAACACTATATTGTAAGTACACTAGATATACTAATCACGTGGTCTGTAAGGAATCTACTGCTATTATCTGAACCTGACAGATGAGAAAACAGGTGCTGAACATTTGCTCAGCATCCACTGGGGAGAAGTGGCAGGCTGGGACTTGAACTCAGGCAGTCCTCCTCCAGAGACCACACTCTCAGCCCTAGTCATCCTACCACAAAAACCTTTGTTCTACTCCTGATAAAACTGGTAAGGAAGAATTCCCTGAGGAAGTTTCCCAGTTCTCATGTGATGCTAATGAAAATTCTCCCTGAGGAGTTCTTGACACTTTCAATTTAGTTCAATTTTGCCCAGTTTATTGATCAGCATGCTAAAGAATTTCATTGCCAGTACAAGCAAATGAGCACAGATTCACCCACTGTGGTAATTACTTCAATTTTTTTTTTCTTTCAAAATTTGTTTTCATCATTGATGGGCCTTTTCTCAATTTTAGTTAATTTTTTCTTTGTACTAAAAATATCAGTGTAACTAAGCCACGCACAATAATTAGACTGCTGACCTAACATGAGCTTTTTTTTAAGAAAAAAAGAAAAGAAAAGATATTCTAAAAACCATAGGAACCTAATTGCTAAATCTTTCTATTGATATATTTGTAAGAAAACATAATGTACAATGCTCAAAATAACTTCATAGAAAAAACTTTGCTGCTATTTTGGCAACATCCATTGATTCTGGCTTCATGCATGGTGGGTAATGTGAATTTCCTCAGCAAATGGGCCTTTGACACTAAGTGCAAGTTCAAAATTAACACAAGGATATATAGTGAAACACAATGCACTCAGGGTTGAATCTCTTTCCCATCTAAGGCAATTATTATTACTAATATTTAGGGGTATTTTTTAAGATAAATTAAATACCTTTTTTTAGTTTTAGTCTCGCCTTCTATGCAAAGTTTCACACACAGGAATGGGCAAAAGTTGGTTTTCAGTTGTGAATACACAAAACAGAGTTTATTCATGTATTATTATTTATTAATTATTGTATTAGTTTCCATATGAACAACTGCATAGATATATATCTTTTAATATCTGCATAGCATTCATTTATAAATTTTACTAGTCTAATTTTACTAGTCACCTATTGGTGGGTAGATAAGGAAACGATTGTGTACATATATTTTTATAACATTTCCTGCTCATGGCTATCACTATATGCGATCATTAAATAACTTCATTATTTGTGCATTTGCCTAACCTTCATTAAAATAGTATTTGAAGGATAATATAAGTTAATGAATTTGTGGCATAAAAATTAACGATTAGATTTAAACAGTATATGGTTAAATAATTTGTGTGGAAAATATACATATGTTTTAGGTCATGATTAAGAGGGCATTTTGAATGCTGTGCCTTTCTCATAAGAAAAGAATATATCAAGGTGCTGATTAGACTAGCAATGATTCTGTAGAAAGATAGACATGTATCAGTCAGTATGATTGGAATTGCCCACAGGATAGAGATGGAGCCATGGGATTTTCATATCGTGGTCCCATGAGAGATGTAGGGACTACTGTGCATTTGTGAAGGTTTTACAGGAGATAATGATGGGGAGCACGCGGGGAAGGGCAAGGCTGGGAATCAAAGAGCATCTGTCAGCATCTTGGTTGCTGTACGTAAACCTGGTTTCTCCCACTGCTGTCGTGACCATCACTGCTGAGCCAAGTATCTGGGGGTCCAAGAGCCTTGCCCATTTTCTCTGTCATCATCCTTGCACAGGGGAAAACCTTGGCTATGTGATGCCTGGGTTCCTGGTGGCTTCTGTGAATTGGTGGAGGCTGTTAGTGCTTGTGACAATCCATTGCCTTAATTGCCTTCTTTGACCCTTAATGCTGCCAGACAGTATGATGCCTCCCTAATTGGGGAGGTCAGAGAGCTTTTTTTTTTTCTCTCTCACTTATCTCTTGGGTGCAATGGAGTTCTCCAGTGATCCAGATTATCCCAACTATGGGTCACTACTCTTGATATTTATTTAACCTAGTAATATCTCATTTGCCATCTCACATTTTTTCTCTATACCTCTAAAAATTTATCCAGGTTGTTCTGGAAAGATCTCCAGTTAGGCTAGAAAAGTAGGATGTGGGCTTAAAATGTTTGCTAAGCACAATGCCACAGGTTGGGATTGAGCACTGGAAAACTGCAAAAGTATGAACCAAAATATCAGTTTCCTCCAAATCCTTACATCGTCCTTTAAAATTTTTTTACACCTATTAAGTTGTAAATATATATATTAAAATTTGAAGTGTTTAGTTAACCTCTGTGAAATCATTTTCCATGGCAAGTTACAAAGTAAAATTACACTTCAAACATATAATCTTATTAACTATTGTCACCCCCAATAAATTTAATAAAAAAATAAAAATAAAATGAATTCCTTGGTCTCGTTCCTTCTCCATGTGTGTAAAAAATGATGGTGTTAATCATGGTCACCATTACGTTTTTCATCACTTACAATGTACCAACTTCTATATTAAGTGCTATAAAGGCACTGTGTCTAATAATCCTCACATAGAAACTGTTATTGTTCTCATTTTATAAAAGAAGGCTGGCTGTCCAGGGAAATAAAACTGATTTCCTAAATCCATGTCGATAGAGAAGGGAAGAAGGAATAAAACTTTAAATTTTACTTCTATTCCTGAGTGAGGTTAAACGTTATGGAAAACAGAAGCAGGATTAGAAATAATTGTTCACTTTGAACATAATGGGTTATGTTTCCATAACATTAATTTTATACTTACAGTATATTTTTGTTGACTAGAAATTATAATATGTTTTAAAATATTATTTTGCACCAGACATTTTCTTACCAAATCCTTTTGAAATCTAATAAAAACTCCTTGATGTCCTGCTATTATGAAAACAGCAAACAGCCCCATGAAAAAAACAATTATGCATGCATTTACAGCACCAGTGGTCTTATCATTCTCATCATTGATATGCTTTTAAAATCCTCTCCTCTATAATTTCAGGTTTTCATTTCTTTTTAAAGTGGTAAATGGATAAAATAACCCATGTAAACACTATGCACAGTGTTCCCTTAGGAGAGTGATTTAATTTCTCCATGAAAACTGGAAGCTGTATATGTGAAAAAGTCAAACTTTTTGGAGACATTTAGTTTTCTTTTATTAAACTGTTTAATGTATTAGAATAAAATATATGTCTTATAAATTCAAGAAAAAGTTTGCCACCAATGCAATGAGGTAAAACTTAAAGTTCTCTTTGATCAGAAAACTTCAAATTAGATTAGTATTACATAATATTCTTTAGTCACTGATTTTAGCACATAAATTCACTTGCTTGTGAAATTGTGGGGTTAATGCATAAAGAGATGTACTTCGGAAAGTTGTCTAAATAGATATTTAAATATTGTAGCTTATAAAAATATTTATCTTATCCCTTACTGAGTACTATACAGATGATAAAATTAGTAGAAAAAATAAGTTTTCTCTATATTCTTAAGAGTTCAGGCATCTTATTTGCATACTAGAGATCCGGTGCATGAATTCATGCATTGATGCAATCCAGGACCCCTCGGAGGATGTTGGTAGTCAGTTTTGGCCTGATCCCCACAGGCCCCATCTAGATAGGAGGGAGCCTGATCCTGTGTGTGGAGCATCTGTCCTCTGGTGGTCAGTGCACATCATAGTATCATAGTGACTGGTTAACTGGTTGTTCAATCATTCTGTCGGTTAGGCTTTTATATATATATATATATAATTTCTCATTACTATTTCCAGAAACTTAGTGCAGTTTTTCATTCTGTAGAAGCAAATATTTTATTTAAGAGAAACATTCTTCAGTCATTTGTCTAGTCATTATATATCTCCCATCGGTTTCTTTTTCTCCTAAAATTCTTATAGTTTGGATGCTAGGTTTCTGAAATTTTTCAGATTTTTCTTTCAGTTTTTCTCTCTT
Source organism: Pipistrellus hanaki (assembly GCF_964339955.1). NCBI lineage: Eukaryota > Metazoa > Chordata > Mammalia > Chiroptera > Vespertilionidae > Pipistrellus > Pipistrellus hanaki. Next base: position 61,418,926 of record NC_140510.1, on the reverse strand, counting down.
TCCACATTTTTGGTCTGCACTTTGATGAAATATTCTTGCACTCATTTTCCCAGGCCCCTACTATCATTCTTAACAGCAGTGATCTTATACTTAAACTCATTTACTGATTTTTCTAAGTCACATATAGTTGTATTTATTTATTTATTTATTTATTTATTTATTCATTTAAATATATATTTTTTATTGATTTCAGAGAGGAAAAAAGAGGTGAGATAGATAGAAACATCAATGATGAGAGAGAGAGTCATTGATTGGGAACGAGCACGCAACCTGGACATGTTCCTTGACTGGAAATCGAACCATGACCTCCTGATTCATACGTCATGCTCAACCATAGAGCCATGCCAGTTGGGCTAGTTTTATTTTTGAAAGTGCTGTTTTGTACTGACCTGGAATCCCTGTGGTTGTTCTTCACTATGCTATTATCACATATTGTGTTGTCTGAGACCTCCACTGTTATCTCCAGAGGTTCTATTTTGCCTGGTGCCTACACTGTAGGATTTTTCTTTGCTGAAAGTTTGGGTCTCTCAGATGTGTGGTTATTTTTCCTTGTGATCTCTAGGAATCAGTTTTGGTTGCTGAAAAACCCTAAGTGGAGAAAATTTCAGAAGGAAGGGAAATTGAATCTACATCTACTTCTATGAGTTGTAGGTATGCTAATAAGCAGGCAGCAGGAAAAACCTTAAGATAGGTTTCCTCATACTCTTCCAGCCTCAGAAATAGGGAGGACTGAACTCACCTTTTCAGCTCTGACTTCTCTCTCTCTCTCTCTCTCTCTCTCTCTCTCTCTCTCTCTCTCTCTCTCTCTCTCTCTCTCTCTCTCTCTCTCTCTCTCTCTCTCTCTCTCTCTCTCTATATATATATATATATATATATATATATATATATATATATATATATATATTGTTGATTTTTTACAGAGAGGAAGGGAGAGAGATAGAGAGTTGGAAACATCGATGAGAGAAACTATCAGCTGACTCCTGCACACCTCCTACTGGGGATGTGCCTGCAACCCAGGTACCTGCCCTTGACTGGAATTGAACCTGGGACCTTTCAGTCTGCAGGCCAATGCTCCATTCACTGAGCCAAAGCGGTTAGGGCTCTGCCTTCTCTTTGAAGGCTGAGGAGACCAAGCCCAATTAGGCATGTGCACACATACACACACACACACACACACACACACACACACACACACACACACCAATGTTGACCCCACCAAATTGCCAAAGGTTTGCAGATTTTTGTAGGACAAGTCCTTTTAAATCCATAAGGTTTCCTCGGGGATTCTCTTACCAGAATCTCACCGAACCCGTGAACAGAAAAACTCTTCACAAGGTTCTTCTTTAGGATTCTTCAATCCCCAGAGCTAACAACCCCTCTGGTGCCCAGAAATCTACTGCTGCCCACAGCAATTTGGACAGGTGAGTCAGAAGTATTCTTGTTGATAATAGAGAAAAAAGATAATGAATTCTCTGAATCTTCCCAGAATCTCTGACTTCCTTGCCGTTTGTATTAATATTTGTCAATAGAATAGCTGAAAGTTTCATTTATTTTCTATTAACAATTTTTCATTTTTGGGGTAATTGTGAATTCAACATGCATAATTTTCCCCTGTGTTCCCTTTATAGATGCTTTGTTCGTGGCTATGGTCCACTTTTTTTCTGCTGTCTATGAAGCCAAAGAGAAAAGCAATAAAATACATCATTAAACTCTAAGTGTTGTAGGAATTTGTCTTAAAGTTCTAAACAGACAAATACCTACTTTAATCTTAGTTGAAACTTGTGTAGCTTCTGAATTCTTCCTAGAAATGAGAAAAAGTCAGAGGATGCTATGAACCCTCATAAGTCAACGCCAACACTATCCTTTTAAAGTAACTTTAGGAATATGAATAGCACAAATACAAACAAGTAGAGAGAAGGTTATTTTTGCCTGAGCTTTTATAGTACAGCTGGAAAAGAAATGACCACAAACAAGCACCATTTCACTAAAAAGAGAGAGCAACAAACAAGGAGATGGGAGAAATGGAAAGATCATGCTACTAACTATGCTGCTGTGGTCTGTTCTTTAATAATAGTAATCTGAGCATTTGTGTCTCTCACACATTCATTAGCAGTTCCTAGTATCAGCATTGTTATCTAAATTAGTGGGTATACACGTAGTCTATATTTTTCATTAATATACAGCTTACTGATTTTTATAGTGAGGGTCAGGAAATATATTACATATCCCCCTTTTTCTTTGGAGGTTAGGCAATACCATAAAATACCATTATTCCTCATTGGTGGTTTTCACCACCATTGCACCACAGAAAACAAGTGGATACAGTTAGACCTGCACATGCTCCACAGTGTATGTAATTAGTCCTCTAAGAAAGGTGTGGAGAAAAATAGCACACTAAAATGTAACAGAGGACAAGTGCTTGACAGCATCTGTTCTCATGCAGAGAAGTATTCCTACCTCTAAACAACAAAACAAAAAAAGTTATTTCTAGAATATTTTGAAAGTGGCATTACTGTTGGTGCTTCTTATCTAATAAAGAATAAAAAATAGAGAATAGAAATAAAATAGCAAATTCATTGAAAATCCCTGCTGCTCACTATAATACACACTATGAGTGGAAGCATTGTGGATAACATGATAGTCTCTCAGTGCTTCCATGTGATTCGATGTGGTACATTCTGAGCTTGTGAGGCCCGGGGATTTCCTTTGTGACACGTATAGAAGTAACACAAACTGATTTATCCCAGAAACTAACCACAGAGGCTGTCTGAGCAATGTAGGCTTATTACAGAAATGTCTTTGGAAAGGTCCCTTGGCACAGCTGTGTACCCATAAACTGTGGATCTAGGGCCACTTCTAAGCTGACAAAATTTTATGAAACCAGATATTTCCTTTCTTCTAGGTATATATAATCCTCCCTCTGCTATTTACAGGAGCTCAAGGACCAGCCTGAAGCCAATGCTGGTCTTGTTTTGCAAAATTCCAAAATAGGACTTTAGTACCTGTAGTTTCTATTGGTCCATTTACTGAATTAACAAATATTTAATAAATTCCTACTTTGTTTAGGATGCAAGGTTAAGTTCAGGGTTCACAGAAATGGAAGAGACAGATTCAAGCCCAGTGTTCAAGGTTGCACTGTGATTGAAGTACAGAGAACTGGAAAGGCACAAGAGGAGGCAGGCCTGGGTCCAAACCACGCAAGGAATGAAAGCTCGAATTAGGGTCTTAGCCCATTTTCAAAACTAACAGTATGCCACAAAATTGAGTTGAGTTCTAAGTGAAGCATCAGAGAGTAGCATTTGGAAAGCATCACCTTGTTTCTAAGCAAAGATTAGGTTGGAGGGATAAGGTTGTGTGTGTGTGACAGATGTCAGTTAGTGGGTATTGCATAGGTAAGCTGAAATGATGGTACAGGCAAAGGTGTTGACAGTGACTATGGAAGAGAAATAAATCTCTCTGAGCCATATTTTGAGGTCAGAATCACCATGGTTTTCTAATTAATCAAAGTGAGGCTGAGGGAGTGTCAGGAATCAAGAACAACTTCCACACATCTGGCAGCAGTAATGAAGTTGATGATGGCATCATGCACTGAGATGAGGAACACAGGAGGAAAAAGAGGCAAAGATATTAGGAGCAAGACTGTGCGTTCAGTTTCAGACACATTGAGTTTCTGGTGACCAGAGACTCCTCAGTGGACACCTGAATAGTCCTGGAATATAGAAGATGGGTTTGCTGTGGAAAGAAATTTTGGCTGAAATATTATATTTGGTAGAAATATTATGCTATTATCATAAAGATAGTAAAGTAAGTCATAGAAGTGGAAGTGCTAAGATAACCTAGACAAAATGAGATGGGAAAGAAAAAAATGCTTAGGGATAGACCCTGAAAATTTCCAGTTTAAATCTGTATAGAATTGGTAAAACTAGAAATTAGAATTGAGAAATGTAAGAAAAAGCCCAAAGATGAGAGTATTTCAAGAAGAATCTGCTTGTCAAGTTATGCCCAGTAATTAGATTAAATGAAAGCTGGAAAGCATCCATTGTATTAAATCACATGGAGGCCACCTTAGTGGGGGTCATGGAGGATGGGGACACAGCCAGATGGTGCGTGGTGTGAACAGTCCAAGTGGTCAGTGGTATGGACAAAGTGGACAAAGCACTACAGTAGGGGGAAATTGGTGGAGCCCTTGACCATGAGAAAATTAGAGCCATATATTATGGGCTGGGGGTATAGTTTCCACTATGAGTTTTTGTTTTTAATAATGGAAAAGCTTAAAATGTTTAAGTGTTGATATGCAGGTTCCAGAGATAAAACAGATGACAATTCAGAAGAGACATTGTCTCCATTAGAATGGGAGAGTGAAGCTAGAGGTAGGTTTGTGTGCTTGGAGACCAGAAGTTCCATTAGCTTATCCTTTTTCCTGGGAAGAAATGGAAGGCATGGTGCGGGGTTGAAAAAGCAAGGTGATTATAGGAGATTTACAATAGATATTTAGAGTGGAAAATGATAATTGAATTTCTGGGGAAGTGTTGAAAGCTTCTTTCTTTCCCCTTGCTTCTCTCCTGCCCTCTTTTTAATATTGCAATCATTGTAATACCTGGATTCCAGAAAACATCTGAAAAACACTAGTGGGTAAGTAACTGCTCTGACACCTGACAGCCTGCTTTTGGGCTTTGATAATTTGTATTTCATATGATAAATCCACCAATCACCTCCAGAGTATGAAAATACCCAAACTGATCATCCTTCAAGGGAGCTACTTGGGACGAGGCTACTGACTGGAATGTCTGTGGAAGAAACACCACAGGGCATGGGCAGAATAAAAAGTTGGTATAGCTCATTATTTGTGACACTGTTTCAAAGCAGGCTTGTCAACAGCTACTCATACTTCAATTTTTATTAGCCTAATTAGTCTGAGTTTCCAGTCTCAGTACCTTTGTGGGAGCCTGAGAGGATTTTGATGGGCCCAGCAAGGACCAGGAGACCTGGAGCTTGGGGCACTCTCTAGGGCAGACAGGCCCTGATGGAGTTTTGAAGAAGGAGACACTGAGAAGCAGAAAGCACCTAGGGTACATCCCCAGGGACAGACAGGCTTCAAGACAGGAGGATTTGCTTGAGTTTCAGGTGCAGGATGATGCTATTTGTTATTTAAATGTCACACTTTCAGGGATGCCTTCAGGGGTCTGATAAGAGTACTTGTACTATACTTCACTATGGAGGTGGGGACTGCTGATATTATTGTCTCAAATGCCAGGTTATTGGCCATATTCTCCCCTGCCAGTACTCAAACTAAGGGCCCTAGGAAGAACTGAAGGGAAAGCAGGCCTTTCCTCCTGCTGCTGCTATGGAGTCAGAGCCCAAAGTTTTCAAATGCATTAATGGTGCAATGCTTTTCTCAGCCCAGGAGCCGCTAATTGGCTTTGAAGGATGAAATAGGAGACTCATGAGGGTCCAGATAGGCTATTTACTTTCAAAGACCAGCACAAAGTGAAGATACAGGCCCCTTGTTCAAAAATTAAATGTCGAGACAGCACAATTGAGCACTAAGCCAAGTACAGGGCCCTTCTGAGTGTGGAGCCCTGTGGAATGGCTCAAGTCCCACACCCATGAAGCCGTCTATTAACAGGTAATAATTGTTATAACTTCACCTGGCTTCTACATGGGACTTCATTTACCTTCGACCTTTGGCAAGTCACTTAGCTTACCTACCTTCTAATTCCTCAACTGTAAAATGTAAAGGTCAAAATATTTGGTAAGCATCTATTCTGTTCACTTAGTAGACTAGTCAATGGTGCTATATTGCTATGAACACAGAAATCACAGTCATTCCTCTCACAGATCTTATATAGAATCTGAGGCAACTGAGAGTGAATAACTAATTTTGAAATTAATGACTTAAAATGTGATAAGGACTATAATGGGCTATAATGGGGAAGTACTATGAACTGTGATATATGTTTATAATTGGCATAAGGCAGCTTTGACATGGTTTGAGCACTTGTCAATTTCCAATCTTCTATGAATGACACTATTTAACTAATAGAACAATTAGTTTGTGCTAGACACATAATACCTCTAATACATTAACTCAGTTAATACAACTACCAGATGAAGCAGGATCTTTTTTTTTTTTTTTTTTTTTGAGGAATCTATAATAGGTTTCAATAAGGGGCATAGGCATATAATACCACATAAATGAAATGTGAAGTATAACAAGCCACAGAAATTAAAAAGTTATGCAAAGGTTTTATTTTTAAAGAGTTGAATTTATATTTTTGCAAACACAATATTTTTAATTAGTTTTAGGTTTCCATTGAAATAGAGATGAAGATACAGAAATATCTTATATACCTCTTGCTTCTACAGTACACATATATAACCACTGCAATATCAACATCACTCACCAGAATTTGACATGGTTTTAACAAAGGATAAATGTACATTGACACCTCATAATCACTCAAAGCCTATCATTTACCAATGATAAACTCTTGGGATTGTACATTCTATGTGTCTGAATAAAGGATACTGACATGTATCCATCATTATAAAATAGTAGAGTATTTTTACTGTCCTAAAATCTCTGTGTTCTATCTATTCATCCCTCACCCAACCTTGCCCTGGCAACCACTGATATTTTTACTATCTCCATGGTTTTGCCTTTCTCAGAATGTCATTTAGTTGCAATCATACAGAATGTAGCCTTTTCAGATTGGCTTCTCTCATCAGTAACATGCACTTAGAGTGACTCTATGTTTCTGTATGGCCTGATGACTTAGGAACTATGAACAGCCTTATTTTGCAAATGAGAAAATGAGGCGTAGAGATGTTAAGTAACTTTAAACATCTTATAGTTAATGTATGGTAGAGCTAGTTTGAATTCCAAGCTGAGTCTTTTGGCCAAAAATGAGCCCTTTGCTGGTATTTTAGCCATCAGGAGGTAAAAATCATCACTTGACGAATAATAAAACCAGCAGCTCTCAGTAAGCCTGGAGAAGGAATCTTAAGATCAGGGTTTTCCTCTGGTTCTCCATGGACTGAATTTTGACAAAGCTTCTTACTGTCTTTATCCTTGCATTTCCTCATTTCCAGCTTTCCAGAGATTGAGATAAGTAAAAAAAAAAAAAAAAAAAAAAAAAAATGTAGATAAAAAATATTCCATGGGTCTTATATAGCATTTGCAAGGGGAAAAAAAAGGAGTTTAATGAAAACATAAATATTCAGAAACCACCATCTATCAATTACATCTATCATCTATCTACCTATTTATCTACTACAATTACAAAAATGATAATTTTAGTGTTATCTAAATCTGCTTTTTCAAAATATAATTAACATTTGACTACCAATATCAAATTATAGTTAACATTGCTTATTAAGTGTTAGAACTTTTTAGGATTTGTTTGATATCTCTCCTGGCCTAAGAGAACTGATACATGGTATCTAGGTAGAGATATGATTTTTATTTATTTATTTATTTATTTATTTATTTATTTATTTTGGTGTTTATTTATTTTATTTTATTTTTTAAAATATATTTTATTGATTTCTTTTTTACAGAGATTAAGAGAGAGAGATAGAGAGCTAGAAACGTCGATGACAGAGAAACATTGACCAGCTGCCTCCCGCACACCCACCACTGGGGATGTGCCCGCAACCAAGGTACATGCCCCTGACTGGAATCGAACCCGGACCTTTCAGTCCGCAGACCGACGCTCTACAGCTGAGCCAAACTGGTTTCGGCTTGGTGTTTATTTTTATTTTATTTATTTATTTTTATTTTTTATTAAGGTATTACATGTGTACATATCTTACCAATCTCCACCCCCCTACTCCCATACATGCCCTCCCTCCCCAGAGTTTTTCATCCATTGGTTATGCTTATATGCATGCATACAAGTCCTTAGGTTGATCTCTTATTTCCCCCAGATCTCCCTACCTCTCCACTGTAATTTGACAGTCTGCTTGTTGCTTTACTGTCTCTGATCTATCTTTTTGTTAATCAGTTTATAATGTTCCTTATTATCCATAAATGAGTGAGATCATGTGGTGTTTCTCTTTCATTGACTGGCTTATTTCACTCAGCATAATATTCTCCAATTCCATCCAGGACGCTACAAATGATAAGAATTCCTTCTTTTTTATGGCAGCATAGTATTCCATTGTGTAGATGTACCATGGTTTTTTGATCCAATCATCTGCTGATGGGCACCTAGGCTGTTTCCAAATCCTAGCTATTGTAAATTGTGTTGCTATGAACATAGGGGTGCATATGTCCTTTCTGATTGGTGTTTCTAGTTTCTTGGGATATATTCCTAGAAGTGGGATTACTGGGTCAAATGGGAGTTCCATTTTCAGTTTTTTGAGGAAGCTCCATACTGTCCTCCACAGAGGTTGCACCAGTCTGCATTTCTGCCAGCAATGCATGAGGGTTCCTTTTTCTCTGCAACCTCGCCAATACTTGTTGTTTGTTAATTTGTTGATGTTGGCCATTCTGACAGGTGTGAGATGGTACTGCATTGTTGCATCTCTCGGATAATTAGTGACTTTGAGCATGTTTTCATGTGTCTCTTGGCCTTCCTTCTGTCTTTTTTTGGAGAAGATTCTATTTAGGTCCATTGCCCATTTTTTAATTGGATCATTTATCTTCCTTTTATTAAGTTGTATAAGCTGTCTGTAGATGTTGGAGATTAAACCTTTATCAGTGATAACATTTGCAAATAAGTTCTTCCATACAGAGGGCTTTCTTGTTGTTTTGTTGATGGTTTCTTTTGCTGTAAAAAAGCTTTTTATTTTGATGCAGTCCCATTTGTTTATTTTCTCTTTGGCTTCCATTGCCTGAGGGGCAGTATCAGTGAATAAGTTTTTTTGGCATATGTCTGAGATTTTGCTGCCTGTGGATGCCTCTAGTATTTTTATGGTTTCCTGTCTTATGTTTAAGTCCTGTATCCATTTTGAGTTTATTTTTGTGTATGGTGTATGTTGGTGATCTAGTTTCATTCTTTTGCATATCATCAAAATGTCCATACTTCCCAAAGCAATTTATATTAAAATACCAACGGCATATTTCACTGACCTAGAAAGAACTCTCCAAAAATTTATTTAGAACAATAAAAGACCCCGAATAGCCACAGCAATCCTGAGAAAGAAGAGTAAAGTAGGAGGGATCTCAATACCAGATTTCAAGCTGTATTACAAAGCCACTGTTCTCAAAACAGCATAAGAACAGACATATAGATCAATGGAATAGAACAGAGAATCCAGGTATCAACCCAAATCACTATGCTCAATTAATATTTGACAAAGGAGGGACGGATATACAATAGAGTCAAGACAGTCTCCTCAATAAATGGTGTTGAGAAAATTGGAGATACAATTTTTAAATGTAAATTTTAATTTTTGTTCTTTATAGTATGAACCATACTTGATTTAGAATTTATAGTGTAGATAACATTTTCTTGGGCATTCATAATTGATTCTGGCAATCTTTGTTCATCTTTAGCAATGAGTACATCTCCTCATAGGACCAGAGAATTCTAGCTATTTGTAAGATTTTATGTTCTAGATCCCTTATTTTCTGAAATAAAGTTAAGCAACTTAAACACCATCTATAGATGGCCAGTACCCACTCTTCTAGACACTCACCCACAAAGTACAGAGAGGATATTCTCATATTATTGCCCACTTTGTACTAAACTTTAATAAGACTTTTGAAATTCAGGTTAGTGTATTATATCCTACAAATCTACACATAGCACCTAAAATCTATACAATTACTTCAATTTTAACAAATTCAGAGAGACCCATTTGAATAGATCTAGTGACATAATGAAACTAAACTCCAAGATATATCCTATATATTCATAATGGTTATAACCCAAAGTATGTAACTCAAAATCAGGAAAAATTCCAATAAAACCTTTAGATAAAAAAGTTAAAGATTTTAAATGAAAAGAAAAACTACTGACATTTTACACTCTGTTCCTTGAATATGGTCAGAATTTTGGACATAAGATTTCTATTTGAGAAATAATTTCTGGCTTGCTATTGGGCTTTAATCATGACTACTCCTATGACTGAAAGACATAGACTAATCTGGAAGTCTGAAATACCCATAATTTCTCAGGTGATGTCAGGTAATGCTCTAATAATGAAGGCAGTGTCAATGAAAACTCCATAACAAAATGGATATTGATTTATACAGGAACATTCAGCCACAAGAATACAAGGAGATACTATGAACAGGTAACCTCTTTTCCCCCAAGGCCAACTTTGGAACCACTCAAGGAGCTGCCAGACTCTCTTGCCAATTGGGTGGTACCCTATGAACAGCTTTTTATTTACCAACAAAGAGCCACTTGGTTTAGGAATGGCTGCTGCTATAATTGAAGAAAGTAAAACAAATCACTGCAGCAGTTTGAATTATATGCTGTTTGCTCCTATGTTTTTGGTTTTACCATCTCATAGGTAGCGGTCAATGGCCGGGTCTTGTGATTAGCTAGAATGAAAAGATTGGCCTTTTAGATAGATGCTTATATTGAACCTGGTCCTATGGAAATCACTATGGGGATTTAAAGGATGCATTACAGTTAGATATGTCAATGCCCATCAGAAGAATCCCTTCTAAGACTGGATAGTTGTTAGAACCTGTAAGTAGTATCCTGGTATGCTTACTCAAGGTGGTCAACTTGGCCCATAACATGAATGAACAAAAACAATTAACTTCTACTTTAATAGCATTGGTTGATTTGAATGGTTTTTTTTATATTTTGTGAATTTTATTTTTCCTTTCTTAATGTTGACTTTTTAAAAAAAAGAATATTTTATTGATTTTATACAGAGAGGAAGGGAGAGAGATAGAGAGTTAGAAACATCGATGAGAGAGAGTCATCGATCAGCTGCCTCTTGCACACCCCCTACCGGGGATATGCCCGCAACCAAGGTACATGCCCTTGACCGGAATCGAACCCGAGACCCTTCAGTCCCCAAGCCGACGCTCTATCCATTGAGCCAAACCGGTCCCGGCTTAATGTTGACTTTTATTTCATAGCTTATTTATATGAAAAGTCACCTTCTGATATTTTTAGATTTAAAAACTATTTTTTCTAACTCAAATTGTATTCTTTTGAACTGCTTTAAAAAGCTTTCAATTTTTTTTTAAAAATGTATTCACTCTTGAATTCCATGTGTATTTGAACATTTTACACAATCTCTAATAATAAAAGCATAAGATGCTAATTTGACTGGACAGCCAAATGACCTTCCAGACAAAGCTGGGGCTGTGAGGACCAAGGCAAGACACCAGGGCTGTGAGGGCCAAGCTCTTTGCAAGAATTTTGTGCATTGGGCCTCTAATATTATATAATCAAGTGATTGTTAATTTTTTACAAAATTATATTCTTAGTCTGCTCCCTTTGGAGATCATCCAATGCTAAAAACAAAACTATTTCTGATTGGTTCATTGTGTCCACTAGATATGAACAACACTTTATAAAATTTGAACGTTTATTTATTGCACATAATTTCTGTTTGCTTTTTGACATTTGCTTGGGGCAGTGAAAACCCTTTATCTCTTCGCTCACTATATTAATTTGATTTTCTTTCTCATCTCATCCAATGGTTTATGTTACCCTTATGCTGAATAGTACTATATTGCATGCCCTTTCCTGAGTTGTCATAGAGTACTCCAGGGACAGATGTGGAGCTCAGTAGAAATTTAAAGCATCACATGCCAGGATGAATAACTCCCCCCATCCCCCACAAACATGCTTTTTCCTGGAAAATCATGCTAATGGACAGTTACAGGAAAGATAAACAAATGAAAGTAGACATAGTACATTAAATCAGGTGTAAACCAAAGCTTTTTATATTTTTAGCATGTATGGTCTTATTTTATACATTTTTTTTCTGCAACTCTAGCATCAACTGATCTCCAGAGTGGTGATATTCTCAACTGCAAATAAATTTCATTTGAAATAATAAAAATATGCATTACTATATAATACATATACTAGGCAGGGGGGAAAATAAAAATAACTGCTACTGAAACAGATAGTCACAGTACAAGCAATGTGAGGAGCTGTGGAAACTATTTCCAAGGGTCTTTAGAAATGCTGTCATACAATTTCTAATCATTTCTATTTGCCTCCAAGAATTGAGAACTTAGGGAATCACTTAGATCAAACTCACATTAGTATCATAATTAAAAAACATATACAGTATTGAGTTACTGCCATATAACTTGTAGGACCTCTCTCTCTCTCTCTCTCTCTCTCTCTCTCTCATTCTGTATTTGTGTGTGTGTGTACATGTGTCCATTTGCTCTAATGCCCCACAAAATATCCAAACCCAACCTTATATTACTCTTTATTAAGAATAATTGTGCAGGGCATCAGACCCATACATAAACTGGCCTGTATTGGGGCAAGAACGTGTTAAAAATCTAGAGATTGTTAGAAGGGATCATTGGCTAGATAGGCCATGTCAGTACAGCATCCACAAGTATGTGAGAACCAGGTAAATTATGAAGGGATAGAAGTATAGATGGTACAAAGGGTCACTTATTGCCTAAAGGCATTTTTTTCAAGCACCTCAGGATATTATTTTTTCTTCTCAGATTGAAAATGTCTGGATTTATGTCATTTTTTTTTTTTGTGTTTGAAAAGGACTAGAAGTATCTCAAAAGCCTACTTCAGAAAATGTTGCATTACCTTAAGAATGGGCAAGGAAGGGGTGTTGGTTGGTGTGTTTTTGGCCTTCAGTTCCACTCAAAGGAAACTATGACTCCCTTGTATATGAGAACATTATGAAATAATTTTAACATCCCTGGTGGTTAAGTTACGTTCCTGACATAATAATCGGATAACAAATGTTTCACTGTCTTGTTTAATTTTTCTAGCTAGGTTCTTGTTACTTCTTCAAAAAAATCTGAACAACCCTGTTTTTTATATATTTAGGTATCAGTTTTTAAAAAGAAAGTTGGTCTTCCAAAATTATCCTCACAATAGCCAAGAGGAATATAATAATGAATTAAGAAATTTTGCTATGTAAAATTGAAGTGTAGCAGAACATAAAACAGATTTTCATTTTTAAATAGGAATAGTTATTTAAAACATATTTTTTAATTGTGCATATTAAAATGGCTTTATATTGGGTCGGCAACTAAGTAATTGCGGATTTTAAAAAGAAAATCAAAGACAATTTTTTCATGGAACTAAATAACTTTATTCTGTAATGTATTGCCCATTTTGATCAATGACCTTTTGCCATCTTTCAGGCAGCATCATAATCCCACGTTCAAAAAACTTCTGGTTTTTATTAGCAAAAAACTGAATCAGGTACGATTTGACATCATCATCATTATTGAAATTTTTACCATTCAAGGAGTTTTGTAAAGATCGAAACAAAAAGTAATCAGATGGTGCAAGGTCAGGACTATATGGTGGATGTGGCAAAACATCCCAACCAAGCTCCATTAATTTTTGCCGAGTGACCAAAGATGTGTGTGGCCTTGCATTGTCATGATGGAATACAACACCTTTTCGATTTGTCAATTCGGGCCGCTTTTCTTCAACTGCATTGTTTAATTTCATTAGTTGTTCAATGTAGACATCAGAATTGATCGTTCGGTTGGGTGGTAAGAGTTCAAAGTAGACAATTCCTTTGTAATCCCACCAAACTGATAACAAAACCTTCTTTTGATGAATATCAGCTTTTGATGTTGTTTGAGTTGGTTCACCTGGCCTGCTCCACGATCTTTTCCACTTGATATTGTTGTAAACAACCCATTTTTCATCGCCAGTTATCAGTCGTTTTAAAAATGGATCATTTTCATTACGTTTCTTTAGCAAATTGCAGCTGCTAATGCGTTGCGTTAACTGTGATTCTTTCAGTTCGTGAGGAACCCATGTATCGAGTTTTTTAACATAGCTAAGTTGTTTAAAGTGATTTTCAATGCATGTATGTGATACATGAAGCTTCTCTGCAATCTCACGTGTTGTACTGTGACAGTCTGAATTGATTATTGCTTTGATTAGGGCGTCATCAACTTCAACTGGACGACCAGAGCGTTTTTCATCTTTGAGTGAAAAATCACCAGAACGAAATTTGGCAAACCAATTTTGACACTGCTGTTCTTTTAAGGCTTCGTCACCATAAACAGCACATAACTTTTTATGAGCTTGCGATGCGTTTTCCCTTTGCGGAAATAAAAAAGCAAAATATGATGAAAATGTTCCTTTTGATTTTCCATTTTTCAACGAACGCCAAACGAAAACTACAAAACAGATCAAAAAACTTTTTTTACTGATTAACAGCTGAATAGCCAACTATCAAATAACAAAATGTGTTTTACATTTGTACTACGTCTGCAAACTAAAAATTCAACTGAAGCCATATATGTGTGAAACCCGTAATTACTTAGCTGCCGACCCAATAGAATAATAATAATAATTACCAATTTTGTATGAACAAATATAGTTTATTCTTTGGCTTTATATCTGGAAAATAATCTGTAGTCCTCTCTTTTCTTCCTTCACTTGATTTTCTTAATGTTTTATTTGCTTATTTTCAACTTCTTTTTCTCACTTTTCATGTCTTTAGAGACAAATGATTTTAGAAATATTTAAGATATTTCTAAATATCCTTAGTTAAGTGAATATTTCTGTACTAAATCATTCTGTCCTAAAGGATTTGCACATCATCCTATTTAAATAATTCAACAATAATCCAAAATTAAAATTATTAACCCCATTGTTTAGATGAGACCAGTTCTAGACAAGTTCACAATGTCAGTAATAAAGAGAATGAAGATTGGATCCCAAGACATTCTAAGCACATCATCTACCAGCCACAAAATCAGTCCCAGAATCAATTAATTATAGATCTATATCTTCATTTAAGAACTAACTTGCCTTGTAATTTTAGATGCCAATACAAATGATTCCATTATTTCTCCTATGTGAAGCAGCCTAAAATAAATCTAAAGCTACCTAAATGAGATTTCAAAAATATAGAGATTGTTGGAAGGGAAGATTGGCTAGGAAAAAAATGATATGCCATGTCATTTGAACTCCATCACCCACAACCCCATTTTTGTGGGTTTATCCCCTACTTGCTCACCACCATACTCCCTTTTGGAATAACAACAATCAAAAAGTTGCCTTGTAGTTAGTGTTGAGCACAGTTCTACAGAAATGCCTAAGAAGATTTTAAATACCCTTTCAGTTGGCTAGCATAACTGATTTCAGAAAACTGTGATAGAATGATTGTTTGAGTAGTAAACCAACAGTTTCACAACCTCCTCCAGCTAAATTGTGAGGCGCTGGGCCATCATCACCTGCAGGGAGGGAGCAATTGGTTCACAGGGCAATCAACAACAAAAACGCCAGTTTCATAATTTCTAGGTACAAAAGTACCACTGGGTATACAATAGAATATACCAACAAGGAAATGCAAGGGCAGAATGCTTTCTTTCTCCACATCACCCACTTTGTCACTCCAGGAAGGTTCTCTGAGTAGAGGGGGAGAAGTTGGAATATAAGAAACTTTAAAGGAGAAATAGATGTTATTCTTTGTGTTCTCTTCAACCTTGGTGTAAACCTGGGTATGGGAAATTGCAGTGGGAAGGTAAGCACAAAATCATTTCCTCTCCTGCTTTAAATGATGAGACTAAAAGAAACGGGCTCTACACCCTTTCCTAACCTGGTTCCTAGAGACTGAAGTTCAGCAAACCTCCCCAGGCCACAGAGCCACGGAGAGGAGCAGGGATGGCTGACACGCCCTATGCAATTGAGAATGTGACAAAGACTATCTTGCCTCCACTGCTTGCATTCCATGACATAAGAGGGACCTCCAAGGTCACAAAAGGGAAGAGATTGTCTGAAGGAGAGTAAGCCACTGTATCCACCTGGAGCTTGCATTGGTGTGGAGCAAGGGGACTGCAGGTGAACGCACAGGAGATCACAAGAGGCTGTTGGACAGGTTTTGCCTGAGCTCACAGCAAAGAACTTTAGTTGTACATGTTAACTTTTTGCATACTTAAGTTTCTGGAAATATGCAAATCTATTTTGTGATAAACCATTTATTCAACCTCCAGGTTAACTTTATCCAGTAATAGGATTGCATAAGAAAAAGGAATCATGGGTTTGCAATGTGTGATCATTTTTCTAACTTGCTATTGAATAACCAACTGACCCCATGCACCTATGTCTTCATCTGTAAAAGAAACATTTATATAAATTTTCCTACTTTCCAGAGACAATGAGACAATTAAGTTATGCAGAATGAGCCATAATTATCCAGGCTTCTCTTTTTCTCAGCAATTTTTCTTCTATTTGCTTGGGACCTTAAAGCTCAGGGTCAGTGCAAGAAAGAAGACTTGGGCCATGGATCACTCAGTATTTTATCTTCTTCTTGGTTGTTTTAAAAATGTACTAATTATAACTCAGAATCAGATAATCTTGAACTTCTTATGTAGAGATGAGAAGAAATGTAACCCTGGAGCTAGGCTGATTCAAATGATTAATTCTAGCTGGGGCAAATGATGTATCTTTGAGTGCAGACTAAAATTTTATCATGAGTATTTAAGTATATGAAAATACTTTTTTTTCCTCAAAGAAAGTAAAGCCACACAACTATAAGTTGCATGACTTCATTGTCCAAAAAGCCAGCATGCTTTCACTGACCAACTACTGTGTCAGGTGCAGCAGACAAAACAGGAATCAAAACAGACTAAAATTTCTGCCAGTATGAGAACAAATGAATAAAACAAATGAGCCAGATATAGAGTATTTTAAAATATAAGGGATATAAAGAAAAGTAAAGACTAAAGAAAGATTGGGTACAATTTTAAAAAGGTGGCCTGAGCAGGTTACACCTGAGTAAAACAGAAAAGACAGGATGGAACGAGTCATGTGGTTACTTAAAGAGAAGGCTGTTCCAAGCAGAGGGATAGAAATGCAAAGACCTTGAGGCAATGATATCTCATAGACTTTACCAGTCTCCTGCACTGTCTCATCTCAGCAGTTGGGTGTGCTGGATTCCTGATTCCTACCATACTTCATCTTGTCCATCCACACATGCTCTCCTCAGATCCACCTCTTTCTCTGTTCAGACCCTTATTTTTCCAAATTCTTGCACAGTTGTGTAAGTTCTTATTCTCTTACCCTAAATAATAAAGGCTAATATGTAAATCAACCGAACAGTGGAATGACTGGTCACTGTGATGCACACTGACTATCAGAGGGCAGATGTTCAGTGCAGGAGCTGCCCCCTGGTTGTCAGTGCACACCCACAGGGGAAGCACCACTCAGCTGAAAGCCCTGAGCCAGGCTAACGGCTGGTGAGCACAGTGGTGGTGGCAGGAGCCTTTCCCGCCTTTGAAGCAATGCTAAGAATTTCTGACTGACGGCTTAGGCCTGCTTCCCCAAAGGCTCCTGGACTGTGATAAAGCACAGGCTAGGCTGAGACACCCCACCCAAGTGCACATACTTTGAGCACCAGGCCTCTAGTTCTATAATAATAATGTGGTCCTGCTTCCCCACTTGAAACTTAACTTTTACATAGTTTCTTACTTCAAAATTCAAATCACCAAAAGGCACTGTAAGAGTTAACTCTAGCAGGCCTGGAATTGGCCTGAGTAGTTTGGCTCAAGTACCTGTGTGACACAGAGCCTTGTTAAGAAGTAAAATGTACTGATTCACAGCACTGTGTTGTAACCATGGGTCTGAGGAGAATTTGGGGCAGTTTGATCCAGCCTGTCAGTATCGATAATAGGGGTATTCATGACTTGTAACTGGTCTCACCTCCAGCGGTCACTTGTTATTGGAGCTGGTTACATAGAAAGAAATGTCACAATTTGACCAGCAAGAAGCCCCAAATAGGTCTCTTGGATTTGTTCTACATTTTTCTTTGCACATTTCAGTGGTTCCTGATTCTAGAGAGAAAAGTGTGTCTGACATAGTCCCACAGAATAAAGACAATCAGAATTTGTGCCCAGACTCTGAGACTACTTGCTGGGTGGCATTCTTTGACCATGAAGTTCTTTCTTTAATCTTGTAACTAAATTGAACCCTTTACCTGCAAAAAACTTTAAATTAATAAGCATTGCCATTTGAGAAATCCAATGAGTCTTATTTAGCAATGGAACTAATCTGGCAGCCACTATTGGGGAACATATGCTGTGAACAGTCTCCCTCCCATTCTTGTCCCCTAAGCTTCCCTCCCTAGAAGAAACCAGTCTTATAAATGTCAAGTGAGTTATTCAATGGATATTTATGCGTATATAAGCAAATTCATATGAATAGTTTCTCCTATTTTACACACGAGAAAAAATTTTTGTATGCATTGCTCTGTTCCTTGCATTTTTTTAAGAAGTAATTTTTAGAAAGTTTTACTTTTCTCAAAATATATTTGATAAGTTACAAAATCTGTCTTTAGATAACAACTAAGTTGCCTAAATGCAGTCATTCTTGGTCCCAGCTTTGTAACTTTTGCCATATGCCTGTATAGTTTCTATGCTTGAGACACACTATGGAAGTTCAAAAAGAATTACATTACATTGCTTAGATTTGTTTTGCTTTCCTAATAAAACGAAAACTTCTCCTAAATTCCATCACCAGGTGGAGGAATTTGTTTGGTCCCAATCACATTTGGCATGGAGAGGTTCTTGCCTTTCCCTAAGGTAGTAAGAGCACCCCCAGCTATGAAAGTGGGAAGGAGGCTCCGCCATCTCCATGGTGGTGGCCATTGTGCTACAAACATAGTAGTCAGCAATGCTGGGGATCCTACGTCTCTGTCCCTGGACACTCAGCATTCTCCCACAGCAGTCCTCTTCTCCAGTGAGAAGGCATGGGTCCAGTCTCTCCCTGCTACTTTCAGAGCTGTAGCCCTCTCCACATGCCCATTCATCCAACCCCATAATCAAATGTGTTGTGTGCAAGAAGGCCAGGGTCTTAGTATTGCTGAAATTTTTGCCACCCTCTTATGAAACATATGATATCTGTGTTTACTTCTCTCTCTACCTCTCTCTTTGAAGGGTCTGGTCATTTTGCCTCATCAGCCCTTAGAGCCCTCACCTTCCACCCCAATGTCCCTCGGTGGGCTTGAAACACAAAAGCTGTTTGATAACTTGCCTTCTCCATGCCCCAGGACTCCCCTCATAATCCTAAGTCTCCAAAAAATGATTTACTAGCATTTAAACTTAGGCTGTCCTGCTGTTTCCACCATCACAAAGGAAACCAGTAAGATGCTTTTTTCTGTGCCTCCTATTAAGTTTACTGCCTCAGGTGGCAGAACAATCATAAACTGGGACTAAGCCTTGGGCATCAGCCACCCTCACACTGCGTCTCCCTTCTGCAAACTTTTATTATGTTGTGTTCAAAGGTTCTGAATATGTTGTCTCAGAGTCTCTGAAATTAAAAAAAGAAACACACACACACACACACACACACAAAAAAAAAAAAAAAACAACAACAAACAAACAACAAAAACAACAACAACATTGACTCCGAGGGTATGAGGTTTTGATTTTCTTTGAGCACAGCACCCACCTGCCCCTGGCACCTTTAAGATTTACATCCCATCTCCACTCTCAAGAAATAACAGCGTTGTTCAGCAATTCCCTTAAACTTTAGGAGGGCTTGTTTAGAATGGTGAAACTATATTACCTTTGAAATACGTTCTTTCATTTTATGGCCAGAACTTTTCCAATTTCATTTTAAGTTTATCACAGCAGTTTTGTACTCTTTTAAATTACTTTAGCAGAACATGAGTGTAGTAGGTTGAATGATGCTCTCCCTTCTGTCACAAATATATGTATAAATCCCAATCCCTGAGATGTTACCTTATAGGGCCAAGCCTTTGCAGGCATAATTAAATTAAGCATCACTTCACACTGGGAGCTTATAATGGATTATCAGGTGGGCCTTAAATGCAATTACATGTATGATGATTACCAGAGGAAAACGGCGGTTGGGTAAGATAGAAGAAAGTAAAGGGGGGATAAATGATGATGAACAGAGACTTGACCAGATATGGTGAACACTTAATACAATATACAGATGATGTATTATAGAATTGTGTACCTGAAACTTATGTGATTTTATCAACCCCTATCATCCCATCAATTCAATAAAAAAAGAAAAAGAAATCCGTCTACATGAGACAGATTAACAAGAAAAAATAACAAAAAATACTAGTATATAAATAAATGCAATTACATGTATCCTTATAAGGAGAAGCCAGAGGGAGATTTGATCACACATACAGAGGAAATGTGATGAACAGAGAAACTTGAAGATACTGGCTGGCCTTGATGATTAGAGGGATGTGGCCACAAACTAAGGATTGCCAGCAGCCACCAGAAGCTGGAAAAGGCAAGTAATACCCCCTTCCCCCCAAAATAAGACAGTGTCTTATATTAATTTTTTCTCCCAAAGATGCGCTAGGTCTTATTTTCAGGGGATGTCTTATTTTCGAGGAAACACAGGTAGGTTTTCCTTTACAGCCTACAGAGAGAGAGTGTGTGGTTCTGCTAAGACCTGGATTCAGCCCAGTGATGCTCATGTTAATTCTGTTGTTTTAAGCCACCAGTTTTGTGGTCATAACCACATGAAATAAAAACAATAGTCAAATACCATTTTAAAAAGAGGCATGAAGTAAAATGTGGTCATTTGTAGATATACAAGGAAAGATTACTACTAAAGAAAAATAATGTTTTTCCAGATTCAAGCTCTTCTTTGCCCTAATTATGCACCAGAGAAGCTTTCTCATATTAAAAGCTAACATCTGTTGCGTGTTTACTATGTATTAAGTGCACACAACTTGCTTCGCAGACCTTACCTTGCTTTATCTACACCAACTCCACGGGCACATAATTGTGCCCAATTTACTTGGAAGGAAACTGACATTGAGCAGAAGTAAATATGTCACTCTGGCCACACAGCTGTTGGTGGCATTTCTGGAAGAGCATATTAGGGAATCTGAGCAAAACCTTTTACTATGGCTTTCTTTTCATGGAAATGTGGAATAATTATACAACTTACTTTACCTTGGAGCTACCTCACATTCTAAGACTTCATAAAGTGTCATACTGAAAGACTTCTTTAGCTTTTTCTCTGACTATCCCAAAAATTGTTTTGTGCAATTTTTTTTTTAATTCCAAGGTATTAACTTAAAAAAGCTGAGATCATGAATCAAATAATGACTAAAAGTTAAATGTGAAGATTCTATGTGAATTAAACAAAAATGTTTTCAAGGGCATTTAAATAAGATTGAATAAGTGAAAAGATAAATCAGATTTCTTATGGGAAGGAAAACATTGCAAATGCATGACTTTTCCAAAGTTAATATATACCTGTAATATAAATACCAATTAAAAATATAATGGAGATGTTTTTTGACAAATTATAAGAAGATCTGAAAAGTAAATGGAGATAAATAAGCAAGAACACTTTCTGAAATCTCAATTATTGAGTAATTGTATGATCAAATAATAAAAAATATTAAAATGTTACCACAAATAAAATTTTTGGTGTTTAAATAGAAGTGAAGAGAAAGGCTAAAAGTGAACTCAAGTACATATCACAATATAATTCATAATTAAGTTGCCATTTTAAATGAGTTAGAAAATGATAAATTATTTAATAAAGATCACTTGAGCCAAAACCGGTTTGGCTCAGTGGATAGAGTGTTGGCCTGCAGACTGAAAGGTCCCAGGTTGGATTCCGGTCAAGGGCATGTACCTTGGTTGCTGGCACATCCTCGGTGGGGGGTGTGCAATAGGCAGCTAATCGATGTTTTTCTCCCATCGATGTTTCTAACTCTCTTCCTCTCTGTAAAAAATCAATAAAATATATTAAGAAAAAAAAAGATTACTTGAATAATTGGTTTCCTACTTGGAAAAATAAATGAATTTATAAACTTACCCCACAACATTTTCTTAAATGAAATACATTAAAGAGTTAAATGAATAACCACACAAAAAGAGGGGAAGGACATGCTGGTATGCATCTTATTTTAGAACTAGAGGTCTGGTGCACGAAATTCATGCATGGGTAGGGTCCCCAGGACTAGTAGGCAATCAGGACTGATTAAGGCCTTCTGGATGCTGGCCAGGGCCTCCCTTCATTCTGCACTACTTCCTGGGGTTCAATGCATGTCAGAGGGAGAGATTGAACTCCTGGTCTCCTGGTGGAACTCCCGAAGGAAGCACCAAGTAAGTGACAGTCACTGCTATATAATCTTTGGTACTTCTTCCTTCACTACTTGGCCTAGGACTCAGTTGGAACTTCCCTTATTTATCTACACTCTTCCACTGTGAGTACAGCTACTTAAACAGCATTAACACCCTGATGATTTCCAAATATATATTTCCTGAATGCAGCTTTCCTCTGAGCCTTACTGAAATATCCAATAGCCTACTCACCTAGTCCAGTTGGCTGCCTGATAGACATCTCTAAATACTGTTGTCAAACCACAGCTTTACCTTTGCATCACACCAAACCCACTTCTTTCTCAGTCTTCCTTTCAAATACCATCCATTTTGGTGATTTTTCTCACTTTCCTACAACCCCATATAAGTTCTTCCTGGCTCTACCTCTAAAATATATCACAAATCTAACTCTTTTCACAGTCTCCATTACTACATTTCTAAAATGTTATTGTCTCAACTCTTGTCTATAATAATATACTTGTTTTTCTCCTTCTCCTCTATCTATCCTACAGACTATTTTCTCTGTTCTTTTAAAAGGGATTTTATTATCCCTCATGAACATAGATGCCAAAATCCTCAACAAAATTCTAGCAAATCGACTCCAGAAGAACATCACAAAGATCATACACCACGACCAAGTAGGATTTATTCCAGGAATGCAAGGATGGTACAATATCCACAAATCAATAAACGTGATACATCACATAAACAAATTGAAAGATAAAAATCATATAGTCATATCAATTGATGCAGAAAAAGCATTCGATAAAATCCAACACCCTTTTCTGATAAAAACTCTTAACAAGGTGGGAGTACAAGGATCATACCTCAACATAATAAAAGCTATATATGATAAACCCACAGCCAATATTATATTCAATGGGCAAAAACTAAAACCATTCCCTCTAAGAACAGGAACAAGTCAGGGATGCCCACTCTCGCCACTCCTGTTTGACATAGTACTGGAAGTACTAGCCATTGCAATTAGACAAGAGGAGGAAATAAAAGGCATCCATATTGGAAAAGAAGAAGTAAAGTTATCCTTATTTGCAGATGACATGATATTGTACATAAAAAACCCAAAAGACTCCATTAAAAAACTAATTGACTTAATAAATGAATTTGGCAATGTAGCAGGATACAAAATTAATGCCAAGAAATCCATGGCATTTCTATACACCAACAGTGAAACTGCAGAAACAGAGACTAAAAAAGCAATTCCATTTACCATCGCACCAAAAAAATTAAGATACCTAGGAATAAATTTAACTGAGGAAGTAAAGGACCTATATGCGGAAAACTACACGACACTGAAAAAAGAGATAGAGGAAGATGTAAGGAGATGGAAGAACATACCATGTTCATGGATTGGTAGAATCAACATCATCAAAATGTCCATACTTCCTAAAGCAATCTATAGGTTCAATGCACTCCCCATTAAAATACCAACGACATACTTCACCGACCTAGAAAGAACTCTCCAAAACTTCATTTGGAACAATAAAAGACCCCGAATAGCCTCAGCAATCCTGAGAAAGAAGAGTAAAGTAGGAGGGATCTCAATACCAGACTTCAAACTATATTACAAAGCCACTGTTCTCAAAACAGCCTGGTACTGGCACAAGAACAGACATATAGATCAATGGAATCGAACCCAGATATCAACCCAAATCACTATGCTCAATTAATATTTGACAAAGGAGGCAGGAATATACAATGTAGTCAAGACAGTTTCTTCAATAAATGGTGTTGGGAAAATTGGGCAGACACATGCAGAAGAATGAAACTAGATCACCAACTTACACCATTCACAAAAATAAACTCAAAATGGATACAGGACTTAAAAATCAGATGGGAAACCATAAAAATACTAGAAGAATCCACAGGCAGCAAAATCTCAGACGTATGCCAAAAGAACTTCTTCACTGATACTACCCCTAGGGCATTGGAAGCTAAAGAGAAAATAAACAAATGGGACTACATCAAAATAAAAAGCTTTTTTACAGCAAAAGAAACCATCAACAACACAACAAGAAAGCCCACTGTGTGGGAGAACATATTTGCAAATGATACCAATGATAAAGGTTTAATCTCCAACATCTACAACAGCTTATACAACTAAATAAAAGGAAGATGAATAATCCAATTAAAAAATGGGCAATGGACCTAAATAGAACATTTTCAAAAGAAGATAGAAGGAAGGCCAAAAGGCACATGAAAACATGCTCAAAGTCACTAATTGTCCAAGAGATGCAAATCAAAACAACAATGGGGTACCATCTCACACCTGTCAGAATGGCCAACATCAACAAATTAACAAACAACAAGTGTTGGCGAGGTTGCGGAGAAAAAGGAACCCTCGTGCACTGCTGGTGGGAATGCAGACTGGTGCAACCACTGTGGAGAACAGTGTGGAGTTTCCTCAAAAAACTGAAAATGGAACTCCCATTTGACCCAGTAATCCCACTTCTAGGAATATATCCCAAGAAACCAGAAACACCAATCAGAAAGGATATATGCACCCCTATGTTCATAGCAGCACAATCTACAATAGCCAGAATTTGGAAACAGCCTAGGTGCCCGTCAGCAGATGATTGGATTCAAAAACCATGGTACATCTACACAATGGAATACTATGCTGCCATAAAAAAGAAGGAATTCTCAGCATTTGCAGCAACCTGGATGGAATTGGAGAACATCATGCTGAGTGAAATAAGCCAATCAATGAAAGAGAAACACCACATGACCTCACTCATTTGTGGATTATAAAGAACATTATAAACTGATGAACCAAAAGATAGATATAGAGACAGTATATCAACAAGTAGACTGTCAAATTACAGCGGGAGGGGAGGAAGATCTGGGGGAGATAATAGATCAACCGAAGGACTTTTATACATGCATATAAGTACAACGAATGGACACAAAACTCTGGGGAGGGAGGGGATGTGTGGGAGGGAGGGAGGGGGGGCAAAAAAAATCAATAAAATATATTAAAAAAATAAAAAATAAAATATGAAAAAAGGGATTTTATTTTTAAAACTAGAGCTGTTACTCTTCTGTTTAAAATACTTATAATGACTTTCAAGTACAAGTAGAATATCATATAAATTTTATAACACAACCCACAGATTCCTATATGCTCATTTCCTTGCTTATCCAAACATGTCAATCACACCTCAATAAAGTTGTTAAAAACAAAAGAACAAGCCCTAGCTAGGTGGCTCAGCTGATTGTAGTCTCACCCTGTATTCCAAAAGGTTGTGGGTTTGATTATGATAAAGGCACATACCTAGGTTAATAGTTCTATTCCTGGTCAGGGCACATATAGGAGGCAAGATCCATGTCTCTCTCTCTCTCTCTCTCCTCTCTCTAAAAATTAATAAACATATCCTCAGTAAGGATCTATAATAATAAAAGTGTAATATGCTAATTAGACCAGACTTCCTTCTGGACATTTATCTGCATGACCTTCCGGATGATGCGGGGGCTTTGAGGGAAGCCCAGGTCCTGTCCTGGGTGCCAGAGGGAAGCTGGCGCTGGCAGCTGGGGGAAGGAAGGCCTACTCTTGCATGAATTTTGTGCATCAGGCCTCCAATATATACATATACATATATATATATATATATATATATATATATATATATATATACACACACACACACACACATACACACATACACACACACACACACACACACACATATATATATATATACACACACATATATATATATATGGCTAATATGCACCATAGGCTAATTGATATTTAAGTCAGAGATATAAGAAGGATGGACCCAGGACTTATAGAGCTTGGTACAACAGGGGAAAAAGATCATATATAGTCAATGAAATAAGAAGAAAATGAAAGATTTTAAGTAGGAGAATAAGATGTCCAATTTATGTATGTTAAAGATTACTTTGGCTGCATGGTAGTGAATTGAAAAGTGGTGGAGGAAGAATGAAAGTAGCACCACCAATCAGAGGGCTATCGTAAAAATCCAGGGACATGATGGCTGCTGGATCAGGATGGTGTTGGTTTGTAAGCTTGAGAGTTCCCTGGGTGGAATTTGAACATGGAGGTCAAGGAGAGACAAGAGCAAGGCAGACCACTCCAGATTGGTAGGTGGCCATTTTAATAAGCAAGGGAACTTACATACAAGATCTTGTTAACATTTGCTCCCTCAAGTTGTGTTCTTGAAGTGACTCCAAATGTGGAACAGTGGGTGAAGGTACATTCCAAGGACAGGGGAAGGGGAAAGGAGCTTCCAGTCACCATGGTCCAATTCCCTGGTCAACCAATGGTTACATTCTCTTAATGATCTTCACCAAGTGGTGTGTAAAAGCAGTTGAATTTGAAGTATGGATTTGGAAGTATAACTGTACAGTTGATAGAACATACTCACTTATAGGGAAAGGAAAAAGGATCAATGATTTTTCCAGAATTTTGTCTGGAAAATTTCTCAGAGGAAAAAGGAATGGACCATTTGCTTACAGAATAGAGAGGCTGGCAGAGAGCCTGGGATGCTAGTGTAGGGAAATGACTGTGTGTGTGGACCAGACTAGAACTGCTACATTTCAGATATTGCCAATGTGAACAGGTAGGTGTCTTCCCTAATGATGTGATCCTACCCCAGTCTACTGAATTAGGTCATCACTCCAGGGAGAAAGAGAAGGCAAATTCACTGAACCCAAAATGGATGAGTTTACACTCCGTTAATAAAACAATTTCTGCCATCAGGGAGTTGGAACCTTGAAACAGAAGCTGACGTCTAGAAAACTCAGATGACCTCTTTTTAATTGCTATGCTGACTCTCTGCTTTGAGGAATGTGTCCCTGCTGAGTCCTGTTTGTCTAATGCTTCCTCTGTACCTTGCACTATATAGATAGTTACAGATGTTATCTTACATAATCATTACCAACAATCATTCCCATTTCTTAGATGAGATTCTTGAGTCTCTAAAGGCTTAACATAATTTGCTCAAAGGCATAGTTTTAAGTCAGAGCACCAAGATTACAACCCAGGCAGGACTGAATCAAAACACAGCATACTTTGTCCCTGTGCAAAACCTCCAGGTGCTCCTTCATCTCTTACTGGAGCGTTGACTCATCAGGAATCGGTGGAAGCTGTTTGTTTTCTCCCCACCAGCCCTGGATGTTAAAGAACGTTGTGTTACTAATAGCTGGGTGCTTTTTGGTAAGCAATTATACTCTTTCCTGGAGAGGAGGGGAGAGTTTTGTTTTTTCCTCACAGGAATTTAAAAGTTAGAGCAATGTAACTTCTGGTTTGAGAACCCTCCCTTCCTTCCTTCTCCTCTTCCATATTTGTTCTCACATGACAGCCTTGTTTTATTGTTATTGTTTTTTCTTTGTTGTTGTTGTTGTTGGTGTGTGTGTGTGTGTGTGTGTGTGTGTGTTTAAAACTTGCCTTTTAGTTGATTGAAGAAAGTGCAGAACTTCAGAAGAGAAATTCTATAGGACTTACCACCACATCTACCTGCCCACATGCACTTGGACCCAGCATTCTTCTTCTGTTTAAGAAGAGGTATTTGGTTTCAGGGGAGAGAAGGTATTAAATAGACTCTGAGCATAGGACAATAAATAGATTAAGAAAATGTAGTGTGTGTGTGTGTGTGTGTGTGTACATGTGTGTATGCAAGGTATGTTTATGTGTGGTGTGTAGTATGTATAAATGTTTGTGAGGTGTGCATGTGGTTTAAGTGGGTGTGGTGGTGGTGTGGTGGTATGGAGGTATTGATGGCATTCAGAGATTTTTAAAAAAAATATATTTTTAAATTAATTTTTTACAAAGAGGGAAGGGAGAGGGAGAGAGAGTTAGAAACATCGATGAGAAAGAAACATCGATCAGCTGCTTCCAGCACATCCTACTGGGGATGTGCCCGCAACTGAGATACATGTCCTTGACTGTAATTGAACCTGGAACCTTTCATGCCACAGGCCGGTGCTCTATTCACTGAGCCAAACCATTCAGAGATAATTTGAGGTGAATTATCATGAACTGAACTCACTTCAAATGAGCTCCAATATGGTGGAATATGCTACCAATTTCAGCTGCAGTAAATTCTGGCTTTGCTCTCTCTTGTCCTTTTAAGAAGTTGACTGGTCCCTAGGTAACTTTCACCAGACCTGTCACTGATTTTCTGGTTTCTGCATGTTGTAGATATTTTTCTGTGTCCAAGATGCATCTCTAATCTGTCGCTTCCATTTTATCTCCACCAACATCACCTTTGAACAAGCCATCATCACCTCTCACCTAAACTAATGCACAATCTATTGTCCCTATTCAATTTATTCAGTCCTTTAAAGCTTGAAATATCTTAATCTTGATTTATAATTTTAAAATAATGACTCCTAGGAGTAAGAGATATTTATCTTCAATCAGCAGTTCTGGTTCTACTGCATAGTTTCTTTTATTCATTAAAAATAATTAAAAACAGCACAGCAGTCCTGGCTCAGCAGTTGAGTGTAGTCAATCTATGAATCAGGAGATCACAGTTTGATTCCAGGTCAGAGCACAAGCCTGCATTGCAGGCTCCATCCCAGTGTGGGGCATGCATGAGGCAACCAATCAATGATTCTCTCACAACATTGATGATTCTTTCTCTTTCCTACTCCCTTCCTCCCTGAAATCAATAAAGATATATATTTTTAAAAAATAACTAAAAACATATATTTTCAAAATGTAGACTGTATGATGCTATACTTAGAGTATTTTAAGTATTTTATCTACACATCTAAATCTATCTATACTCTCATCTATCTTCTTTCTATGTATGCATAGAGCCTGATGTTTACTTAATGTTAATTTTTTTTCAGAGTGATGAAGCTTCAAAGTTCACTTAGTATATTTGTATGTCTTATTCTTTATTGTCAAGTTGTATAATTTTTTAAAAGTAATGGTAATTACTCTAAAATACATAACATACATCAACATCAAAATCATTTTTAAAGTATAGTTTAATTTTATTAAATTCTACTTTGTGAAGAGGACAGATTAATCATGCTAAGTTAAACAAATAGAAGGAAACTGCAAACAGAGGATTGTAAAGCTATTTTTGATGACTGTAATAATAATAACCATTATACTATTACAGACATTCTGAACCCCCAAATAGGTGTCTCTTTGTATTCAGTTCATACTCATGGATATTCTTTGTTTTCAGCATTCCACAAAATGTGTTTATTTTATTTCAAAATTAATTCCCCTTCATTCCTGAAGAACTTCATCCCAGAGGCTTTTCTCCTTTATTCCAATTTGAATTATTAGTCTGGCATCTAGGCACCAACTTTCACCATCACACCATTTCCAAATCCTGCTCTGGGGATACTCTGTTGCTTGGATCTCATGCCTTCCTTTTTCCTGGGATGTCAAATATTATTATTAGTAAGTAACTTCCTTGAGAAATTGTAATTTTTTTCTGTGCCCTTTCAAAGCATATTATTTGTTTTTGATTTTTAAATCTTGACAACTCATGCCTATTTTAGCTAGATATAAACTCTATTTTAAAAAGAATATTAAAGGGAATTGTCCAACTGTTTCTAGCAGTTGTTGGCATAAGTCTGATGACAATTTTTCTCACTTATTTGAAAATGACATGTCTTCCCTACACAAAAAAATCTCAAAAACGTTTGGTGTCATCACTTTACCCCTTTGGATAATAAATATTTTAAATTTTGTATCTAGGTAATATCCCACTGTAAAGATTACAATTCAAAATTACTGAGGAAAAAAAGTCCCGAGCAGGTTAACTCTATGGAATATGTACTTTCTTGAGTAGTTTTCTTGACTAGATAAGCTACTGAATAATAAATCAAACAAGATATATTGGATCTCTTCTCTCTGGCAGATGAAAGTGCATTGAAGATGAGGAGCTATCTACCAAGCACTAGATACTGACATGGTTTGAACCAGGGCTGGCCTTAACCCAGCTAAAGCCATGATGTACTTCATCAAAGATGCCCTTGGCATTTGGCAAAGCAAGTGAAAGGCTTTGAATTGAGATGGGTTAAAATGAACTAATGATCTAAAACAGAACTGCCCAACAGATATATAACAATGAGCCAGACATTAACAAATAGCTATGGTATGAAATGGACAATTACAAATTGATTAATATCTGTGCATTATTTTTAGACTATATATAGTAGATATTGCTCCCTCTACATATAGTAGATATTGCTCTCTTATAGTTAAAATGACAACAACAACACTTTAAAGAGGAAGGAAGAGAAGGAGGATGAGCAGGAGGAGACTGAGTCTTTGCTGTGGTTCTCTGTACATACTAGAGTTTGTCTGCTTCCCATTCTTAGTGTTTTTCTATGTAACTTTTCCACTGAGAGATTGTCCATACCATTGGCTTAAATAAAAATATGTATGCTCATGAGCATATAACCTACTAGATAAATAATGAAAATTATATTGAGTTTACTAACTTTGTATTAATTCATCCATGACTAAGAAGGGTATAGCTCATGAGTGTTTGATTGTATTTTCACTTCGGGTGTAGGGTGCCAAGACAGAATTAGCTCTAGCCTGCTTTTCCATTAAGGTATTTCCTCACCATGTTAAAAGGTATCCAAATTGAACCTAGATAATTAAGCTTATAAGAAAAATGAATGTATTGGAACCCCTCTTGAGCGACCTGAGAAATCCTATAGAACAGAGTTTCTGAAACCTTTGTCCCAGACCCAGCATAATCTGGGGAACTTATTGGAAACATACTTCAGACCTTTGGACCCACAAGCATGGAGGTGAGGGGCAGTGTGATCTTTGGTTTGACCTGCCCTTCCCAGACGACTCTGCTGTGCACTCATGTTTGAGAACAGCAAACATAGAACTCAGTAGAGTCTTTTTGTTTTATTTTATCTCATAGCTTATGTCTGAAAACAGCAGTTATGAATTTTGGTAGCCTGGAAAGTAGCCCGAAGAGGAAGCATTCCACAAAGGGACTGGATGGAAATCCTTTCCAGTCCTAGAAGCAATGTCTCCATTGTGGAGGATGCTTTACTGTGGCTATTGCACCACACTCCTCACAGTCACATAGAACACCGATGAACTCTTCCTGTTTATTCTGGACAAGAAAGATCCTACACACACACACACACACACACACACACAGCTTTTGTCAAGATTGAGTGTATAAACTGAAGCTGGGTGCATTGGGTGCATGTGCAGTACTGTATACAAATTCCAGTGGGTTTTATAATGCATTAGACTAGACTTATTATTCAGCAGGAAGAGTGAATGACATATTTTTAACCTAAAGTCACATTTATCTAATCTTATAGTTAAAATGTGATATGTATATATGCTAAGAATGTGGTTATCAACTTCAATTCAACCAGCTGCAGAGAGGTTTTTGATAACAGCAAAGGGAGAGTTTGAAACAAACCCTGAATACCATATTTTCTGAATACCATATTTCCCACTCACTGTATCATATAGAAAATTGCCTTGGTTCCTTGAAGATTATGATTTGGAAAAAGAGGTCTTTGAGCAGGAATATAGATTTTTATACAATTTTTGGAAATCACTTCTGCAAAACACATAATAAATGAAAGGTGTCAGCCTTTATTTTATACATCTCACTCAGTGCCAGTCAGCAGCTGCTGAATTACTATTGCATCTCTAGCTATGAATGTAAAATATTTCTTTATCTCATTCCTTACTCTCAGTCTTGGGTAAGATCTCCTTAGTTGAGTAAGGTTGGGCCACACTACAGAGAAAATATTGGTGGTTAATCAGCATTTTTCTGTAGAGCTTCTCTAAATAACTTGACAAAATAAAAGCTTAATAGAAATTATTATTTACACATGAACCTGACCAAAAGCAGTGCATCCTTAGGAGTCCATTCTGAGGTGGGATTTGGTCACATAGCTACTTCCACATTGGCCCTGTTAATAGCATTTCTTATTCACCTCCCATCTTCTCACCACCAATTCCCATGGATATGACCAAAGCATGGATACAAAAAAAACACCTGTATATTTACTATCAGACATTTCATCCAAAATCCCAGTGGAAGCATGTATGTGATAGCAATTTTTAAATTTGAGAACTTAAGAACATTATTTTATATCAAAGTAATGGGTATTTTCTGAATGACTTCTGGATAAATAGAATAAGTTTGCTATAAAAATATATATATTAGCCCAGATTTTAAAAGACACTCTTTGCTAAACAACTGCATTCTGTTGACTTCAAAGTATGTGAAATAAACAAGGGGCTCTTTCAGATCCAGATATTATTACAAAGTAAGCACAGAAGGTTCTGAAAACAGTAACATTTACTGGGCAATGAAGATAGCAGAAAATGGGACTTTAGGATGGAGGATCCATCGGCTGAGAATGATGTCAACTTTTCTAAATAGTAAGCTCATGGCAGGGAGTGTATTTTTCTTAGCTAATTCTTTCAAAATGTTATTTTTCTGATTGTAGAAGACGCCATTGTGAGGCAATGGACTGTCACAGGAATATAGAGTCCTTGACAATAGCAGAATATTCTGTTTATCCACTCCAAATATATATATATATATATATATATATATATATATATATATATATATATATATAATCTCCAATATTTGGAAGTAATAGCTGAATTTAAAGTGAAATATTTAGCGACAGTAGTCAACTGGATTTATTAAATGTGGGGTGAATTATTTTTTATAATAAGGACATCATAAAACTCAAAACTTTATGTTTGTAATGCATATAGATAGCTTCAGTTCACTTGCTTAGAGAAAAGGAAAAATTCCCTCCATACTTATGAGGATGCAGTGACTTTTTAAATATATATTTTATTTTTATTGACATTATTACAAATGTTCCCCATTTTCCTCTACTTTTCCCACTTTTCCCCAGACCCTGGCCTCCTCTCCCTCTGACCCTCAATATTCTTATCTGTTTCCATGAGCTATGCAAATATGTTCTTTGGAATATAGTGACTTTTAAATATTCTCTTGCCCTAGTCAGTTTGCTCAGTGGATAGAGTGTTGGCCTGTGAACCAAAGGGTCCTGGGTTTGATTCCAGTCAAGGGCATGGATCTTGCTTGAGGCTCCTCAGAGGTCTCTTGATAGTTTCATAACCCAGAACTATCTTCATCAAGATCCTGGGAATCATCCCTGTGAAATGTAATCATCAAGGAAGATAATGCATGACCTCACAGTCTCTGTGGAAGGTGTGGGAGCCTAACTTCCTGGCATATTGCTTCAATATATCTCCTGTCATAAAGATAAGAGAAAGTTCACTTTTCCTTTCGGCAAAACCATTTAGCAAAAACAGATGGCCAACAATCCTCCTACTCAAACTCTTAAAAACTCTCCCATCCCTTGTTTCAATGGAATTGAACTAAGGCTAAATTTTGGACTTTCTCCTATTGGAATAGCCTTGAATAAACTTGCTTTCCTATTTAATTGTGTCTGTTGCAATTTTTCCTTTGACAGCCAGTATTGTGAGAAAAGCAAGTGAAGCTTTGGCATTCTCAGGGGTGGTTTTGTGCAACATTTAAGGATGGGGAGTTGGTTGACAAATGTGTAAAAATATAGCTTTGTAAGGATTCAGAATTGGGGCAAATAACTATAGTGGTGTCATTTTCTCTGTCATAAGTATAAAATTAATCAAAGGGTTATACCATTTGGAACCCTAGATAATTCCAAATTAAATGATCAAAGGCAAGTTATTTAACAACCTTGGGCCTTATTTTTTCATTTATAAAATAGAGTGTTAACATATTCAATACCAACTCTAATATTCTATGATTATTTGAGTAAATTTTTTTAAAGACTTGGTTTTATCCCAAGGAAGAAGCAGTTTCCCTTTTATAAGCAAATATAATCATTAAACCACAGAGTATCTTTAGTTAGAAACAGAGACTCATTATGATATAAAGTAATGTGTTCTTTGCAATGAGCCTGTATACCTTTAATAGCCAATTACTAACCTTTAAGATATACATTACTAAACGAATAACAAAATTGGTGCCAAGAAACAGGCCTATCTCACCAACACTTCAGCTGTTAATTATAGTGTTAGCTATAATGCAACCCAATAGTCTAATAATTTTCCTTTCCTTACTTATAATACATCAATGTCTATGAGAAGCTAATATTAAATAGTAATTACAGGAAAAATAATCTGAGCTTCTTTTTTAGTCCATATTGCAATTTCATTTTCTATAAAATCCTCTGAAATCATTTCTATTTTATTATTTTTATTGTCTAAAGTTTTACATATGTCTCCTTTTCCCCTGATTGACTCCCCTCAGCCAGTCCCACCCCTCAGGACAAGCCCCCACCACCCCAGTGTTGTGTCCATTGGTTATGCTAATGTGCATGCATACAAGTCCTCTGAAATAATTTTTAATGATTTTTCATTATCATCATCTATTCAGGTAACTATTATTTATAGACCAATAAAACATAGGAAAGAAAAACATGTTTTCCTCTTATATCATGGCTAATTATTTTTATTTGGAAACATATTTATCAACTCTATGCATAAACAAAGTTTTTTTTTTTATATTTTTGTTGCTATTTTTACATAGGGTACATGTGAGTCCATGGGCACTACCTAGAATGACACCTATACTCACTGATAGTGGTGATAACACTTTAATAAGGAATAGAACTCTAGGCAAAATGGCATTTTCATGTTTCAGATTTATCAGATTCTAGAGCTAATGTGGATTTCATAAATCATCCAGTCTAATGATCTTCTTTTAATGTTGAGAATATTTTAAAATTTAATTAATTTATGCAATTCAGTTTGTACTTCTACCACTCTTTAGAAGAACTGCTCTTTCGAGTGATCATGGAGTTACTCTTTGGTTGCTATCTGTTTAATGTTGGTGCTTTGATTGTGATCAATTGATCCAAATATTTCAAAGACTGCACATTTTTGTTAAACATTATAAAAAATACAAATTTTTAATTTCTTTCTGGTTTCTACAAAATGAAGCTTCCTTGACTATTTATATTAAAGTGGGCCTCTTGACACCTCCTTGGAGTAACTAAAACTCTGTGGGGAACCAATTGAAAACCACTATGAGGAGGAAGCACAGCATTACCACTTTGCATGAACCATCTTATTCAGTTCTAGAGAGTATTATTGAATGGATGTTATGATCATTTAGGATAGAAATCAATAACCAGCAAAATTAGTGTGTATTCACTAAATACAAGACAGTACCCAGATATAGATAGATTTTTTAAAATGTGTATCAAATTAAATCTCAGCTAAATTTCCTTTATGTAACTTCCTATAAAACTACAAAAGGGGAAAGAAATAGAAATATTTTAACTTAATCAGGACAGCATTTACACTTGATCTTAGCCAAAAGTCCGAGAAGTGATGATCAGGACAGCATTTAATAAATTGTTCCATTTTCCTAACTAACCTATTGGAGAAATAAAGGCTAGTAGAAGTTGAAATAGGTGAATTCATAGTTGGAATAATCATAGCCAAATATTCTCAGCTTCAGGGTGTACATCCACCATTAAGGAAGGTTCCAATGAGATCACAGAATTAGTTCCATCTTTTTTTTTTTTTAAGGAGGTTTATTATTGATTTCTTTTCTTTTAGGAGGCACACATCAAATCCATAGATGATCCAAGCTTGAGGTGAGATGATAATTCATGGCATAACAGAGTAAATATAAAAAAGTTCTCAACAACCTGGACTAAATGTTCATATTCACCACATGAAATTGAGTAATTATGAGTATAAAATTCCTCATTGCACTTCTCAATTGGAACTGTACAAATATGGAACTGCAGAAAGACAATATCTGTCTCAAAAGCAATTAACATAAAATAACTTAAGGTTTCTTATTGATAGCAAAATTAATATGATAAAACTGATGAGGCTGCCAGAAATGTTAATGGTTTCTTAGATAAATAAATAGAAGCCTAAAGTCTGCTTGAGTTATTGATGCATGGTGTGTAAAATGACCTTCAATGTTTGCTAAAATGCAGATTTTTTGTTCCCATCTACAACTACTGAAAACATTTAGGGGTCTGGAGTTGGTGCCTTGGAGTCTGCCTTCAAGAGTCTCCTGACATCATTTTTATGCTAGTATCCACTTAAGCAGATCAGTATAAAAAA
This sequence comes from Pipistrellus hanaki, assembly GCF_964339955.1. Taxonomy (NCBI): domain Eukaryota; kingdom Metazoa; phylum Chordata; class Mammalia; order Chiroptera; family Vespertilionidae; genus Pipistrellus; species Pipistrellus hanaki. The sequence continues at coordinate 61,382,588 of NC_140510.1, read as the reverse complement.
AATGGCACTATAGATAGATAGATATAGATATAGATGATAGATATAGATAGATATAGATATAGATATAGATATAGATATAGATATAGATATAGATATAGATATAGATATAGATATAGATATATAGATATAGAAGCAGAGTGCTAGCACAAAGTGTAAATGGTAGTGTTGAGTATGTTTTATGGTCATTTTATCAGTTATATTAATACTTTTGTAAAATTCTTTGTCTGGATCAAACTTACCAATGGATTTTATATGAGACCTTTCCTTCCTCCCTCCCTCCTTGCCTTTCAGTCTTCTAGCTTTTCTAAATTTCTCTGCTGCTTTTCAACATAGACTCTATGATGAGCACAGCATTATCCTTAGCCATATGGAGACTTAGAAAACATGGGTCTTGCCCTCAGGCAATATATCCACCTAGTGGGGGAGGTCAAACTCATGTGTAAAGAACCATAAAAGAATTAAAGTGGCCTGGAGCTTGAGGATACTTTCTGGAATTGCCTGCACACCGAAATATACAAAAAGCAATGTGGAGCAGCATAGAAATAAGCACTCATCTCCAGCAGCTTCTGAATGGAGACATATTCTTCCACTAGGAGTCCCTCACAGGAGGAAGTGAAGATCTCTTGGCTAACAGGAGTCATGTTCAGCTCTTCCCTCCAATCTTCGACTCTGCACTCTGCCCACTCCTCTTTATTCCCACCACCAAAGCCTTTGATCCTGTTCTATAAGAACATCAACTCCTAAGAATTCTCCATGACATTGTTAGAAATTACCTCATGTGCCATCAGTTTCAAAATCTTAACCAGCATTTGGCAAACTTTTAACGTGCTAAAGAATCACCTGGGGATCTTAATAAAGAGCAGATTCCTATTCCATGGGTCAGGGGTGGAGTCTCAAAATCTGCATTTCTAACAATCTCCTGGATATTCTTATGCTGCCATTAGAAAAGTTGGAAAAAGAAATAAATATAAATGAAAATTTAATATTAACTAAACATCAGCTAAGAAGTGAAATCTTATTCTGTCAAGAAAGCAAAAAAAAAAAAAGATTTAGATGTCAAGAAGCTATCAAGAGCAAATTCTTAAGGATTCTGTGAAATATTTTACATATGAAATGGAAAAGTTGGAGAATATTGTACATATTTAGCATTGTCTGAGAAAAGTTGCCACATTTTTTTTTCCTTCCAAGATATTACTGAAGCGCTGGTTAATTGCATTTCTGCTGCTACAATAACACTTTTTCATGCCACTCTGATTTGTTAATCTCCCATTATGAGTATTTATTAGTTATAGCTCTGTTGACAACAGCGGAGGATAAAATACTTCCAGAAGAAATGAGATGCAGGTGTCTGCCATTTGCTTGTGTGATGTCAGGTCAGTCCCATTGTGTATTGGGGAGTGTTTATTTTGTAATATGACTACAGACACATTTAAAACCTGAGATCATCATCTCACTTTGAAGAGGGTGAAGAAAATAAATATCCTAAATAATCAAGAATAGATCATTTGGATAATAACATGTCCTTAATTAGAAACGATTTATGAAACAAAGAAATGTACCATACAAATGAGAAGCAATTTTAACAGGAAAATGTTCTGTCTCATCTCAACTAATTGTTATTGGTAAGATGAGACACTCAAGTCTAGACAATAATGGAAGAAAAAAGTGAATTCTATTTTTGATAACCAGATAGAAATTAAAAAGTTCCTGTACATTTTATAATGTTTAACAAAAAATGTACAGCCTTTGACATATTTGTATTTGTTTCAATTAAATGCATTTTTTTAAAAATAAAAGATCACTGTGATAAAAGGAAGTCATGGACATGACTTGTAATGACCAAATGAACAAACAGTATGTTCTAGTCTCATCTCCATCTGATAATATCTGATATAAAAATCATTATGGACTCCAAGGCCTCAGATAATAGGTTAATAAAACTTTCAAACCAGAATAACAAATGCTACACTCAGAATTGTCTTTTAAAACTCAGCCAGTAAGAATTATTGTGAAAAATACATTACATGTTACATATAAAATCATTGTACCTTTTAATCTCTGTATTTCAGAAATATTGATTGGCTCCTGATACCTAATATATTTAATAAATGTTTAATTTATTTAACAGCCTTTAATAAATGTTTACTTAACGAGTGCAAGAATGTCTAAATATTTTAGGATTTCAGGGAAATATAAATGAAATAGAGCAGAGGTTGGCAAACTTTTCCTGAAAAGAGGCACATAGTAATTACTTTAGGCAAAGCAAGTCATACAATCTCCATCATAAGTATACAACGACAACTCACAAAGGAATGGATGTGGCTGTATTCCAATAAAACTTTATTAACAAAATCAAGTTGCAGGTATTAGATTGTAGCTTACTGACCCTAAAACAGAAAGTTTGATTGTTGTCTTCAAGAATGTGCAATGAGTGAAGAGAAATAGGAAAACAAATATTTTAAAAAATCTGAATAGGGTTTTCCCTCCAGCTATGATGACAGAGGTGGTATTCAACTCAGATTCCTATTGAGAAAAATGAAAACCTACATCAAGATAAAATAAAATAAAACAAAGGTAAAATAAACAAAAACCTGCTGTTTGGCCCTAGCTGGCTTGGCTCAGTGGATAGAGTGTCAGCTGGGGGGACTGAAAGGTCCCAAGTCCAGGTTCAATTCTGGTCAAGGGCACATTAGTGGGTTATGGGCTCAGTAGGGGGTATGCAAGAGGCAGCTAATTAATGATTCTCATCATTAATGTTTCTATCTCTTTCTCCCTCTCCTTCTCTAAAATCAATAAAAATGTATTTAAAACAAAACAAAACAAAACAAAACAAAACAAAACAACAACAAAAATCCGCTGTTTGAAAAGATTGGAGAGTAAGAAGAGTACACAGCAGTTGGGGACACAAAACCCAGAGTGAGGCAAATGCATCCACATGAGCCTTAAGTGCCCACTGGCCCTTTCTTTAGGTACTTGACAACCCAGAGCAGTGTTCAAGAGTGATGCAAAGTGCCTGTCTGCAAACTGTTATCCTGGGATGTGTTGAGGTCATCACAGTGCCTGTCAGGTTTGGAAATGTAATTTCACAGTGTGATTTTTAGTCCATCTTAACAAATCATTTAAAAAACAGTCTTGTCTTTTTACATCTGATGTGTCTTGACATAAAAAGGCACATAAAACATCTCAGTAATTCATATTTATTGTATTTTACAAAAGTATCATTTAGGAGACTTAAGACATTTTTAACCAAAGAATTTGAGCTCTAGATGGTGACACTAATCATTGCAATCCTTCTAGCACTGCATTGCTGCTTCTGATTGACTGTTTGTTCATTGTCTTTTGTTGTTATTTTGGTAGAGGCAGCTCTAATAATCTTTCTCACAATGCTGACCCTCACCCCACTGGTCAGAGAACCAATGTGGAGATTCTGCATGTGTATAGTATGTTGTTTCAATTACTCACCAAAGATTGCTAGCAAATCACCAGAAGCTAAGTAAGAGGATTTCTCTCTCACAGCCCTCAGGAGTGAATCCTGATGACACCTTGATCTTAGAAATCTAATGTCCTATCCATAACAATACATTTTGGTTGTTTAAGGCCCCCAGTGTATGGGACTTTGAGAGTCTGAGTAGAGGATAGCATCCCTAGCAAACTACTATAGTATGGGAGTGAAAGACATCATTCCTATTTCTAACTTTTGTTTCCTGAACCTATGTGTGCTAGTTAAGGGAGGAACAACATCATATATTGGTTGGTTGCTGGGTTAGCACATTTATGTCAGCTTCTATAACAGCACTTGACCCCTATCATGTATTTTTTTTTTCTAATTATGAGTACTCAGTAGACCATTCCTCCATATTATAAGGTTAACTGCTGTGATGATTTATTGTATGTGTCAAGTTGACTATATCACAGGAAACCCAGATGTCTGATTAGATATTATTTCTGGGTGTGTCTGGAAGAGATTAGCATTTGAATCCAATTCTGAGTGGAGGATAGCAATTCTCTGGGCACATCATGTAAACCCAAGTTTCCACATCTTTGAAAATGTTGCTCCTGCTTCCTGGAAGGCACTCCTTCACATCCTTCAGGATCCAGCTAATCATTTCCTCTTCCAAGAAGACTTTTATGAACCACAGCTTTCTGCAGCCTTTATGACCAGGCTAAGTGCTCCACTGCATTTCCGTAGAGCTTGGAGAGTGATCTAACCTCTGTGGAGCTCAATAATCGCTTTTTGAGTTGAGTTAAATTAGCTGGAAATTATTCATGAAGTTAACAATTTAGTGATATATAATTACCTGTCCCAATTATTATAATTTAAAGATACTATTTTAACAAAACTTAAAGTCATTTCTGAAATTAAAATTGTCATTGACATATGTCTAGGCAATTGAAAGTCATTAAAAATAAGATTAAGATTATGTTTATTTCATGTACCTCTAAGTTTTCCTTATATTTTATAATAATTCAGATTTTTGAAAAGTGTGTTAGACTGCCATCAGAGGGCGGAGCATAGTGCCAGAAGGTAGAGACAAGAGCAGGAAGGAACAATGGACAAAGAAGGAATTACTTCCAGAAACAGAAACAGTCACAAACCCCACCCCAAGAGTAGGGACTCATATGACATGTTCCAAGTTGGATTTTAGAATTATTGTAATAAAGACCAATGTCTGGCCGAAACCGGTTTGGCTCAGTGGATAGAGCGTCAGCCTGCGGACTGAAGGTTTCCGGGTTAGATTCCGGTCAAGGGCATGTACCTTGGTTGCGGGCACATCCTCAGTGGGGGGTGTGCAAGAGGCAACTGATCGATGATTCCCTCACATCGATGTTTCTGACTCTCTGTCCCTCTCTCTTCCTCTCTGTAAAAAATCAATAAAATATATTAAAAAAATAAAATAAAAAAATAAAGACCAATGTCTGTCTGCTGCTTACAATCTCTACCTTTTGCTATACTGAATCTTGGGGATTTGAGGACAGATAGCCTGTCTTTTTCATTCACAAATATCTGGATCAAGAGCAGCTGCCCCTGAGGAGTTTTATCGCATTCAGACCTGATTAAAATTACAAGGATCTGGAGATTAATACCAAAAACTAAGATACAACTTCGGGGGAAAGTTTGAGTGCATTTGACATGAGAGAAGAATAAAAATTATTATAGCCAGAGGGGGGACTCTGGAAAATTTATTTCAAAATGGCCATAATAATTACCCCCATTCTTCTGAACAAACCCTTTACCATGTGACTTTATCGTTTCCACTAAGAGGTGGAGTCTATCTATGTCTCCACCCCTTTAAATATGAGTGACTCGTGTTCACCAATAGAATGCAGTGGAATGATGTGTGTGCAACTTCTAAGGACAGTTCTTAAGAGATTCTGCAGCCTCCACTTTCACTATCTTAGAATTCTGAGACCACATGCCATGGGAGAACCCAGTCTGCCCTCCTAGAGGAGGGTGTCCCAACTGACAGTGCCAAGGACAGCCATGTGAGTGGGGTCATTTTGTACCCTGAACCCCAGTCAGATCATCAGATGAAAACATCTTTATGAGTGTTCCCAGAGAAGCACAGGAACAGCAGCAAGACCACGCTGTGTCCAACCCTCCCAACATTGTAAGAAATAATAAAGTCATTGATATAAAGCATCCTTGTGTTTTAGGCTGGATAATTACATGGGAATGTTACCATATTAGCTAGATAATAAAGGGAAGGAAAAGAAAGGAATTGAACATGGAGCCGTTTGCTTCACCAGGAAGCTACAGCTTGCTACACCCCAGGGGACTGCCATGAGGAGACTTAGTCCCTCGGAGCAGAAAGGAAATGTCCCCAGAAGCACTGCTTGTCCTCTGATACATGATTGGGTTGAGGGAGGGGGGGCACCCGCAAAAGAAGTCAAAACAGTGTGGAACTGGGGGTGTGCTTGACTATAGAGGTCCTCAGAAGAAAGTTGATTGGTTATTTTGAAAAAATTCCTGATTAAAATCCAGGAGAACAAAGGAATTTCTCTCTCTCTCTCTCTCTCTCTCTCTCTCTCTCTCTCTCTCTCTCTCTCTCTCTCTCTCTCTCTCTTTCTCTCTTTTGTTCAGTGACCCACACTGGACTCATTCATTGGTGCACTCGGTCTGGCCTGAGAACCTGTGACCATGTGGGTTCAGTAGCTACTGGGACCTCAACAAACCACGAGACTCCAAAGGACTAAGTTTAATATGAAACAGAAACTATGGACATTAACCTTTGTTTTGGACTTGATGAAGATGAGGTTGGACTTTTTCCATGGCGCCTGAGAGAGATGATATGTTGGAAGCCCAGGGGCAGCCACACTACAATCTCCCATGTCTGGTTCCTTGGAATGCTTTCCTTATGATTCCCTGGAAGAGCCTGATTTCCACTGGCAACAGTAATAGATAATTGAAAAAAATATATAGTAATGTAAATTATAAAATAAGTAAATGAAGTTGTCATATTTCTAGATGATCTCAATATTTAGTAACTAAACAAAGTTAAGTACTCAGTAAATATTTGTTGAATTGCAAAATAAATGCAGGCAATTTTAATTCTCAAATCAAGAATCAACTAATTTTTATTAATAAGGGTTCTATGTATATTATTAGGACCAAATTAATGTTCATTTTTATTAATTACCAAGCATTATAATTTATAAGCATATTATTTTGTGCATTTTTCTTCATTTCTTCACTTTCTACCAGCTGAAATAAAATAGCAATAATAGGAAAGGAAAAAATGATAAAAGATCACAATCATAGCTTTATTACATAATGGCTGGCAAGGCAATAAAATACTTTTCAGAGATGTTTTTAAGGGACCCAAATGTATTTTTCTCTAAATGAGAATTAAAATAAATACTGTAGGGATGGTTTATTGAAGTATAATTAGCATTAGATTTAAAATCAAGACCTGATTCAATGTTCCAGCTGGGCAATTATGAGTTGGTAGCAAAACTTCTCCCAACTTCAGAAGCCTCATCAGAAAATGAACAATGAGATATATCTCAATAGACTGTTGTGTTTTATAAACATTAGAGTACACTAAAATGCTATTTTTGTTTATACTCTATATAAAAGGTTATTTGCTTTAAATTACAATCTTTAACATTATACCTAAGATAACATGCTTTAATGGAAAAAATGTATGTTGGCTCACTCAAGTGCTCATTAGAAACCCCTCCTAATTGCCTGTCAACTCGAGACTGGGCACCTAGAAAATTCTCTTCCTAGAGTCTTTTTTCAGCAAGATTATAGCCACATAATTCACTCTGTACAATAGATGAGGCATAGCACGCGTGAGGGGGAGCCATCTTCTCTCTCATCTCCCATGCAGATGTGGCCAAGGGAACTGCAATAGCTACCATTCAACCATGAGGGAAAGTGAAAAGAATGAAAGAAATCTCAGCCCTGAACCCACTCTAACACCTCCTACCACCAGGTTTATTATTGTTATGGGAAAAAAATATTATCTCTGATTTCTTTATGTTATAATTAATTGGATTTTCCCTTGAACTACTACCCAGGGACAACCTTAAAGCACATTCCATGCTGAGTTTGCCTGGAACAGTCAGGAGCCATAGCCTTCACTGCCCTGTCTGGAGCAACTTCATTCTGCCTTTTCGCATTTATTTTGAGAGAGTAGCCTGTTCAGGTTCCAGCTGATTGTGGGAATGACTCTTCCCGGTAGTCCCTATCTCATACATTCTCTGGGCTTCAATTGGGCTCTCTCTTCAAATAAAAGCTTAAACTTGTCAAGGTTATCATATTCTTTCAGGGCAAAAGGTATTGCTTTATTGGCTTGCTTCCATTTCAATTCCCTGGTAATTCCTTGCTATGTGTTGGATGTTTTTAAGATTTCTAAAAGTGTACTTTGTTATTTATGCTTGGTGCATTTTAGCAGGAGGTTTGGTTTACTAGTAGCAAAAAAACATTGTAACTTTGTAAAAGGAATCATTCAGTCAGGGCTCCTTCTAGACCCTTTAATCTCTGATTTGATTTTTATTTCGTCTTTAAAGTAACCCCATCAGGGGGAGACAAGCACTTTGTTCACTTTCAGTCCAGAGTTGCCTTTAAAAAAAATTGCCATTACTTTTATTTTTAATGAGGTGAAATGCACATAACATACAATTAACCTTTTTAAAGTATACAATTCCGTGGCACGTGATGGGTTCACGCTGTGCCTTGTCATTACTTTTTTACTTAATTTAATTGTTAGAAATGCAGACTTGCTTTGAATTAATCCATATTGTGTAGACTGCTGAACTAGGTCAAACTTGATATTAGCCCTTAATTCTTTCTTATCTCTGTGTATTGATATAAATGTCATTTAAAGTTTGTAAATAAGTATTGAAATTGGTGGAGAGATGTCCTTGATTCTTCCCCAAGTGGAAAATACACCACGGCGTGATTTTTTATTTTTTAAGAAATAGATACATGTGTGCCCAAGTTGTAGGTGTGGGTGAGACTGGGCTCTAGAGTGAAGCGCTTGTAGGTATTAACCAGTCACAGGGGGGAGGGATCCAAATGTTTCTAAATCCCTAGTGTACTTTCTTAGGTGGATGGAACAAATTATAAACTTTATTTCAAATCCTGGAGGCATATTATCTGTTTCTTCCAAATGGTTTTTGCAGGTAAGGAATTATTATTATTACTATTATTGCCTTCTGAAAAATCTTGGAATTTGTCACCAACTGATAGATGTTACGTTTGATTCTTTAATAAAAGAAGACATTTCTGAAACATAAGATATCTTGAATAGTTTAAATTGCCTTAGAAAAAAATACTACAATAAAATGTTAATAGGCTGTTTAATATGGATTTCTTTTAAAGACCCACTTTGTGGTTTATTGACAAACATTTCCGCGGATTTCCCCCCAGAAGTATTTTTACAGCACTGCAAAATCATTGCTCAATTTAGAAATGGATTCAATAGTTCCTCTAGGATTAAAGTATAATAAGCACACCAAGGTATTTTTTTCTTTCATAACATGTTTCTTTGGAAGACTTTAGCCATTTCGCCACCCCCCCTAAGAAATATTGAATCGAGGAATATTTTATTTAATGGCATTTTAATAGTACTGCCTTATCTTCTTCTTCTATAAAGAAGATAGAAGATACGAATTCATTGATAACCAATAGCACTTTACTTGACAAAATATTGAATGTCAGCTAAAGTAAATGAGGAAAACTAAAATGATGGTGGTTATAGAGAACCAGGCATTTAAGATGTCTGTTAAACCACAGCAACTACCCGAATTGCTTCCTTCCACATGGAGGAGTTAGGAACCAATCATCACACCAAATAGACTTCCATTTATCTGATGTCCACACCCTTCAAATGGGCACCCATCATGAACAGGATTTAGTTTGAAGTGGAGAAGCTGTCCCACATCCTTAGTCAGAGTGAGTACAGAGAGCATGGGTGTTGGAATCAGAGAAAATGGTTCAGCCCAGCCTCACCACTTGCAACTGGGCTGCCCAGGCCAATGAATAACAATGACAATGATAAGAATGATCGCTAACATTTATTGAATACCTATAAATGCCTGCCTTTATAATAAGCACTTTATTTGCATTACTTCTTTCATTCTTCACTGTGATATTATATCATCTGTCATCTCCCCTTTAGATGTGAAAGATCAGAGGAACTGAATAACTTGCCATGGGTACACAGCTTGTAGGTAACTGAGTGACATAATTTCCATTTTTTTTGATGGCTTTATGACTATATGATGACATTCAGGTATCTACCAGAGAGAAGCTCCATAGCCCAGGTCAATGAATGGAGCTCTGTTTAAGGGACAAGAAAGAATCTGATCCAAATCAGCTAGGTGAGAAGTGAAGCAAACTTGTTCATGGCTCCAGTATCACATGATCCAAATCCCAATATTAAGGCGAATGTGCCAGTAGCACGGCTTGTTCTCTAGCAGTGCAAAGTCAGGTTCCAAAGTGCCAAGACCAGAAAGTATTGTGGTTTCTGAGGAAAACGAAAGACAGGGAAGGTAAATAGTTTAGAATTGGCTAATTTGAATAAGTTGGACTGGCTTTGAGCTACATGGGTGGTCTGTAGCTGCCCTGAGATGATAACAAACCTATAAATAATGCCTCCTGGGTGCAAGGACCAGGTAGAGGAGATGTGGCTCAGGACTGGCCAATTTGCATATCACAGACCTTCTCCAGAAGAGCCATTCATTATCTCTAAAAATTGGCTAGTCCCCTGAAGGCAGTATCTCTCCAGCCAAAAACATTTTTTTTAAGATGTCAAAACACATCATAATATGCAGAAAATAAAACTACACATTATATGCAATGCAAAAAAAAAAAAAAAAAAAAAAAAAAAAAAAAAAAAGCAAAATACTGCCCATAGTGAAGGGAGCCTGGGTCCGTTGCTCAGTCATTCTGCTTCCCATGTCTTGGGTTTCCAAATGCAAGCACCCTCTGAGTTTATGACCTTGACCTGTTCATGACCCCTTTTCCCTGCCCCGCATTTATCAAATTTTACTGTGACAACTAGTAAAACTGTTAAATACTTTCAGTCTTGGAACTTATTCCACAAAACATCATATTTACTATGTCTGGGTGGGGACGTAGAATCCTGAAATGTTAGGTTAGCAATGGTGCAGATACCACACCCATGAAGTCAGCTCTGGGGACTAGCGCCTTCCTATGCCACTTGCTGGTGAAATATACACACATTCACACTCAGTCATGTGCTCACACCTGCACCTCAAAACCTCCCTGTTGGGAAACTTTCCTCCCTGGATTAAACCAGTTATTTCTCACAGCCAATATCTTTATTAAAAACAACATTCTGGATGTGGGCTCTAGTCCCAGTGCCTGGCAACTTCTACTTTTGGCAGGACAATATGAGATGTGTTACTCTCCTGAAATAAGGCATTTAAAACTCAGAACACAAAACCTGGCAAACTTGCTGGGATAGGGAGCGAGATTGCTTCACATTTCTTCCAGGCTCCTACATCAAGAAGGGCAGAACACAGTAGAGGTAGGCAAGTTGGGGAAGAGAATAGCTGTCCACAAGCAAGTACAGCCTTCTGACACTGGTCAAGACTTGCTCCAACCCCATTAATGGCAGATTTATCACTGAAATGGTAGGGACTTCCAGGGACATCATCAGAATTACTCTTTGTATTGAAAACCTCAAATACCTCGGCAAAGAAGAAATGGAGGGGGAAATGTTAAAGCTCTCTATTTAAATAAATTATGGAATTGCCAATGGTCATGGGCTGAATGGTGACCTCAAAAAAATACTCCCACATTTTACTCTTTGGAACCTGTGATATTATTTACATTGCAAGAGACGTGATTAATTGAGGATTTTGAGAGGAATTTATCTGTGTGTTCTAAATTCAATGGCAAGTCCGTATAAGAAGGAGGAAGAGGGAGATTTGACAGACAAATTGAGGGGAAGGCTATTAAAGAAGGAGGCAGAGATTGGAGCTATGAGCCCTAGCTCAGGATTGTCAGCAGTAACCAGAAACTGAAAAAAGCTAGAAACAGAATCTCCCTCAAGCTTCAGGAGTGAACAAGGCCTTGCCAACAACTCAATTTGAATTGGATGAGACCCACCGCAGACTTCTGACCTTCAGAACTGTAATATAATAATATATTTGTGTTGTTTAGGGCACATTTGTTGCAGCCACTATAACTGCTAATACTAACTAGCAAGGGAGTTGTAGATTTGCAAAGACATCACCAGAGACCTAGTGAGTTTCAAATGCTAAACCAACCACTAGCTATGGGACATTTCTCAGTTTCTCTTCTGTTAGAAAAGGGCTAATATTTACTTCATAGTGCTGTTGTGAAGATAACATGAGATAACCTGGAAATAATTATAAGGTTCTCCCACCTCCCAACTGGTGGGTGGAGTTATGACATTACTGGCATCTGTCACAGAGAAAACTCCAAGACATTGAGCCACCAATCAGTGCGTGCCAAAGTGTCCTGGAGCCCACCCCTTCCAGTTCTGCCTTGTGTCCAACCCTCTCCTGTTTCTCCCCTTAAAAAGATCCCCAGACCAGCCATGTGCTGCTGATCTTCTATGTCCAGGCGGCAGCCCGGCTGGGTCCATCTCCCCTCCCAACTCCTTCAATTCTGATTTCTCTACCTCCGTAATGAGTCCCGTTCATTACTGGGGAATAAACTTTACTTTAAAATATCTTGGTGGTCAGTTTCCTGCGCCTCAAACTTACAATAATCAACTAGTAGATTTATGATAAATAATAGCTAATAATAAGAGTCCAGCATTGCCAGACAGTTTTATACATTGCTACATGTTTTCTACACTCAGAAGATGTGTTTTAATTCAAAGAAAACTTGTAGGAAGCAAAGATATAAAGAAATTCTGTGTGTATAGTTACACCAATCAAAATTCCTTGTACTGCACAGTAGTGAAACGTTTATGACATCTTAAGTGGCCTGCTTTAGAGACTTCTCTGACTCTTCAAAGAGCATATAAGCAAGTCTGTTGTTTGGAACAAAAGAATGGCAGAAGACTTAGATGGTTGTGCAAAATCATGGGAGAAGAGAAAAAAAGCAGCCAATATTTAAGCAAATGGCAATATTTAAAACTTAGGATGAGTTCCCTACCGCATGCTACTGTATGACTTGCCTCCTTAAATGTTGATGCGACAGAGTCATCAAGGTCTGGGCCTGGGGTCGGAGGGGAGTGGGTTATGTGAAACCTATTGATTATAATACATATTCATCCTTGTCTTTAAAAACATTGTTTCTTCATTTGTTTCTCATCTTATCAAGAAACTTTCAAGTTGGTCACTGTTAAGTTTCACATACATTTCAAATGATTTGTGTGTCTGGAGCAAAATATTAAGAAAGCTTTCCCAACCTTTTGGAGCAGCTTTCTAAGTTCTAGGCATTGTGAAATCAGGCCCAACGAATAAGACTAGTCAGTGCCCCACACTGACTCACCATCTCCCTTCTACATTGTTCTATGCTCCAAGCTGGGACCACTCATCTAGAGGGCATTGGAACCAGTGCTGACCTCCAGAGGGGAACATAAGTAGTCCTAGGACAAAAGCTCTTTGGCCAGCTTTGTGTTAGCTTTATTGACTGTCTCATTCTGGCTTTGTTTTTTGTTTTTGTAATTCCATTGTCTAGACTCTTGACTTTGTTTTCTGTTTATTGCATTTCTGTCTACCATTTCAACTCTATTAGCTGAGTTGTGTTTTCTTTCCAGTTTGCTTCTATGCTCAGTGATCTGGCTTCTCTGGGATTCAGTCCCAGAACTCTATTCCCTAGGGCTAAATTCTAGCAACCTCCTGGCCAGCACCTTTAATGCTGACTGCCCACTTGCCTGATATTGGCGCCTAACTGTCTCCCAATTAGCTTCTCTATCCTGGTGTGTTGGCAGCTTTTTCCATCCCAATTTTGTTGCAAATTAAGCCTCTGCTATGAAACATACTAAAGTGCAAACTATTGGAAAAGTTTAGGGTATGAACCATCATTTTCAGATGCACAAACCCCTTTAAAGGTTAAAAGAGATAGGAGTTTTTATCAAAGCTTACTTTTAATAGCATAAGCTTACTTTTAATCACAGTTTAATTAATCTAGTGAATTTGAATAAGGAAAATCTGGATATGAAATATATATTTGGGGGTAAAAAGAACTACCCCTAAAGTTAAGTGTGAATGCTACACTGCTGTGAGGGGTCTGGATAGGAGGAATTCAGACCATGATCCTTGAGAAGTAGGGAGGCAAGGGAGTGTGAGTGTTTATGTGTGTGTGTGTGTGTGTGTGTGTGTGTGTGTGTGTGTTGAGGGCGGGTAAACTCTACAGAGTTGAGCGCATTGACAAAAAGCATTACATGGCAGAATAAAGCTTAGGGAAATTCCATGTCTGAATTACATCATGTGCTTGTGTGATTCTCAATAAATAAACTTCTTTGCTAAGGTTGTTGGAGGAGGCATATTAGTTATCAGGTAGTAGGATATTGAAAATCAAAATTGATTAAGACATGATCCTTATCTGAGGACTTATTTTCTGGCAATGGAGCCAACTGAATAAGAAAACTATAAAATGCTAGAGACCAATTTTAGCTTCTAATGGGAATTATATTTTATAGGAAATGACTATTTCTAGTTTATAGACTTAAAAACGACTAGACTGGAAGTTGTAGAGAGCATGCCTTTTCCTCCCATTACCATTAGATTCTATGACACAAACTTTTCCTTTAAAACTCTATCTAACATCTAATATTTCTCCATTTCCTAAAATACATTGTTATAGTAAAAATCACAGCCTCATATAAGAGGTTAGTCTGGGTCTTCGTGACACCAAAGTAATGTCTTAAAAATACGTATCATCATTGGACAAAAAAAAAAAAATTAATTTGTTTTATTTGGGAACATTCTATCTTTTTAAGCTTCAGCTAAATGACATTATGTAAACAAAGCTAAACGTTTTGTTCAAAGTAGAGATGCATATCTGTGAGCTAGGGATTTGCCATTCTGAGTGGAACCTCGTTCCACATTCTGTTTCTCATAAGGATAACCGAAATATTTTGCAGGATATAATTATTGCTCTACTAGACCAAAAAACAAAACAAAAACAAAAACAACAAAAAAAATAAAACAGCCACTAACCTTTACATAAGAGCTTTCACATAATTGAAAATCAACATTTACATGTTTAGAGGAGCTCTTTATAAATTGCTGCAGTTAACTCATTTATAAGGTTATAGTCCAGGCATTTCTATAAATCAAATACAATTATCTTCTGAGGCCACAGTAGACTACTTCCTCTGGACTATTCCAATAGAAGTTGAGATTTACACTTGAAAAGTGAAGATACTGAAAGATCACTCTTTTCAACTGTATCCTAAAACCACGAATGCAGCTTTTTCTAATACTAGTACTCCTGGAAGTACTATCATTACTACTCTACTACTACTGCTTCTATTATTGATGGTAATCAAAGCTAATACTCTGAATTGCTAAACATTTTCTAATAACTGATCAAAGAAATGTATCATGAGCTAATATAATCTTTATAGACCTGTATAGACTTTCTGAGAAAAAAACTATCAGCACATGTTAAGAAAATATGTAATTATTTTGGTGTATTTCCTGGGAATTCAGAACTCTAAATTGGTTTAGACTTTGGAAACAAACAAACAAACAAACAAAAAACATAGAAAAACCTGCATTTTTCACTCTTTGGAAATAACAGTTTTTGCCTCTCTTTGACTGATTATGGAGGAAAGAGTTAAAGAAAGAAAATCATCTTGTATGTCCTTTTTAGGTCACAAAAAGTTTGTAAAGATATGAATAACTTGAAAGAGAAGTGTAGTGGGACATATGGCATCTAGATTAATATCTCCACAGTCATTCCCTGCATTTCACTACCACAGCTGTGCCAGCAGTCTGCAACTGTCAGCTAACTGAAAACCTAATAGCTGCTTTAATATGATGCTAAACACTCAGACTGCAGCCTACATCCTTGAGACTTGGCACCCGAGAAAAATAATTAGTTGGAGGATTTTTATTGACAGCTAAAATGTATGTAGTGCTATTTCCTTTTTTAACTGTTTTATCTGAATTATATAATTTATTCTTCTCATCAATGTTCTGAAATACATTCTATTATTATTTCTATTTTACTATTTAAAAAAACACAAAAGTGACTTAGAGAGGTTTAATAACTTGCCAAAGATCACATAGTTCTTAAGTAATGGAACAATGATTCAAATCCAGGTGTCTGACTACAAAATTTGGACTCTTAACTCTAAATTTTTATTAGCTTAGATCATAGGTAGGTCAATTGGATCCTTGCTAATATATAAATGTCAAGATAAGGTAGTATCACCATTCATTCCTTGGAAACGCACCCCTGCAGAAGCCAAGTAAATGTATTCTTGTCCAAATAGAAAATAGAAAATCACTGTCAAATATTTTAATCCCTATTTATTATTTTTTTCTAATATTGATTGCTTAAAAAAATGCAAACCTCTTCACCCATGAACATTTTATTAAGATACAAAAATCAAAATTTAAAATGACTAATTTGAATCAAAATAATTTTCTTAAGAACTTTTTTGGTGGTTATATTTTGCTTCACTTTAATTGCTGATTAACAATAAAGAATTTTTTCCTAATTAACTATGAGTATTAAAAAACAGTAACTAAAAAACTGAAATTATGAAGCTAACTACTATTGTGTTACCCTGTGCTTTTGAGAATCTGATTTATTCTATTTTTTCCACACCAGAGACCCAGTGCACAAAATTCCGGTGGCATGCTGGGAAGGAGAGGGGGGGATGGGTGGCGAAGGGGAGGGCGGGGGGGTTCCTTCAGCCTAGCCTGCACCCTCTCCATTCTGGGACCTCTCGGAGGATATCTGACTGCCACTCAGACATCCTTCTCACAATCAGGAACCGCTGGCTCCTAACTGCTCACCTGCCTGCCTGCCTGGTCGTCCCTAACTGCCCCCCTGCCAGTCTGATCACACTTAACCACCTCTGCCTGCCAGCTGATTGTCCCTAACTGGCCCTCTCTTGTAGCCTGGTCTTCCCCAACTGTCCCCTGAAAGCCTGGTTGCCCCCAACTGCCCCTTTGCCAGCCTGGTTGCCCCACTCAGCCTGTTGTTCGGTCATTTGGTTGTCCCTCACTAACCCACTGCCAGCCTTGTTGCTCCACAGAACCTGCTGTTCAGTCATTATTGTGATGGCATCTGGACAATTTGCATATTCCTCTATTATTAGTATAGATACTAACTGATTAAGCAAGATCCTTTGGCCCACCTAACATTGTTTCTGTATGTAAAGAAAAGAGAACATAGGAATAAAGCTCCAATGAAATATTTCTGTATTCTAATTTCTGTAATTGCTTCTAAGGGACTGGATATATGCCAGCCCACTTTATATCTCTTATTTATAAGGGTTTTAAAAATAGAGCCTGTGGCTGACATTCTTACAAAATGCTTTCTTAAGGCAGCAGTGGCATTGCCATAAACAATTCTGAATAGAAATGAATGTCAGTAATCATTGTTTATGGGACATGATTGATTGCAGGCTCTCCTAGATAAGCAGAGGCAAATGCTGGCATAGGAATTCTACATTAGCCCTATGATTCAAACCCAGATCCTCTGCTAATGGGCTACTTTAAAGTGTAGCTCATGGACCAGTGCCAGTCCCCATACATTTCTTCCAGTGCAACAAAGGAGGTAATTACAGCAATTAAGATTAAGCATTTAGAAACTTCCAGAACACACTGACAGTGATTGTATGTGTATTGACTCTAATACTTTTTAAAAATCTAGACTCCTACATTATAAGTACTTTTAAGTTTTTATTTTTAAGTGATTCATTTCTTTCCCATTTTACAAATTTTGAGTCTTCAACAGATTGAAAATAGAATATATTATTTCAAGTAGTTTTTCTCCACAATTACTTTGAGATTTTTTTTTTTTTTACATGAGATGAATGAATTGGAAGAAGTGTTGGAAATGAGAGATTTTTAAACATACCACCTAATCTCTCTAGAATTCTATCTTCTTGTTTTTTTTTTTTTGTTGTTGTTTTTTTTTTTGTGTGTGTGTGTGTGTGTGTTTTAATACATTTTATTGAGTTTTTACAGAGAGAAAGAGAGAGGGATAGAGAGTTAGAAACATCGATGAGAAAGAGAATCATCATCAGCTGCCTCTTGCACACCCCCTACTGGGGATGTGCCTGCAACCAAGGTACATGCCCTTGACCGGAATCGAACCCGGGACCTTTCAGTCTGCAAGCCGATGCTCTATCCACTGAGCCAAACCAGTTTCAGCTATCTTCTTGTTATTCAATGGAAATGGAACTCAATTAAAGATTTAAACTGGACACTGGATTAGGGTCATGCATGTTTTGTTTGTATGTTAACAAAAGTAAATTGGAGTGTTTTGGGTCAGGGGATGTGTTCACTGGGGACACAGATTCTGCCTCTTCACAGTGGGACATGTTCGTAATAATACACACATGATGCTAAAGATGTGTAAGCTATGGCCTTCAGAATATGACTACTATGATTCCTTCTAGCTCTGTGATTTAGAGCAGGACATAGAATAATATGGCACTCTGATTATTATCACTATTTTCTTCCTATTAGAATTTGATCCCACAGAATTACTCTCATATACCTAGTTCTAATGTTTTCCAAACTAAAACCCTTTGAGGTGTGGACTTGGAGCAGTCAGTCCCAAGGGTCCTAATAAACAAGAACATTTATCTATGCATGTTTACACATTAGGGTCCACGAAGCAATTGCCCTAAATGTACAGTTTTGACTTTATCATATTGCTTATGTGTGTTTGGTCTGCTATGCTTTGCACACATCAGGTTTGGCATGGAAGGAACCTCAGTCCAATATGCTTCTATTTTACAAAGTCAACCTGCTGGTCATATCTTTGCTTTTATTAAAGTCTTGTGTAATATACTTTGTGGAGTTTTGTCTTTTTGATAATAAAAAAACACACACATGATTGACATAAAGTTCAAGTGAAATGGCTAATGCAATTTTCTGGAGGAAGGAAAATGAGGAAAGAAGGATAGCGAACCTTAGGGACTAAGCTACCTGCAGAGCTCTGAGGTCATACAAGCATTGAGATAATTAATAAAAAAGGCTTGTCAATGGAATTTTGAGGTAATATATTCAGAATGGGGGGTGTTAAGTAAATGGGTATGAATAAAATGTAAACTGAGGACAAATAAATACTGATTAGCAAATTCAGAATCATTTCCAGAGAAATTTAAGTGCAGAATAAAGTTGTAACTGGTCATTGCTGGGGTTAGGGATGGAAAATGGCTCCAATAAAAGACTGAAAAATGTCAGTGGCCCACAGTTGTGACTTAGCCTCTCATTTCTAAACAGCTACACATTTGGAAATTCCCAAGCAGAAGGCTATTGAAACTAGAGCATGTCCTATCAAAAAATTGACTACAATTGGCCCTCCAAATGTTTCACATTTGTAATTCAACCAATCCTATAAAAAACAAAACAAAACAAAAAACCCCAAAACAAACAAAAAAAACAACTGACCAGCCTGTGTAGTTCAGTGGTGGAGCATCAACCTATGAACCAGGAGGTCACAGTTTGAGTCCCTGGTTGTGGACTCAATCCTCAGGAGGGGGACATGCAGGAGGCAGCTGATCAATGATTCTCTCTCATGATGTTTCTATTTCTCACTTTTTTAAAAATATATTTTTATTGATTTTTTGCAGAGAGGAAGGGAGAGAGATAGAGAGCTAGAAACGTAGAAACGTCGATGAGAAACATTGACCAGCTGCCTCTTGCACACCCCCTACTGGGGATGTGCCCGCAACCAACGTACATGCCCCTGACGGGAATCGAACCTGGGACCTTTCAGTCCGCAGACCTACACTCTACCTCTGAGCCAAACCGGTTTCGGCTATTTCTCACTTTCTTTCCCTTCCTTTCTGAAATCAATAAAAATATATATGGAAATTTTTAAAAAATATTTCCCAGCCCCCAAAAGTCCATAACGTTGATTCCTAAACAATATAGTTTAACAACTATTTACATAGCATTTACATTGTATTAAGTATTGTAAGATCTAGAGATAATTTAAAGTATATGAGGAATGTGTGTATGTTATATGCAACATACTATGTGATGTTATGTAAGGGAGTTGAGGATCCTCAGATTTTCGCAACCAAAGGGGGTCCTGAAATCAGTCCCCTGTGGGGATATCAAAAGGCAACTATAATTTTATGAACAGAATAAAAAGTTTGACAGGGTGTCTACCAAGGTGTTGATGGGCTACTACTAAAGATTGGGCAGCTCCTCAGGTACTAAGGGCACTATGGCCTATCAACTAAATTTATCCTAGCTTTGATGAATTATTAAAAATCTGGAGGAAATATGCAAAATGCACCCATAATCCCTTTAGAACCAGATATACTGAAATGAAGAGGGCTTCAATTTTGAGAGGCAGTTGCCGAGATTTTTTGGCACAGCTGACCATAGGGGATAGGAAGCATTCACATTTATGTGGTTACATTGTCTGGAGTTGATAAAGAAACTTGATTGCATTTGCTAGACAGTGGTGCACAATGTACTACCATTTACAAACCTTCCAATGAAAATTAAAGACCAATATAATTGTTAGGGAAATACTGTGATATGACTAAAAGAAAAATTGTGGCTCTAAATGAGAATTTGTAAAAGGAAGTTATGCTTATAACTGCATGACCATGTCCTGACTGTACTTTTGATATGGATGTGATGTGATGGGAATTAACCCAAACCAACTCATGTAGCTAATTTGAAACATGGAATATTCGAGGATAACAGGATATTTCAGTCTTAATTACAGATGTGTCATGCTCAGTTGAACTAGTGCCTACAGATTCTGTGTTTATTATTCTCATACTGGAAGCCGGATGCACGAAGATTCATGCTAGAATGGGCTTTCCTTTCCTTGGCTGCCAGCACCACCTTTCTACTCAGGCCCAATCGCTTCTCGGCCTTTTGGCTAAGATCAATTGTCTACTCAGGCCCAGCCCCTTTCTGTTCAGGCCCTGGAGCCACCTCTTTCCACTCTGGCCCTGCCTTCCCACGCTGCCCAGAGACGCTGAGAGACTGGGGGTGGGGCAGAACGCCTGCTTTGTTGCCATGGCGATGACACAAGTGTCCTATCCCTGTCACTTGGAGCCTGTGTATGCAAATTAACCGACATTTTTGTTGGGTTAATTTGCATATTATCCCCGATTGGCTGGTGGTGTAGCAGAGGTATGGTCAAGTTACATGTTTGTTGATTATGATGTAAGATGACCTGAAAGGAAACGGGTGGATCTTGGAGGTTATCAGTGGATTAAAGAGGACAATTAAAAGTTTTGATATCAATAGTAATAGCCGTACCATTTGGGAGATAACAATTCAGGCCACACAACAAACTAAGAGAGCATGCTCATCTTTGATCCATTTAGCTGATTCTTTTTTTACTATCTCTTATTTTGGGGAAAAAAAATCAATACCAATTTCCATTATGTGGAATAAACACCAATGCAAGTTTACTAAATTATCCCACAAGTATATTTAAAATTTCCTTCTTATAGTGTAACTTAGTGAAAAGAGACTTAGATTAGATACCATTATAAAATATTGCCAATGTTATATTGACAATATAATATTGGGATCTGTTTAATTATATGAGCACCTCTGGGAATGAATAATTAATACTGCTTTAAAAAACAAAAGCAGATAAAGCATTTCTTGGAGACAACTTGGGAGACATTTCACTCAATCAATATTAAATTGCTTTACCTGCTAGATTTAAAATGGAAATGAAAGCTTAGTTGGCTGTTGTGGTTTTATTTTCCACATTTAAGGACTCTGTTAGCCTCCATTCATAAAGCCACACAGAAGAAAATGTAATATGTCATTTTGGACACCATATCTTTATCAGAACTCTAACAAACAATTGTTCAATCAAGCACACTAAGAGTTTAAAATACCTTTGCTCAGATGACATTACCAGTGTCAGCAACTCCCACTAATGTCTACTGGTATGTCTTTGACTACCACCCAGCAATGACCACAAGGATTTTAGATTATGAAGTTGCCTTAGACATTTGCCAGTTATACTCTCTTCAAGAGATGATTTTTTTTTTTTTTTTTGCTGAAATTTTACTTTTTACATGAAAAAAAACACACAATCTTTGATATTTAAAAAGTACATATCTGGCCATGAGTTATGACAGAACAAGGTTACATACAAAGAGGTGTTTCCTCATTAAATGTGATTAGTATAGGAACATGTAATAGGAGTAGCCTTATGAGGTAGTCACTGTATACATGAACAGTGGTAACCATGCTTTTACATTCTGCCTTACATCCTCTGATCCACCCAAACCCATAGATGAATGGGACTTGCTTTTAGCTAACTATCAAATAATGAAAAAAATATGCTTGGTTTATTGATGGTACCTTATGGGTAAGAGGGTCAACATGTGATCTGGAAGATAGTTACATTGCATCCAATTGATGATCAAATTGTTACTAAAATATTGTGATAAGCAATAATTATAATAAAATTAAGAATTATGCTTATTATTGAGACATAGACAAAGGTAATAATATGTACTGGACATAATCAGATAATAAGCATATGATGTTATGGTGCTATGTTAAGGTTATGAGATACACCCATATCCTTTAGGCAGAAAGTCCCAATAATAGCCAATCAGCAAGAATTTACATAAGAGTAACAGGTGGAGGCTGCTTTAACTATCAATGTTTCAACTAAACAGTGAATGGTTAGAGCAATTAAAGTAGTTGACCAGCCTTCCAGATTCCTTTTTCACATTTCTCTTTTAGTGACAATAATTCGTTTCCAGCACCAGTGTACCTAGGGGTCAGAGTAGGACCATCCAGATTACAACTCTTCAGATCCATAAGGGACACACTTAGGGGGCAGACTCAGTGAGCACCAAAGTCCCACTAAAGCAAGTGTTGCCTCATAAGGGTGTCTCCAGCACAGAACTTCTCTTATTGTAGACACAGCTGATCCTCCCAGCCAATTGGCCTGGAGGTCAATTCCTCCCAGTGATACCAACAACAATCAAGGCTTAACTACAACAAGACTGTGCACACAGCCCACAAAGGGTTGCACCAAGAGTGTCCACCTCAGGTAACTGGGGAGGCTGAGCCACTGGGCTCTATATGACACAAAGCCACTGTATCAACTCAGGGAAGCAGTCAAAATTCGGAGACAAAGAAACAGGTCACAAATGAAAGAAATGGAGGAAAGCAAACTACTGGCTATGAAGTTCAAAACCATGATTATAAGGTTTTTCAAGAATATGAGGGTATGAAAAAGGACCAACTAGATATTAAGCATACAGTGACTAAAATAAAGAATAATATACAGAGATCCAACAACAGACTACAGGATTGCAAGAATCAAGTCAAAGATTTGAAATACAAAGAAGCAAAAAACACCCAACCAGAAAAACAAAAAGATAAAAAAAATCCAAAAATATGAAGACAGTGTAAGGAACCTCTGGGACAACTTCAAGGGTACCAACATCAGAATTATGGGGATGCCAGAAGAAGAGAGAGAGCAAAATACTGAAAATCCATTTGAAGAAATAATGACAGAAAACTTCCCCTACCTGGTGAAAGAAATAGATTTATAAGTCCAGGAAGCACAGAGAACCCCAAACAAAAGGAATTCAAAGAGGACCACATGAAGACACATTAAAATTAAAATGATAAGAGCAAAACACAAAAAACATTAAAAGCAGCAAGAGAAAAACAGTTATCTACAAGGGAGCACCCATACAATTGTCAGCTGATTTCTCAACAGAAACTATGCAGGCCAGATGGGAGTGGCAAGAAATATTCAAAGTGATGAATAACAAGAACCTATAACCAAAATTACTCTACCCAGCAAAGCTATCATTCAGAATTGTAGGTCAGATAAAGAGCTCCACAGATAAGAAAAAGCTAAAGGAGTTTATCACTGCCAAACTAGTACTATATGAAATGCTGAAAGGCATTCTGAAGAAGAAGAAATAGAAGAAGAAGAAGAAGAAGAAGAAGAAGAAGAAGAGGAAGAAGAAGAAGAAGAAGAAGAAGAAGAAGAAGGTAAAGATAAAAATTATGAGCAACAAATACATATCTATCAACAAGTGAATCTAAAAATCAAATGAATAAAAAAATCTGATGAGCAGAATAAACTGGTGAATATAATAGAATCAGGGGCACAGGAAGGGATTGGACTGAAAAGTCTCAAGGGGAAAGCAGTGTAGGGGGTAAGGGAAGAGACTGGACAAAAATCCTATGAATGAGGCCAGTATGGGGGGTAAGGGAAGAGGGTGTGGTAGGAACTATTGGGGAGGGGAAGAGGAACAATTGTAATAATCTGAACAATAAAGATTTATTTAAAAAATAAACTGTGTACATGTTCTAAACACACATTTATACATGTTATGTTTCCCTAGAAGAAACTTTTGATTTAATTTTGTCTAATCTCTGCATCCAACACCTTCGTGTCAGTTTTCTGAACTGACCATATTCAAAATAGATTGATGAATCTCTCTTTCTCTCTCTCTTTTTTTTTAATAATGGGCTTCTGAACCAGAAATCAGATAAGCTTTATAACACTTTCTGCTGCTATAGACTATGACTTTCTATGCAGAAAAGGAGAAGGAGCACAAGGCTTGGGTTTGAGGTCCTGCTCTCATCTGATCAGCCTTTGTAGAGAGCACAGGATATGAGAAGCCCTGTGTTTCCCTGCTGGCATAGTCTCACCAGGGCTGTCACAGGAAGCATTTTGACTCTCTTGCTATTAAGACTGTTCACAATGTGAATTGAATGCCAAGACAGCCCTCCCAAAGGAACTGACAACGAAGGATGAGCCATTGTAGAATGAACCCTTCCTAGTTTCCATAGAAAACATTTTGGGAGGGAGGTAGGGGGCTAGAGAAATGGGTCTTTCTATACTGGCTCTGTTTCTTGTCCGGATTCCTGTGAAGCTGAATTAATTAACATTGGCAAACATATTTTCATTCTCAGGAAGATCTTTAACACACGTGTTTTTAACAATTACTCAATGTTAACCTTTTATTAAAACGCCATTCTGGATTGGAGTTTGTACCTGAAAGATTGTTGAAGGTCTCAGATACAAGCACTATCTAAGAGAAAGAGTCAAAGAAAAGAGACATTGGCATTTTTTAAATGTCTGCATATTACAACTCCATACTAGAAATTTACCAGCTTGGAATCAAGCTCTTGATTCAATGATTATTTGTATGCTGTCAGCTTTCTATTTGGTCCACCACACTGAGGATCTAGTATTTAATTGTATGGTGGCGGTATGAGAAGTTATAAAATCCGACTGCTTCATGCATAAGTTCTGGCTTTGGCTAATGGCCTGAGCAGTCTGTAGTTAGAACTAAGAAGTGAATTTAAGGAGGATGGATATGAAAGTTGTGAAGATGTTCACTGATACTAAATGCTGTTCCAACAAGCCTAGAACAGAAAATCTCTCCTGATAATGAGCTGGAATCTGCTTTCCCTTAATTTCAACCACAGGTTCACCTGCCAGGACCCCAAATGGACAAATCTAGCATCTCTCCCATATGACAGTTTTTTCAAATATTTGAAGACTGCTCTTCTATTCCTCATGGGAAAAATGCATTGAGACTTTTGAGAAAAGTCTTTAGAAAGCATAAATCAGTTTCCTTAGCATTGGATCCACTCTCTTCTGAATAGGTTCCACTTTCTATAGTTTTAGAAGAGAGCTTGATGCCCCTGCTTTGGTCTGATTCCTCTAGTATAAATGTGCTCCTCTGGACTAGAGAAGCACATAATGCCAGAACAGATGAGTTCCTTCTCTAAAGCAGCAATTTTCAAACAGTATGCTGCAACAATTTTTAAAGTATGCAATCCCAGTCAGGGGCACTGATGTCTTTTCCCTTAGTTTGTCAAATTTTTAAAAAATTACAACAGCCAACACAATAGCCACCTGGTGTGAATGAATCAACATTGTATCCATTTTTTTTGTCAGATCAGCAAAAAATGTATGTTGTGGTGTGCTGCAGAATTTTAGTAATTAGATTATTAGTGTAGCATGAGATAAAAATTGTTGCTCCTCGGGAATAGTGGTTTTTTCCTGTCTAAGGAAATATGAGAAAAGGGGATAAGCATTATCCTCCAAGATAAAAAGCTGCTCAGAAGCTTTTAGTTTTAAATCACTTTAATATATTCTTTCATATAAATATAACTGATCAGTGGGGGTTAAACTATAGGGCAGATAAGACTAATCTGGAACTTGTAAAAAAATAGATGCCCCAGGTCTCACTACATTTTTATATTGAAATTCATTTCTGAATGTGATCACAGGAGATGGACCCAATAATTGTGGGATCTTCTGAAAGTCATTTACACAAATTTGGGCTCCCTAATTCAGCTGAAATTGCCTTAGCACTTCCAGAGGGGAGCAACTTTGAGTTTTTCACTCACATTCATTTTTGTTTCATGTTTAAACAATTTAGAATAAAAAAGACTGATTCCACCCCAGCTGTCATGGCTCAATGGTTGAGTGTCAACCTATAAACCAGGGTGTCACGGTTCTATTCCCGGTCAGGGTACCTGGCCGGTATGTCGGCTCTATCCTCAGTGTGGAGTGTACAAGAGTTTCATAATTGATGCTTCTATATCTCTCTCCTTCTCCCTACCTCTCTGAAATCAATAAAAATATATTTTTAAAAAAGACTGATCCCATAAAGGGAGTGTAGTTAATACAAATTAGCAGGGAACTCACTCCTCTGTGCCCTCTTCACTTCCATTGCCTCGCCGACTCCTCCCCTCACCGCTCCCTTGTTCATTACATCCTGATTTTACTGTTTGCAGGATTGTGACTAATAACCACCACTTTATAATTGGCAGAACCACCCGGACATTTCATCTTTCAGGATCCAGAAGCTGAAGCTGAACAGTTGGCTGTTATTCTTGAGATTGTTTGCTCACCTGTCATCTTAAAATGCAGTGCTCTACTAAATTATTGCATATATTAAAAAGAGCTAATCAATCTTTTCTGTTCTTATTGTTTTTACATTTTTCAAAGCAAATTGGTTAACTCTCACTTCCCTATATCTACCTCACCTACTAATAAAATTAAACACATATCTTACGTGGACCAACATACACATAAGCAAAGAAAAATAATCATAGTGCCTTTGGACGCCATTTTGTCACAGAAGATTCCAAGCCAACAGGTGGAATCTAGCTGCTGCCCTGGGCTACTGGTAGGTCTGCCAATAGGCTCCTCCCACATTTAAAAAATATTTTTACATCTTCTTCTATAAAGATATAGGGAACGCATTGTCACATGACAAACCCACTCTGTCACTTGAGAGCTAATGGGAGACAAGAAGTCTTCTCATGACCAATGCCTTGAGCATCTGTCCAATGTTGACCGGGGGAGGTCTTCTCTACTTAATATTCCAACTGGTAGCCATTCCCCACTCCAAAATATGGCCCAGCCCTCCCTTTACCGTAAGAATCACACTTCCATCCTTCAAGTGTACTTTTTCAAGGAAAGAACGTGTGTGCGTGGGTGGACGTGTGTGTGTGCACGATGTAATGGTGTGCCCAAATGGTGGTGGAACAGGTGTACATGGGAAAATATAGAAGTAGAATAGGCAAAGGGTAGATTTGACATATTGCCTTCCAAGCAGTTGACATATTGCCTTCCAAGCAGGGTTTGGTTCCTGGCCACTACACCAATATGTTAACATAGGGCTTGAGAGAGTTAAGCTCCTGGATTTGGAACTAACTAGGTGAGGAGCAAGTTATCATCCCTATTGTTGATAAGGCTGAATTGGAGAATGTGGCATGAGCATTCATAGTGGAATTCCCTGACATGCCCTGGACTTGCCAGCGGAGAAGATCTGTGTCCTCAGAGACCAGCCTCTTACAAAGTGATAGGAAATCTTCCAGAGGCTGAGACATGTAAACTGAGTCTTTACTCCCAATGCCACCTGTCAGAAGTCATTTCTGCTTTCACTGGGAGAAATGAGAAAAGGAGTAAAATGTGAGAATAAATATGTTCCCTCATTCATTCACTCTAAGGGAATAAAAGTTTCCTCCCTTTTAAGGAAACATGAAAAAAGGGGGATAATATTGGCCTCCAACATGAATAGCTGCCCAGAACATTTTATTTTTAAATCACTTTAATATATTCTGCCACATAAATACATCTGGTCAGTGGGGGTTAAAATATAGGGCAGGCAAGATTCATCTAGAGACCTTGTAAAAAAATAGATACCCCAGGTCCCAATACATTTTTAATAAGTACTCCTAGACTCCACTCATTTTATTTTTTTTAAAAACAAATGTAAGTGTAGAGTTTCACCCTTTAAGAATGACTGCATTGGAGCATTTTGGTCAATTTTTCTTTACTATTAGCAGTGCCTACTGAGCCCATGAATGCTGCACTATAGGATCACACAGAAGGTTCTATCTGATGACAGCACCTGCCTCTGCTTCTCAGTACAACAGCATATAAAATAACAGGGAGACCTGGAATATAATAGAGAGGATCCTCAAAGTCAGCAAAAAATATTTAATATTTAATGAATTCATAGGAGTAAGTGCAACAAAGCATCATTCTCTAACCAGGGACTTTGCTTTCTGCCTGAGCTGTCATTATGATCAATGTTCTGTCTTCTCTTCAAAAGTGAATATATTTTCCCATTTGGTTGTTTTTTGTCTTGTTAATGTTGGGTTTTGTGTGTGTGTGTGTGTGTGTGTGTGTGTGTGTGTGTGTGTGTGTGTGTTTTGTTTTTTTGCTGTGCGAAAGCTTTTTAGTTTGATATAGTCTTATTCATTTATTTTTGCTAAGCGAAATAAGTTAGGAACCATATGATTTCACTCAAATATGGGATATAAAACTGAAACCAACAAATGAACAAACAAGACAAACAGACACTCATAGGCACAGACAATAGTATGAAGGAGGTAGTGGAGATAGAAAAGGGTAAAGGGAGTTAAATATATTCTGATAGAAGGAGACTTGACTTTGGGTGGTGAATACATATGCAATATGCAGATGGTGTGTCATAGAATTGTACACTTGAAACCTATATAATTTTATTATCCAATGTCACCCCAGTAAATTTAACAACAATAATTTTAATGGTCATTACTTTAGAGGAGCATTCTCCAGTAGCAATATCTGTGATGATGGCTATTTGTTATATCTGTGCTATTTGCTAGGGGAACCACTAATCCACACAGTGCACTATAGAACTGAATTTAAAATTTTGTTTTATTTTAACTAGTTCAAATTATTTCAAATATTTATGTTTGGCTACTGGGTACGATGTTAGATAGTAAAGCCTTACTTAGAGTATGTTGGTTAAACAGCAGGTTGAAATGCATGAATGGGCTCTGAAAACAATTTAATGCTTTATGTCATCTATACTAATAATAGAGGACTATGCAAATTGTCTGGGACGCCATCACAGTAGCAGTAAAGACCAAATAGCAGGCTGTGTGGGGCAACAAGGCCAACAGGGGAGTTAATGAAGGACAACCAAATGGCTGAACAGCAGATCAGAGCAACGGGTGGTGAGGGGGAGAAGAGAAGGGAAATCTTAGGGGGCACTTGGGGGCAACCAGGCCATTAGGGGTCAGTGAGGAGTGATCAGGCAGGCAGGGGAGGTAGTTGGGGGCAACCAGGCCAGCCGGGGGGTAGTGAGGGGTGACCAGGCTGGCGGAAGGTGGGGGCAGTTGGGGGAGACCAGGCCAGCAGGGGAGGAGTTGGGGGCGACCAGGCTGGCAGGCGGGGGCAGAAAGGGGTGAGCAGACTGGTAGGCAGAGGTGGTTAAGGGTAATCAGGCTGACAGGCAGGTGAGCAGTTAGGAGCCAAAGGTCCCAGATTGTGAGAGGGATGTCTGACTGCCCTGGGATTGGGCCTAAACCAACACTTGGACGTCCCCTGAGAGGTCCTGGATTGGAGAGGATGCAGGCTGGGCTGAAGGGACCCCACCCATGCACAAATATCATGCACTGGGCCTCTAGTTATTTTATAAATTTAATTAAAATAGTATAGATAATGCCACAGTTCCTCATACATAGTAAAAGAGTGATTTACGAAAAGAGAAAATTAATACCGGATCATGGTGGAAAATGTGTTTTATGTGATTTGCTCACCACTTCTAGGGTCCATGAAATAGTAAGTGTAATTTGGGGAATGAATCAAAAAAGAAGCACAGGTGAAAACTCCAATGTTATTTTTGCATTTCCAATGACAGAGCTGCCAGTGAAAAATGATGTGATGATAGTGCCCCCTTGAGTATTAGTGACAAAACTTCAAGTTTGGAAAGACAAATGAAATAACACACTATTTCCTCATATGTTTGCACACAATACTTTCCCCTACAATCCTCAAACAAACAAACTTAAATTGGCCACTTCAAACATGAGTTCTAACTAGTGTTTGTGTCAGTGGACATAACCTGCCCTGTGACACTCCTGCTTATATTCCCCTTGAGGATTTTTTCATGTGGCACTTCTAGGAGTGACATAAAATCTTACTGGGCTCCATCTCACAGGCAGCTCAGAGGGGACCTTTGAAAGTAGCTATTAATTTGAACTGATTAACCTTGTGTAGAGTATAATTATTAAGTCATCAGCATTCATTATCTGCAACATAAATATAGTAGTATGACAACTCTTTATTCTGAAAATGATGATATCATGGTTTGATCTATGAGATCTTTTTGTTGTTGTTGTTTATTTATTTAGTAATTCTATTAAAGAATGTGAGGAAGTGAGGTGGTGAAGGAAAAATCGATGCCCTAGAAAACAAAGGAACATTGTTTTTCTTTATTGAAGTTTAATTTATGTTAAAAAAAAAATGAATTGCTGTTAAGCGTTCGGTCAGATGAGTTTTGTCAGTTGTATAAAACCATGTAACCACCAGTCAACACAAGATAATGGGTATTTCCACCAACCCAGACAGTTCCCTTCTGCTGCTTCCCCGTTAACTCCACCTTGTCACGGCTGTCACCAAACTGTTGTCTAGCACCAGAGAGTAGTTTTTATCCATTTTTGGACTTCAAATAAATGGACTCATGCACTATGTGCTTGGTGTCTTTACTCAATGTAATGTTGTTTTATTCATCCCTATCATTCCGTAGATCAGTAATTCATTCCTTTTAATAAGTAGTATTCCATTCTGTGAATAGGCTACATTGATTTATCTATCCTGCTCTTTCTGGACAGTTGGATTGTTCACAATTTATGTTTTTTTATTTTTTTTAAAAAGCTGCTGTGAGCACAGTTACAATTTTTGTGGCTATGTATTTTCATTTTGATCAGGTAAATACACAGAAAAGAAATTTCTGAGTCATTCGATTAAGTACATGTTTAACTTTATAAGAAATAGCTGAAAAACTTGCCACAATGACTCCAAGCCCAGATAAAATCTGTCATGTTTATTCCCAATATTGCTTAATTTCATGTTCTTTTTGACGGATTTAGTCAAAAATTTTAAAGTTAAAAAATTGTTTTGTAATTTCAATTCCTTTTTTTACTATGTTTTTTTTTTTTTAAAAAAAAAATTTTATTGCTTTCAGAGAGGAAGAGAGAGGGAGAAAAAAAGAGAGAAACATCAATTATGAGAGAGAATCATTGCTCAGCTGCCTCCTGCACGCCCCCTACTGGATATCAAGCTCGCATGTACCCTAATGGGAATCAAACTGTGACCTCCTGGTTCATAGGTCAATGCTTAACCACTGAGCCATGGTGACCAGGCACCTTTTTTTTTTACTATCTTTAAAAAACAAAAACAAAAAAAAACCCTCTACTTTATTCTAATTTCTTTATCATTTGAATGTAATATTCATATAATTTTAATCTAGAAAGGTAAATAAGGGAATGGCAATGTAGAAATTTTTTAGCTGGTATATTCCAGAGACTTCAGAATTTCAACCCTTTGGGATATCCATAGTACTTCTTTGATTCTTTTATGCTCACCTTACTTTTTGTAGATATGTATGTAAACTGAAGCCAACATCACAAAAATCATTTCTAGGTATATCACTCCCTAAAAAAATGTCATCTCTTCCTATGGTTACATCTTAGTTTTGTAAATGAGAAAAAAAACGCGATAACATTTTTTCTTTGGCTTATGTCTTCTTCTGATAGGTAAACATGCAAAGACTTTTATTAACCTAGAAGAGGTTGTTTTGCAGTAAATGATGTGGAGAATTAAATAGGATGGCTCATGGTTGGTATACAACTTTCTTTTCAAAATGCATTCTGAATAGTTACAACATGCACTCTCGCATTTGGAAAATCACAAAATATTGTGTTTTGATTGTTGGCATACATGAGCCATCTTTGGTCCAGCTGCTGGTGGAATGCAAGGAGACAGGAAAAGAAAGACGTGCTTCTAGCTGGTGGCTGGGTGAACTCTTGTGGAAAAGCTCACCAAGTGCTTGGAGGCTGCTGCAAGTTCCAAATACTTGGGCCAAGGCTGGCTGCCGGATTAGAGATGGAACTGAGCTCCTTTAAGAAGGCAGAGACAGCGAGGATTTTATTCCAGTTTCTAGCTGCCAATAGCACATAAATGACATCCTGGCCCAAATCCCCACCCACTAGCTGTCCAAAAAGAATCTTCGAATTTCATTCCTGTAATGCTGGGGTTCTTAACACGATTGCTATTGATGATGCATTAAATGTTTTAAAATGAAGCTCACAAGTTACATGCTACTGGTCTCAAAATTTGAAATTTTCCATAAGAAAATAAAACATATGATAGTACGTGAACAATGGAAAGCAGCCTGATTCATTAAAATATATAGATTTTGGAGACATCTAGATAATGATAGTGTTTTAATCTGTCTGCCAAATCATGTTCTTTCTACATTTCCATTTTATTATCTCTACCATGGAAATAACATTTAATAAATTGATTCATAAACTGTTTCTGCAATATTAAGCCAATGTTAGCTAATAGAAACAAATATTTTTCAAAATTATATTATTCCTACCCAGTATATGTTTTTAGTTGGTTGATAATGAAGATTCAAAGTTCAAATTTCTAACATCTCTTCTGCTATGATAATTTTTCAATAAATTAATCTTCAGGCAAGAAAGTTCTCTCCCTTGGTTCTGCATCTTTCTCAATCTAAGGTCTCCTTTTCAAAATCCTGTAATTATACGGAAGTTATTGCTAGAATCTCTATGCCTTAACTAGAGACTGATGGGAAAAGTCAGTCACAGCTGTTTCATTGACCAGATGAAACCAGTGATAAGATAAGCACTCAGTTCTTTCACCTCCCCCACATTTTTATCTGTCCCTTCCCATCCTTCTTCTGAAACATCACATCCATGATTTGGTTTTATTTCTATGTGCAGTTCATACCACACTTATCACACTTGTACATTTAGGTCACAAGCCAATGAGGTCAAAACAGCACTGTGGTGTCACCTGCCTCATATTTTTCATGCAACAAACAGAATATCCTCAGATTGCTTTGTCATTGAGACAGCTGTCTTAATTAGTGGCTCAGACATTATATTCTTCCCAGGTCAAACATTTTTAAAATTACCTTCAGTGACAATTTTGTTTCATTTTTTAAAATTGCACAATATAGAAGCAATATCATAAAATATCTATAATCTATAAAATTTTGATTTGCTATTGGTATCTAAATGGTATGTTTTTATTCAAAGCATCCCATAATTTTAGACTTTAAGAAGTTGCATTTTTATGAAATGCAGGAAAGGTCAAATTCCAGTGTTTGTTTTTTTCATCAAAGCATCATTTACCCAACTGAAAGTTCAGATTCTAATATGGAGTAGTTTCTTTTAAATGGCCTTGGGAGAAAAAATGTCTTTGAGCCCTATGTTCCGAGGACAGGATGAATATGTCACTCTTATTGCCCTGTAGGAAATTGATTCTATTCTGACTCAATGATGAAGAACCCTTAGTATTCACCTGCATATTGTAGCTTTTTTTTTAAAAAAAATTGTTTACAGATACCAAGGCCACAACTCAGACAGCTCTGACCCAGAAACTATATTTTTATTTTATTTTATTTATTTTTTAAATATATTTTATTGATTTTTTTACAGAGAGGAAGAGAGAGGGATAGAGAGTTAGAAACATCGATGAGAGAGCACACCCTCCCCACTGGGAATATGCCTGCAACCAAGGTACATGCCCTTGACCAGAATCGAACCTGGGACCTTTCAGTTCACAGGCAGACACTCTACCCACTGAGCCAAACCGGTTTAGGCCAGAAACTATATTTTTAAATGATCTTCTCAGTTAACTTCCACTGAGCCAAATTCTGAATGCAGACGAACTGCTTTAGATTGTCTTCTGGAAAGCACAAAATTCTCAAAATTATTCCTGATTAAGTAGATACCAACCTGGGCTTTTTTGCTCTCTAGATGCTATCCTAGAACTCAGGTTCTAGCTGTGTTATAATATTTCTCGGAAAACTTCCAGCACACCATTTCATGACTATGGAGATAGCCAGAATGTGTGTTCCTCAGGGCCCAGCCTATTTTTCAGTGTGACTCTATTTACCCCATTAAGATCTAGTAGTTTGGGTGCCTCTTTAAACCTAGCACTGTTTTACAAGGAAACCCTAAACTGCCCTCTGCTTCCAGAAATGTTAATGGGTGCAGAAGACTGACCTCTGCCTAGGTCTTCTGGACAAGCCAGCAGCCTGCACTCCTTCTGTGCAGCTGCGTGGAAATTCCAGTTGCGTTGGTGACCTGCTCGTCACAGAAAGTAACTTCTGACCTGTGTGGTTGGCCCGGATCCTTTGGCAGTGAGTCATGTCATCTCACCTTTCACATTCAACCTAAGAAATGTTTTAAATTCAACTGGATAATGAGAAAGGCCAAATGCTTGCTAAGGTCAAAGTTACAAACACCCCCTAACCCAGTTCAACTCAGACTCAGTCTGGAGATAAGCATGATGGTAGACTACGTGTGCCTAATCCATGTCTTCTGAGTTTCCTTGTTAGCTTATTTTGACCAAAAATAAAATAAATAAATAAGTAAATAAATAAATAAATAAATACCAGCAATAGTATAAGGATAAGAAAAGATCATATGCCAAATTCCATGGGGAATTTCAACTAATTGAAATATTGATGGAGTGAGTTGGGAAAGATGTTCTTTTAAAACATGCCATGTGCATTAAACTCTGAAGCAAAGAAAACAGTCCCCAAAAAGTAGGCAAAAATTTGCTCCAGCACTCCTCTCCCCCATGCCCATACTCTCTTCAGCATTCCTTGACCATAAAAATTTATAGATCTCAAGTAAATGTATATTGAGTTTATTCTGAAACCATGCACTTCCCTCCACCATATCCCTACCATATTCTACCTTGATACATCCATTCAGAGACCAAAGTGTCCAATACTAAAATCAGTAAATCAACACACAAGAAAATTAAGAAACATAGAAACAGGCATAGTGCAACCAAAGCTTGGAAGAGTCTTGAGAAAAGTTAGGATGGTAGGAGAAAGGTGTGCTGGCCAGTGCACTGGTCACCCACATATTCAGTTATTTATTTTAAAAGGCACAGGATACACAAGAGTAAACAAGAGATCTTGTCCTCACAATAGAGAGACAAAATAAAAAGGAAACAAAAGTGATATCTTTTAATATCAAGTCTATTCTATTCATGAGTTTTTTAGTGAAAGATATTACTCTATGTGGGCATATTTATCTTCTGAATTTTGAACAGAGAGAAGGAAAAGTTTGAATGCAAGGAGTAGACCTAAAAATCTATCAAAATATATTGTGGTCCTGAGTTTTTATATTAAGAGTTAGGATTTCAAGAGATAAGGTGCACAACACCCTGTTTTTCTCCTTAATCTATCACATTTGTGAGCACAGGTATCCTAGGGTACCTGTCACATATCCAAGGACTCATTTTGCTCTTTTAGTTTTGTGATTCCCAGTTGTCTTTGTTTCTGGGGGAAGGACTGAGTGTGTAGTACTTGACTTTAACCAGTAGAGGGAGGTGAAACAAAGGAAACCCAAAGTATGCAGGCTCCACTAGCAAGCAATCAGGATACAGGAGAAGGGAAAGCAGTTTGGTTTCATGAAGACATGCCTTAAGCCAAGCCCTAGCACAGCCCTGCAAGGTTCTAGATAATAGCAAAAATGGTAATTCTGCCTTGCTGATCAATATCTATTACCAGGAACCTCTCATCTCCCAATACATTAATCCTGGACAAAGGCAAGGTGTGAGGAATTCACTGTAGACATTAACCCGTGCATTGTTGGTTTTGCATATTTTTATGAGCTTACCAATCTGTCATCTTTCCCTGGAGACAGGGTGACAGCGTGGTTTTGTCCATGTTCTATTCGCCCTCTTGCTCTTTTGCAGGAGTTGATTACTAAAAACGATGCTTTTTGTTCTCTAGAAACTTACTCAGCCTTTTGTTTGGGACATTTGAGCCACACAATTGCTGGTGAGTGTGATGGGGAGAGAGGATGGTTTTGGATTTCTGTGTCTGTGTGGGTGTAACAGGGCAGTGGCTTCACTAAAATAGTCTGAGGGGGCAGGTTGGAGTTTCCACAGAAATAGAGACCAAATGTTGGATCAACTCTCCCCACTGAGGTGACAGGGCCAGAGGAGGGAAGGTCTGTGTGGCCCAGGGCAAGCAATGAGGTCTGTGACCTTGGGAGCTTGTGTGAAAGACATGCCCAGGCCCTCGTAGTGGAGGGGAGTACTGGGAGGGGGTCCTGACTCAGAGCTGTGGGTCTGGCAGCTGTGGGATGGGCAGAAAGAGCACACCACTCCTTCTCCAAACCTAGCAAGCCCACAGGTTCTTATGTACCGAAAAAAGGGGGGAAACCTGGCATTAGACTTTGACTAAACTTGGCGCCTGAATTTCAAAACTGGATTCTGTTTTATTTAAATCCAACCAGAGGATTAAGGGTAAGAAAGGAAAATTTTAGCCTTATCCTTAATGTCATAGCTTATGGATAAAACTTAAAATTTACTTATTTTAAAAAATTATAAAAATCATTGTGAAATGAACCCTGAGCATCATGAAGCACTTCAATGCGATAAACATCCTTATCTCATACAATCCTTTGCACATAAGGAAATGATTATCTTCATTTTACACAGGATAAAGCTGAAGCTTATGGGTCTTAAGTAAATTGTCCAAAGTAACAGAGGATATAAGTAACAAAGCCCGCCTTTTTCTCTGTCCTGTCTGTGGGTCACTAAACTGTGCACAGAGATCTCAAACTTCTTTGAAATCAGAGGTGGTTGCTTTCTTCATGTCCAAATCGAGATATTTATTGAAAACTTGGATTTCAATGCCTGTCCTCCACACAGTGATCCATGTTTTCCCATCTTGTGAACTTAGGAGGTAGGACTCTCAGGAAGGGGGGTGGGACCACAAAATTATCACTTGTCTCCTTAAAATCAGAGACAATACCTAAGTTCCTGGACAATCTCAGTTGGCCATATAATTTTCGACAGAACTGTGTTTGTCGTTCGTTTTACAATCTCACAATAACCACAGAAGCTGAAAGGGAGGAAAAGAATCAAAACCATGATACATCTATAGAAGTGAGCAAGGGCAGGCACTCAGATACGTACTGAAATGGGATCGTACTGAGGCTCTAAGTAGGATCCCTGCTCTGGGAACATGATATTGAGAACATCTGAAGGGCTGCTTAAGAATACAGATGCTCAGGTCCCCTCTCTGGACATGTGGGGCAGGCAGGT
Source organism: Pipistrellus hanaki (assembly GCF_964339955.1). Classification (NCBI taxonomy): domain Eukaryota; kingdom Metazoa; phylum Chordata; class Mammalia; order Chiroptera; family Vespertilionidae; genus Pipistrellus; species Pipistrellus hanaki. The sequence goes on along the minus strand of NC_140510.1, from coordinate 61,345,324 downwards.
CTGGGGCAGGGCCTGGGAATCTAGATCAGCTGCTGTTCCGCGGCACATGTTGCCTGGTGTGCCGTAGGTGCAGACAAGACAAGAATTTTATAATTTTTCACTATTTTGTTTACTTAATATTTCATAATAAAGTAATTATAAAATACTTTCTTTGTGTTTATTTGATTCCTATTCAAGAGAATTACTTTATATATAGTCAATATAGGCACAGAGTTAAATTTTTTAACATTTTCTAATGGTGGTGTGCCTCGTGATTTTTTTCATGAAACAAGTGTGCCTTTGCCCAAAAAAGGTTGAAAAACACTGATCTAGATTTTTAAAACCCAGAGGACCTTGTTTTCACATTGGAGCAACACGGGCATGATTCCCCGGTGAGCATGTTCCACATGTAATTGTCACAGGCCGGGCCAGAAGCCTGCTTGTTCAGGGAACCAGCCGCTCTGACCCTCTGTCTTCACAGCTAGGGAAACTGAGAACAGAAAGCTGAGGCAAGCCACTTCACTTCCATGGGAGTACTTCAAGTCTTTCCAATTGACTGGGAATATGTACGTATCGCATTTGTGGATCTTTTGTTTTGCTTTCATAATTTTTTGTTTATTTGTTTAAATTAAGCATCTGGGCTCTAAGTCAGGATGAAAATATGGCCAAGAGTTTTAAATTAAGAAAGATTTGAAAGAAACGCAGCAAAGCCAGGGAAATGTTTGACAACTGTACACCCTCGCAGAAACCTTACAACCTTCTGATTTTCTTTTTCAACGTTTTCCTGTGTTCACATGCACCCTTCATCCCACCGTGGGAGGAAGGCCTCCTGCGCCCCTTTTCCAGATGTGGAGGGTGGGTACGGAGGTCCAATGACCTGCCCTGGCCAGAGAGCAGAGAAGGGCAGAGCCTCTCTCTTTCTTCCCATTACTCCAAGCGTTGGTGGGAACACCAGTTGGACGTCAATATCTAGGAGGGACGACTTGAAGGGAAAAGTTATGTAAAACACAATGACTCTGTAGTGAAAAATCCTCAGACTTTCTCTGCTGTCACATTGGCCTGTCATTCCAGCAGTGAGTGCATGCACTGGGTTTGGCATGTCTGTAACCACACTTGCTTCTGTTTCTGTGTCTGTAACTCATTGGTTTGCTGCACGTTTTTCTGTGGGAGCTCCAAGAGGAAACCTTGGGCCCACAAGCAGTTTGCAGGCACTTGTTTTCTCCAACACTAGTTGGATGATCAGGTTGCCCCGGGGGGAGGGAGGAGGGGATGTGAGGGATGGAAAGCTCAGAAACCAATTCAGTTCACTGCCAAACCAACACAAGCCCTCGCATCTCCAGGCATCTGCCGGTGGTTACCAGTGGGATTGGAACAATTTGGGAGTTGCCTGGATTGGGTTGGCGAGGCTGTGGGCGAGGTGTGGGAAGGGCAGGAGTCTCCCGGCTCTGGACTCCAGCTGCACCGGCTGAGCATGGCCAAGTGTGCAGCTGTATTTGAAAGCTTCTGTAAAGACCCTGGGACGCCAGCACAAACAGCTCTTTCAACACTCCGCCTAGAAATGCTAACTGGGGACTGCAGCTGCATCATCTGCCTCGTCTTGGATTAACAAAATACTCCTTTTTGCTCCAACCGAGTTTGCTTCCAATTGATTGAGTCTCTCTTTGTGGCGGACACAATGCTGGGCCCCAGGCATTCAGGGTGAAGACAGCAGGGTCTCTGCCCTGAGACCTGGAATCTCAGCACATGCCTGTGGGATCGGGCTGCTTTCTCTTTAAAGTGTTCATCAGACTGACAGTGGCTCTCCCCGCTGTCTGCCTGTGAAGCCACCCACAGCCCGAGTTCCCACGGGCATTGAGCTCAGCACCCGAGGATTCTGTGTCCATGATCTTGTGCCCAGAGTTACAGGGATCCAGAGAAATAAATGACCTTATTAAAAAAAGAAAGCAAACAAATAAATATTCTCCCATCACCAGTGCTCTCTTGTTATTGTTACAATCTCACAATAACCACAGAAATTACTCTTTGTTGTTGCCTTGGCCTTCTGAGTAATTTGTCTTGCATCCTCTCAGGAATCTGAGGGGTGCCATGGAAACAATGGTGCGGGAGTTAGAAGACTCCAAATAAGCTTTTCTGTATCTGATCAGAGAGTCCTGGACAGTCACACTGGCTTCTATGCTATTCCTTGAGCAAGTCAATCACACACCCACCTTCCTGCATTCATCCTTGTCCCCCCCCCCCCTCCTTCTGGAATGTTCTTTCCCCAAGTATCTGCATGGGTAGCTAAGGAAGGAAGGAAGGAAGGAAGGAAGGAAGGAAGGAAGGAAGGAAGGAAGGAAGGAAGGAAGGAAGGAAGGAAGATGGAAGGAAACAGGGAGGGAAGAAAATTCCCAAAGATGAGCAAAGGCATTCCACTTTGGTTAAAGCCTGTTGTGATAGAAAGAACTTGGGCTATGAGACTAGACACACAAGGCATTGTTTTAGGCTCACGCTGTTCATTAAATAAATTGGCTTCATCTCTAATGCCACACAATCTCTAGCAAATCCTTACACTTTCTCTTGGGTCTCTTGTTCACTGTTTTATTTCTGCATCCACTTATACTATAAATTCCTTTTTCCTAATACCATTCTCATCATATTGACCTCCCTCAAATCCTCCTCTCATTTCGGAGCAGACCCTGCCCACCTCAGCACCCCATACTGTGGGTGTTCTGCTGCCCTCTCTGGGCTCCACCTGGCTTTCCTGTTGAAACCTGAGCACTCCAGGCTGTTGGAGTCTAGATATTTCTCCCTCTTCAACTGAGTCTAAGAGGAGCAATGCTGTGTCCCCAGGACATTGGACAAAATCTCAACCAAGGGGAGGGCTCTGTAAATAGGCACTGGCTTTAATAGTTGTGTCCCTAATGTCTTTGAGAACACAGAGGAGGCCTACCTAATTCATTTTGGGAAGGCAAGGTCAGAGAGGAGAAGGAGACTGACTCCATGTTTTTTGTTTTGTTTTGTTTTGTTTTTTTTGTTTGTTTTTTAATCAGTAGATGTTTATCAAAGGAATTTCCATCTTAAATCATTGAGTAGATGTCGTTCAGGCACATGGGAACTGGAGAGGAGAAGGTCAGAAGTTGATCCAGCACAGTGAGTGAGTGGTCTCCCATCCTCTTCTGACATTATTTATCTTCACGTAGTCCAGGGGCTCCCTGAAGACACTGGCCATGGGGGTGGAGGGGTGGGGGTGGAGCCTGAGTGGGTGTAGGCAGGTGAGCAAGAACAATGGCCCCTGCCTCCCGCATTTCTTCATTACAGCCACCAGAGGGCGCCCTGCGCCCATTTATCAGATCCATTCCTACCTTCTCCCCATACCCTCCTCACATCTGCTACTAATAACAGATCACCTTAATGGGGAGGCTTCTGCTTTATGACTTCATTTGTGTCAAATCGCAAAATCCAAAAGCCAACTTCTCTGAGTGACTGGTAGCATATAAACAACACTAGAATAATATTAACCACATTTAAAATAATTAATTGCTAGTTTTGTTTAGATCTTAGATTATACCAGGCACTGCGCTTAGGTTCTTTCTCTATGGGCAATCATTTGGAACCTTCACAAAAGCTCCATGACATGGATATTTTTGTTATTCTCATTTCCAAGATGGAGAAAGTGAGGCATAAGAGGTTCAATGCTTTGTCAAAATTTCACCTAGATTCTGAGTGGTGGGGTGGACTAGAGAGGTAGCCATTTTTACCCCAGCCCTCCAATTGCTGCATCGGGGAACAGCAGGATTTGTTTGGGGGCCACAGGCAAGTGGGGTTCCCTTAGGAATGAAGGAAGGATGAACTGGAGAGTGAAGATACTGCATTAAGACACTCACTAAGCTATTCACATGCTCAACTTTGTGGAAGCACAATACAGAAAAGGCCGTGGTGAGTTGAGGCTAGAAGAGAAGCAGAGATGGTCTAGGTTGGATAAAGAGGGCCATTGTATTTAAAAGGAGGTGTGTCATAGAATAACTTCTTTTATTTTATTTTTTTGTCTCTGTATCCATTTAGGACACTTGTGTTCTAGATTGTGAACAGTTTGTATATCTATCAGTTCTGCTGCATTATTTTAAATGATTTGGTATGGTTGCTTCCTATAGTTAATTTCCACCCTTATCCACTTAAGTCTGTGTCTAATGCCTGTTTTAAAATCCCAGAATGCATGTCCCAGTAATTCTGCGTCCCACAGATGGTTGGCCTTCCCTTTGGGTGGCTGCACCATTCAACTTGGGAGCTATTTCGGCCTGTGAGCTCAGGTCCAAGGAGAGGACCAGCTACTTCAGCCGATAAAGTGTGGTGGGGACAGAAAGAAGGTCAAACCATAGAGAGGTGCGCTCCAGCAGCATCCAGAGCAGGGCCGAACTGCTGAGGCGCACTGCTGGGTATGGGGAAGTCTGTGGGCCCATCCCACTGAGATTTCACTTTCAACAGATAAGACCAGGCAGCATCTGGATGCTGATGTTTTCCTAGTTTGTAATCCATCATTCCAAGGGCTTGGGGAAGATGGAGAAGAGTCACTGGCTGGGGAGGTGGAGCGTACTGCCTGTGAGTTCAGTAACTTCTCCTCAGATCTCTGCCCCTTTCTAGTTTGTGAGACTGGACTTCAGTTAGGGACCAACTGCACCATTTTGACAAGACCCTAAGTTTCTCTATCCTATATAATAAAAGGCTAATATGCAAATGAATGGTGGATTGACCAGTCACTATGATACACACTGACCACAGGAAGGGGGGGGGGGGGGGCTGCAAACACTCAATGCAGGAGCTGCCCCCTGGTGGTCAGTGTGCTCCCACAGAGGGAGCATGGCTCAGCCAGAAGTCAGGCTCACTGCTGGTGAGCACAGCGGCAGTGGTGGGAGCCTCTCCTGCCTCTATGGTGATGCTAAGGATGTCCGACTGATGGTTTAGTGAACTTAAGCCATCAGTTGGACATCTTCCCAGGGCCCCCAGACCTCGAGAAGGTTCAGGCTGAGGGACTCCCTCCAAAAGTGCACAAATTTTGTGCACTGAGCCTCTAGTTTTAGATATCTGTCAAGTTCCTACTAAGCACTATGCAGTTTTGTAGCATGTGAGAAAAAAAGACTAAATGAAAAGCAACAACAAAACAAGGTCCCTCCTGAAATTTCCATTCAAACTGAATCAGAAGGTTGTATTTTACCTGGCAACTTGAAGCATGGGTGAAGAGACAGATAATGAAAAACAAACAAAAACAAACGAACAAAAACCCTAATAAGACAAAAGACATGGTCCTACATACTATTAAGAAGAATAAAGCCTTTTTGTTTAGAGAAAGGGAAAGAAAGACATCTTCCTGTTACTGGTGTAAATACCAGCCTCACCCAGGTCTGGCCAGATCACCCCTGCTTCAAAGGCAGGTTATTACATCATGGGAAGAGGGCGTGTGTTCTGAAATCAGAGGCTGGCGAAAGTTGCTAATGGAGAAGTGATTTCATTTTTTGCTGGAAAATATTTTTAAAATTACGTGTTTGCTTTTGGCTAGGGGATTTGAAAGCCTAAAATTGCAATGATGTGAATGAAGTAAACCTAAGGAGGTGGCTGCACTGTTCTCCCTTAGCATTCGCCCAACTTGGACAGCCATGTTTTTTTTTTTTCTTTTGTGTTTTCATTTGCTATTAGGATCCATCAACAGGGTCTGGGTCCCACAAATAGAATCATTCTCTGCTCTCTCCTGAGAAGACGTCATAAAAACCAGAACTGTTCCTCAAGGGCCTGAAGCCACCGAGCACTGAATAATGAAGGAGCCTCCCAGGACTGAATAACGAAGGAGCCACCTGGTACTGAATAATGGAGTTTTCTCTGCTGTACCGGGCTCTCGGGAGAAGCTTTCACAGAGTAGAGAGGACCTCCAGATAATTGCCATTCATTGTTCTCACTATGCGTGGTGCCTTGTGGCCACATGTGAGGGGTCTCCCATCACTATTACAACTGTCACAGGGACTGCTACAAATTTCTTGCTGCCTCAATAATTACATTAGTTACCCTGTGTAAGCAGCAGGGAACTTGGAAAAGCACATATTTGGAATTTTAAAAATAAGATCATTCTGCCCTGCTCAAGTGGCCAGTTGGAGTGCCATCTTAAATACCAAAAGGTTGTTCGATTTCCAGTCAGGGCACATAGGGAGATAACCAATAGATGTTTCTCTCAGAACAATGTTTTTTTTTCTCTCTCTCTCTGAAATCAATGAAAAAAAAAAATGTATCCTTGGGTGGAGGATTTAAAAATAAAATAGGATAATTCCCATGCAATTGAATATTTGATTTAAAAAGTCATTATCTTTTTACATTTGGGATTTTCTGAACAGGTTTAAAAAAGTAATAACTTCAGTAATAATGTCTCAGTTAGTCTAGTAAAAGGACTTCTCAGGTATTTTTTTTTTTAATAGGATTTAGAATTGTCAATTTCACACATGATTTAGCACTAAAGATAATTTTTTAAAACCTCAAGAAACTATAACAGATTTTTATATTCTGAGATTGTGGTGTAGAAATGCATGCAAAGATTAAAAAAAAAAAAAAAGCAAAAACTGTTCTTGGCTTTCTCTCCCTTTCCTTTCATGTAGTATCACGTGACCAAAGATAATTCAGCCTATGTCTATTTTTCTTATATAATTTCTGAGGCATACAGAATATTTTTCTTTCACACGACTAAAAAATACAGCTTCTGTCTTACTAACAGTTAGTAATAAGATGGTAATGAGCTTCATTTTGAGCTGCATTGCTGCCTAAGATTATGTCTCTAAGACTTTATTTTGTTTTTCAAGCATCAGATCTCTCTTTACACCCATAGTGCTGTTTCATAGGACATTTAATTTAAGTCCATAAAATGATGATTGAGCACCCCTCATCTTGCTAATTATCTCCATGACTTCCTGGTGCTCTCTCCAGTACATTAGTGAGCACGCTTTCTTAATGAAGAAGCCGAATTACAAGACAATCTCCAGCTGTGAGCCACAATAACTGAGGGTTAAATCTGAATTTAACAACTGGTTTTAAGACCTTCAACAAATGCTTATAATGTGTTTTCCTTTCTGGGCTTAAGTTTTTTTCATATGCTAAAATTAAAAAAATTACTTATAGGAAACTCTACACTTTTAAATTTTCATATATTTTAATCTAAATATTTTTATAATACAATATATTTTTGTTTTATCAGAGATAATCCAACAAAGTCAATATAATTATTGAAATTTTTTTCTTTTATTGTAACTGGTGAATCCTTTGTCAAAATAGATGAATATTTCTGCATAAGAGAAAGCAGGTGCTAATGTCTGCGTTATTATTGATCTGATTTTTAAAAATTTAATAACAATACTGACAATAGCAGATTGTTCTAGCTATTGTACCATAATAAAATGAGCCTCTAGGTGGCAGTGTAACGCAGGATATTATAGAAATTGAGGCTCTGGCCTTATGAGATGTCCTTGTCACATTATTAATGTGAATTATTTAATCAATATAAATTATACCAAACTAATGAACTGAGGGGCATTAATATCACTGTCTGACTATTTTTAAAGACAAACAGTATTTTATACTTTATGATGAAATTTCTTCCAAGAAATAATTCTGAAATGTTGGGATTTCTCAGCATTTCAAGAATTTTAAAAGATTAATTAAAATCTAATGATTAACTACAATGCTGATTTTTTAAAAATAGATGTTATGAATTATTAACTGTAATGAAAGGGTGTGGAAAGAGAAAGGGGCTTATTAATTGGCTTATTTTAAATTTATTTTTAAAGTTGGGCTGGTGAAATATTCTTGGTGTCATTGCTATGCATGCTGTCAATGAGATGGTCCCAGTGATCTCAGACTCAGGAAACAGCTTAACGCAGAGAAAGACACATTCTCTAATACTGAATAGTCATCACTGAGGCTCCTCCAACTGCCCACAGATTCCCGGGTTCACAGGCTAACACCACTCCCCTCCTCCACACACACACACCTTTTCCTCCATCACCAGGCACCTTAGGAGGGGACGAGGACAAAGAGGTGCATTCTGTGTTGGTGGGATACTGTTCCAGCCTCTCCCAATGGGAGCAGGGCATTCGTTTTCCCCAGGGAAGGGGAGACGCCAAAGATGCACTTGTGAAAACTCAGGAAAGCTGGTCACAGTGGAGATGGGGACCCAGTGGCTGCTGAGACCCCCACAGCAAAGGGAGTGAAGATTGTGGAAGACACAGCAACAGGACAAGGGTCGAAGGTCAGCACAATGGAGCTTGGGGAAGTCCTTGGGAGAAATACATAGTAGTTTTATGCGCACACCCCGTTGGTTTGAGAGAGTTGGGAATGAGTGTTTATTGCAATGCTCTTTTCTCCTAGTCACAGCTCAGTTGCAGCTGCCATCTAACTTCTGATTAGTAGCAGCACATTAGTTGGTTTGGATTTTGCAATAGTTGTGTTTAAAGATGCAACTTGAAATTCCTAGTTTTTGTGTCTCATGGATCTTTTTGTCCAGTGTCTAGCAGAGACAAGGCACTCAAAAAGAAAAAAAAGAAAAAAATGGAACCAAAACTAGAATTTTAAAAAAGTTCTGGGAGATTCTAATATGCAGCTAAGACTGAGAACTATGGTCTAGACTCTAGATTAAGTTTCTTTCTTACCAATTTTTTCTTCAGCTATATCTAACCAACCATTTCACCCATTTTTGTTGTTGAAATTTTAATATGAATGGTATGCTTCCTTTTAATTTCTAGGATTACTCTCATTTTGAAAAACTGATCTGCTCTTTGGTTATAATGCCACTTTTTCGTTCTCTAAGCACCTTTAAATCTATATATTTTACAGCATCTATTGGATGGGTATTTTCTTTTGGAAATTTTGGAATTCACTCCTACTTTTTGCATGTGCTGTCCCTTGCTTCTGGAGGCTGGTTTCCTTGCTTCTCTTATATTTTGAATTAGGACTCTAACAGAGCCCCGTCTAGGAATTCTGATAGTGTGGATCCAAGGCCATTTTGCCTTTTCTTTTGCCAAATGCCCATCAGCATCTCCGCCGGCCTAGCAAACCTGGCTTATGTCAATTTCTCATATTCTGTGTTCGCACATCAGAGAGGTTTCTGCTTTCCTACCATAAACCCCCTTCTCAGACAGGTGGGCTTAAGGAGCAGCGTTGCCCCTAAAGCCGGCAAGGGGTAGAGAGAAGGCTGCTTCTCGCCTCCTTGTGTGGGTGAATGATTCCTCAGGGGGGCTATTGCTCTGGAGGTGCAGATGCTTTCTAATTCATGGCCGGCTCGGTGCATGCTGAAGGCCCCTATTCTTGGCTCCACAAAGAGCTGACAGCCCAGCCCGCACTTGGCCACTGTCCCTCCCTGACACCCTTCCCAGGAAGCTGTGCCTCTGCTCACGGTTGTTCTCCCTGGGTTTTATTTCTGCCACTTGGGGATTTCCCTTTCTCCTGACACCTCAGTTATGTACTGGACCTACTAGAAAGGCTTGTGTAGCTTTACCTGGCGTTTCAACAGACTTCAGGTCTTCTGGCAGAAACTAACCCATCTCATCCCCACCCACCTCAGCACGTTGTGTGTAACAGATGCTCAATGCTGTTTTCTGTCTTGACTGGTCATGTCCGCCCAGCTCCACGTGTCCCATCAGCCCCTGCTCTCCCACTGGAGCCCTCAGGTACAGCGAGGAGTATTCATTATCCCTTTACCTCCCTTGGGGTTAATTCACTCAATTTCTTCCACAGATATTCACAGCACTCGGAGTGTGACAGGTCCAGGTTACTAAGCTTCTTTCCTATTATGGGTGAAAGGGTTTCTTGAAATCCCACCTGCCCCACGTGGCTTACAGGCCACACAGCGTGATCATTTAAAACAGACCTGAGTTTTTAAAGTTGTCAGTAATTTTGAAACACACACGCATAAACATTTCACTACTTCTACTCCCCGAATAGTCTTGCATGGATGCATATTCTTAATTAAATGAGTCCCACGGGCATATGAGATAGCGAGTACGTTCAGTGCATTTTTAAGCAAGCCTGGTTCATATCATGTACTTTACATTCTACGCTGAAACCGAGGTCTGTGTAATTTGCTGCATATTGAAATTTTGGGAGTTGTTGAAGATGAGGCAGGAGGATTAGGCTGAGACGCTTTTCTTTATTGGTTACACGTGACTTAAGGGGTTGAACCTGGTTTATAACAGACATCTTCAAGGACGTGTAGCAAGATAGCAATAAGCAAGAAAAGGAGATTCAAAGACCTGTACTGTAATTAGAAATTCATTTTTAAATCGAATTGGCTTACTTAGACTTTCCAAAAAAACAAAGGAAATAAAAGGTAATGAAAGTAACATTCGCCATCTGATTTCTCAGATTGCATGAAAATCTCTCTGCCCTTTTTTTTTTTTTTTTAATAATTCAGTGATATGACTGTCTTTGTTTAGGGACCACCTCAGGCCAGGCTTGGGGCTGCCTCCAGATCCTGGCTGAGCCAGGGCCTAATGATTTCTGCAAGGCAGGCCGTGTCTGGTGGGCAAGTTTTGCACCAGAGCATCCCCCTTGGGCTGGCAGAGGCTTGGTTTTGATCGTTCTGATTTTCCTGTCAGATTGTAATGAGATTCATTCCCGCACATATGAATACCCACCGCCTGTCATGGAGCCATCTGTCCCCGACTTAAAGGCATGAGCACGCTGTCTGCACTGAATAGAGAAAAATGGAAATGTATATTAGAATCATTTTTCTTTGTTCTTTGTTCGTGACTTAAATACATGCAGCATTATGTACTGGGACTCAGGCATTTAGCAGACAGCCTATCTAACAACTAAATTATGTTCTAAAAGTGGGGTATATGGTGACATTTGGATATTGCCCCATTCTCCTCCTGTACCATTTTTTCTTTTTAACTAAGTTTTTTTTTTTTTTTTTTTTTTTCCTAGAACAGCTGTAGGTTTACAGAAAAATCGAGCAGAAAATACAGGGTTCCCGTATCCCCTCTGCCGCTCCTCAGCCTTCTTTGTTATTATTGTGCATTGTACAAGTGGTGCCCTTGTTACAACTGATGAACCAATATTGACTCACTATTATTATTATTAGCTGAAGTCCATTATTATTAGCTGAAGTGCATTAGGGTTCACTCTCTGTGTGCTACAGTTCTGTGGGTTTTGTCAAATGCATAATGTCATGCATTTACATTTACAGTATCACGCAGGAGAGTTTCACTGACCTGCCTCTCAGAACTGCCTCCTTGCAAAGGTTAGCCAATGACCTTTGTCCCTCCAGTCTGCGTGGTGGTGGGATGGCTCCCTGCTCACCCCACTCCCCCAATCCTCTTCCCATTTATTTCCTTTTGCAGGTGCTTTTCTCCTATAAGCCTTTTGGCCTCCTAAGTGCCTCTGGATCCACTTCCCATGTCAGGTATTATCTACTCAGTTAATTAAAGAAGTCCTTAACTGAAGAGGGTGAGAACCATGTTGGGGCCCCCATATCACGATTAAATAGTAAGTGACTTAAAGGCGGGAGGGACCAAGTCTTCCCTATTGTACAAGGACTGAACGTCATAACCTTCCAATGAATGCTTGTTGAATTCCATTTTCCATCATTCACCTTTGGCTACCTTATTTTTTGTTTCTTTATTAACATAGCCTTTATCCCTCCCTTCAAAACAAATACATGTCTATCTCAGCCTGAAGGTGTACATTTCAATTACTGAGGCCTGATTGTGCTGACTACAAGTCCCCAGGTAAGACCAGGTTCACTGCTTGGCTGCTGAAATCCTCCTGCCTCGCCCAGGACAGGAGACGGTCTCTCTGTTCAGCAGCCTTCCTTCCTTGGCGTGGCTCAGGATCTCCACAGCTCTTTTGGCAGACTGTGCTGAGATGTCACTGTCCAAGAAAGGGATTCACTTGCAATTTTACTGACTGCCTCCTTTATGTGTTGTAATATGTTTGGCAGCCGTGGCAAGCAGACTAGCCACAGTCTCCCTTTGAACACAACTCGCTGAAGCAGTAAGAGACACGTCTCCCCTCTTTCTGGTCATGTGCAGTTTAATGAGTCACACGCAAGTCCCCGAGATTGCCATTCACAGAAGAGTTGCTTGGTGTAAGCTGCATACTACAAGGCGCCCCTGGTGCAACAGTGATAAAGAAGACATTTCTTCATGTGTCAGAGGGTTATTTTCTTTGTAAAAGCTGTGTCTCTTCACTATTGGTTAGGTAGCTGTTGGGTGATAGAATTAGGGGTTTGGGTGATTAGCCATCTCTTTAAGACAAGACCTTCAGGCAATTAACATCTGCCTCCCCCATATCCTGTCCACCTGCTATGGTCTAAATGTGCCCCTTCAGGATTCATATATTGAAATTCTGATCTCCAAAGGTAGGTGAGGGTTAGTAGTAGGTTATCATGAGGTGGGGCCTTTAGGAGGTCCCTATATCCTTAGGGGGAGTCCTCATGAGTGGGATTAGTGTCCTTAATAAAAGAGGCTCCAGAGAAATCTTTTGTCCTTTCCACATAACAGGTAGATGCTGGCTATGAACCAGTAAGAAAATCCTCCATATAAACTCCACAGAGCAATATTATAACTTCTGATTGTAAAGAGTCATGTGCTTTAAAGAAATAGAAAGGAGAATAAGAATAGTCTTTTATGTTTATCCATAATTTTACATTCCGGCTAGTACTAGCTTTTCTTGTATATCCAAGTATCTCGTATTTTGTCTGGAATTTGCCTATTTATGTGTACTTGCTAGTGTCTTCACATAGCATTTTCCCCCAGAGTCTTTGGTTGTTATCAGTGGTAAGGGTCAGTGTGGTCAGAATTTACTTGGCCATATTAAAAACACACCCCTTGTAGCAACTGATATTTTGGTCTCCATCTGCTTGACTCCTCCATCTGTCTGCATTTTTGAGTATCACAAGATTGGAACCAGATATTAAGATGTGACAATAATCATGATCAGCAGAAGGGGCTGAACTGGGATGATTTCAAAAGGATTACAAAGAAGGGAAGGATTTGCAGTGCCATAAAAAGACAGAAGTCCAATGGACTGTGGGGTGCCAGCTGGGCACTGTACATAGCCTACAGCAAGGAGATGAGACTTTAAGGTTAAAGCTAAAGTAAACATGTAAAGCTAATAGGTAACTGAAGTGACACTAGAAAGTAATAGAAAAAAACTATAAATTCAACAAAATATGCTGGGAGTTTAAACAATATAAAAACATAAAATTACATTCTTATCCACACCATAAACAATAATAATTCTGCATGTAACAAATTTCAAACCTAATGAAAAAAATATAGGAGGATATTTATGATGGGGCATGAAATCATAATTTGATAAGTTTGATTAAATTAAAATTAAGAGCTTCCATTCATTAAAGAAGGTGGAAAGTCAATACAGATTGGGAGAAGTTACCTGTAATATGTAAGACTAACCAAAGCAAAAATAGGCAATGAACTCCTAAAAATCATTAAGAAAAGACAAGTAACCAGATGACAAACTTCTATAGGTGTGCATCCCTGGAGACATGTATAAGAATTTTTATAGAAGTATTAAAAGTATTAAAAGACGTGTATAAGAATTTTTATAGAAGTATTATAAAAGTATCAAAAATGGAAATGAAAATATGTACACAGAAGAATTAAGTAGTAAATTCTTATATCAAATAGTAAAATACTATAGAGCAGTGTTTCCCGAACTTTTGACATATGTGTACCCCTTCTATAATTTCCGTAATGCTGAGTACCCCTCGTACTCATGAGAATGTAGAATTAGGCGCAGCTAAGCACGGTGCAGTGTATATCCCCACCAAACTCTGGTGCAACGCGTATCCCACCAAACTCTTTCCATACCCCTGGGGGTAAGTGTACCACATTTTGGGAAACACTGCAGTATAGAGCAATGAAAATTGAGTTGTAAGAGTATGTATTAGTATTAGTACTTAATACTTGGTAACAAAAAAAGTTGTAGCTGACTTCCTATAGTAGGATAACATTTCTACCACTTTAAACAAGCAAAATTTTATAATATGGCATTTTGAGATATAGACAAATGTGATTAAACTATAAAAATAAAAACAAATTAATAGAAAACAAGGCATAAGGAGAGTAAAAGCAATAGTATATGGAAGTAGTCATAGGTTGATATAGAACTAACAATCTAGTTCATAAATTGAATGGCGATTTCATGAATATTCATTTTATTATTTCTTTTAAAATATCTATTTTAAATAAACATAAATATTTTCAGTTAAAGGGAAAAACATAAAAATAATGCTATAAATGACAAAATCCAAACTGTCTCACATTATATTATATGTAACACAAAATCCCTTCATCTTACCATAACTAGAGGCCCAGTGCACAAAACTGATGCACAGTTGGGGGGTGGTTCTCTCAGCCTGGCCTGCACCCTCTCCAATCTGGGACCCCTCAGGGGATGTCTGACTGCCTGTTAAACTGGCAGTTAGACATACCTCTTGCAATCTGGGACTGCTGGTTCCTAACTGCTCACCTGCCTGCCTGCCTGATTTCCCCTAACCACTCTGCCTGCCTGCTGATCATGCCTAACTGCCTGCCTCATAGCCCCTAATTGTCTCTGTCTGCTGACCTGGTCACCCCTAACTGCCCTCCCCTGATGGCCTGGTTGCCCCTAACTGCCCTTTACTGCCAGCCTGGTTGCCCCTAACTGACCTCCCCTGCTGGCCTGATTGCCCTTAACTGCCTCTGCCTCGGCCCTTGCCACTGTGGCTTTGTCCAAAAGGATGTCTGATGGATGTCCAGTCTAATTAGCATATTACTCTTTTATTAGTATAGATTAGTTTTGTAAAGAGTGTCTTAAATTCCTCACACTTTAAAACAACATCCTGAAAGTACAAAGAGATAGAAAAGGTTTTTTAAGTTTTATCATCTGGAATGTCTGATTTCTCATAGAAGAAGAAATTATCACAGATACATCATTTCTGGATTTAAAAAAAATTAGTGAGGAAGGGAAACTCATGAAGGGAGCCTTCTCACTTCTCTTGCTCCAGGAAACAGCTGGTACACAGAAAGTTTCCTCTTTTTCCTCTAGGGAACCGAGATGCTGACTGTATATGTTTTTCTAGACTAAAAATAAATATGAGGCTTATGTTTTAACTGATTCTGAGTCCAGCATGTCCGGAGGAAAATCCAGCTGCCGATCCAGTGGAGCCGGTGAGCCTCGTGCAGAAATATATCACCCGTTTCTCCTGCTTCCGTGTGAATTCACTTTTACTGAGGAGTGAATCAGTAATCTTTGAGAATTTCTATATATGTAGGAAAAGTAAAAAGTGAATAAATAAGACCAAGACATGTGAACTGTAGGACAGAGAAGCAGGTGGATGGGTAGGGTTGCATAAGAAACTTGGGGTAATGTTTAGTTTCCAAACTGGACAGTGTCTTGGAGGGAATGCTTTCTATACTTTCTGCATGTTTAAAATGTTTCTTTAAAGATGTAAACTTCACACAGTTTAAATGAAAAGCTCAAAAGCCCATCAAGGAAAGATTCCCTCTGCAAAGACACACTGTGCACCTGCTGAGGCCAAGGCTCTGAAACATACATTTCTCTTCTGTGGGAAATAAAGACATGGGCGCATTGACTTTGAACACCATGAAAGGAATGGAGTTCAGTACTCAAATAACTCTGACACGTGTCTAGTGTCTCATGTGCCTGGAAAGCAGTGTAAATACAGAGAAATTCAACAGAAAGTGTTTTCTTCCTGGTGAGAAAGAACTGCATGGGTCAGTGGTCAATTCACCTGGGACCTGAGGATAAGAACATTTTGGATGGAAATGATGGAGTGTGGGAATGATTTCACAAGAGGCTAAGGATATTATGTTCTTTTACTAGGGAGTATATTTGTAAGAATAGTCGTAAGGGGATACAAGAAACATGACAGCGGCTTGGAAAGCCTCTAGAAGTCTAGAACACATACTTTTATGTTTTTAAAAATTAGGATGTTTGGCAGGAGATAGCCTGGAACCTCCTCCAGGACGTGTCATGTACTGGAAGTGAGACATCTGGTAAGTTATTTAATCTTTCCAAAACATATTTGATAATTGGGAATAATGGAAACCTCACCCTCCTTTTAAAAAAAATAAATAAATCAAGTAATTATGCGTTCTGACATTATAAGACTTGAGATAAATGTTAGCTTTTTCTATTGAAACATGCAGAAAAGAAGGCTGGAAAAGTAGGCTGGACAGCCATTTGGTGATGGCCATGTGGAGACAGATTTTGTAGACTTTTATAATTGATTAAAGTTGAAGAAAATACAGGTAGATCAGTGGTATTAAACCAGGTTAATTGGAAGATTAATACATGGTGGCAGTAATAGACATGGAGAAAAAGAAGGGACTGATTTAAAGGTCAAAGAAATGGGCTTTGTTTCAAGCAAGTTGAATTGGTGGTATCAACAGGACACATAGGCAGAGTTGTGCAGGGGGTTTGAATGTGTAAGAAAAAGATCAGGGCTGGAGAAAGGATCTCCCCCCTCCTTCCATCAGCCTCCCTTCTATCACCTGACTGCAATGGCTGAGAAATGGACCACACCAGTATGGTCATGGTCATTGAAACCACAGAGTAGATTCCAAGAACAGAGTGTAAAGGGAACACTAAAGTCACAACAACATGAAGAAGGTTCCAAAAGGAGGAGTAAAAGCTATAAAAGAAAAAAGTGCAAAATAAAAGAATTGGAACAGGGCTGGGAAATGGAAAACAGAAGTGAGGCGTGAAGAGTTTAAGGGGACAAAAAGAAGGTTATAAATTGTGAAAACCAGGTTAACACTAAATAGGAAGGATCATTAAATATGGTGATTTTCATGGATAGATTTCAGTTTGGTAACATCAATAGAATAATTCAGATAGGAAGGTCTACAATGTAAGTAGGCGCAGAGGAAGTGTTTTGATCATTATTTCAGGAAGTTTGACAGTAACGAGAAGGTAATGTTGGCGGTGTCGATTCCAGAAGAAAGGGGCACATTAAGAAGCTATTAACTATTCCAGGGTTCACTCTATTTTCTTTTCCTGAGAGCATGGAGAACAGCATGAAAAATGCTCACATAGGAAGGAAGACGGTGGATTTGATGCACATGTGCTGAGGTTGTGGGCCCTAACTGCAATCACATGTATCCTTATAGGAGAGAGGCAGAGTGAGACTCTACCAACCACAGAGGAGAATGGGGAGTGAAGAGTGACAGATGAGAAGATGTTGACTGTGCAGCGATGTAGCCACAAGCCTAGAAGTACTGGCAGCTGCCAGAAGCTGGAAAAATCAAGGACCTTCTCACCTGGAGAGGCCTCCTCCAGAAGGAGTGGTCCTGTCAAGACCTTGACTTTGAACTTCTGACCTTCAGAATAGTGAGTAAATTTCGGTTGTTTCAAGTCAGCCAGTTTGTGGTGATTTGTTACAACAGTCACATGAAACTAACACATTGAGGACCTTGCCAGGAATCTCACAGTTACTCTCAGAGCTAGGTCCCAGGTCTTTCTGATGATAAAGCCTAGGGCTTATATGAATAGGATTTAATATTTCCAAACTCAGTGAGGAATACAACATATCACATTGCTTGAGGAGAATATAGCAATTTATAACAACTGGTCTCCAAGCTGACTCCTGGGTTGCCATTTAGACTTTTTGAAAACGTTACTTGATTTCTCTGATCTTTGTGTTCCTCATCTCAGATGTGTTTTACCCTATTCCCTGTATCATTCAATCATATATGTAGGTTCCAAGGATATAGCAGAGAACAATATGCAATATAACATGCTCCTTGCCATGGAGTTTAAGGTGTATTTATGGAACAACCAAAAGGGTTTAATTTTCAAGCAGGAAGTGACTTCATATACAAGAATGTTTTGACTCACACTTAGATAGATGCACACTGTATGTGAGTCAATTCTTTTAATTTTAGAGAAATGTTCGTGTGAAGTGTGCAATTTGAGAAGGAAAAAAGGGAGGGGAAATGATTTCTAGCTACTGTATTCTGGTGGAAATGCTTGTAATTCCCAAACTACTTAAAATGCTTAGCAGCATTACACTAGATATAATAAAAGCAATAGTGAATTAAAGTGAATCTGACCTTGAAGTGATTGAGTGACTCCTGATTTCACAATAAATTATAGCAGGATGTTCTTGGTGACTTTTGGGCAAGAAAGCAATCTAGAAAGGTTTCTATGTATCAAGAGTGTCACAATCCTTTCAGGGGCCTATTTGTCACTTTCTCACCTAGTGCAGCTGTGAAAAGTAGGTGATGAATTTCACTTTACCTTTACCATGTCAGACATCTGCCAGATGCACTTTTAGTAGAAAATGGATTCAGCTAAAGGAAAGTGGTCTTTAACATTTTCACCGAGCCTATGTCTGAAAAGCATCTCTGATCAAATTAGGCTATATCCTAAAATTTAAAGCACATTTTAAGTACTGTAATGACTTGTCTTTCAGAGATGACCATTTCTCAAATGATATTTGTGGCAATAGGTCAAAGAGTTGTAGATCACAATGATTAGAAATCCGTCTCAGGCATATGAAAAGGTGTTAAGCTCAGGGAGGTAAAAGGGTTTTAAAGGCTCCGAAATGAGAAGAAACCAATCTATTCGTGACTTTATGCATACATAGAGCAGCGGGCACTGTAACCTAAAGCACACTCATCACATTTATCATATTGGAACATATTGTTGTTTAAAAGGAGTCTGAAACCTCTGCCCACCAGCTTTACTTTTATTCCATCAATTGTTCATCCATTCAACCAACAGTTGTTAGAAATCTATCATGCATCTGGTACTTGGGTTATAGACCACATGGACCCTCTCCCCAGCAACACAGTATTTGTAAGACGGCACACCTGAAAACAGATAATGACCATAAGAGCAGTTTGCTGGAGGAAATGCATAGCACAGTGCCTAAGACAGTTAAAGGAAAATTTTATGGGTGACTAGGTTGAATCTGGAAAGAGGAGTAGGAATAAGTGTGGCAGAAAAATGGAGAAGAAGGTTTCAAAAAAATATGCAGAAGCTCAAGGAGATGGATGACTACTGTGTGTATTTTAGAACCTGAAGTAGCTAGCATTGTCTGCCCTGAGGAAGGTCAGTATGGTGCGAAAGTGTCACGTGACAAGGGTTGGCTATGGCTTTCATGCTGGCATCCTCAGCAGTTAGAATCGGGCTGGAGCTACATACATTATTGATAACTTTGCTGGATAGAACAGGAAAAGACCTGTGGGTGTAGGAACACCAGTTCCATACCTGGCTGCCACTGAATGACTAGATATCCTGGGGGGAATTATTTAGTTACTCAGTACTGCTTGTGTAAGATGAAAGTGTTTGATTTTATGATTGAATGTAAAGTATTATATAGTCTTCAAAACCTTTCAAACTGTATTCACTTAAAGTTAAAAATGTACATGCAACTTCAACATAAAAGTTAAAAGAACACTTAAAGGAATCTTATAGCCGAAGCCGGTTTGGCTTAGTGGTAGAGCATCAGTCTGCAGACTGAAGGGTCCCGGGTTCGATTCCGGTCAAGGGCATGTACATTGGTTGCGGGCACATCCCCGATAGGGGGTGTGCAGGAGGCAGCTGGTCGATGTTTCTCTCTCATCGACGTTTCTAGCTCTCTGTCTCTCTCCCATCCTCTCTGTAAAAAATCAATAAAAAATATATTTTAAAAAAAGGAATCTTATAAATGTATAAATAAATAAAAATCCCATAGAAAATGGGAAGATATAATTAGGCAATTCAGAGAGGGTAAACCTTCATGGCTAATAATTATATGAAAAGATTCTCAACCTCCATAGTAATCACGAAAATTCAAATTGAAACCACAAGAGAATTCCATTTCACATTCACCTGATTGCTAATAAAGACACCTTGTAATATTATCAAATGCTTGAAATAATACTAAGCGAAGGGAATTCTTTATTATACATTGCCAGTGGAATGAGTACATTAACACAGTGACTTTTTGCTGTGATCTCATAAATATAAAGATACTCATGCAATGTGACTTCCAGGTGTGCCCTTTAGAGCCATTCTTACAGAATGCCCCAAAGAGACATTTACATGGAAGTTCACAACAGTATTGTATACACCAGTGGTCTACAAACTGCAGCTCTCGAGCCACATGTGGCTCTTTGGCCCCTTGAGTGTGGCTCTTCCACTTGGGCAAACACATACAGTGGCCCATGAGCAGAAGTCGGTTTTCAGCTCTCAAAAGAAATTTCAATCGTTGTACTGTTGATATTTGGCTCTGTTGACTAATGAGTTTGCTGACCACTGCTCTACACTAACAAAAAAGTATCCTACCCACTCCTATCTTAAGCCACACTGGAGATGTTCCTCCATGACACCAACACTGACACTCATGTACCATTGGAGTCACCTTGGACTGTGGCATCACCTTCAGATGCCATGAGTCAAAACTCACTTTTGATTTCTGCACTAGGACCATTACTTTCCCAAGAACTGCATCCTTGCCATAGGATTGAGAACCTGGCAGTTAATTGGGCTTTGGGTGGGCACTTGACCCAAGCTGATATGGTAATAATTATCTAGTTATTAATATTAATAAAAGACAAAGAGCAAAGAAAAGTCAGACATTGAAAGGAAAGCTATACCAGGAAGCTACTCAGCATTGTTCCTCCAAGGGGATTAGCATCCTTCCCTTCCTCTCCAGTACTGGATTGTTGGGGGGAGAAAGGGTAGGTAGGCACAAGCACAGTGAAATTGGGGTGATGTAGTAAAGATGTTTGCCTGTCAATCTAGCCTGGGGAACAATGGATTGGCTACAGGGTGGGTCCCATCAGAAATACATGAAATCTGGGAAAGTCAAAATCCTCAAAGAGTTCCCTCTCTCTTGTTCACTCTGGTTCTCTCCTGCTCTGTGACCTGCACTGGCCCGTGTGTTTGCTTGTTCTCTCCATAGCCAGGTGGCCTTAAGCAGCCATGGATCATGAGGACCGCACACACAATGGACTGCAGCTGGGAACACAAGCTGAGCTAGCCAGCTGCTGGACTGGACTGGACTTTAATATGGAACAGAAATGCTGAGCAGTGGCCTCAATTCTGGCCCTGCTGAAGACAAGATTGGACTTCTTCCATGGCGAGACAGACACAGATGGGACTTCGGAGGGGAACCCCCTCAATTTTACTTCATCAAGAAAACTGTCCATGAAACCTCATCCTCCCATGGGGACCTCAGGAATTTCTCTTCCTATTGGCACCCCAAGGACTCCACCTCCACAGATAATAAAACTAGACCAATGAAATGGGTATTTGGAATTAGATCCGAGACCTGTCCAGTCAGTCTCATCTGGAATCTTCAAAGGAAGTATCATAGATGAGCATCAGAAGCTCATCTGGTGACTGTGTAGCACCTGTGTACAGGGAGGAGGCCACAGGAGCCCGTGTGCTGGGTTCAGAGGCAGAGATAAGAGACAGAGGGGAGCACTGACAGGTTTACAGATAGTTCAGGTCGCAGCTCCCAAGCATCCAGTCAGCGTTCCTGCACTGAGCGGTAGCCCCCTGCTTCATTGTAATGAGTTCCTCCTTCCTAGTCAGCAGCGAGCTGCTTTCTGCTACTTTTGCATTAAGAGTCTTGGCTGAGATTACCCAGATACATTTACCCAAATGTTACAATAGGATGTACGTAATGGTTATAATACAGCACTATCCTGTGAACCTTTGCACAATTTCACATTCTTTCTATGAGAAAAATCTATTCAGGTTTCCAATGACGACTCTTATGTGTTTTGAAGAACTTGCCTGGAATCTGAGGACTGCCCACTCTGCTTGTACAATTCTTTTTGCTTCCCTTTAACACCAGTGCAGACACTTCTTCTCACCTTATAAATGACATGAGATGCAGCTAATGCTTCCACCTGAATTGTCAGCACATGAATCAGGCACACTGACACAACTGCTGTTTCCTAAAAGCCATTAAAAACGGTACTGAAGATGCTTTAAAAGGAAAACAAAGTCAAATTTATTCAAATGCTAGAAATATCACTTCACCTTTCCCCACCAGTTTCATGACTGTAAAACTTTCAGAATAAAAAAAAAAAAAAAAAAGTTTAACTTGGAGACTTTTCTTTCTTTCTTTTTTTTTTTTTTTTTTTTTTTTTTTTTTTTTTTTTTTTTATTGCTAATTTCTTCAGGGCTTGACCAAGAGTTTCCAGCAGGAAGGAGCTCCTGGGTGAGTAATTTCCATTTAGGTCATTTAGCTCAAGGATTGCATTCTTTGCATGCTTTCCAGCTTCTTATCAGTCTGCGAAGGCTCTTGTTTTGAACCCCATGCAGCCTCTCATTCCAGCAACGTTCCACGTTCCTGTTCCCACCTTGTCGCCAGGAGGCTGATGGGATCATGTAACTTCTGGTGTGAGCTGCCAGGGCTCCACACTTCCACGAGCTGAGCAGAGATGTGAACTCATTTGAAATGTTTATTACATTTTATGATTTCAGTTCATTTCCTGCTCCTGTGAGGTTACCAGGCTATTTGCTGGAATATGAAAGTACACAGGGGCCCTCCAGTGATGAAGTAATTTAATATTTTGGGTAAAAATTCTCAAAGACTTTTGCAGTGATACACCAGTCAGAAAAGAACATTCACACTGGGTCCAGAGAACTGTCAGCTCTGGAGGACAATCCCTATGCAAAATGCAGGGTTTCTCAATGAGGTTTCAAAGGACTCAGTGGTAAAAGACCTCTTGAATAAAATTTAGTTTATGAAAACTAAAAACCACACCAAGCAAGAAGCCATTGATTTCATTCACTTAATGTTTATGTAGATATAAATATCTTTATTATACATACTAGTACATATATATCTTTAACACCCCATTTCTGTATTGACTGCCTAAGAAGCAATGTCACTTAAAGATCACTCCCGATCAACTCATCAACCTCCTTCCTTTTATTAAAAAACATTGTTTTTTATAGCTATGTGTACAGAAGCAAATAAAAGAATACAGTACCGCCCTTACTGGTTTGGCTCAGTGGATAGAGCATCGGCCTGTTGGCTCAAGGGTCCCAGGTTCGATTCCAATCAAGGGCATGCACCTTGCTTGTGGGCACATACCTAGTAGGGAGTGTGCAGGAAGCAGCTGATCAATGTTTCTCTTTCATCGATGTTTCTAGCTCTCTATCCCTCTCCCTTCTTCTTTGTAAAAAATCAATAAAAATATTTTTTTTAAAAAATACAGTACATCATAATTTTATGACACAACCAACTTTCTTAGTAGTAACAATGAAACTAATGTAAAATAGGTACCTGATTAGAAAAATACAAGCATTTAACAGTAAAGTGCAAAATGAAAAATAGAAACTCCCTATTTATTTCCATTCCTGCTTCCCAAGAGTAACACTAGAAGCAATTTCTTCTTATTATTAAAAGAACAGTATGCTTAGACTGACAAAAATAAAAGCAAACAGCACTTTTTAGAATTTAATAATGTATCTGTGGCATCTTTTAATGTTACAAGTTATAAACTGTTTTAATTATTACTCTTTGAAAATACACATTATAAATGTTTGACCTCGTCACACTAACTTTTCTCTTTTTATCATCCCAATCCTACCCTGAAGTCTCCTGTCAATTCCTACATTTTTTTGGTTTGGTTTTGTTTGTTTTTTCTGGGATAGATATTGGTATCATTTTGTCAAGTCTGTTTCCCCACACATAAAAATAATAATAATGTGGATTGAATTTTATTTACACATATATATTATATAGATGTTTCTAATGCCATTGGTGAACTCTGGTGAACTTACTTCTTCTTAATTAATCTTTGAACATGTTATTTCTTTTTCTTGCTTTATTACATTACCCAGGGACCCAGGGCAGTGTTGGGAAGAAGTGCTGATGAGCATCTTCAACTTGGTTGCACTCTTAAGGGGAAAAGTTTACTATTCCCATAGTGAATGTGATGTGAGCGGAAGGTTTTGAGAGATACACTTTATCAGATAACAGAATTTTCCTTCTCATCCTACTTAGCGGATTTTTAATATGAATCTCTGTTGAGAATCACCTGGTGTTTTTGTTTATTTTGTTAATTTTAGTGACTTCCATTTACTGATGTTTTAATGTTAAACAAATCTTTGCAATAGTTCCTGCATGTCATAATTTCAAATTGATCATGATATATAATCCCTTGTATATATTGAATATGATTTATTATAATTTTGTTTAGGACTTTTGCCTTTGCTCATGAAAAACCCTAGCCTTCAATTTTTCTTACAATGACCTGGTTAGTTTTACCATCAAGGTCATGTAAACCTCAAAAGTAAACTGTTTTCTAAGAGAGTTTCTATGACATTTTTGTTATTTATTTATTTATTTAGTTAGTTAAATATTTGGAAAATTCACCAGGGAAGCCATTCTTATGGAAAAAAAAATCTTAACTTTACCTTTAAATTCTTTAAATAATTTAGGAATATTTCATTTTCTTCTTTCAATTTTATTTCACTTTTCAAATTATTTGTCCATCTTCTTAAATTTTGTTGACGTACAATAGTTGATAATTTTGGTAAATTTATCTGTGGCTCCATTTTTCCTTTCTCTACTCCTCTTGCTATATGCTTGTCTTAGCCTCTAGCATGGCACAACTTAATCAGCAGATAACTTCCAGACACATGAGAAATAATGAAGGATTATTGTTTTAAGCCACTGAGTTTTGGGATGATTTATCTTATAATAGTCAATAAAATAAAACTCCATAATTTGCATTGCTATATGTATGCATGCAGTTAGGTGAAATGTTGATTTGTTTTCTGCTCTTTTTCTGTATCAGTCTTGCTGCAGATTTATCAAATTAATTGATCTTTCAAAAAACACTCTTTTTTGCCTAACTGGTTTGGCTCAGTGGATAGTGCATCAGCCTGCAAACTGAAAGGTCCCAGGTTCGATTCTGGCCAAAGGCTTGTACCTTGGTTGCAGGCACATTCCCAAGGGGAGGTGTGCAGGAGGCAGCTGATGGATGTTTCTATCTCTCTATCCCTCTCTCTTTCTCTCTATAAAAAATAAATAAAATAAATTTTTAAAAACCTATACTTTTTTGCTATTGCATGTCTGTTTTCTACAATATTTCTTAGGATTTTGCTCTTTTATTTTTTTTTTGCCCTCCTTCTACTTTCTCAGGGTTTGATTTACCATCTTTCCTAATTCAAATATTACTTTTCTTTATCCTTTAATAGTAGAGCTTTCAATTCATGTATGTGAGACATTTTGGTTTGCTCCAGACGTCTTTCATATTATTTTTCTTTATTAATAAACAGGAATTTTCTCTGAAGACATGTCCTGAAGACCAGTAGTCCTTGTCCTATTGTCTATGATCTTTCATTCCAACCATCTAATACACTGTTAGCTTCACTCTTATATTTATCATTCTCAAAATTCTATTTAACAATTTTGATAGATTCCAAGTATCTCCTGCAATTCTCCATCTTTTTCTGTATTTTCCGAATATTTTGTCTAATAACTATTACATCTGAATCATTTATGGATCTACATCTGTTTACTTCTATTTTTTTAATCTCTAGTTTGTTTATTCATACTTTAGCATGTTTCATATTTTTTATTAGATGATGAACACAATGGGTAAAAATTATAGTAGTTCCTTCAAAAATGCTTAGTTTTTCTGTTGAGGAGTAGACAGAGGTCCTACTGAGTTCACTTGGTCCTATTGGTAGGTTTTGGTAGGCGTGATTATTTCAGTCTCCTCCTCCTCTGCCAAGCAGTCTTCTGCTTCAGTTTTATTGACCAGAAATGGATTATATGAATATCCCCAATTCCTAAAGAAGAAGGAAATAAGACATCTTACAAAATGAGCAGGGTTGGGGCTGGATCAATTTACCACTCCCAACTAAATCAAGGCTCTTGTGCAAAGGGGAAGGCAACAGGTATTTTATAGAGAGCGAGTACTGTCTGACATAAAATCTATGATTAATGCAAGTCATAAATGTTCTTTATAAAGCATTATGATATAAATAACATTTAAAGATGACTATTAAATGTTAAAAAAGGGTAGAATGATTAAGGTTAATGATAACTTGTCATAAGACTGTCTCAAATAGTATGTCTCAAATAAGTCCACCTGCATATGGTAGTTTATGGTGAGTACAACACAAAATGACACTTTATTTTAAAGACTCCTTTTAGAGGACCTTTGGGTTTACAACAAAATTGAACAAAAGATGCAGAGATTTCCCATATACCCCATGACTTCACATATGCAGAGCCTCCATCATTACTAATATCCCCAAACACAATGATATATTTTTTATAATTGATGAACCTACACCAACAAGTTATAATCACCCAAAGCCCATAGTTTAGAGGAGAGTGCACTTTTACTATTATACACTCTATGAATTTGGACAAAATATATAAGTACATGTACCCACCATTATAGTATCATACAGAATATTTTCATTGCCCTAAAACTCTCTACTCCACTTATGCATTCCCTCCCTCTGACAAACCACTGATCTTTTTACTGTCTCCATAGTTTTGCCTTTTCCAGAATGACATATAGAGAAGTCTCCCCTTATCCATAGGGGATACATTTCAAGATCCCAGGTGAAAACCTGAAAACAGAATAGATATGACTGAACCCTATATATACTATTTTTTCCCTGTACGTACACACATACACATCATGGTTTCTCTTTGGCATATCCACTCCTGTGCTTTTGGGCCATTATCAAGTAAAATAATGGTAACTTAAACAAAAGCATTGTGATGCCCTGACAGTCAATCTGATAACCAAGATGTCTACTAAGTAACTCAAGTGTGAGGGGTGTGTACAGTGTAAATTCACTAGACAAAGGGATAATTCACGTCCTGGGCAGCATAGAGTGGGTTGGTGCAAGACTTCATCATGATACTCAGGATGATGTGCAATTTAAAACTTATGAGTTGTTTATTTATTTTTTAAAAATATATTTTATTGATTTTTTTTGTTTTGTTTTTGTTTTTTGTTTTACAGAGAGGAAGGTAGAAGGACAGAGAGCTAGAAACATCGATGAGAGAGAAACATCATGGTTGTTTCTTTACCAGGGATGTGCCTGCAACCAAGGTACATGCCCTTGACCGGAATTGAACCTGGGACCTTTCAGTCTGCTCTATCCACTGAGCCAAACCAGTTTCGGCATGAGCTGTTTATTTCTGAAAGTTATATTTAATATTTCCCAATCACGTTTGACCTCAGGTAACTGAACCACAGAAAGTAAAACTACAGATAAGGAGGGATTGCTGTAGTTGGCATCATATTGTCTTCTTTCACTTAATAATATGCACTTAAGTTTCCTGCATATGTTTTTACTAGAGGCCCTCAGCCTGGCCTGCACCCTATCACAATCCAAGACCCCTCAGGGGATGTTGGAGGCCTGGGCATGGATTCGGCCTGATTCCTGCAGGCCAGGCCAAGGGACTCCACGGGTGCACGAATTCATGCACTGGGCCTCTAAGAATGCATATAAGATCTTTGGTTAATCTCTTTTGACCCCCTCCCCCGTTCCCCACTCTCCTTCCCCCTTCACTCTGAGATTCATTAGTCTGTTTCATGTTTCCATGCCTATGCATTGAGCATTTGCTCTCTCCTTGTTAGTGTGTCATATTACCAGTTGAATGGTGGAACAGTCAAACAAAATTTCAAATATATATGAAATTTCTTCTTAGTGCTGAATACTAGTATGTTGTCTGGATATATCCTCATTGGTTCAACAGAACGAGTATAATGTTTTCTAGACCTGTGTTTGGGAAACTGCAGCTCGCGAACCACATGCAGCTCTTTGGCCCCTTGAGTATGGCTCTTCTACAAAATACCATGGCCTGGGTGAGTCTATTTTGAAGAAGTGGCATTATAAGAAGTTTAAAAAATTTGGCTCTCAAAAGAAATTTCAATTGTTGTACTGTTGATATTTGGTTCTGTTGACTAATGAGTTTGCTGACAACTGTCCTAGACAGTCTCACATAACTCAGGGAAACACTCACATGTCGGTTTATTATACAGCAGAGAACATGACACATGGGGCAAAATCCAGAGGAGTCACAGAAGCATCTGTCCCCACACCATGGGGATCCACAAATCCTCCTGGCACACATATGTATTAACTAGCCCAGAAGTTCTCCAAATCCTATAGCTATAGATTTTTTATGGCTTCATAATGTAGCCATGATCAGTTATCACCGTATCTTCAGCCTCTCTCCCCTCTCTGGAGGATGATAGATGGGGCTGAATGTTCTAAGCTTCTAATCATGGCTTGGTCTTTCTGGTGATCATCCCCCATTCCGAAGTTATGTAGGAGCCAACCAAGATATGTTCCAATGACATAGGAAATTCCAAGGGATTTAGGAGCTCTGTGTCAGGAACCAGGGCCAAAGACTAAATATTAGAAAATTTGGTCTAACACGGCTATCGTTTAGGAAATTACAAAGGCTTTGAGGAGCTCTGGACAGGAGCCAGAGAGAAAGACAAAAAATACGTAATTAAAAAAATTAATTGATTAATTTTAGAGACGGAGAAAAAGAAAGGAAGAGAGACAGAGGAAGGGAGAGAGAGAGAGAGGAACATCTACTTGTTGTTGCACTTATTTATGTACTCACTGGTTGATTCTTATATGTGCCCTGACAAGGGATTGAACCTGCAACCTTGGTATATGAGATCATGCTCTAATCAGCTAACCTACCTGGCCAGGGCCGCAATATGTATGTTTATGACATCACAAAACCACAATTGTAGACTGGAGATGTGAGAGCCTGCTATGTTGGTTATAGAATTGGAGACTTCCACCCCACCAAACACTACCTGTTTCTCTGCTATCAGAACTTGCAAATGTGTCTTGGTCCACTGCCTGCCAGGTTTTGTTTGGACTGAATGCAGACATTTCTTCACGTGCTTTGACAGCATTCTGAATTGGTTGCAATCCAGGTTATGGTGGAAAAGTTCCATTCTCAAATTACATTCCTGGCTTTAATGGGTTATTTCTTCTAAAACCTCAGCTTGTTTTATTTTGGTGACTATTTTGATTAAGATTTTAAAATAACCTTTCCCATTATATAAGACCCCAAGCTAACTGCTAAATTGAAATGAAATTTCTGGAACTCAAAGTTAATTCTTTCATAAGTAGAGATGCAGTTACACCACTCTAGGTGTTCAGGAGAGGAAATATTTTTACATATAAAACTGAGGGAATGTGAAGAGAAGACTGATTTTAAACTGAAAGCTTTTAAGCCATTTTGATACAGTGGAGAAAAGTGGAAAAATTGGTGAGGTATGGTGCTCAGAACAGCAAGATAAAAAACGTTAAAAGAAAAAATAAACCTATAGGTAGATTTTTAGCTAGAGGTTTTTTTCTAACATAGTAAAAAATAAAACTCCATAAAGGGCAATATATAATGTATTACTGTTGTGAACATAAATATGAACCATAAAAGAACACAATAAAGGGTAACTAGCATATATACAAGACACTTGAGATCTATAAAACGTAATAATATTTTTCTATGATAAAAATATCTTGTATTCTGGAACATGATATGCATCCAGTAAAAATTTTAAAATAAAAAACCCCTAGTGATACATAACTTAAATTTAAATATTGATGCATGTTTTAAATACTCTTTTGAACATTTTTACTTTAGAATGTTACATATTTTATTATCAAGAAGAAATACATCCTTATTATGTCCATTTTGAAAGAGCAGAGAATTCAGATAAAATTAGGTCTTTCCCTGGCAATGAATCTTTTTTATTTAGTTAAAGAGTAAATAACCATCCCTGGCATAGATTGGAAAAATACTTCCTTATTCTCCATTAAGGTTTATTACCATTATTATAACGGATTCTTTTATTTTAAGCAACCCATTTTTCCTTAAGAAAACCACCGTATGACCATATTTACTCTAGATTGAGCTGCTTTAAATCTCAATGCACGTTCCCACACTCTCGGAGAAACTGCAGCTACTTGCTCCCAGCCCAGAGCTCTGCCCACCGCATCTAAATCCCTGTAAATGCCAGGCTCAACCCTTTGACTCAGAGGCTCAACCTTGCTGCAAACCTCTGCAGTTTTGTCCTGATGCCTATCGGAGGTCAGCTTTGCTCCCGGGACTCAAGAAATAATCCAGCCCTATGGGCCAGTGGTCAATTTAGGGATCACCAGTCTCTATGGTGAATGAACCTCAAATAGGGAAATGAGGTACCAGACCTTGTGGGAGTGAAATAAATTGGAGCAAGTGGGAAGATGGAAGCTGACAAGAGGATCTCTTAAAAAATTATTCTTCATGTAATTCAGTCACTCAAGTATTTATTGGGTGAATACAATGTTGTAGATTCTAGGAACATAATGAATGGCGAGGAGATAAAGACCAGAAATGTCTTTGTGGGGCTTATAGTTTAATATTAGGAGACATTCAAACTGAAGACACAATACATTGTGTACTTTTGTTTTTAAAACTTTTCTTTCTACTCTGTACATGAGGGAAGGAGTGAACATAAAAAATGAAACGGACAAACAAAAGAAACCTCACTGGGCTGAGTGAGACATACAACTGATTATATTAATTCTTCCTTGGAGGACCTAGTTTGAAAAGAACAGACTTAAGTACCAATTTTAAGAAAAAATTTGCTTCATGAAGCCATTCTGGGCAATTGCTGAAAAAAGGCTGAAGGAATGAATAAGCTTTCAGGGGCATTTAGAAAGAACCACAGCAGAATCCTCAATGGGGAAAAATTTTCTCATCACAGACATCATCAGTTATTATTTGTCTTCTCAGTATCCAAGCTCCTTTCCTATGTTTGCAGAACCCTCCTTATGTAGGTGTTGGTGGGATCAATGTAAGCATTTCAATGCATTTGTTAGGAGGCCTTTGTGTACTGAAAAGATTATTCAGAAGACAACCTTTTGAAAAGAATTAATAATTAATTGTTAAAACTCCAAATCCAAAAATCTAATTTCTCTTTAAACTTTAATGTCAAGTTATGAATCTAATTATTCTATTTATAAATCAACAAAATCTTGGCCATCAGTTTTTAAGGCAGCCTGGAGTAACTACTGGGTCTTCTTTACAAATGAGATATCATAACATTCCTTGAAATAATTTTGACTAAGTTTTCAGTTTAGTATTGCTGATTTTATTTTTAAGAACTATTTTCTGACTGACAGGAAAAAAAATCTCTAATACTATAGTAAATTTCCAATGTAATGAATATAAACATTATGAAATTATCTTCTCAGACAAACTGATTCACAGCTTGGGTCAGACTTTTGCAGCAAAGCAATAGGCTTTCTAAACGATTCAGAGAGTTCACCTTAGTAAGACTTTTATAAACAGGAAGATGGTTAGAAATTTTTAGCCTGGATTTTTAAAATTGTGGTTAAGGAAACATTGCAAAACTACTAGATAAGCAGAGATTAAAAGTCCTGAGACATTTCACAAGGAAGAAAGTCAGCTGAGGGGTTCTTAGAAGAGGTTCTTAATATCTATCAGAAAACGTCAAGCCTAAACCGGTTTGGCTCAGTGGATAGAGCTTTGGCTTGCGGACTGAAAGGTCCCGGGTTCTATTCCGGTCAAGGGCATGTACCTTGGTTGCGGACACATTCACAATAGGGGATGTGCAAGAGGTAGCTGATCGATGATTCTCTCTCATAGATGTTTCTAACTCTCTATCCCTCTCTCTTCCTCTCTGTAAAAAATCA